>NC_092591.1:23382500-24632500 GCF_047663525.1 Anas platyrhynchos
TAACATCCTCCTGTCTGCTGAATAAGGCAAGAAGAACTCTCCCAGCCCCAGCCAGAGCCCCTGAGCCAGGGGAGTTCATCAGTCAGACTGGTTTCTCCTGAACCCAGAATAGGCCTCGTTAATGGGCCAGGAGGGGATTTTATTTTGCCTTTCAGCTAGTGGCTGCCCTGCGCCAGGAGCAGAGTCAAGTTACTGTGTCCGGGAATCTCAGCTATTCCAAGAGTAGGAGCAAGTGAGCTGCTGACTCAGGAGGTTTCCTCGTATTTTTAAGCAGGGCTCAGGCCTGTCAGAGTGAACTGAACCGTCGGTCTTACTTTCTTCTAGCCCCAGGACTGGAATTAGTAAAAGTCACAGCTTATGGGAACAGGCTGGGGAATGGACCTGGAGCAGGACTCTGCATCACACCCTTTTCTGGCATGGACACAAGTCCTTGCAAGGACACAAACTAATCCTTTACCCTTTTTAACTCCTCTCCTGGGAGTGCTGTACAGTATAGCACAGACATTCACAAGCTCCGAGGCAGCTCAGCTTTATTTGCACCATTTTCTGAAGGCAAGGAAAAAAATAAGAGGGAGAAACAGACTTGCTAGACAAAATGTTCCCTTGTTAATCAGTGTCAAGAGGGAGGCTGCTGTTCAGAAATCCCTGCCTCTCTGCACACTGACATCAGCCAGGGACCACCCTGCTTCCATTTTGTGCAGGGATACAGACGGGTACCTCCTGTACAGCTGGATCTTCATTCTGGGGCTTTCCAGAGCCTGGAAAAGAGTCACAGGCTGTGCCTGGGACAAGCAGTTAGAAGTCATACTGAGTTCAGGAGTCTCATCCTCATTTCAGGTCTGCCTGTGTGCTCTTGTCTCTTCAGCAGGATCCAATTGCTAGAGGTTAGCAGAGAAGACGAGGTTACTAAAGCAGTCCTCGGTGCTCACCCCATGTGAAGCAGCTCGTACTGCTTTTCACGGAGGGTGAAGTCACCGGAGAGCATATGCTTGCACATTAGCACCCCTCCATCTCCCAGCACCACTATGACTCCATTCAGCCTGTTATAATGTGTCTCCTCTCAGCCCCTACAAACTTCTGTCACCAGAGACAGCCCCAGCTCTCTTCTTCCAAGTCCTGTTAGTCCTTTCTTCTTTGCTGCCCCATCTGTGGGCTGTTTTCTCTTGCCGTCTTTGTCCCGTCCTCAAACTCACCCCAGCAATGAATAACCAGCCCAGTAGGGAACGGGCAACTGGATTCAAGCTGGTATTTATAAAACAGGAGGTTTCTGTCTGCCTGCTGATATTCCCAGCCATATCCACTGATACTAGGGCCTGATATAGGGACAAAGACGGGTAAAAGCTTCTCTTACTTTCCTTCACTCTTGAAGACATGAAGGTCCCTGGTCTGAACAGCTCTTGGCCTGTGGCCCAAATGCCACCTGTCCCTGCAGCATGGCCAGATGGGTAGGATGCCTCTCTTAGCTTAGCATCTTACAGAGATTTCCCTATGTAAGGGGAATTTTCAGCTACCTTTGTGAAGCACTTAATATCCCTTTAGAGATGCCTGTCATTGCGAAGGCGACAAGCTGCAGGCTGGCTCTGGCCCACATACCTTTGGCATGCTGTGTGCTTTAGATCATGAGCCCTGCAGAGGTCCACAGATGGTGCCCAGGAGTTGTGACGAGCGCAGGGAAGCAGCAGGGGAGGAAGGGCACGGGCTGGGACATTTTCTTTTCTGGGGAGCTGACAAGTGCTGATATTTCGCCATCCCCTCTTCACACGCTATTTGGCTCGGGGAGTCTTGTCTACAGAGTTTGTCCATTAACAATGACCCCACAAAGTCCAGGTGTTGTCCTCCAAAATCTTTCAGCTGGGGGGACTGGACAGTTTTGTTTCAGCTATTTGGACGTGAATTAACCCTGTGGGTCTGGGATAGAGTGAAAACTAGCAGGAGAGAGCAATCCTTATAGGGGCAGATTTCATTTGGCCCATGTGCCACCTGTGAAACAGGGTTCACTGCAAAAAGGGCAGGAGAAACCTGCTTTTAAAAACGAGGAAAAAGAACTTGTTACTTGGTTTGTCATCTAGTTCAGTGAGTCACGTGTTGTATCTCTAGAATGTCACCCCAAAGTCATTAACTTAGCATAATACATGTTTACCTGAAGTTTTGTTTCATATTAACAGCAACTCCAACTAGGTTTGCATGACAGTAAAGAAAAGGGGGCAATTACCAACAGGTGCCTGAGAACAGAGCACTAATAACCCCTTTGTATCCAAGATGTCTAGGAAAAAGTCAGAGCCTTTGTATTTGTATCAAGGGCTTATATTCCAAAAAGTGATAGAGATGTGAGAAAGAGGACACCGTGTTAGATCGTATTGGCTGAAATAGCAGCAATCCAGGCTGAGGGCAAAGGATGGGCACAGACTATGGGGGTGCCCTGAGCAGGATGGCTCCTATCTGGGGACAACGTTCAAAAAACAGGACGATGCAGTGAGCTCCAACTCTCCAGCTTCAGAGACAAAGGCTGTCTTGAGGGTGTCTGGATAAACACAGCTAAGCTATCAAGATGCTTTATCTCCTCAGAGGGAGGGAGTCCAAATGCTGCAGTGTTGCAGGCAGCCAGAATAACATGTGCTGTGTGACGTGAAATATTTAAGCACACATGGGCTTTGTGGTGGCTCCTGCCAATCTGCAGAGTATCAGTGACTTGTACTGCAAGGAGCTGTGTTAAGGAGATGAGTTCCGTGCATAACCTACAGCTGTCCTACAAGGGGCATGTGGCTAAAAGGCCCAATTTGGCTATGGAGAGACCCTGAAGTGGGTCTCTGTCCCTTCCAAAAACATAAAAGTATCTGCCCCATTCACAGAGTCCTGGTCCTTCTCCTCTAGGTGCACACCTGAGGAAACAGGAACGCCTGGGCTGTGCAGAGCCGTGGCTGTGACAGGGAGGAGTACAGCAGGTTGGGGCTGTGTCCTGCGCCGAGTCCCTGCCCTTCCCTCTGGATGACTTCTCCCCCACGCACAGAGGTGAGTCCCGGCTCGGCAGCCCTCCAGCTGCCTCCGGTGATGCACATGTGCCCGCTTGACTCTCTCCTGGAAAACCTCACGCCTTCTTTAAGGGTTGCTCACACCCATCCATATACATACACATGTAAACAACACGATACCGCACTAACACAGTCGAGACCTATGATAATGGCAAAGAAACATGAAAGCTTCTCCCCTCTGCTTTGTTTTCCTGGTTTGAAAGAAAGGTGCAGGTCCTGCTGTGGGATGGGAGCGAGGTAGGCTCTGCTGCTGCCCACCTAGCGGCCCTGCTCCAGCACTGCCCGGCCCAGCGCTGCCACAGCAGCTGCACTGCTACTGCTGGCGTGCCAGCAGGAGCTTCAGGACACTTCTGACCTGGGGTGGTGTTTGGTGTCCCTGGTAATCGTTGCTTCCTTACACAAAGCAAACACAAAGCCCTGCTGCACCAGCAGGATCACCTGCTGTGGTTTACCCAGGGGGCAAGGAGTGGGTCCCACGGGCTGGCTGATGCAAGAAGAGCGCCGCACGCTGCTCCTCAGTGCCATTCGGGGAGATTAGTGACATCCAAAGCCTTTCACAGCCTGCGTCAGCCCAGCTTTCCTCTCCCATATGTGCACACCCCACCCTAAACATGGGAACCGTCTCCCTGCCGCAGTGCTGGGGGGCTTGGAGCACAGCAGAGGGGTGCTGAGCCCTCTCCCCTGGGCAAACCGGGAGGGCGGCTGGAAGGGGCTGGCTTGGGTAGGGAAGCCAGGGGAGCCGACCACCCCCTGAAGGTGAGCAGGCACCACTTGGTGGCTCCTTCGCCTCCCAGCCCCGGGATCTGCTGCAGCGGGAGGTGGCTGCCATTTGCCGAGCAGCCGGGGTTTGGGGTTTGGTGGCCTGGTTTCAGCAGGGCCAGCTGCCGCAGCCACCCTGCCACCGAAACCTGAGCCTGCCAGCAGTTGTGCTGGGGAGGGCTCAGCTCTCACGTTTCTGTTTTGTTTTGGAGCCTCCGATAAGTAGTGGGCTTGCTTTTTTATTTTTTTTCTCCCTTTCTTTTCTTTCTCTCCCTCACCCTCCCTCCCTCCCTCCCTCTTTTTTTTTTTTCTTCTCTTCTTTTTTTTTTTTTTTTTTTTTTTTTTTTTCTGAACGTATTTCCACAGCCTCAGGGAAGGAATTTAAAAAAAAAAAAAAAAAAAAAAGGGTTCTGGAATGGGAACAAGTATGTTTCAAATTACAGAAAGGATGTTAAAGGTTCAAGAATTTGCGATCTGACTCCGCCTGTGTCTGTCTCCACCCCCCCAGAGAGCCGCTCGCCCCGTGGCTTCGGCTTCTCCACCGCGCTGCGGGGGCCGGGGGCGACGGGGGGGGGGGGCCCTGTCGCGACAGGGGTCCAGTCGGGATCGGGGCCCTGTCGCGACAGTGGCCTTCGAGGCCTGCGCCGTGCCTGGCCGCCGCCCCCGGGGCTGAGGCGCCCTCAGCAGCCTGCTGCCTGGCGGCATTTCCAAGGGGTTCAGGGCAGCTTTCCTCCGCGCGCAGTTTGTTTTCGTCTTTTTATTTTTTATTTTTATTATTTTTTTGTCTCAGGGTGTGTGTGTGTGTGTGTGTGTGTGTGTGTGTGTGTGTGTGTGTGTGTGTGTGCGGGACTTTTTTCCTTCCAGCGGTTGGGCTCCGTCCCGGGAATGTGCTGGGCGGCCACTGCTGAGGGCGCAGCGCCCTCTGCTCGGTGGAAGCGGGGGAAGAGGCAGCGAGGTGCCCCAGCACTTCAAAACCGCCTCTCCTTGTCCTGTCACTCCACCCCCTGACAAAAAGTCCCTCCCCAGCTTTCCTGGAGGCCACCTTTAGGGACTGGAAGGCCACAATGAGGTCCCCCCAAAGCCAGGCTGAACAACTCCAGCTCACTCAGCCTGCCCTCATAGGAGAGGTGCTCCAGCCCCTTGATCATCCTCACAGCCCTCCGCTGATCCCATTCTAATAAGACTGTGTTTTTCTTATTCTGAGGGCCCCAGAGAATCACCTCCCTCACCCTGCAGGCCATACTTCTTTTCATGCAGCCCAGGATACGGTTGCCTTTCTGGGCTGCAGGTACATGTTGCTGGCTAATGTCGAGCTTCTCGTCAACTAACACCCCCAGGTCCTTCTCCTCAGGGCTGCTCTCAATCCATTTTCTGCCCAGCCTGTATTTGTGCTTGGGATTGCCCCAACTCAGATGCAGGACCTTGTTGAACCTCATGAGGTTCGCACAGGCCCACCTCAAGCCTGTCCAGGTCCGTCTGGATAACATCCCTTCCCTCCACCATGTCGACTGCACCACACAGCTTGGGGTCATCGGCAAACTTGCTGAGGGTGCACTCAATCCCACTGTCCGTGTCACTGACAAAGATGTTAAACAGCTGATCCCAGCACCCTGCTTGTATTTCTCGGCACATGTGTGCCTGATGTAACCAGCTCCATCATCTCTTCAGATTCTGTAAAGTTGCTGTGATACGTCCAGTTGGGGATTTACTCAGTGAGTAGACGGGGAGCGTAAGCATCTCAGTCACACGGTCCATTGCAGTGTGCACTGCATGCTTCCAGTCCCGTGATGCTGGATGTTGTGCACAGCTGCAGGACACCCCTCTGCACAAGGCTTATCTCCACTGATAAATGCAGAACATCTTTTGATATACTCATTATATGGATGGGAGGCCTTTGGAACAAAGAACTATTGATGCAAGCTTAAAGATGAAGACTGGTATCAGTGTACACACTTCTGCAGCTTGTGAGATTTCTTCTTTGAAAGAAAAGCCAAAACCCTTTTGGCCAGCTCAGCTAGACAGATCAAAGATCTTAAACATGAACAAGCTGAGATAACTGCATATAGCGTTAGATTTTGTAGTTACTCTGAGATTTCCAGAGATTCTGATTAGCAGTGTTTTTTTTTTTTTTTTTTTTTTTTTTTTTTTAATGCAATGCCGTGTTGTCATAGTTGTTGCAGTGGCAGTAGGAAATCAATCCGAATTGGGCCTCATTCTGCTGTGTGAAATCCGTAACAGAAATATGATTTTCCTTGTGAGATCCAGAGATTCATCTAAACTAGCTAGCACATTAAATACTGTGGTGTGCATGCTGTGTTTTCAAAACATGTTACTTAATGGTAGTTATTTGCTTTCTAATATCAAAGAGATCTGAAAATGTTACTCAGCTGTGTCACTCTCTCAGCCCATGGAATATGCAGAGATTTTGTTTTGCCAGCTTTCCACACTGCCCAATTTTGTGCTGGCAGGCTGAATTCCTGAAGTATGTTAGATGAGTCTCAGAGCTGCCTGAATTTATGGCAGCCAAAACATTTCCTTCTGCACCATTTCACAGGTGTGGGATCAACCGAGCAATTCATATTCCACTCCCAGACCATCCCTGCTCAGCACCTACCTCAGTTCATCCCTGAAATGCCAGCATGGGGACAAATGCTGCCACCAAGCTTAAAAAAGCTTTATTGATCCGAGAGTGTTCAGAGAGATTCTGCAACACTGCAACCACATCCCTCCCCTGCACTGCTTGCTTGCATGTGAGTTTGGAGAATTAAAATTTTCACTGGCACTTACAGTTTTTTGCTATTTTAGTTGCATCGAGCCACACAAAAGGACATAAGGTTTCACCTACATCCTCCAGAGAGATTCATTTTCTTTAGAGTTTGTGCATTTGGTGAAGTAGATAATTTTAACTTATCTAAACCCTTCTGGAGATAGAAATTTGGGCACAAATTCATCAGCTTTCTCTTTCTCTCTTTCCGTGAAAGAAACCATCCAGTCTCCCTGGAGGTTTTCCGTGGTGTAAAGGTACAACCTAGCTGCCACATCATTGTTGAATCTGGAGTTTAAGTGGACACTCGAATAAATAAAAGTCACACCTGCCGCCGGCCAGTACGCATCTATATTTGATTATGTTGTTTTCTTACAGAAGACTGTGTTTTTGATGGCTGTAGCTAATCTAGAATCTCAAGGGTGATAATTGGACAAATCAGTTTAGTTGGGCAGCCAGTTCTGTGCAAACCTAAGCAGAATAGTAATGCATGACTAATACACAACAGCACTGTGCATGAGATAAAGATTCATGTGTAACATATGCAAGACAAACCCAAGATGCTGCAGGAATAAAAGATGAAGATATTTCCTGGTATATACGTGCTACTCCCTGCTCAGAAGTGCAGCCCTGAGCTGCAGAACAAACACGGTGCTCTCTGGACAGTGGAGCACAGCCCTCACTCTCTGCTGTCAGTACCCAGAAAGCAAACCTTAGTCTTTTTTTTCCACACAAGTCTAGAAACGGTGAGAAACTTCTCACCTCTGATCCAGCTTAACTGACTCATAGAGCATCTGCGTGCTGATAAGCCAAGAGGTTCATTTTGGAAGAAAATCTGGGTTTTCCTAAATCATCATCTCTGTGAGGTAACAATGGTTGCCAGTCATGAAAAACAAAAACAGAAACCCACTATTTTTTGTACAAATACAAATCGTTAGCTGGTCCCAAACATCTGATAGCCTCCAGCCTTAGTTCTCAGCCTGCACATTTTGGTGTTTGTAATGTACGCCTCTGAGGCTGAAAAAAGACTCAAAATGGGAGTTTTGGGGGTTGTGGGGAAACAAGCCACACAGATATTTTACACTGGCAGTGAATGGTGACCACTTGGTCAACAAGCTTGGTGCTGCTGGAGAAGGGCTGCGAAATGACCCGTGAGTTTTAAAGAGCAGCCCCTCCAGAAATGCTGGGCAAGCGCACCCGGGCCTGTGGGCACCTGCAGCAGCTGCAGCGGGGCCGAGAAGGACCCAAACTGCCCTGCAGCGGGGACACCTCCCCGTGCACACCCCAAAGGTGGGCCCCGAGAGACACCAGGGCGTGAAATTTAGCATTATTTTAGGACAGAAGGCAGGGAGCCGTTTCCAGAAGAGGGGCTGAAAATGGCCTCCGGCCGCTGGGTCTCGGGGCCTGGCGCCTGCAGGGCGGGGAGGCCCCGGGCCGCGCTCCCCGCCCCAGCGCTGGTGCTGAGGGGACATCTGGTGGCCGGCGCCGGCAGTCGCAGAGCCCTGCAGCAGGAGCGGTGTCTCAGCAGCTCTGCTTTAGGAAGAAGTGCTCTTGATTGTAAAATGGCAGGCACGCCGCCCCTCGCCCTGCTTGTCACGTAGGAAAGGGTGGGCTCCACGGTGGGCCGCGGTATTCAGGAGGAAGATCCTGCAGGGCTGGTGTGTGGTGCTGTGGAAGCACGCCTCAGTGCTCAGTAACAGCTGAGGAAAGCTAACAGCATGCTAGGAGTGATTAGGAAAGGAAAAGAGAACAACAACAAACCCCGCAGTGTTATGTCTGTGCAAACTCCCCAGTGTCCTGAATGCTTTTTGCATTTCTTATTCCCATATATTCCATCTGGGAACGGTTCAGAGAAGGGAAACAAGGACCAGCAGAGTCTGTCCTCTGAGGAGTGATTGAACGGGTGGCATTCTTCTGCTTGGAAGAAAGACAAATGTGTGTGTACAATAAATGTCCATAGACTTGTGAGTAGCTGAGGGATTGTCACAGACAGCAGAGGACACAGACTAGCTGGGGTAATGAGATAAAGGCTAGGAGTCTGTCGTGTATTGGAGATGACTACTGAGCAGCCATAGCAGCACCCTCATGTCAGCAGTCAGGCTGGCTTCTCAGGAGACACTGGAGCCACCTGAACTCTAATGGAAGATTTTTCCAGTTGAGAATTCATAGAATGAATCATAGGATGGCTGGAAGGGACCTTAGATGTCATCTAGTGAATGGATGGAGAGTGAAAAGGGTGTAATGAATGGGTAGTGAAAGGAGTTCTTCTGTTTCCTCTCTTCTTGCTGGCCAACATGTCTCAATTCTCGTAGTTTTTTTGTGGTATAGTCTATGGTGGAAGTTGCTCACATGGCAAAATGTACTTCCTGTGGATCTGCTCATCTGCACATGTGTATACTGGCCAACCTGATCTGGTGGGTGGCATCCCTGTCTATGGCAGGGGGTTGGAGTTAGATGATCTTTAAGGTCCCTTCCAACCTGAGCCATTCCATGATTCTCTGATGATATTTTTTATCATTTATTTGTAAATATTAGTATATGCAAGGCTTTCATTACTTCTTAAGGGTTGGTGAAATCTTTCTTTGTTAGCTTTTTATGTTGATTTAAAAAAAGCAGTTCAGTATCTGAGCCATTTAAAATCAGTTATGGATTCCACCCTTCTAGCATATCTTTTCCCATGGAGCTATTTAATAAAATTCCTATTACCCGTAACTTTTTAAAGCAGCATTAGCTGTAGTTTCACATGAATTTAGTTCTTCTTGCAAAGGTCTCTGCATCAAAGCAGCTAAGTCTGGTAGGGGCCGTCTGCAGGGCACTTGCTCCAGTCTTTGTCCATGTGCTTTCCTTCTAAATGGGATAACAACAATATATGAATTTTCTTGGTTTCCCCATTCCAGCTTTTGCGCTCTGTTTCTGAAAATAAGTTCAGCTTTGTCAGCATGCAGAATGATTTGGTAACCAGCCAGTCTGTTCTGCTCCCAAACAAAAGGACCAGACCTGCTGTGCAGTGGAACACCAACTTTATTTCCACAGTCAATGACTTACACTATCAGAGCTCTCCAGCATCATACCTCCCCAAGCCCAGGGCCACTCTTAGCTTTCAGTGTTTTAGAGTCAGTGTTTCTCCTACTACCTTTCACTGGGTGACACCTCCTTGCTTCATTTTTACTTATCTTCCTTCTCTTCTTCCTTCATTTTCCCTTCCACAGGGTTCTGTGCCGGCTTCTGCTCTTTTAGGTGACTGATTCAAAAGAAAAAGATGAAAAAATATTAATCTAGTAAAGTGAATCTTGCCTGTCAGATTCTTTAAGCTGTTGATAGGACCCTGAGGAACCAGTCTGAGGTGGGCACAGTAAGGACAACAAAGGTCACAACTCTTCTGACTCATCTACAAAGTGAATATTACCACTAACACACATGCTACAGTGCTAAAATGCACATAAGGAGTAGATACCTGTATTTTTTTTTCCCTACATATCAGCTCAGCAGCATTAATGGCACCGAATGAAGTCTTTGTCGTCCACTGGGTTTCAACAGTTCCTGGTTTGCTTACTGCTCAGCCACAGTTCTGTAGTTTGTGCCTAAAGTAACTGGGAACCCCATGTAACCTCTGATTCAAGATTAACCAGGCTAAGGCCCATGTAGTGCCTGAGAACAGATGCTTCTAGCACAGTACCAACAGACGCAAAGGAATAAAGACTGGATCTAACAAAGTCATTCGCTTCTCAGCTGCTCTTTGAAGACGTTAGGAGGCTAAGAGGTGAAAAGATTTGCAAAGCTGACCCATTGCTTCTAGCCTTAAAACTAGACTGCAGCACACATTTAAACCCATCAGTATGTAGTGAGGGATGGGAATATTTGGCCACGGTTAACAGGGCTTTCAGATGATGAGTCACATGTCAGAGCTGACTGCAAATCTAAGGGGAAATTTGTGGTCCAATGACAAACGGCTTAGCCTGCAGCGACTGACAACCTCCAAGGAGTTTGCTGCTGACTGCTCAGACTCTCAGAACTTGGACATGATTGCTACAGGCACTAAGAAAGATGCACTTTCAAGAGATTGAAAAGTTCTGTAGTTTGAAGGTGGGTTTCCAGGGAAAACTAGATCTCCTAAGAAGAAGGATCAGAGAGAAGGAAAAAATAGGAGTCTCTGAGGATGGAGGAAAAGGTCTGAAGGCACAGATATGCTGTCTTTGCAAATCGCACTGTAGCTTCAGGGGGAGAACAGTGTTGAACTGATGCTTCTCACACAGGCTTATGAGCGTGAATGAAAATGCCATTCAGCTCTGAGATCCGTGCGCTTGCACAGCAAGTTTATAGAACAGAAAAGTAATACTGACTTCTAGCTTGACCCAGTAGGGCTTCTAAGCATACAAGGTGTTGTGTGATCTGCCTTCCACTTAGGTCACGTTGCAGGACAGGCCAAAAACACATGTCCCTTCACCTCCTAAAGTGAGTGAGGATGTGTTTACTTGGTATTGTGCCAAAGCAGAAAGGAAACACAGGACAGGACAGCAAGTGGAGTCACTCACTCACCTGTAGTCCACAATCCCTGTCTGATTCCGGTCCAGTTGGCGCACTAGTTCCCTAATTTGGACTCGATCCAGTGGAATGCTTGATTGCTAAGAGAAGAAGAGAAATGCTAGCAAACCTGGGTACGTTAAAGCAGAAAAATCCTCCATGTCAGACTGGGACCTGGTCGTCTTTTAATAGGCGAGGAGATAGACTCCTTCATAGAAAAAAATGGGATGTAAAAATCCAGAGTGATGCTGGGGAGGATAAAAATAGCTTTTTTTCTTCTTTTTTTTTCTTTTTTTTTTTTTTCTTTTTGGTAAGGATGTAAAATAACATCATGGCAAGCTGACCAGTACTACTGATCCAAGCACCATAGTGGTTTTGGCAGGAAGAAACTTGTTTACTCAGTGTGCAGGGGCAAGGATTTAAATGTCTCTTATTCACTTTCCCATAGCTGCAAGACATAATTATCTTTCAAGATCCTGTAGGTATATCCTATACAAACATCTGAGCTCTGTTGTTACAAGGCTTTTGTGATATTCGAGAGGTGATCCATAATCACTGATGCCCTCTGCAGTATTTACTGGATGTCACAGCATTTCTGTTGGGTCTTGCTGAGGGCTCCACTTTGCAGTGGGTAAATTTGTGAATTTAGCCTTCTAGTTGGAACATCACCAGCAGGGCTGACTGGTGGCTGTGGTGCCGCAGAGGGGTTTTCCCAGAGCAGTACCCCGTCAGGAGAGCCTCCTGGCCATGCTTTCTGGGGCACACCTGAATCATGGCTCTCCGGAAGGCTGTCACAGGGATCTTCATATTTCCATCCTTGTCAATTTTCTGAAAAAAGTCCCAGAGTCGCAGGTTGTGCTCATTCAAATATTTCTAAGAGAAGCAGAGAGAAAACACAGGCACAACCATGAGCTGAGACAGCCGCTGATGGCTGCCACAAGCTCTCCCCTTATTCCTCTGCCTGTCACCCTGCCTTTACTCAGCCCATCCCTGATATAAATGAGTCCTTAACTCCTTATGCAGGCACCGTCAGAAGAAAATACATTTACTCAGGCTAATTCCATTCTTCTCAGTTATACCCTCTCCCTCGAAACAGGTCACAATAGTAAACCTATATCCAAGCTGTTTCTTTTGATAATTGTGCATGCTTATTTGGTCCTCATCCCACCAGCACCACTTGGCTAGGCTGGCCAACCTACAGCCAGTCCTTCCCTGATCACTCGTGCTCTTCTCTAATTCCTGTCTGCCCAAAGGAGAACACGTCTGAGTGCCGTAACTATTAAAAACTGCAAAGCATGCTAGTGTGTCACTAGCCGTGAATGACAGAGGCACTGTTTGATGTGAACTAACAGCCCAAACTTTTACTTAATTTCAGCTGAAGCCATGTCTACAGCAACGTCTCATCCAATTAGCTGAAAATCTGCACAGCAGCTAGAAAAGCACAATGAAGCTGGTAAAGCAGAAGTGTTAGGAACTCAGCGGTGCTCCAGTGCCTTCCAGCAAGGAGGACAGCACCATCTGCTGCTCTCCGTAAAAATTACAGGCCTTAAAAAGCCAAACCATTTCAGTTTAGAACAGGTTTTGTTTATACCATAGCCTATTTTTTACGAAGCGCATTCATTCTGATGCTAAATCACAACTGCCAGGAAAGGGCCTGTGAGAGACGGCTGTTGTGGTGGGCTGGGTGAGCAGGATGCATGCTCCTTTGGGTCAAACCCGAAATCCACCAGTTTGTTTTCCGCAGCTAGCAAACATCTACTCAGACAGAAATGGCAGACAATGCTGTTCAGTGATTACAGCACTTAGGGCTTGCTTATATTTTCATCTTTGACATTGCTTTTTGAAAACTGTCAAACTGTACAGCTCCTCTTTGTATTCTCAGCTGTAGAAGAAGTAATTTGGATGCGCATTTTAAAGGGAACTATGTGGATGAATGATGTCATACAAAGGTATGGCATGATTATTACTAAATCACAACTATGCTAATCAAAAACCACTTTTTTTTTTTTTAGACCAGTTCCCTCAGATCCCAAGGCATTCATTTTCTGAAAATCAAAGGATTTGCTTAGTCAATCTGCATGGAATAAGATAAATGAACACGCAATAGTGATTACGAATATACTTTTCTGAAGGAATTTGACTGAATTTCCCACTTGGAAGAAAGCTTACCCCTTCCAACCTCCCTCCCTCCAGGTGCTTGGGGCTTGTGTACTGTGCACAGGGGAGCTGTGGACAAAGTTCAGTAGCTCACCTGAATCAGTTTCATAGGACTTGGGTGCTGCTTGGGGATCTTGGAGATACGGCCTTCAACTTCACCATAGATGACATCTAGTTCAGGACGTATTTGACATACAAAATCCAGCAACTTGATAAAATTTTCATTCACCAACACATTCTGGTTCATAGGAGGAAGGAGATTGCAGTCAGCGTGTATGCCCAGAGAATGACAAAGACTTGCTTTCATTAACAAATCCATCTACAGTCAACAGTAAGCGTTCTCTCCTAAGGGTGCTGCCATTTCCCATTTCTACTCTTCACTTTGAGGAATCCCACAGAAGCCCAACCCTAAATAACTGTTCTCCTTCCTTCTCTTTTCTCATGTTTGAGTTAGAAAAGGATCTATTAATTTGTGTAGAAATTAATTTGATGCAAGGTAGATGTACATTAGGTAAATGTCTCCACTGAAGACCTCTTATGTTGGGTGATTCTTGTTCACCCCTGATACCCCTACAAGACCTCGGACTCAGTTTTCTGTTTTAGTACTTATAGAATGGGCAGCAGCACAGTGTCCTGTTGTAGGGTTTTGTGAAGTTGGAAAGTAAGCTAGCAGTAAAATATTGTTGCCACTATAATTTATTCTTCCAAATTCTTTAAGTTATAACAAATTTACTCTCATCTTTACTGATATTTTGAAAACATAGCTTAGATTTTGTTCATATCTGTTATGGTAGGAAAATATAATTGTTCATATATTATGTTAGTTACATATTTAATTGTGGGAAATTTCAAGGCAGTTCAGTATCAGGAAAGTCATGAAAGCTTCTCTTTTCTGACACTGTAGGAAGTTCCCATGGCATCAAGCATAGTATTTTCCCCTGAAGTATGTTTATAATGTATCCCAATGAATTCTTGCAGCGTCTTTTTAGCTGAAGATTTCTACATTGCAGTGAGGTCTTGATTGCAATTGCTTGAGGACAGTCTTGAACTAGTCTGGGTCTGGCTGGGCTTACTGGTTTTCATTCAGAATCAACTCTTTTATGGGTGCAGAGTGGCTCATTGATGAGCTCCCTGCAGAGTGCAGGGTAACAGGGCATCTCAGTCCTGGGAGCCCAGCACACGCTCTGCCTGCAGCCAGCTTTCTCCAAGGCTTGCCAGCCTGGCCAAGACCCCAGCAGAAAGCCAGCAGACCACCAGTGTGAGCTCAGAAGCTGCACATAACAGCAATGTGCCTGGCCTGACAAACCTTGCTGGGGTTACCTGGAGGGAGCCAGGTGGTGTATTTCTGCATCTTTGACACAGTCAGCCAACAGCTTGGAAAAAACAACACATGGGCAGCCGCTAAGTAATGGCATTTTCTTTTGTACTATGGTGGGGAAGATGGGTATGTTAGCTGCTTTGATTCATGCCTCCCATAAAATATTTGATAGCCAGTAACTGCAAGCTGAAGCTCTATAAAGAGTAGATTATGGAAGGAATGTGGGGAACAGTTGTGCTTAGAAATGTTGTCAGAAACAATAAACTACATCATTAAAAATGTGCCTTTCTATCGCTTCACCTTTGCTAACGCTGTCAAACCCATGCAGAAGTTTCTAGATACGATCCTTATTTGAAATTCTTCTTACAGACACACTAATTATTCATTCTTTGAAAGTCAAGATAAACTTTTATCACTGGGAAAAGGGGCAGAAAAGGCTTTTGTTTATGTCTTCCCTTAAGTTTCCTGTTAAAGATTACAACCTTTACTAAATTCTTAAAGGTTTAAGACAGCAGCAGATCTTTGGAGATGTGTATTTGCAGATATTCTGAACTGAAATGCAAGACTTCCTGCATCACAGCTGGAAGCAAGTCTGCCAGAGAGATGAGGCATTTACCTACAAACATTTGATTGGGATCCTGTAATGTCATCCTCAATTTATGCCGTTGACTATTTATCTTAAGAAATGCCAGGTAATTTAGACTTTTTGAGGGGTAAGGACACAAAACCATCACTTAACCCTGAAAAGCAGAAATACATCAGTGAGATTTTAGTTGTATTTAGGACTCGTAATGTTAATCAACTCCTTGCCTCAAAATTTCTCAGGTGGCTCCTTTTAAATAAATGCATTTCAATAATTTGATTGCTCAGAATTTAACCAAAATATCTTACTCTTTCCAAGTTGATGAATTGTTTAGATTATTAGTAGCTTAACTAACAGAACCATGGATACTATAATGAAGTCGTTTATCCACACACAGCCTGTTTTAGTTTTCTTACGTAAAATGAGGCCTGACTCCTTGCAGACTTGGCAAATAATTCTCTTTGATGTTAATTTATGCAGAAAAAAATGTCTGCCCTAGAGGAATACCCACTCTTCACTCTTTCTGTGTCTGTCATTTTGGAAGCAGCACATGAGGTTCCGACAATATGTCACACCACCACCATCCAGCTCCAGAGGGAAATGCATACTAAGATTTGGCCTCTCTGATTTTTTTTTTCATTCCACATTAGCTTCTATTTATTTATTTATTTATAATAAAATCACTTTGCTTTCAATGCATCTTTCTGCTCCTCTACATCGTGACAGAATATCAAAGCACTTTATGGTATCTACCATCTCAGATTACCCTGGAGGGAGACAGAATTCATCCTCCACTGTGAATTCATTTCTTGCTTTTGCTCTGCTACTGCAAAATGGGAGTGAAACATGGTGATACTAGAGGTACATCTCTTCAGAGCTAGGCTAGAGTCCTATAATTTCCATGTGGTTCCCAGAAGGGCTGCCGTTTTTATCAATGGCTGGGCATAAATGAAGCAGGCAGCAAGTCTCAGAACAGTTTTGGGAGGGGGCAGCTCTGGGATTCATGTAGTTCCTGAAAATGTATAGTGTATGGACTTTGAGGCTTTCCAGCACATAAGCTCTTACTGAGATGTTGATCTCCTCCATCATGGAATTGGGGTTCTTTCTGACAGATGTAACTAGCGCAGTGGCACCCTCCACGGTCAGGGGATTATTGGCCATCTGTGGGAGAAGAGATGTAGACAGGCATAGTAAGAGTGAGGATTTCATGCAGGAGGCATGCTGTACCCTTAGCAGTGACCCTTTCTTCCCATCCTTCAGTAGGTCTGTAGAATAACTGTGGTCCCTTGTGATGGGTTTGTTCTTTATTTCATGACCTCTTGTCTCTGTCACCCAAAACTCTGCACTGCAGCCTCCCAGTGGAGTTGCCTTCTCAGCCTCCATCTGCCTCCACGTGTGAAGTTTGCCATGTCAGGTCCCTTACATCTGTTGCAGGGGCGTATTGATGTGGGTTGTGCTCAGCCATGTGATGGGGAGAGGCTGAGGCAATGGACTGCATTTGAAGATGTGCTTGCTATTAAAGTTCATCTGAATGGGGAGTTTGCAAGGATGGTGATGTTAAATTTGGCTGAGAATCCAGCTCATAAGCAAGCTGACTTTTCTGAGCTGAATTCCTACAGAATGATTTTGGATTGAGAAGACGTACTAGCTTTCAAGCTTAACCTTTCAAGCTAGTTTGGCTGTTCATTCAGCTTTGCCCCCTTTCAGGATTATTGATCCCTAGCTTACTAGGAGGCAATTTTGGCTTTCTTATTCCAGGACTTGATAATACTTCTTGGGGATAATACTACCAGTACCTCAAGGTAGTGTTGTGGCGTTGCTCTGGTGAGGCAGTGGAAGTTATATATGAAGAAATAAATGAAAGAGCCCTGCCTGGGCTTTGTTTTACCTTCAGGACTTCGAGTTTTCCATTGACTTCAAGGCCCCTGCAGAGCTTCTTGGCTCCCTCATTGTTGATCTGGTTGTTGCTGATGTCCAGGTGAACCAAAGTGCTGTTGACTTTGAGAGCTTCTCCCAGGGCCTGTGCTCCCTCATTCCCAATGCTGTTCCAAGAGAGGTTGAGGATTTTCAGTGCACCATTGCCCTCCAGGAAGAGAAGAAAGATCTCAGCTGCTGCATACCCACCATGTGTACCACTCTACCCTTTCTTGCCTGGATGAGACAGAATCATCTCTGAAGTCACACCCAGCCCAGCCCCAGTGAACCCAACGGCTCTGCAATGTCACCAGGGTCTCTCCATCCATGTGAGTCACCCGTCCTACTCACTGCTTTAGTTCTTCTCCTGGCACTGACTCCTGCTGTCAGTAGGATGAGCCTTGCTAGAGCTACTGAACCCTGCTCAGACCTCAGGGATGTGCATTCCCAGTCATTTTTTCAACCAGGGTGTCACAAAACAGGAGTGTTCCTACCCTGAGACCTGTGCCAAGTGCCACTGTCCCCTTCCTCTTCAGGTGGTTCCAGCTCAGGTCCAGAATCTCCAGTGCCGTGTTGTTGGCTAAGAGAGAGAAATGGAGGTGTTAGCTCCTGAAGAGTGGTCTGGACACAAATGCTGACCCATAGTTAGGGGCAGAGAAAGTTTGCTGGGGATTCAGCCTTGGCCTTCATTAATGTACCTACAGAGTCTTCCCTTCCACTGCATCCACAGAACAGAGAGTGGCTGCTGGTCACAAGCGGAGAGGGAAGACAGCCTTTTCTGACTTAATCACAGAATGAATTATGAAGTAGGGAGGGAGGAAGAGAGTGGAAGGATTTCTTCCACCAGTAGACACTGTCTGCGTTTCCCACTGTGAAAAACGTCTGGATTCTCCTTGCCACATCTAAAATACCAAGACTTGCTCTGCCTGTGTTTGATTAGCAGAGGAGAGGAATTCAGCTTCCTATAGTAGCTGTGCCCAGCTGTATATGTGCCGGTGCCAATTCACATGCAGAGCACACCTCGCAGTGTAAATTCCACTTAGAGCAGGGTATGTGCGAATTCATTCGGGCCTGCTGTGACACTGGGAGGGGTAGGACTTGCTGCCAACGCTTCTCATTCTCAGACAGAATTTCTCATCCAGATTTTCCATGGATGGGAGGATGGACGGAGGCAGATGGTGAATTTAGCTGGCTTAAAAATATTCCCTTAAAAGAAAAAGGAACACAGAAAAGTAACAGATTCTGCAATAATCTTCGCAGCTCCTGCCTCAAGTGAGCTGAAGGGAATGAAAGAAGGGGTGTAAGGCCTTCTGGTTTGGAGATGCATTTTTCTGGGCTGGGAAGGTCACGAGATTTAACACTGATGCTTCAGTTCCCTGCAGGCTTGTCCAGGGCAGGAGCACAGTGCCTTGTGTCCCTCACTGCAGATTCATCTTTTAAAGACACTGACTGCAGTTAGAAGCAGGTTCATGTCAGTGGGAGAAGGAAAGTGCTGATTAATCTGAAGGCTTTGTATTACTGGAATGCATAAGGCACACAGCATGCTCTGGTCACAGGCTTGTGGCTGTTACAATAGCAGGTGTGTTGGGAACACCGAGGGAAGAAATACCATCAGATATTCCTGCAAGGCTTTCCCAGTGCACTAACAGCACCTGAGATTCCTGAAAGATTTTTACTGTTATTTTTGCTTTTCCTCTCCAGGGCCACTACACACTCTGGATCTTACTTTGTCTGACCAGCTAAATAAGGCAACTTTATTTTATTTCTTCCTAATCTGTTTCCCTTGCTGCTTGCTGTACAATGACTCAAGCCATTAGGGTTTGGGCTATAAAAAAAATAAAATATCTTCTGATATAGAAGTCAAACATAGTTGCTAGTCACCTGTGCTGATGAGGGTAAGCAGGGGGACCAGCCAGGAAGTCCTAAGTCCAGTATTTTGCACTACCCACCAGGTCATAGCATGGGACATTTTTGCTGGAGGAGGAAATACGTGTTCACTGTGCTGACCCCATCGTGTCCCCCAGTAAGCATGCTGGCAATCCTGCCTCTGGGGGAGTAATGGATTAAGTTACCGAGCATCTGTCCCAGGAGCTGTCCTCCCTTCTCAGAGAACTCATTGTGGCTGAGATCCAGCTTCTTCACTTGGTAATTGCCCTGAAAGACAAATGTGCAGGGAGAATGAGATCTTCCAGCCAGCTGCAGCCAGCTGCCATGCTGAGGCCCCCACATGAGGATGAAACAGAAGGGTATCAAACACATTGACATCTCCAGCACATGGGGGTTCATCAGCATGGAGATGGCAGCACTGTGTACCCCGAGACAGAGCTTTGTCAGGCATATAACATCACAGCGAGTATCTTTCCAAGACAGCAAAAGCAATGGGGGTGTTATGCAAACTTCCCTTACATGGCTCATGTCTGGTCTGCAGCACATCCTGCAGCTGTTCTGCCCCCCCCTCCTATTTCACTCTCACCACTGCATCCCAACCAAGAGCACTTCCTGTTATCAGTCCAAAGCTTCATGGCAGCTTCTGGTGGTGCCAATGGAACTTTGAAACAGGAACTAAGAAGAGAAGTCAAGCTTCTTTTTGCTGAAGAATTGCAAAATGTTGTGAAGCTGGACTACTTATGTGTCTCAAAAATTTGGTATCACCCAGATGTTCTTCTGTTGTTGTTACACAGCCCCGAAGGTTTGTTTCTCAGCCAGACTCACGCAGCTGTCCTGAGGAAATGTTAATTCAGTCTATCCTTCCCTCTGTCCTCCCAGCTTCCCTCATTTCTGAATTAAGCAAGAGGCACTTAGCAGAATTATGCCAGGAAATCATACGGGCATTGCCACGTGAAATCATGCCAAGTTCAAGCAACTTCAGGACAAGGAGTCTGCTACACAGCCAGGGCTGCAAATGACCTTGGATTGCAGGTAACTCACCATCAATGCCTCAGCAAGGCATGATGCAGCCTCCTCTCCAAAGTTGTTTCCTGGTGAGGAAAATCTGTGTTAACAACGTGCTGAAGTTTCCCTTGGCATTGAGTTGGGGTCTGCAGGAGACTGAGCTTTTAGGTGGAGCATCCAGTTAATCATGGCCCATATCAGGCTTTGATAAGTTAGTCATTACTCCAAACCACAGAGGAAAATTATCCCAAGATGTAAGAGAGACACAGCAATTGTCTAAATTTCTCACACAAGACTGGTTTTCAGAGGTGCTGGAGGTTTAGCTGGCCAAATATTTATTTTGATCACATCACAAAAATCTAGATTTCCACACTGTCACTCTAGGTTACTGTCAGAGCCATAACTGAGAGTCTGACTAATGTCCTTGGGATGAGTGACTGAAATGAAACACACAGTATTTCACTTCCACTGCTACCCCTGGGTGCGTGCAGCCCACCTGAGAGCTGAAGAGCATAGAGATAGGATGCGTTGTCCAAAAGCAAACTGGCAATGGCTTCAGCTCCTTCTGTGCCTAGGTGGTTATTGGATATGTTCTGGGAGGAAACAAGGAAGGATAAGGAGGATGAGCCCAGAGAATGAATTAGCCTTATTGTGTCTATAATGCCCAAGATATTAAAGGAATAATGCAAGATCAGCAAAAAAAGAAGTGCCAGCCAGGCAGTAATTAATAAAAGTTACAGGTGTGTTTGATCCCTGATCCTTCCTAGCAGGAATGAAGTCCTAGAGCCATCAGTTTCACATGGATCATTGTCTTCAGTGAACCAAGAGGCATTTGGCCAAGTATCTTTTTTTCCAATGCAACACATCCCATGGCCTAGTAAAATGCATTTTGCATACCCCAGATTCAGAGTGAAGGAACATTCCTAAGGATTTATATCTGAAAGTTTTGCATTACTCCCTTAATCTATTTACAAAACTTTCCCCATATCATGCTGGAGAATAAAAGTTCCTGACCGAAACATATTTTCCATTGGCTAAGTATGACCTAGAAAGACCTAGTTCTGGTAATTATTGTCACATCTGCTAATGAAAAGAACAATTCCAGGCTCCCAGGCTCTGGGAGCCTCACCAGGCTCATCACGTGCACGCTTCCTCTTTTCAGAAACTTGCACATTTTAAAACTCCATGAGCATAAAATATGACTTTCAGAATGTGAATCTTTTTGCATGGACGCAACTGTTATTTGGTTCAAACTTGGAATGGAATGAATTGGGTTTCTTTCATGAAATTCCTCATATGATTGAACTTGGTGAGCAATACTTTTGGCTAAACACTACATCAGGTTGGGTACCAGTTCCTGAAGGGAGCAATTCTCTCGTAGCATCTCTGCCATGTATATGGCTCCTTCTGCCAGAATGCCGTTATCTTCCAGCTCTAGGTGGGTGACAGTTGCATTGGACTGGGAAGACACAAAGGTAAAAAGAGACACACAAAAGACACATTAAAAGTGACTGAAGTGGGTAGTTTCCTTAGTTCAACAGACACTGGACATTTCCTCCAAACCCCTCAAGGTGTTGCGGGTCCTGAGCAGGACAGTGGTCAGGAGACATGGCATAGCTAGAGCAGTGGAAGATGGCATACAAAAGAGGCACCGTTTTTTGGAGAGGCTTAGAGTAGGTAGGGCTTTCCATTGCTTTTTGCCAGCCTGGAGAGCCAGGTTCAGATCCAAGCTCAAATTGCCCAGACAGGCACCCTGGGCCTGTCCATTGAGCAAAACTTGGGGTAACTCCAGCAAAGGCCGGCAGTTGCCACACAAAGCTTTCCTGTGCAGAGGATTAGAAATATAATGGAGGCTCGGGGTTCCCTTGTGGAAGGTAGGACTTTTTCTCCCACACTGTGTATTCAGTGGTGGCTTCCAAGGCTGAGAGAGGCCTAAACTGCCTACTGTCATTGGCAGCAGTGGCCCCAGTCTTACTAGCTACTCACCACCAGAGCAATAGCAATGGCTTTGACACCTTTGGGTCCTAGACCATGATGGTTCAGGTTTATATAAGGCTTGGCCAAGTTCTGAGTGAAGTGCGAGACAGGCACCACCTCCATCAGCCTGCATGCTTCCAGATACAGCTCTGCACCCGTAACACCTGCAAAGGCTCTCCCAGGATCTACAGAGAAAAAATATATTGATGAGTGGTGCTTGCCCTCCATATTCTGAGGTTGTTTCTCCCAAGTACTTGACTCCCTCTGGGTTCAGAGGGTCCCTTGCACAAGGAACAGCTGACAAGTATGAGGGAATAATTCCCCAAAGCAATCACTCTCACACAGGTTTCTTGGCATTTCTGTGCTAAGCAGAAACATCTGTGATACTTCCTGAT
Organism: Anas platyrhynchos; assembly: GCF_047663525.1. Lineage (NCBI taxonomy): Eukaryota > Metazoa > Chordata > Aves > Anseriformes > Anatidae > Anas > Anas platyrhynchos. Next base: position 23,404,810 of record NC_092591.1, read on the forward strand.
GCTGGAAAGTTGAGATGAGGAGCAGAGATGTTCTTACCTCAGCATCCACGACAACGTGGGAGATGGGGATAGCCTGCCAGTGGTCTGCAGAGAACTAAGCAGCCACCTCAACTGAACTCTTACTCTTGGCCTTCACGAGAACCTTATTTTTTGGGTCTTGATTCATGATTCAAACTGAACTATCAACAAGCTGTGCCAGACTCATTGCTTCAGGCCCTAGGTAAAGTTTTACATGGTGGAGCCAAATTAAGTAACACTATGCAACAACAGAAGGGTTTCACTCTTTGAAAGTTATCTTCCCTTTGCTTCTCCACATCCCTTCATCCCACACCTCCGTGAGTTAATGTATCCTCCTTGCTTCTCCATTTGGCATCTGTAGCTTCTCATCAGTCTGCAATATGACTAAACCTTTCTTGGTGTAATTGAGAATTTCTGACATCAGGCAAAAACATTTTCATCATTTTTTTTTTCTTTTAAATTTTAATTGAAGCATACAGCTGATATTGCCAGCAGAGCTAGGGCAGCTCAGAACATCTTGGCTTACGAACAGCAGAAAGAATCCCAGCATTCGCAGCTTGGCCACTGGGTGTTGTTGACACAGCTGCAGTGAGACATATCAATGCAGCTGGCGGCTGCCTTTCCATAAAAACCTGTCATTTGGAATTCCTTCATCAAACCCCATACTTAGAGCTCATATTTCTCCATGTTGTTATATGCTTCCAATGGTCTGACCTCAAGACAAATTCTCTTCTCGTCAAAACCATTTTTCCAGTTCAAACTGAGGCCTCTCACAAAAGTTTTTTTCCTTGCATTCTTATTTTATTTTTTTTTAATTTTCCTTCCATTTATAACAAATCAGCAAGCACTCATCCTAAATTATAGGCAAGTCCTACTGTGACAAAAATGAGTGCAAGACTTGTTTAGCCAGAAGACTGACTTCACTGGGCAGCAGATAAGAGCAACCAGCACAGTCTAGGATAATCGTGGCAAATCTGTGGCATGCAGACCACAGCTGGCACGCAGCATTTCATCAGGAGCACACAAACAGGGCCTGAGGCCCAGCCCTGGCTTCAGCTAGCTGGTCTGGTAGTGCTGGTTATTAAGGACTAGAGGAAGGAGGAAGGCACAAAGGAACAGGCCTATATGCAGGAGGTGAAGGAAGGTGCTTGGTGTCAAAGGGAGAGCTCCTAGAGGGAAATTCATCCCCTCTGCCTTTCTCAATGGCCAGATAAGGAGTAGATGTCAGGACCCTGCTGTGGTCATTTGTGTCTGTGGCCTCCACTTCTGATACATACCTGTTGGTAGGTGCAACACTGACTGTGAGGGGAAAAGCTAGTGAGGGCAGATGAACGGAAAATATTCACCTTTAACTTCTAGGTCAATGTCAGAGCCTTGTGTGGCCTTCTCTGCTGGGGCTTCAGGCGGTGACAGAGGCTCTGGAGTCTCACTGGTGTCTGATACCTCCTCATTCTGATCTGCTGTGAAACCAAGCGGATTCATTTTGTCAATGTCAGCACATTTGTGACTTCCAGCACATGACAGAACTTCCCGCAGCTCCCACTGCACCCCTCTTCAACAAGCTGCAAACGAGCTCCTTCCCCAGTACGGCTTTGTGCCCACTGCTCCCCGTGCTGCGTACCCACATGGTGCTGGCCCTGGCGTGGGGACGGGCTCACGTCTTCACTCCCCATTGAGCTGCCTTCCTCCCCTTCCGCAGTTTTGGAGTCTGTCAGACAACAGCAAATTTCCCCTCTCCATCCCACTTTCCCACAAACCTACAAGCCAAAGCCCTGCCAGCTCCTTTCAGCTCTCCTGAACTGCCTCACGCTTCCCCATGCCCTGGCAGGACACTTGGCTGCCTGTGCTATCAGGCTGGGAATGCTTTGTTGTACTCCTCAAGCAGGGCAGAAGTGTTTGAATGCTATTGTACGTTGGGATTGAGTGTAACCAGACCCACTGGAAGTGGTACAGCTGCTCTTGCCTACAGGTCATAATTTATTTTACACTGAGAGAGAAGGAGAATTCGGAAAATTCCTCTTTACGAGGAATAAATGCATACCAGAATCAGGAATGGTTTTACCAAAATCATTCCTGGTGAATAACTACACTTTTTCTTTCTTCCCCTACTCTTAATCTTTACTTGATTGCCTGTCACTGCTTTTACCACCTTCTTCCCTTACTCCTTACTTCCCTTTAGAGCTCCAGGCTGTTGACCTGTCGGTTTGTGCCCTTCTGGGTGTCATTTAGGATTGATGTATGACGTGAAGCTTGCAGTTTGGCTGTTCACTCAGACCTGCTTGAGGGAAAAAACTGGCCAGCTGGTACCCACATCACAGCATTTCAACCAGCCCTGCAGCTCCTTCATTAAGGCCTTTTCCTTCTGCCAGACTTTTTGTTCAAAGAAAGGGGTTTACTTTAGCATGAGAAATGCAAAAGAAAAGGTAAAAATAGGTCTAAATCCCATGTAAAGAACTCATCCAGATTTGGAATACTATGATAGTACCCACAGATCCTTTTTCCTCAAAGACCCTACAATGCTGGCCATCCACAAACTTCCTAATCTGAGGGGCAGACAGCCTGTTTGTATGCTATGCAAAACCCATCCAGATTTTATTATCTGATAACTGGGCTGTCCTGTGTCCCTCCAACCCTGCACTGCATGGACTGAGCCTTGCAAGGCAGATCCAAAAGTGGTCCCCCCATCCTTGTGGAGCTGTAGGAATTAACACTGATTCAGATATTTATACTGGTAGGGTGTTATTCAGGCAGATATTCAAAAAGCATTGACTCTCAATCATCATTGTTAGAGTCAACGCAGAGAAAAGAGGCAGGGCTGGAGATTCATTATCGCCCTCTCCTTTTCTGAGGCGTTGGGGCTGCAGGCACATCTTCCTGGTCAGCCTTCTTCAGGCACAGCTTTGACCAGTGATGAACCAGGAGCTAGGAGGAGAGGTCACTCCATGGTTTGATGCAAGACTGATACAGGATGCATCCAGAAGCCTGCAAAACCCTTCTGGTATGCTGGGCTACCAATGCCTATTCTCTGGGCACGTTATTTTATTTCATTCCCTCTTGCGTTGTACAAATATATGATAAATCCCAATGGCAGCTTATGCTGTGATAGCAAAGCTCTTTGTTGAACATCAGGCAGACAAGTACATCAGAATAATAACTCAGCAGGAGCAACGAAAAACGGAGCATAGCATTTTGCAGCATGCAGACAAGATGATACGAATGTAAATGCTTAGATTGAAGCAACTTTTTCCATTCATTAAGTGCTGCGCCACACTATATGGCTAGACACTAAACTAGGAGTATAAAGTGTTGAAGGAATCTGTGAAGAAACTGCTACAAGATGCATGTGATTTTGTACGTAATCAAGTTTTAAGCAAAGTATTTAGGAGCCAATCTTCTAAAAGTTGTCGGCTATTGAAGAATGAGTAATGAGGCTTGTATCCTGGTTTGGTCATCTAGTCAAGGTTATCAATTTTTTATCTCCTATTTTAGGTCGTGCCAATGCGGATATCAGAAGATTTCTAGATAAATTATAAAGAAATGTTAGATAAGTGTGGGAAAACATAGATTTCTTTTTTTCCTAGTGTGAGTAATTTAGGCTGCCACCACCACCAAAAGAAGCAAAGCAAAACAACCAAAAATTTTGACAACATTTTGCCTCTAGAATACAGCAGGATTAATAATTATACCAATCTCTCCATGGCATCTATCAGTCAGATTCTGCCAGCATTTTACACAGAATTATGAAATCCCATATGTAAGGAAAAACAGCAGCCAACTGTTAATTGACCAGATATTTCCTATAATAATATTTTTGAAATTAATACTGTCCAAAAAAAAAAAAAAAACAAACCAGAAGAAATATTAACTTTAATATAATCACTTGGGCTTGATAGCAGGGCACTAATTATGTCAGACTCCATTTACAGAGTAAAAACTTCAGGAGTTTATAGCCAAGAACAGAAGCCTGGTTTGCAGAAAAGCTATCTAAAAGGGCCTAATCCCACACATACAGTAAATTATTATTGCTGGATCCAAAAAAAAACCAAACAGATTATCTTTATGGAAAAAGAAGAACAGATATTTAGTCAAATGCTATTCTGAAACAGTGGAAGACATCCTGAGAAAGGATCTCATCTATTAGAGCAACCATCAGGGAAAATGACTACATAACACTTGAAAAATTGTTTTATGCTCTATTTAAATACAAGAAAACAAGAGCCAAAGAGATTTGTCTCATAGATTTGATTATTTTAAATTGTATTATGAAGGAAAATAAGAAATTAACTTGTAACAACTAAGTGACAACACAAAAAAGGCTTTGAACTTTGAGAAGAACTTGCTGGTAGCATTGGCAGCACAGTAATTACTGGAAGCAGATATGTAATATCTGTTTTAAAAAAGTCCTGTAGCATTAGTGAACACTCAGACCAGCCTATACAATGGATGAGCATTCCCACATATACTGGTACTGAGAAGTTTTGCTTTAAGATTTGAGAAATATAATTACTTATGCAATTAAATAAGACAAAAGATAAATAAGACAAAAGACTTATTAAGGCAATGACTGGTATTTCTATGAAGAGTTTGTTTTTATTAATAAGGAAAATGCTCAGCACTAGCATAACTAGTAACTCTTGGTGCATGCTAAGAAGATCTCAATTGCTTTTCAGTATTTCTTTGCTTTACTTCAATAAATTAACTGTACCTTGAAAGTTATCAGGGCAAAAAGCCAGTTCCCCTCACACTGCAACTAAGTCAGCCAAGTATAAAATTTGATGAGGGAGCAGTACAGGAATAGTCACATTAAACTAGAAAGTCATGCCAAAATACTACAGACCCAGACCTTAACTCTAGTTAGCACATTCACAAAATCATCTTGCCACCTTCAAAAGTCTGCCCATCCTTCTAGGCAAGGGAGGGTTGAAATAGGATCTCACCTCACATGGTGCTGAGCTCTGACATCTGTGGAAATTAAAGGAAATTAAGGGCAGCTGGCCATACTTGCTGGGAAGCTGGTACTGGGCAAGCTCATTTAGGGTGTATTTTTTTTCTCTAAGCAAGGCGTTAGCTTGGATGTTACCAGCCAGCTCCCAGATGGCAGCTGTAACCTTTGGGCATTGGTACCTTGGGTCCGTGCTCACCCCATTTCTCTGTGGTGGTGCCTCCCTGCTGCCTTCCCCCACTTGGATCCTGCTGGTCCACCTTTGCCTACTTTGGACTATTTCTGAAATGACTTAGCAGGTAAGTAAGCACCACACCTGTGTCCTTCTCAGACTCATTCTCCATGGGTACGTTTCCTTGCCAGCACCAGTGAGCTGAGGGTTTATTTGCCTTTTCTGTTCTGTCAGTGAGGGGTTTGCAGCCACCTCCTAGACCCTACCATTCCCTCTAAGGTGTGCACACAAAGCACGGCTGCTCGGCTACAACTGACAAGCCTCCAAGAGCAATGGTGCTAGTTGTAAGGTTGATGCTCTTGATTTATACTGCTCACAAGGATGTTTTGTGTTGGCAGGAGCTGGCTGGGTGTTAAGAGAACCCCGGTGAGCTCTTCTGTGACCTCACCTCCGTATCCTGACTGCAGGTTCTGGGTGCCTTGGGAACCAGCGCTGCTTGGGCTCGGATCGCATCAACACCCGGTAACGGAGAAGAGAGCGGATGAGGTTTTGGCTGTGAGACCCCCAGGCATATCGAGAGTGGTGCCAGGCTTCTGGTGAGAGCTTTCCCTCTCTCTGGGCTCACACTGCGGTTCGTACAGCTGCACATGAGAACATCAGGCTGGTGCACATGCAGTCTTAAAGGAGCTTAGGGTAAAACGAGTGTATCAGCCTCTTCGTCTTGAATGGATTCAGGCTTCTCTGCTGACAAGTTCCCCATATACACTGTAACAGTGTGGCTTGTAAACATGTCAGCACTTAACGGAGCCTCGAATCATGTATTTGTTCATCCCACCAGCTGATGTTGGTGCTAAATTTGCTCAACACTTATTATTTTGCATAACTTATACTGAGGTCTCCGTAGCCTTTCCATTTTGTCTAGAACCAAAATTGTAACACAAGAGGCTTTCTGATAAAGGTTGAGCAGAACTGGTAGATACATTTAGTCCGTTTCCCTAGAGATGGGGTATTTTTAGTGTTTTTGTTTCCCTAGGTTCTACATAAACCCCCCAACTAGTCCAGTCATTAGAGGCCATGATAGGGTTATTTTATATATAGAACAAAGCATGCTGCATAAATCAGTGGAAGGTTTGACCCCAAAGCAAACGACCGCTGTCAGCTTTGATTTTATTGCCAAAGTTTGTAAGTATTTTTCTCTAGCATAGGCCAAACAACAGTGGCTGTCGAGATGCTTGTCTGTGGTTCTGGCCAGTGTTCTTCTCCCATTCCAGTCCAATTAAGCTGATGTGGGCTGGGCTGGACATTCAGATGCCTTCAGATGCTTTCTTTGATCTTTCCTCTCCCAGAACAGCCTTGTTTTAAATGCTCTGGTCACTAGCCCTTGCTGCCGCATATCTTTCCTCTGGCGAACATTGTCTGCTCTAGGCAGACACCAATGATGGTTTCCAGAGGTTTGCTTCCCACAGCAGGATATGGGAGACCACAGTCCAGTGCTGTGCTTTGCCAGAGACATCTGTGGATTTTGGGACAGGTCACTGCTTCTGTGCCTCAATTTCCCCCTCAATGACACATTTGGTCCTAACTCAAAGAAGCAGAAATAAGAAAGTGCTCTGATGCCACTGCACGGTGATCCATGTAAAACTCTGGATGCAGGTATTGGAAATATTGCTTTGTCAATTAGAAAAAGACACCGTATTGCCTTTTCGCTTTGAAAATACCCCACAGAGCAGAGCACCGCATTGCAGTAGTCAGTGTGCTTCTTGCTAACAATGATCTGTGGGGTTTTGTATCTGCAGGTTTTAGAACGAATTGGCTGGATTATTATTTATGTCCTTAGTTACATCAGCTCAGGTCCTAGCTGTGGGCGCCCTTTGTACTGATCAGAATACACAAATAGTGTTAGAGACAGAAAGTGTTTGAGGATAACGGGAGAGACAACAGCAGGTTACCATCAAGGGCATGGTTTGGCAACACTGGTCGGCACAGCAGGCAGGGCTGATGGATGTTTTGTTGAATTTAGTGCAAGAGCCCATTGATAAGAGAGTTTGGAAGAAGGTCTCTGGTGAGATCACCCTCCAGAGGTGTGCTGTGTGACTTTCCCAAGCAGAAGGGGAAACACCAGAGGCAGCAGGAAGGTTTTGTCTGAAAATATTAGAAGGATTAACCTGAAGCAGAAATCAGCCTCTAATAAGTAAGAGGTATAAGAGGTAAGAGGTATAAGTATTACAGGTATAGGATTGAAATGCTCCCTAGCAGGTGACAACTGTGATTTTAAAGGTAATTGTAGTTCAGCTGAGTTAGCTTTTACCATTTTGTACGTTAATATAATACATTAAATATGTGTGTTTGGTGCGAAGAGCTGACAGGGCGCTCAGTTTATCCGTTTGCCTTTGGGCGTTGTGCAGAGCAAAATGCGGAAAGAAGCAAAATACGAGGAAGGTGCACTTGAGGTGGGACCTCTCCTTCCCCTGAAACTGCCCCGCGCCAACGTGAGGCAGGTTCAGCTTTGAAAGCCTGTGAGGGCGAAACCTTTCGCTTAAAAACCCGCCCCCGGGCCTGCGGGGTGAGGCAGCCGCCGCCTCCCGGCCCCAACGCCGCCACCCCCGGCCCGGGCCAGGCCCCAGCGCGTCCCGGTGCGGGGGACCGAGGGGCCGGGGCGGGCACGGTGAGTGCCGGGGCCGAGCCGTGAGGCCGGGGCTGAGGCGAGACCGGGGCTGAGGCGGGGCCGAGCCGCGGCGTCGCCTCAGCGGGGCCGTGCGGGCGGGCGGGCGCTATGATCGGCACGGTGCTGTGCTACGTGCTGCTGCCGGCCGCGCGGCTCCTCCGGGCCCTGCGAGGTAACGCGGCCCCGGGCGGGCGGGGGGCGGCGTTGTGGAGGCCCCGGGGGCTCCCCGCAGCCGCCCCGCGGTGTCGGGGCCTGCCCCTGGGGCGCGGGGCGGGGGTGGGGGAGCTGGGGGCGGCCTCCTCGGGAGCCTTCCCGGCCCTCAGCCGCCCCGCGGGGCCTGGCCTGGCAGCACGGAGGTGCTGCTGGCCCCCTGGTGTGACCGCTCCGAGGGGCGGTTGCAGGGGAACCTCAGCGAAAAAGCCGTGTGGAGGAGAAGGGAGTTGCTGGTCTGCAGCAGGGAGCAGTGTTTGTGTGTAATTCGGGAGCAGTGTTTGTGTGTAATTCATAGCAAGAGAGCAGTGCGTCATCTGCGATGGCCATACAGGTGAAAGGAGCCCCCATCTCTTTCTGTTGTGCACCACTCATATCGGCATATCCAAAAGTGTTACATGAACAGCAGGGATTTTTTTTAAATCATGTATCAATCATCATGCGTTTTTAAATCCTTATCAGGATTCCTTCTGTGCGTATATTCTCTCTGATAAGGCCTTCAGTTGTTCACATCTGTCCCTCTGCTTCTTTATTTTTCACCTCTTAATTACAGAACAGTATTTTAGCACATTCATATTTTAAATAACTACTTCAAGGCCTCTTACCTTACCATTTTTACTGAATCCCTGGAAAGAAACTTGCTCCAAGTGGTCAGCTACAAGCACTCGGCTTTGTAACCCACGTACCCCATCAGCTAACTTCTACAGACTGCGCCTTCATGTGCTGTTGAGAGCAGGTACAATTTCCACAGCACCTTTTAACCCGGCTGGCTGTGGCACTGCCTGAGTTACAACTGTGTTCTGTGGCATTGGTAAAGCCATTGTTGTGCTGTACAATTTCAGTGACTTTGACCAATATAACTAGAATTGGACTGTAGCCTAGCATTAAGAGGCAGGGTAAGTTATTTAGGCTGTATCTACTTTTCTTCAGCGAAGTCACTTGTTTGGGTTGTCATGTGGAATGGTTGTATTGCACTGAGCTACAGCAAATGCACTGGGGAAAAAAAAAAGGTGAGAAAGGCTTTTCATCTGTGTTATGTTAATTAATTTATTTTCTTAATGGCAGATGCTTTCTTTACCTGTCGAAAGAATGTGCTTCTGGCGAAGAGCACGTCCACCCAGATAGAAGGCATCTTTGCTGCAACCAGAGGAAATTCGGTCCAGGAAGAGCAGGAAGCCCTACTCCAGCAGTGGCTGGAAGAAGGAGCAGGGAATCTGCCAGCCAGTGAGAGTGCTCCAGCAGTGGGGAAAGTATCAGCAACGCTCACTAGTGACTGGTTAGAAGGTTCAGAGCTATTGATGAGTAGCCTTAGCGACCTGAACTCGGCTCCAGAAGTCACGTGGTGTGCCGGTCAGCAGCTCACGGAGCTATGTGCCTTGGCTTCTTCAGAACCACCAGACCATGCAGTGACTAAACTGGAAAAACTACCAGCGGAGAAGACAGTAGCTGTAGTAGGCAGCGCTCCGTGGGCAGCTGTGGTGCCACAGACGGATCACCAGATGGTTGGCTGTGCCCCTATCGGTGTGGGAGGGCAGCATGAAGACCCGGCCGTGCTGGCATGGAGCTTAGCAGGTGGTGCAGAGATGGTGCCAACAGAGCCCCCTGCCTGGCCCGTTCAGGATGCTGTACAATTTTGTCCCCTCCTGGAGGAGGTACCCTACCACGGTGAGTGGCAACAGCTCTGAATCTAATGCTTAGTTGGGAATTTGTTGGGAACCTGGTTAGGTTGTTGTGTCTGGCTGAGGTGAATGGGTCTGGGCTTCCTGTCTGTAGCACCATGATTGTATCAGTTTGTATAGAATTGACGAGATCTGCTACTGAAAGCTACAAAGTAAGTTTTTGCTGAGGCAGGGCTGCTTTCAGCTAGTAATCTCAGTGCTTCTAGATTGTCTGGGTATTGATACGTTAATTTCCCAGGAACTGTGCCTGAAAAATACAGAAAGAACCCAAAAGTTGGTAGAATTTTTCAGTATGCTCAGTCTGGTCTTCTGTTAACCCTTCCTCATTGACGTATACACAAATGAATCCAAACAAAGCACCCAAAACCCAAAGTGGGTGAGGGTTTGCTCAAGCCTAGAGAATGTGATTGACTATATTCTGGGTCTCAGGGAAACAAAAGTATCAGGGGGGAACCCAACATGGCTGTAATTTGGCTTTTCTGTCTCTTGCATATAGAAATTTTATGGAGAGACTGGGAGGATCTTTCTGTCCAGCCTTGTGAGCTAGAGCAGGCTTCAAAAAACCCTCCTCTCTTTGAATTTCGAGTCATGTCTTACAACATCCTGGCCCAGGACCTGGTGGAACAGGGCCATGATCTTTACATACACTGTCATCCGGACATCCTGAACTGGGACTACCGCCTTCCGAACATTTTACAGGAGATCCAGCACTGGGATCCTGATGTGAGTATGACTGAGCCCCTTCCACATTGGTATCACCAGAATTTTAACTTCTTGTGTGATCTAACAGCTTGTTTGTTTGTTTAATAGGGGTGGGGGAAGTCCTGGGAAGATGCTACTTGGTAACTCAGTGCTGATTCCTCTGAGACTAATTGAGGCTTCAAGTATATAGTTTTTGGGTGCCTGTTTTGTTTGGACTGTGTTTCTGTAGCAACTAGTAATACTTTGATAGCAGGGGTTAACTTAGTAAACAGCAGAAGTGGAAGAAGAGGTAATGCATTTTTGGGACGGAAGGGCCAGGCTTGCAGGGCAGCATAGGAGAGGATGTCGTGACTTTCTCTATTGGTGTGATGAAGGATCTTTCACCTCATCACTGGATAACTGAGTGATAAGCTAATGTGACCCAGAAAGTTGTCATTCTCTGGCTGGGCAGTACAGGACAGAGGTGCAGTGATGGCCTTTTTGTTTGCAGGGTTAGTATGTGAGTGCACTTTTGCACTTCCTTCCTTCCCCAAAACAAGGTAACTGGCAAATGCTGGTGGAGCGAGTGAGGTCTCTGCCTTCCTTCCAGGTTCTGTGTCTCCAGGAGGTGCAAGAGAACCATTACTGGGAGCAGCTGGAGCCAACGTTCAAGAAGATGGGTACGTCCTCTGTTTGTGTGTCTGTATCTCCAACTCATGGGACTGGTCAAGCAGTTCTTCCTGCTTAACGTCTTCAAAGCACTCAGTCTTCATAGAACTCTTCTTCCTTTTTCTCTGAGCAGCTGCTGGCCCTGCTTCTGGGCTGTCTGCCTAGAGCTTCACCCTTTCTTTTCTAACTGATCTTTCTCCTGTTTGACAGATCAGAGTAACAAAATTGAGAGGGTCCTAGAAGGACAAAGAGAGAGAAAAGACTCACGATTATGAATAATAAACTGCGATTACTGGGACAGAATTGGGTATAACGCTGTGCCCAGGGCATTACAAAAGGAACAATTGTATTGTACAAAATGTTGCACCCAAAGGAGCAGAGGTTGGAGTCCATGCCTCCCAAATAATGAATCCTGTTATGTGCCCCAACATTGCTTATAGCTAGTGGGAACTGAGACCTTAAGGAATGCTGACCTGGAATGTAAAATGTTACGTAACTAAGCAACCAGGTTTTCACAAGTAGGGTTGCTTTATTGGCCAGTGATGGATGATTTTTGTAGTTAAGCCAAGTTCTATTGTAGAAAACAGTGCGAAAATTAGCAAGGTAGGATTGCGTAGGGATTGGAGAAATCATCCTTCTGGACAGGTCTCCCAGATTGAATTGCATTCTCCCAAAATTGTAGTGGGAGCCTCTTCTACTGTACAGGCTTGCTGAACTCTCCGGTGATGGAGGGAGAGCCTAAGGTAGTGGCTAGATCAGCTTTTAATGCGTGATGGTTTCTTTCCAGGCTTTGCTTGCTTCTATAAACGGAGGACTGGGAGAAAGACCGATGGCTGTGCGGTGTGCTTTAAGGACAGCAGGTTCCAGCTGATCAGCGTCAGCCCCATAGAGTATTTCCGTCCTGGCCTGGACGTCCTCAATCGGGATAACGTGGGCTTGGTGTTGCTGCTACAGCCTCTGCTCCCAGAGTGTCTGGATCTGAAGGCAGTCAGTCCTCTGTGCGTGGCCAACACTCATGTGCTGTTCAATCCCCGGCGGGGAGATATCAAACTTGCCCAGATGGCCTTGCTCCTAGCAGAGATCGACAAGATTGCAAAAACTCCTGAAGGCAGCTACTATCCTGTCATCTTGTGTGGAGACCTGAACTCTGTGCCTGATTCTCCACTTTACAAATTCATCCGCAATGGTCAGCTTTCCTATCATGGGATGCCAGCCTGGAAGGTAGGTGCCAGTCAGAGCTCGGACTGTGTAGCTTCTTGCTGTGTGCTGCTGAAGAAATGCATGGCTGTATTTCTTTCCCTCATGAGGAAATAGTCCCGATACTAAATTTAGTTACTCAGGACTCATCCTCAATGCCTCAAGCACTGCCGAGGAAAGAAGCAGACAAATGTATGTGTGCTGTTTCCAACTCACCTATTTTGGTTTCTCTAGAGGCAAACCAGCGATAACAGACACTTAATTTCAGGTCCTGGTTCTCCCTTGCTATGGGATTTTTGTGCCTAGGTCCACCAAGACATACTGAAATTTTATGTAGATGTTTGATGTGAAAACAGTTTTGCTCGTGAAATGGGCACATATGCTAGACTCCTTGGGCATTTGTTAATGTGTATCCGCACTCAAATGTGTTACTGGCTTTCGAGCTAAATCTTCAGCTCAGTAATGGATGTCCACAAAATATATTCAGTCATGAGAATTTTAGTTAACTGTATCCATCTTGCAGAGCTGAAGGTTTATAATGTCTGCACTACATTCTAAATGGCTTATTTTACGTCTTTCCATGAGGGCATTCTCCGGTTTTGCTCCTGGTGAGTGTGTATACATGTATTGTCTACAGCTTGCAACTTGCAAAAGTTCTGTTACATGTTACTGACGTTTCCCCTCCTGTTCCTTGCCTCCTTGCAGGTGTCCGGTCAGGAAGACTTTTCCCAGCAGTTGCATTCACGGAAACTGGTGGCCCCTCTGTGGCCCTGTTCACTGGGTGTAACAGACAACTGCCAATATGTTACACGGTGCCAGCCAAAGAAACAGGGTGAGCTCCGGTGTGAACTGAGAACATGAGTTTGCTGAGGCTGTGGAGTCTGTGGGCATTGCTGACTCTCTGAGTAGCTGAGGCATGCGTTGCATGAGGCAGTCAGCAATGATTCTCTTCTATCCTTTTCCTTGATATGTGAATTAAATTTAATTTTTCTGGAGTCTATCACTGCAGCCCAATTTCTGGCATCTTTCCCTCGTCAACAGCTGAATGGTCCCTTACAAGTAACAGTTGCCCTGCATACCTCTTTTATAGTCCCACATCTTAGCTTTTGTGCAATTGGAAATGATCTTCAGCAGCCACAGCTTTTAGCTGCATGTGTTTGTATGAGCAGTTTTGGGCAGTGTTTGCACACTATTATTAAGAAATCACCAAAAACCCGCTTTAAATCAATGTGTTCCTGACTGTTTCTATCGAGGATTCAAAAAAAATGAGCCCATGCTAAACAGCTTTTGTTGGAAGCTTGAATATGAAACTTGCATTCATCCTGATCTGCAGAACCGTGCTTTCTTTTTAGGCAGACTTGAGTTTTCTCAAGTTGCAAGCTAGCCAATCTGCCTAAAAGTCCTTTGAACTTAGGACCTAGAGTTTCAGAAAGGACATCCTTAATTTGTCTAATCAAGGTGCTGACCATGATGGATGCGTTAGCTAAACGTTCTGTTCTTCTACGCTGATATACCTGCTGTGATGTGTGTTTAGATTAAGTGATTCTCATGGCATAAGGGTGCTTGGGCTCAAATATCTCAAACTAAAGAGGTCTCAATAGTATGTAGATGTCCCCTGTAGATGTGGCTTTGCTGCAGACACTTTATTCCCTTCAATTATATTTCTGTCTGCAGGCAGACGTAAGTACAGCCGGGACTTCCTGCTCCAGTTCCATTTTTGCGATATTGCCTGTGAACGACCACCACAACTAGTCCTCTTGGAAGGTGTGACAGATGCTAAACCAGGTATTAATGCGATATTTTTCAGCTCATGACTCTCCTAGCTGGATTTTAATGAAAAACTGAGTTGGCGGTGATGCCTGGTGAGAAAAGGTGAAGACGGAAGGGTAGCATTTTGTGGCTGTGTGATTATTAATGGATTCCAGGAGAACTCAGAGGACAGTATTACTGTCCTCGTATAGTGAGTCTTGCATTGTTGTGTTCCTTGAGATGCATGGAGATTCAGGCTCTTTACGAGGCTGTTTTTGACAAAGGCATTTTTTTTTTTTTACCACCTCAAGGTTTTTGTTGCAGTAGAACAAACCTGAAGACCATCACATCACAATGGCTGCAACATAAATGTCTCTGGATGCTGGCACCCAGTAGGCACTGTTGCATCCCTGGGCTTTGTGGCATGGCTGTTTCTGCTCTCCATTTCTGTTCAGTCTTTCTTAGTTGCCCTTTGTGTAAGCTGTAGGCTAAGGCAAATGACCTTGAGATTAAAGGTTAAACTACCCTGGGCTTTGATAGTATTAAATGCTTTAGGGGCATGTCCTTACCTTCATAGGACAGAATATGACTTTTCAGTTGTTTGCAGCAATCTGCTCTCAGGATGTTCCTGTTAGTCTTAGACTGGGATTTCCTTTGAATATTTTCCTGTAAGGTGCCTTTGACTAGAAGCTATTGCTCTTCTTGGGCAAAAGAATTTGTTTGGTCTCAGGAGAAACTTCTCAGACTTGGGATGAGCAGCCTCTTCCAGTATTTATGTAGGTTTGTCTGGAATCTCTCTGCTCTCTTGCAGACCGCCCTGCATACTGGCCCAAGCACGCTGCTGTAGTGAATGACCCCGAACTCCAGCCACTCATCCCAAGGTAATTGAGTGCACCTTCAGTGGTCCTGCTCTTCAAATCCTGTCTCATTTTCCTCAGTGCTGAAAATCTGACTAAAGTAAAGACTGAAATAAGTGTGAGGGTGGAAGAGAGTAAGCAGGGCTGTCTGGAATAGCCAGATCCACCTCCCCCCAGGGTTGTGCCGGTAACTGGGCACTGTCCTGTCAGCATTGGGTCAGTGAGGCCAAGAATGAAGGGCATAGACAGGACAGGGTATTGGAGACAAGGTAAGTTCCTAGTCTGCTCTGTCTTCAGTGCAAGGGGAGTGAATAATTCAGGAAGGCTGTCTCTCTGTATGTGTTCTCAAACACACAGATGGTTTGGAGGGTTGCATCAGCAAAGGAACATCCAACTTCAGCTGTGACTGCAACACTGAACACTGCGTTGTCCTCTTTCCTTTCTTGGTAAATTCTGGCTGTTCATGTGCAGGTCTTCAGGTGTTATCCAGCATGGCCTCAACCTGACCTCTGTCTACAGCCACTACCTGCCACAGAGGGGACGCTCAGAGGTCACAACCATGCCCATGGGACTCGGTGCCACCGTTGATTATATCTTCTACTCGGCAGAGCCTGTGGAAAATGGGAGAAGAGGGGGTGAGTGTGGCAATGCAGGGGTTATCCCTGCGGCGTTGGGAGAGGGCAGGACGTTTCATTGGTCTGGGGTAGATCTACAGGGTGCGACTTTGAAGTGATGCACAAAGGGGAAGCAATAGCTGTTCAGGTATCTAAGAAGACAGTATTTGGTGTGGAAAAACTGAGTCTGCTCAGAGGAGGTTCGTGTAGACTTTTGAGGAAGCCAGAACAGAACGCGTTCTGCTTCCTTTGTCTATCTGTCTACTTGTGCTCCTGGTAACAGGCAGTGCTGAGTCCTAAGTTCAAGGCTCGGACTTTAAGTCTGACTGAGACCACGCACTGTCCTTAGAAGGAGGTGACTCTTCTTACAGTGACAGTACCTCTCTACTACCTGACACAACAGATAGTCTAATGAAAGACTACATGTAAACGCATCCAGGAACTGCCCCTGACATGGTTTGCGTTATGTCAGAGTCAACTTTGAGGAGGAGGTGAGGAGTGAAGGGGAAAATTTCCTCCTCAGGGGAAAATTTGAAGCTATCTCTAGGATTTATAGGAAGCTCTTTTCATTCCACTGTAAGCAACTGCCTGCTGAATTTAACATATTCTTGATAAGCATATGAAACCATTGAATTGCAGTATTACAGGTTGCTCACTGCTTTCACATCTAGACCCAAAGGTGCATGCAATGTTTGTGCAGAATGTCTTCCTTTATCGGGAAAAGGATCAGAAACCATTGACAAGCATCCCTCTGAGAGTCTGTGGAGTTAACATACAGCACCAGCCTTCAGCTGATGTTTCTTTCCACTTTGTCAGGTCGCAGGCTGTACCGGGATGGAGTCCTGAAGCTACTTGGCCGCCTTTCCCTTCTCTCTGAAGATGTCTTGTTGATGGCAAATGGCTTACCAAATCCTTTTTGTTCATCTGATCATCTCTGCCTGCTGGCTAGCTTTGGCTTGGAGGTCTCCAGCCTCAGAGAGGGTTAGTGATGGTCCCCTTTCCCTAAAGAAAAGCTGTTTTGAACGCAGCGGTTTGAGGCTCTGGATGCACAACCTGCTTGCAAGAAAACTCTTATTTTTGTCATGCCCTCAGAGTCCTTTTCTCCCGTTACACCCTCATAAAAACAAGGGATGAAAGAGTTGGAGCCCTTCCTGTGTTGGTATTTTGTGGGTCTCTGCAAACCTGAACTCTGCTTCCAGTGGGCTTCTGGTTATGTTCAGGCATTGTCATCTCTTAAAGGGATCCATGTTCCACAGCTTCATTTAACAGATGTGTTAGTGCTGCAGGAACCAACCTCACTCCCGTGTTTATTTGTCCTGTGACAAGATCTTCAGGGACTGGGGAAATAGGCAATGCTGTCCACTTCTGTTTGGTTCATTGCTACCAAGCAGCAGGGCATGTATACACCAATGTTTTTTTCACACCAAAACAATGTTTCTTTTAATTTCTGGGTGATAGGTTATAGAGCGTGGTCCTTTGGGAACTAGTGGTGTTGCCTTTGGGAGCAGCGGTTCTGCTAACTGCTTAGAAATTGCTTTTACATAATAATTATTAAGGGCTGCATTGCCGGCAGAAAAATTTGTATAATTGACCCCTTCCATCAAGAAGCTTGTCTAGTGGTCCAGGGAAGGGGATTGCTTGGAATGGAGGCAGGGATTCTACAGAGCCACCCACAGGAGCTCTAGATCCACAGCAAGAGCCTAGAGGCCTTGGGAAAGGCTCCCTTCCTTTCTGGCAGTCTTGGAGTGGTTCCTAGGAAACTTGTAGGGAGAAGCTCATCCCAGTGAATGTCAGATGAAGAAAACTGTCCTGTAAGGTGTAACGACCCCAGGAGTCTACAGCTCCCAAAAGGGAGATGAAAATGGAACGTGTAAAGATGAAACAGCCATCGAATGGAAGAGCTGAAGAGATTCTCGCTTGCCCTTCTTTTTCTGTGTTCTCCCTGTTCTGTTTTGCCTTTCGGGACAGAAAACCAACCTATGGCATCCTCCTGGGCCAGGCTCCCAGCTTTCTGAGCTAGCCATGCTTAGGTAGAACCCATAAGACTGACTCCTGTCTCGTGACAGACGTTGGGAGGGAGGGAAGGCTGTGTCCTTGGAGGCAGTCACTTGGATCCCAGTGTACCTTTGATGTCCTGTTAGTGTAGTTTTCTCATCAGTGTCCTGGACAGCACGAATACAACAGAACTGTGCCTGTTCCTGGGGCAGATTCCCTAGTTCAGCATGACTTCTGGTGCTCAGTTTTGCTGTAAGAGAAGGGAGCAATATTGACAGAAACATTTCTAACATCCTGTTCACAAATGGGGCTGGGAAATCCCGTCCTGCCTCAGTCAGATTTTTGTGAGAGCGTACAAAAAGACTTTAAATACCATTTCCTCTTTTTGTGTCACACTGGGGAGTTTCATATTTTAAATGTTACTTTCTTTATTGAAAAATAAAATGTTTCTAACTTAAGAAAAAACAAACACAAAGTAACTGCAGCAGCTTGTGCTCCTGGTAGCTAAACTCTTTGAAGACTTGCTCAACAAGGTGCTTCTGGCTAGGATATAAAAGAGGAGAACATGAATTAGCTACACAAGACGGTAATGATGGGTGATGAGAGGGAAGAAGTGGCTTTAGCTGTTGTCTCCTATTGCATCCTCAGATCCCAGAGGTGGTCTATTTAGCCTCAGCAGTTATCTTGCAAAATGGGTTGCATTCAAGAACCGTTCCTTCTTCCAAAAAAAAAACCAAATGCTGCTGATTTCTGTAAGTCACAGGAACAAGGGGTGGGGGCTGTGTTCTGTCCCCATATGACTGCATACAAACTGCATATCCTTGCCCCTGCCACATGGTGTGGCATTTGCTTGGTGACGTGTGGATGGCTTTGGCTGTACCAGCTGGGATAACGTGTAGGAATCTGTATAAGTGAACAGAAATCTGGGGGTGAGTATGTTTGCAGCTTTACTTGCCCCAAGTTTCACAGGTAATGGCTCTCGTCTAACACCGGTGTGCTTGTGCCTGGGGAGGGATGCAGAGCTGTGTGTTTCTGTGGATGGTTTGTTTTGAGAGCTGCACTAATTTGTGTAGGTATTTTAACTTGGATTTTGTTATTGGTTTTATTTGTGAAAGGAGGGGAGGAAAGGGAAATCTGTGCAACTAGGAACTTTATTTTTCTGCCAGGCTGTTTGCAGGTTGCCAGAAAGCAGCCTGGTAGCAGATAACTCCCACCAGCTGGTAACATTGGAAAGGGAAACTGGGAAGACCCTGAAGGTTTAAAAACAACCCATCAAAAGCAAAACAAAAAAACACTGTGACGCATAGTGCTGCCACTTGAAATGTTAACCTTCTGCTTTGGTTGTAACTGCTGGCCTGGTCTGATGGTCAGGTAATGAAGGGTGGCAGGGGTGTGTGTGTGTGTGACAGGCCTGCTGCCCCTCTGCCCCACATGCACAGTATGCTGTCAGATGAGCTGGTTGCCCAAGCACCCTGCCAGTTTTGTGATGTGGCTGAGGCACAGGAACTGTGCTTGAGCATCACAAGTGCTTCTTCCATTACATTTAGACCAAAGACTTGACTTTTCTTCTGTGTATCTTGCATGAAGGCATCTGTCGTGAGGCTTTAAGGTTCCAGATATATTTTGTTGGAAAATCTGTTTCACAGGTCAGCCTAACACTTTTTTTTTTTTTTTTTTCAATACATGAAATTGTATGGTATGTACTTGGAATGGTTAAGCTGCTGAACACTGTGGATATAGAGCCATATGCTTAAAAACCCCAGGACAATGCCTGCAAATCTTCCATTTCTTCTTTCTGAGGATTAGAAAGGTCAATCTTGTAGCTCCCAAAGCCTTGGCTCACGTATGTTTCCTTGGGCATTCATATGTTTCCTTGGGCATTTGTGGGTGAAACTTGCAGAAATGCAGGACCATTACAGTTGATTGCTGTGGTTGTTTTGATTACTGTCCCTGTAGCTCTGCTGTAGACCCTACAGACTTGCCCTGTTTCAGGAAAGAAGAATAGCTACTCTAGAGCAATTCAGAGTTGGGAGACCTGTGAGTGCCCTCTGGCTGTTGGAGACTATAGGGGGAGTTTGTGGGTGGGGTGGATGGAAATAGTCCCTGCCACCAACATGGCAGCTATTACATAGTTGTAGGGGGAAAATAATGCATTCTCTGATGCTTTGAGAATATCACATAGTGATATAATAACAGACTGTGGTAATGAGCAACTGGAGGTGGGAAGCAGAATTAAGAGATTACACTCTTAGCACTGTTTCTTGACCTAAGTGTCTGAATATTTGCAATTAACATGGCTTTCTGATAAATTACAGAGAGGCATGTAAACAGTTATGAACTAGAATATTTACAATCAGAAAGAGGTGTTACGGAGGTAGGTTCTACCTCATATTCTCAGTAGTGATGTAGAGAGAGCTCAGGGAGATTGGTACTTAGGGAAAGGGATGCCAGAGACCACTGGCAGCATGCATACCTACCCTATAATCAGTCTCCTAAGCTGCAGGGACGTGCAGCTGTAGAGGCAAACACAGATTTGACAAAGTATCTTAGCTAGACAACAGCTTAAATTGCACCACAGCTGCTAGGCTGTAATTAATTACACCATTTAGATGGAAGTCCAACTTCTTTAGCTTTCTCAGAGTCATAAGTCCGTCACTTCACGAGGATGCCCTTTATAATCAGTTCCCCAAAATATATGGGATGGGGGAGTGGTAAACAGTGTAATTGCTCTAATTTCTGTCCTTTTGTCAATAAATGAACCTTGGCTGCTGCTTGAGGTCTTCTTTCTCTATGCCTTTTCCTTATGAGGTGTCTTTCTGGCAGCTGTTTTCCCATGACTGCCAGATCCAATTATCTTTCTAAGTTACTGGTGTTTATTTATTTCTTCATTTAGAAGCTATGGGTGAATTCTTTAGGGGTAAGTTATAATATAAACTCAAACATTTTAACAGTGTTAAGCCATAAGATAGTGAGTTCCCCATCCCTCATCTCTGAAGAGTTAAGTGGGAGGGATGGGAGCTCTGAAACCAACACTTAGATAGGAGTAACTCTTGTTAAATAAAAACAATCAAGAAATCAAGATTTGCTGTTAGTACCCTTCGTGCCACCTGCTTTGTGAAGCACAGGAGATCAAAGGACCGTAGTTCCTCTTCTCTAGAGTCTGCTAGATGCTCCAAGAAAAATTGTGCATCTCAGAGATGCTCTTTCAAGAGCAGATCAAGGTACTTGTTGGGCCCCTAATGATTTTTGAGAGTGATTATCTGAGCAAACAGTCTGCAGGTCAGGGCTCTGCTAGACTGCAATTTTTCCTCCCATTGTTACCACCTTACTAATGAAGGTTTGCTGAATGTACCGCTGGACTGTGCAAACATTTAGGGTTCATCCAAATGCAGATGAAGCCTTTTTGTGGCTCATCTAAAGGAGGAGCGTACAAGCCTTTGTGGGATACCATCTCCTTTCAGTAGGCTTCCCGTGGTGCAAGTTAATTGAATTGCTGTCTGTGACCTCTTCCCTACCAGACTGTAGCTGCCTGGGTTGGTTGTAGTGCTTTTTTGTGTCTCGGTCACATAGAGATGCACAAGCTGGCCGATCATTGCCATCAGAGGTACTGCATCATGTTTCAAAGCGTGATGCTGAGTTTCTGCAGCGAACTTGCCTGCTGTAATGCTAACATAGATGCGTGTTATGCCTCAAGCTCCTTCCTTTTGTCAGTTGTACAAGTTTGGCTTCTCCTGTTATGGTAAGTTATCTGCCAGCTTCCACTGAAAATTCATTCTGGTCTTGAAGCTCTTTTCCCTTTTATTTATTTACTTCAGTTCAAGCCTGCACATTCTTGTTCTCTAAGGGAATAGGAATGCTGTATAGTGGAGCTGGAAAACTCTTCTTAACTTTGGTTAGACACACAGAGCAACTTCCAAGGTGCTGAGGTGACAAATGGGTAAAAGACTGGGCTAGAAGCTGGCATGTGCTACAACAAAAGATGCATTTGTTCCATGCAGTCTTTCCTTTTATACACAAAAAAAAAGACTTGACATCAAGCCTTAGCAATGTTACTTACTTTTTTTTTTAGTCCGCATTGATTTTTCTCTTTGTGGATGAAAAGCTTTCTACAGCAGCCTTAAGTTTATTCAGTTACTGTGCACTTTCAGGTGTTGCTCCTGCACTGGGAGTCAAATGCAGTTGTTATCCTAAAGCTATTCTCCTTCCCTGGCCCTCAAAAAAAAAAAAAAAAAAAAGAGGTTGGAGTTAGGGTAGAAACCACTCTGCCAAAATAAAAATATAAATCAGGAAAGCCAACTCAACTATTTTAATTAAGTCTCTAATGGACTGCTAGCTACAGCATGTCATGCTCCTTTGCTTTCCATACTCCTGCAGTCCCTGCATGGATAGTGCTCTTAAGGCATAGTCCCACCTTCTCACAAATGGATTTCTATATGCTTCTATGCATGTGAGATCTTTAAGTTTTGCAGTCTTGAGTTTCTCAGCATAGTAGCTGACTTTTTTTTTAATTACTGCTTAACTGAGTTGTGTATCTTTTCCCCAACAAAGGTTTTTCATTGAGGTCCCATTAGCGTAATCTCTGACTTAAAAACCTAGAATTGCAGGAACTGTCAGTATCAGGGGGAAAGTCTGACCTAAGAGTGAGCAGAAAGTCTCATTTTAATCTCAGCTGTATCCAAGTTCTGCCTCTTTCACTCCTTTGTCTAGCCAGCAACCTGACCCATATGTCTACAGAGATTTCAAGAGTTACCCAATTTTTAGTGAAATCTGTAAGACACGGGGCAGAGGGTATTTTCAAACAAGCATTTGAAATAGGTTTATAGAAATTGCACCACTTCAGTCTTTAAGCATTTAATAAATGCTTAAAGATCAGTAACAGGAGAACATGGAGCAAGAAGCCACCTTCTGTTTCTGTATTATCTTCTGGGCCTGAGCACAGACCTCAAAGTCTTATGATGTGGTTACTTTCTTTGTCCCTTCATACCGCCTACTAGGTACTGTGCAATTACTTTCCCTCAAGACAGAGGCTGCTTGTATAATTAACTTGGCTAAGAGGGAATACTGCATGTGCCTTACTCTTCGGAGTGACAGGGTAGGGGATGTTTATTCCTCTCCTCTACAGTTGCATATGCTGTAAGCTTTCCTACATCCTGGCCCCAGTCCCAGCTATTACTCACTTCCCTCGAGGGAAGGGGTATGCTATGCCTGAAAGATGATAGCCTGAATAGAGTTGGATCCCCCTTGCTGGGGGAATACACTGAGTCTTGCAGCTGACTGTCCTTTATTAACCCAGCGTTTGTCTGAGGAGTCCTGGTGAGGTCATTAGTCTGGAAGGTCACTAAACTACAGTGCTTAAGCAGAATTGCTTTTTTGGCCAGGAAAGGAGGCTGGATCATATGCTGAAGAATAAGTAGATAGTGGAAGGAGAGGCTCTTGTTAACCCTTAGGAGTATCAACTCAAGACAGACATTTATGTTGTTTCATCCACTGGCTTTTTTCCATGCAGCCTGGCAGATGGCTGCCGAGGAGGAAAAGATGAGTTTTACCCTTTGCTGCACAGCCACATAAATGCTTCTTACTCTCTGGCAACTGCTGTGTTGTGTATGGACATGCTTACCTGGTCACATGCTTGATGGACAATGAGGGTTCTTCCATGTCCTTTTTCCATAATGCTGCAAAAGTACAGGACGTCTATACTTAATCTGTCTGATACCATCACACAAGGCTGTGCTTTTGCCTTCTCAGCTGACCAAGGGAAAGTTTAAATCAGAAAGAAAGACAGTACAGACATCTTGTTTTCTCTGCACAAGCTGAGAGCAGTACAGAGGGAATTTTATTGTCTAAGTGTCAAAGGAAGCAGGAAGAAGTATCAACATGAGGGCTATGGGGAGTGCAGTAAGAACTAATTCTAAATAAAGGTTCTGTGCTGGCTACATAAAGACACAGAACCACACTGATTAATTACAAAAAGACACACATGATATAACTTTAAAAGAAAGAAACCTTCCATTTCTTAAGTTAGTTCTGAGCTGTACCAGTGATAAAGATGTCAATGGTTTGGAGCACCCTATCAGTGCTAGAGTAGAATACTGATGTGCATGGAAGGGGACCACTCGGGTCCCACTAGCACCATCTCAACCCTGACCTGGAGGGAAACTCTGCTCTGCAGAGATCACAGGGGATTCAGTAGCCTTCTGGGCCTAAATTGAGTTGCTTTTGAGCAGGCAGGGCCAGGGCATCACTGAAGGAGAGTGGTTGTGATACAGGTAAACACCTGCTCAGAAAACAGACACAAATAGTAAATTCCCTAAGGAGTTCAGCTTGGCTGCAGAGGGACCATCTCCACCTTGCTCTGGCAGAGCGAAAACCAAGCTAGAATAGCACTTGCTTTCTTAGGTTAAGTTATAAACTCCATAATGAAGATCTTAATGTTGACAGGACAACAGTGTAAGACCACTAGGATACACGGTGTTATTTCAGCTACTTACACACAGTACGCATGGGACACAGGGCATGCCCTGCTCCTATCTGGCACCTCATCACTGGGACTGCTTTAAACACTTGACTTAGAAGGAGCAAGTGGTTAAAACAACCACCTAGAGTAATTAGCCAGAACCACTTGAGCAGGGTAAAGCCCATCTAATCCAGACTCGTGCCCTTTGGCAACCATAGGATTCTTCTGTTCATTATGGTTTCTTAAAATCTGTAATTTTAAGGACAGTCATGTTTCAGTCTATACAACACCACACGTGAGCCCACCTTAAGGGGCAGGCACCTGGTTAAGGCTTTCACCTGAAATACTTAAAAAATAATTAAAAAAAAATCATGTTAAACAGGCAACAGCAACACAGCTACTGTATGAACACAAACTATGTTTCAACCACAGTTCTGGAGTCATTTATTCCAGTAGGCATCCAAGCATACTCTGTACTGACCCATACAGTGGCACACAGGTGAAACAGTCATAGTCAACTGAATAAAAGCACTCCACTCCCAGCTAAAACACTTGCTAACATACCTTAACTTCCTAAAGATTCATTTAGCTCATCACATTAGAATTAAAAAAAAAAGCTGACGTGTCACAGGCTGATGGAGTCTTGATCCTACTCCACAGTATATATTGATGCCAGTGTGACACCATAGCAGAAAGTTCTTGGTTTTGCTCACTGATGCTTTTATCCATTCAAAAAACTGCGATTGGCCAGCTATCAAGGGACCTGTCTACATAAAATATAAAGAGAAATTATTTATTTCAAGGTTTATGTTACATTTAAAATAGTTTTGCTAGTAGTAGGCCAGCATTTGTTGAAGTCGAGTCTTTCAAAGCTGACCTAGACTTCACATACAACATAGGCAGTGTGGATCCATTCTCAGTGTATGGTCACTGTGCCCTTGCAAGGGGTTCAGAAGGGCTTGTACTGCAGAACAGATACCAGATGAGACCTACTGAATAGTGGAAGTTTACAGGCCAGAGCTATGTGAGCAGTCATGTTAATATTTAACATTAAATAATTAATAGGACTCCTCAAGAGCCATCTTTTTTTGTCCTGCTGGCACTATGGAGTACAAGATACACCCTGCTTCCTTATTTTCATTCCTTCTCTGTAGCTCTCAAGACTGCAAAAGTGAGAAGGACATGCCTTCAGCCTTTCTTCTTATGGTTAAATGCAGACAGACCAGAAGCCAGGCTAGCTGGATGAGGGCGCTGAAGTGCAAAAGCAGGGTTAATTTTTCTTTGTACCCACAAGTTTCTTAGGGCAAAAAAATGGATTGCACTAACTCTGTGTCACGGGGGAATACTGTCTTGTTCGTTAGCAAGGAAGCTAAGCTTTGTATTGAGGCTATTCATCTCATTACAGAGATAGGGCGTAGAGCAAGAGCAAGGAGGGGAAAACTGGTCATCTTCCATTTCTTTGCACCATCTGTTAAACTGGGGATACTGAGACAGTAAGGGGCAGAACTTCTTCCACACAGAGAAACAAGAATGCTTGAAATAGTAACCCTAGCAGAGGGCTGTCTGCTCCTGTGTCCATCTTAAGAAGTCGATACCAGATGCGTAAGAAGAATTAAATGCCTCCTAATGTACACAATTGTGCAACGACATCTCAAAAGAGGATATTCTTGTCTGGCTACAGGTGGTGACTGCTGAGGATGTAGATTAAGAAACCTTGAACTCTACCTGTCATTCATTCCTTAAACATCCACTTCCTTTGGTTTTCTAAACTATTGGCCTCAGTTACATCCTGCAGGAAAGTGCTTAATTACCAGGCCAAACAAAGCATTTTGTTTTAAGCCATTCTGCCCTGCTGATCCAACACTGTTCAACATCCCTTTTGCCCTGCTCTTAAAAAAGCATCATTAACATGCTGCTGACCCCTCAACACACTTCTCCTCTGCAGATAAAAAGACATAGGTCTGTCCAGCTATTGAACGTGCTCTGTACAAAGCTACTGATTATTCTCAAGAGTTTTCCAATTGCTCTGATTTAACTAACCAAAGTCATGGTGAGGATGCATCCCAGCTTCATGTAAGGGACTATTACATTTTTTCCCCCTCTTAGATTTCATCCACTTTAATAAAGCCTGACTTGCAGTCTCCTTTGCTGCTTGCATTTTTTATATGATTCACAGTGGCACCTGAACTTTCAGTCTGCTGCATAGCAAACAGTACACAAAGGCAGTTTTTGGCTTCCAAGTCACCGATATTATTTAAAGTTAGCTGCGGTACCGTTACAGCTAACATCATTGTTAGTATCCAGACACTAAATATGTTCATCTACAGCCACAAAATTGATCAGAGGATGCATTTAAATGGCTGCTTGGCTTGCTACGCTACTGACATCTAATTTCAAATTATTGCATGTAGCTGGAGTGCAAGGGAGGGGACAGGTGTTGTACTGCACTGTGGAAATAGGCTTCTTCTTTTGCAGCTACCTTATCTTAGGTAGCCCAACTTGCTGTTGATCTCCCTTTGGATTGTCCTCCTAGTCATGTAGCATCGCCAAAAACTAAAGATAATTAAGAGAGCTGGAAAGGACAGACTGCATGGCATGGATGTAGCTCCATGGATATGACAATTAAGGATTTACAATTAAGAACTTGTAAGGCCTCATTTAAATCGCTTGTGGGTGGTGCTTCAGTGATTAATACTGCTTTAACTCTACAGAAGAGATGATTTGTGTGGGGATAGGAGCCCATTCTCTGCCACCAAAATAGCACTGCTTATATGAGTATGGCACAGCTATACCACAACAAAAAGTACTGATGGAGCTAAGCTCCATCATGTTTCTAACAAGTCCACAAGAAAGCATAAGCCCGGTTCTAAGAAAATTAAATACTTAGTATTTCAGAAAGTTCAGCTCCTTGTCAGTGTTGTTATAAAACAAGACAGTTTCTTTCCAGGACACCAACTCCCAGGCTCAGTTTTTGCATCCCCTGGATCCATGTGTCCAGATCACTTTGAGGCCACACTGTTCTGATTTCTGGCAACCCCAGTGTCCAAGCCCTAGGCCTCAAAGAGAGGCCTGACAACACTCCAGATTTCTGACAAGCATTACACAGCTTAATCAGTAGTACAACACTCCCGTGAAAAGAAGGGTAGGAAGAATCAAGGCTGTAACCAGGCAGAGAAGCCCGGCCCAGCCCTTTGGGGAAGGCTAGTGTAAGTGGTGCTGTTAAATACTGCACAATTGGAAGAGCCAGAACACAAGCACAGCTCTGGGACTGGGAGGGGGAATAACTTTCAGGAGGCTCCAAGCTGAAGTGGTAGGAAGGCAATCTCCTTGAGCAGGGCTTCCCACCAACAGGTGCCTGTAACTCTAGCACTAGCATCAGTGAGAGAGGAGAAAGACCCTTGTGGAAAGGAAAAATGCTTGTAAAACCTGTTCAGATCTTCAAATCCATATTAGCTATTCACTCTTAAAACTTACACCTTGGTGACTGAAATGTCTTCCACGAGCTTTCACAGTAGCAACCACTAGAAGTTAATAGAAGACTGATGAAGGGGTGACTCAAAGTTCAGGCTACCGACCGTCCCCTGCCTCCCTCTGCCTCCACTGCTGAGATGATTGATGTCTCTGTGCCTGTTTTCACATGGCAATGGCATGGGCATATCCTGACCCACTTCACCACAAAAGGACATATTGCAACAGCTCCTCAGCATCACAATGGGTGGAGAGGATTGTCATCCCACCATCTACCACCTCAGAGTCAATGAAATGCATTGAAATAAGCAGGATCAAACATACAAGATGTGATTACCCCAGATGAGAGGCCCTTGCATGATCAATACATCAGGCTGAGCAAATTCTGCCTTCTCACAAGAGCAATGCTAAACAAAGTGTGCAGAATGACAAAACCAGGAATTTTTGCACAAGACGCAGGGGCCATCCCATTCCAGCATCACTCCTCCCTAAGCCCTGTGGGCCTTGCATGGGCTCGAGACTTCTGTGCAGACAGGGAAGAAGTACTGTTGACGAGATGCTTCATCTATGTGCTGTCAACCCAAAAAATTTGATAACAAGTCCGCTGATCCCACTCACTTCCTATTCTCCCTGCAGCACACTCCCACGAATGTACAGATCTTTTTATTTCTTTTTAAAAAAATACTTGTTTCAGTGAATTAAGATGGACACCTCTCCCAGAAACAGGCAGGTGAACCCTATGGGACCCATGGGATCCAGCTCTGGGACTGGCCCACTCGAAGTACCTGGGAAGACCAGCACTCTGTTCCATTCCTGCTCCCCTATCCCCTTTGTCAGAATTGCTGCAGGTGCAGGTCCCAATTGTGGCCAGCAAGAAGTCTGTGGAGCCAGGCACACAAGGCACAGCTCTCTTCACACCCGGATTTGGTACCCGTTGAGGTCTGGCATGGCTTTGGAATCAGTAGGCTTCTTCTCACCAGACGGCCTGCAAGCAAAGAGGTTAAGAACTATTAATAAACTGTGCTCCCAGTCAGAAGAGCCTGCACATAGAGAAGCCAGCACAGGAGAAGCAAGCAGAAAAGCTTCAGACTTATCCTGTACTACTGAAGGCAGGATTATTCTGTAACATTCAGTGACTCTCCCAGCAGTCTCCACAGGAAGAAAACATAGGTCAGGGAGAATAGTAAGTCCACACCGATACCCCAGACCATTTTCAAGAAAACAGTCTAATTTGTGGAATCTCACAGGTCTGTGAGATATATAAACTCAGACCCCTAGGCAAGGTTAAATACCAGGTACCATGATCACTGTTTATTTAAGCAGCCTTTCTCCTCCCCACTTAAACAAAACAACCACCAAACACACACACAAACACAGATAAACAACAGCAAAAAAAGAAACAACAGCCACTCAAGCAGTGATAAACTCAGAAAGACACAGACTGGGGAAAAATGCTAATGCATGTCTGCGAAGTCTTCCCTGTTATAAAGAGCCCCGGTAAGTCATCAGAAAGATCCCCGAAAAAAACAAACCAAAACAAACCAGAAAACCCAACAAGGCAGTCTATCAAATAACAAAACAAAACAAAGAAAGCCACCAAAAAGCAGATGCTCTGGGTAAGTCTGCCGACCAGCAGCCCCACTCACCGTCGGTCCCCGCGGCTGTTGCGCCGATGCGGACTGGCCTGACCTCTTTGTGGGGAGGAGACATCTTTCTTTCTGTCCTTGGTAGGAGATGGTGGCCCTGTTCCTTTGCCAATCTACCAAAGAAAAAAGAGTACCATAAACAGAAAAAAAATACTAGTAGTAACTGGAAAACACAAAGCCTAACAGCTGTTATATATATTTATATGGGAATAAAAGACAAAAAAGCAAGGCAAGTGAATCAAAAATTTAGAAGCCAAAAAGACAGAAAATAGAAAACAAGCTACAATCACAGCTACGGCTCCAAGGAGCCTATACAGTGCAAGGTATCACAACAGCAGTACTGTGTGTGTGCCCATTAGTTAACCAGCCTGAAAACAAAGCAGAAGAGCCTCCAATTCACCCTCTGCGCCACCACCTGCCACTGCCCCCTGCCACTTGCTCCGCCAGCATGCCACAGGCCAGGCAATACAGCGGATGCTGCGGCGAATTACTGCTCCACCCTCGCCGCTCACCTTCAGCCTCATGTCACGGGCATGCCTCTCAAGGTCTTTGCGGAAGTCTTCCCGGCTTAGTTTGTCCAGATCCAGGATGGAGTGCTTCCATTCGATCTGCTCCACGCTGTGCGGGTCGTGGGACACACAGTGGCCCAGCTTCACCTTTTTGAGCGTGTGCCAGCAGCGGCGATACGCCTCCTCGAAGTCAAAGATGAGTTCGCTTAGTGTGCGGAAGACGGGTGCTTTGTACATGAGCTCCTCACGTCGGCTGATGCCCAGTGCCCCATAGCGGCCCCCAAAGTTCACCCCCAGCACAATGTGTCGGAAGTAGTTCCCTGAGAAGTGGGTTTTGAAGCTGATGGGGAAACGGTCCAGCGTGGTCATGTTGTTGGTGAGGTAACTGCCAGCAGCCACTGTTCAGGAAACAACCAGCGATATCGTTTGTGTGGCAAGAGACTTCCTGCCTGCTCCAAACCCTGCCGGCCTGCTCAGCACACTCACCGCCGATTCAGGCATCACATTGGCAGGGTTTGTTCTCCAAATCAACAGTCCAGCTCATTGCAAGCTGTCCTACTTTCATGGGGAAATCAGGCAGTCAGCAATGGGGAGTTAATTTCCAGGCAATTTTGTGACACAGAAGTTGCAATACTAACACCTTGAGTGTACTATATTCCCTAGCTACCTAGCTGCAATACCGTAGCATTATTCATCAGTTTGTTTTAATCTGTTTTACTAGCTGTTATTTCAAATAGAGACTGAGGAACCTCCAGGACAAAGTACTCATCAGACCACTCTTCTGAACCATTCGCCATCTGTGCCCCTCCCGGTGGTTTTGCCAATGTGCACCAACAAACCAGCCCAAGTGACGCAGGTAATGCCTAGAAGGTAGCTGGGAAAGACATATTCTTTAAGAAGGCACAAGCCAAGAACTAATAAAAGTATTGCCTAAGCTGACAGGCAAGAAACCTGCATGTTGGACATAATACTGAAGTGACATACACCATAATTAGATGTTGGGGAGGATCCCTAATTTATCTTAGTGTAGAACACGTGCAGGCAACACTGCAGTAAGGGAACGATGTTATCCACAGAGGACCTCCTGACCTAACTCTAGCTAGTATTCTTGCCCCCTTTACATGTTCCTTAGATCCTTTCTTTCTCTTTTACTTGCTTCCAGAGTTTTCCAGAGCAGCACCACCCTTCTTAGGGAGGGAAGAACAACTCTGAAGAACTAATTTGGCTATTTCAGGGGATTGCTTGGATTTGGATTTTATTGGCAGTGGTTTTAGGGACACCTCGGGAGGGAAAACGGATGTGGGGTTTGGAGACATTATCAGCAGTCTCAAAGCATGATAAGAGAACAGAGGAGAAAACGCAGGGATGGGCAGGCATGCACATTTCCAGGAGGAAAGGATACATTCCCAGGATCACAGCTTCCAGGCATTTGATTGGCAGGGCCTCTTTGGTCATTTCTTTGGCCAGATCCATCAGCCTGTGGAGTGGGACAAGGGAGAGACGAGGAGAGTTAGGAGGCTTGCACTATGCAAACATGGCCAGTTCGGCCCTTTTGCATATACGCAAGGTGGGTTTCCAGGAGAGGCAAAGGCCCGTCGAGGACAGGGAACAGGTGTGTATCTTCCTTAGGAAGCTGTGAAATCCAAACCCGCTCTCCACCACTTACTGTCACCGCTTACAAGTTGCTCCTTCAGTGAGTTGCAACAAAAAAGCTGCCTATATGGCCATCCTTGTTCTCAGGGAGGCAGCAGCTCTCAGCTTATTAAGTTCTGGGTGGACACCTATGTGACCACGAGCAGCTCAAAGGACCAAGGGCCAACAACATTTGCCTCACAAGGCTCAAGGGCAGTGAAGGCCTCTTCTCTGGCATCAAACAACCCTGCTCTTCATTCGGCAAGTACTGTGGAGGAGACATTGCACTGACTACAACACAAAACATCTGGGGTTACATAAACCTAGGGACTAGACCAAGAGTAAGAAGCCAGTCTTGGGAGAGTCTCAATATGCTGGCTGATAAAACCAATGAACATCTGGTGCTTATCTCCAGGAGCTTATCATGTGCAGTTCTCCGAAGTCTGCGGTCAGAACTCCCCTCCTCCTTCAAAGTATAAACTCTTCGGTTTATACTGCAGGAGTTTTACAAGTCTGGATACTGCAAAGGCACTCACAAGTACTACGAACTTAGCCCTGTAAAGGTGCTTGGCTTTTACAGGGCTCATTTAGGGCAGGACCTAGCTTCAGAATCCATCAAGTACATGTAGTTATACAGCAATTAAAAGCAGGCAGGATCTGTACATCTTTGAAATACAATTCTGTCATTTTACTGGCGTTACTGATTCATGACAACAAAACCTACCCTTGTCCTTGAGACAGGCCAGACGCAGCTCTGTCCAGCCATACCCCAGGCAACAGACAGTGAAGTCAGCTAACGCAGGATAGAGCTGCAGCACTGAAAGCACTGACTGTCAGCTAACCTTGGCCAGTGGGTACAGCAGGGCCCTACCATTTTAAAGCAAGGATTAAATGTGGCAGAGGCTGCCAGCACTTACCCAGTCAGAGGTCTGCTCTTCTTAATCTCAAAGAATTGTGTCCCAGTGTGATTGTACCTGGAGGCAAGACATTAAGGGCTTGACAGCTTGGAAAGGAGAGTTTGAAGAAAACCTTTCCGAAGAACTTTATTTACTTACTATTCTCACAGCAGTGAGGATGCTACAAATACAACACCAAAGCAAGACAATTCCTTCCTCGCTATCCTGCATTTCTCCCATTTATAGTCCCACCTTACTCCTGTATTTCTTTCTCATGTTTTTCTCTCCCTCCTCACTGTATACAGGTTTCCACTCCGTTTCCCAAAAGTCCATGGTGACAGCCCACACAGAGGGGCTGGATACCACAGATGCACAAAAGCAGGGTTGCCAGCTCATCTCTGTAACTGTCTTAAAGGCGAGTCCTCGAGTAGGATGACCCAAGAGGAAGTTTTCCCTCCGCCACAGCTCACCTATGCCTTAGCAGGGAGGTGACACACTGCAGTCCCTCTGAGACCCGGCTCTCAGCGTCTCAGATATGTAGTAAGGTAACAGTAAAGGATACTGAAGCTCCCTGATGTAGCGCTGTACAGCTTCCAGGCGCTCAGGGATGGGGGTGGACGGCTGGAACGCAGGCACACTCGGTATGGGAATCTGAAACGGGGAGCAGAACATCAATCACTGCTTCCAAACCCCTTCAGCTTCTCGCTGAACTCAGTGTCATGTAGTTACACAGAGCGTGTTCCTCTAAAACCAGCCCCTTTTTGCTGCCTGAAGTGGCCACACCAGGTAGCTTTCTGTCCCCATCCTGATAACTGGGCATGGATTCAGAAACTGGCAACACCACTGAGCTGTCAGAGAAACCACGTGAAAGGGTCCGGCTCTTCGGCAGCATCACCAGGGAAGAATTAGATCAATTAAGTGACAAGGCAAAATGTCAGACAGCAAGGCCATCAGCCAAGAGAGCTCGGGCTCGTTTGAGTATGCAAACCGGAAGGCACAACACAAAAACAAGACGGAGACAGAGAGAGGCAAAAGTTGAGAACGAATTTCCCCAAAGCCACTGGAGCATGGAACAGGCTTGTGAGCAAGGGCTTACAAGTCCCGTACTGCCTCCTGGCACCTCGGGTGAGTTGGCACTGACTAAGACACAGGCTTGACAGCATAATGACTCCCCACCTTCAGTGTCTGTTGTCTTGAATTACGTAGTCAGAGAATGACTTCCGAAAGTTCCCCATTCAGGCTGCTGTCCTATTCTGAAGCCTCAGCCTTATGGGCCCAGTCCAATTTTCCTCTCCATTTGCTCCACATGGGATAACTGCAGCTTTGTCGGCAGATGAGAAAATGTGTCTAAGGAAGGAGAACAGTCCTGTCTGCTCAGCTACAGTGGACAGGCAAGCTTGGATGGCAGACAGCCCTGACGACACATCCATTCAACAAATATAATGGAAAAGGCACAAATTTGGTGCTACTGACGGGCTTGGAGAAAGAAGCCTGCACCTTCCCTCTGAAGGATAGCTCCTGCCTTTCCCACACCCATCTCATACCAGGCTGCAGCTTTCCCCAGCACTTGGCTTTTGAGCATTTCGGTTCCTGCTCAGACTTCCCCCAGAGATGGGCTATCCCCCACCTAAGAAAGAGTGAGTCAGAGCCAGCTCGTCCCTTGGGGCCTTCCACGCCGCTCTGCACTAACTGTTAGCTGCAGACGTGTAGCCAGCAGCACTGCTAAGCCACTCATCACCTTCCACATGTATTTCTGTGGCCACTCATTTCCGTAGCGTCTTCCCCCGCCCTGGGTTGGCGGAGGTGGCCAGTGAACCAGCTGAAAGCCGAGCCAGCGCGCGTGGCTAGGTTTCAGTGCGAGCTGTTCCCTGACCCGCTTTGCCACATGGCCACACGCTGCTTGTGCCAGCGCAGCACAGGGGCTGGCCCTGCCTCTGGAAACTAGCTTGAAAAAACACTTACAGGTTATCTCCAAACACCATCAGTGAGTAAACATTGAGTGTTCAGCCTCTATCTATTTTTTCTCCCCTATGTTTTTAACCCTTCTTTTCTTTTTTTGGGGAAAAGAAAATAGCATCATTTGGCTACTGGTACCCATTTCCCCAGCACTTTACCTGTTATTTCCAGTGCCTTATTTCCATGCCCTGTCTGGAGCAAGGGGAGGCGTTTGCAGAAAACGGCACAAGAGCAGGGGCAGATATGAAACTGGGTTTGTTCAGCCACAGCAGGAGCAGGGAAGGCTCCAGAGAGCAGAGCAGGGATGGAGCCGTCTCTGGAACTGTGCGAGCTGAGTCAGTTTGGATGCTGTGAGCTGATACACTGAGTCATAGGAAATCATTTCCAGGCAGAAACAATGAGAGAGGTATCAAGCAGGACAGCCTATTTAACTTTGTTTCATTTCTTCATGGTGGAGACTCTCATGCTTTTTGGGTGGAAGCAGACTGATGAAGTGCATGTTGTCAGCACAGACTAATGACTCTGGCCAGGTACTCCTCCTTTCACTACTGCAGCCCCCCAGATCCCCTGTTCCTCAGAGGACCATGTAGCACTGACACAGAGAACTGGCAACCAGTTCAGCAGGGGACTAGTTAATGCAGAAGAGCCGCCTGCACCTCAAGTAATTAAACTGATGAAAGTACAGCGTGCTCACTCTCTCTCTCCCAGATCTGGGCCTGCAGCCCAGACTGGGCTACAGTTTCTTTTGCATCAGGTCTACAGCATTTTACTGGGGCAAGAGAGGAGAGGAATAAAGTCTCCATCCCTCAAACCCACACAGATGGGATTGGACACGCTAGCACATTATTCTTGCCCAGCACCATCCACTGCATATCTCAGAAGGGCTATAAATATTAGGCAGTCCTCACAATCCTCCAGAAATCAAAGAAGAATTAATTTGGAAGAGAAACGGGGGAAAATCACATCTATTTTGCTTTCCCTTTGGTTGCACTGAAAGCTGGAGAGAGAGCTAGGAAGAGAGCCCAGACTTCCCAGAGCACATACCTCTGCCAGGCTTAGCAGACTGCTTGAACGTGTCCTTGGTCCCTCATCACTTGTGTGGAGGGGCTGCATCACCCCACTCCTAGGTTCATGCACGCGGACAGGCTGGCTGCATGTGTAAGACTGGGACTCTAATTTCAGAAAGGGGATCCAGAGAACAAGGGAATTTCCTGTACTAAATGGGACACACTGTACATGAGAAAAGGCAGATAGGAGAGAGGAATGAAGCTCCACCCTTATCCATATCACAGAGGTATGTTTTTGACCAGCCTAGTTTAGCAACAGCTTCTGTTATGGTGCTTTAATGTATCTGAACTCCTCCCTCATTTCCCTTTTGTAAGCCACATGGGAACAATACCAATCCCAGTTGTTAGCCTGACTAAAGAACTTGCGTTTTTTGCTTCTCCATCTATACCCATTAGATGCAACACTTCCTGTCTTTGCCCTCCTAACTACCACACTTAAAATCCTGCCTTTCTTAATGAGACGAATGCACATCATTTTGTGTTTCCATTGTGCAGCTCCAAGCAAAGCAACACCACACCTTGTAGCTAGAAAGGAAACAACCTATGAGAGGCTGGCACTCAAAAGCTGTGCATGCACGGCCAATCGACTGCATCCTGCCAACCTGTCTCAGCTTGTTTGGTGGGTACCCCAAACCTACCAGAAGGATACCTTGGACCCCTGAGGAGATTTCTGAGCTCTCAACAACTCAGTGAAAGACACAACCCCTGCAGCTGATCTGTGAACACTTCCATGTCTGATCACAGCCTCGTGCCATCATCATTTTATGGCAGTAAGTTTAATTTATGGACAACTCTTTTAAAGAGTTATTTTCCCCAACAGCCAATACTGGCCGCTCTTCAAGGCAAAAATTTGGAAATAGGCAAACCACAGTCTGACTCCAACACCTAAAGACATATTTGTCTTCTAGCATATGGACAGCGTTCAGCCTTCCAGAGGAGCTGGCCCTGCAGAGTACACTCACTGCTCTAATTCTCATCTGTTGCATCAGCCATGCAAAGAAACTTAGTGGCACAGAGATGCACAGTGATATAAGCAAACCTCAAAGGTAAAAATACACCCCTAGAGGGGGAAAGGAGCTAGGATAACAGCTCGTTCATCCTAGCTGTTTCCTGCATCCCAGCATCCTCTCATCTGTACGCCTGGTGAGCTCGGGCATGGCATCTCAGATTGCAGAGCACCGACGAGAGTTTATAGATCTGTTTCCCAGGGGTGCTAGCAGACACACACACACAAATGGACAGACTAATGTCATGTTATTCCAGAGGAGCTCGTACTGCTTATGTCCCCTAACCGTAACCATCTGGCACTAAGACTGTATAAGACAGCTACGTGAGAACAAAAGCAGAAGTACTTCGCATTAAGACCCAAGGCAGAGACTGAACACAGTACTTCCCTCCCCTCATGCACCATTCTGTTGCTTGTGAGCTTCTTTCTTCCCTTTCCCCTACCAAACCAGACCTCTTGGTCAGGAAATTAAGAACTGCATGTTCTGACTGATCAGAAACATGCTTTCAACCTTCGCCCAGGCTCAGGACAGTCTGAGGAGAAGAAGGAAATGTGAAAGGGAAAGCAAAGTCTTGTGGGGTTAGAAGAGGGACCATAATCTGGATTCAGGATTTGTTCTGGGTGCTGCCACATAACTGCACGGCACAAAGGAGCTCAGATCACACACTGCTCCAGAGTTCCTCGTGGAGAGTGGTGCTGATTGCCTGTGCACTGTATAACACCACGGTTTCGCTTACTTCAATTTTCCATCCCAAGGAATTAAGTCCTTGCAATAGGAAGCCTGAGCAGAAAACCCTTCATCCTTTTGTATTTGAATTTCCCCTAACAGCATGATGGGAACACTCCCCTAGTTGGTCAATGGAGTGACACACCAAGTGTTTGCAGTGCCTTTTGTTCACAGGATGCCAAAGGAAAGGGGAGCTTTTTCTCCAGCTGAGGTGCAACAGCAGACAGCAGCTATGGCCAGGGTTCGGTTCACATGTGAATGATTCAGTCCAGCACAAGGTTAAGCGAAACGATCATCGGTTCCTCTTTCCACAGAGCGCTCTGCAGCAAGGCCAGGGATGCACTCAGAAACCCCAGCTGGCCCTACACCAGCAACAGGCTCTGTGTTAGATGACTCCTCTTACAACTCCTGGGCATCAGGGGTCCCTTCTCCCACCGGCACGGCTCTGTGCAAGAATCCCTCATGCAGACGGACCCAAACCCGGCTTCTTCTGCTTCAGCGCCTCACCTGGCTTCTCACCCCAACTCTCTGGCCTCCAGCCTCACTCCCTCACCCCCCATCACCCACCCGGCCCCCAGGGACCCTGCCCCGAGCCTCCGCTCCCTCTGTACGCCCTGCGGGGCCCGGGCCGGGCCGGGCAGCGCCTTGTGGGGGGGGTCCCCGCGGGCTCTCACCTTGGGCAGGTCGGAGGCACCGCGGATCCTCTGCGCCACCCGCTCGCCCTCGGGGTGGATCCTGGCCACATGCCGCCACATCCGCTCCCAGGTGGGCTCGTCCACCGGCAGCCCGCCGCGGTTGACGAAGAAGGGCACGCCGCCGTCGCGCAGATCCTCCTCGCCTTCCTCCTCCTGCTCCTCCTCCCGAGCCGGAGCCGGAGCCGGAGCCGGAGCCGGAGCCGCCGCCGCCGCTTCGCCGCCCGGGGGGCGCCTGGCGGCGGCCCCGCCGCCCCCCGGCATCGGCATCGCCGCCCGCTCTCAGCGCCCGCCGCCCGCCGCCGGGCCCCCGGGGGCCTCGCCCCGCATGGCCCGGCCGCGGAACCGGGGCCGGCAGCTCCCCCGGGGCAGCCTCACGCCGAGGGGGCTCGCATCGGGCCGCAACGGGGCTGGGGGCGGAGGGGGCCGGGCCTGCCGCCGGGGCTGCCCCCGCCGCGCCGCCTCCCGAACGCTCCGCGGGGCGGGCGGAGACAGCGGCCGCCCCCCCGGCCGGGGCTGCTGCTGCCGCTGCTGCTGCTGCTGCATGCGGGGTAACAAAGCCGCCGCGCCCCGGAGGGGCCGGGCAGGGACCGGCCCCGCTCCGCCCAGCCCCGCTCCGCCCAGCCCCGGCGGCTTGCGGGGCCCGCCGGGCTCCCGCTGCTGCTGCCTCCCGGGGTGATAAGGCCGGGCCCGGCTGGGCCGGGAGATAACGGGCGGCGATGGAGCAAGCAAAAAGAAAAAAACCAGGTGTTTTGGTCTGCTTTCACAGCCTGGTTGCAGCCCTCCCGCGGTGTGGCAAAACATAGCTCAGAGTGGGCTCAGCAAAATGCAGGTCTGGGAGCCCCTCCGCACCCCGCATGCTGCCAGCACCACGCTGGCCTCTCACAGACCCCATGGGCACGGGCAGGGCTGCTGGCCATGTTTCCTCCCCGCCCGTGTCATATGAACGTCCCAGATGTCATTAATGCGTTTATGGGAGCTCTAGCATAAAGGTATTTCCTAACTTGGACGCCAAGTGAAAGAGGCACATACCCAGCAACGTGTCAGCTGTTGAGGAACCTGCTAAAGGGCATCCTGAAATGTTGCCTTCAGCAAGCCACACAAAGGGCTGTTGTTTGGCAGCAGGGCAGGGGATGAAGGAAACACATCCTGGGGATGGTTGCTGTGGGATCTGCAGTCCTGAGAACTGGGAATAACCTTTATGGAGACTGCCAGAGGATTTCGGAGTGAAATGCCACTTTTCCTGTAATGTTCTGCAGGCAGATGTTCACATGAGATTATTTCTGAGGGCACAATACTTGAATGCAGCATCTGTTTTCAACTCAACATTGCCCAAATTGCCAAAAAGTGAATTTTCTCTCAGGAAAATTAAGCTAAATGCATGCCCCTTCTTCTTCCTTTCTCCAGCCTCCAAAAAAGGCTACCAGTAGTGCTTCATGCAACCTACACTGACTTCCATAATACTTAGCCCATACTTCTCTGAGTGAGGATTTTCTGTTGTGTGGGGACTTCGAGCAGTGCTGATCAATCATTTCTGTAAGATTTCTAGTGTCACAGTTGTCTTTGCCTCTTACCTGTGTGCAAGTGGGGACTGGTGGAAGTTGACTCCTTATATGGAGAGGCAGCAGAGCCTGTGGCAGCAGCCACTACAGCCCCTGAGCAGACATGGTTGGTCCAACCAGTTCACTATGCCTGTTCCACGATCCCTTCTTCCCCTAGCTCCTCTCCAAACGCAGGACCAGAAGTGTGCCCAGCATGAGATGGCGGCTTAGTGCCATACTGGGGGACAGCACCGTTTTTTTCGTGGAGTGGCAGGTGTAGTTGCAGTGACAGCACGAGGGAAAGGACAATGCAAAGCTTTTAAGTGCTTCTGTTGGAGCTGTGTTGCCTCCCCTGGCTTAAATTTAAGTACAGCTGCCATAGAAGCAAGGATGTTGGCTTCAGTTTTGAACTCCGTCACTAATTCATGGTTGGTCATTCTCATTGCCTTCTGTGCTTCAGCTTTTCCCTCTATCAGAGGGAAATGCTGATAACCCTGACTTGCATCCAGAGATATATATATTTTGAAGATTAGTTAGCATTTGTGGCCCAGTAAGAATGATTCTTTTCTAAGAATTAAAGTGATGTGCTATAATAGAAGTGAAATACTATCCATGTATCTTTAATGCCTTGAAATGCACACTCAGAGGAAGTGTAGCTGATAATCTCCAGCAAGCCTCAAAATAAGGCTGATCAGGGGATTCTTTGTTTCAGTTTGTCTGAGTTAATTATTAGGCAGCGTCCCTCCCTTCTGGCCATCACTTAAATAACGTTGCGACAGCAGGAGATCAGTATTTTAAGGTAATAACACAGCACAATGTTTTGTTTAGTTGGGAAAGACCAGAGCAAACAGAGCCCAGCTGTGCTGAGTGAGCTGGTCCCTGCAGCGTGGACGGACCGTGCGTGGGGTGACAGCAGAGGACAGAGATGTCACCGCCTTGTCTCCGCAGCTGGCATTTCCGTGTCTGTGAATGTTGTTACCTGTGGCCCAGGCTGTGTAATGGATGGCAAACGCTGCCTCTCGTTGCTGGCAGCAGATTACTGTGGCTGTGACAAGCAGGGACTGGAAGGGGGAGGTGATTCTCCCCCCTCTACTCAGCTGTCATGAGAAGCCACCAAGAGCACTGCCTTCAGCTCTGGGCCCCCAGCACCAGAAGGACATTGCCCTGTCAGAATGAGTCTAGAGGAGGGCCGTGAGGATGATCAAGGGGCTGGAGCACCTCTCCTATAAAAAGAGGCTGAGGAAGTTGGGTTTGTTCAGCATGGAGAAGAGAGGGATCCAGGGAGACCTCATTGCAGCCTTCCAGTACTTAAAGAGGGCCTACAGGAAAGCTGGGGAGGGACTCTGTCAGGGAGAGGAATGGTAGGACAAGGAGTAATGGCTTTAAACTGAAAAAGGGTAGATTTAGATTGGATGTTAGGAAGAAATTCTTTACTTGGAGGATTGTGAGATGCTGGAACGGATTGCCCTGAGAAGCTGTGGAAGTCCCATCCCTGGAGGTGCTCAAGGCCAGGCTGGATGGGGCTTTGGGCAGCCTGGTCTGGTGGGAAGTGGGGATTGGAACTGGATGATCTTTAAGGTCCCACCCAACCCAGACCATTCCATGATTCTATGAAGATGGTTCAATTTTCTTTAATAATAATTATATAGAGCTTTCTTTTGTCTATCCTCTGTAGGGTAAGGCTGTGCAGGCACTCTCTGTGAATCATAACTGAGGAAGGTTTGAAAGGGCGAAGTTTTTTTATCACAGGGAGTTTGAGACTTGCCATTAGTGAAAGAATAAAAATGTTGATATAGAAAGGCTTGAAATCAAGTCAGAACTTCTTTGAATAAGATTGTTCAGGAGATACAAAATAAGTGATGAATGTCTTCAAGTAGTGTAGAGAGCAAAAAAAAAATATTGCCTTTGCTGTTACAGGCAATTTGGGATTTTCATCTTTGTTAAAAGGGCTCCAAAATTTGTTTCTGTAAACATGGACCGTAGTGACTGATAATGCTTTCTGTTTTGTAATGTCTTTTACATTCTGATTAATATTTCATCTTTTGATTTCTGCCAATCATTTCTGTTTATGCTGTCATTTATTTATTTTCTTATTTTAAATATTCAACAGCATCAGGCTGTTATTTAAGCAGTGTCGCCATGAACTTGCATAACAGCAATTAAAACACCTACCAGAAATTTCTAGTTCTTGGTGGCAATTTTAGGTCACTGTTTCCATGGTTTAATTAGCATTTGCAGTTTCTTAGCGTGAACTGGAGCCTTTCATGTAACATTGTGTTGCTTATAACATGGACAGGGGTTGTGCTGTCTTGGCCTCTTTGTGATTTAACTTCTCTGTGCTGCTCAGTTCCTTTTTTGAAACCTTCAGAGTGGGTTCCCTTTTCTACATGCCTCAAGAGTTCAGTGAACAGCCTCTTGTGACAAATCAGCATCTCTCTTAACCTATTTCCTGCAGTTGATGTGGCTCTAAAGCTGTTATCAGAAAGCATTCAATTTCCTTCGGTGTTTTTTTTAAGAAATATTCTGTTTATTTGTGTGTGTGTGTGTTCAGAATGCTTGTTTCAGAGGCACCTGTAAGTTTGTTTGAGCAGATTTCTCCACTGGCCTGAGTCACCCAGAGCCTCTGTATGACACCAGGCAGCCTGCAGCATACTTGGTGAGAGTTCTTCCCCCAAGAGCTGTGCTCCGATGTACCACAGCTCCCCTTGCACCCACAGGAAAACTGTGGGGCATTCCTGGAGATTCAGGCTTGACTTGATTCAGGTTTTCTTCCAGGCTTGACTCTGGTGGCAGCTGTGAGAGGAAGCGAGTGGCCGGAGGGCAGGAAGCGAGGTTTGGCCAGCTGGGGTTTGGTGGGCTGCGAGGGATGTGAGGGGTTAGCAGAGCTCTGTGCTCCGTGAAGGGGTGGGGAGGAAACCTCTGCGGCTTCTTAGTTGCAGATTTTCTAAGCAAAATAATTATGTAAGGTATGGTATTATTTGTATTCACTCTTCTGTGAATGCATTTATGTGACTCTCAGTTTATCATGTGGGATAAAGGGGGGAGCTGACTTTGTTTAACTTATGGGAAGAGAAGCCTGGGAGGTTGCAGTCTTTAGGTACAGAAAAGGCCATGGAAAATAGGTGTGATCTGCACTTCCATGATACACAGAACAAGAAGGGATGTAAGTTTAAAATGTAATGGGAGGGTTAGAAATTAGAAAAACTTTCCACAAGGACAATGGAAAACTGGAACGAGTGGTCTCAGCAGAATATGGAGTCCGTACCACTGAGAAGTTTCAAGCACTGTTCATCAGCTTTCAGTCAGGAATGGTTTGGTTAGAGTTGATCCTGCTTTTGGGAGGAGGGAGAAGGACCTGTGTGACCTGGTAAAATGCCTTTATGGCCCTTTCTTCTCTGACTGAAAATCAATAGCCTAATGTATTGTTCTCTGAAGAGGGGGAGGGTTTTTGCTGATTTGAAGGGCTCTCTTGGTGGTAAAGTAAGCTAAACTCTGACCCTTGTTCATACAAACAGCCTCATGGCTTCCAGTCACTGCACTTAAATGAGAGAAATGGTGTATATCAGGCTGGAACATCAGAGCAGAGTGGTTTAATGGAAATTTTCTTACTAATATTGTTTTCACAGATTATGCAAACTACCTCTTTAGTTTGATTTTTTTTTTTTTTTTTTTTTTTTTTTTTTTTTTTTTTTTTTTTTTTTTAGCTACTTTCAGTTAAAGATAGAGATTTGCAAGTCATGTTTTAAGTGGTGGTTTATGTTTGTGTGTTGTTCCCTTTATCTGTGTTTAGTTTTCTCCAGCTCACAACTGTACTGCCTTGAGCCTGATTATACAAATTGTCTTTATCTAGTGCAATGAGATTGTCTGGTGTGCAGGAAACCCTTGTGAGGTCCGTGTACCACCAAGTCTTATGCATATGTTGCAGTAGATCTTTGCTCGTAGCAGGAATTCCACCTTTGCCCCTAATTCTGCTTTTGCTGCAGGTCTATTCAGGAAGATCTCTACAGATAACAGCAAAGGTTCTGTTATTTGATTGCAAGGCCGATGTAACCTTTAGTCTGTCTGGGCAATTGACTGGCATAACAGTGCCAGAACAGCCCTTGTTTTGTGGGCAGCTACGAATGACTTCATCGGTGGCCAATACAGCGAGTGCACATGTTTTCCTGTTCAGGTGCAGTTATACTGATTACTTTCCCTATGTAGGTCAGATCTAAGAGGAAAGAGGCATGGATCCAATCAACTACTGAAATGTCAGCAAATACTTGTGAAACTCGTGCATTTATCTTCCTTTATCATTGGCCTGTTGAGCTATAGCACAACCGACCGACCTTGCCATGTCACATAACCCAGCACGTTGTCACATGGCACCCCTCATCCCATCCGTCACACGGTGAATAACACACCAGCCACACGTCTTCCTGCATGTAGGGATCTAGACAGCAGGATGCAAGAAGGCTGGAAGGATAGGACTCACTGGGACGAGGCAAAGACTGTACATGGTGATCAGAACTTTACAATGGGTTTGTTTTATTTGGAGTTTCTCATTTGTTCTTAATAATAACCCTGTTGATGAAAGGGACTTAGACAGGGCTTGGCTGTGGCATTTCAGGGTTGGGACAAATGTCTTGCTTCTGTGCCACCCCAGCTTAGAGGCAGGGTGTGAGACCAGAAGCTAGAGTTTTGAGTTGTGTGCAGAAGTGGCATCTGAAGATTAGTTAATACGGAGAAGGAACAGAAAAAGCACCTTGATACCTGGGGGCCTGGTGCAAGAATGGTAAGAGTAGATGCTTGCTGAAGTTCAGCTGTTTCCTTCGGAGAAAGACCGTAGATTGAAATGGTTTTACATCAAATTTCTGTGAAAGGAAATTGAATAGATAACAGGTATTAAGTGTTCTACCTAGCTGGGAAGGAAAAAGGCTTTGTTTTCTGAAGATGAGTGGCAAACTCCAGATTTAGGAGTCTCAAGACAGTTAATAGAGATTTCTTGTTCTATAGGAGTGATAAACAGACATAACAAAGTCGGAGTCTGAAGATACACTAGATAAAAAACAAACAAATGAAGATACACTAGATAAAAAACAAACAAACACCCCCAACACAAACAAACAAAAAACCCCATCAAAACAAAAACACATCAAAAACACATCAAAAACAAAATCCGAACACCTGGGTAGCATAAATTGGAAATAAGTATACCTGATTCTAAAGTTCATTACCTTCTCTGGTGAGCTTTTAGAAAAAAAAAACAACAAAAAAAAAAAACAAAAAAAACCTAGAAGGTTCTTTTATCATAAAATTCTTCTTTTCTTTTCTCTCTATCTGATATTTTCTCTAGAGGTGGGGAGGAAATGGGCTACTCCCGTAAGACCCTTTTTCCTGTTCAGCACCAGTACCAAAACCAGACACCTCTGGAAGGTTTAACTAGAACCAGAATAACAAATGCACGAACATTCAGGCTATGTATTTGGTTTGTTGGAGGAACAACATTCAAATTCCACCAGTGCTTCATGTGGAATAGAGATTTGAGCATACGTTTCTCACATTCAAGTAGGTGTAGTGACCTTGGACTGCAATGCCAGGCTTTCTTCTATGGGCGAAAGCGAGCATTCAGCTATACACATAAAATTCACTTCTCCCAAGCTAGCCACAGGTGCAGTAGGTCAGGAGCTTATGTGGAACCTTAGGTTCAATTCCCTGTGCCAAGTCCCAGTGTGCATGC
This sequence comes from Anas platyrhynchos, assembly GCF_047663525.1. Taxonomy (NCBI): domain Eukaryota; kingdom Metazoa; phylum Chordata; class Aves; order Anseriformes; family Anatidae; genus Anas; species Anas platyrhynchos. The sequence continues at coordinate 23,449,571 of NC_092591.1, forward strand.
GATTTGAACTTCAGTCTCTCCTATCTTTGACCCTACAGATTGTCAGGACATCCTGGAACTGGCATCTCTCCCTTTCGGTTTGATCAGAAAATCCTCTCTGAACCCAACCAACCTTTCTTAGCAGAAATTTGTTTTTCTTCAGCCAATTTCAATAAACTGGTGTTTTGCAAGAACGGGTGTGTTTTCTCAAGATTTTTTTTGATTAATTCTAATTATTTTCTCAGTAAAATTGGTCCTAAGCAGTTTGCTGTTTACAGCTTGATCCTTACCGTTTCCAGTTTTATCTGTGTGGTTCAGTAGCAACAGATGCTTTGTTTCCTGAAGCCTAGGATAAAGTTACTGCACCAAAGAAACTTTGAAGTGCTCCAGGGGCTTCAGAGATCTGTGTTGCATTCTGTTCTCCTCCTCTCTGGTACTGTGCTGTCTCCATGCTTCACCTGTTTTCTTGATGCTACACCTACAGCATCTTTGCAAAACATGAGAATACTATTCTTCCCATTCTGCAAATGGAAAAAAGAGATAGAGAACCTGAGCACATGCTTTTACTGAAGATGAAAAGCCACCTGAGCTGCCTGTGTGATCATTGACCTCCAATAGTTCGCGCAGTGGAGTGAGCCAGTGGAGTAGTTCAGAACCACCTCCACACAACAGTATCTGAACGTACCAGTGCTGGCCCTGGCCCGTGTTGGTAGAGCAGTGCCATGCTATGTGCATTCCTGATTTGGGAACAAACTTGGCAGCGCTCTCTGCTGTGAGGTGTAAACTTGTCCTGAGTGACTTGGCCAAGATCACACAGGAAGATTTTGGCAGAGCAGAGATTTGATGGGGCCACAAACCAGCCGTCTTTTGTTTCTAGGCAACATAAGTGGCAAGGGAATGAAAATTTTGTCCCTCTGGAAAGTCTTCTCTGCAATATTTTTTGGAAAGTAGGTTAATTCCTATAACAAGATGAATCTTGGGGACTGGAGAGAATTACTTGGAATGGGATTAGTTATGCTAAGGAAGTGCTTAGTTTGTTTTTACTGCTGGAAATGCAAATTAAGTTTTGATGGACCAGACTTCCATCTTTCCTTTATTGAAGTTAGAGCAGCAATACATCGTTTTGCACTATTATATCATAAACTGAAAGGAATTGTTCTACACTGAGGATTTTATTAGAAGAATATTAGTAAAATGTTTCATTCAAAAACTAGGTTTAATAAATTAATGTACCATTAATAAATGGTACATTCTTCTTGTCAGTGTTAATCTCCTGGCTCCTGATGTGCTTTTTTATTATTATTATTATTTTTTTTTCTCCACACTGTTACTAATTTATTCACGGCCCTATTATGCCAAACTTACTGACAAGAATGTGAAGATGGAGTTACTTTTTGGTGCTGTCTGCAGGGTGGAAGCACTTATTTGGACAACGTATTAGACATTCACTGTAGAGTAAGTCAGCAACATTCTCTCCCATCTTGACAAGCATGGGAAATGTGAGGGAACTGGAATGTGAGTGGATACTCTTTGCAGTGTGTTCCTGACGATCCCCATTCAAAGAGTCAAAAAGTCTTTGAAAACTGTTGTAGGAGTCGTAGCATTTCCTTCTTCAAACAGAACCTCTGCAAACTCTTGAGTCACAGCATAAGAAAAGGACCAGAGGGACTGCTCTGGTGTCTTAGTTTGCATTTCACTTGGGTTCAGAGTGAACTCAATTTTCTCCAGTTTAGTTCCCAGAAATAACATACAGGCCCTTAGGAAAAGAAAATACACTTCCCAATATGAAAGCCATCTAGAATATAGCTCTGCTTATATTTTACTAATGGATCAGTTTTTCTTCATTCCTTCTTTGCAGTATATATCTCCTTCCTTAGAGGAAAGCTGGCACATTAGGATGCCAAAGGAGGATTTGAAAACAACACAAAAGTAGTTTGAAGGGAGTCCCAGCCAAACTACAACAAACCCAGTCCTATCCTTAAATAAATGTACAGCGCAGTTCTTCCTTATTACCCTGGTTTGCTGAAAATTGCTACTCTCTTGGCAATGATACTTATACATTAACTAATGTATTGTATCTTTTGTAGGTACCCTGTTGAATGTGCTTTATGCTACCCAGTGACATCTATATTCCTGCAGAGGAGAGAATTTGTGGCGGCAAATTTCTGAGGTAGGATGGGGTTTACATGGGAGTTAAGGTGTAGAGCAAAGAGCACTGGTTCCTCGATGTTGTCACATTGAGCCGTATTAGAGGGAAGTCACTTTTTGGCTATGGGCTAAAAAGATAAATTTACTGAGGGAATATTGTGTAAGTAATATACTGCAGGGCCTAATACCTACGTACTGGGGGTATGAGAATTGAGCCTGCAAAGGCTCAAGAGGTGTTGCCTTCTGCCCAGGTTGTTAATTTTGTTAGTGTTGGAACTCAAAATTCATTGAACGGTTAATAAGTCTGTGTTTATAACTATGGATGTTATACTTTTCACCCTCTCCAACTGGAGGTGGTGCTGAATCTCAGCTCCAAAACACCTTGACCCATGAGTATTTGCCCTCTAGATTTTTTTCTTCAGGCTTACAAAGAGGTTGTGTTTGTGTAGGCTTTGTGCCATATTTGATCATTTGTAATCACTATCGTGATTATTAAGCAGTTTTTTGGGGGAATAGAAATCTTGCAGATAGTGTAGACATGAGAAAAAATGGGAAGAGTGACATCTAGTGGTTTAGTAATGAAAATGTGCGTAACTTTTTTTTCCTCAGGAAAATTAAAAATAATGCTATTCCTAATAATTGACATATGATTCACCTAGAAATTATAAAACTTGAAATTATACACCAGTTTAGACATAAGTTTGATGATTGATGCCAAGGAGTGAGTTTGATGTCTGATGCCAAAGCCTGGCTATTCTCAACGTGTTCTAATGACATCCTGTTTTTATTTTCTGTTTCACAGTTTGTTTCTTCTTTAGAATATTTTTACATAGCTATCCATTTCCCACAGCCAGAACGACTTTAGGATCATATGGCTGTATGATTTTACTTAAGGGTTGGAAGAAGGTCATCTTATGAATTGCTCAGTTGTGAGGAAAAATTATTTGAAAAGAAACTGATCTTGGCAAAGATCAACTGTTTTCTTCTGTTGAGAACCTAACTTTCTTATTTATTGCTCTTGGTGTTAGAAGAGTTGACACTGCTCCAGAATCTTACACTGGGAAGGATTCTAGTGTAGGACAGGACTTTTGTCACCCAGCCCTGTTCTCTGCTAGCTCAGCAACCTTGTCAAATGGGTTCTGCCTAATGATACAGTGTGTTATGCCCACATCATGCCAGGTAGAGAAATTGGGTAGTTTTAATAGGTTCTTTCCCGATTTAATTTCTGAGGACTCAGTTTCTAGGCTATCGGACCAATGTAACTAATCCTGCTACCAACTACTTAACAGACAAATTCCAGCTGTCCAGTTCCCATTGAAGCATGAGCTAGATGAAATTTCTACTGCTGCTTGGCAGTGCTTGGCTTCTTCTGTTATACAACACTATGATTTCAGGTTAAACTTGGAACGCCAAGAAATGAGCTAGTGTATGGACATTTTCTAGATCTAGGTAACAAAAAATGTGTGTCCTCACTGGCCTGGCTGCCTTCAGAAAGAATGGGAACAGACATTTCCCTTAGACTTGAGAAATGAGTGGGCTCCACTGTGATAAGATGGAATCTCTCTCTCTCTTACCTTTCTTCCCAGGGAGTCACAAGCAATCTCCCTGCCCATCCATTACAGTACAAAGTTGGTTAAGTTTGTTGTGTCAATTTTTCTTCTATTTGTAGAGCACTGGCCATTGCAGTTGGGTCAGTAGTTAAAGTAATACAGCACATCCTGTGCTCCAGAAGGCTTTGGGGATGCATAGCATATAAATGCACATGTAGCTGTGAAGAATTCTGGAAAAAGAGGTATTTAACACCTAGAAGGAGCAGTAACTTGGTCAGGTCTCACGAGTCTTTGGTGGGGCCTTGGATACATCCAGATGGCTGCTGCCCAGCTTTGTTTCCTTTCAGTTCTTCAGGGCTGCAGAAATGGAGTGGAAGGTAAGAGGATGTGTGGTGCAGGTGCTGTGTGTTTCAGTAACGTGTCTGTCACAGCTGTGGGGGCTGAATGGAGAAGGAAGGAAGCAGGTGAGCTTTGTTGTGCTCAGAGGAAGTCAGCATGTGTCGGGATGCTAGCAAATGACAGAATTTTCTCTTAAAGATCTGTGTTCTCATACTGTGAGAAAGGGACAAGCTTTTCATTGCTAGGTCATTGTTAAGTGCCTCTCTTATGAAGTTATAAGGCAAGCTTATTTGGATACAAGTTTTGTGGAGAAGTCCCTATTACAACAGGCACAAAAAAAAAACAACAAAACAAAACAGTTCATTTGCATCAGGGAGTGTTATGGACAGGAACTGCATATAGAGGAAAACAAAACAAAGATTTTTTTTTTTTTTTCCAACAGTGCAGTAGTTGCAGCTAGCGGGATATAACAGAAACCATTCTGAATTTAGCTTCTGTACTTCAATGAGCAACAGACCTCCAAAATTTGTGCTATCACCTTTGAACTTCTACACATATTTTCAAGTATGTTATGTGGTATGACAGCAATTACAGGGTGCTGTAATTTTGATTGCTGTACTAGCTGCTTTTCCTACAGGGAGGCAGGGTTCTTAGGCCTGTGGTGTCAATGACCTTTCCCCAGCCATGGCTTCAAGCATAAAAGTGTTACCAGTGCCTTACTGTGCCAAACCTATGGCACATCTAGGCTAGTATATCTACCTCTGGCAGTAACAGCAGGCAATTGTGTTTGGGGCTAAGACATGATCCTGAATGCTTCCTGTTGTGCATTCCCCTCATTCTTCCCTAACATCCACAGCCATTGGATTTAGGGTAATAATGAGGTACACATGTGCCTGTTTCCATACCTGTTTTGAAGCTGTTGCCCATAAATTAATCCTCTTTGTACAGTCTGCTCTTTTCATCAAGCCTGCTGATATTATTGTTCTGCTCAATCTTGTGTGACAGCACATTCCACAAATTCATTACTTGCTCTGTTCATAAAGAAAAGTTATTTACTTTGTCTGCTTTAGCTATCTTGCACATAGTTTGAGAGAGTGCCCCTACTTCTAATATTACAAAGTTTGGTGAGTAACAGTTCTGCTCTTTCTCCACCACCTTCAAGATTTTGTAATTCTCACTTATATCCCCCCCAGCCTTCATGTCTCCAAATAAAAGAGAGAAATCTCTCCTTGTAATGCAGCTGCTATATCCCCTAAATTCCTGTTGTATAGTTCATGTGCCTGCATGAAACACGAGTGCTTAAATGTGGATACAGATCAGACTCTCACTGTCTGTATGTCCCAGCTGTCTGTCACAACACAGAGTTAGCTACCCAAGTAAAGCAGCCAGAGCGATTGCAGCATAAATATTTTTTGGAGCACCTTCTATTTGACCTCTTCTAGAGCTGTAGTGAGCAGATTCCAAGAACACTTGTGGGTTGAACTGCAGCAGTTTTCTGTGTTTGTGGATGGAAACTGGCCAATTCACAGCCATCCCTATGGATGCCTAGCTTATTCTTGGACTGAGACCAGCTGTTACAAAGGGCCAGAGCCTCGCCAGTTGTATGTTTCTGGTCATCTGGGTTACAGTGATGGCCAATTTGTACTTTTGTTCAAATAGGTGGTTGCTGCCTGTCTCAGAGCTGAGTGTATGGAGTCCTGCTTTACTTCTTGGTAGTCAGTACCCTTGCTGCATGCACCAGGATACCCACTGTGAGTGCGTGGCCAGCTGCAAGGCAGATAGAGGTAACAGCCACACTTGGAGGCATTCTCACTCTGCTGAGGACACTGATGCCCTCTGTCTTGAAAAGTGACGCTTTAAAGAAAGTTGATGCTGCAGACAACATCTATCAATTCTTTGGTCTCTAAAAAGTGGAGGTTGCTTTCATATGATGTGGTTACGATAAATCTGGTTCTTACATGTTGCTGTTCTGGAGTTCTGGCAATTTATTGCAGATTAAGTGGTCTTGTTTATTGAAAGTAATCCAGGTGTTGCTTTTAATCATAAATCATGTAGTAACCTCTTTCACAGATGACTGAGTAGCTCTTATTGGGTTCCATTCTGAGCAAGGATTCTTTACTCTTTTTTAAGTCATATGTTTTGTTCACCTTTTATCTCTCATGTCTTATTCTCAAGAGAATCTTTCAAAACACTTTCTACAAACAATCTTAGGAACTAAAAACCATAACCCTAAATGTTATCATAAACTATGGACTCTCTGAAGATACTGTTTTTATAGCAAATTATAGTGTTGCTTCCCACAGCTCTCACTGTTCCTGTGGTGGTTTTACCCTGCTGGGCAGCTAAACTCCACCACAACTGCTCTCTCACTCCCTCTCCTCAAGAGAAGATGGGGGGAAAGAAAGTATGATGAAAAGAAAAAAAGTGACTCAGGGCAGCTGCTCCCTCTGCTGTGCAAACCTCCTACCAGAAGCTTTGCACTTGCAGTTTGCATTTAGCTTTGTTTTTCCCGTGACACAGTTATGTTGCTGGGTGTTGATTCCTTGTGCATACTAAGACTTTTGAGAAACCCTCAATTCCTGGGCTCACAACAACATAACACTAATTTATTGAGTCACACTGGTAAAACAGAATCATGTTTTTATGTTTATAAACAGTACTATAAAAATAAAATTTCATAACAGTGTAACAACTGTAAATTATTTAAAATTCTATGAGATCTCACATTTATGCATCTTTAAATAAAGTCTTTCTAGGATTTTGGTTTTATGAAGCAATACTACACCAGGAAAATTTTGATTGGGATGAAGAAGGTAACATCTACTGTTTTCAGGAGTTTTTCATATGCCGTAAATACACTGCTACTTAAGCAGGTCAAGGAAGGATGTAGCTAACTGGGTTGTCCTAGGGGAGTACACCTTCAGAATGCTTCAAAGATGGATATTCATTCTTCAGTCTAGTTGGGACTTGATCTACAAATAAACATCAGCTGCAATTCCTTTACTTTCATGCTTTGTTTCTGAACAGTTGTGTGCTTTTAAATCAGGTCTGGTTGCCCTTGTTAACTGCAGAATCATTTTACAGGATGATTCAGGTATGTGTGAACCACATATGAAATCATTTGGAAAAAATGGAACCAAAAGCGCTGGTTCCAGGTATGCATGAGATACATCCAACCCACAAGAAGCTGCAGAAGTCTGAAACAAAGATCGTGTCTCACTACTGTGAAGCACTTCAGCGTGTCCTGAACATTCCAGATAACCTTTGAGGGTGCAGTGAGTTCAGAATTGACATGAACTATGCTAGATATCAACATTACATGGATATTTCCTGACCTGCCAGTTGGGGAGTATGAGATTGTGATTGCTCAGAAAGTTGGATCTCGGACACTGCTGAATGCTTACGTGCATCAGCCAGAATACACAAATCTAGAGAACAATACGTGGCCATTGAATAAAGTTATGATGAAATAGTGTGTCACTGAATAAAGTTATGATGAAATAGTGTGTTCTAGGAAGTACTTCCTATGTATCATCTCCTCAATCCACATCATGGAGATTGCTGCCTACTAGAAATAATAAATCTCAAGCTAAAGTTCAGAATAGGCTCACAGAATCACAGAAATGTTGAGGAGCCCCTGGAGATCATATAGTCCCAAGTCTGTTCAAAACTAAAGCAGGTTATTCAAGGCCATGTCCAGTCACATTTTTGAATAGTCTCCAAGGATTATCTGCATAACCTCTCTAGAAAAACTATTCCAATATTTGGACAGTCACTCTGAAAAAGTTTGTTCTTATACTTAAATGTAATTTCCTGTGTCTCAGTTTGTACCCACTGCTTCTTGACATGTCACTGGATGCCCCTAGGAAGAATCTAGCTCCATCTTCTTTACTTTCTGCCATCAGGGATTTGTACACATTAATAAGATACCCCCTGAGCTGCCTTTTCTCCAGGGTAAACAACTCTACCTCTCTCACCTTCTCCTTGTATGACAGGAGCTTCAGTCCTTTAATCATCTTTGTGGCTCTTCAACGAGCTTGCTCCTGTTTGCTTACGTCCTTCGTTCTGGGGAGCCCAGTGATGGACACATCACTCCAGGTAGGATTTCACCAGTGCTGAGCAAAGTGGAGAGATCACCTCTCTCAAACCACTGACAGTACTGTCCCTCATCCAGCACAAGAGACCCTTGGCCTTCTTTGCCACAAGGGCTCATTGCTGGCTCATGTTCAACCAGAATCCCTAGGTCCCTTTATTCAGGGCTGCTTTCCAGCTGGTCAGCCTGCAGCATGTACAGGTGTATGGGGTTATTCCACTCTAGGTGCAGGATTGACTACACCTGTTGGCCTACTTCTTCAGACTTGCAGGGTCCTTCTGGATGGCAACACAACCATCTGGTGTGTCAGCCATTCCTCCCAATTTTGTATCAGCTGCAAAATTGCTAAGGGTGTGCTCTGTCCCTTTGTCTAGACTATTAATTAAGATGTTAAATAATATTGGCCCCAGTATCACCCCTGGTGTGCACCATTAGTGATTGGCCTCCAGCTGGACTTTGTGACAAAGATCACAACCTTTTGAGTCTGACAGTTCAGCAAGTTTGCAGTCTACCTCACAGTCCATTTATCCAACCCATGCTTCATCAGATTCGGAGGGATTTCAAAGACTTAGTAAATAAATGATATGTATGAATAGAAAAGTGAATCCTCCTTCTTTTAAGATCTATAATATGCTTATTGGATGGAGTGTAACAAACTGCTCCTGCTGAATTAATTTGATTTTCAGTTTGCAGAAAAAATCCACAATTCCCAGTTTGCTATTTCTGCATGGATGAGGGAAATATCTGGTTTATTTTGTCATGAAGAGGGACTTAATCAATGTCACTGCACAGCTGTCAGTGAACAAGGGAATTCTACTGTCATATAAAATATTTGGCTATTTGTATTTCATGTAACTAGGCCATCTCTAGAAAACTGTGCAAACAATGGTCATAAAATCAACTATGTGAGTTTTTTTCCTATCTTTTTAATGCTTTTTAATACTATTTTTGAACAATTGAACTGCCTGTTTTTTTGCCAGCTCAGATCATGAATGAGTTCATGTGAATGAACTCATATTACTGCATCACCCCGAGGGCAGAGAGTTTTGTATGAGATCTCTGTGCAGAATAAATAGCAAAAACTGTGTCAGTGCAAGGTCCTGAATCTTTCTGTACTTTGCTTAGTACCCTAATAATCTGCATGGGGGAAATGCAGAGCTGTTTCTGTGAGCTAACTGAACAACAACTGGATCTGAAAGAACTATCTCCTTCAAAATGTGCAGGGACTGTCCACACACTTTGATGCTTTCCAAGTGGATTTGTCACTGCCTCTCCTGTTCCAGTTGATGGGATTGTGCAGGCTGTCTTCTGAAGGATGTTGCTGCTGATTGTTAAAGTATTCTGAGAGTTAAGTACACTGAAATGGAGCGTTTCTTTGCTTTTCCTGGATTGAGCATGCTAAGTGTCTGGGCTTGAGGAATCAGCACCTCAGACCCACTAAATTCTTCTACATACTCAGCAAATACTTCCCTCCCTTTGATGAGTAGTGCCCAAGAAAACAAATGCCAGAACCAAGAAGAACATCATTCTTTTTGCTTTAATGTCCATTTATATGTCTCTAAGCCTTTCTGACTCCTTTCTACATGCCAATATTATCCTGAGGATCTGACACCCCTCCAACAATTCCTGAGACACCAGTCTTCTCTCAGGTCTAGAAAACATCATTACATTTATCTGTATTTTAATTAACCATCTTTATTCTTCCAAAGGATCTTGTCAAGCAGACTCTCTGTCATTCATTTCTCCTTTTGTTTATGTAGCATTATACAGCAGGGAGAAGTTCAGAGGGAAGTTGTGACTCTCTCAGCCATCCAGAATTTATGTTTTCGTTGGAACATAAAATACATGCATGAAGTTGTTCCAGCATCAAAACAGAGGTAAAAAGGTCATTTCTCAGTGGAGATCTCTTACATAATCTTCTGCTGCAGTTTGAGAAGCTAGAAGTTAATTGTCTGCTTATTGAAGAGAGACAGAGCAGTGGGAGTAGGCCTGGTGAGACTCTCTGGGGGGATACTAGCAAGGAACTGGTGGGAGCTTTGCAGGGCTGGTTCAGGTAGAAAAGCAGAGATGAAAATTTCTCTTGGAAGAAGATTTTTACTACCAAACAGGTTAATCTACTTCCCTGGATCAGAACTGAGCAGGACAGAAAACATTTTGTATTTAAGTGTAAGGTAATTCTCCTAGCTACAAGCTCAGCTCAGTTGTGATGGCCAAACAGAGTGTGCAAAGCTGGGAAGGGCAGTGATAAACAGGACAGTAGATGCTAAAAGATAGGGTCACTAGTCACAGCTTCCTTTAAGGTTGTAAAGTTGCTTCATGTCTTTTTAATTCCATTAAAGTCAAATAGGTGGTAGCCAGCTGGCAGAGTATTGAGCTCATGAATTTAAATGCTGAAATTGTTAAAATGTGTGGGGTAGAGCCTGGGGTGCAGGAGTTATCTCAATCTTTGGCCATTTGTACAAAGTCTGTGTCTGTATGGTTCATGGAAATTAATTTGTAAATTCATGAATTTGGATGCAAATGTCGTCCTCATCCTGTATCAGACGTTAAACTAGTTTGTGCCTAGGCCAACCTAAGTGGTCAGGAAAGCAGGGAGCCTCACTCAACCCAATAGGTTTTGCCTCTGACCAAAGAACTGGTGCAGTGCTGGGCCATGGGAAGGGCTCATCTCCCCGAGAAGCTGAGCTGCTGACAAAGACAGCAAGAGGCACATGCTGCTGACACTGGTCTCACTGTGTGGCTAGCGAAGCAGATGTCTGCACTCACTTTGCCCCAGTCTTCTGGCATCACCATTTATTTTTCACAGTTCAGGCTGAGAGCATCTCCTCCCTCACCTCTCCCCAAACATAGTGCTCAATCTGTGTTAAACTGTGCACGTAAAACCTGGCTACGGGCACTTCACCTAGCCCTGGCCCAGTTATCATCTGCCTGTTGTAAGAAGCCCATTGTGATGTAGTGGGGAGAAGACAGGGACAGACCTTTTTGGGGCTTTTAAAGGGCTTCTGCGTTCTTTTTTTTCTAGCGAAGTGAGATTAAAGGTGGGGACACTCTCTGCCATCTAGTGGCAATTCAGTACCCCTGTCTCAGCAAGAATTTTATTCCAAAATTAGAGGATTTTTGGCTAAAGAGCAGAAGTAAGATTATTTCTTATACAAAACACATGTAAGAACTAGTTGTACATAGGCTCCAGATCAAGAATATTCACACAGATTATTCAGTGGATGGCTTTATTTGAATAAAAGTTGATGACAAGGGAAGGGGGTGAGCTATCAGATGCTGGGAGACAATTCACTACAGTTAATAAAAAAGCACTTGAGCAACATTACCTTTGTTTTACCATTATAGTTAGATGTTTCCCTAAGAAAAAAGATCCATATGCACTGTGAACAATTCAATTTGTAGCTTTTACTCTAATTTTGGTAGGTCTCCTTTTGGTTGGCTCTCCTTGATCTACTGCAAATGGCAGGACAGCTCATATGATCCTGCCTCATAGCTCTGCTTTTCTGCAGAAGTGCCAAAAACTCCTGTGTGTGTGTGTGTGTTGTAAAGGCTCCTTCTGAGGGAGTGGGTTCTGCAAGCATTTAATGTATGTGGGGTGGAAATGGGCACCAGAAGACAGCAAGTGAAAGAGGGGAAAAGTATATGCTGAGAGGTCATGTCTGAAAACCTCCCAAAAACTGATAAGGTCCGGAGGCTAGCAGTGCTATCAAACCTACAAGCATTGATAAATTAGCACCAGAGTCAGCCAAATCTGTCAAAGGCCACCAGCAAACAACAGGATCAACAGCGGGCAGCGTGACTCATACCGCATCTGAGGCTGTGGTAGTTGATATCTGCAGACAGGGACCACAGGTAAATATATACAGCAGCAAAAACAAGGGACCCCTTGTCACGCTCTCCAACCACCTGCCTGGAAGCCACTGAGAGCACAATCCTCTGCTTGTGAGGTGACAGCTGGGGTTGGCCTCCCAGCTGCTGCTCCAGCCAGAAACTGCAAGTTAGTGCATGGTGTGCAAAGGAGTGAGCTGTGTGAAGGGAACGCCTTGTGTGTAGTTATCTGCTGTTATAAGTCACAGCTTAATTCTACTAACAATAACTTTATTAATCAAAACGTGTTATTGAAAATAGGGGTTGTGATCTCTGTCCCCTGTCAGGGAAATGAACATCTTCAACATATATACTAAGTAATCCAGACATACAGATAAATCCATGTGAATTCCTGAATGATTCCTGGCAGGTAAAGAGGCCACAACCAGCGTGGAGGGAGGTCAGGGAACTTGTGCTGGAGTGAACAGGGTCTGGATGCCATGGATTGAGCCCGCCAGTAGTTCTGTTCATACACACTTCTAAAATTACCAATGTAGGCTAATTTTTTGACTAGTCAGGTTATTGTAATGGGTGCCATGTTTCTTAGGTGCTAAGTTGTCTGTGTGAGGGATTGAGTTTTGCAAGCTGCATTTCGGATAAAAAATAGATTTATTAGCAATTTGCTGTAAAGTATTAAATATTTATTAAAGTACCTGAAATATGCTAGGCACAGGGTTTATTAAGGTCAAGAGCTCTGCATTTGGAAACTTTTTAATTTTATTTTATGAAAATATAAAAATTTTATTAGTACTTGGAAATTTGATTATCAGATACCTAAACTTTGAAGACCGGAAGCAAGAATGAGGTACAGGAGGACAGAAAGTTTTATATGAAATGAGGAAAGCTACCAACTGGTGCCAATAATGCTGCAACATGTAGGGGAACAGACTGGAAGTCCTAGGCCCAAGTTTGCTACATTTTGGCAGTGGTAGATGTCATTCCAGGGCTTTTACATGTAACCGAAAACAGGAATATATGTTTCCTTCTTTCTTAGTTCCTGGCTGAGTTTCAGTGGTCATTTAATTAATATGCATATGAAGAAAATCTCTCATCACTCTCTAGGTAGCAAAAATTATACTTATGAAGGTATAATTTTTTGTATAACGAAAGCTGAAAATACTAGGAGAGTGGAAAGAGAAGTTTTTGCTCTGTTGTGAAAACTGAAACTATATGCATCATGAAGGATGATGTTTTATAGAAATGAAAGACTGTTATGTAAATTTGTATTTGTCAGAGCTGCAAAATGGAGAGTAAGTACCAACTATACCGGCAGTGTAGCACAGAGCTTTGATTATGAAAGGCTGAATTCTGTAGAGCACATCAGTGCACAAGAGACAGGCTGGTTAGAGGAAAAACATAAGACTTCTATTTAGCTGCAAAGGCAGTTCATTCAAAGAGGTGTTCATCCTGCTGGGAATATCTATTTTACCCTAGGCAGGCTTTTACTGTGTGCTTCACATAGGGCATAGTTTTAGCAGTCCCCTGAAAAAAATTAAATTAGCATGAAACATGAAATAAGGCACAGTCTTGCAATGATGGTAGAATGGCTTTTGGGAGATCACAGAGCAGCTTTTAATATTCAAGTGCTGTCTGCATCTGCCAAAAAAAAAAAAAAAAAAAAAAAAAAAGTGGTGAAATCATTAGCCTTAAATTTTCATGGAAAAAGTAAAAATTGTTAGTTCTTCAGACTTTTACTGCGTTGACTTTGAGGCAAGGACTTGGCTCAGTAATAAAACTAATAACTGATTCAGTCTTTACAGTTATTACCTGTTTGTTTTTTACAGAAAGGTGATCTAGCAAAGTGGAATATGCCTCTTTACAATTCTCAGTGTGATGCTTTTTAGGAGCCATTTATGGGTTACCCTGAAATTTCATAGAAAAGATAATATTATTTTGTCAGCTAAAGATTTAACTTTCCTTTTACTATTACCAGTGTAAATGCAAACACCTTAAAATTGTTGAAATTCTTCCTGGTTTACAAAGCTACATAAGACAGAGGAAAAGCTAATTTTTTTATGATCTGTTTCTGTCTTGCTTCACCCTCATGTGAACTTACCTAACACGAGACATCAAAGCATCAGGTGTGATGTTAGCTGGTGGGGAATGTTATTTTCCTCATATTGCTTACCAGCTGAAATCTTCAATAAAAACAAAGTAATAGAATCTAGTCCTCAAGACAGAGCCTTTCACAGACAGAGAACGTTATTTGAGGATCTCCCAGTCTGTGTGATCAAGCACTGTTGAGACTAAGAAGGGGTAAGAAGCGCAGTGCTGCAGACCGCACAGTAAGGAATGGTTCCCTGGGTGAAAAGTTCCAGTGTTCCTCAGCTCAGAGACATTTGTATGGGGCAGAACTGTGAGGAGAGAGTTGGGTTGGAAGGCACTTTAAAGACCACTCAATTCCAAACCCCTGCCATGGGCACACACCCCTCCCACTAGACCAGGTTGCCCAATGCCCCATCCAACCTGGGCTTGAACACCTCTGGGGATGGGGCATCCACAGGTTCTCTGAGCAACCTAATCCTGTTCTTCACCATCCTCATAGTGAAGAAAAATCACTTTTATTAACTAATATAAAATTAAACTTAAAAAAATCTGTATAACCTATTTGAGACATAAAGATCTAAAGTATGGTGCTTAGTAGAAGCACTAAACCCATGTTTTTCCAACATTTGTAACTGGATCCGTCTTATCCATCTTCCAGGCTTGCAGTTTGAGTGTGCTATTCCAAGAAATACAAGATGAGCACAGGGGAGTGTTGTGGTTTAACCCCCAGCAGGCAGCTAAGTGCCACCCAGCCACTCATGCACTCTTTCCAGGTGGGATGGGGGAGAGGATCAGAGAGGTTAAAGTGTGAGAACTCATGGATTGAGATAAAGACAGCTCACTACATAAAGCAATAGCAGAATGCACAAGCAAAGCAAAACAAGGAATTCATTTGCTACTTCCCATCGACAGGCAGGTGTTCAGCCACATCCAGGAAAGCAGGGCTCATCATGCATAATGCCATCACTCCAAATGTCCCCCCTTCCTCCTTCTTTACTTCCTTTCTTCTTTACTGTCATGCTCAGCATGTGCCGTATGGTGTGGGACATCCCATTGGTCAGTCTCCTGTCCTGGCTGTGTCCCCTCCCAGCTCCTGGTGCACCCCCAGCCTCCTTGCTGGCTGGGCAGAAAATTTCTTGGCTCTGGCAAACACTGCTCTTCAACAACTAAAAACATCAGTATGTTATCACCACTATTTTTGTTAAAAAATTCAAAACACATCATTGTGTGAGCCTCTACAAAGAAAATTAACTCTGTCCCAGTCAAAACCATGACAGGGAGGAAGGACAGAACTGTTGAAACCAAAATCACAGATTTACTCTCTGTGAAGTACTCTCTGAGAGTAAATCACAGGTTTATTCTCTAGAGCTGTAAGATCATCTAGTTCAACATTTAACCCACATGAAACACTCTTTGCTGATGCACTTGTTCCTTTCAGCTTCTCACCTGTAAGACTGTGTCCCCCAAGATAGACTGGATCATTGGTGCTGTGCACGTCCTTGTGAATCAAAAGACCAGCTTTGTGGGGTTTAACCTGCTTGTACTTAAGGGAGACATTGATGCAATTCTGTCTTAGGCTTCTCCCCTATTTTTCTCACATGGATGTGCTTTGAGACTGGAGACATGCCCATGACAAGCTGTGGAGGATGGGAATTTAGCGACACATGATTTTGAATATCTTCTGCTGTTGTGCAGGTCTTTAAAGAGAGAAAATCTCAGCAGAGCATGCTGGTAAGTAGCAAGGTGAAGTTTGGATAGGGTGATAGGGCCTTTCCAAGTCTTGTGGTACCTGTCTGTCTGAATTAAATGACACCTAACCTTGGTCAGGCCTGGAAGGACACTTTTTGTTCAAAAAAAGAAAAAAATGTACACGGTGATAAGACCATTTCCTTTCTCACAGCGTCTCCTTTAATGTCAGGCCTGAAATATGAAGTCATTAGGGGATATTAAAACAGTGCTGACAAACTAATTAACAAAAGACATTACGCCGGATGGGCTCAATTTATCCTTTTTAATGGTTCTTATAAATGGGTGCCGCCAATTAAAATTAATAAAGATTTACCAGCGATTGCCCAGCATACACTGTTAAGGAGCTCCACTGAAGGTCGCCTTAAAGTCAGCCTTGTCAAAGCTGCAAGTTCAGCTCCCGATACCAAGCCGTGCTGAGTTGCTCTCAGTTATTTTTTTCCAGGCAGTTTCTCCCTCTTTGTATTTGGCTGAAATCTATATATTTCTGTCTCTGTCTCTCTAAAAACCCATCCATCTGTATGGTGACTCTGTTAAAAAATATCCACCCCATGCACTATAAGATTTGTCACAGTTTCACAAAGGAGAATTTCAACAATCAGTATTATGAGGACTCTGTCCCAAATCTGTCTGTTAGGATGAAAATCGTGACATAAAGCTTTCTTTTTAGACCGATCTCTATTTTCTTGCTGTCAAATTAATGTACAACAACATCCCTGCTTAGGGGCACAGTACAGACAGTCAAGAATGCCTTGTGTGGTTGTAGCTTTGTTCAGCCTAGGCCCTACTAAATATCACCAGGCCATGCTCTTCTGGCTGCCGGGGTTCCACCGTGATTGTTGCTTATGTTGTGTGAACAAGGAGGTTTGGAAATTCATCCTTATATTTGGATGACAATGAGAGCACTCATATTGAAAGAGTTTCAGCCAGCAATGTTGGAATTTAAAACAAAGGCTGGTCTAAGTGATGAGGCAGGCATTACAAATATGATTTAGGAATGGGTCATGGGAAAAGTCTGTTAATACCCCAGTGACTAAAAATTTATTACAACATCTTCTTTGCCACTGGGTCGCTCACAGCAAAACAGCTAGAAAGATTACCTTGCAGCCCTAACTTGACCATCTTTGAGGCTCTGCCCACAATTTCCATTTTGCGAGGCAGTTGGGCAAGTAAACTGGCTGAATGCCATTCTTTTCTCCCTTCCCTTGAAACAAATGCTGGCAGAAAGACTGCTCTAAGTGGCCAGATGGAGTTGTGCTGGTCTCTGTTGGCAGGTCTGTGCTGATCCGTGTCATGGGAATGTATTGACCACAATGGGCAGGAGACAGACTGTGGGAGAAGGTGGAAACGTCTGCTTGAAGGGATGAACTGTTTGGCACAATCTTTTTGTTTCACTGCTGTTAAGGATGCCCCAGAGGGCAGTACTGAGGGTCACCTGCTGTTATCTTCTCATGCACATTTAGAAGGAGCCCCAGTGCAAGGTGGCAAGAACATGGTCATCTGTTGGAAAGTAGCAAACAAGCTGAAGATTCATTAGTCCGCAGGACTCGGTAAATGACTGCTGTATGCTGGAAAGAGGAGACCAGAAATGGTATCCTCTGTTCTGTTTTATCATTTCTTTGTAAAAATACTGATGATTAGGAAGCACAGTACATTAACAGTTCAAAAAAGGAAAGAGACCCATGGGAACAACGGTGAAGTCAGTTCTATGTGAGAGAGGGAAACAACTCAACTGATTTTGTGGGAAACCGTATCAAATAGCCACAACCAGGGCAAAGTGACCCTGCTGGGTCAGCTGATGGAACTCCAGGGAAATGGGAACGATTGCAGCTGTGAGAACATCAAGAGAGTTGAAGTTTCATGTAGCTTCTTACTTCCCTTGCCATTGCTACCTCACATCCCCACTCTTGAGTATGCTAAGCACATATAGAAGATCTATACAATATAGTCCAGGATTGAACGTGTCCTTCCTGTGCAGCTTAAAGGACAGGATAACAGAAAAGATCTTCAGATTTGTTGGAGATGAAGCAAGAGAGGGGATAGGAAAGGAAGGGAGGAGAAAGAAAAGAAGTAAGATATAAAGATGAAGTAGAGAGGAAAGAAAACAGAAATGTTTTTACTGAGTAGAGTCTCAACCATGGTGTGAAATATTAGTAACTCCTCTAGATGAATATGGATTGAGTATTTTTTCACTTACAAGTAATATTCTTCAACTGCAAGGTACATGATTTTTCCTGATTACAAGTATGACAGACTGGGAGTAGGAGAGAGTCTGGATTTTGGAATCAAGCTTGCTGTATTGAAACAAGTTAACTGCAAGATCAGGCGTAGAAATGTGAGTCCATGCAGGCTTTTTCAAGAATGCCTTGTGGATCCACCCTGTATCAACTTTATTCCTATTATATTTGCTGTGTGAAAGACATCGGACACAGGTCTAGAGCACAGAAAAGATGCAGCAGTATGGCAGCTGACAGAATCTGTGAAGCCATGTATTCTCAGTGGAGGAGGACTAAATCTGTTTCTAGGCTTTCCGTAGAATAAATTTCACATCTATGATTAAATCTGATCATTTTAAAATATATCTCATTACATAGCCCTCAGAATTTCTCTTGAGCTGTCTGAATACCTAAAAGCCTTAATAACAGCAACACCTATGTGAGACCAGTTGCCCAAAGCAAGTTCCCTGTTGGCTTGCCTGGTAAGTTGATGACAAGACAGTATTTGCATACCACATCAGCACTGATTTTAGCAGTAGGAAGAGTCTGGACTCTTCCTATTACTTTTGGCTAAAGTCTCATTTTTAGTAGTGTTGAAAGTATCCTGGAAATAAGTCTTTGGATAAGTCCATATCCTACTCTGTGTCCTATTCCATTTAATGTCACAGGTCAATTGTTTACTGTCCCACGGTAACATTTTGGCACAGACATTTCTGGCACAGCTCTTCATCTTTGCAAATCTCCTTAAATGTCTTCTTCTGTGCCAGCCTGTTGGATGATAGAAAACCTGTGTGTTTATCATAATGTGTAATGTTTAAGTTCATTGCTTTGTAATGTTTAAGCGTATTGCTTTTTTTTTTTTTTGACTTCTTGTTTATTTTGCTAAAGAAGCCAAAAGCTTTTAGGCTCATGTTGCCTAACAGCAGAGTTTAGAACAAAGATTGTTTCTCTCTGGATTGTTGATTTTGTCTCTTCATTTTCTCCCTATTACTGATACAAATGTGAGTGTAAGAGCTTTGCGGTGTCCCTGCAAGCTGTTCCATGTTTGGTATTCAGTTTCATGGGACTCTGGAGAAAACAAACTGGCTAGAACATGGCAGCCCTTCTGTAGCCCAAAGCAAGACCATGCGGCAGTTAGAAAATATCTGCAAAATATTTCTCAGCATCCTGCTAAGCAGCAGAATAATATTGGAGAGACAGTGTAGGTGTGAAAACTAAAAGCAGGAGTCTGCTGTTACTCTGCTTTGTCTTTTGCCAAAGGGACTACGTGTCCTGAGTTTTGGCTTATAACTTCCCTGGTAAATAGCACTAAGCCCAGTGGAGCAGGTGGGTTCTGCTTGCAAGATGGGACATATCATCAGTATCTCTACTGATCTACTGCCACCTCTTTTGCATGCCTACAGTTTTATTTATTTATTTATTTTCAAAACCTACTTCCAAATGCCTCTTTTAATTGAAGATAGTGGTAAGCTCCTAGGTGCACCACTGAGATTTTAAAGTCTGGTACAACTCGGATCCTACCATATGCAGTGGCTGCTACTCTGGTTTACACAGGATGTGTTAAAGGGGAATTTTAGGGGGTATGTGCTATAACCTGGTTCCAGGCTACTAAGCTTTGCAGCTTCCTCAAACAACCCTGCACAGAGGGATCACCAGCTTTTGCCTGTACTCTTGATGTACAGTACATTAATCGTGCCCTCCCTAATTCCTGCTTCAAGATAAATCTCTTGCGCTCCCATTATTTGGCTAATTGCTGTGGATTATATGGCAGTCGGGTGCTCTTTGGCAGGGAAAGATTAATGGAGGACATTTCCTTTGTTTTGATTTCATTTGCTAATTGCTGTGTGGAGAAGTGGTTATGTTAATTCATCCTCTCACCCTGTTAGATAGCAAGGATTTGTTTAGTGTGTGCTGGGAAAGGAGTAGTTTGCCAGGAATCCTAAATGTTTCTTTGCCTGTGTTTTGCTCAGTGGATTTGGGAGGGGGGAAGTCTTCAGGCAGTGGGTTGGCTTTATCATTGGGTAGATGGATTACTTGTGCGTGTGCTTTTGTATGTTTCCATGTACAGGAACTGTTACAGGTGCACAAAATGAGAGACAAAAAATTGCTGCATTTTTTTTTTCCTAAAAGGTTGAATCATCTGTTTGTTGACTATTTGGTCTCTTTGTACCTATGTCAGACTCCTGGTAGAAAGCCAGAACCCTGTTGTAAAATGTGGGTCTTCTAACTTAGCAGGTACATCACCAGTCTGGCCACTGGACAAGACGCAGGTCGGAGCCTGTGAACAGTTAGTTAAGTATCCCTGCTCTCCCATTGAACTTGATGGGAATTGGGGGATGTTGCTAACCCTGTTTATATTACATCATTTTAAAAACAATTTTCATCAAATATGCACTTCTCTTAGATAGATGCTTTAGATAGATGCAGAAGTCTGAGGGAACTGGCCAGATAATTGAGCCATTCACAGTTGCTAGCCAGAAAAGAGTCCAAGCTGGTCACTGGAGACTGAAAATTGCTGCCATCTGTTGCCTGTTCTCTGGCTTTTGCAAAACGTCTTGAATGTCAGTCTTTCCTGCTGAGACAGATGTTCCCATTGCACATCTACAGTCAGGGATTTGTACTAATTGCCCCTTTCCATTGACAGGTTCATCCATAGCCATAAAAAAATCCACCTTTATCCCAACAGAAATGCCTCAGAACAAGGATTTTATTGGTGTAACATCTGAAAGGCATATTTGGGAGGAATGTGCCCTGTGCCTTCTGTAATTTAATTGTTCTGTGAATAAATGAGACACCTCAGTCTCCAGAGTTATCAGCTTGACAGTTTTTACTAGAACAAAATTCTTTTGGTTCAGTGGCTGCAGCTATTAATTTCAAGACCCAGACATAAAGACTTTATCATGGAAGACTGCCAGTCTTTCTACCAAGCAGGCTGTCAGTCAGTCCTCTTAGAAAGTCTGGTGAAGATGAACAAGCTGGGTGTCTGTAGGTCTGGTTGTTTCAAAGAACTTTACGTTGAGAGCAAAAAAATCAACCCTGGACAGTAATAGAACTTGTTGTGCTAAGCTGTTTATGTTTCTGATACTTCACAGTAAAGTGGGAGGCAGGGGGTTGTTGTCTTCAGATTAATGAACTCTACTTATTATACTTTTTTTTTTTTTTTAATTACCGTGGAAGTTTTTCTGTTTTCAATTTATGAGAGTATAGACAGGAGCGTACTTAACTGATCTAGACAGTTCATTATTTTTCTATTGCTATGAGAGAATCTTTTGTCTCTTTGGTAAACTTCTTGCCAGGATGCTTTAAGATGCTGTCCTGTTTCAGGTCTCCCTGATATTTGAACAGGCTCAGTTCTGCTTTGTCTTAAGTGGCTCCATTTGGAGCACTTGGAACTCCACCCTTGTCAGGTTGGCAGACCTTGGCCCCATGCATGATTCTTGGTGTAAAGCTGTCATTGTCTGGTGTAAGAAATGTGGTCTCTGGAATCTCTTTATAGCTACTGAGAGTTTTACGAGTTATTGCTCATGTCTAGCAAGGAAATCTGCTTTCTTTTTGCCATATGTGTTACTGCAAGAATGTTCCTGTTGTTGTGGCTGAGGGTGGTGCAAACACGAAACATTATCGGGTATTTCATGCTGGAAATTGTTTTGAGATAGTTTGTTACTATAAGAGTGTTTTATAATAGCTGTCGGGCCCTACTATGAGAGAGAAGGCCCACTGTCAACCAAGTCATGTGGAAATGATTCCAAAACACTTAATGTATTTTGCAATTCATAGTACTTATTATCCATGACTCCCAAAGCACTTTCAAGAAAGGTTAATGTTGTGAGAAGTCTTTAACATTGGGGGCTAGTGGTTTGCATGGAATAAGCTCACAGAATCACAGAGCAGGATGTCGAATTGGGCAAGGTGACTGGGAAATCCAGAGAGGAAAGTTTGTCAAGGAAAGGAAGAGGCTCAGATCCTCAGAACAGCAAGGGGACTTTATTGCTTCCAGCAAGGTGTTGGAGCTTTGCCTCGGGAGTCCTAGTTCTTAATTCATGCCAAAGCCCATGCCTACTGCTCCCTGACGTGGTAACATCAATGAAACAATTGCAAGGCTAGATAGAGGATGCACTGTTAGTTTGTGGGAGCAACAGCATCAGCAGAAGTAATCCAGAGCCTCTCCAACACTATCCAAGTGTTAAAACAACTGGAGGTTCACATGGTCTCCTTTATGGCACCAGCAACAGACAACGCTGCCATCACGATGCTGAAGCCATGCAGTCTAAACATCAAGTATCTAGTGTTGCCTTGAAAATGAAAAGAAACAATGTGTCATGGGTTAATATGTTATTGCCAATCAGTGACCCAGCAATTGGATGCAGAGGCCTTCATCACGCATGTGTATGTGCCACTGAAGAACGAACTGAGATTGTAATTGAGTTGGTGAGGATGAAGATTGCTGCTGGCAACATGGGCTTGCATACAGCAGTCATTTGGAAAGCAGTTCTTGATGAAACACCATTAGCAGCATATTCACTGGGAGAGTAGAAATGAATTTTGTAGGCCAGAGAAGCAAAACCAATCATGCTTAGTGTTGTGTCCAGTCCCTTACTGCCCCTTCTGATGAACTTGGAGGCTGTGTAGACAGAAGGGGGTTAGGACATTTTGTCATATGTGCCTGCCACTTTGTCAGCTGTTGTTACTGCTAGTAATAACTGATTCCTCAGGGTGACTTTCCTGATCTCCTAATCTTTTAATTAGTGGGAACTGATAAAAAGGAGGTGACCTCCACAGACAGGGCAATGGGAAAGATATCGAATCCCAAACAGAGGGAAGATTCTTACTGTATTTTAGAACTGAATACTATTATTTAGCAAATTTTCCATACTTCAAAGTTGTTCAAGGGAACAGAGAAGGATAACCGCTGCACACCCACATTACTAGCTATTTTATTTCTCCCCTGAGCAGGAGAAATACTGTCCATGGTGATGGAGGGATAGAGTTGATGTGATCCATCAGGCTCTTGGCAAAGTCTGCTAACTGCACTGGATGTTTGGACTTCCTTTGTTTGCCTTCCAGATTCTAAAATCTACTTATTCATTGTATGTAGAGATGACTCCCAGCAGTTATTGAGATGTTGCTGGCAGCTAAGCTTATGCCTTTAGTCAGGCTGTTGTTAGTTACCTAAAGATAAATATGTCTCATCCATAATGCTCTGGACTGCCTTATCTTTCAAGCCTGCTTGGAAATAATTTGTGCTGTAGAAGCAGAGGACTCATTCTCCTGTTGCTTGGCCCTTCTGACTTCCAGATAGTTAGAAGATGTCTACAGAACTTGCATTGTGTTGTTTTACTTCTGCTCTCTCTTGAGTGTTTTCCTTCTTTTCAAGAGGTGTCAGTCTGCCTGAGGCTGAGTTTCCTTCATTCCATGCGTGGCATGTAAGTGTGTGTGGTTGCTCCAAGTAGTATCTATTCCTCATCAGGCCAGAAGCAGAGAACATATTGGAGGCTTCTTTGTGTGTTAAGGCACTACACCTTCCAAGGAGGGTTGTTGAGCAGGAAGAAGGCAGACAGAGACCATGGTGGTGGGTCTTTCATGGCAGGATGTGCTAGTAATGGGATGTCTTGACATTCTGAAGTGGATCCATGGAACTGCCATTCCTATGAACCATCTCTCTGTCTTAAACATTTTTAAGGCTGTGTTTCTGGCTTGTTTTCAGAAGAAAAAGCTAATTCTTCATCCTCCATCTCCATCTCCATACTCCATCAATAACTGAGTGGGTTATACACACTCAGTCAAGTGGAAATATGTTTGTGCATTATTCTTTGGATATACTTCCTTCAGTAGAGGAGGTAAAATCACAGGGCTGAACCAGGACCCCATAGTTCTATACACTGCAGAATCACTGAAGATATTGACCCCTGTCCTGAAAAATGTTAGTTTGTTTGTACCTGAGTTGACTTCTGTGTGAAAAGGATGATTTGTTACATAATTTTAAAAGCACTTGAAGATCCTTCCAGCCCTGTAAAAATATATGGAATTATCAACAGAGAATATGATGCCCAGCTGTGCAAAGTCCTGGTGATTAATAGGGCCTGACTGTGAGAAATGATTTAGACCATGGCAGATCAGCTTGAGATTCCCAAAGGAGAATAAGCAAAGCAGTCCCATGATTCCCCAGAGACTCAGAAGGAATACCATTAAAAAATTAACCTTATTGGAAAATAGAATTTAAAATGCAGAATGCAGCCAGGTAGTGTCCTTAACAGAGGCCAGAAAGGTCATAGTCATTGATTTTTATTTTTCTTCACGGGATGTTGCCATCTGAGAATGCTGTCATGTCCCAGGTTGAATTCTGACAGAGGGAGTTTGCAAATGCATTTAATCAATCTGTAATTATTGATTTGGTTTCAGAGAGGAGAGTAAAGTATGGTCAGTGAAATGACAGGCAGGCTGTACTTTCCATTCTCTTTCCAGGACCTGAGGAAAGACCATGCTAGTCCAGGATTATTGCCTGACTCTGTCCCAGGCAGTCTTTTTTCAATGGCTCCCATATCTTTGATGATTCCTGCATTACAGTAAGGGACAAAAGTGATCTCTTGTTGTCATACACGTTCTTGTTCACCCTCAGAGAGAAAATTCTTCCAGTATAGCAGCTGGCAGGTCTCTGAAATGGAGTACAGCCAGAACTTCCACCCCAAGACAGCATCTGTTCTTTCTTGGAAACAGCAAATGCACATCAATCAGAAGAACACATGCAAAAGTCAGCCCATAAAATGTTAGTAGACCTGACCACAGCTGAAGTTTTCTGGCCTTGCAGCAAATCTAACTAAATCATGCAAAGTCAGTTCTTGAACTTCCAACTCAAAATGACTGACAAACTTGTCTTGGGTAGATGTACCTCTTCCAACTTTATAGCAGGACAAATCCTACCGTTCTTAAATTGCTAACTCTTAGCCATTCTTAAACTGTTTATGGATACTTTCTGTGACAGATCCATGTTCCTGTCATCAATTCAATGGAACTGGTTTGACAAAATCAAAATATGTGGATGGAAAAAAGATGAGAGAAGAGAGTGCAAAAGAGCACAAAACACAAAATACCCATCCACTGCTCACAAACTTTTGGCTTAAAATTAAGGAAAATCTGCTGAAATGTAGAGAAAAACAAACAACAACAACAAAAAAAAAAACCAACAACAAAAAACACAAAACCAAACAAACAAAAAAACAACAACTCTTGTACACGTACAGAGTTGTGGTAAAGAGCTGATGGAAAATGATTTCTCTTGTACTGTAAGAGGGTTAAAATGGTAAGAAACGAGAGTATTCAATAGATCAGAAGAGTTGGCTGAGGGTACCAGTTCATCTAGTCAGTTTTTTGACTCACTTGGACAAAACATCAAAGAGAGAAAAACTTTTTAAAAGACTACAATCATGAGATCAGTCTTCAGAAGGGTCAGAGGAGAGCTTCCAGCAACCACACTCTCAATGCAATTACTACTGAAGTAGCACAAACAAATGTATTTAGGCTTTTGTTGAATATTTGCTTGTGTTTCTACATAGATAGAATGGACAAAGGGGTCCCTAGGTGAAGAATCTGTCTGTAGTAAAGGTAAATGGCTCCAATAGGGATGCTGAGTCTATTTTTGTAGAGCAGTCATCTCCAGTGTGTTTTGACTGCACATCCCTACCAGTAAAAAAAGTTTGAGAATGCTCATCCACTTGCATCTGAATCTGCTGGGCTCTGAAGAAGTTGCCTGATTTTCTGAGCTCTTGTGCTCCCCTTGTTCCCATTAGTTTCAGCTGGAACATTTTCCAGGATGTCCGACTCTCTGCTGGAAGTACCATAGAGCCTGGCATGCACCACTGCAACTAAACATTTCATTGTCATGAACTGAAAGAATGGCATAGAATCTTGTATGTCTGAAAAAGAGCTACTATATTGTATTGTTTCCCAAGCACATTGATGCTCTTGTCTTAGAACTATCCCAAGGAGAGATTTCTGTTATTTCTAGTGCTGACAGGGTGTCTGGCATTGCACAAGGCAGTGTTGTGTGCTCTGCCTTAAGGTGTATATGCTGCAGGCCCTGGAGAAGGTAGTGGGAACTTTTCTGCTTATTTCAATAGATTGAAAATGCAGCTTTTTGTCCAAAGACAAAGCAGATAAAACACCAGGGAATGAGATGAGTAAACTAATAAGATTGATGTCTTCAGAGAAAATCAAACTTTTGGTGCTTAGATACCTTCTACTTGAATTCATTCTAGATGTCCCCTACCTTCCTTAGAGAAGATGTTTGTTAGGAAGTCTTTTCCCTTTTGTTTGAGTCTGTGGAGAAATGAAAATGTTTTCTGCTAAAAACCAACAGTTTGAATACAAAAATAACAATTCTTTGAAAGTAATATTTCTATCTGGTTGTAAATGAGGTATTGAACCTTTCACTAGAACAGTATCTTTGATCTAAAATCTTAAATCCAGAGCCGAGCTACAATAGCAGTACTCAGCCAGTTGACTCGTAAAGGTTTGACAATTTAGGGTTCAGAATCAAGAAATCTTTGGAAGCTGGAAGTTCTCTTCTCTACCCTGTTCTAGTCTTACAAGTATATATATAATTTATAAGTTTTCAGTGTGATTTGAAAAATGCAGTACCTCTATTTATTTGCTCAATTAAAATCTCATCTTTTTGAGTTGTGTGAAGGTATTTTTAATGTTTAGCAACACCATGGTTTCTTTTTAAATGGCAGCTATCTGAAAACTGCATTTGAGTGATTTCAGGGAATCCTTTCAAGCTGTAGCAGTCTGGGCGATCAGTCTGCCAGGTAGGAGAGACCTCTTTTCCAGTATGTTCATGTGCATAGACCTAAGGCCAAAAATATTTCCCTGTCTCTCATATGTGCCATTGATCAGGAAGAATGGTGGCACTTAGTAAGGTTTCTCAACTGCCTGGAGTAAGGAAAGGGGAAGGCTTCAGGTTTGCTTTTCTAGCTAAACTTCTGTTTTCATAAGGAAGAGTTTAAGTCAAAGGAAAATCCATTGCAAATCAAGAATTTTCTCACTGTTGAGCACCATGTAACTCGAGGAAGATTAAAGTAATCCATCAGATTCATTATCCTGTCCTTTGGATTAACAAATTCAGTTAAAATCCAATTTCTTTGTCCAATTTTATTTCCATTACAGGATTTTGCAAGGGTATATGTATTCAGATCAAAGACTTATATTAGAAACAGGAAATGTGATTTTTAATCTATTTTAATCTTGTCATACAATGTTACATTTTAAATTGCTGAGGAATTGCTAATTTTATTTTGGTGATCATCAAGTCCCTCTTTTTTTGGTAAATACATAAAGGTCAGTATGCCAAGTATACTACTACTCCTGACCAGAGAGATGTACTATGTCTATCTGTATCGGCTTGAGTTAAGCAAGGATGTAGTTTCCTAATTTTTACATTTTATTATACTAGAAAATCATGGGTTCATTTTTATCAGAAGATTAATTTGTGTCAAGATCTAATTGGACTGAAATTGGAATTCAATTACAATGGAAAATCAGCTTAACATTTTTATTAGTTATCTATCCAGACTGTTGAAGGTAGTCTTACTTAAAACTTAAGAAAATATTTAATTGGTTAAATCTGATTCTAAAAAAAAACAACACCCATCTACTTAGGGAATTGAACAGATTATTTCTGTTTGTTGATGCATTTCAGTATTTGAAACTAACTTGATATACAGTCTCATGCCTTATTTTTCTTAATGTTTTATAAAAGAAAAGTAAGCCTTTCTGGTTTTCAACTCCCAGTTGTTTTATCAGCTTTCAGTGAGCAAGTCTTTGAACTAAACTAGTCAAATAAACCTAAACATCTTTTTGTACTAAGAAAAAAGGCTCTTCTTATCAAAATGAGGTTTCTTGTTTTAACAAGCAACAAATCTAGGTGTTTGGACAGTTAGTTACATGATTTTAGTGGTTCAACATAAAGTGTGAGCAGAGAACACCTGTACAGCTTGCCCTTTTCAAGCTGAATTTTAAACAGATCACTTTTTAGAACGTCAATAGGGAATATGCCTCTGCACTTTAGCAGCTGTATTTTACACTCACACATAAGTTTAAACTGCTGGTACTGGTGGCTTGTACTCAATACATCCTATTCTGTATGTCCTGCAACAGCATCAGTGCCTGTTGGCTTCTGAGAGGGGCAGGTATCTGAGTGTCTTAAACTGTTGAAGCAAAGACATCATAGCTGCCTGTTAGAGGGCTCTTGGAGGGGGGTTGTGTGTAGTCACCCCATGGGATGAGCTGGTCCCATGCTGTGGATTAAAATTGTTGAAGACTGTGATCTGGTGTAAAGTAGTTCTGAGTAGTTCTGTGTTCTGAGTAGATTATATTGTTGCATATTGCACTGAAAACAGGAAAAAAGTAATCTCCATCCCCCTGTTGCTGAAAGCTAGGCATTCATAATTTCATCATCTTTCTGCCTGGAGGGGAGTGTTTTTTGCTAAGTTAATTCTGTCTTCTGTCTTTTTTTTTTTTTTTTCCCTTCTTTTCTTTTCTCCCCTGCAGAACATGAGAATAAGACTTAGGAAGCCCATTTCATGTTAGAAATCTTCTTTTGGCCAAAAATTAGACTAGAAATAGTGTGCAAGGATTCAAGTGATAAAGGGTAAAAATGCTGCAGAACCTTAGTTTGAAAAACCAGCCCAGGACTCTTTTCTCCAGAGTCCCTTCATCTTCAGCCATTCATAAAGATGATTAAACAGATTCATACCAAGGGAGACAGCCTGCCCAGGTTTTCTTAATATGCAGCATGCATTCTCCTTTGCTTTGTGTCACCATCTCTTGTCCCTGCCAGGTCATTCCCTTCTGTTGTCATTGCTGAATTTAGCCTGAATTTCTCTGTCTTTATAAATCAGTACCGTCAAACTGTTGCCATTCTGCAGTTGGTACCGGATCCCAGCAGCGAATATTCATGGAGCAATGCCAGGATGGTTACCCCTCTGCTTCACACTGAAATGTCTGTACCCCCATACACAGGGTGCCTGTATTATACCGTGAGCCCCAATTTACTTCCTTGTGCTCTCAGCTTTTGTCCAGACAGTGGCTTGCTGCTTCCAGGCTGGGTACCCCCAGTGAATGTGTATTGCTGGTGTCTTTTTTTCCCCCTAACTCTCTTTGAATTGTCTCAGTTAATGCCTGGAGCTCTTTTCAGTCAGCTGTTCAGTCAGCAAAATGTGTCTTTACGTGCTGTTTGCCCTTAAGTTTTTTCCCAATGCGTGTTTAAAGAGGGGTTTGTAGGAAAACACTCTGGTGGCTCTTGCTGGTTTTCCGATGATCAAATGCCCCCCACTGACAGAAGCGGGCTCCCTCCCTCCCCAAGGTGAAAGGCGGCTTCCCTCAGGTGGGCTCTTTGGGCCAGTCAAGCAGAGTTTGGGAGCTTCCTTCACCAGTAATGAAAGGCAGCGCTGTTGAAACCTTTTCTCCTGAAAAATCCTTATTAATCTTTATTGCAATTTTTATCCAATCACGTTTTGAAACAGAATAAACTTTCAGCTCTGTACTGAGAAGCAGGAGGGGCCGAAGCCATCAGGGCCGCGTTGGCCCCCGAGGCCGAGCAGGCCGGGCCCTGCTGTTCTCGGCCGCCGCCACAGAGGGGCACCAAAACCTCACGCTTCGGGCCGGGGCCGGGGCCGGGGCCGGGGCCGGGGCCGGGGCCGGGGCCGGGGCCGGGGCCGGGGCCGGGGCCGGGGCCGGGGCCGGGGCCGGGGCCGGGGCCGGGGCCGGGGCCGGGGCCGGGGAAGGGCAGGCTGTGACATCAGGCTTCTTACAGGTGCCACCCGATGACACAAATTTTTATAATCTTGAAGCCCTCTGAAACTGGAGGAGGTTGAGGAACATTGGGAGAGCTGAAAGTCTAGAGTACAGGTCAGTGTACAGTCCTGAACTGACTGATGGCCCCCCCATGCACAGAGCTGGGTTATGTGACTGTTGCAAGGTCACACTAGGTCCTCAACTCCTGTTTGCTAGTGTAAAACTTTAAAGGTTTTACAAAGCTTCAGAACTGAAATCCCTTTTCAGTTCTCTAGCTCTGTGATTTTCCCCTTCACTTTTTAATGTAAACCAATTAATTCTCTTAAGGGAAGGTTTCTCTGTTTGTAGAAGATCACCTAATCTAGCCCAAGGTGGGAAGAGATTTCCAAACCTGTAAATGCTAGACAAAAACCCTGCAGAGTTCTGTGTAGTTTATTTAACCTTTGCAGAACCAGACACGTGAAAAATATATTTTTGCCTTATATTTGTAAAGAACAACATGCTTGTGTATCATGTGAGGATCCAGAAGCCTCCCCAGTCCATTGGTTACCACAAAAGAGTATTAAAAAAACTCCAAACTGAGAAAATACTTCAAAATGAGCAAGTCAGTGTCTTTAGGAAATCTTTGAATTACTGACACTAGCTTTTGTTCCATTTGGGGATTTCTTTTGTATTTCAAGGACTATGATATCACCTGGAGAGGGTTCACCTTGGGTATGGAACAGAAACCAGCTGAGGGCTGTGATTTCCTATTTGTACTGTTTGGTGGTACCTTTGGGAGGAACTACATCACCACACATCTCTTCTGAAATTTTCCTGTTCCATTCCCAATCATGCTATGGCTTCATCCTGCCCTGATTTTGTATGCCAGAAGTAAAAAAAAATAATAAAAAAATAACAAAGAAGCAATGGAAAATCTGATAGGAAAGTCAGTTGCTAAAGAAAATGAATAAAATTAATGTCATTCAACATAGCTTTATGGAAACTAGGTCTTGTCAAACAAACTTGATCTTAAGAATGTAATCTCAAAAAAATGGATTGTTAAAGGCAATTGTGTAAACGTAATGTACTTAGACTTTAATAAAGCATTTACCTTAATGATAGTCTGGCTAAAAATTTAGCATTACACGATATCAGTGAAGTGTCTGTTGAATGGCTTAAGAGCTGGTTAGCTAAGAGAGCTCAAAGGCATCATTTGTAGGAAGTATCACTGAATGAGAGAGTATCCAGGGGATTCAGCAAGAACTGATAGCAAGTTCAATGCTATTCAACAGGTTCATCCATGACTGGGAAGTAACTATAAACCACATCTGAGCTTTAGTATTTGCAATGTCACAAGAGCGATATGGTGATAAATAAAAGAAAAACTTTATATGAAGTGATTATCCTCACGAGGAAAGTCTAATTCTAAGAAAATATATATTAGCATTAGCAGTCATATACAAAGTAATACACTTGGGATTAAGTACTGTATCTTGCAATCCTCCATTCTGTAGCTATATGTTGAGGAAAGGTTATTGCATTCCTTAGATCTGACCATAGGAGCAGTTAGTAGGAGTGATTTTTAATCTATATGAATGGCATTGGCGTATTTACAAGTAGCATATAGCACATAGCTCAAGTATCAGAGATTTTCAAAGGAGGAAAAAAACTGAAGAGAGTGCAGCAGAGGCACCAAGATGACTTGGAATGAGCATGGAAAACTCTGTTTAGTGTCTCAAAAAATATTGAGAAGTGACTTACATGTTGCAGATATACCGTCATGAAGAAAAAATACCAGGCGTACTTTTTCAACACCATGATCAGAGGACCCTTTTAAAATAATAGGAACAAGCATCTGGAAACCAGAGCAGTTTACACGATTAATAAGGTAAATTCTTTTAGTAAGAATTATTGGAAACACTAGCAAAGATGTTTTTCATTTCGGGTGTCCCCTGTGCCATCCAGTGCCTTAATGAAAGAGTCATTCTAACTTATCACCATTATGCTCAAAGCATAGTTCTGTGGCCTGAAGTATAAAGGAGATCATCCACATAGTCTTGTTGCCCTTAATTATAACTCTATGAAGCTAACAACATGCTGAAGAGATTCCTGTTGTCTTTGTCCTTGAGTTATACTAAGGTCATAGACAACCCTGCGGTGTCTCTCTGTGCCAGTATTCAAAAAGAGCAAACCAGGTGACCAAGTGATGTCTTGCATATAACTTGCAGGAACATTCTTCCTTCTTGTGCTCCCCAGCCATGAGTGTGTTTATGGTCACAAGAAGAAAGCTTCTGTTAACAGCTTACACTTTATTCCCAACCAGCCAATTTCAGTCAGCTGGCCAACTTTAGCCAACCTGCTGTATTTCAATCTCATTTTCCAGCCCCTCAATCTACACCAAGAGCTTTGGTTGACTATTCTTAAAAATTCACTTGATCCACACTGCTCTAGATCCCTCTTTTTCAACCCAGAATGCAAGTAAGCTATTTTTGGCCTCCCCTGCTGACTACTTGATGGGAGTCAATATGGGGACATAGGGGAAATGAAGAGTGCTGAGGAAGTCTCAGTAGGTCCAAGTAATAAAAACGTCTGTTGTTTCTGCCTCTTTGCTCCTGTGGGTTTGCATATCCAAGGGAGGAGAAAGACTGGAAGTATTCAGAGGCTTTGGATGAAAATGAATTAACTTGGAGAACAGAAAAACAGGCACAAGAAGATATGAGATATATGGAGGAGAAAGAACAGTATGCGGAAGCTGAGGGGAGGTCTTTATAGTAAGATTTTCCATTAGATTTCAGGTGACTAAGCAAAACCCATTTGCAGCTGCTTTGGCAACAGCTTTGCTGTTTGAACAGCCAGAGATTTGTGTGTGGCCCTCACCAAAGAACTGCAGCACCATCCTGTTTCTTTCTCATTATGGACAGGGGTTTACATCCCCTACTCTGTTTTTGTGCATCCAACGGATTTGGCTTCACACAGAGCTGAGGCCACAGCTGATCCTATTGTAAATACCAGTGCTGCTTTCCTGGCAGTAGCCCTGTATTCCCACAGTGGTTATGACTGGGGTCAGTGACCCTTGCAACGACTTTGTGCCCTTTACCCTTGCCTTCTTTCTGCTGTAATGGCACCACCAATGATTTAATAGCATTAATGTTGTAAGGCTTTCTCAGATCATTCTACTCCCATTGGCCCTCCTTTTTCATCTTAATTTGGCTGGAACAAATGGCAGCTCTTTCTTGCTGTTTGCTAATGAACCTGGAGTAAGCAAGAAGAATGGCCTTATAACGACCTCTGTAATCTCAGTTCAGAGCAGGACTTGACTAGAACAACTTTACAGTTGGCCAGGAAAGTAATGGGTCTGTGGCAGACATCGAAGTCTACCAGAGTCTCTGTGGACCATACTTTTTCTCGGTATGTTTCGTTTTCTCAAATCCAACAAATTATTTTGTGATAAAAAATATATATATATTTTCTGTTCCATGCATGATTAAACCAGGACTCTGTGAAACTTTGTCAGAGGGGAAGAAGAATTTTATAGGATAACCATTATCCAAGTTGTCAATATTCTTATGTGGGATACTGCAAATATTTACTGGAGCAGACAGAGATTTGATCTGGGATCTTCCACAGCCTAGTACTGTAGCAACTGTAGGACTGAGTCCTTGCCAAAGAAGCACTTATTAATTCACTCAGAGTGAAAGAGTTCCAACAGGAGAGACTGTTCCCAGAAGAAATTACACCAATCAAGTCATTTAGCTGTGCTGGGGGAGAGCCAAGTTCAAGTCTCTGGTCCAGAAAAGCAGACTAGAAACCTGAACCGAAATCTCTCATATAGATGTAGGTCTCCTTCTACATGAAGGCTTCTGTATTGTCCACTGGGAATTAAGGTTGCAAAGGTTGACTCAGGGCAGTATTGTCCCGCAAAACATTTCGATTTCAACAAAAGGAGTATTTCCCAACAAAAGTGGCTATGCCAAAGAGCAAGACAAAACAAAACAAACAAACAACCAAAAAACAACCAAGAGTGGTTCTATGAATAAGGTGCTGACAAGGTAGAGAGGGAGGTGTTCAGGAGATAATTAGATAGTTGCCCAAGCATGGGCAGACTTGTGACAGCTGCTTAAGCCATGTTTTGAGTTCTGTTTTGAGTTCTTGCAAGCATCTGCCTTACTTGGACTGCAGTGTGTGGCAAATGAAGGATCATAGAGGGGATTGGCAGGTTTGCATCATTCTCTCCTGAATGCAGTGCGTGCCTGCAAAAGACCACACACCCTTTCCTTTGCATGTTTCCTTTCTGCGTGAGGGAGGAGTGGAGCTGTTGATTGATGTCTGGTGCTTTCATGTATAGACGTGAGCTTCAGGATTTTGGCCTGTGTGGAAGCAAGTCATGCCATTACATTTGCTCTGCTTTTTCTGTTTTCAGTTTCATTGTTTTGGAGCAGCTCCTAGAGCTTTTTGTTTCAGACACATGGCCACTTCCCCTCTCTGCTCGTGTGGACCAGGGCTGCCAATCAGTGCTATCAAAAGAGATCTGACTAGATTGCTGGTTCACTTCATTCCACTTCCTAGAATTATTGTGGTGTTTGTTTGTAACTGGAAGGATTTGTTCCTTCCAGACACTTGGTATTGCTTTGTGTGAGTTCAAGACCACTTCTACAGCACTGGTTTTCATCCAGCTCCACTACTGCTTGGAAAGCATTCTCAAATAGCTGTTTGGCCTTTGGAGTAGGTTTGACCTAGTGTTTTACCGGTGGGCATCTGGGTCAGAATCATGGCTGGCATTGACTGGTCTCCTTGACAGTAGTCTGGGCAAAGAAGCCAGGGCTTGATCAGACCATTAGGTAATTAGAAACTACTGCAGTGACATATACTCAGAGTCTATAGAAATGGATGCAAAGACTTTTCTTGCGCTCCTAGAGGTAATATCTCTAAAGGAGTAAGACCAACTTTGAAAAAAAAAAAATTCCTTTACCTGGAGTGACACCCCTGGATGTATTGCAGGATTTTACTGAGTTTCCTGAGCACCTGCTTTGTGCTCCTGGTGGCACTTGCAATACCAAGAGGCCTACAAAGAGGGGCCCGAATCTTTCTGTGGCTTGTTCACCATCCGTATAACAGCTACATGCTACCACTGCACAATCTTCTATTACTGGCTGAGGAAACAGAGGGAAAGTAGCCAGATTCCCAGAATGTAGACAGGATGATGGGACTGGCAGTTGTGATTGGTATCCGTGACTTTTGAATACGAGGTCAGTCAATGTCAGTTGCATGGTGCAGTTTTTGTAAAGCAACTCTGCAGAACTTTTGGAAAATTTTTGAGTTTTGAGCTCCTGACTCCAGCTTTAGATCATTCAGAATAGAATAGGACAGAACAGAACAGCTCAGTTGGAAGGGACCTCCAAAGATCACTGAGTCCAACTGCCTGACCACTTCAGGGCTGACCAAAAGTTAAAGCAGATTATTAAGGGCATTCTCCAAATGCCTCTTGAACACTGACAGGTGTGGGGCATCAACCATCTCCTTAGGAAGCCTGTTCCAGTGTTTGACCACCCTCACAGTAAAGAAAATTTTCCTAATATCCCATCCAAAGCTCCCTTGACACAACTTTGTGCCATTCCCTTGAGTCCTGCCAGAGGTTATTGGGGAGCAGAGACTGGCACCTCCCTCTCCACTTGTTGTCCTCAGGAGGGGGACTCTAGTTTCAAAGCTGAAGTTGAAATTTCAGTTCTGTTCTCACTTGGGTGAATTACGAGGTGATAAATGTTACAAACAAGAGCCTTTCTCTGCCAAGATGGGCAGTAGGTGCTTGGTAATGCTTGTTCAGATGAGGCTGTCTGGTGGCTACGCTTCGAGGAGATTCTTCTACAAACAGCAGGCACTGGCAGCATAGGGGAGGACAGGGAACCGGAAGGAACATGGCTATTACTCAGTTTAATAGTTTATGTAAGGACAAACTTCTCATCTCATCTTCTTCATTTGGGTGAGAAGGGAGGACAGGCAGTACTCTAAGCTGAATGCAGGCTATTGCTGCAAGGTGTATGCAGAGATGGAATTAAATCCCAAACTGTACCTGAAGAAATTGACTCATCCCTCCACAAAAGTGAGCAATAGCACACTAGTACATTTTCTTCCCAGAGACACTAAAATTAATTTCATGTTTTTGTTTTAAAGAGAGTTCTTGTTCTTTTCTTCATGCTACATCGGTCACCTAGAACTAGCTGTTAGCTTTGTCCTATGGTCTGACCATCAGATAGCATCTACACTGTTTAGATCCTGCTGTTGTTGTTCTTGTTAGAGGACTATATCCTAGCCTCCTTGTCTTTAATGGAAAAGAAATTTACTTAAAAATGTGAGAAATAGTGCTGACATAAGTATGGCCTTAGGACACTTCTATTCAGAAAAGAGAAATATAGCAATGAAAAGCATCTTTTTTTTTTTTTTTTTTTTTTTCCTGCTGTGAATTAGTGTGTCTACAGTCTTTGGCTACGTGTCTATTAAGCTAGGCATTGGCTATAGAAGTGGAGTAGCACCTTGTCACTATAGCTGTTCTGCCTGTTCTGCCTTTCAAAGGGGTTGCCAAGAAGGTGGTAATTATCTGGTGACACATGAGCGTCAGGTCAGTTCTCTGGAAGGGGATGTTTCGAAACATTGCTTATTGGTTCACTTCATCAATTGAAAAACATTTAGTGTTTGGCTGACACCAGCTGTACTATACACTTTGGTAGTTCCTGATCATTCCTCCAAACATGGAGTGTCTCTGATAATCTTTTTGTTATTGTGTCCTCATGTCCTCAACACTCTGTCCTGTGCAGACAATTTCATTGTCCTGTTCCTTTTCAGCCCCTCCTCAATTTCCAAATACTCGTGCCTTTCCACACAGTGTGCTGGAAATGCTCTTTCCAAACTTCTTTATGAAGCTCCTTTAAATGTTTATGATGGTAAAATGGTTAAAATGATCTACAAATCATATATTATGTGGAGTCTTCATCAGTTATATGTTTTATTAACACCCACAGCCCCTAATTTGCTCTCAGATATATACAGAGCCCCAAAATGATACACAGAAGATACAAAGGATGGGGTTGGTCTTGAAATGTTCTATCTATAACTCACTTCTTGTTAGTTTTAGGGGTTCCTAATGCTTGAAGTATGATAATTAATACCATCACCTCCTCCTGTTTGATGTCTAACTGTTGTGGCAGCAGTTTGCAGTGTAGTTTTCTGCCTGTATCAGTCCTGTACTACATTTATTTCCTTTGCTGATGATTTTGACTGAAATAGAAACTGTTAATGGATTTCTCCAAAGGGAAGACTGCACACTCCACATAATCACCTCCCAGAATGAATATAACTTTTGTTGTTACGGTGACCTATGATAGTAACAATATTTTCACTTTAATTGGAGGTCTATGACAAGACTTAAACAGATTTTGGAACTGTAGTTCAAACAGGTAATTGAATGATGGAAATCCAGTGGGAAACTCTGACCTTTGGTAAGCTCTTGGGGAAAAGTCATTGTTGGTATAACTTGCCTTCAGCACTCAGAGGACCACAGTGCCAGAGCTTGCAGGATCTCAGGTTTACAGTTTAGAGAAAATACGGAACTGCATGTGGGAGCAGTGGTGTGTCTAAATCAACCTTGTAAGGCAAAGGAGTTCATGGTGCTGGCCTGAGGTCACATAGAAAGGCAGTATCAGAGATGAAGGAGTATTGCAACTGCAGGCTCTTGCTCAGGCTGTGTGCCTCCAGTATAGAACTGTACAAACCGTTCAGTCTGTGGGGCAGAATTAATATGACTAGGGAATGCCACAGAGCTCTTAGCAAACTGCTAGTGGTAACCTTTCACTAGGTAAAATCTGCATTACCCAACCTTATGGAAGCTAACAGCAAGCTGAAAGATTTGATGATCATATTGTTACCTATGTTATATTCCACCATGCTGAGGATAAAAATATTATCTTAATGCACCTGATCCTCAGAAGTACTACCAGGAATTTGAGCAACATCATTCTTTGTGCATGTAGCTTTTTTCCTCACACAGATCTTGCTGATTTCCCCTCATTCTCGATTGTCTCTACTGATTGTCACATATCATTTCAAGAGCTAACCCCATCTCTGACTGCAGCTATTCGTTATCAGTCCCTTTGCCTTTACCACTTCCATTTGTAATTTAAACACCCTAATTTAATAGGTTTGTCTCATTATTTTGATTAATCATATTAACTCATATTAATTAAGAGATGGATTTAGGTAATGACAGAGGTTAATGGAGTCAGTTTTCACTTTCCCCTGGTTTTTCAAGGGAGGGGGGACACAGGGGTAGGAGGAGAAAATAAAAAGAGAGTAGGAAGAGAAAAAAAGAGAAACTATTGGGGGGGAAATCTCAGTTAGCAATCAGAAATTCCCTGCTAATTGAATGTCTGATTTTATTAATGATGAAATTTATAAAGGTCCTTAAGAAAAGAAAAGAATTTAGCCAGTTCAGCAGTTAAGTGTGAATATTAACTAACTCTGAGATAAAAGTTAAAATATCCATTTTCTTTTCTTTTCTCTACTTCTTTAAATGAAAAGCTCTCTTTGACACTTCATCCCATTAGAGCTTTACCTTCCTTTGCCATCCATTTCTAAATGGCTGGAGACTGTGCAGAGAATGTAATGTCTTGGATGGTTTAAGAAATGCTGACCTTGGAGGGCAGGAAGTTAATACGTGGATCATCATAGTGCTTATTTTCCTTGATGCTTGCTTTCCGATGATGCTTTGATAAACGGAAGAAGGATTCCAGCTCTGCCCTATGCTCTGCCTCTGCTCAATCGCACTTGTTTCCCTGAGGCTCAAGAAAACCCAACTGCAAACAGAGTGTCAGATGCAGAGTGAACTTTGTGTTGGAGCTGTGGGCTGCATTTCCATCTCAACAAAGGAATGGTGAATCCTTTGCTCACTGAAGTTCCTCCATGACGGGTCTCATGGTTATCACTCCTGGGCATGTCCAGCAGCAGACTGCTCCTAATTTGTCTCTTTTTCCTTACCTGGGCCAGTGCTATATAAGTGTAAAATCCCATTTGAGGAAGGGAACTTTTTATAGCCCCACTCATGCAAATAACAGCATGAGGGCAAGTCAGTGGAAAGCTCTTTCATCCTGTGCTCCATGGTACTTCAACTGACTTGCTTGAATGAACACTTGAATAGAAAGATCGTTTTTTGCTGAAGCTGGCAGATAGTGAATTGTGGGATAAGTGTGCAAGACCCCCGAGCAAGCAGTTATCTTTTCTTCTTAGCAGAAAATAAGTTTTTAGTAATAATGGTAAGATTCCCCCGGTATGCAAAATAAAGGGAGGTAACCACACAGGTAGACGAACAGCTATTTACACCCTATATTAACAAATATAAGCAAAGGGTTTGTGTAAACTAACTTGAGTCTGAAT
Organism: Anas platyrhynchos; assembly: GCF_047663525.1. Lineage (NCBI taxonomy): Eukaryota > Metazoa > Chordata > Aves > Anseriformes > Anatidae > Anas > Anas platyrhynchos. Next base: position 23,488,747 of record NC_092591.1, read on the forward strand.
CAAAAAGGAGTTCAGACAAGAAAGTTGTTTTGTGAACAAACTATTACTGAGGCAACCTGACATCTTTATATATGCTATTCCAGTAAATGTTGCTGATGAGATATATCCAAAGGTGACTTGTGAAATGTAGCCACTAAGTTTGTAAGACCATGGTCCAGCTAGAAGTGTAGTGTGCTGTCATCCCTAAAATTATTCAGTTATAAATTACAAGGAAAAACACCAAAGAGTGAACATTTCCTGTGAGGTGTTTTTTGGGAAATATTCTTTAGGTGTGACCAGCTGTAGTCATTGCATTTACGTTAATTCAATAGAATAAGCTGCCTATGAAAGGACACATCATGCCTCTCGACTATCCCGATTTCTTGACTGCAGTACACTTACTTGCTTTCATCTGCTTTAAGCTAAAGTTTCCTACAGTCTGATGTTAGTTTTTAATTTCATCCAACTAGACTCTAACACCTAACCTGACTGCCACTCAGATGAAATTTTAATATGAATTCCAGAAGTTGATTACTTTTTGGTGATCTGTGATTAAAATAGCGGAAGTCTGAAGCGGATTTTTTCCATAATCAGTATTTCAGAGTGAATGAATGAAACAAATTTCAGTTTAAAGGGCACTAGAACAGTTGAAACCTGATCAGACTGACTGACCTTTTTATGACTTTGATGAGAACATCCAAAAACAATTTTGCTTTTGCAATTATGTTTTATAACAAGTGAAAATACACCATGTTTCAAGACTGTTGGCAACTTCAGAATGTTGGCAGTCTGCTTTAAGATGTTAACAGATGCTATAAAATCAACATCCCTCTTTGTTTGTTTGCTTTACCTTTGCTTAATGTAAGCATAAGTTAACTAGGCAATGGTTTCTGTGCAAAATCAGTTGACCAAATGGTTTCTGTGCAAAATCACAGTGGAGAACCATGAGTTGGAAAGATCCAGATGGCATTTCCAACCTGGTATCTTTTGGCTTACACATAAAAGTAAGAACATATACGATGTGCATTTGAAAAATACAGGGTTCAGAAGAAAGAGAAATCTGGGCATTTAACATTAAGAGACTTCACAAATAGATGACTAGGAGAAACAAAATGCAGCCTGAGATTGTAAAGTGACCCAATGAAATCGCACTAAATTGGGAATTGGAACAAAATGACTGGCAGTGTGTTTTTGTTCAGAGAACTAAAGTCTTTATCAAGCAAGAAAACCTCTCAGGCAGACTTTGTCGCTGTGGAATCTCCCTGCACAGTTACTGACGCATCACAGCTGCCCCTTTACCTCGAGTATTCCTAAAACTACAGCCTTTGAAGTCCTGCTTTTTGAAATACCCTCAACTTATTTTATTAAAAGCATGCAAAGCTTCCACCTGTACTGGATTTTACATTCTGTTGTTCCCAGGTTTTCAGTACAGGTGAAACAACAGAATGTAAAATCCAGAAAATGTAAAAAACAGATAGGAAATTCATATATATGTATGTATATATATATATATTTAAAAGAGAACAATACTTCGTGATATTTTAAGACAGTTTGGGGATTATTTTGGAACCTGACTCAATTCTGAAATCTTGCATTTTGCAAACCTGTTGATTTCAGTGAGGGTTCAGACGGACAGAAGACACCAAACACACTATTTTCATTGCAGGATTGGGAAGGCTGGACTTCTCTTTTTATGAGACTTTTAGTGGATACTCTTTGAATTCACATGTGTGTAAAGGGCAAATCTGAGTAAACGAGCTTGAATTTACTGTTTACGTTTTTTTTTCCATATTCCTCCACTTAAGTTCGCAGTACAGATTTTTTTTTAAATTAACAGTAGACGCACAACTAGGGATTTGCAAACTGCTAGGAAATACTAAACAGGCAAAATCAGAATATAATTCTAGCCTCTGACTAAAAATGAAGGCTAAAAAAAAAAAAAGGAATAACAGAAAAAAAAAAGTGTGGAATTGATATCTTTCTCAAAAAAAAAAATAAAATCACTGTAGTTTAATTCTGATTTTACCTCTGTTGAATTTATACCAGACAAAAGTCAGTGGTGTTGCTTCATAGTGTACAGTAGCATGAGGTTAAGACTGGGTCTTGTATGTTAAAACATTGTCTGTAAGTATATACATACTTCTTTGTGGTTGCACTGTATCTCTTTGTCTATGCATATTCAAGTGTATATATTTCACAGCTGCTGTCTGCATCATTCACTTCCAAAAGCAGCATGCATTCATTTTCATAACTTTTTGTTCTATTACAATATTAATGGGACTATCAATGGGAAAGGACAAGAGAAGCATTTTTAATGTTTATCTGACAGTTGCAAATTTCACTTGAGGTTGTTTACTGGGATCTGATTGTTGGCAAAGAGGAGTGGGGAAGGCAGCAAGATGAATGAGATCACAGGGAGAAGAGATGTATTTATGGGTCCTCTTTGCACCATCTAAGAGTAATAAAAAGTCCTGTCTTACCCCTCCTTTACCAAGTCTTAAGTTTTAAACAGCAAAAAATGAGGGATTGTTTTAATTAACTTCTATCTAATCCAGGCAGCCTGTTCAAAGTGAAACATGTTGCATTTAGATATGTGAAAATTAGGTGAAGTTCTTCATTCATTCTCATCCAGTGTATTTTCCCCTAACAGGGAAAATGCCTGGAAGTAAGAAAGAGTTTGTGGACTTGCAGATGAACCTGCATGTGATATCAAACTGTGGTTGTAGCTTGTATTTTTGACCTTCAGTTCTAGGATTGAGAGGGGCTTATTTGTTGTGGGGAGAGCTGAACCTTTTCCCAGTTTTACTTTGCAGTTTTCATTGCTGTAAACAAATCTTCAGACCAAACCAAACCAAAAAAAACAAACAAACAAACAAAAAAAAACAAACAAAAAAAACAACCAACAGTTTTGGGGTTCTACTTCTTTGTCTTTTTAGTTTTTAGTTTAAAATATCTACTTTAAGTCTCAGTTTTTAGACTAGAAATGAAGGAAGACTAACTTTCCTTCTTGATATTTCTATGAAAATTTACACAAAGCTGCACAGCTCTACCAACCAGTGTTTAAGAGTGGAATCGTATATTGATAGACTACAGATAACACAAAATTCTATCACAGATGACTGCAGGAACAGAAGCATTTCAGACCTAGGTGGCTGGCTGAATTGTTTGGAAATCCAAAATAACTGCTATGTAGATTTAACTATTTAACTATTAGCTGCTGCTTTCTGGGAATTACAGCACAATTGTGCTTGTTTTCCTATTTTTTCTCAACAGGCTTGACTCTCCTGGTGAATTACATCTTTGATGTGCCCAGCTGAGAAGCCTTGGTGAGGACTGACCGGAGCGCTGTGGCAGATCTTTTGAATCTTTCTAAATGAAAAATATGAAGTTCCCACAAGAAGCTGATATGTTCCCCAATACTGTAATGTAAAAGGTAACTAATTTTGGGAAGAGCTGCAAGAACTTTCAGTTTTGAGAAGGAAAAAGAAAATAATTGTCACGGGGCAAGAATTCTTACTGTGTTTTGAAATACCAGAGTACGGAAAAAATAAATTTGGAAAATGGCACATTCAAAACCCTTGGATAGTAAATCAAATGGCAAAGTGGGGGTCTTAGCTTCTGACGTTTGCTGTGCTTTTGGCAAAGCAATTTTCAGTCAGAGCTAGACTGGCTTGTCCTGCGCTGAAATACTGTGTTAGAAAAACATGTTTCACAGCCAGTGCACAGAAAAGACAGCTTGGGTGGGTAAAGAAGAAACTTGGCAGTGAACCAGTCAAACAAACCAGAGACCTCTCCAAGATGCTTTTGTGAGCCTGCTTGCTCTGTGAGCGTTTGGATGGGATGGTTTTGGTATCACAGAATGGTTGGGGTTGGAAGGGACCTCTGGAGGTCAGCTGGTCTGACCCCTCTGCACAAACAGGGCCAACTGGGGCAGGGTGCCCAGGACAATGTCCAGACGGCTTTTGAATGTGTCCAAGGAGGGAGACTCCTCTGGCAGGGGCTTTCTCCTCTGGCATACAGCCCTGCTGCATCTGGATCCCTCTCTTCCCCCTTCCTTGGGTTGGAGAGAGCCATGTAGGCAGACAGCATATAGCCATGCATGCCAACCAGCTGTTCTGAAAGACTGTCTTGTGTGAGGGAGGGAGAGAGGGAAAAAGGGACGGACAGAGGAGGTGAGAAACTGCTTCATTACTACTCATTCAGGGGGATCCCTGAGAGAGGAAGAGACATTGGTGGAGTCCACGCATCACAGGCTGGTAACTCCACTCACTGTTTATCAATTACCAGGACTAATTTCTATTCCATGTTAGGTTTGGTTTAATTACAGTTAGGTTCCTTTCAAGAGTTAGTTTAATTACAGTTGGGTATTCCTTGTTGTCACTGCCCCCAGAAGAGGAGTCTGACACTGGCCTGTTTACTTCCTGCAAAATCCAAATTCAAGCTGGGACTAAGGAAATCTGGACCTTTATTAAAAAGCCAATGTAGCATTAGCCTCATTGAACATATTTTCATTGCCTAAGGCTCCCCTGACACTTTTAACCAAAGGAATCTAGGTTGGGGGCATCCCTGCCCATGTGTCTATGCTATGCATTGTACAGAACAGGCAGTACAGGCTTAGCTATTCACTTACCTCTGGGATCCACATGCACTTCTCCTCCTACAGAGCCACTGTGGGCAGTGTCTGCCTTCAAAGCTGGAATCTCTGCAGGTAAAGAACAGTTCTACCCTTTCATTTAATACCAAAACTGTTGGGCAATATCATCTCACTTATTAACCAGCTGCTGGGGCCAAAACCATTGTGATTTCTCCCAAAGTTGCTGCTGATTGAGCTTTGGACTCTGGTTCTTCACAGAGTGACAGCCTCAGCAAGCTACCACCATGAAAGTAGCACCAGCAGGGCCTTTATCTCTGGCATCCAACTTGCTACATCCTCAGTCCCTAATCATTGTGTCTTTCCAAGGTGAATCCTCTAGGAAGGGGCTAGTGTGTCTTCTGGACACTAAGATGGCCATGTGCACAGAATATAGCCTTATCTATTGGGCTAAGCATTAAACCAAAAGCCCAGCCACTTAACATCATAGTCCCAGCTTCTTCCTCTGGGAAGACGAATCCTGCATCCTTTTGCAAGGCAAAGAAGTAATGGGTATGGCTGATGGAGTTGCAGAGAAAGAGGTAATGGAGGAGGCCTTGTTTCTCCCTCCTGGCTGCATGTGATGTTATTCGGTACCCTTGTAGTAAAAAGTGTCCCCAGACAGAAAAAAGATCTCTCACAAAGAAGGCGGAAAATTTGTGTGTTCAAAGAGGCATGAAGCAAATTTCTGGACAGCAGGCTCCTTAAATGGGTGCTAAAGAGAGCACAAGGAGATGGTGTTGTGCTTCACAGCTCTGAAGGAAGAGAGATGCTGTCAGAGTAGCGTTTAGAAGAGGTGGTATGTGACTCTGCTTACCTACCTTTGTTTTGTAGTGTTGCTGTCTTTCAAAACAGTGACAAAACTGGCAGTGACAGGACTAAATGGGAGGTGTCCTGAGGACAGGATTCCAGAAGGACTTGTGATCCTACTGGCCTGCACAGGTTCAAAGTGAAGACAAATACCTCTTCTGGCCTTAAGATAGTTGTAGCACCCAGTAGGTTGTTTCCCCAGGGTGATGCTGACTGAAATGTTATTATTTATGTGCTGAAATTCTCCTTAGCATATCCCAAGTTGGCTGGTGGATGAAACCAGACACACATCAATAGCATACCTCTGTGGAAAAGTATTTTCAGCAGTGTTATATGTTCTCAAAGCCAAGAGCGTGTTCTGTGGCTCAGGAAGTTAAAGGCAGACCTCATGCTTTCTACATCTGCTGCTCTTAAAAAGTCCCTTTAGCAATAAAGCATTGATGTGCAATTGGCTCTGCTGAGCTTGCTGACAGCAGTGGTTCCCCACTGAGTGACATGGTTACAGATGGCACCTACTCATACTGCATACTTGACCTGGAAGCTTGCTTCACAGGATTATATCAAGGTATTGAGAAAAGCTGTGTTGTTACAGATGGGAGGGGAGAGTTATTACCGTGACTTTTTTAGGCATATATGGTACTGAAAGTCACATGCCATCTGCCTGTGTGAAGCCCTGCTCTAAGCTGACCTGGTTCCATCTCCAGGTCAAATGCTGAATTGGTAGAGTTGCTTACTGTATTTTTTCTTTCCACAACTGTATCTTTTAGCTTTACTCATCTTTTATCAGAATGACCTTTGGTAGGAACCGTACAGGAATGTGGGAAGTTACATTTAACGTATTTATGGTTGCCTTTATTCATGTTCATAAAATACTTTGCAGGCATTTATAGTGTAACTTCAGATCATATTCTGAAAGTAAGAAAGAGTTATGTCTAACTTGAAGGTAGGGAAGTAGAAGTAAAAGGAGGCAAATGGATTTGCCCAAGTCTGCAGACAGAGTCAATGGGGACTGGCATCTCAAGTCTGGTTCCTGCCATTGTGCCCTAAAAATGTGACTACATTACTGATGGACTGGAAGATCACTGAATAATTATTTTGCTATTCTGTGCAGTAAAAAAAATAGCTTTCATCTCTGCCTGTTGGGAGGACAGCATTGGAGAGAGGTGTGTGCAGAATGGAAAATGGTTGGTTAGTTTTGATAGAGGCCTACAAAGTTGTAGAAACCAGTGAGAAAGACTCTAGGTTTCATTGGGTGCTGTGTGAAAACCAGATGAAGGAAAAGCTCTAAGTATGCAGATGAATTTAACTCTAAGATTTATTCTCACTGGATTTTGTTGGGGACGAAGAATATAAATGGGATGAGATATTCAAGTCCATGGATAGCTAATGAACAGAATGGTCTAAATATAGCCTTTGGCTGTACAGACTCCTGAAAGGAATGGGTGCTGGAAGAGTATAACTGGAGAAGGTACACTCTGTCACAAGCAGCTGATGCTAGCTGCTGGTGAGGCAGGATGTTGGGTTTGATGGACCATTGGTCTGTCTGTTCCTGTGACCTTGATCATGCACATTTTGTTGTGATGGGAGATGTAGACTCTAATCTTCAGAATAATGGGTACTGAGTAAGGCAAGAGCTGTGACAAGATCCTAAAGCAACTCTTCCACTCCAGTCTTCCTTGCTCTGTCCTTGTAGCACTGTGCAAAAGTCCAGTTCCCTGCATTCTAACAAGCTAACAAGTGTTAGGATGTATGTGGGAAACCCAGGTCCTCTACTCAGCGTTGCTCCAACTATTTTGAACTCCAACTATCCTGTGCTTGTGAGATTGCAATCCTACAGAGACAATTCAAGACTGAGGTCCTGTTGTGCAGATGCAATAGCTGAGGTTAATGTTGTTATAGAATTTGACAGACGTGTTAATTATATTCTGTGGTCTGTAAGTGCTGTTACTGCAAGATTGTTCACTTTCTGTCCTGACTGTTGCTGCCTGACTTGTGAAATAACCTGCCATATTTCCTGTTTAGAAGTGACAGTGTTTTAAGAGGAGGTGAGATGATTCCTACTCTGAGGTCTTTTTGAAATGAAACACTGCATGTCGTTAGCAGAAAATAATAAGCCTTCCTTCAAATTCCATTTGAGCAACAAATCTGCAGTCATCCTAGGGTTTTGTATGTTAGTGAACCCAAACACTATTTAGAAAAAACAAGTATCCCATATCAAAATTGTAAGACATGAAAAGAAGCAACTACAGGGGAAACGCCACCACTACACCTTTACTATTTTCGAAAATTCTAAACAAGTTTAAGCTTAAAATCTGGGGTTCACTGATGATCTAGGCTGGTAGTATTCAGACTTGCTCCTGTGACATGCATGGATGGGAAAGGAAGAAGTTTTGGAGCATAGCGAAGTTTTTCCAGAAATCACAAGCCTCTTTTGCCTGTCTGCCTGGGGAGAATGTAAATGTGAGTGTGTTTTCTGGTGATTGTCCAGGTGATAGCCTCTTCGGCATTCCACTGAACGGCCACCTGTCCGCCTGTAATAAATGATGGCTATAAAGGGAAGTGATCGCAGCTGTGATACAGCCAGAGGCATTTGTTTATATTCTTATAATATGTATCAGATTGAATAGAAATTATCACTTACAATTGACAAATGGAGAGTGGAGATAGTTGGTGGGTATCAGGAAGCTCAGCCAGAGCTGGGCCAGCTGCAAACTTTCTTCAGTGAAGGCTGTCTGCAGAATGCAGGTGTTGAGCCAGCCAGTGATTAATGGTGAGGCTGGATGCTCACTTTTGTTAATGATCCACATGTCTTTGGATAGCTGCACACAGTCGGGAAAGCTTGTTTCTTCTCAGAAAGAATCCCTATGGGTAGAGGCTGCCATTTCAGGGGTTGAGTGTGCAAGTAAGTAAATGGGGGGCAAATTAGAGGGTTATTCCTGGGTATTTCTCTAGCAGAATAGTATTGCTGTGTACTGCTGCCTCTCTAAGTAGTGTACAAGACCAGGATTGCTGAATCTAAACAGAGCACACCTGGTGGGATGGGGAAGTGTTATTATATACTACTGCAACAACAATACTGTTGTGTGAGCAGGGGGGAAGGACTGATTCTTGGATCTCTTTCTGATCAGAAGAGTCTTCCTTATGTGAATTATTGTCCCGAATGGCTGTGAATGTCTCTTCCTCTTGTCTCTGTGTAGACACAGAACTTCCTCATCTGGGTCAAGAAGGTGAGCGAGCCCAAGAGAAAAGCTTCAGAACTGATCAGGGGCTGGAGAGACGGCCAAGTACATTCAATTCGCAAACGAGCTGAATGTTTCAGGCTCCCACTACTATTTGATCCTTTTGCCAAGTCTTGGGAGGGTTACTGGAGCTAAAGAAAAATCTTGGACCAAAGATAGAAAAACAATTTCCCAAGACAAGTGATACCATCTCTGCTGCTTGGCATAAATTTAAAACTAGACTGGACAAATCTGTAGAAACTATGCAGCTGGTAGAAGGGGCGAACTATGTGCCCTTTACAAACAATTTCTTAGGAGATCTTTTTGAAGTCTGCATGTGAAGACCTATTTCTGCAGATATCTGTAGTGATCTTCCATGTTCTTATTTGTTGTCTGAAGCTACTCAAAGGTGGATATGTTGAAAGAAATCCAGTAGGTGTGGCTAAGGAACAAACTTACCGGCAAGAGTGTTGCAGTTCAGGTCACTTCCATCCATTGTATGTCTCCCCTTTTGGTATGAAAGAATAAAGACAGCATCATCATCGATAGACATTTTGTAGAAGAAAAAATTATGGGACATGGAGCAAGCTGTAGCATAGAACTTAATGTCCTCTCACCCACCTATTCACCTCTGAAAAATGCACATTCAGTCACCAAAAGTGTTAATCTGTGAGTTTATGGCATGCAGAGCTGACTTGAGAGAAAGCTCCATATGAGAGAGGCCAGCCATATAGCTACTGCCAGGAGTAGGCATAGGCTTGGTAGTAAGCTGTCTTTGTGCTCTTCTTTCTGTTTACTAAAGTGCTGCTGAGTGCCTGATAAGGGGGGCTGTCCTCTAATTCTTGGAGTCTTGCCCTAAATCTGTCTTTTCAGTTTGGTAGAAAACATGTCCCAAATCTCTGAGAACTCAAAACTCCTGCTGGTTGACAAGTTCAGGGAGAACTGCCAGTCAGTCCTGTGCAAGGACTTTCAGCTTGGAAAGGAATACTCTTAATTTGCTGCTCAGAGACTGAATACTATTAGGGGGTGGGTTAAGCATAAGTTGGGTAGTTCAAAACAATACTACACAAAAATAAAATATTTGAAAGAAGTATCAGTTTCCTCTAATGCGTTAGCTCCAGTGATGGCTCTTACGTTGGGTTTCCCCACCAGCAGAGGAAGCTGTTGGACACAAATGAACTCTCATTTTTCTTATACGGCTAATAGCTAAAAGGCAAATGGTGCTTTGTCTGGCTTGCATGGGACAACGAACTGTTCTGACTGCAGACCCACTGGCTTTGGCTTCCTTCCCTGGCTTAAATTTCATTCACATCTCATGTTTGTGCAGCGAGAAGGCTTCTTTCCAGAGATCTGGCTTAGATAGAACGTGCTACTCTGCTCACTGCTGTCTGGTCTTGCTAGGACAGACAGTTCCTTACAGAAGTTCATAAATCACATAATGCATGATGTGATCAATACATCCCTTCTGTATTGAAATTCCAATAATCAGCTTGCCCCAGCAAGCAGGAGGCTGAGCTGGGTACATGCAAGCACCTCAAATCCTTCTATGTCTATCAGCACATTGCTTTTAGGGATTTTGTCACAGATGCTGGCACTGTAAATTCTCTAGAGCAGTAATTATGATGTGTTTCTGCTTGTGAAGCATCATTCAACGATAGGACATTATTTTTATCCTATTGTTCAGAATTATGTGCCTGCTTTAGCTGTGGGTGACCCACAGTCACAGCTGTGGGTTTGTATTCCTGGTTTGGTCTCTGTGCTGTAGTTTTTGGTGGGACAGTAATACCTTAATCTGAAACCATTCCAAAGTCTTCAGGCAAGAAGAACTACATAAACAATGTTTTGTGAGTGAAACTGCTACTCTTAATGATAAAAGAGAAACTCAAAAATCTCTTTCCTGGTTTCTTAATATCATTTTGTTTGGAAAAATTAATCTGTCCCTGTAAAGCTTATGAAAGCATAACTTTGACACTTGTTTTAAACATGAAGGTTTTAGTAAGAAAAACTTTCTTACTAAGTAAGAAAAAGTTTATAAAAAAGTTTATTACTGTAGTTTTACCACACTTTATCTGTTACACTGACCTGTTTTTCTCCTCTTTTAATCTAAATAAATCCTGTTCCTTGGGGGAACGTAAAGCAGTCTACGTTTGTCCACTAGTGTCTGGTGGTGAATGAATAAAGTGCTCATAACTTTGGTTAGACAAATACCACTTTAAATGATATCAAAAATAAAGTCTGCAATAAGTTAATTTTCTGCAGCTTCAGTATAGCCATACTTACCTGCTATAAAGTTTAGCTGAGTATTACTTTGCATGTTCTTACTTTGTCCTCTTCTTGTAACTGAAGTTGAAAGTGTCTAATGTCATGTTCATTTGGGAACACTGTCTTTCATTCAGAGATACATTTGAGCTACAGAAAAGCATTCAAAATGAAGTAGAAATAGATAACAGGTAGTGACAACATATCTTGACAGTATATAGTGCTAAATTCATGAACTTATACTAGTAAAGTTATGGGAGACACAAACGAGTGTGATATATTGATTATGTAGCTGCAACATGGGTATTTTCATAGCTGCAAAGGCTTTCCCCCTAACATAAACTGCTCTCTGTTGGGTGTGGGTTTTCTTTCTAGAACCAGGAGTTCTAGGCATAGAATCCTGAGTCTGGCTGCAGGCTGGAAAGTCCTCCCTATTTCATCAGCATCGACGTATGAGAAAAGCTGTGGAGAATGAGAGAAACTGAAAAGGATCAATATAGTGTGTAAATGATACAGTGAGTGAATCTAAAAGTAAGTGTGAGCTGGTAAAAGCCATTGCAATGCTAGGTGGAAACAAGGAGCATGGTTCCTCAGCATGCTTCCTAGAGGGGAGTATCTCACCTCTGCTTTTGGCTGTTGAAACTTTCAGTCGTTGTGTCTCTTTTTTCATTGACAGAATCCATGGAAACTGTAGCAGTGTGAAGCAGCTGTAAAAGTTTGAACAGAAATTCAGGTAGTGTGGTATGCTGTTTGGTAATGGCCCTATTGCATACTTCTGGGAAGAACAGCAGTGTTTGGTAATCCAGCAGTTTAGAGGCTTCCAGAGCCAAATGTTTCGTTCTAACTACTGTGATGAAAGGTCCTCACAAAGACCTTTGCAAGCGTAGGCTGAACTTTGTTTAGCAAGGCAAGACAGGTAGTAGTAAGAATGATATCCTCTCTTGATCCCTGAAATATGCACAAAAGCATGATCCAAATACCTTCAGCAAGCTCCAGAGTAGCTTGTAGGGTATTAGTGCCCTGACTGTTTTGATGAACTTATTAAAACGCAAAGCTCATCTTTAAAATATGTGGAAAGGAGTTCAGTGAAACCCTGTGACCTGGACCAGAAGATGCCATCTGTATGGCATTGTTTCAGACCAGAAGAGCTCTTGTTTGTTTAGAATAGGATTAGAATCACAGGGGGAACTTGTCCTCACCCCATAAATGAGCGATTACTTGTGTTGCTGTTACAGAGAACAAACGTAGCCTTGTTAATAATGTTGCAAAGGGAACTGCAGTCATTATCATCAGAAGTTTGGATTGAATTATACCATTACCCTCCAAATTTTACAGCTTTCTCAGAGCCCATGGCACTCGTAGTTCCTGTATGAATTATGACTGATTGTAGCTACCTGCCTTCCCTACTCAGTACAGGGCAATGAAGCTTGGAGTAAGAAGGAACATTTGTATGTGAGACTGGTCTGAAGAGGTACAGTGGACAGAGGATAATGCCTTAAATGCAGTCCAGGAGCCTGCAGATTGGTCTTGGCCGTCTATGTTATAACCCCAAAGAACAGCTGGTTGTGCACAGTCGAACAGACTCTCAGCAGGCTCAACCACAGGTTCCTGGCAAGCTGATGCTATTTAGAGAGAACATTGGCAGCTCTTTTGAAGGAGGTGAGGGGGAAGGAGAGAAGAAGTATCAAAAAGTCATTACTTGCTACACAAAGTGATAAAAGCCATAACAGAGTGTAGGGGTTTTCCTCCTTGTTATGGGTTTACTGTCTACTGTCTGTCTTCTCCCTTTTAAGAAGAGTCTGGGTTTTGAGTTTTTTGTGGAATTTTGCATGTGTGTTTTTGACTTTTTCTTGCGTTTTCCCCACCTGATGGTTTATCTTCTCTGTGTCTGGCTCTTCCAAGCTGATATATGCCTGCAGCATGAATGCAAAAGCTTCTGGCATAAGGCCATCCTCTTTCCCCCTCTTTGCCCCCATAGCATTTGCCAAATATTTTAAGAATCAGTCAAGAGGACTGCTACAAAAATAATAGCATTGATGTTATCTCTGTTCCTCCTACTGCCCTAGGTCCTTGTGCATCATTCATGCATTGCTGCTACCAGGATGGTGCTCCTACTTCCCTCCACGGTTCTTGGAAAAATGGTCCTCCTAAGTGATGTTAAGGTTATATCTCACTCCTGAGGGTTTTTGTTTGTTTGTTTCTCTTTCTCCTGTCTCAGTTGTATATTGTCTCTAATTCCAGTCTAGAAGGTGACCTCTGCATTTTTCCCTGTCGTGGTTGGTAGGGAACAAGAGGGCCTTGTAGCACTGGCGTTCTCTTTCTCTTCTTTCCCCAGAGATCCTGCATGCAGGTGGCTCTTCATCCTGTATAGGTGTGATGGCAGTTCCCTCCAGAGTACACCGGGGCTGACCCTACTCTGCATTGTGGGATAGGAATGAGAGATGTAGTATCTCTGGTCCTTCCGTAACAGTTTTGCCCCATGTGAGGGATATATCCCATGGCAGTACAACTCAACATATCCTCAGTGCGTAGTCATGCTCTGGAGCTGACTTTTAACAGTGATAATTGCCTTCCCTGTAGTTTTCCACTAAGGACCGGCCACATGCTTTGCATGGGTTAATGAATTAAGTACTCCATGTGACACTGATCTCTCTCATTATGCTTGTTCTAGGGGGACGAAGGAAACTAAGCATTATGATAATAATTGACAACAACTAGTTGGAGCTACATGCAGACCAGCCCCCTCTGTCCACTAAACAAAAGTGTAATTTACTTGGAGCTGGGTAGCTTTTGGGACCTGACTTGCAACCACCAGCTCCTGCCACTAGGCAATGCTTCCTGTTCTCCCTACCTCTTTCCTTTTCACTTTGGCTTTTCCTTCTGCTCTCCTGAACCAATTCCAGGAGGAGAGAGCTAACAACACAAAAACTCAGGATGGGAATTTTCCCCTGCATCCTCACTCCCCCCACCCTCCCCTCCTGTCCATACAAGATTGATAATGAAACCGATACCTTTCACCGGCGTAATTTTCATATTTAATGAGCGTGACTCAGAAACTATTACATTAATTAGTCAAATCCCACAAACCGTTAATGGTGCACGCGGTAATTAATATTGTATTCAATTAAAAGCTGACCTGTTTCAGGTGCCTTCCCCTGGTTTGGGGGGCTCTTCAGAGACAGCGTATGTTCCAGTGCCTGAGGCCAAGCCTTTTATTTTGTTCCAGTGGTGGGCAAGGGAGATATTCTTCTTTTCTGTTTTGCTTTTATGTTTTTTTCCTCCATGAACATATGCTGGTTTCTCCCCCCCTCTCCATCTCCAAACGTGGCTGCTCTCACTATACAGACAACCTGCTTGCTGTGATTTATGGGTTAGCACAGTGCGGGGCTCACAGACTGGAAAATTTCCAGTTTACACAAGAATTCCCTGAAAAATGAGCTTGGTTAATTTATTTCTTTCATTAACGAGTTCGAACTGTGAGATAATCTTTCTGAAACCCACTACCCTCCCCTTCACAAACCCTGAGAAGCTCAAAGTGCCCCTGTTCTGCTTCCGGAGGGCTCAAGTTCACCCCTCAACTAGTTGTGAGCAAAAGCGTGTTTGCTGAAATCTCTGTAAAGAGTTTTTGTTTGTTTGTTTGCTTGCTTGCTTACTTGAAAGTGAAGGGTGGAGGTCCTAGATCCCAATGTTAATATTTCAGACCTGTTTATCTGAGTGGTCTTGCTGCTGTGTACTGCTGAAGCCCGTGGGTTTGCTGCTCATTGCTTCTATGGGAGCAGGGTGCAGGGATGATTTTATCACAAATGCTTTTTTAACATGTATCAGAAGACAACTTTTGTGAGACAGATGGGTGATAATAACTCCTCTTTATTCAACATTAGTGTGAAGGTTTAGTGCTGTATTCAGTATTGGTCCCTCGCATGGCAGAGCACAGGAAAATTGGAGAGAGTCAAAACAATGTCTTTGAACCTGCTGAAGGGATTAGCCAGTATATTCCAACCCACAGAGCATGGAATTGAGACACAGCAGAGCACTTAGAAGCAGATCATAATTGTAACCAGGAAAAAAAATGCAAAAAGGAGTGGTTGATAACTCTGTTGAAATGTCCCAAACTGATTTCAAGCAACAGCTCCCAACAGCAAGGTCACTGTAGCCAGCGGTCTCCAGATCACATCATCAGACAGGGGTGCCAGGACTAGACCTACGTACAACTCATCACCTCCTACTGAACAGGAGGAAACAGCACAGGAAACTGCTGGATATGCTCTGTGGATCTTGAGCAACCAGTGAACCACAGCTGAATAGGAGAGGGCAGCTGCAACAGAAGCTTAGCTATGCTTCAGAGCAGTTTGGTGTCTGCTCTGCCCAAAGGCTTTTCATTGGAATCTGTTGCCATAAGGAGTTATTTTCCCCTATAGATATATTGCTAGTATTTGTCTATACAAAGTTTCTGCAGAACAGGGGAAACAAAGATGCTCTTGTCCTGCAGATATGCTCTTGTTACAGGCAGTTTGAATAAGAAATACAAGAAATATCACTGGGATTTTTTCCTAAATAAATTTGGTCTTTTTTTTTTTTTTTTTTTTTTAAGGAAATAAGAAATGCCATGAAACAAATGTATAGATACTTTATAAATACCTATTATCCTCCTGTAAATCAATAGGATTTACCGAGAAGGAGTTTTACTTAGTGGCATTAAAGACTTTCATGGCAAGTTCTAGTTAACAGTATCCACATATTGATGCCTGTTCATTAGTCCAGCTAAAATGTTGCTCTCTTTATGTAGTACTTACCACACTTATAATGGGTTTCAGCTTTTTTTTTTTTTTGTGGACTTCTGTAAAAACTTTCCAGTGAATATCTGGTCTCCTATATTGTGACACTGAGCCTCCTGACAACGGGACTGCTTTTCGTAGTTGCTGCTTGTGATGCTCTTACAAGTATTTCAAAGAAACCCAGAGATATACACATTGTAAGCTGTAAACCATTAGTGTGGATGATGTGGACATGCAGTTCTTTTCTATTGCTTTTTGATCCTTGTCAGGAGTTATATGTACGGTATTAAAGATCTAAAATTTACCAGCTAGTTATCACTAATCCTTCTAACCTGCATGTGCTTCTGTTGGAAAGGCAGGTATCAGGTTGCCAGAGTGAGGATGACAATGCAAATGAACAGCTGACTTAAAGTGCTGATATTACTACTCGTGGTAAGCCTCTGAGCCACTACCACCCAGTTTTCACTGAGTCCAGAAATTTTAGTGAGACCCACTCAGCAAGAGTCAATGGGCTGTCTACTGCTCTGCAGATGCGGGTACACACTGTAGGTGTACCTCGGGGCTGGGGGAATACTGGAAAACATGGGATCTCCCCCAGGGACACGGCAAACATCCTCTGATTGCGAGCTTGCAAAGGTCAGACATTTACTTGCACACTGCTTTTTATTTTTCTGTCATTACTGTGAGTTATGCAAACTGGAGATGGAGTGTTCAAAACAACTGAAGAGAAGATGAGTTGGGAATTGTTACCTAACTTCCTGAGGCAAATCACAGGGTAATGCTTGTGGAAAACTGATTGGACTCACTGAACTATTTAAATCAGTATAGGCTATATTCTTGTACCATTGCTGACAAGTACCTTGACAAGCATATAGCCAGGTACAAGTGCCGTCCGCTGAAAAGCTGCAGATATAAGTGCTGCCCACACTCATACAAGCGGCAAAGGAAGAGCACGCTTGTTAATTCCTGAATACCTCTTCAATGTGACATAGGTATTTCGTGCACAGCTAGCTGGGTTGCTAGTTGGGTCCTCTATATTCTTTTCATTCAAGAGCAGTTTGGAGTTTGCTTGCAAAACAAGCGAGACCTTCCTCTATGTTTACATTCTGTAATGCAGTGATGATCTTCCCCATATAATCTGCAGCACTTTGTGTTAAACAGATAGGCAGATTTGTAACTTGGACAGTTGGCTTACCTATCTTCCTTACATCATTATTCTAGGCCACGTGGTTAGGGGAAACCAAGAGAATTTTCTGTTACTTTCAGGAGCTGGAGTTTTCCCCGGAGGAATCGGTGATGTTCACTAAGGAAAGTCAGGCAGAGCAAAGTTGAGTGCATATTGAAGCTGAGCTCCTGTCTTTCCTCTAGAGACTAAAGTTAATGGGGTGGCATGTGGAATCCTCCTGGTGCACAGCTACATGGTCACTGACTGTCTGGCAGTTGTTTTTCTCCCGTCATTAGGAACTTTATTGTGCCTAAATGAGGGAAAGGATGATTTTATTTTTTATTTTTTTTTGAGGGGGGGGATATATATGAAAATGTACGTACTTCTAAAGAGGAAAACAGAAGAATTCTCTAACCCTTGGTCACTATACTTAAATAGTCTCAATCTAAATGTAAACTCTAAGATAGGAGGGCAAAATCCCATTGACTATGTTATGCTAAAGTACGCAAGACAAGGCAGCTAATCTGTGATGTGTATTGCTTGATAAACTTTGTGTGAAAGAAGAGAAAGGGTCCTTTGCATATGAGTTAGAAGGAAACCAAAAAACAAGTAGGAAAATGTTTCTTCTGCATCTGGTTCCTAGGACAGTCCCACTCCTTTAACATAATTTGCAAATGAGAACAAATTCAAGTAAAACTAATTGGCCATCTCCTGAGAGAATCAGAGAAATAAAATGTGATTCAGCTCATCTTCTGCCTGGAAGAAGTACACTTTTTAGATCAAATGACATTAGGGCAGTACCTCTCTGCATTTTTTATTTCTTTCTCTGTGGAAACACCCTAGGTTAGTTTGCCAAAATCCTGCCGTGGTGAGCTGAGAACATTACTTCACTGAAGAACTCATTTAGAGGCTAGATGAAAACAATCTGGATGCATATACATTTTGTTATTTACAGTTTTTATCAACTGGTCAGCCACAAGTTACTGAAGTTGATATGTTTATAAAAAGAAGGAATGAAAAAAGGAATAAAAAATGTCCCCCTAGGACATGGTACACACTAGAGCAACTGGCCATTGTATCTGTTTGCAAATATGATGCAATTTCTAGAAGCTCTATCACAAGTTCCTTCCAGAGGTTCCTACCAGGTGTTGTCCATATACAGTTCTAGTTTTCTGAGCTCATCCTTTGGAAAGGCAAATGAGTTTTAAAAGTAGTTCAGGTTTGAGTTTTTTTCTTCTGTCCTTTTCCTTAAATCTATTTGTTTTGACATTCCTTTTCTCTTCATACTAAGTTTTGCTTCTAAGTGGCTCGTACATCTTGCTCCTACATCTGCTGAGTTCTAGCTGGCCTGATGCTGGTAATTTTGTGCCCTTTTCAGTCAGCAAGTTTTTCAGAAACTTGTGCTTTCTCACTGGGTCTGACTGTAGGGAAGAGGGTGGTTTTCTCTGCCACAATAATATCATGCTGAGCCCATTGTAGTTGAGTTTTTGGGGCAATTTCATTGGCACAATCAGTTCTGTAAACCTGTCTCTAATGTGTCCATATTGGCAGCATGTAAGTACAGATGTGACTGCTGAAATCTGGTTGTCCACAGCCATAAGGAGGCTGTCTGAGATCGTAATGCTTCTGTTGCAAGTTAGCTATCTTCAGTAGAGTAACTCTACAGTTAAAGAACTTACTACTGTCAACTCTTTGCCTTATCTTTTCTGTGCTGGCTTCAGCCATTTATTCCCTGGCTTCATATAAAGTATAGCTCATTTTATTAGTAGCTTCTTCATTGCTTCTGTAGCTTACAGCCCTTTGCCTGATGTCTGCTAAATCTTCTAGCCTTGAGCCCAGAGACCTCTCACTCACATTTATTTTTCTTTCCAGAGGCTGAATGAGTAACTCCTTGGCTAATGCCCAATTTGTTGCTACCCAGAAGCCCTCTGATTTGAGAGGCAATAGAGTACCTGTTTTATAGCATATCTACTTATCTTATTTCATATCTAATGTGGACAGGGGCATTGTCTTGGCTTTAAACCAAGATGCCTGCAGTCCATGTTCTGGCCTGATGGAAGACGCCTGAATGTGCTGTACCTGTGAACATCATCAAAGCACACCATGTATTTTTAAAGTTACTTTCCCCTTCTCTTCCAGTTGAGGCTCCTCAATCCTTCTTGTCTCTGTAACACTTCCATCATGCCTTGGAGCTGCTGCTGTTGTTCTGTTATGCAGTCCTCTGGGACAGAAGCAGAACTCCTATTCTGCTCGGAATGGAAGTCACCTGGTTTGGGACTGAGCCACAGCTGTCTAGAAGAAAGTAATAGTTGTAGTCCAAAGCATGTGTGGTTCTGTTAGTTCCAAGAGACTTTTTTCTTGTTTACAAAGAAAATCCATAAAGCCTTATTTCTTAAACACAGCAAGGGCAAACATTTTTTTTTTTTTTTTTAAATCCTGATAGTACTGGCTAAAGCCCAACCCAGATCACCTCTGTCTCTGTCTCCTGGACAAATCTTCCTCCAGGAGCCCTCCCACTGTACTTTCAGCTCCTGCTGTATACATGTTCACCAATTCATGTTGTTCCTATTGTGTTTCATTTCTCTAGGAGACCTATGCAAGAAGTAACTCAGACTCAAAAGATTTCCCCTTGTTGCCCATCACCTTGGATGGAATATAAAGGTGGCAACTGCAGCAGCAACTAGGATTAGGCTCGTACACAGATGTTTATCAGCAGCCTCAAACACGATCTGATACATTATGATCTTTAACTTTCTAAGAACTGTTTCGATTCCCTAAAAATGATAATCTTCACATGATCCCCATTTAGTCAATGACAGTTGAATTAAAGAGCCTGATACTTGGCTCGCTGTACATGGATATCTTTCAGAAAGCAGAGAACGCCTTTGCTTTTCAATTCACAGTGCTATGGAGCTGCTTGTGAGGATGGGTAGTACCCATGCACGAGGCAGGCAGTTGTGAACTCTGCATCTGTGTCTCTGTGTATATATGTGTGTGTGTCTCCATCCCCAGCACAGGGAGAAAATCCAACAATATTTCACCCAAATGAGAAATGTTATTCTGCAGATTAAAACCACGCAGTGCCTGGTTTTGTCTTTATTTATGCCTTTCTATTTCCTTCTCTGCTGACATGGGTGCACATGCCGGGAAGCACTGAAGGACATAATTGGCGTTGTGAAAAATTATTGGGAAGCCAGGACGTTCCCTTGCAGTGATCCCCCCCTTCTCTTTCCCATCTGTCACCATCTAATGTGACAAAGTTTTTATCGGGCATTGAGGCAGAGGAGATTAAAAGTAAATACTGCAATCAGGAAGCAGCTGGGGGGAAAATGTAACACATTTCACACTAAGCTGAACAGCTCATCAACTTAGCCTTGTATATCTACAGCGGATGAGAGGGAGGGAGGATTGCAGGGGGATGGTGTAGTGCAACATGCTCCTCCACACTGGAAGGCTGAAGAGGATCATGTGTTTTTCTGTACAAGTAGGATTCATGCTTTCTGGCACTTGCTTGCTTTGGGGAAAAACAAAACGAAACAAAACAAAAAATGACACAGGATCACAGTAGTTTTCCACTTGCTTTTGTAACAAGCTCCTGTAAAGTACTGTTTCCCCAGGCTCTGATTCACATGTTTTTGGACTCCCTTCCTGCTTTAGTGATGATTGTAGGTACTGTCATGTCCTATTCAGCTATCAGGGCTTTACCAGACATGTAGCTCTGGCTGCCGTATGTTCCTGTTGCACCATCTTTGGAGAGCTGCAGCATGCAAGGTTTGTTGGCTAAATGGTAAGGATTGTGTACGGGCAAATACAATGTTTTAGGCTTGTGAAGCTGAACAGTGAGATCTATGCTAAGCACTGCTACATTTTGTCCAAACTCATCTGCTTGCAAAGGCATGAAAACTTGAAAAATGTATGTCATATTTCTTAATTAGTATTATTTTTGTGTATAAAAGTTAAGGTCATTGAGCACTACCTGTCACATTCTCTTCTTGCAAAGGTGTTAAAAGTCTTTGCTTTCATTTCCCAAACTTCTGGCTGTGTTTTCTTCCTTTTCTGCAGTAGTGATGTGACATGAGCTCAGCGCTGGTGAGCAAGGATAGGTTGATGGTTGTGGAGGGCTGTCAGAATCCTCTTATCCTTGGGATATATAAAGCCGGGATAGTCAAGGCAGCCTTCTCTGGCATGTTTACCCCTCTGAATGTGACTTCTGCTATGGCTGGAAGGGATTCTTCTAGATCAGGAGGGTCTTCATCTCCAGCATTTGTTTGGTCCTTGACTTTTCTGCTGAGTGCCAGTAAAAGTTCAATTTATGTCATTTATGATGGTATTTTGCGTGACGTTAAAGGCTATTTTGCTAGGAAATAGACTCTGACCCTGTCACTTTAACTAATATGATGGGTTTTCCTTAATTTACAGTTACTTCCGGGCTTTCTTATCGCCTGTTCTTCAACTTACATAAGGTGTCCTGTGTCTGTTAGAAAGTTGTCCAAGAGCAAAAAAATCATAAAATCTTTTCAACTACTTGCTGAATAGTGAGATTGCACAGTGTCTTTTCACACAGGGTGAACTCCTTTTCTTGTGCTTGTTTTCCAGGGTGGCCCTCAGTCAACTGATGTAGGTTGGCATTGTGTAGCTATTTGGTGCCCTGCTTTGGTGCTGTCACTCTGGGGTCATCCAGCCAGGAGAGCTGTGACTATGGAGAAAGTGTATCCCAGCATCAAGCAATAACTATGGGATGATTCTGTGGCTTCCCTAAATCTTCCAAATAACAGAATGTAAGAATTTCTTGGTATTCTACTGGTATGCCTGTTCCTCCTTGTAAATACTTGAGTTGACTTTGATCTAATGAGTTAATCATTCTTTGTTGATTGTAAAATCCACCAAACAGGACAGCTATGCAAGTCTGTGCTTTCTAAATGTTTGGTTGGTAAAAATGTGGAACCTGTAACTTCTTTTGGTGTTAACTTAAAACACAATATCCTGCCACTGGACTGCCAGCCATGGGTGCTTTGTCTGTATTAAGGCATTTACATTACTGGCTAAAGAACTCATATGTCCATAGTATGGAGGGAGTGGGGTAAGGATTTAAAATATGGCAAAGGGTCATTATTATACTTTTCCCAATATCTCCTCATTATCAGAAATAGGCAAGTTATTGAGGATTTTTTTTTCAGTAGCTTATGAGTTATTCCTTAGTGTTTGATAGCTACATTCTGATAATGCTGTCTGCAACAAGCAAGCACTTGTCCTCATTATGGAAATACTCATTTGTTCCCCTGTTGATTTGGTCACGTGTTTTATCTTAGGTTTGTAGGCCTTGATCTTGTCTTCTGTGTTGCTCTATCTCCAAACGTGTGAACACGAATATCTTACAAGCCAGATCTGGAAGTCTCACCCTTAGTCTCACTTCACTCCTAGTGATACCAAAGCCAGATAGAGGAGAAGGAACCATGATGTCCTGCAGAACACAAGACATGAGAGGAATTAAACTGGTGAGGAAGGAGCTTAGGAAAACTGCTAGATGGAGTGTGTGCGGGGAGAATTGAGCTGGGCCTTGAAAACCTCCAGGGATGAAGATTCCAGAGCTCTCTGGGTAACACATTCCACTGCTTAGCTATGGTAAAAAATGGTTTTCCTTGTATTCAGTCAGAACCTCCCCTCCTGCAGTAGATGGCCACAGTCTATCATCCTTCTGCCATGTGCCTCCATGTAGATCCTGGCTGTATTTTAGTAACTTAGGATATGAGGAAATGGCCTCAATTTATACCAGGGAAGGTTTAGATTAGATGTCAGGAAGAATTTCTTCATGGAAAGGGTATTCAGGAATTGGAACAGGCTGCCCAGGAACTGATGGAGTCATCATCCCTGGAGGTATTTAAGAGACGTGTGGATGTGGTGCTTAGGGACATGTTTTAATGGTGGACCTGGCAGCATTAGGTGATGTCAGGGCTTGATGATTTTATGGGTCTTTTCCAACCTAAATTATTTTATGATGCTATAACCTCCTTTTAGGTGTTCGAGTCAAACAGGCAGGTCATTCATACTGGGGAGAGAGAGGAGGATATCTCTGCCTACTGCCTCCTTAAAACCTCACTCATTGTCAAAGAGATTTTACTGGTACTGCACAAGCTGCTAGAGCTGGCCAAAATAGATGTGGAACATGTACAACTGAGGGACAGTCTACAAGCATATTGGCCTGAACGTATTATGAAGCTGCTGGATAAATCCCCCCATGTTCCCTATGTGATCACCCCCCCAGGAATTCATGTTACATGGGGGGTTTTCAGGCTGACACTGTCACTGTTGCTGTCATACCCATTTTTCGAAATACCCATGTCTTCAAGGAGGGATTTTATTCTTTCTTCCTTTTTTGATCTGATGTTAATAAAGAATTTAGCACAGTCCATAATGTCATATGTCATATTGCCATATGTCATATGTAAATCTAGTACTAGGTTGGTACCTTTTACCTTCAGGTATCTGTGAGCTATTTCTTTTTGGATTCCCAGAGTGAGCTATTTCATTTGGATTGAAATCCCTTAGGAGACGGGGCTTTCACACAAGCATTGGATAACTTGACATGATTTTATCTTTGGTCAGGCTAGAACTGTCCATTTCAGTCCTGCAGCCATGACAGAAGTGATACAGTGGGGTAGAAAATGTATTTGGGATCTTGTACAGCTTATGCCCATAGCATACTGGTAAAAGCCACCATTGACATTTTATTGTCACTGGCACCATATTTATTTGAGAAATTTTGTTCCTTTTTATACAACTCCCTTACCTGTCTGCCAAAGTCATGGACGTAGAGATGCTCTGGCTCCTTTACAACACTTAGACTGAGGGGATAATGCGGAAAATAGCCTTGGGATGATTACCTCAGTCTCCATCATGAATTCACCACTTCACTCTGTATCCCTCATGCTTGGAAACTCTACAGACTACATTACAGGTTGGGAACTTCTTTTCCCCAGTCTTCAAGGTGGGAATAACAGCAGTTGCTGAAGCCAAAGTCACATACCTGGTGCATTTCCTTCCCCAACCAAAGCTGAACAGAGAAGATGACTGGGTAATTTTCTTTAAAACATTAGTGCAGAGCATCATGCTGTGGCTAAATATCTGCTCATAATTATCACCAGAAAGTTTGCCTGAGTCTTCCTTCTGCTTCTGTCTTCTGAATCCAGAAGAAACCCATGCAGTCTATATTTATGCCTTCTAATGGTCAACTGACGGTACCTTCCTGTTTAATAGTGTGTTTTTTTAAATGAGAAAGAACTGACTTTGAAGCAGCTACTGCCTCAGAGTGCAGTCATGTGAGAAGGCTGGCTCAGCCCTTGGAGATGTCCTCTCCAAGGAATGCATTGCTGCAAGAAGCCTGGCTGGTAGCACAGAAAGTAGTACTTCCTAAGGGTTAGGTGGATGCTTTGCTGGTAAAGATTCTGCCTTTTGGATAAAACATAAAACTGAGGTTCTGAACACTTGCATATTTTTATAAGTGCTCCCTGACTCTCTCCTAGGTGTATTATAAAGAGTGCTTGTGCTTTGTTTGGGCAATACCAAGTACTGTGATGAAGTGCAAGTAACTCAATGGGATTTATACGAGCTTATGAAGCGGAGAATAAACCCCATAGTTTGCACAGTAAATCAATTTGTAAAGCGCTTTGGGATCTTTCTGGATGAAAGGCGCTATATAAATGTAAGCCATGACCATTCATCATTATTGAATATGAAATAGAGATATACACTCTATCAAGCTAGCAGCAATAGGCTTGGGCTCATGATTGCTCACAGGCTCCAATCAATCATCAGATCACGACATAATGCAGCTAGAATAAAAAAAAAAAAAAAAAAAGAAAGAAAGAGAGAAAGAAAGAAAACCCACAGCAAATCATTCCAAGCAATGCAATTAATGGGCATCCAGTATAAATAGTGGTCTCAGTCAGAGAGACTGGGCTTTTCCTGAACTGTAGAGTCGATGCCAGAGCTATACAGTGTGAAAGAGAGAATTACTAACCTAGTGTTAGCAGGAAAACGAAAGATTCCTCACAAGCAGTATACCATATAGACATTCACTACAGTTAGTCTAAAAAGACTTTGTGAATATGGTTTTCAGAATTGGCTTTATTTATTTATTTATTTGTTTTTATTTGGGAAATGGAAAAGAAAAATATTTTTGTGTAGAAAATGTTAGGCTTTGTTCTACATTGAGTCACAGAGGTGCTGTTCATTTTTGGCACTAAGCTGTAGCCCAGGCACCTAACCTATCACCCGCCACCTAGCCTTGGTTGCCATCTGTAGCATATGTGGCTCCTGCAATACAACGTGCACCAAAACACTGTCCTCATAGGATGCAAGGATTGGGAACAGACTGCCTTGCATGCCAGGGTGTATAATCTGTTTTCTGTTGCTCATCCTTGGAGAGGCTGCCATGATGTGCTCTATTTTATACCAATTTAGATGGATGAAGTAGGGATGCTCCAGTACTAGGCCTCAAGAGCCATGCAAACTGAGGGCTTTCTTCACTTGGTCAAGAGCTTTCTGTCTATATATATTTGCCTTATAAGAGAAGTCAATACCAGGTGTGAGGTTCCCTTCCTCCCCCCTTCAATTGTGCTGATGCATCTGTCTCTCAAACTGCTGTGATGCTATGGGATATAATATTCTGCTCTCATTTTCTGTTTGTTCGCTATTACCAAAGAAAGATTGAAATTTAATAAAATATAAGAGAGGGGAGTGAACACTGGAATAAGAAAGTGGGGGGAGGGGATCAACAATCCCATTACATAAAACCTGTCTTATCACAGGTCAGCTCGGGTAGACCAGGTAACCTCTTCTACTGCTGTGATCACCACATGGTAGCCTACAGATTACATACGGTCCATAGCACCTATATTGCAGCCTGCAGCTATCTTAATTTCCAGTTTAGCGGTGTAGCTTGACATATTCTGGAATCACTAGGTAGAGCAGATCTACAGGTATCCTTTCTGTGCTAGAGGTGCTGCAATTCACTGCTCTGTCAGCGGGTTGACTGTAGGATTGGGAGATGGAGGATCCTGAACACTGAGCCCACAGGTCTTTTAAATAAAGTCTTTTGCACAAGACTTGCTGGCAATGTGTTTTCACTCACACTTTCCATAGTTTTTGAATTGTGTGTACTAATAGCAGGTGAAATTCTGCTACTGGTTGGCCTTGTCAGTGTGGGGCAAAAAATATTATTAATAATAATAAAAAAATCAACAATTTGAAAACTTGGATCAGAGAAGTTACAGGCATTAGCTGCAGTCTTGCTCTGTAACATGTATAGCTGCATGACGAGCTTGGTTTGTAAAGCAGTTGGCATGGGAGCAAGAGGAAAAGAGTAAGAGGATTTCTAACCCACCTGCCCTCAGGAGTAATTACATTCCTGTCCCAAGAGGTCTTTCCACATTTTGCGCCTTGGAGGAAACAGGAAGGGTGTCTGCGTTCCTTCCATTTTACCCCTGTTTGGGTGCATCTCTTGGTCTTCCCTGCTTCTGAAGGTTGTTACAGGATAACAGCAAAGCTTTTGCTAAGGCTTAGACTGAATTGAGTCATAGGCATAGAGCGAGCAGCATGTACTGAGCAATCCTTCCCATCAGAGGTTAATTAATTGGTAAATACCAATTTTAGTTCTTATCTCAGTAGGTCTCTGAGAACCTATAATACATGCAGCATCTGATGCCAGGGCTGATAAATACAGTAAAAGTGTGTTTTCTCTTAATTTTTCCTAGCTTTTCTTCAGGGTGGGAATTTATTCCAAGACAGGATCTCAGCCATAGCTTGGTCTTTTCCTTTTCAAACAACCCCTCATACTTAGGTTTGGCAGTACAAATTCTAGCTCTTTTCTGGTTTCCTATGCCACAGACCTTAAGCATTTATCTCAAATCCATGCTCATGAAACCACATAGATCCGTGAACTATTATATCTAGCTCTGAAATTCTTATCTATGCACCACAACATTGCAATTGCATTGTTATTTCTAGCAACAATCGATATCCTTTCAGTCAGGCTTTTAATAGCTTCTTGATTAATTAATTAGTTAATGTAGCTAATTTTGTAGCTTCTTGATTAATTGATTAATCAAGTAATGTTTTTTGCAGTACTTCTACAGTAAAGTGTGGTATAAGTACTATGTAATAGGATATTAATTATTGGCTTTGTTTTAATACTGTTCCAATTGGCTAAATCCTACCAAAAAGTTCATTTGGGCTCAGTATTTTAATATTAGATCTGCCATGGAGTTCTCTTAGTTTGTGTGAGTGGGTGAGCTATATAAGATCAGAACAAACAGAACAGATACCGTAGATTTATTAAAATCTAAAAGTGTTAAATTTTTCAACTCTCTGTTAAAACTCTGCAATATTTTAAGAACCTGTTGGCAGCATATGCCTCTACAGTTACTGTGTCTATTTGGCTTTTAGGCTATAGTTTCATATGGGCAGGGATACACCCTTACAAAATGCTGGTCCCCTTACAAGATAGCATCTGGCATATAAGACTGATATATTTAAATAAATAGGTTACCAAGTGAATTTCTGTAGTTGGTAGAGGTTTATTCCTTTCTTCAGCTGAGATTATACCTGGAAAGCTGTTCCATATGCTGGTGCCAGTTCCTAGCATCACTGACTAACTGGTGAACTGGTGAACTAATATAGCAGCAGCAGTGTAGCTTAGCTGACAGGGCTTGTAGCAGCCTCATCTTTTCACACTCAGCACAGTCCTGATGATAGTACTATGTTTGCTTTAGGAAGTTTTGGGAATGTGTTTGCATTTATGAAAATCACAGGGAAGGAAGGTAGTAAAAATACTCCCTAATTCTAAAATCAAGGAAGGGAAGACTCTCAGGCCAAGGAGATCCCTAGAAGCCATAATTGATGGTCAAGTGCATTGCTATGTGAATAATTAAAGGAAGAATCACCGTGATAGAGAATTCCACAGTATTAAAAATATGAACTAATGCCCAGGGCAAAGGCAGGGAGTAAGAAGAACTGACCCAAACTATGCTGTGTTTTATATTACCACTTGGGAAAGTATTTTGGGTCACAACGTTGGATCTCTGGACACATCAGCCCAGTGCCCCAAGGACACAGTCTTCCTCTTCCTGCTCTGTTTCTGACCCTCTGTAAGTATCTGGCCATTGCCAGAGGTAATGTTCTAATGTTGATTGCAACCTTGCCTGACATAGCTACAGTGTTGGACAAAATGGATCTTAGTTTAGGAGATCATAATGCTTGGGCAGAGTGGAAACTCGAACAGGTGGAAGGGAGAAAGCAGATTACCTGTGGAGTGTGAATGGGTCTTCTGATTTCATATGGGACGGAGATGATTTTCTTCATCATAGCTGGCATGCTGCTGTGTTTTAGGATATCAGTAACACACCAGTATTTTAGTTTTTGCAGAGCAGTGCTTACACTGAGTCAAGGACTTTTCTGCTTCTCTTGCTGCCCTGCCAGCAAGGAGGCTGGGGGTGCAGCAGGAGCTGGGAGGTGGCACATCAAGACAGCCAAGACAGACTGGCCAAAGAGATATCCCATACCATATGGTGTCTTCTTGCTCAGCAATAAAAGCAAGAGTGCTTGGCCAGTGGGGCTGCTGTTGTTTGGGGACTGGCTGGGCATTGGTTGGCTAGGGTCAGCAAATGCATTATGCAGCACATTATTATTATTATTATTATTATTATTATTATTATTATTATTATTATTATTATATTTGTATTTTCTTTCTTTCTTATTAAACTTCCCTAATCTCAACTAACAAGTTCTCACACTTTAGCTTTTCCACTTTTCTCTCCCATCCTATTTTGGGGGAAGTGAGTGAATAGCTGTGTGGTGCTTAGCTGTCTGCTGTTTTTTTAGATTCAGGACAAATGTAGATCTGTTTCCAGGACAGTGCTAACACATGTTCAAGGCATTCTGGTAGAAGAGTGCAGCTTGGTGAAAACCTAATAGGCTCCTGAATCACCTTTTACCAATCACTTTTTACCAATAGGCATTTCCTCATAGACGGTTACATGTGTATGAACTGCCCTCAAACACCTAGCTAATGATGAGTTTCAGTGACATTAATAAGGATTAGAGGAGGTAAGTGTCCCCATGTGAGCTTATTTGCACTTGATAACTACCTTGGAGAACTGAGCAGCAAAAACAGGGCCATAATCAGAGACTGAAGTCCCTGCTCTGTAAACTGCCCTACCGAATAGAGAATGCCACAGAAGCTGGGCTTGCAGTCAGACCTTGTTTAATGTCTTCTTGATTGTTTTCATGCAGCTTTATTCTGTCAGAGGGAGTATCAGACTACCATAATCTTTCTTCAGTTCTGCTGACTGAGAGAGCTTTTTAAAATAGAAGTCCTGAAGGAGTTCCTGTAGTTAGTGCTGAATTTCAGGTAGCATAAGAAATGCATTTGTGTGCTGTTTTTGTGAGCCTGTTTCCAAATGTTGCATTTCTCATTTTATGCTTACCATTTTTAGAATAGTCCAGATAGGATGTCTGTCAGCTGTGCCCAGTAGCAGACAACGTGTCTTCGGATATTCAAATTAGGCGCAGGTAAAACTTCCTAGGAGACCTGTGCTGTGGTGAAACACGTTACCCAGAGATGTGGTGGAACTTCCATTCCTGGAAATTTCCAAGGCAAAGGCACTGTTGACATGTTCTAGGGGTGGTAATAGTCTCCTTTCATGACTGGACTAGATATCCCCCAACAGGTCTTTCAAAATGACCTGGTGAGCTCACTGCTTCCTTTGGGACAGCTCCTCCTCTCTCACAATTCTCACAGGAACAGCAGACCCATGCGCAAATAGACAGCTGTCCTCCACCTAACACTAACTGCCAGGACCTCCTTAGCTGAGAAAGGTAATTTTTACTTCACCTCGGGGGCAGCCTAGGTTAGCCATAGCAGAAGCTGGTGACTTGGTTGCATCTCCACGTTAGCTTGTCTCCAGAGAAGTCAGTGTGAGGTGTATCAGTAATGATTGAACTGAACGGTGAGCATTGAAAGCTTGATAGGCGTGAAGCCTTCCTCTAGAAGCAAAAAAATTCATGCATTGGTGGAGACACTGGAAAAACTGGTGAAGTGTTGACAGGATTCTGTTGCAGGAAACAGGCACTGAGGCCTGCAGGCAGCAAAACAGTCAGATCCCCAAATCATGCTGTGCATGGAGACCATGAAGATGTCAAAAGCTGACATGAACAAGGGCTTCTTTCACATAGTACAGCCACTGGGATTTGATTCATATTGTTTGGGGTTATCCTGTCATGCTGTTACCAATGCAAATGTGTGTGCACCACTGTGCCAGCATGGCAGAGCTATGAAGAGATCAATTTGTGTTGAAATACATGTCATTTTCGCTAGATCTGTAACTGCTTTTTGGAAACTCCTTCCAAGTAATCGGTCTGGAATAAATCACTACTTGTATGTCTTCATTTTACCTCCACCCCTCTGCTGAATCCATCTGTTATCCCATTTTAAGGGAAAAGGCATCTCTGACGCTATGCACAGAAGCCGAAGCTACTCTGTGGCACATAATATTTCTGTAACAATGAAGTTATTGGTCATAACTCATGGCCTTTTCCATTTATGCCATAGCTTTCCCAACATCAATAACAGAGAGAGCTTTATGTCTGCTTAGGCGTATTCCTTGGGCATACTTTGAACGATTCCAGAAACAAAGTTGCAGGACACACCATATTCTAACCGGCTGTGTGGACCGCTCCAGGATCTTGTCCACCCCTGGGCTTTTGTAACTTCATTCATTGACACCCTCTTGTCCTTTTTCACAGGTTAGTCAGGGGTGCTGGTAGGGTCTGTTCTTGGTGTGCTGTGAGCTTTCAGTTTGGTTGTGCGCAGAAGAGGCAGACACACCCAATACCTTGCCTTCCGCTGTGTCCCTCTGAGATTGGAAAATCCTAATTATACACAGGAAAGACAGATATATACAGGGAAGCCAAGACTACATGGATATCTCAGAATATCCTACTTTAACCCACTTTCCAGGGGCACTTCACCATTGTGAAACATTTTGAATTTGTTTTTGTTTCCTGTGTCAAATTCATCTGACTTTTAAAAGAACTTTATTTTCCTGTCATACTGTCACAAGAGGGCAGAATCAGGGCTTGTACATGCAGTAGCATTTAGTACAGCCGAACAAATTGCTGTGTATCTGCTGAGCTGTGCTAACAGAGTTGTGTGCACAACTAGCCTGCAGCTGACATGGGGTAATTCCACTTAATGCTGTCCTCTCCTAGGTTAAGTCAAATGACCTTGCATTTATCGCATGCCAGGAGCATGCATGCGTTCAATTACCAGGCTAAGATTATATGCCATGACTTCTTAAGCCTCAGTAACTTAATCCTCTATCTGAGCCCTGAAGGCTGCTAGTAGACCTTGAATAGGTATCTTCCCTAGGTATTTTTATAAAGCCAGACTGCAGTGATAGTCAGAGCAGCACGTGGTGTCTTCTGCAATGCCGTGAAGAACCTGCTGCTCATTCCCTTGCTAGAGAGCTGCTGTTGGAAACCTGGGTCTCTGTGAGAGCAGTCCCTGTCCAAGTGAGGATATCTTCACCTTGCTGAGAGCAGGAGCTACCTCCTCGTGCATGGCTACCTGAGACACCTCTGCCAATGCAACAGTCTAAATTTAAGGGTGACTGGAAATGTTGGCTTAAATCTGTCTGACTGATAGCATAATTGCGTGGATTTCTTTTAAACAATTAGCTTGCAAATGCATCCTGCTTTGCGTAGATACTTAAAATGTCACATAATTTTAATTACTAGAGAAACTTTAAATACTTTCTATTTTTTCTTTCTATTTTTTTCCTTTCTCAAGGCTAAAAAGTCTGATAATAGAACTACGTTTTTGAAGGATTCATTCATTGTCACTCAAAATAATTGTTGTGATTTGGTTTCCCATTGTCAATGAACTTTGAAACTATTTAATTTACAATGAAACCGATCACAGCTTTGAAATTAGTGAAGCACTCACTGCGAGAAGTGTCTGCTGAACTAGTCTGCATCAATTTGGCTGACTACCAAGTAATTTAAATTAAATGGATTCACATCTGTGTGTATGCAGACAAGGCCTCAGATATGGTAGGGTTAATTCCAGAACTAGTTCAAGAAAGTGGACAAATGCCAAAGAGACCAAAGGTCTCTCACATTCTAACTGACCCTGCTAAATTATCATCAGTGGCAGCACAGAATTTCATGTGCTTTGCTTTCTAGGTGTCCGCTCTCTCAGACCAGAGAACCACAAGGATATAGTCCATGCAGACAGGACCTGAAATATGTCCTTTAAGATGGCTAAGTCTTTACCAATGGTGGTACAGTTTAATGTTTTCCTGCTAATTAATCCTCTGAAAACTAGTCATGAAAGGATAAACAAATCAAGAGACTAGAATCATAAACAGACTTCATGTCTGAGATTCCTGAGTGAATTGCACTATAACTGATCAAATAATGTTCTTCCCTAATTAACACCTCGACATCTTGCTAAGCAGAACCTGTAAGACTCTCTAATATCGCTTATTGTCTTGAATGCTTCGACAGTGCCACACACAACTATGACTGCAATCATCCCTATTAAAGATGCATCTATCTGGAGACTACAGGTCCCACAATGCAATGAGGAAAGCTTCTCAAATAGAGGTAACTTGCTGGGATTTGTAGTCTCTGGGACAGTTCCACCGTACAGAAGAAGAGGATGTCAGGGATTTTACTCCACTAGAGTGAATTAAGAGCTTGTTTAGAGCTCCCAGCAAATTGTTCTCATTCAGACAAAGTTTGGGTGACCTCAGCCTGGATCATGGAAATTGTTCCTCTGGTTTTCCATTTCCCCCAGCTGCTGCTTAACACTTGAAATGGCTCTGGCTTTTTATCTGCTTCCCTTTGTGGGGACAGAGGAACCTGTGCTCTGTGTGTGTGTGCATGCATGTGTGTGTGTCTGGCTGCCTGTCATTACAGCACTAATGGAAATACTGCACGGATCACAACTCTCAATTAGCTCCTCGGGAGATTGCTGTGACAGCCAGTTACTGAACAGCAAGGCCTGAAGGAATGAATTAATTTGTAGTACACGGCAGTTAGAGTCACAGTGTTAGCAATGGAATGAGACAGCAATAGACCCTTATTAGGCTCAACCTGTGTGATGCAAGGGACTGTTACCTGAGGGATGTCTTTCTTTTTTTTTTTTTTTTTTTTTTCCTCTACCACAGCCCCCCAGGGTTAGGAAGGATCTTGGACCACGAGTGAATGAGTTTAGAGTTCTCAGTTTGGCTTGTGGAGTCACTGTCTGCCTGAGGCTGTTTGGCAGCTGGCACTGGGGTTTTCATTCAGCACAGACAAGGGCATGCTGCTCTCCTCCTGGCTTGGAGCCAGGCCAAAGCCACTAAGTGAGTGGTATTCAGGGAAGGTAAGGCTATCTTTCTGTCTGTCTTCAAACAACATCTCTCTTCCTTATTAGTTCAGATAAGTGTGTATCACAGAGGATATCCTAAAGCGGCTGCACCAGGGGATGCTAGTGCCTTGCCTTTGCAGTGCTACAGCTATACTGAGACAGAAGCAAAACCTGCTTCGTGAGGCATGAGCACTCAATCTTTGCAAAGTGTTCCTAGAAAAACTGGAGATCTTCACAGAGAGCCTGAAGTTTCCAAAGATTCAGCCTGCTAACAGCCACACATCCCTGTACCTTGAAGTACCATGCTATGGCCCACCAATACAACTTCTCACCCTCCTATTTTTCAGCTCTGCTGTTTAAAGATTTGTCATCTCTTAATCTGACATCTGCAAAGTTGAATACAAAGGCAAGTCTTGTCTTTTCTTGATCGTGCAATGACTTTTTCCTCAACCTCATTTTTAACCTGTTCTATAGATTTGGCTTCTTAGTGTGCAGAGTGGATTTTCCTGAGTGGACTACCAGCCTTTCTCTTCCTTTGAGGAAGACCATTCACCTGGCAAGATGCAACATGAAGCCAATGAAGTTTTGGGCATACTGCTTGCACAATATAGTTCTGTTTGCTGATATATATCTACCCTCCAGAACCATGTTACATGTAGAGTTGGGAAGTAAGCTGAAAGCATAGGAATGTTCTTGGAGTAATCCTTGCAGAAGGTAAGAAACAAGAAAGGAAAATTTCCTACGGACTTTTAGAGAACTTGGTGCTTGAGAACAGAACTCTGCTGTGTTGCTTTGACAGTCTGAGGAAGATGTTAAATACCACATGGGAATAAATGGAGGAGAGTCTGTTGTAAGTTCTTTATGCTCTGGAGAGAGATGTGTGAATGGTGAGGAAAAGAGAGAGAATTCATTGACAAAGAGCTGCCCTTAGAGGTGGATGTCAGATGACAGTTTATGTTACCTATGTCAACAGAAAGCAGGAAATCAAGCCCAAACTCCTCTCAGCACTGGTGTCTTCATAACTTGGAAGTCAGCAAAGTGGTTGTGAAAGGGTTTGCAGACGTATTAGTGCTCCTCCTGTGGGCAGTATTGCCTTGGAGTGCCTCTTGCTGTCCTTCACATCTGATTGCAAACGAAAGCTGTTGCCTATTGTTTCATTTTTGCAGTCTCTTCCATGATCTTTGTATCTGCTGCTTGTATGAACTGCCTTATTGTCTCCTGCTGCACCTTGTGGACAGTAAGTGGTTCTCCCCCCTTCCTTCCTACAGCTTCATTCTTTATGCAGAGCTCAGAAGTGCTGTCATGCACTGCTGTTGCTTGCAGGTGTCTCACCCAGACAGTATGTCATACTTTGATGTAGTGTATTGATACAGTAATGGTATTTCTGAGTGAGCCCTAATGGTGTGTTCTTAATGATAGAACTTCCTGGCATTGTCCGGTAGACTGCACTAGAGATTTTACATACTGCTGTATGTAAAAAACTGTATTTTACATACAGGGGTCCACGAACAGGTCCCTCTGACAGAGGCCCAGAATAGGTGAACCCCAACTATTTTTCCATGCATTATGTTGAAAATGAAGAGGAGAACATTCATATTGCTGACATGGCTATAAGAAGACCAGAAATGTTACGAAAAGACGCCCCAGGGTCTCTTTTTTGGATCCATATGTGTCCCAGTGCTGTCTCTTGCAAATTAAAGAAAGAGGTTTTGCAAAGGAATGGGATTTGGCTGGGAAAAGGAACGAAGTTTCTCCATGGGCCATTTACAGCCAAGATCTTTTCAGTGACACAATTCCACTATGAATTTTGATGTCCACGATTTGGATTTTTCCATTCTTGATTGTTACTGTATTTTTTTTTCCCCAGATCTTTATTCTGGCTTGGTATGTGTTGAATTTGTTCTGCGAGGTGCAAATGATGACACAAGGACCAAGGCTGAAATACATCAGTTCTTCTTTCTTGTTCTTAAGTGACGGGACAGTTTTGGGACATGAAGTGGCAAAAAGCTACCAGAATGGTTTTGTTACAGAAATGGAGTAAAATTTAGATGAAGAACAGGGGGAGAAACAGACCAGAAGAGAGAGGCAAAGAAAATGGGAATATAGAAAGAGAGGAAAATTGATAAATAAAAAAAAAAAAAAGAGAACTGACTAAAGCAAGAGAAGAGAGAGGGAGATTCTCTCCTGATTAGAATTCATGAACTCCATTCTTACATTAAGTCTATATATGACACCTGGCCTTTAATGTGAAGCTGCCTACGAGCATTAAAAATTAAAAGCAGAAGGTAGGATCCATCCATCTCGGGCAGCGCTGCTCCCCTCCTATCTGAGCTCTGCACAAAGCTATTACACATTGATAAATTATTTTGGGTAATAGCTGAGATATTACATTGTTTCTGAGTGAAGGTAAAATCTCTCCATGACATGGGCATTTATCAGGAGCGCATTTCATCCTATTTATTATGGCCGAGACGAGATCGCAGGCTGCGGGCAGAGCTGGCACGTCGTGCTGATCACCTCCCCCATCGCCTCCCTTCCCTCTGTCACTTAGATGATGGGATATTGATGGAGCTCATGACAAGTTAATTATTAACTAAAGATATGCAGTTCACCTTTGCCAGGGGAGGGGGCATAGAAGAGAGCAACGATAGTTCTTAAAAAAATAAATGTATCCATTGTATCTTAGGATTCTTCTTTCCACCTTCCTCTCCCTTCTACCTGTGGTATTTTACAACACCCCCCCAGCATAATCGGGTAGGTTATTTGAATTCCAGTAGGGTCTGGAAGGCCAGCTGACATGGAAGAACCTCTAAGAACTTTAGGTCTTGTTCAGAAAAAAGTTTCTACTGAAGTTCTTCCCTGTTGGCTTGGCACTGAAGATAAATGGGGAGGAATTTTCACTGTTCACAAAGTAATAAAGACTTCTCTAACTCTTGAGAGGGACAGAAAACAGAGACATGGAATCTTGATTCTGTCCAATAAATGTATATATTTTTTTCTTTGTAGGGTAAGGATGTCCTAACAGACTGAATAAGTCAGCTATTCCTTTCCATGGAGTGCTGGAGGTTCGCCTAAATTCTAGCTGGCTTGCAGGACAAAGGCTGAAAGAGGATGCCACAAAGGTAATGAATGCTTCCTTTCTTGCTCCTCTAAACTCCTGGGGTAACCAGGAAGAGTTTGCTGGTACATGAGGGGCTGTGTCATATTTGCTGCTTGATTGTCTTGGTCACCAAGGGAGACAGGTGCAATATGTGGACCTTTGGGTTAGATTATCAGATAAACTGAGGTATTACAAATAAGAGTTGCTCAGTCCAGGCCATGGATTGAGCAGTCCTTCAGTTTGCAGCGTACAGCTTGCAGTGACACAGTAACTATTACCACATGGCCGGGTACCGTGGGTTACTGTCCCAGCTGAACTGGTATCTTATTCATGATGCAGAGAGAGTCCTTCAGGAAAAAATAAGTGTGTTTGTTTTTCAAAACCCAAGCTGCTCTGGATGCAAGTTTAAAACTACAAGTGTGCCCAATTTCATGCAGGTTGGATTTGAGCCTTAGAGCTCATTTAGGTCCCATCTACTTCACTTCCTTGAAAAAAAGCCAAGGATTGTGATGTGAGGATTGTGGCCCATTAACTTCAAAAATTTCCATAAAATGAAACTTCTGCTTTTGTTCTGCTTGTGTTTTCAAGTGCTGTATCTCAAATGCCAAGTATAACAGATGGGAATGAAGAGTATATACAAGGGGTCTCTTGGCTTAAAGAAAAAATGATTATTGTCCTAGTTGTCCTCATATTGCCTGTGGTAAGGGATGGAAGAATCCTACCTGGTGTTTCTGCAACAAATGTTCTCCCCAGAAAAAAAACACTTTTTACATACTTTCTTCATGCTTTTCAACCTGAAGTATTCAAAAACTTGTGAAAGCTGATGAACAGACATCTCTAATTCTTTGGTGTAAAGCTCTTGTGCATCAACACTGAGCAGAGTAGGGGAAAACTGAGTACTGTTCTTTGAAATCCACCAGTTCTGGACTTTCAGGAACAGGCATAGACATTTCCTTTCACTGACTTTTGTCTTTTACTGTGTGATCTGACAGCTCCAGGGTAATTCTGAGAGATCGATTTCTAAATTATTATTATTTATTTATTTATTTAAATAGCTGCATTTCCTGCTCCACAGTTTTGAGGAACCTCTCTTTTGAAAACATAGATCTCTACTTCTTTGCCTCAAACTGGGGAAGTTGAAGTGCATTTAAAAAAACAAGATTTGGATTCTCAGGTGTAACTCTTCCTATCCGAGGCTATGCTAGATGCTCTTACATCAACAATGCTATGTAAAAGCAAAACTTTCAGAGTGCTCATTTGCTTTACACACTTTGGCTTTCTGAAATCTCCGAAAA
Organism: Anas platyrhynchos; assembly: GCF_047663525.1. Taxonomy (NCBI): domain Eukaryota; kingdom Metazoa; phylum Chordata; class Aves; order Anseriformes; family Anatidae; genus Anas; species Anas platyrhynchos. Next base: position 23,526,389 of record NC_092591.1, read on the forward strand.
TCTAGCTGCTTTCTATCAAAGGAGAAGGAGAGATGGGATAGGGCTCCCATGTACAGATAAAGAGCGTTGTCTGAAACATGGTGGGTAGATTAGCTGTCCGGACTCCAAGTAAGAAACTGCCCATCATTGCAGTAAGGCTAATCTCCCTGTCCTTGTCTGGTCATAGCGATCAGTTTGCCCTCTACTTAATATAATAAAATATATAATAAAAATGTATTAACAACTGTGAACCACCCTTATCCCCTTTCCAAACCCCCCTGGGATCCCTTCAAGGTTAGAGGATGTGCAGTATGCGCACCTCAAAGAAAATGCGAGTTCATTATCTTCACCCTTTTATGGTACACCTTGTCCTTGCCTGTTGCCTCTCTTGCAGTTCTTTTTACTCTGGACCTCAATCTTCAGTCCCTGCCTGCACAATGTAGCTGTGTGGACATCACTGACAAAATACTAATGGTGGTAACACCTGGTGGTCCTGCTTGTCTTCCAAAGATACATTTCTGGTGAGTTTTGTGGGAATCTCATCAACCTATGGACTTTCATGTATGTGTTCAGGAGGGCTGGGCTCTTGACTGTCTGTGACTTCTTCAAGGCAGAGTGTCCACCATTGTTTCCAAACAAGCTGCCCACCTACTGGTTTGGCAATAACAATTCTTACAGCTTTTTTTATTTTCCCTAATTTTTGGTTTTACTTTGACTTTTCCTCCCAAATGCCTCATAACACAAGTTTTAATTACTTATTCAAAGAATGTCTCTCACAGTGACATAGGTAATAGCAGGATTTCAGTGCCATCAGGTTGTTCATGTAACACCCAGTTCTGTAGTACTATAAATAAGGGGTGGAGTGGAGATGGGACTGCTCTCCTTGAACGTGTAGATCATTGTTTGTAGAATACGTATTGAAAGCCCATAATGAAAAAGACTGTACTGAGAGGCAGTAGCATGAATATATTTTGCTGACATGTGTTTGCACATTTGGAAACGTACTTATCAGTAATATTTATTTTTCCTGGCATAAAGATGCCGATGTGTGGTTATGCTACCTGCCAGCTACAGAAATATAAGTGAATCCTCAGTTAAGTTAATCTTAGCTTTTTTAGAATTAGCTTGGTTTTGAATGTGCTTGGTGTGATTTAACTGGACTATACCTGGGAAAGTGTATTCAGGTTGGTAACACGAGATGTGTTGCAGGACAGACAGTAGCAACAGATCTAAATAGATCAGAATATGGCTCCTTCAGAAGAGCTAGAACTGAATGTGCAGTTTAGCCAATGTGTCCTGTCATGTATGATAGTGTGTCCATCAAGGGTGAACTGTGTGGGCAGGTAGTATGTTTGTTCAGCAAGACTTTATGGCTGCCCTGCCCCATATAGCAGGTCATATGCTGCAGTGATGTGTCGGACCTGGTGTCCTTTGCCAGCCTGATACCTTGTCTTTTGCTGTGACTGACATAAAATACGTTGGAAAGGTGCAAGGACTTTAGGCAGGAGGCAGTTATGGGAGCAGCTGGTCAATGGGGTCACATCTGCTGAGCCTGCATATGTAGAAATTGGCTAATTCTGGAGGGGCTGGGTTGCTGACAACCACACCAACCATCTGAGGTGTGGATACCTCTGCCCTTACACCAGCTTGGTCAATTGTTGGTTCAGTTGTGCCGAGCTCCTGACATTAATAGCAGTTGAGGTGAAGATTGCACCAGATAATTATTTGTGTGTGGGAAAATTACTTTGTCATCTTTTAATTTCAGTGAATAATCTCTTGTCCTTTTTACATCCTAGTTCTAGAGTAATGGCAATAACAAGCCAGTTCCTGGCTTGTATGTTTTTGTGTTATCCTCAGTATTCTCAGCAACGTGTCTTTCTGTGTCTTTTTCTCTCATTGGTAGCAGAATCCTATCTGGTCTGCCTCCTCTGGTACCCTTTGTACTTTGTCTTTTGTCTTCCCTTAGCCAAATGGTGAAAGCACTTCCTCCTTCAAATCTCTTCATGTGAACCACTTCAGTATTTTGATGCTTTTAGGAAAATAACTGATGTGAGTAAGAAAGTTAATATTTATTAGTATTCGTTCGTCATACAATTTACTCTTAAAAGTGTTTTAGATGAGTTTGTCATTAAGTCATCCGGTCTTCCTTACGGTGAGTCTCCCAGTGTATGTCAGCTCCTGCTTTCTGCCACGTGTTTCAGTCTTACCTGTTGTGTCTCACCTGAATCTTCATATGAATTTAGGTGGTAAACTGAACAGTGAGACCTTGTACCTGAGGCGGTGGCTTTGGGTAGCATTGCAAAATAAATCATTCCTAGTAATAACCTGATGTGCACTGGGCCACGTATGTTGCTGCTTTCTAAGGTACCAAGCACTCATGCAAATGCCAGAGGCCACGACATACCACTGTGGTTGATCCGTATTCATGCAAGCATCTGACGTGTGCACACAAATACACGCATGCACCCCTTCCCTCCACCATAGCATAAACACAGGATCATGTTCCATATGTGCCCAGGTCAACACTGAGAAAGAGTTTAAGCAGCTCACAGAAACACACAGCAACTTAAAGAGTTAACCCTACAGTAATTGGAAGGCAGGGGGGGAACACTGTAATGGAGGGGTGAAGAGTTTCCATAAACCCATTGCCTCAGCTCAGAGAACCTGCTAAGGGGCAGTGGTCAGAGAGAAACAGAAGGAGAGAGAGAGATATCAAGTGTAGTAATCAGAATGAAAAATGGAGCTCCGGTTACTTTAAACAAGAGCTAATTTATCACGAGAACGAGTGGATAAGTAGCTGAGTTTCAGGCGTTCAGTAAGTTCCCCGTTCTGCTCCAAAAATTATTCCACCCCTGTCTCCATGCTCCCATAAATCATCCCTTTCTTCACTTCTGCTCCGATTACCAATTACTCCTGCCTACGACACGCTTTCCCCTGCCCGACACAATCTGATGGGGCCCTGCCTTTTAATTTTACAAATGCTTTTTTCTTCTTGCTTCTCAGCTCCACGTCCCTACTCCTCCCCTCTCCAGTTTCTTTCTGTATCTTTGTTTCCCCTTTCCCTCCTCACCTCCTCATCTACCTTTTTTTTTTTTTTTTTTTTTAATTTGAGGGAAGGGAGGGCAGTAATGTTTTCTGGCACCTCCCCCTGTGAGGTTGACGGAGTTGAAGGAGAGGAATAGAAATTAATTATTTCCCCCAACCTGAACTCTCTTTGGATTTGTGGGTCCTCTTCCTAAGCACATGAAAAATTCTAGACTATCCAGTACAGCTGTATCAAAGGTGGAAGACTTACTCTTGAAAGGATGAGTTGCTCTTTGTTGAGCCTTTGAAGGAAGACATAATTTTTTCCTTTTTTCCCTTTTTCTTTATTGTACACAGAGCTTTTTGCAGACTAGAGATATTTTTTGAGCTGCACAGCTTCAGGCAGGAGAATTTTAATTTCTTTTTCAGTGTTATTTTTCTGCATATACTTCACCAGTGCTAATATTTACTTTGCAGTAGTTCCCAGTTAGCTGTCATACAAATATAGAGGCACTGATCGGGTCCCAAAGCCTGGTAATTTAGGCTAGGTCTGAACAAGAAACTTTTGTTGACTTCATGGTTTCCATACATGAAATTATCTTACCCCAAATTTGTACTAATAAATGAATGTCAGCTTTAGGAGAATGTGCTGAATTTACTGATATAATTATAACTTTCTAATACAAAGAAGTTAATATTTTTTATTTACAGTATTCTAGCGTATTGTAAGTCTGGTGCACTGTTTAGATGCTGGATGGATCTGTATGTGCATTGCATACCTAAAAATCCTAAAACAAAATTCAAACATCAAAAATTGGTATGCAATAATGCATTGTTTTGCTTATTCATGTTGTTTCACAACCTAGTTTATTGCTTACTATCTGTTTGTATAAGCTACAGTTGGAGCATTTGAAACCATTTTATGTCATGTTTGTCAATTCAGCATGGAGGCAACAGATTTGTTTGATTCAGGTAGTTTTTGAAGGCTTAATTAACTGATGCTTAAGTAGCTTTCAGAAAATGAAAAAGGTTCAGGGGGGCTAACTTACATAAAAATACATGCTGGCAAGCCCTAAGTTGGAAAAGCCACCACAACTGAAGAGAAGTGTTTATGCAGGTCATCACTCCAGCCTAATGTACACAGAGCTCTTATTTCCACTGTTGAGGTATTCAGCCAGATTGCCATGAAGCTTACTGAATCTGAAAAGACAAAATTCCCTTGCCCTGCTGAGAACAGGGCAGGCAAAGTGACAGCTCTGCCTTCTATGCTGCAGAGAAAACTGCTGTCCAGGGCTGATTTTTGTGCAGGATAATGGATGGAGGAGATGGATTACCAAGTGATAAATCACACAGAGAAATTGGCTGGTGCCAGAACCCATGAGCAAGGAGATAGCTGGCATGCTCTGAAGCAGGTATTGCCATCTCCACCTAAGGAGCAATAGCCTTTATACTTACACAGTAAAACAAAACGAGTTAATTACAGGGCAGCTTCTTGCAATAAGGCATTTACAGCAAAACAAGGGTGGCAAAGGGAACATGTCAATTCATGTCTGTCTGTATATCTTTATTATTTTGGGGGGAAAGATCAAGGGAAATCCTCTTTGTTCTCATTTTTCCACTTTATTCTCATTCATTAAACCCCCTAGTGTTATTTTGTAGGGAGAATCAAGGAGAATCACAGGCATCTTTCAATAAGGAAATAGAGGACCTAACTGAGCATGACACAAATCATTCCTATTCCACATGGTTTGTATGCACTCCCTCTGTCCTGTCAGGCAAAGAATAGTTGCTGGCACTCACTATATAACTCTGTAATCAATTATACTGCTCCACATCACCCTGAAGACCAATGATACTTCGAGCTCGGTGTACTCTGGGCTGGGCAATCTATGCACTAGACAGAGTTACTTGGAGATGGTGGAAATTTGGCTTAGTCCTACAGCATCTTCGTGTGGGCTGAAAGACTGTACTATGCTAGGCACTGTTAAGCACATCAGAAAAGTGTGCAGTGATGTGCTCTACATGTCAGATTTCCTGAAATGTGCAGCAGAAGTAGGGGCAGTGCAGCTCTCTAGGAGGCTAGGGAGAGGCTGGGAGCACCCAAAGAGTTTGTGAGAGAAAATCTTTGAACTCATTATTTTCAGGAAGACTGCAGCCCATGGGCACCTAAGCTTTGTCCCATCAAAGCTTTGGGTAGAATCTCTAAAAGTCTTGTGTGTCTTGAGACTTCTTCAGTAAGCGTAACCTGACACTGTTGTTGTTAATAATGTAAAGGATTTGACTGAACCTTGGCAAAGCCATCCATTACACATGGAGTTAACTCATAACTTCTGTGACATGTAGGGTAACTGAGATTCACTCTACCCAGACATATGGACACTGGGTTAGCATCTAACACACCAGTAGGCTGGTGGCACTGACCATCTCTTTTAGGTAAAGATCCTTGAAGCTTGACCTATATTTTTTGAACATGATATTAGAACTGTGGTTAGATAGTTGATTAATCTTCCAGCTGGCTCCTCCCAAGGACCTGGCATGTATTGAACACTGAAATGACAGATCCACTACCTTGCTCTGCTGTCTCATTGTTGAAAAACCCTGTGTGAGTGATTTAACGTTCAGAGTTTTCCCTGGAAATCCCTGCTATTTCACAGCAGTTTCATTCTGAGAAAGAGGTGTTGACATAAGATTGCCTTGAATCAAGCTTTTTTGAACTTAAGTTTTTAGATATTCTGACAGTTCCACTGTTTCATGGCAGTATGAAATTTGACAGGGAAAGAACTTGTAAAAAGGGCTTTTTTTTTGTCATTTTCAAGAGTTGACTGCTGGAAATCACTGTTTACATGCTGTAGCTCATGTTTTCCTGGGAAAACACTGTTAAGGTATCAAGGCAGTAAGTAAACATGCAGGCTCCAAGCTGAGGCAGAAAATTACGTTGAGTAGGCTGAAATCTGGCAGAGTTGCATAAGGCTGTGGAGCTGAAACTTCTGGCCTTGCATGGGACTGCCTCACAGCCCACCTCACCTTCTTTTGAATCTGTTAGATACCTGCCCCTTGGCCACATACCCAGGGCTCACACGAGATGAAAAGCAAGGTCGCTGCATTCTCTGCACTACCTCCCAGTCCTCTGTGTGATACCAGCCATCTTCTCCCCACTTTAAAACAATACTGACTCCTCTAGCTGGGAGCAAGAGCACCTCAGTGGTAGAAAACCATTGGATTTGGAGTAGAATAATTTTTCTGACACCCACATTTGATGTGGGGGGAAAGGATGTGCCTGAGTCTTTTTCTTCAGAGCAACTATGGCAGGAGCAATGGCCATGTTCTCAGTACTGTCACCTTGCTTGTGAAGGCACTTTGTTCAGGAGTCAGGAGGGAAGGTTTGTCCCTGCAGGCCCAGCTGGGTGACACCAGCACAGGACTGAGAACTGCCTTTTCGTTCCATAGAAGGATGCTGGACCTTGCTGAGGGGACTGGATGTTTACAATACTATCACTGCGATAAAGGACCCTTCTCCTCTCGAGAGATCTCCAGGCTGTGCTTATGTTACCTGCCACATCCAGTGTGTCTTGAAAACAAATCTCTGCAAGGAAGGTTATCACAGAGCTCTTTAACCGATTCCCTCATATGTCCATCACATGAGGAAACCAATTAGGCTGTGCTGCCTACACCTCGCTTAGAAGAGAAAGGAGCTGGCAGGACTTAGGGTGTGCTGGAAAAGAGGGAAATGACTGCATTTCAGAATGCCTGCCTACAAGAAATCTCTGGTGCCCATTTCAGACTTTATTTTTTTCACTGACACTAACAATGAAAAGGAAATGGACTTAATACTTGGGCTGCCTAAAGCATTTGGTTTGAATGACTCATCTATTGCATTCAGTCTCTCCATCCTGCAACACCTATTTGCCAATTGCTAATTAGCTGGCACTGAATTTTCCAAATAGTACTGAATACTTTTTCAGTGATAAATTTGTTTAAAGAAACACATCTGACACCCCTTGGAGAGAAAGTGGAGTTGATGTATTTTACAAGGAGGGACACATTTTCTTTAAGCATACAGCAAGATGTCTGATTGCAGAAGGTTTAACCAGAAGGACAGAAAGGCACAGAGAGACTCATGGATTTTGGAGGTAATACTCTTTATTTTATTAAAAAATTTCGCTTAGCATTTTCTAGAAGTTGACTGGCATTTCTTACTTCTGTGACATGACAGATACAGGCTTAACACTGACCTTTCTAGAGTCTTAGAGTAGCAGAGTTAATCTCTGCTCTGAAACGTGATCACAGTCAACTTTTCATTAATAGAGAGGGCTGGGATGCCCCAGATAATGGGGAAAAAAAAGAAAAAAGAAAAAGAAAGAAAAATACATTTTTGAAGACCATCTCTGAGTATGTTACCTTCTTGTTAGCAGTTATGTTAAGTTAACCTTACTGACTCTGAAATGAAAATAAAAGCATGTGTGATCTTTTACTTTGTAGTTCTACTGAGGCAGTGGTGCCACGGGGAAAGATGCAGGATGCTGTTCCTCCGCTACCAACCAAAGGGTGCGATCTGACTTCCCAGAAGGCACATGGCAGGAGGCAAGGGAACGGTTGTATTGTGCCCGCAGCATTAGTCAGAACCAGACAGGATTTAAACAGCAGAGCCGTTCTAAGTAGCAAGGCACAAGAAATTAGATGATTTTCTGAGGCCTGGGTGAGTTTGTATTCACAACAGGTGATGACAGCATTATAAAACCTAAGCACATTAGAGTTGGAGTCATTAGGCTTCAAGTACTCACACCATCTCAGAAAGTTGTACCCACCATTTAATTTATGGAAGCACAGGAATAACAAATAGATATGTGTTTACACTGCACTATGCACATATACACATACATGCACTGATGGCCAAGTGTTTTCAACAGAAACAATTCATTTTGTGCATCAGAGCCCAGCTATACTGACCTTATGGAGTCCAGCAGGGCTCATCTCTTTCTTCTGCAGAAACAGCCTCCAGGTTTTATGGCAACAGGCTTTCAGCTTCTGCTTAGGAAAGATCTTGAACCTGTGTAGCTTCCAGGGAAGTTGCTGGTGTTTCCAGGTGCTCAGTAGTACTCTGAACTGGAGCTTAGACGGACTTTGGAGTAGCCTGGGTCTCTTTATTTATGTGCTTATTAATGGGGATGTTCTGGGAGGGGTTTTTTCATTCCTTTTTATGGACATGCCTAGGTTTTTATAAGAAGACGCATCATATAAATTAACTCATAAATCTTTATTGTGGTCACTTCAAATAATCTGTGATTCACAGTACAAAAATGTGGTGCCTTGGTTTACCAAGAGGCTGCCTAACTCAACTTGCTTTCCTGAGTCTCTTCTGCTGTGCTAGGGCATTTCTCAGACCACATATCAAGTTGCATTTTTATTATTTTTAAATGCCTCCATGCTTAAATGCTAGAAATCTATCTTTAATTCCAGGCACTAATATCTCTGGAGAAATGCTTTTTTACATTAATTCAAAACAAAAAGAGACTGGACTAAAAAAAATGGAGTAGTTCAGAGGCTGGTTATGCTGCTGAGACTCCAAAGAGTGAGTAAGAAAACATAAGACAGTATCACCATTGCTCCCCCCAGTAAGGGGACAGAATTGCCTACCTGAGTGCCATAACTCATTTACCATTAACAGGCAATAGGGATTTCTTTTTATCTTGTAGAGTAATTTTGTACTCTTAAAGGAAGGAAAAGGACCTGTGCAAAAGCAAAACAGAAGTTGGGATAAAAAGCAATGAGATAGTTGGCCTTGACAAGATAACTGGCTAGAGCCTGTTTATCGTGAGTTCAGAAAATCATCTGATAAGGTGCCACGTGGAGATTAGTGGAGGAATCAGAAGGGAGAAGGGGGGGACAGCAACAGGTGGTGATGAAAGTCAAAGTATTGTGCTGGAAAGAGGCTTTTCCAGAAATGATCTAACCATTAATGGCTTTGGCCATACGATTGGCATGGTGCTGGTGGAAGCTCTGAAGCTGGTAGGCATTTTCAGTGTAGAGGTGCTTCCAGGAGACAAGGGGAACTATTGTGCAATTGTCCAAGGGCCTGTTACAGCTGCTCCCGAAATAGCACATACAATTCCACCAATATCCCAGAAGGATGGGTGTGAACTGGAACAGAGCACACAAAGGTACTAGGATGGCCAGTGATACGGGAAGCCTGTTTTACAAGATTTAGGAGCTTTGCTAGTTCAGTCAGGCAAAATGAGGAAAGAGGGGCTATGATTTCTGTCTATAAATACATCAAGCCACAAAACCCTCAAGAGAGAGAACAGCTATTTAAGCTTAAGGACAATGTTGGCACAAGAACAAATGGGTATAAACTGTCTGAGAATAAATTAGTCTGTAAATTAAATGAAGGTTTCTAAGCATCAGAGAAGTGAGATTCTGGAACATCCTTCCAAGGGAAAAGAAACAGAATGAATTTTAAGATGGAGCATGATCTTTCATGAAAGGGCGCCTGTGATGGTGCTGGTAGCAGGAAGAGGGTGGACTGTATGACCAAGAAGTCTCTTCCAGTCTGTGCGCTCACCACCTTTCCCCTGCCCTCACCCTAGACCATGCCCCTTCTTTTTTTTAGTACTCTGAGCTCCACCTGCTCCCGCTCTGAAGGCACCATGGACCCCTTATCAGAATTCTGCATTGCAATAGGTTGTTTTTAATCCTCCCCATATCTCCCTTATTTTTTTCCTTGCCGAGCTTGCTGGGCTGTAATGTTTCCCTTCGTGTAATCCATCACAGACACAATGTCGCTTGTGCAAATTAAAATGCACCTCGGAATAATAAAAAAGGGGCTTTTTTTTTTTTTTTCTTCCTTCCCAGCAGCAGTTCCTCAACACAAACCATTTGTCTCTGGGCAGGAATTCAAGAATGTTAACCCTGTGTGTGCTCCTGTGGGGTACACAGCACCTCCTGTGGGATCAACAATTACTGGAGACCTATGCAGTGAAGGAGGCTGCCTTGTGGAGTGGACCTTGCAGATAGCTGGAACTATAACCCAGTCCTTTGCTCCTGAGCGCATTGATGGTAAGGCCCAATGCAACAAATTAAAGGTCCTCCATATCCGAACAAAACGGTACAACCCAGGAAACCTTCGTAGGAAACCATGTGGTGTGCCACAGAACTCAAAGAGTGGTTGGAGCTGAGCATTGTATAAAGGGTCACCAGGCTATCCCATATTGCTGTATAGTTCTGGAGGCTGTAATTGGCCTCTGGGTAGGGCACTGGTAACTTGTGCCTTGGAAATAAAGCTACAATGAATCCTTGCTGAATGAATTCCATCCTAGCTGAGACAGTGCATCTAAGAGGTTAAGTCAAGGACAGGATTTTATGTCTTCTTTCTTTCATTTGGGGGGAGGGTGTGAATTTCTCCTCGGTGGCATATAAATTCTTTCAAGTTAAATATGCATCTTAAAAACCTATTTCATATGACAAGAAAGGTCCAGAACTGGACTGAGAGGTAGGCAGGTACTAGAAGATCTGAGTGCTTGGCTGTAGAGAGGATGTGGCTTTGAACAGCCACCCAGCATGGAATGACACAGGAATAGTAGTTGGGGGGTGGACAAAGACTGAATACGGTCCCTGGGAGGGGAGCACTGGTGCTTGGATGGAAAATGCTGCCATAAGGTCATGATTGAGAGATAAAACATATTTGTAGTTTATGGCTTTGGCTTTTGGTTTATGGCTTTGGTTTTTGTACATCCTAATTTTTTCTCAGGCACAGTTGGATGATTTTTCTTAATTCCCCAAACAACTGTTTCACCCTGGACTTTGACTCCCATCAGAACTGTTTTATTTATGGTAAGGGTAGGTCACCTCTCCCTCCAGCAGGACCAATATTTCTTATTCTCCAACTCCTTTCTTGCATCTCCTCCAGATCAGGAGCTTGCTAAGCTCTTCAGTGCGAGAGCTAATGGCAGTATTAGTGCAGTAACACTTCCACAGCTTTCCACGTCAGGCATGGGGTTTGAATCATCCAGTTTGACTTGGGGAGAAAGCTTATTCACAGAAGGGGAACTAGAACAGGCTACTCAGGATACAGAAAAGAAAACAAACCATTTCAAAGCTTGAGGTTTCTGGCAGAGGAGATTTCTTCATTGTTCTTAATTCTTCTTTGGAATAACAAGGTCAGGAGTTGTTAGAAAAATGGGCACATATCCAACAGTGGGGAAATGCACAGGCATGCTGAACACGACCAGCAAGGTTGCCAGAGGAGGCTCTTCTCTTTGGGTTGGCCTGATTTTGCCCTCACTAATTCAAGGGACCTCAGCCATTTTACTGTGCTGTAGAAGCTGCGTAGGTGGCTGGTATTCACTCTGTAGAGCAGCGAAGTCTATTGATATAATAATTGGCTTTGTATTAACAGCAAGGCTGCTCTATTCATCATTTCCTTCAGGGGTCCCAAACAAATGACATAAAATCCTGGGAGATTGTTCCTTTTCAATTTATTATTTTTTCCAGCTCTTCCTACTGCAAGTCTTGCTCTTTCCAAGCTTCATCCTTATCTTCTGAAAAGAATAATTCCAAGTTGGATCTCTGCTCGTAATTCTCGGTGCCAAAGAAATAGTGCTGCCTTCTTGCAGTGTAATTGTCTTCTTTAATCTCCCTCTCATAATGCAAATCCTCTCATAATTCAAAGAGCCACAAATTTTCTGGAAAACTTTCTGTTTCCAGTAGATCTAAAAACAGCCTTAATTCCTTCAAGACTTATTTCCAAGTGAAAAAAGGCTTAAGTGATCGAGCTGTCTGTCTGTGACTGTCAATCTGTCTATAGTTTTTCTCTCATTCCCAACAATAAGTTTTGAATCTGTTATCCCAAATGGATTTACTGAAAGAGATTCAGAAATCTTAAATGTGCTGGGCCCTAAGAAGTTCCCTGGACAGGGAAGAAGACTTTTCAGTGTGTGCTTTGGAATAACATTTCCAACCTCACCCTTTGCTAGACAGACAAAAGGCAGTCCTTTAAAAGGGGTGCACGAATGTCCTAACAGTGGGAAAAACCCTGATTGGAGTTCATACACGTTTACATGCAGCACAGTAAATTCAGCACACGGCAGAAATCAGTAGGAAGGTGAGATTCATTCACCCTACTGATCATGATGCTATATTTAAGGACTTCAGTAGATGATTTCAGAGTTACACAGCTGTGCTCAGTTCTATCTGGTGTATTAATTTGCATGTTCCTTTCTAATGCCTTCTTCCAGGCTGGATTTGTATTTTCTGTTGCATTTTTTTTCACAGGACATACGTTGTTCATACCTGGCTTTTTCTTCTGAACGCTCACGTTTTTTCCCATTTTGCTGATGCTTTTGAGTGTAGGCTGACTTTAGCAAGGCAATTCATGTTGCTTAAGTTTCTGTGTCCCTGGCAAAGAGGTGAGGGAGAGCTGGTAAAAGCAAAACCAGGCATGACCAGCCTGCCCCATCCCATTCGTGACTCTACCCTTGCCATAAATCTTTTCGTCACTGCCAAGTTGTGGGTTACAACAAAAACAGGAGGGCAGCTGCATTGAGCAGGATAATAACTCACTGAGCCTGCTCCTCACAAAGACTGACAGAGGTGATTTGGCATCTCTCCCTTCACCAGCTACTGCTTTTGCGCTGGTGACCTCCTCCTGTGAAGATGGGGTAAGCCCCGGGAAGGGATTTTTGTTCTTATCTGAGGGATTGATGGCAAAGTTCTCTGGGGATCCTGAACCTGAGGGAGTATTGTGAAGCATATTTGTTGCTGTGGCCCTCATCTTCTGGACTTCTCTCTCCTTTCTATGTTAGGGCCCCAATGCCATCACCTTGCTCTGCAGTGCCCTCACAGTACCCTTGGGTAACTACTAAGACAGCGTGAGAAGAAGCCCATGATCATCTAGAGCTCTCTACTGCACATCCTCTTGTAACTATTCTGCGCTGGCATCCAGCACTGACTTGCCCCTGCCTATTGAGTTCAATGTGCTGTGGAGCATCTGAGGTTCTTAGCTAAGTGTAGAGAAATAACTTCCCCTTTGTCCCGTGCCCTCTTCTGCAGGAACCCATTGGCTCAGAGCAGAAGTAACCTGGTAGCTGTGTGCTTCTCTGGAAAGCAACCACACTGCCCTGTGCCCACATCTTGTTATGTGCTGGCATCATTGCTCTGACAGCATGAAGGATGTTTGGTTTTGTTCCTAATGCTGTTATCATTTATCATCCTATTGTAAAGCCAGAACCCACTGCTCACCCGCCCTCTGTCTGTTCCAGGTTTTCGACTCCCCTGCTTTCTGCTATTGTCCAGGTAGGGAAACAGCTTGTATCGTAGGAACAAGCTGTATTTCCCCTGGGTACTAGAAAAGAAGAAGCATCCTTTCTGCTCCCTGAAGAGACTGATGATGATGCTGTGACTGACGATGATGCTGTGACTGATGATGATGGTTTGACTGGTTTTTAGCCCTTGAGCTTTGGAGAAACAACTTCAATTATGGACTGAAGAGCTGATAGTAAGCTTACTTGATAGTTGGTCATCCCATAGCGATGGTAGCTGGTCCTGAATACGGAGAACTCCTATGCAGGTGATGCCTTTGGAAGATCTTAAGTTTTCTAATGCTACAGATGGAGAGAGGGATGCAGTGTGCAAACTCCCGGCTCTTCAGATAGTGTAAGACCCTCAAAACTGCCTGGGATGTAGCATGCCTGGAATATTCCATAGCCAGAGCTGTGGAATATGTAGGGGTAGAAAATGACTGAAGGAGTATCCTGTCTTATTCAGTCTTATATTCAGGCCTCCAAATGATACAGAAGCAGCCCTCTAAGTGCAGATCAGTGGCCCATCAGTTTCTGTGGGCAAGCTGAAGTAACTCAGAGGCAAAGAGAAGCATCTGTTGGGACTTGGAGATGATGAGGTGAGGAATGAAGACAGCACTCACCTTGTTTTCTCTGGCAGTGATTTCAGGTAACAACAACCTGAAGTTGACAAAAATGTAGATTGGAGCTGGAGGTATGCAACATATTGCTAACATTTGTGGTGTAACCACGAACTGTGCCAAAATGATTTTTCTCCTGCCTCTCCTGCCTCACTCTTGACTGAGTAGTAGTGATGCATCTCATCTCTAGAAGCCTAGAAACATTGCACTGTGTTTCCAGAAATATTGTGTGCACCCTGTATGGGATTCCTCGGCCTGTCTTGGAGAGCCAGGCCGCAATGATAAGACTGCTTGCAGAAGGAACAGCTTTGCTCTTGCTGTGCTCAGAAGGGCTTTGATAGGTATTGGACTTCGGGTAGGAGCTTGTTTGGTATGAAATCTTCCAGTAAGCAGAATGATCTCACTCCATGGGCAGGCTTTATCCTATGCATCTGTTGGAGCTGTCAGCATTAGATTCTTATTATCCTTATTTATAGAGCAATATAAGTGCTCTGAGCACTTCACAGATACATAAAAGAGAAGATTTCCATTCTCTAAGGAGCTGGCAGTAACTCAGATGTACAGGAATCATGGGACAATAAGTCAAATTCTGAGGAGGTGTCCTGGATTCAGCTAGGATAGAGTTAATTTTCCTCCTAGTAGCTGGTATGGTGCTGTATTTTGGATTTAGGATAATAATGCTGATAACGCACTGATGGTTTAGTTGTAGCAGAGCAGTGCTAACACAGAGCCAAGGACTTTCTAGCTTCTCACTGGTACTGCCATGCCAGCGGGGAGGCTGGGGGTGCACCAGGAGCTGGAAGGGGACAGAGCCAGCACAGCTGTCCCAAACTGGCTGCAGGGTTTTTCCATATCGTATGGCATCACGCTGAGCAATTATATGGGGTGAGTGGCCAGGGTGGGAGGAACCACTGCTCAGGGATGGGATGGGCATCGGTCAGTGGGTGGTGAGTAACTGCATTGTGCATCACTTGCTTTGTATGTTCTATTATTATTACTATTATTATTAATAATAATCTTCCTTTTCTGTCCTAGTAAACTATCTCAACCCATGAGTTTTTACCCTTTTTCCCCCTGAATCTCTCCCCCATCCCACTGGGAGCACTATGTGCCCGTGTGGTGCTTAGCTGCCTGCTGGCTTAAACCCTAACAAGGGGGCAGATGTGGTGGGGCAGTTACTCAGGGCAGAAGTCTTTGCAACAAGAGGCTATGACAAGAGGGAAACCCTGTTAGCAACAAGTTCGTGCAGAAGGCAAGTGAGGGTGATGGATCAAAGGTGCCGATGAGGGAGGCTAAGAGATGGTGGTGAGACAGAAAGCTTAAGAGTTGACTGGGAAGAGAGGGTTTCAGTGGATGACTCAAAAGGAGCCCAACTCATAGCGCTCCATTCTTTTTCTGCTCCCAGCACTGAGAGAAGATTGAGAACATTTGCACCCTCCCTACTCTTCTACTTCCCTGGCTGCTGAGGAGAGGAGGGAATGATGCTAATGACTATCATTAACAATACTTAAAGTA
This sequence comes from Anas platyrhynchos, assembly GCF_047663525.1. Lineage (NCBI taxonomy): Eukaryota > Metazoa > Chordata > Aves > Anseriformes > Anatidae > Anas > Anas platyrhynchos. The sequence continues at coordinate 23,541,819 of NC_092591.1, forward strand.
CATCTGCCAGCAAGTGCCAGGGGCTGCATTTGCCAGAGAAGTTTGCTTGTAGCTGTAACTCCTCGCTCAGGTTGGGGCCTTGCCTTCAGTGCTTAGAGACCACCAGCTCCTGAAACCAGTCCTGTGCCGTCACAGGGAGCCCAGCGCTGGGTCTTACGCTGTCACCATGCTGGGCACTGCCTGTGGGCATTGCAGAGTTGCTAGCACCAGCCTCGAAGAGCTGGCACAGGAGCAGTGGGGTGTTTTTTCCTCGATGACTGCCAGGACCTGTGTGTCTTCCTTCTCCTTCAAGTAAATCCTTGCAGTGTTTCTCTGTAAAACTCTATTTGCGCTAGTTAAGTAGGTTCTAAGCTTAATAGCAGCATAGTTGCTTTACTTACCTTTATTTGTGAACCCACATGCCTCTGTGAAGGGAGCTACAGACTGCAAGTCAGCAGGGTCTCCTGTCCGTGTCAGCGTACATCATCCATGCTGACCTCCCTCCACAAGCCTGCTGGTGGTTGTGGAAGAGGGCTGCAAGGTTTTGCTGCTCTTTTTTTTTTTTTTTTTTTTTTGCCTGCGGTAATGGACAATGATTTCAAAAAATAAAGATACCGTTGTCCTCCCCCCTCAGCTCCCCCTCTCACTTTGTGCCCTGGTCGAACTAAGCGCTCCTGCTGCCTTTTATTAATCTTCTCCCGGGACGGTGCTATCAGCAGCCCATCAGCGTTCGACATGCCCTCAGTCAGCAGCGCTAACTCGATTAGGGCAGTGAGGAGTGACTTACAGGGGAAGCTCTTCTCCACAGGCAGTATTTGCATACAGTGATTGATGCTGATATGTCCTCTAAACACATCCACATTTTGCATTTTAAACAAAGCAATTGCTGTAGAACTGTTCCCTGTCACTCAGCGGGATTCCCAGCGTACCTTCCCTTTCTTAAAATGGCCTCTCTCTTTCCCCAGGAGGACTCTCAGGTGGGATGAAGAGAAGGTCGCTGACTCCACCTTATGCTTAGACGGGAGGAAAGAAAAGCCTGCTGTTTGTCCTGGCTTGCAAAGTTGCTTCTGGACAGCTCTGTGCTGCGTGGGCAGTGTTACACAGTCAACGGGCTTTCCACCAAGAAGGTCAAGTTTAAATGGGGCAGGTAAACTGAAGAGCTCCCATGTTTCCTTTAAAAACTCTTTCCTGGTCAGATTTAAGGCTCAGGGTGGACTCTCCCAATATTGACTGTCCCCGTTCTGTCCTGGGAATATATGAGGTGGCTGGCACCCATGCAGTACTGAGCATATGTACACGTATGTATGCATAAATTCACCTTCCTTGAACAATTGTCAAAAGAAGATGCCATGCTTCCTTCCAATTTCTGCTGGGCATTTTATTGGGAGGGCCTGTTCAGATGAAGTTCTGATCTGGAAGTGATGTCTTAAGCCATATCTTCTGTAGAGGAGAACATGCAGGGAGAAAATGGGTAAGTTTAACTTCTGTTGAAGGAAGGACAAAAGAAACAAAATGGTAATACTGGTATTTACCAAGGGAATTCAGCTTGCTTTGCAAAGAAGACAAAGAAGATACATTTTTTTCTTTTTTTTTTTCTTTTTTTTTCTTCCTTTTTTTTTTTTTTTCTTATATCCTAAGTATTTCTTTCGTTTCAAAGAAAAAGTAAATTTGCCCAGAAAGCAACTCACTTTGAACAGCAGCAAGGACTTAGCTGTCACTTAGGCTGTTAAGGTCCTTGGAGCTGGCACTCAGTCCTCCCAATTACATGTGGAGTGCAGGGATCACACAGGAGGAACGATAATAAAATTTACGTAACATTGTACAGAGGTCCCAGAAAGAGCATCTCCTAGAGGCTGCCAGTGCTCTTTGCTTTCTAGGTACTCGTGGTTTGCTGCACTGTTAGGGCCTAGGACCTTCAACAAGACTCAGAGGCCTGTTGGTGCAGTGCTCCAGTGAGACCTAAAAAAGCTTTGCTTAGGCATGGTAGGAAATGCCTTTTTTCACCCATTCTGTCACTGCATTCTCATCTTCTGCTTATCTCAGAGGACTTGGAGTGTGCTGCTGATTGCCCTTCGAGTCTGAAAACCTGATGGTTTTACAAAGCTAGGCACTTCGTTCATGGGCTCACACTGTCTGGCTCCGTAGACACGAGAGCTCTGCAGAGAAGGTGGCCCTTTCATCTCCTGCCACACCATATTAATTTTGCAAATGTGACAAGCTCAGCTTCGCAAAAATAACATATTGCCCGTGTCTTGTTCTATTTAATATTGTATTCAAATGGTCCAAGTGCTCAGCGGTGTGGGCTGGGGGGAATGGCTCTGCAGGTTTCACTGTCACTTGAGTGGCAGCTGGCTTCCAGAGGTAATTATAGCTGTTCGGTGCCGTGGTGCACCAGGCCTCTTGGGGATTAGTGGGGCGTCAGGTGCACGATGTCTCAGAGGGAAGCACACAGATGCTTCAGTTCCCAGGCCCTAATGGCCATAAGCTTTATGAATCGTAATATCCACTTGGACCTGGGACTAAAGTGAAAAAGAAGCATTGCAATGACCTTGCAAAAGGTGTTTTAATTTTCCACAAGTCCAAAAAGGCAAATTTAGACCTAAGGAGCTTGATTAAAAGTGAATTGTATTGCCATCATCTGGATGCCTGGAAGGTAATGTCCCCTCAGAAAAATTCTGGGGCTCTGATTTCTAAGTTAGAAAAGAAAACAAAGCCATTATAATTATGAAAATTGTTAAGTTAGAATGTTAACAAAATCTGTAGAGGAATTATAATAACAATTTAACTATGGTAGTATCCAAGTAAACACTGAAGTGAGTTTAATGAAAGTGATACGGGTAATTGGTATGAATTATAGTCTAATGTGTTCATTAATGTCACTACTTAGTGACATTAGGTGCTTACAGAATTAGGTGCAAGAAACTTTAAGTACTTAGAAAATTAATGTGCAAACTAGATAAAGTAATACGGGATCAGCGTGGCCCTTTCTTGTCTTCTTTGGGGTGGGGTTTCCAGGCACTGGACTGCATTAAGAGGCATTAGGCAAAAATCCTATATGCTCTACCTGAGCAATAAAAACTGTTAAAACTGGTAACTTGTTAAGTTTCTGCTCAAGTAAAGTGATTTTCTGGAGTAATCGCAGTACCAAAAACAAACCTGACAAAGTAATGTGTGTTAATTAGGCTCTGTGATCTTAAACTAATCTAAAAGTTGTTAATCACTAGGCAAGAATGGTTAGACTTGCAAATACTCATGGTAAACAGAATGAAACTGTAGTAGTGTCTGTCTGTGCACCTCCAGGGCACATCAGGTGCAGACCGAGTGCCTCTGCGTCTCCGTGCCTCCGGCATAGGTTAGTGCAGGATGCAGTCCTCAGCTTTAGGCCCTCCTGGTTGGGAGCCCTCTGCCTCTGGCCTCTGATGCTTACCCTCAGGTAGGAACCTAGCTGCACTGCCTGGCTGCCCCATAAGGATCCTGTGCTGGTTCCTGTCTTTGCGTCAAGGTCAACTGCTCTTCATTCCTGCAGTGGAGGTTACTCTGTATTTATCAGCTGCTCTGCTCCTGGCTTGCCTCATCCTGGCTGCATTTTCTATAGCCTGGCCATACCTTGGCCAACATCTTTGGAAGGCTGCTGCTTCCTCCCTACTACAGGTTCACAAAAAGGAGTTGTGCTGCAAGATAAGTGAAAGTCCCAAATCAGTGGGGAGGGGGAATGGATGGGAATGCTTATTTCTGAGGTAAAAGCTTCTAGGCACAGAACCAAGACACCTGCTGGATCATTCTTTTCTGTGTATCTTGCCAAGGAAACAGAAGAGATCAGCCGGCCTTTCTTTGCACCCTAAGGCTCCATCTGGACCAGGCATCCTATAAGGGTTGAAGTAGTAAACTCTTTGCTATAATGTCCTTACAGACTGTTGTATGGCCCTTCTCATGGCACAAGTCGGTCAGCTGCCAGTTCTCATCTGTTAAGACTGGGACAAGTGAGGGACTGATGCTGGAATACCAGGACATCAGGCATAATTTCTGCTACTCTCTTTTGTTGTAGTGCCCACAATGGAAATACAGTTAGTACAGGAATAAATACAAATATTTTGCTTATGCAGTTTTTCCCAGGACAGCAGTAGGTGGAATGTGGGAGGATGAAAAGCAGTTTTCTGTAGGATATAGCCACACACAAAAAAAAAAAAGGGGAATGAGGTAGGCAGAAGACTTCGGGAGAATTAAGGGATCTTTTAAGGTACAAGGGGGCAGTGGAAAAGAGGGCAAGGACACTGGAGCAAAATGAAATGACTTCTTTGTGCCAGTCCTTTCCCGTGTTTCTAATTTTACTTGATAATTCAACCAATTTACCTGATTCAAAGTAAAGCTCAGTGGTCTGTGACTTCCCAGATCACCCCACATGCCTTTTTTAGAACAACTTACAGCTTTGGCTACCCTTCATTACTCCAGCAGAACAGCTGATTTTAATGAGAGAAGTCATGTTTTCAGCAGCTCAGCCACTTCCATCCCAGACCCCTACAGACCTCCTGGATGTACATGGTACACCAGGCAGGCAACGATTTGTTATTCTTTAGCAGTTTGTTCCAGCATCTGCTCTCCTGACACCTCAGTCTCAGTAGGTGTCTCATCTTCATTACTTGGGAAGGGTAATTCTGGGAGAGATGTCTTTCCAGCAGGTCTCTCTCTCTTGTGGCGACTCATACAGAGAAGCACTATCTTTTGATGTCTGGATAAGTATTTACCTTTACGGCCTGCTTCTCCAAGAGAGACTTTCCTGTGTGATGCAGCAACAGACAATAGCCATCCCTTCTCCATAAATAAAAGTACTAGGAACACATGAACATGGGACTGGGAGGAATGCTGTGGCTCACACATGTACATGGACCAAGCTACATCTCAAAGGTAGCTGTAGTTTTGTTGCTGTCCTTCCTGCTGGGCAGCACTCCCAGAACATCCTTGCTCCAAGTCTAATGCCCCTTGTTTACCCTGTTTTGGATTCTTTGCTGCTGGCTATCAAAACCCAGATTTTGGGCAATAGGTTGAATTCTGTTTCTTAATCAAAGAGGTGATGATTCCCAGAGAGCAGAGCTTGCAGTGAGGGTATGGGGAAACCTCTTGCTGATGGGAAAAATATATTGTAGCTTTTCTGTTGGCTCTGAAGAGTGCTTGGCTTCGCCTGCCTTGTTCAGATGGACTTTCCTCATCCTCTTCTATATTACTGTCCCATCTGGAAGTACGGAATATGCAGTAAAAGCACATAACAGCTGCTTGTCACCCTTCCTGTATGTGGGAGTCTGATTAAGTCCATTGATTCTGAAGCTCTGAATTGACATATTCTCCCTTTTGCTATGCATTTTTCTTCCCTTTCTTTTCCTGTATCAGCTTGTAAGCCATGAGAAATCTCCCAAATTTCTCAGAATGCATCATTAGTACCATGTTTTTGGGGCATGTTCCATGAGAAAAGCAAAAAAAAGCAAAAAATAAAAGGGGTCATCGAATCCCTGTCCAGGTTGATTCAAGCAGTGCAGCCATTAAATCTCCTCGTATTTTGAGAAGTCCCAGGTATCACTTACATGAGGTTTCAGCCACTTTTCCGGATATATTTATTTGCAAGCAGCATGCCTTGGGGAAGGAGAGCAGAGCCAGGGGCTTGCTTTATGTGCCCTGAGCAGCCACAGAACAGAAAAGAGACCCTGCCCAAAGAGCTGGCAGTAGGCATCATGTGGAGAAGGAAATGCTTGCTGGGTTAGCATGGCAGTACTGATACCTGCAGGATCTGTTACTGATCTGCAGAAAGGGGATCACATTTGCTTTTCTATTAATTACATTTTCCATTAGTTATCGATAGTTATAACGATCACCTTATAATTTTGGTAAACCCAAAACATTTTAATTGCCTCTCTAGGCAGGCATGAGGTTTTGTTTAGCCCTTACTCATTTACAGCTGACAAAGTACATGGGGCACAAGGTAGTCCACGAGCTTTCCTTTTGTTTAGAAAAGGCAGAATGGTCTCCTGATTGAAAAAAGTTGAGAAACACAGCTGTGGAGCATATGTCCTGGCTTTGTCCTCTCCTTCTGGCTCCTTGGTTCTCTCATGATTCTATTCTCAGACACACTTGGAAGGTGTTTAAGATTTATTTGTAAAAACGTTTTTATCTGCTGTGATCACTAAATGTGATCATGATGGTGGTTCTATAATTGCTGTAACTCAAGTCAGGTTAGTAACTATTTTGCCAAATGAACGCAGCATCACGGGAATGCCACTTTTCTAGTTCAACACTGGCAACATCACATGCTGCTACGTGCTACCCTGCTGCACGGCCTTGCTGGCTCCTGCAGGTAGATTTCAGGTTCTCTTGAATTGCACCGTGGAGCATGAGATGAGGATGGTACTTCACTGACAAGGCAGATGCTGCATAGTTTTTTTATTGACTAGACCTGCCATGGAAGCTGCCGTGGTCTAGTCTGACTGAGGACTGTGGACTTCATTGCTATCTACTTTGGTTGCTTTGTGTTCCTTGCAGAGCTGGAATGTCAGCACACCTCAGGAGAGCCTCAGCAAAGGGGAACAATAAACATAGTTAACTGGGGTGCCCCTCCTTCCAAGTGGAAGCTATCCAGAACAGGAGGACTCCCAAGAGGGGTTTGGAGCAGCTCAGTGTGGTCAGCTGGCACAGGAGACTGCGTAGTCACTGATGTTCTTCCCACCCACACGGGCAGTGTGACAGAGACAGGGCACGAGGAGAGAGGCAGGAGAAAGAGAGGCTATCACAGCAGTGAAGAAACCAAAACACAGTGCCTGATCATGAGAAATCAAAAAATTGAGGTGGAAAGAAGAAGATGCAGTAGCAATTTAGTTTTTTTTTCTGCAGCTCTGAAAAGCTAAAAATGCTCAAGGCAGTGGCAGAGCTGAGGCTAGCACCCAGAAAAGATAATGCCTATGCTAATGCAGTTCCCATAAGCATCACTTCCTTAGGACGCTGCTGAATTTTTATGGTTTGATGAAAAAAGCAGTGGGGGAAATAAGTGATTACCCCAGGCTTGGTTACAGGGGTTCATTAGATAGAATAATAGCCAATGAAATTGTATTTCTTAAGATTGACCCAAAGGATCGTTGATTTGTAGTAGCATTAACCACTGGCAAAAAAATATAAACAAGAGTTTGGTTAATGTGTTTGAGTTTAATAATGTAAATGGTAATGGAAAATTACTTGCACAATTGACTGCTTTCAGTGTTGCAATAGAAAAGAATTTACAATGCTGGAAATGTAATTATTGAAGGTGATTATAATTTTGGCTTCAGTTAGATCATTTTCCTTCCAAATACAACACTCTTCACTCCAATGAGATTATTCATAACTTATGTATTGCACTTGACTTAATTGGCATATGGTGTAAATTAAGCCCTCTCAAAAACATGATTTATGTGCTTTGTTCTAACCGATCTATTAAAGGCAGCTTGTTTTGCGTTGATTCTTGCCAATTTAGGCAAAGTGATTTCAGTTTGCTCTGTCGTGGCTTCTCCTTATCTGATCACTGTCCTGACTTATTATTCAACAACTGCAGTTAAGTTGGAGCCGTGTGATAAAGCTGATTGAAAATGTAATGCCAGTTTCTTGAAATCAGAGAACAAAATGTGTAGTAATTTCATTCATCAGAATAATGCACTTTTTATAGCATGGTCAATGTGCTCATTTTAAGCGTTTGGAGAAGCAGTAGATTGGTATTTATGATTTTTAAAAGCCAGGATTTCTAAACAGAAAACAAATTTTAAAGTGCAATAGGAAGGAATATATTACCCAAAATCTCTTATCTAATACATCAAGGAATTCATTAAAGATCATCTGCTTTTAAAACACATTTCTGCTATAACAAAAGGATTAGATCAGATAAAGGCCAAGGAGTCTTTTTAGTTCCCTTATTTTCAGATGGAAAAAAAACGGAGGAGAAAAACCTCTATTGGGGAAAAGGCCTCACCCATCTATAGGCAGAAGGATTCTGATCTGTTAATGTTATTATTGTTAGAAAAATATGGTTTAAATAGGTTAATTTTTTTAAAGCTATTTTGAAGAAAAATGCAAACTTCAGTAGTGCTGTGAATGGAAGCATAACCAAGAGACTCAGTGGGTGAATGTCTGCATGGAGATAGATACAGGAAGAGTGCCCTGACCCTATCTGTGTGTCAGACAGGGACTAGGGTTTTGTCTTTAGAGATCCAGCTCAAGTGGTGCAAGGCAGCCATTTACCTTTCCTAATTTAGTTGGTGCAGTGTGTACCCAGTGAAAGGGGTAAGGATGGCAGCTGCATTTCAACCCTACAAATAAAGGACTGAGGGTGAAATTGAGAGAGACATAGAAGAGTGTGAGCAGTAGGAAAAGTGAGCACGGGACACTGTTCCTTGTGTCTTCTAATGCAGGCTGTACGGGCATGAAATGAGACTTGCTGATGGCATGTTCAGAACAGGCAAGCAGCCACTTCTTTGAATAGTGGGCTAAGGAACTCGTTGCTGCTGAGGAGCTGAACACTTGGATTGGTTAAAAAAAGTGACCGGACAAATCCATGTAAGAAAAAATCATCAGGGGATATTAAACACAAAGACTTCTAAGATCTCTAGCTCCGGAAGTCTGATCCTTAAATGGCTGGGAGACTTGCTTTTATACCTCCTTGCCCTGTTTTTACAGCCTCTGGTCATCTGCTGCTGGCCACTTTTGGAGTGAGGGAACTGGCCTAAATGTGCCTGCAGTCTGAACCAGTACAGCTGTTTCTGCGTGCGCTGCCCAGAGGTGGTTGCACAACGCTTTCAGCAACGTTAGCATGTGACTGGTGAGATCTAAGGGCTCGGTGAAGCACTGAAATCTGTAGCAGTCCGTGATGAGTCAGTGGTAGCTGTTGTCTTTCTCAGTTTTTCCTACTAATGATGCTTTGAGCCTTTGGCCAGTTCTGGTCTTTCCCGTGACTTGACTCCTGCTTATCGTTATTTGGATGCTGCTACTCCCAGGGCTGATGACTTTTCTAGCCTTACCCAAGCCCCAAGGAAGGAAGCACACAAACACCATAACCATGCCGGTCCTCTCAAAGCTGATTAGCACTTATGGAAAGAGACTTTCTGGCTGCAGTTCTTTTGGATTGGGGCTGTTGTTTTTGGCAGGCTGGCAGCAGTCAGGACTGCTGTGTTTTGCTGAACCATCCTTGGGCTTTCTAAACCCCATGCTCGTTAGTCACTGCTCAGCCTCTGTCTTTTCCAGCCACCCCCAGCACACTGCCAGGTTAGTCCTCCTGTTCTCCAGGCACAGGTGCTCAGGTTTTTCCACGGTGTCATTTCAAGTAGGTTGCAGTGGGAGAGACTGACGTTGTAAAGAAATGGGCACAAACTCTCCAGCTTTCTGTTACTGGAAAGTTGAACACTGAAATCTTATGTACATTATCTAATGTTTGCTTTTGTTCCATGTGTGATACCTTAGCCTGAAAAACGTTGTTGGTTTTCATTTTATTTTGGGTGCTGGTAGTCACAAGCAACTACTTCAATCATTTGGAGTTGAAGAACATTTCCTAACAGTTAAACGTGCCTCTAACTTGACTTTAGAGAACTCAGTACAAAGAAACCTCCTCCCCAGCTACTCACAAAAACAAACAAACAAAAACCCCAACACCCTACAATTTAGTATGAAGCTCTCCTGTAAGATGCAATTTCAGGTTGCCCTCAGCCTTTCTCCCACTGTTCAGTGCGCCTACTGTAAGCTTTTTTGTTATTATTTTTTTAATTCCAGGGTGACTGAATAATAGTAAGGAAAGCCTAGAAGAACCTGATGGTTGCCAAAGCAGAAGGATGCCCAGGAAATGTAAGGAAGGCAGTTGCTACTATAGAAGTACAGCTCCGGGTGCCACACCAACTTTTCAGAACCCCCAAACTACTGCTTTTCTCAGTACCATAGATCAACGATTCCCAGGTTGTATTTAACCCAAAGTAAAGTCAGGATTAAACTTCTCCTACCATGGTGGCTAAGATCTAAACTTGCTATGAGCTGTTACAGAAGTCAGAGAAGGGTGAGGGCTCTAGATGTGGGTGGACTACAAGGACGAGCGTGAATATGCACATGCAGACTTCCTAAGGGACTGTGCTGGTTCAGACTGAGCCCATCACAGAGCAGTATGACTGGGAGGCTGGAGGCAGCTCTCTTAAGTGTAGAGAAGTCTTGTCATTCTTCACCTCCCTCCCAGCTCTGTGCTCATCTTTTTTTTTCAATTGTGCCTATTTCTATCCCATGGCTTTTCCTACCAGCCACTGCTTCTTCAGCCACCTCCTCCTCTTCCTCTTCTTCCTCCTCCCGAGGGCAGGCTGAATGGCTTCTTGGTTGCATGTTTTAGAGGAGCCATCCCAGTGAGTACCACTGTCTGTTGAAATTGTTTCATAGAGGGCTTTGGCAGCACTGACTGAGGTGTATGGGGATGGCGGTGCTTACACGGGGTGTGGAGCTGTCTGTGCTATAGACTCAGATGTAGAATAAAAACCTGGGGTCCTGATTTCTCACATCTCTGCCCCAGTCGCCACAGCACGTTTCCTTCTGCTTTCTCAAGCAGACACGAGCTTGCCCTCCTGCAGCACCTCACCGCCAGATCAATGCAAATGCCATGACTTCAGCACTTGTACCCACTTTATAAGCACTGGACAGCTGCTGCAGTGCTTGCAACACTCCTGATGTCACCGTTGGGCTTAAGCCAGTGGTCTATTTTATGATTAGAGATTTTGTTTTTCCCTGGAACAACTTCAAGGCTTTTTCATCGCTAGCTCATGTTTATTCCTTGCACCAGTGAAGTGCAGGAGGTGGGGAAAAACGGGTGAGTGGAAGAGACAGAGCGGTTCGTGCCAGGGCCTGACGGCAGTGCCTGCTGAACCAGCCCTCAGCAATGCTCATCTTACAAAAACTCAGAAGCTTGCTGAGAATTTTTTTTTTTTTGGATATGGGAAAACACCAAAATGAAGGCTTCTACGTGAGAGGCTTGGACTTATTTTCCTTTTCACAGCGTGCAGTGATCAGGCCTTCCCCCACCCCGGCCCCGTCAGTGGGCCTACGTGCCTCCTGAGGGGCAAAATGGATCATGTCCTAAACACAATAAACATTACTCTGTCTGGGTTAGTTTTTACATTTCTGTGTTTTATTTCTTGTTCTGTTTGAAATGACCTGTACCACAAGAATACAATTTATTTCACAGGTTTTTCTTTTTTTTTTTCTTTTTCTTTTTTTTTTTTTTTTTAGGAGCAGATAATAGTTAAGTAGATACTGTTTATGTCACTGACTGTCTATAACTCCCTGCATCATTCTCACAGCCTCTGTCTCCCCAGCTTCCCCATATAAGCCAGCCACAAGATCAAGAGTGGCCTTTGGCCATATGATTGATTATAGCTTGTGGATACAAAGTGGAAGCACTTTTTCTCAGCTCCAGTCGGCAATAAAAGCTCAACAAGTTACATTCTAGGGTCTTTCTCAGTGATTTTCCCCTCTAAGAGCTGCTTACATGTTCCTGGTGCAGCATGTTTTATTTTATACATTTGTTAATTGTTTTAAAAAAAAGATGACAGCTTACAAAGAGAAAAATAATGCCCCCTTAGCGTGAACAATACTGCAAGGTTCTGATCGTTGCAGGGGAGTTTCTTGTAGCTTCACAGTTTTGCTGCAAGGTGTAATGCCCAAGTTTCCCCAGAAACCTAATTCTGTGTGGTATTTTACCCTTTCTTCTAATTGATCCCCATGAGATTCATTTTGCATTACAGGCCAGAGACCGCTGTTCCCAGAGAAGAATGTGCCCAAAAGAGAAGAGCTGGTCACTTGGGAAGAAGTGCCTTTTGCAGAGGCTGACAGGTAGGTGGTTTCTGTTATCCGCGCATGCAAATCAGGGGCTCGAGCTCTTTTACCATCACAGTAGCTGTATGTCGGCTCCATGCTTATTCACCATCACTGATACACTTACCTCGTTCTTTTCTTTCAGTCACAGAGGCCGTTTGTGTCCCAAGGCCCAGACTCTGGCACCTTTTGCCCCACGCAGAAGGACAGCTGTATGGAGCTGACTGTGACTCCCAAGTTACAAACAAATGGTATAAAAAGCACCGACCAGAGCCCAATTCCTGGTTCATGGCTCAAGTACCACATCTCCAGACCTTTTTGTAAGAGGCTATGAGCATTCAAAGAACTAAGCAGTTGCTGAAGCCTCATTTCCTATTTCCAACTGCACTGAGAGAACTACGCTAAGATGCCACCCCTCTCTACAGGCCCAGCTCACCGTGTAGCTGGACATGCCCCTCAGCTGTGGCAGCGTGCTAGTACTAGTGATGCACAGACCAGAATAGCTGGGAAGGGAAGAGGCGCATGGGATTCCTGCACCTGTCTGAAGGGTCTGAGAGACCTGACCTGCTTCCCAATTAAAGATGGTACAAGACTTTGAAGGGTTAAATTTAGACACGTGTTTCTGTCCCAGTTCCTGGGGAGGAGTTTGCATTCCTGGTGTAAAGAGATTAATAAATGTTAATTACTGCCTGGTTCAGGTCCCATCCTATTTCAGACGCAAACATTTCCGAGCCTATTACCTTCAAGCAATGGGGGATAACCAGATGGGCTCCAAGGTTATGCAGCTGTAATGGAGAAAGATGGTCCTGAAAAAAAATATGCATTTGGTATCTTTGTATTGTTCTGCCAACGCAAGAGCTGCCTCCATACCATAGCTCAACTCTAAATAGCCAGCACTGGCTGTGGGCTACAAGCTGATGCAGCAGCTCTCCTTTATAGTCATGCCTGTAGGTTGTTCTCCCTTCTGTTCTGGAAAGCAGGCCCAAATCCAAATTCAATAAAGCTGGAAGAGCCTTTTGCAGCATCACAGAGTGGTTGAGGTCATCTGCTCCACGCCCCCACTTGATCACTTGGGTGACTTAGAGCAGATTGCTCCGGACCATTTATTAAATGACCTTTCCAGCCAGGATCCCACAGAACAGGACTTGCTTCTAGGAGCTTTTGAGCCCACTTTGGGACAGCTGCTTATGCACAGCTGTGAAGCAAGTTCAAACACAAAGTACTGCGGCTGGCCTGAGCGGGACTCGGCTGGGAAGCAACAGTGGTCAAGTGAGTCCCACTTAGAGGGGATCGTGCAGCCCAGCAAACTTGTGAGTATTCGTGCCACAGCCAGAAAGAGTTGCCAGGTTGCAACACATGGCAAGCTGGCTCCAGTGATGGCTTGCATTTCAGTTTGGTCCCTCTCAGTCACAGATGGGTACAGGGATCATCAGCGCAACCAGAAGCTATAATTTTCTCCCCAGCTGCCTCTGGGAGGGAGATGAGGAAGAGAAGCACAAGTATCTGTTCAAAGCACAAGGCCACTGTGTAATTGCTGCTGCAAGCATGAAAACAGTCCCAGCTCCCATGTGCCTTCTGCCCCTTAGGTCTCTGTTGGTTTACTAATGTGCCTGAAGCAAGACCGAATTCCTTTATTGAGTACAAAATGGGTGAGAGCAGCTATGACTGTACAGTGCACGGCGAACTCAGAGGAGATGGAACCGAACTGACTCACGTACCAGGAGTGGGCTGGCTACACGAGCTGAGAGCTCAGTATCAGCAGCCTCAGTCTCTGAGCTAGCCTGACCTTCACACTGCAGCACCGAGAGCCTGCACAGTGACACGTTCTGCTCCAGTAGAAAACAAGCACCCACTGTCTCCCTGATCACACACCTTGACCATCTGGAAGGGTTCCTGCTGGGGCCACAGCACCTGGGCTATCCAGGAAAGGACAGAAGCTTGATGGGAACAGAGGCAGTAGAGGTCGTGGTGTCTCAAATGCAGATCAGAGACTTGCTCGCCTCTCCTGCCATGCCACTGACCACAAAACAGACAATACGTTCAGGTTTCATCAGCTCAGGCTGGCTCAGATCTAAGTGACCAAGAAAATAACATCTCAGAGAATGCAAACAAGCTGCTTTTGTCAGTCACCCAAATTCCCTTCTGCCAACTGGGAATGCAGCAGTTGTGGCTTAGACAGCAGATCTAAACCAAGGCTTGGATGCAGCAGGAACCTTGTTACATGAGAGGAGTAAATAAACATTCCCCCACTTCTTCTCCCACCACCTCGAGGTCAGGTATACAGCTTTTTCCATCAGCAAGAGAACCTCTTAACAGGTCCAGGGACAACCTATGCTAGCTAGCTCTTTTGCTGCTGTTGAGGATAACAGGATGAGGCAGGGGAAGACAGTAGTTGGGATACTGGATTTGGGGGTTCCACACCACCCTCTAAGTTTATTTCCCTAGGCTGTCACAAAAAAAATAAAATAAAAGCAATCTCTTGGGCTCAGGAGCTGCCTCCACGAAAAAGCGGTTCCTTTGATTCCTAACTAGCATTTGGCAATAAGCCTTAGTCTGTGTGGAGGCAAAGATCTATCACTTTAATGAAGTCTAGGAAAGCCCTGGTTCGGGGTGTACTTATACTTGGGCGGTAACCATGCAGACAAAGCCTTGTGTTCTGTGCCACAAGGAACGAGTGGGGAATGGCACTCAGCTGAGCTGAAGAGGCAGGTTTGATACACTACAGGGCGAAAAGTGTGGAAGAATTGTAGTTAGCACCACATAGGAGAGGATGCAGAGATTATCAAGTCAACCCAGCACGAGAGCTTACATTGGGCTCTTCTCTTTCCTTGCCCTCTGGGAAAGGAGACTCGCGCTCTCTCAGGGACGCACATCCTGCCTCTTCAGGGTCCTGTGGGGATTGTGCATGGGAGGGACTAGCCAGGCGTAATGACACACTGTACAAGGTCGCAGAATATCTTACACAGTTAGGAGCATCTTTCCCGGTAAGAAGTGGGGCCTGTATGTACAAGTGTTAGCTGTCGCTAGAGGAGCCCGGGAGGCAGCCGTTGCGATCAGGAGAGGTCCAGTAGTGCCCCTCTCCAAAGGAGCACCCGCCCTATGGTTAGAACCAGAAAGGTGGCGAAGTGAAGGACCCTGGCTGCTTCCCCTTCTATCTAACCCCTCGCAACACCAGCAGATCAAGTTTATATTGACTCTATTCTTCCTCTCTTCCTGCTTTAGTCCCCAGTCCCCCTCCAGCACTGGCGGAGGGAGCTGGGGAGCAGGCGGCCTGGACAGTGCTAAGAGCATCACCGCTCAGAGGGGCCGAGCCCCAGCGACCGCCTCAACAAGTGCAAGAGCATATTCTGGTATTTCCCACAGAGAAAACAAATGAAAAAAAGAGAAACAGGTGACTGATTAAAAGAGTTTCCCCCCTCCTGTACACGAGATTCTGCAGTCACGCCGACAGATAGACATTAAATAATTCTTCCATAATAAATGATTGGAGATAAAAGCCGGCGGTGGCTGCTGCTGCTGTTTGGATTGCTCCATTGTCTGCATCTTTGTTTCTAGTTTGTTCCCCGGCCACTGTCGGCTGGCGCTGGGGCTGTCAGACCTTTGCCTCTAGCATTTCTAGGAAGAGTTTATGCATGGGAACCTTGCCCTGCAGTTTGATGCTGTAGAAGTGCTGCACAGCTTTGGCGGCCGTCTGCCGCAGGAGGGGCAAGGTCAGGAGCAGCTTGCCTGCTCGCCGGGGCTCCTCATTGCGCTGACTCAGCTCGTAGTCCTGCAGGGCTTCGTGGAGAAGGTCCTGGAGTTTCTGCACTGCATCCATGTCCTCTATGTGCATGGAGTCTGGGGGGAGGGAGAAGAGAAAACAAACAGCAAAATCAGACATAAGGAGGGAAACGCGTTACAGTCCTTAAGCTAAAGATGCTTCCTTTATTTTATTGCTTTTCTGGTTTTGTTTTGTAAATGAAAAAAATTTTACTGGGTAAAAACACCTTGCTGGCAGGTGCTGCTGCTCCAAAATTTGGCATGAGCCCCCAGGAGCTGGCCCTAGGAGTGCAGGAACAGTGAGGCTGTTGCTGGGGTTGATGACACCTTGTGCCCCGTGTGCCCACTTCGCTGGTACCCCAAGTCTGTGTGGGGGTCAGCCTGGGGCCTTTGCGACTCACACTTCCACTTGCCCTCCATGCTCCTGCCGGGGAGAGTCACCCTGCAAGGGGCAGCATCTGCTGTGCTGCCACTTGGGAGCAATCTCATTAAGAATAATTAACACTGCTATAGTGCTTCATCTGTCTAAACTGCCTAATTGCCGTGCAGCTGCTCAGGGTGTCAGCAAGACAGAAAAGCCCCAGTAGGTCACAACCGGTGTGCACAGGGGTGTTGCTGGCCCCACCTTTGTGCATATGCCCCTGCTTTCAGAGACTGCCAGCAGCTGCTCGGAGAGCTTCCCGTTTCAGTCCATCACAGAAATCCGTGTGTCCTGCAAGGCCCCTTCCCCCAGGCTGCCAGTCAGATTCCTACAAGCTGCTGAGGGCCTTGCAGAGTGTGCAAGGCTCCCTGGTGTCTCTCTGGGGCAAAGGTAGCTCGTAGTGACCCCATCCAGGGTCAAGCTGAGGTATGTGAGGTGAACACGGGCGAACACAGGCTGCTAAACTCGTGGGTAAGTCCTGATGACAATGGGCAGCACCACCGAGGGGAGAGGTTGTTCTGGAGAAGCTTCCCAAAGACAGCATCGCTGATGGCTTTGCTCCCTTTCATCTCGCTGATACTGGCTTCTTCCTTACAACTCCAACAAGAGCAGGACACACCGTTGCCTTGTCTTCATTGTTCAGAGACTTTTAATCAATATTGAACCTATTGATAAAGATTGCTGCCACAGGGCAACGAATCCAGGAGCAGCAGCAAAGGGATGCTAGAATAAGCACGCGTGCACGCAGAACTGCACCCGTCTGCCCCTCTAGCTGGGCTTTGCAGTGTAACAGGGGGCTGGCTCAGCCCACACACATCCAACACAAATGTGAGGGCTTGGGTTCCTGGGTCTGACAGCAGTGAAGAGGAGGGAAGCTGGCTGAAATGCCCAAATCTCTCTAGAAATATATGTCACCTCTGTGGAGAGCTCAACACAAATTAGAGACTGTGAATTTCATAAAATACATGTACAGTTATATCTACTCATGGTGCATGATTTATGAAGTATTACAACAGTTGAGAAAATATTCTGTCTAGCAAGAAAGCTGTTTAAGAAGCTGTTTAGAAGGACTCCACTAATTAGAGGATATTAAAGGGTTGAACTTCCAAGAAGCCTAGTGAGGAAAAATCATTATCGCTACATTTGCTTTTTGTATCGAAGAGACCAGGCAACAAAGGCCAGAAAAGGGCTGGCAGGTCTTCACAGAGACCTGAGCTAGCCACAAAGGTTAATTTGGAGGAGTAGAGAGGGAGAAGCACGTTGCCAAATCAGTCTGTCGACTTCCCCCAGATAGGCAGCACCTCTGGAGAACTCCCATGCACAATCAGGGGAAGCAAGTGTGCTTCCTTCCAGATGGCAGAGGTGATTTTGGAGATAGAAGCATCAAGAGCTGGAATTTGGAGAGAAACATGCTCCAGCCTTCTTATTTAATGTTTTTTTTCTGGCCAGGGGCACATGGGGGAGAAGTAATCATATCTTATCAGAGCTCACAGAGCCCAGTGGGTGCCAGAGGTACCAAGCAGTTAAGCCATGCTTCAGCTCAAGGTGGGTGCTCTGCTTTTGAGTACTGATGCTGCTGTGCAGTAGACAATGCTTAAGTTGTGCTCTCATGCCACCTAACCTCTGTACAGTGAGACCTCATAGCCCTAAAAAGCTAGGCAGATAGGTGGAGAGAAATTGGGGAAATAAAGATCAAGGCCTGCCTTTCCTCTCTTTCCTGAAAGCAGCTCAGAATTGGCAGCTGACTGCAAAAAATAAAATAACATTGCAGGATTAATTTCCTTGCAATCCATCAATGAGCTGGTGTCAATGGCATTGATAAACTGTTAATTACAAAATCAATAGCTATGAATTTTTACAGCTGCCAGAGCACTGAGGTGCTCTGGAGGCTGCCTGGCCATGTCCCTGAGGGTCAGCAGGCCTAGATGTGAGGCTATATGGCAGGAGCCCTTCTCTCCAGCACCGCTGGCATGGCACATAGGGCAGGCGGGAGACTGGACAAGGCCTGCTGCCTCCTCACCTGACTCTCTTCTTGCAGCTTCTGGCAGGAGGAGGAAGAACCTACGAGGACCCATTAATGTAGAATTTGCTACACATCCCCTTGCTAGATCCACATCTTGTTCACTCCATCTCAGCATTAAATGTACTGGCAAAGAAAAAAAAGGTGGGGGCAGGGGATAACGTTTCCCCCTGGCCATTTTAGGTTGTCCTTAACTGAACATGTGCTGAGGGCTCTTCAAAACACAGGTTGATCAATTTGTATTCTTGAGGCAAGAGGACCTAGAAATGTTTAAGATGAGGCTGCTGTCTCTGAAGGGTAACAGGGTAAGTCTATAGCATGCTTACTGTGTCAAAAAATGGGTGATGATCACACTGTTGGAACATGCTTGCTGCTCTGGGCATTAAGAATTCATTTCTCAGCTCTCTGAAATGCACCTGGTAAAGACAGTCTTTGCTTGGATTCTCTCACCCACCAGGTGAGCCCTGGTGGCATTTCACTGAGGATTTAGAGATCAGCCACAGCCCTGGCAGGGCGGCTCCTTCAAACCAATGCCTGCCCTATTGTCGGTTTCTCCTCTAGCGAGGAGTGAGTGAGCTGCCCCTTCTGGTTCCATTTGCTTTAATTACTAGAAACAAAGGGTCAACGTACAACGAAGAGAGGAAAGTCCCGAGAAGCTGGATTACATGAGCAATTACACCCAGAAGGGATAGGGAAAATTCAGGAATTTACCTAGATGGAAGGCAAGCAGCAGAAGGCAGGTCTAGGCAGCACAGGTGCTAATCTAAGAGTTCAGCTTTAAACCCTGCCTCTGACCCAGGGGAGTTATGGACTAGCCCTGAGGTAGTCTGCATTCTTAATGGTTTAGGAGTCAGCTGTTTGCATGCAAGCAAATACATGCAGGCTCTGCAAGTTTATTCCATGTCAAAAATACATTGAGAATAATAACATATTAAAAGAATGCAGGGTTGAATGTGAAGGTTATATTATAAAAATACAGCTTGCGCTATCTAGCTTCCTTGTACATGTGCCGAAAGGCTCTAGCTGCATGAAAAACAAGATCTCATGTTTTACTTTCAGTAGCAATACGATAACAAAGCAGGATTGTTGTGGCTTATGCTCCTACAGAACCGCACTTCTACCTGCACCAGAACAAACCGGTGAAGTCAGAGCGGCTCTTCCCATCCAGCTGAGGACATGCAGTGGCCTGTGCCTCCTGACCCTTACCTCGGTTTCTTTATTCCACAAAGCTGGAAGCAGAACCCTGAAGCAGCTGATAAGTGTTGTTTTTTTGCTCTGTCATTGCTCAGTGTTCCTCCACTCCTGATACAGACCATCCCATAAGCCTTACACTGGGCTTAGTCCTGAGAGCAAAGTGAGCAACACCAGCAGAGTGCTTCCGTTGCACTGTGAAGAGCTTGATAGCATCAAGGCTGGGGTCCTACAACAGCTCTGCTCATAGCATGAGCCAGATAAGTGTCCCAGTATGGCTCTTCTGTCACCCTGTCACTGCACTGAGGAGCCCTTCTCCTTGTTCAGTCCTTGTGACCTTCCTGGTAGACAGGAGGCAGTTTTTTTTTTTTTTAACAAGAGTTGATTACATAGCCAAAAGCCACCGTCCCACAATCGAGAGAGGCCAGCCTTGGCCATCTGCCCATCCTGGTTCAGTGGCAAAGTGAAGGCAGCAATTAGAGGTAAAAAAAAAAAAAAAAAAGCAATATATGAGAAATTGAAAAAGGGAACTAGATAGCAATTTATATGAATCAGAAGTTATGAAGTGTAGAAAATCGATAAGGGAAGTGAAGGACATTGGAAGAAAATCCAGGGCTGAAAGGGATAAGGACTCCTCAATAAAGAAGAGTTTTATAAATATTTAAGAAAAACAATCATTTGTAGGGGTGCTCTTTTCTGATGGAGATGATTAAACTATTAACAGAATGGGGAGACAGAAGTCCTCGGTGAGTATTTCTGTCCTGAGCTTAGAAAAAAGAAGTGTTATGTACCTGTCTTACATGAAATGAAGATCATCAAATCATAGAATAATGACAATGAAGACTCCTTAGTCTGTTGTTTATGCAAGAAGATACTAGACATCTGTTAGGTACAAACTTCACAGAAATCAGCAGACCTTGCTTTAAGAGATCTAAAATTGCTGGTGAAGGCTCGTCTAGGGCAGATTAATGATGAACAAGTCTTGGTATTTTTGAGAAATTCAAAATGGCTGGAGAAGTTCTAACGATGCATATACTTTCCTGGGTCCTGTTCGATAATTGCCATGGTAGCCTGGTGTGAACCAGAGCAAATAAAGGAAAAAGAAATGTGATGTTCAATTAAGACTTAAAAGATGGTATTACAACTACTGCCAGTCAACAGAATACTTTGGAATAAAGGTCTTGTCAAACAAACCTGATTTCATTCTCTGATGAGATTACAAGTTTGGTTGATAAAGTTAACTGCATAGATATAATAGACTTAGGCTTTTATAAGGCACTTGGCTTAGCACCACAGGACATTCTCATTAAAAAATTAGCACTGTGCAATACCAATAAAGCACACTTTCAATTGATTAGTGAACTGGCTAGATGACAGATTTCAAAGTAGCTATCAGTGGTGAATCATCCCTGAAGGAGGAGTTTTCTAGTAGAAATCCACAGGGATCAGTAAAAAAAACAGATGCTACCCAACATTTTTATCAATGATCTGTAAGTGATTTCTTTCTTTCCTTTTTTTTTTTTTTTTTTTTTTCCTTTCAAATTGCTGCTAAGATGTGTGGAAGACAAGGAGGAACAGAAGGCTGTAAAATAGGCAGGATAGAGCAGCCTCACAGAGTGCTCTGGACACTTGAAGTAACACATCTATAGGCAAGAAATGCAGCTATGGGACAGGAACTGTATCATGTCAAGCTGTAAGGTCTAAAGGACCTGGGATCACAGGAGGCAGCTCAGAAAAGATCAGTATGTGGAGGATGAACTCAGGCAAAATCACATTAGGAATATGGTACCTTTTTTTTTTTTTTATATAATTGAGGGAACAATTTATTTCTAGAGTCAGCTATCATGAAAGATTTCAATTACCCACTTTATCTTTCTGGAAGATGGCTTTAGCTGAGCACAGAAACTGGACTCAGTGCTGACCTGCAAGGGTGAATTCTGTTGAAAGTTCGGCGAGATGTGAGACAGTGAGACTCCGGGGATGTAGAGGGAGCCCTCGTCACACGGTAGCTTCAGCCAGCTTCCCTTTGGAAGGGACTCCTGAGCAAATATGTGTCTGGCTGTTGTGCAACAGCAGCACAGCACGCAGCACCTCTCGTGTCTCCCACAGGCACAGGCTTCCAGCCTGCTGGCCTGAGAGCTGTGACCTTCCCCACACTAACATGGAGGCACTGGGCTGAGGGCCCTGGCCTTTCTCATCCTTTTCCCAAGAAGAAATAGCACAGTCACAGCAGACTTTTGCCAGCACATCTTATTCTCTGTCATCCAGATGGAAGGGACCCGGGGGGTGGGTGGGATTGAGTGCTTGTTGTCACCGAACATTTCCAGGACCAGACCAGGCAGTCCCAACCCAACAGGGTTCTTTTTTTGGGGGGTGGGATGGTGGGATTTAAAACTGGGACCAGGGTGTCCCTGTTTGTTGTAACTGACCAACACTACTTAGCTGAATGCATGCTTGGCCTAAATTCCCTTATCTGAGCTCACGGCACACGGCCCTTCTCTTAGGGCCAGAAGCCAGCAGCCAGCCCAACCCTGGCTGGTCCCACTTCCTAATACAGACACAGATTGCAACTGGGGCTGTAGTGGCAGCAAGCAGTACTTTTCCCTCCTTTTCAGCTTGGAGCCTCCATCTCTCTCCTGTCTGTGGACAGAGGAACTTTGGGGATGCTGTATGACACGGGCAGAGCACCATCTCGGGCACTGGGCCCTAGATTGCTCCCAGGTCAGATAACAGCACGGGCTTTAACTCCCTGATCGTGAGGCTGCCTGAGCCAGGGCTGTACCTGAATTGGCGAGGGCCAGAGCTTTGAGCGTGACAAACTCCTCCTTTTCCACCTTGAGCTTCTTGTAGCGGCGCACCAGTTGTAGGATGGCCAGGTAGAGCTCCAGCAGCCCCGTCAGACGAGAGTGTTCTTCGTCCATGATGTAGTCCTCAGCATAGACAAGCTTGTCCTCGTACGGCAGGGAGCGGTACACAATGCCCAGGATGAGGATTTCCATCCAGGCGCTCTGCAGGAGGCTCATCTGGTCCCCAAGGGAGAGATTGGAGAACCCTGAGAGGGCAAAAGACAGCCAGGGTCACAGGGGTGTACAGCAAAGCCTCTAGGAGCCTGGGCTCCTTAATTTCCTTGGGATTCATCCCAAGAACTCTCCCCCACTGGCCACTCTCAAAACAAGGCTTACTGAAGCAACCTCTGTCTGTCTGGCAATCAGCACATGCAGAATATGGCAACCCAAGGCTAATGATAACCTCTTTTTAGTGAATTCTACCTCTCCTAATGCAGCAGCTGTTTCATACCACATTTTCCTGCTCACTGTTCCTCCACAGTTTTGTACTGCAGCCTATTTAGTCTCCCCAGCTGAACCAAAGAGCAGAGCAGAGCTCCAGAGAGCAGAAAAGAGGGATCTGATGGGATAGGAGGAAATGACACGGGCCTGAATTTCAAGCACAGCATAATCTCATTCAGCCAACATGAGAAAAGGTCCCACCACAACAGAGCACTGAAGAGTCAAAAGCTGAATTTATCTGTGAACAGAATCCTCTTCCACTTGTCACCACTCCCTGAGCTCCATCAGCTTTCTGCCCCTCACAGCCAACAATCCTACGCAGCATAAAAAGACCTTTGTGGTGCTATTCAAGTACCTAAAACACTGCCAGAAACCGTAGCAATGGAACAAGCAGCCAGCAGTGAAGCAAGGCAACCTCCCCAGATACAGAAAGAGCAATCACAGTCTGGACATCGACAGTGACAGCCCCGGAGCCCTGCTGGCAGTGCTGAGAAAGTGGAGAAGCTGGAACAGAGAAGTCCTGTCTGTCCTGAGGGGAAAGGGATAACAACAACAAAAAAAAAAGTGCACAGGAAGGAAAGCTGTATCCGTTCTGTCCTCTGTACCAGGCATGTGAGAAGGCCAGACCACAAAAGACCCTAGGAGGCAGGCACTGTACACAGCCATCACAAACAGAGATGTGTTGGTCCCCTCTAGGCAGCTCCTGTCCACCGCTGACAGGCAGGAGCTGTGCTTTTTGGCAGCTCCTGGTGTCTAAAGGTTCCCAGGGCTGTGGGAGAACAGGACACCCCCAGCTGTGCTCCACTCGCCTCCCCTGCCAGTTTTAACCCCAATGCTTATTAAACCTTGGGGCTCACGCTCTTCGAGAGGCCTGGCAGCTCATTAGCTGCTGTCCCCAGGAGCCTCCCAGCCCTGCTCACTGCGTGCTAGGCCCAGCAGGACGCGTCTGTCCCACAGCCCTCCCTGCTCACAGTCCTTGGCCCCACATCGGGGCCTAGGTAGCCAGCCACCATGATGATCATTTGATTTCTCTTGTTATCAAGTTGGCAATTAACAAAAGAGCTGATGATTGCTATATTGACTGGCTGTGGGTTCTCTTTTTCTATCTGCACTATCTCAGCCGGGGAAGGGAAGGCAGAAGGGTGGGTTAGTGGTATTTATTTATCACTGCGCCATGTTTTGTGTTTGTGTTGCCAGGGGAAGCAAAGGGTGATAATGGCCTGGCAGCCCTTGGACATCCAATTTCCCTTATCAGGCCACTGAATAGAAAAGAGGCCCCAGGCCACATTAATTAACAGATACCAATCAGCTGTCACGTGTTGTGTGTGCAAGGTCTGAGGGGAGCAGTGGGTGGGAGGGAAGAATCAATAAACCACTGGGGAGGAGAGCCAGAGGGAACAGCTAAAGAGGAGTCCAGGCTACTGGGGAGAAGAGCTGCACATCCAGCTCCATGGCTGTGAGACTGATCCTGGTGCAGCACAGCCCGTGCTCCACGTAGCCCTGCACCTGGTGAGGATGCGAGTGCTGCAGCAGTGCTGACCTCCTCCTTCACCTCAGCCTCCTGCAGGCAGTGCTGTGCTCTTGTGCTGCTCCTGAATGCAGCTCTCCTGACCGAGTCCAGGAGCAGGCTGATGCAGCTCTCAGGCTTGGGATCCTGTATCCTCACGTCTCCTTGCTGCACAGGGATCTGATGGAATCGGCCCTGACACAGGGAAAGCACCTGGAATCTGTACCCTGCAGCCAGCCAAAAGCAGTCCTCCGGGCACCTATCTCCTAGTGCTGACCACGGAGAACAGCCCAGCATTGAGGCTGCTGCCTTAAGTCCAGTTTCTGGGTCAGTGGCCGTTCTGCACCGTCATTACCCATCTGGGTTACAAGGGGGGTTATGCCATCGCCTCAGCACAGCCTGCCAACAAAATTTGTAAAAGATTGTGAAACAGTGAGGTAGTGCAGGGAGAGGATCCAGGACAGACATGACTCACGCATTTCTGCTAGAGAATAAAAAGTGGAAAGTTTTTACTTAACCCAAGCAGTAGCCTGTACACCCAGCATCTCTGTGAATCATTCCTTCCCAGATGTAGTTATGGCAGACAGGGAACTGCACAGCAGAGACCGTGCTTTACCTGTGCCAAGGAGGACAGAAGAGCCAGCTGCAATTGCCCTGCCCACCTGGCAAAGCCCCCTGCCAGCAGCAGTCTCAGGTGGCCAGTGACTCCAGTATCAGCAGGTAGGCATGAGGGAGGGAGTGCTGCAGTGACAGCCCTGGATTTGAAACACGTAGCAGAATTGGGACCCTCCTCTTCCAGCGTTTTCACAAGTAGAATGCAAGTGCTGGAGGCCTGTGCTGTACTATATTGCACTCTGCACAAACAAGGGAAGATCAGGTAACGTGGGGTCTCCCAGGGTATAAAACTTGGGATCTGAAATGATAAATGCTAATTTCACCTGGCCAAAATCACAGGCTTGCTATCATGGGTTTGTCACACTGGAGAACCTCCAGCTGTGAAATTCAAGGGCCTTGCCATCATCTTACAGCTTTCAGAAATTGCTAACAATCCAGCTCTTTTGCATTCCTGAGCTATTTGATGGCACAGCATCCAGAACTTGCCCTTAATATGTTTCTTGCTTTTTATTCTTGCTGCAGGTCTTATCCTGAAAGATGCTGAATACTCCACAGGCATCAGGAGAAGCCCGAGAAAGTATTTCAGGACGCAGAGCCTCCATCTCCAGCACAGAGCTGCGTGAATGTTTCCCTCCTTCCCAGGTGCAGGTTGAGCAAAGCTGCTTTATTTGCAGCAGCTGATGTGACATTCATTCTTTTTCTTTTTTTTTTTTTTTTTTTTTTCAGTGGTTTGGCAATGGGAGCTCCCAGAATTACAAAAAAAAAAAGTCACATAATTTGTGGCAAGTGGAGTTCATAATCTGTTAATTTATTATCATTTCTGTCATCCTGGAGGGCCATTAGCAGAGGTAATAAAGGGAGATGTAATTATAGGATCTGAGGCCACTCCAGACACAGCTGCTGTCACTCCACTTGCCATATTTCATTCCGTGCTAGTACTACCATCTTCCTAGTGAGAACAGCACAACAGCTACCCTGGGAGAGCCTTCATCGTCACCCCTCGAGAGGAGTCTTGTCTCCCTGCATCAAGGCATGCAGAGAAGGTAGATGTTGTTCAAAGACAATTAGCACAGGGGAAGGGGGAGTAGCGGGGAGGGAGCCTCCTACAGAAGTGTACAACTCTGTACTGGCTAAGTGTGGCTTTTGAGCTAATAGCTAATAAGGCTATTGAGCTAATACCACTTGCTGAACACCATTAAATCATGCTTCCTTGTTATCATAGGAGAGGGACTTACTTAAGCTTCACTGATTTTATTTGCTAACACTTGAGGCAGAAGTTTGTGCCAACATCTGGGATCCTGAAGGGTTGGCGTGACTTTAACATCACGCAGTGCTTTACTAATTCCAGTGTGAGCACAAGGCAGGGATATATGATTTTTGTTCCTTTCTCAGTGCTCTCTGTGTCCAACACACAGGAAGCAGTGTCTGTTTTTTCTCAAAATCTTTGAAAGGCAGAAAGAAATACAGGGCATGCATAATCCAGACACCTGGCAGCCTCCTGGCCCTGCCCTGCTCTGCCCCCTTGCTGCCTAACTCAGTAAGTTTCGTACTTGTTTCAGAACTATAGGGTACTTTGTTCCATTTTTATGAACTGTCTTTTATTATGTCTGATTCTTGGTACTGCTCCCTTGTGTAACAGCCCCTGAGCTCTCTCCTGGATACACAGTTGTGTTATGATACTGCCCCTGGTCTGAGCTGTGCCAGGCTGATGGCTGTTACCGTGTTGCAGGGGCTTTGACAGGAAAGGAAAATACAGAGAGAAAACTGAGATGATGGCAGGTGTGTCCTGCCTTTCAGAAAGGAGAAGAGAAGTCCTTTTCAAAGTGCAGGAGTCCTACTGTACTCCCATTCTGGGAAAATGATTATGGCAAACTCTATAGGAGCTTGGAGCTGAACATCCCACACTTATCCCACAGCTGTAAGCAAGGGAGCTTCAGCAGGGCACCCTGCACAAACAGAAATGGCCAAGGTTAGAGGAACAGACAGCAACACCTTACTGGATGGCCGTAGTGGATGACTGAACTGCATTAAAACCACTCCTGTTAACACCCCAAGTACTGGGTTAGTAGAGCAATCCGGGCTGAGTTCCCTAATCGCCACTGTAACCCCACTTGTGATGACTCAGCCCCAGATGGATTCCAGCACTAGCAATGGGTGTAATCCCCGCAGATCTCATGTAAGAAGGGCACCACTGATATTAACCTCTAGTCAGAAACACTGCCCTCAGAAAGTTTCTTCAGACTTTACAGTCCTGCTACGGACTTATTCCGTATAGCCCAGAATACCACTGACCTTTTAGTCACAGGAGAAATATTCACACTGAGAAAGAAGGAGCAGCCATCAAAGAGAAAAAGAGGGGTGACAAAAAGAAGTAGGAGAACTGAACTGTCTGCTCACTCATGCTAAGATGCCTCACCAACAAGAGCTTAAAGCCAAGAAGCAAAGTCTGAATCCATCTCCCCAGAACCTCCTTGAGGCTCATGTCTGCTCCTTGTGCCTGGGCCCAGCCTATCTGCAGGTGTGAGACGCTGGTGCTATGTCACTCAATTGCACAGGCACACTCAATTGGATACAGACAGCAAGCCTTCAGAGGCCAGTCACATTGCCAATAAGTTGTCCTCATTATTTTTCAGCACAGAAGCCTGGAGATTCATTGACAATAGTGAGTATGTCCTCCATCCCAATGGGACGTGTTCTGTGATGAACCCAGTATGAAGAAAGCTTTCCTGAGTCTGGGGGCAAGAATGCCCACTACAGACAGGGTGGGTACCTGCCTTGTCATTAGCACTGAAGTCTGGTCACTATTGTAACATTTATTCATCTATAGGCACAACACACCCAGCACTTATTAATGCAGTTCAAAACCTCTAGAGTCCAGCATTCCAAGGGCTGTTCCCCAAGGGCTTTCTCTGTGCCACTCAATATCAAGTATCACGAAGAACTTTACTATAGCCTCTCAAAGCCTACTGCATAACCCCAGGGCACACACACACACAATCATCAAATTATGCACTTGCACCAGGGGCTATAGTGGAGTTTGTTTCCCATGAAAGCCCACCACAAGCAGTTTTCTGGGACAGTAATTTCCATCCATCACTATACATAAAAATCCTACTTGCAGACAAACTGATAAGCACAGTGATAAATAATAGCTCCCTTTGCTGTTCATGCTTAGGCCTTATAATTTCCCCTGTTTACCTGGGATGTGCTTTGCCCAGCCAATGATCACCACCAGTTCCCTGTCTGCCAGGTCACAGAGGGTTGTCAGGGCTTTGATGTCACTCTCCGGCATGGTTGGATCAGGCATGGCATAAATCTTCTCTGGCTCTGCCACCAGCAAGTGGGAGACGATCTTAGTCACTGCACATTTCAAAGGAGAAGTTGTTGTTGTATCTCTCATGACATAAGGTGTCATAACAGCCCTTTCTAGAAGGGCCTTCCTGGGAGAACACAGCTAGAACACAGGCTGCAGGACCTCTGAAATGGTTTTGGTCACAACAAGAGGACACTACACTGCAGTTCTGTAGGCTGTAGTAATCTGCCTATGTCAAACCAGCTCTGTACAGGGCTGACAAAAGCAGCAAGCTACTCTAAGGCTGTCAGCCGCTGTCTCAGGTAGGTCCAACAAGGGTGGGAGGAGACACAAATTACAAAAAGTAATGGTAGGACTTGGAAAAGCTTAGAGAATTGTTGGAGAGTTATTGGTGATTGGAAGAGAGAAATCAGCACAGGACCAGTTTTGCCAATGCCAGAAAAGTACAGAAAAAAAAACACTACATGAATTTTATAATCTCCTACGAAAGTTCAGTGATTTAATCCTAGGTACAGTATGTATAGCACCTGGGTTACACCTTAGATGTATCTCATCTGCCTATGCACTATGATCATAAGAAAAAATTCCTAGTTCTGGTGACCAATATGGGAACCAGAAATGACAACTGCTCCGTTGCACATTTTGGGAGACCAATGAAAAGGAATGTAGTGGCTGTCAGAAGACCACAATTGTAGACCAATACATACGTGGCTTTTTAGCTGGAGGAGGGATCTGTAAGCTCAGGTAAGTGCTACTCTCAGAATCCAGTCTCCTCTTGTACTTCTGGCGGCCTCCTCGGACTCGATCCAGACGAACACCTGCAGATAAAACAAACACGATAAATTCTCATGATTCTTTATTGCCACAGGAAATCTTGACATTCAGATGTAAAAATCTGCTAAGATGTCCCCCACAGTCCAGGGATTGTCTCTCTTCCAAACACTTGAGATCCTAACTGAACCCAGGGATCCCAGTAATACCACATAAACTGCCTCCAGCTCTAACAGTACTGCTGTAAGCTTTACTTTTATTCAAAACATTAAGGAAGACAAAAATTAACCCATTTGAACTCTTGAATCACCATCAATCAAACGGACAAATGAAAAGCCTCGGAATTCAATGCCCTCTAGATGATCTTGCTTTTAAAAGAAAGACTTTAAATGTCAATCAAACCCGCCGTTATAAAAATAAGCTTTTAGATTGTTCTTAAAAATGAGAAGTTAAATGTTCTGTGACCTCTCACTATTTATATTTGAAAAAAGTGATCTATAGCAAATAGATTATGAACTATGAATTCAACAAAAAATGTTTCAGGTTTCATCAAGTAAGGAACTGTAATAAAAGTAGAACCAAATAAATAGAAACAACCTCTTCTATAATAAAGCAATGATAAAACTGAGGCAGGGAGACACTGAAGAATTTGTTAGAGTTCTTTCAAAATCCAGTGAATCACACTGAAAATAGCACGCTGAAAACAGCTCCCAGTGACTGTCCTCATACAAAAAAAAAACAACAACAAAAAAACACAAAACAATAGCAGCATCAATAACCAATTGAACAGGAACAGCAGTTGAATTGCTGTTATCTTGTACTGTATCAGGACAAGATACAATATTAAAAAGCAAATAGTGAAAAGAGCCATAGACATTTGTCCAATTGTCAGTTATTTCTGGCCAGTCATATTGCTTCTGGTAATCAGCTCCTGTGAAACTGGGGTAACTCAGTCTTGCTGGGAGAAACAGCCATCGTCAAAAAATCCTTCAAGGTAAAAGTAGGTGCGGACAAATAGAATAATTTTTTGAATCTACTCTATACAGGTACTTCCTTAGAAACACAAGTTTATCTGGTCTAATCACAGGAACCAATTATGAGATACACTTACTAATCACACTGAGACATTAATATTTGCAATCAATTTACTGCATAAACACAAACAACCAAAAGCAAACACTCCAAATCTGTTTTGAAACGATGCTTTTTGAACAACCTGTACCTCTGAAAAACCTGGAGCTGGCTGTCAAATATTTGACCTTAGAAAGAGGCACATCTGTCATTCACACGGTGTGTCTTGAGCCAATGCCACGTTTGCTTACTATAGCATGGAAAAGAGAAAGCTTTTACTGTTGTGCTCACACCAGCCCACTGGCACCACACGAAACCATTACTTGCCCAAGACCTAGATCCTGACACTTTGCAATTGGAGCACCCAAAGCAGCTGGATGGACAAACAGCACCAACATCAGCAAGAATGACCAATGCCAACCATACCATCAGTGCCATTACAGCGTGCCAGCAGGAATCCCTGCAGAGCAGGTCTGGAGCTCTCCAAAGTAAAGGAACTGCTGCTCTGGGAGGATGGAAGACATTAGGTGGATAGAAAGATATGAAGCAGAATAGGAGAATTCGGATCAAACCTTTCCTTCCCCTTCCTGTTTTCTATTTCTGACACAGTATGGAGAATTCACTGATGTCCATAAGCAGAAGTACCACCTTTCCTCCTTTACACAGCAGTTTTTCTGCAAATGTTGCCTACTGCTTCTTTTATCACCATTCCCTGCAGCAAGTAGTCTGTGGGCTAAATTTCTTCTTGGGAGCTCTAGTATGTTCCAGAGAGTGATTTCAGGCAGCCAGGGAATCCCAAACCTGAGATCATCTAGGGGGATCCCCAAGGAACAGCACTGGTAGAGTCCTGGGGGAAGCAGGGTACTTGCACTTCTGCCCATGATTTCTTTCCCACTATAATCATTCCCTGGTTTCATAAGAAAGGAGACCTCTATGCCACACTGGGCTGAATGAGTGACAGCCACCTATAGTCAGGAAGGAAGGAGAAACACAAATTTCAGGAAATGACAGAAAACTGAGTACCCAGGTGTGAAAATTTGGAGGATCGGGAATAAAACTGTTCAAAGGTTATGGAGGAATGCAGAAAAGGTTGCAGGATCCTGAATCAGAGTTTCCCAGGACCCTCATAGAAGAAGAGACACTGGAAGGTCCATTCCCTCATGCCACTGGGCAGGATGTCACTGGAACAGGGAGACATCCTTCTCAGCCCAGGAGAAACCAGCACGCAGCTCTCTAGGATGCTTTTGTTATGCAGTCTGATAAACAGTGCAGAGGGTGGGGTGAAAATGGGGAAAGAGCTTTCTTTTCCTTCTCCCAAGGAGAAGCGTGCCATCTCCGGTGCTTGGCAGAGGGACGGCTGCACAGGTTGCAGCAGTATTAGGGACCCTCAATCAGATTATAAGGACACAAAGGACTTAAGTGCATTAAAAAAAGATAAGAGAGACGCAGGGAGATTTACCCTCCATCCCTCCTTCCCTCACCGAGTAGATAGAGGTCTGTTTGCCCAAGGACTTCAGCTTGTTAATTTTGAACAAGGCTTTGTCCTCCTCTTGTTCCCCATCCTGTGCGACACTCCTTGAGGCAAACGCTTTCAATCAGCATTTGCTGAGCCACTGCTGTACCCTGCCATCATCAGCTCCAGCCGCAGAGCCAGTGAGCGGGCTGACCCCTACGTAGCGCATCCCAGTGCCCGCTGCTGAGTGCAATAACAAATAAAAGCATTTCAACCCGAGTCCCTGACTGCAACAGTCCAGAGGTGAGCAGCAAGGCCAAAGCCCTTCCCTAGAGATCTGACAGTCTACTGGGTGATATTCAGATGGCAGGAAAGGGCACAGCCAAAAAGCAGGGTCTGATACTGAGCTGTGGTATTGAGGTGGCTCATTAATGCCGGCTGCTCTATGATTTGCTCAGCGGCTGATTTAAGATGGGGAGGGCTGGTTATAAGGCAGCTCTGGAAGGGGACACACTACGGGATGTTAAAACAGAGTGGGGAGGCACAGTGGGTAGCTCAGAGAAGCAGTGTGAGGGGAAACATCGAGTGAAGAAACGGAGTGGGAAGTAAACTGAGATACGAATGGAAGTGAGGGGGGGAGAAGGGAGATGAGAGGCAGATTTCACACCAAACATACAGCCACCTGCACTTTAACTGGAAGATGCAGTCACTTATGAGATGCAGTCAGTCCATACTGAAGACTAAGCAAGGGTTTGGTGCCACAGCCTGACAAGACAACAGCAAGAGAAAGCAGTTGCCCTACAGCTCCTGCACAAACCCATTTCTCCCATGGATCACAGCTGTCCAGCTCCCAGGAGAAAAGACACTCATCCTACAAAACTCACCACTACAGGCACTGCTGGACCACCCTTCTTGACACCATCAGCGAGGAGGGGCAGCTAGAGCAGTGGAAACAGGAGCGCTCACAGACATGATGTGAGGTGATACAGCACAGGGCAAGGTTTGGGAAGTACCACCCCATACTAACCTAACTTTCCGGCAGCTGCTTCTTCAGAAATGAAGGCTATCTGTGCTGGAAACATCCCCTCTCCTCCCATTCCCGTGATGCAAGGAACCTCCTTACCTTTGGGGGGAACAGCCCTGCCACCCCATGTGAGTGAGGTGTGGAGCTGGTCCCTGTGTCCACCACAGGGATCGCGTCCCAGCTCACCGGTGGCACGCTCACAGCTCCCCAGCCTGCCTGAGCCCACCTACAGAGAGAAGGGCAAACCCAGGGCTGGTGCAGGACTTCTCAGCTCAGCATCCCGCCTGGGGGAGGGCTGTCAGTTTTCGAAGCGTCCTGTGGGTGCCACTCGTGTTCCAAGCACTCGTGCGGAGAGGTCTGTGCCAGCACCGAGCCTCTGCAGTGGGAGAGCTGATCTGCTGATCTGTTCGAGCTCCCTTCATTTCTCTGACATGCCCCTCGGAGAGATGTCTGCCCGACAGCTTTGGGATCAGATGTCCCCTTGCTGACTTGATAACATCAGGCTTTGGGGTTTTTTTCTTAATGGAAGTAAAATAATTCCAGCTTTTTTTAAAAGCTGGAGCTAGGCCCAGTCTGTCGGAAGTAAAAATAGCCGAGTATGCAGAGGCAACAGCACACAGAGTCAGGTTTAGTTTCTCTTTTATTTTCTGGGGACTAAAAATAATCTTAAAAGCTCTGTGAAGCTGAGCTCTGGCCATTGGGAAATGCAGTCTAGGCCCAATATCAGCTGTCGTGTCAAATTACTAGCCTCACCTCACTTTCCATCGAGTCCTATCACATGCCTATGAATTGATAGGAACAGAAAGATCCATCTTGCCAAAAGAGCTAACAGAGGAGCCAAGCTACAGGGTTTTTGCACGGTACAATGTGTGTCTAGACCGAGAAGGACACGACTGAAGGGAACACAGGACAAGCACTGGCCAGGGAGCGATGTCCCCGGGACTGCTTTTGCCCAGCTTCCCTGTTACACCAGCCGGATCCTGCGCCCACTGCCCACCTATACCTTGAGTTGCAGTTTCTGCATCAATGCATCAACCAGCCTGGTTGCTCTCCTGGAGTCTGGGCTGGGGTGGTGCTCTGCAGGTAACAGAGACACCTCTGTCCCCGGGAGCTGCAGTCTGAAGCCCAGGGGTTGGCACTGCCCAAGGAAGCTGGAAGGGAGAAGTTTTCTGACCAAGGTGTTCCCTCTCCCCTGTTGCTCTGAACCTCAGGAAAGACAAAAGGATGTGGCAATGGGAGGAGTGAGCCAGGAGGAGACCTATCAAAGAAACAGAGCAACTATGACCATAAAAGTTAGGCTTGCTAAGATGGGGAAAGAAATAGATGATGGGGAAAAACAGGACTGTCTAAGGAGAAGATGGAGAAGCTGTAACCTAAGCTCTCTTTTGTTACTCTGAGATTCCAGCATGGGAGGGGGAGAAGTCCTGTACATACCATTAGGCTCTTGAGCTGCCGCAAAAGGATGCCAGCCCCTGAAAAATCTCCTGGTAGATGACTGGTGCAATTCCCCAACTCATCTGTAATCTAGGAAAGTGACTTGGGGGTCACAGGTCAGCATGGCCAGAAAAACCCTGTGATTAGCGTGGTGCATGTCAACAAGCCTGGGAGTGACACTTGCAGCAGGAGGGTGGGGAACTAGCCTGGGGAGAGGGGCTGTGGCATCGGAGAATCCATCTCCTGTGTTATAAGGGCCTACAGAAAGACTGGATCAGGTCAAGCAGGATGTTGCAGATTGCTCTCCCTTTGATATTTTCAGGGATGTACTAGTTATGTAGAAAAGCTCCTTTCCTGCCCATCTGGCTAAAGAGTCCCTGGACTCGGAGGGACAGGTTATCCCTGTAATGTCTGATGATATACCTGGTTCCAGAGGCTGTCCGTGCCTTGGAGCAGCGATACAAGGTGCCCTTGACCCTCACACACACAAGCTGCACGTCCCAGGCGGTTGGTTCTGGTGTAACCCGCACAGCTTGTGAACGAAGCCTTCCCCTCCTCCACTGCCTCTGCAGCACTAGCCATTGTTGTCCCTAAAACATACAGCTTCCTTCCCATGCTGCAGCCCCTCAACCTCACCCCCAATCACAGCAAAAAAAAAAACACAACAGGAATTAAGAAGGGCTTCAAGGGCAGATGGGAACAAAGAATACCTTAGTACCTTGTTCAGCTCTCTGTAGTAACCCCCACAATCATACTCTCACCTTGTGTTCAGGGTCCATGCAAATGTCCTTTGATGGTTTCCCCTCCTAGCCCTCTAACCAGTCTGAGGCAGGACAGCGGCTCTATTGGCTCTACTGCCCACAACAGCAACACCCCCACAGCAGCAGGCTGAGGGGCACTGTGTGAAAGGAGAAGACACAGGCATGCACCTGCCAGGAAAAGACCATGGATGACTTTCACAAAAGGACCTAAAAGATGGCAAAGCTCCAGCCCCACTCACTCTCCAAGACACAGTGCTCAGAACTAAATCCCCTAAGGGGTGTTTTATGCCTGGGTGTGATTTGACTCACTTTACTTTAGACTTTAACAATTTTCGTCTGTGCATTTGGGCTCCTTTGACAAGCAACAGAGAGAAGCAGGAACATCCACATTCACCTCACCCTCCAGACGCTCACCTGAGGAGGAGTGATGACAGATACTTCTCTCCACCGACTATCAGGGGAACCTCCGAAAGCCCTGCAGGGTCAGACCAATGCTTTCTGTAGCCCAGTTTCTTATTTTAGTCTATTTAGGTAGAGAATGCAAGCCTTTTGGAGTAGGTAAGGGAGCATAAGCATGGGCTAAGAACCAAATTTTTAGATTTGTGACAGCGGAGAGGCCCCCACCTGTGTGTGGAGAGAGGCTCACTTGTGACAGAGGTCTGCAGGGAGATCCTCAGGCCCACCAACACAGCGTGCTGCCACTTCAGCCAGGCCTCACAGCGCAGCTCTGCTTGGGCCTTGCAGCCATAACTGCTCTCCTGAAGCTCTCACCTCAGCAGTGATTTTTCCAATACTCAGAACTAGCATCCAGCTAAAATTTAATTCTTAAAATAGAACAGCTTTGCTGGGCAATTCTGAGTAAATACCCCACCTCCCCCAGGATACCCTGCAGCCCAAGGGCTAGTGCGGTCTTCTCAGGTAGATGAGAAAAGGGGATTGAGAATCTCAGCCGAGCTGAGTCATTGGTGAATGTAGGTCACCAGAGCCCATGAAAATGGTCGTGCACATGCCTCAGGTTACTGTAGAGCAGGGGGACATACATCCAGTCCCAATCTGCTCCTGGCTACCTCAAAGGATCTCACTGCACTGTTAGAACTGCCTATAAGTTTGTAGCATGATGGTTGGCAACTAAAGATCCTTAAATGGTTGTGTTTTTTATCAGCTTCCCCTTTTCTGTACATGTTATAAAAGTACTAAGCATAATTTCTGGTGATGGAGTACACAGCGTTTATCATATACCTGTGTAGAGGTGATGCCTCTCTGAATCTGCACTGCTGTACATCGAGGGTCTGAACTGCTTGTTTGATAGAACAGAGATTTACTTATGGCAAGAGCCATGGGGACTCATCTAGGCAGGTCAATGGTTCAAAAGGAATGGAGGAAACCAAACTAGACAGATTGATAACCCAATGGAAGTGCCAGAAGGTATGGGGAGAGTCCACGATGCACCAGTGATGTGATCAGAAAAGAGACACCAAGTGCCATCATCCCAACACACACTTTATTACAGCTCATCCACTGGAAGCCTCTTTGGAGATTTACAACTGCCCTGCCAAAGGCATCACATGCTCTGCGTCACACCACCACCAAGCCCAATTCCAGACGCATCGCAAATGCTCAATTCATGCCTTGGAAAATAGCTGGGTGTGGAAGATATAGACATCAGGATGCCACTCACTGCACCTGGAGATCCTGTTTCAAAGAATGGGGAGGTTGCCTGTCTGTTTTTAAACACAGGGGCATTTTAGAGAAGGAAAAATCATTTTTCATTCTCTCTCTTTTTTTTTTTTCATTTGGATGCCTCCAATAGTGATATTTCTGGCACCGGCTGGAGGCAGAATACTCTATAAATACAAAGCCATTAAATCCCATGCAGCAGCAACCTGATCAGGGCTGCCTTTTAATTTCCTGACATGAGCTGGCCACTAACCCAATTACCCAGAGTCCCCGGAGGAGCCCTCATCCCTTCCCAGGAAGCACAAAGCAAGAACCCGAGCATATTGCAGGGACATCAGCTGAGCTTTCACTGAAATCAAATATCTTTTCGAGAACACATGGTTTGGAAGCAGGGATGGGGGCAGGAGGGAGAGCTTGCTGGAAACACTTTGCTCCATTGAGAGATTCTGACACTTAAAAACTGAAATGAAACACCCTCCATTTAGTTATGTTGCTAAAAAGGAGCTCCACTGTTGATTCAGTTACCTCAGTTTCAGTGAGCAATGAAGGCAAAGTTACTGCGATTGCCAGTGGTAGGAATCCCTTGTTCAGATACTAAACGACTGCACCCAATTTGTACAATCACAGAGCCAGGCCAGCCCAGAGGTGATGGATTTGTTTCCTTGGGAAGCATTTGTGACATCAGCCCTGGTTGTAGCTTGTAAGGGAAACTGCAGAGTTAGGACTATTTGTTAGGGATGTTCCACGAGCTGCAGGCTTTCCTAATCAGCCAGGGTCTTTAAAGGAGCAACAAGGATTCAAGAAACAGCCGCATCTGAAGTCTGTTGATTTCATGCTCCATCATCTCTGCACTGAAGTGGGGACCACCTCCAACATTCAGAGATGCAGGGACTTGGGCAGCACAGGAATTATCAGACTGTTGTAAGTTCCTTTCCTGCTCCACAGAACAGGGAACAGCGTAACTGCAGAAACATTATATGTGGGAATCCACTGAAGAAAACAGTCTGCAGGGCTTCCAAAACTGTAAAGAACCCATGTCCAGACAACAGTTGGTATGCTCATGAACTTCTACAGTTGTTATCCTCCTAAAAGCTGCCCAGAAGCCTTCCAGATGTTGGGCTACAATGGCACCCTGATGTTGATTTGTTATGTCCAGTATTGCCCATTTGTCATTTCCATCCAAGGAGGAGCTCTGTATCGAGGGGCCTTGACATCCCATTGCACCTCACCTGTTATATCCCATCTCTCTTCCCATGTCCCCAAAACACTTCCCTCTCAAGAGATTAACACAAAAGGAAGGATTAACATCACTGTCCCCACCGTGTCCTTGCCTGGATCATGGTTCTGCAAGGTGACACGCAGGACTGTGACTTCAGAGAGGCAGCAGAGGTGTGCAAGGCAAGGCTGGGAGGTCATGTTTAACCAGCCAACGTCCAAAATCAAATGTCTGAGCCCACTTAAAAAAGCCATGTGTCATCTGAAATTACATCCACCTCTTGATGACAAGCAAATTGCTGTAGAACAGAAAGGCCATGGGTAGCTAGAGCGTGAATGGCAAGGGTATATTCTCCCCATACCTGACAAGGTATATTGAGGTTTTAAAAGAGACCTGCCAAATCACTGAAATTTCTCTATCCATCATCTTAGAGAGCCAGAGAGACATAGACCTATGCTGTAGAGTCCAGAGCTGAAGAGCTACACTTAGGCCATTGTGGGCATGAGACAGTGCTGGGAGCAGACAGGGATGCCCATCTCTGAAAAATACCTCTGCTCTGCAAGATGCAGAGACATTTTCCCTCACAAGCCATCCCCACTGCCTCGAATCCTTGTAGATAACATCTCCATGTGGGGACAGCAGTAACACAGGTTGCTCAGGTCTTCCTGATTCCTGCAGAACAGGAGACCACACATTTCGGTTGGACAAAGCTGTGGAGATGCCTCAGTTCCCTCTGCCTGCAGGGTGGCAATTCAGGGAGGCCAAGAGCAGCAGAGCGTGGGTTTTCTAGGGACGAGACCTCTCCACGGGGGCACTGCAACTGGGGTCTGCAGGAATCTCAGCCTCCAAGTTCGACACGCTCCAGATGGAAGGGGAAAGAGAGAGACAGGCAGCCAGGTGTGCCAGCACCTTGGACATTCAGGCCAGCTGGGCTCTGCGGGCAGAGCTCTCTGCCTGCTGCTTCCCCCAGCGAGTCTCGCCTGCCCTGCAGCGTCATGCCTGGAGAACCTGAGACAGCAGCACAGCTCTGGTGTCCGTGCAACTCCCTCGTTGCGATGCATTGATCGGAGATCTCTTAAAGAAAGTGGCCTGGATATCCGAGACACCTATTGATTGCTCCATCGGCTCTCTTCCTGCCCTGATCCTCATTCGCTTGGCATTGTCCGAACAACCTGCACCTCTGCACTAGGGGCAGTCTGCCCAGTCCTTACAGGGTGACAGCCAGCTTTCTGCCCCTCTGCAGCCCATGTGCAAGGAGAGAACATGCCTGGTGACCCTCACGCACATTCACCACGGAAGGACCTAAGTCTGCTCCCACTGAACCCAGCTGAGCGTTTCAGGAGTAATGGAGAGGCTTGGAATCATCACTGCATGGTTTTTGACGTGTTTGAATACTGGTGCCCCCTTCCTAAAAACAAACTCATACCACATGCCCAGCAAGCAGAATGTGGGACATACATCATGTATAAGGACAATCACCAGAAAAATCTTTCCTCTCTTACTGAAAAGAAATCATGAAGCCCTGAACTAGGTACTGATGGAATATCATACTCTTCTTCCTCAGAGGAAGGACATTTTCGTTACTCAGAAATGTTGCCAGTAAGTTACCAGCCAAATGACAAGGACCTCAAGGAGAAATGTGGCAAGAGAGGAATCAGTTTCCAGACCGCTCATTTAGCCACAAGACAATTTTCCCAAAACTCCTGGCAATCAAGCAGGAGAAAGAATCTGGCTTGACAGCCTTCTGCCATGGATGAACCCAAGGAAGATGAGAGGTAAATCAAGGGTAAGGAGAAATAGGAAGGGGAACTACTGAAAGGAAAAAAACCTCATATCATAGCTTGCACATCAAGACACATCTTATCCTAACGAGTGCAGGGTAGGCTCTCTGGGAAAGCCAAAGCATCAGGGACTTTTTATATGGTCAAACTACTAGAAACGTACAGCAGGGAACACTGTTGCCCTGGCAAATAAAGGGGTGGATGAACTAACAGAATGACAGATCAGAGACGGTAAAAACCAATGAACCTTTTCTAATCCAAAATCCCTTGTCAATTCTGCATTTTTGAGCAAGTCAAACAATTATGGATTTGTTCTTTCCAGAAACTCCTGGCTCTGTGGAGACCGAAGACTGCGAAACCATTTTTCTTCCTTTTTGGATTTTGCTTTTAAAGATGTGTTTTGATTCAATACTGTATACTAATACTTTGTGCTTCCACCAGGCTTCACTTAAAGTTAACTAATCGGTCTTCACGATCATTTTGCAAAGCAATATAACCCTTATTTCTCAGCTGGGGAAACTGAGCAAAAGAAAGAAAGAAAAAGAAGCATGTCCTACATCACTTGACCACTCAGTGTTAGGACACAAGACTCCTGTTCATGGATTGCTATTGTAGGCTCTTCTGCTTCCCTTGATATTGTCACATGTTCTTGCATCCCACTGCTATCAATAAATCTTTACACTGTATATTCCACAGCTCTAAATATTATGGGCAGGATCACAGATACACTAACATCAATAGCAAACCACCCTTCCCTAGTGGCTTTAATGATGCTCAATCAATCCCTATATGAATAACTAAAGACACTTCAGCACAAAAGCAGCCTCAAGAGTCAAATTTCAGTTTGCTGTGGGTAGTATCCCCTAGGGTTCAGGAGTTCAGGCACAGCATGGTGTCAGTGAACCTGCATTGCCTTGCAGCCTACCTCTGGTCTGCAAGGAGTTAATGGTTTTCATAAAACTTGGAGGCTAAGCCACTGTTCAGATCCTGCTCTGGGCAGTGTTACACTCATACAGCTGGGAGCAGAGGTTGTCCTGGCCGCAGTCAGACAGGCCAGAATGGGCTCCTGCAGCTCTGCTCCCTCAGCTGCCAACTCTGAAATGCTCAGCTACATGGATGCTGGGCAGTGAGCATGCCTGGACCTATGCTGCTGCTCTGCAGGGTGTCTGGAGCCACATCATACTTTTAGGGTTGTTTTATGGCATTCATATGAACAGGCTTTCTCATTACCAATCTGCACTCCCACTAAAACCGGTGTCACTAGCATGGACTGGCGTGTGGGTGAGGAGATATTACACCACCCCAGAGCCACCACATGCAGAGAAGCTGGTTTCCAGCAGTCCCTCTCTAACTCCAAAAGCAGGTGCCTCCCTCCCAGCAGTAGATCAAGATCCTCTGTCTATCACCTCTACACCCCCGTGAGGGAGGCCAGACTATAGAAGTCTGCATCTCCTCCCCTTGATACCTGGTGTGCTCCAGCAGGAAGTTATTTACCCACAGAAACTATACATCCATCAAAGCACGGGACAGGGTTTAACATCTAATCTACATTCTTAACAACAGTGGCTGCCATCAACTTGCCTCTCAAGAAATGAGAGAGCGCCAGTGCGAAGCAGAACACGCTCAAGTGACATCGTGCAATTCATCACCAGCTGCTAAAATGGTACGACCTGGAAGCACGCTGCGTGCTGGCATCTTGGCTCCAGCACGCTGGACTTGCGCAGACCACAGCCAGCTGCTGGTCCTTGTCGCTAAACTGAGGGAACCGTGCTCTGCCAGGCACGGCAATGCAGAGGGTTACACACAACTCTTCTTCCTCCCCCCTCCTCCTCTCGCTGCCTCTCCCTGAGGGACCCAAAGGAAACAAAGCTTTAAAGTCAATCCATAAGAATGTGTTTAATTGCCACTGAATTCCCTGTGGTTCACCTTGAATGGACAAGGATTGGGGAGGCAAGGGGGGGAAGGGAGGAAAAGCAGCGCAAGAAAGAAGCTGAACACTGCTCAGAGAATACTGAACAGATCAATAGGCTCAGCACAACGCAGGTTGAGCATGCAGGGCAGACGACCCACAGCTCCCAGACAAACCTGTGCTCGCCACCATCTTCAGAAAGTCTCTTGAGTGGGAATACGGGCATACCTTTGCAGCACGCTGTGCCATAGCTCTCCATTAACTCCATCCTTCCCTTCCACAACCCAGCCAACTCAGTCACGATCAAACAAGATCCTCTCCTTCCCAACACTGCAAAATGACCTGGAGGGCAAGGAGAGCAGCACCTTCCAGCATGGGGTTCCTTCAGGAAATCAAATAGTCTGGC
The DNA here is from genome assembly GCF_047663525.1 of Anas platyrhynchos. Classification (NCBI taxonomy): domain Eukaryota; kingdom Metazoa; phylum Chordata; class Aves; order Anseriformes; family Anatidae; genus Anas; species Anas platyrhynchos. Next base: position 23,583,255 of record NC_092591.1, read on the forward strand.
ACAGCCAATTTCTAGTTATTTATCAAATTTGCTCTGATGCTGGAAGTAATATCCCAGCACAAGGGTGCTGACTAGAACCACTCTCCTCTCTGGACTGCCCTCTTGGTCACTGCTGATCCTGACTCTTTTAAAAGTCTCTTAAAGAAATACCCTAGAAAAGTCAGAGAGGGCAAGTGTGTAGTTATTCTACGGCATCCTGCAAGGCCTGGATCCAGTTGCTGCCAGGACAGACAGCGATTCTGAATCTGACTCTGTCTTACCTTCTTTCAGCATCCCCACTTTGAGGCATTTCATGAAGCGACAGGCCTGACAGGACTTGCGCCTCCGTTTCGTGATCTCACATTCATTGGTGGCCGGGCAGCTGTATTCAATATTCCCTGCAATCAAACACAGAGATGGTCACCCATGTTCTCCTCACTGATCCAGGGACAGGCTGCAGAGCCCAAATATTCCCAACACCATCAGTCTGTAAGTTTGCTCACTCATTCGCACATACACACACACACACTGAGACCACAGCTGGCTTGTGATGGCTCTTTTGAGAGCCCAGCACTACTTGTCAGAACACATTTCAGAAAACAAAACAAAACAAAAAATAATAATATTGCTGTAAGTATTGGGAGAAACCTGCCCATCCAAGGGGCTGACTCAGTGCTTAGCTTTCAGGCACACTGTGTCCTCCCAGCACATCATCACTCCTTGTGCTGCGTTAGTTATAATGTGGCCTGTTCCCTGGAGCCCAGGGCTGGGAGGGGGAGCAATCCAGATATTAGCAACATTCCCCTTGCTGCCCATCTTGCTCAACATCTGTGGGATGGATGTCACCTGTCCTTTCTTGCCTTGCTCAGGGGACCAGGGAGCTCGGAGGCAGCATTTCCTCCTTTGCTTCCTCCTGTCAGATGATACCCTAAAGGTAGCAGGGAAGCAGTGACTGAGAAAGATGGATAAGATGTCCTGTAAAATGAATGCACATCTTTTAGATTTTACTTTATGAATCCTTGTGCACCTGCCTCTCATCCCTTTGCAGAGAAAAATCAGCATTTCTTTCCTCATTCCCTTTCATTTATGATTACTTCACAACACTGCCTCCAAGACAAAACAGGAAAAGAAGCATCCAAAATTTATTTTTGGTCACATCATATTTTATCATAAGCCAAGTATACAACTGAAACATGGATGCAGGGTCCTGATCTGAGGACATAATTGGAAGTACACTGAATCACGAGTAATCCAATGATTATTTAGTCCTAGAAGACAATAAACAGAAACAGCTGTCCCTATCCTCCATTCACTTTGAAGATTGTCAAGAAAGCTTGACAATGATGCATTGACTATGACAATGTATTTAAGACAGTCTGGCTGCTAGGTAAAAGAAGCAACTCCTGAAAAGCTTTCTAAACTCTACAGTCAGTTCAGCAGAATGGTTGTTTTGGTGGTTCAGATACTGGAAATTGAGATTCAAGAGTTCAGTCAGAGCTGTAGGAGGGAGCATAGGTGAGAGCAGAGAGGTCACAGTCTGGACTTCGTATACCATCAGGTTAGAAGGGAAGATCAGAGTTTAGTAGCACCAGGACAGGATACTTGAGTTTTGTTCCTACTTTGGCAGCGGATTTCTATGCTCTTGTGCAAGACACTTCCTTCGTCTGCATGAAGACCAACATGTAGTACAGAAAGTACATACCACTCTCTGGGAGTGGTGATTAGACCTTGGGGCTAAGTAGTTGGAAAGCCCATTGAGCATCTGAGTTAAAAGGGCGTGGATCCAAAAGGAAGGAAGCACCATTTGATTTATCTCACTATGTTTGGCCCCTTGAAACCCCAAGAGCACGCAAATCTCAAAGCATAAACGTGGCCTGTCTGGTAGTTACAAACCTTGTACCCCCTACCTCCTGCCTTGTCAAAAGACCTACAACTTGACCCTCAGCTCCAGACCAGCCATCCCATTTCTCTCCATTGCTCCTCTGTGCCCAAAACGCAGTCTGTCTGCAGGAACAGGGATTGCTGCACAAGTCGCTTCCGTTCAGACTAAATTTTGTCATTGTGCAGCACTTGAATTTCAATAGCCAACAACGTATCAAGGTTCTCAGCTGGAAATTGAGATTCAGGCCTGATCTCAAGGCAATAAACAAACCCCTGCTCTATATACAGCGCTCCAGCACCTTATAGACTCATGAGTACACAGGTCCTGACCTCATGATCTGATACTTGCTGTGTCCCACATGGGAAGGGAGAGAGCAGGAACAAACCTGGGATAAAACTTAATCACAAGCTAACTTTGGAAAGTCTTTCCTAAGTTTCAGTGTCCACTTTGCACACCAAAGCCAGGACCAGAGTTCTGGAGAGCTATGAGATTTCATGTTTGTTGGTCCCAAGGTAAAAAATTTGCCACCTAACATAGATGCTACACCAAAGACACTACGCCCTGAGAGCATCCGGAGGCAATGACAGCCCTCTCCAGCAGTTCAAGGTCACTCTACTGAGTCAGGCAGATCCTCCAACATCCTCATGCCTCTCCTTGACAAAGCACTGGGAATGGTCTACGAAGCCTACATCACAACTAAACTGTGATGGTGTCAGAGTAGGTATGGGGTACCATACACACACTTGAGTATGCAGCTCAGAAAGGCATTTCGGTGCTGGGATCACACCTGCTAAAGCAGCAGAGCCAGATGAGGGTGGGCACGGGGCAGGCTCCCCTTCCCAGTGGCAATGCAGTGGCCACCGTGTAGCACAACATCCATGGGGATTGCTGATATACAAAAGTGAAAAAATACACCCAGCAATGGTGGGACATCCCTCTGGGCACATCATACTGCCTTTGCATCCAACACAGGCTTGTGTGTCCCTTCCACACACGCTGTGCACAGTCCCAAGGAAGGAGGCACCAGCAACTGTGTCTTACAGCGCTCTTTACAAGGGTACATGCTAGAGGTGAGGCCCAGGGAGCCCCTTCACACAAGACAAAGCTGCCAAAGCAAACGGACTTTATACCAGCCTCCAAATGTGCCCTGCGCTGCATGGATGGAAAGCTACAGCTGGGGGCGATACCTGCCATTTTTGCAGGAAGCAGGGACATCACCGGGGAAGGCACAATCAGCATTACCCAAGCAGAGCTCATCCAAGAAAACTATCGTCTCCAAAACTTTAACAAACTTCTCTGACTTTTTTTTTCTTTTTTTTTCTGGTCTCTCAATTTCTTTTATGGTTCCTGGGGCCGGCTGCCAGCACAGCGCGCTGCTCACAGCTCCCTGTAATTTCTGTAAGTGCCCTGTGATAAAGTGATGAGATTAACTCATCGAAATTCCAGCAGCCTCCCAGCGGCTGGCGGTCACACCGCCTGCCCGGCTGCCGGCACAGGGGGCTCAGAGAGAGCTCCCCCTTTGCTGCGGCAGCTCAGGGTGCTGCCAGGCCCTGCTGAAGGGTCTCCGTGCACAAGGGCTCACAGAGACAAGCCTGTACTACATGAGTGTAAATGTGGGGCAAGCCTGTGTGTGATTATGTGACCCAGAAGGAAAGGGCAGAAAATGGGATAATCTAACAGACATGGCCTTGCTTTGAACTGTCATTTATTAGAAGAGTGTTCCTTGATTTAGGCAATATTTACATTTGGTCTGAAAAACCTGCCAGGACCTCCCTGATGCCACTGCGCAAGATTAACCTTAAAAAATGGCTTCAAAAAAACCCACAAGTGGCTGGTGACAAGATCAGAGTCTGGAGTTGCTCTAGCCTTCATATGTAGCCTTGGAGGGCAAATCACTTCCTCTCTGTGTCTTAGGCTTCCCATCTGCAAAATGAAATGAGCACCAAACCTACCTTCTGGGGGGATCGTGAGTCTTGATTCATTAAGGTCTAACTGCACTTTAAAGCCTTTAGATGAGAGATGCTAAGGAACAGCCAAGGACTATTAAAGTGATAGATAATGTTTTTTATGCTGGAGAACTGCAAAATTACCCTATTTTCTGTAAAATGGGGACCTTTGACTGTTAAACACTTTGGAACATAATTTGCAGTGTACACATAATAGGAGCACCTGAAAACTGCACTCCAGAACTTGGTTATCCAAGAGACACCGTGGTCACCGTAGCTCTCTGGAAGGGGCAGGACTGGAAGAGGAGAACTGGGGAATGTGGTAGCATCCCCCACAGCTCCTGCTTAGGTCATGGACAGGGCTCCTCAGGGGAGATGAGCTCCAAATCAGTATAGCACTGAAAGCACAAGCTGCTCCCCACCTTACTTGCTGATCCTGCCTTCTGATAAAGCCTTCTCCAGCTTATACAGGGGAACTCAGGAGAGATCAAACAGAAGTAACCATGAAAGTCTTTAGAGCTAAAACCTTTTCAATCTCTGCTTTTTGAAACAAACAAACAATTCTTCTTTTGGGTTCTTCTCTCTTTCTGGTCCATTCCCTTTCACCATTCTTTCCCTCTCCTTTCCTTGCATGCTCCATCCTGCTCTGAAATGCTGCACATGGACCTCTCCTTTCCTCTCTTTCATTGGGAAACATCACTGTAGCTTTTCCCAAATTTCAGGGAGAAGACCAAATTTGGAGATAACTGCTGCTAAGTGCCAAATTCTATTCACTCAAGACAAAAAGTCACACTTTTCACCCCAGTGACTTGATGCAGCACACTGCAGTTGTGACCAGCATAGTGGTGCCACTCTCCTTCGGGACCCTAGGGCCAGAGGATTGAGGGCTAGAATTCCCAGGGAAATCCATCTCATAGCCTTCTCAGCTCATGCATTTGTTTCCTTTTATCCTCCCCCCCCCCTTTTTTTTTTCTTTGTACAAGAACTGCTTGCAAAATACCATAGGTTTAGGGAAGTCCCATCAAGCAGTCAGTACAGTGCCTCCATGTTTGAGCTGCATGTGACAGTCTGCAGGAGAAAGCAACCAAACCTCTCAACAAGCCATTACCTCCTTTTATTTCAGTACCCCCAAAATTTGGTCCAAATCCTTTTTATCTCCACTTCCAAAGGCAAGTTTTTCACTTAGGTATCCCAGTAAAAAGGGACCTGAAAACTGTAAAATGGCCACAGTGAGTGCAGAACCAGACTAGTAGAGCCTCAGCACCCAGCAGGCACCAGTCCAATTTCCTCTGCACCAGGACAGGGGAACACTGATAATATACATGCAGTGGATTCTCTATTACCTTCTGCTTAAATTAACAGAGACATCATAGTCCGAGTCCTGATGTGAGGACAGGTGTGTTGTGAAAATCAAAGGAAAATCTCTCCAACGATCTGAGCGAGGTGAGAGGAATTATTTTTTAGGCCACAGTTTTTAAGGAAAGGGATTCTAATATTGGACCTGTACGTCTGTATTTAGGCACCTGAACAACAGGCTTGATTTTCAGAAGGGTTATCCTGGGCTTCCAGGAACACGCTCCTGACCTAGGTGCCTAAGCATATGCAAGCATCAGTGGATGCTCCCATTTTCTGAGGGGAAAAAAAAAAAAAAGCCTAGTATCTGTGTACACCACAGCCTGGGATGGTGCTTGGATTAACCAAAATTTTACTTCACATAATTAAAACTGAAATAACAGGGCCAAGGCTCTTGACACTGTGAGAGCAAATGGGGCTAGCTATGGGTCTAACACCAGCATTGTTCACCTTCTCAGGGTGGCACACCTGGCTTCTGCTCCACGCAAAAGGACTTAGACATTTGCACAGCCTGACTCAAGTCATTCTCCTGCCTGCAAGTGGGTGCAGATGTGCCCCAGGGCTCTCTGCTGGCAGCACACATCTTTCTCTAAGCCTGATGTGCTTTCTCACAGACACTGGGGTTCTGACACAGAAATCCTTATTTACCAAAGGTTCAGAGAACAGATCCTTCTGCACAGAGCAATCTCTGCAGATGCACTGAGGCTAAGATTGAACAAAACTAACAGAGCTGAGTTGGACTGGAGGTAGTTTTCTGACTCCAAGTGCTAGGGCTGTGACAATAAACAGCACTCAAGCACCAGATCCTAGATATCATGCTTCTTCTGGTTATGTTGCAAAAGCTTTTGGAAAGCTTAGAACACCTCCTGTGTTTCGACTGTGAACTCCCATCTGAGAAGCAGCAGGCACATTTCTGAGAAGGACAAAGGGACAGGACAGGGCCTGACTGCAGGGATGCAAACCTCCCTCCTGCATCTCACGGGCCCTTTGCTGCTCCTGTGGACAGAAACACACTTCCACTCAGGAAGATGTGCAAACTCTCTCAGCTGTTCCTACCTTCCCAGCAGCCATGGTGACCACAACAACGACAACCAGGAGGCCCTAGAAGAGTATGGATTTTGTTACAAATCCCCGCAAATCTTCTGAGCTGCATTATCCACATGTTAAGCCCCTTATTGGTGTAAGGGCATCTCAGCACAGCAGCTGTGGAGCTACACTACAAGAAGCTTGCAAGACTCAAGCAAGGAATCCACAGATGCAGACACTTTACCTCATACACAACCTGCCCACTCAGAAAATGATGGTCCATGTCTCTTCTCTCTGACTCTCCAAAAACCAGTTCTCCCCAGTACAAATGCTTGCAAGTTCTGTTGTATCACCGTATAGGTATGAGTTCCAAGCACGCAATGAGCCGATTCACAAAGGTCAGAGGGTGAAATCTTAATTCAGATTTATTTTGCTGAATTTTAAGATTTTATTTTATATTAATAGGTCATTTTAGAAAAAGCCTTAATTTTTTTCTATTTAAAAATGAAAAATAGATGAAGGGTAATCATGAATATGTTGAATAATAAAGGGCTCGTATGGTTACATAGCACTGTTATTAGTTTAATATTCAGAAAAGGCAACTACTCACCAGTTATAACGACTGATGAACAAAAGATAATGACAATATATTTGATTTATATATTATGTTCTATCTACTGAACAAACTACTTCAAGAATGAATATACTTCGATTAAGAACATGTATCCTATAAGAAATTCAGCATTTGCACTTGTCCTGAATTTGGATGAAAGGATAAGTTAGGATTTCCATGGAATAGAAATTTAAAAAGTTTTAATTCAGAAACATCCAAAACACATTACCTTTCCCGTAACAGACCTTTTCCATTTCATTTGACTAATGTGAAATTCTTGGTTTCAAATCAGACCTACCTTAAGCACCAAGAGCAGCAAACTTCAAGGCACCTGAAACTCAGGTTCTCTCCTATCTTGGCTGGACTGCACCATCCACATGCTCACAGTGGCCACAGTGTTTACAAAGGATATCTGCATCAAGGAGGTAAATGCAGACTTCCCCTAGAATCTAATAGGGACCCAAAGCACAGTTCTCACAAAGCAATACATTGATAGAAAAATAGGGCTCAAATTTTGTTGGACAGCCTAATTGACCAAAAATGCTTCAAGTCAATTTAAAGTTTCTAACCCTTCCCCAAAGCACAGCAAGTCCACCCTGGGGACAAAATGACATGTTCAGAGAGAAAGGCCTGCAGCCCAGTGGTGTGTGCTATCATCTGGTCTCAGATTTTTGCCTTTTTATCTCAAGCACTGCCAGTGCTGCAAATTGGAGATGACAAAGGTTTCCAGGCCTTGATTCTTGCCTTGGGTCACATCACACAACAGGAGAGATGTCACAGGCATGACCCCTATTAACCTGCGGGGCAGATTAGGTTGTGGTATGTGATCCCGGCTTAGTTTGGCAAAACCAACTGTTCCAATTCAGCTTGGTTTGGATACTCCCGACTTCTTTTTTTCCTCCTATCATCAATATTTTCCTGGGGGAATTCTGACTTGGTAAAAATTCTGCTCTTTGGAGGAATCTTACTGATGGAAAACTCTAACATAGCTGTAGTACTGACCTTGGAGATAACCAGCCATGTACCTGCTAGCTTTCAGCCTATCTCCCTCCCATCACTGGCCTGGCTAAGGGGGAAAGTGAGTGGGAGTTGCCAGGCTCTGCCATACTTTAACTCAAAAGAGGTCTGCAGCTTGGGTGTCTGTTCTTCTCACTGCTGTGGCAGAGGGGCTGTTGCAAGGTCCTCCTGTCTCAAGGCATGTAGGTTTTACACGTGATAATGCAGCTAAAAAAACACAATACAAACTATGTCATTTGAAAGGGGGTGAGGGAGAACGGAGCTGTTGTTTAGAGGGGAACTTAACCTGACATTCTGTCTCACGATCAGGGATATCTAAGATAAGGCTGTGGTAGTCTAATCATCCAGGAACCGTTTTATAGCACCTATTGCTAAATAAAGGCACCAAACGTAGAGCCAACAGATTAAGTACTCTTGTAATAGTAATTGGTTTTCCAGATCTCAATACTCAAGCACAGGGAAGTGGAGTGGTTGGTCCGAGATCACAAGAGCTGGATGACAAATTTAGCTACTACATCCCCAAAACACCTGAAGCTCCCTTCCTGTGCACAAATCTTTCAGTCAACACCATTCCCAAATACCAGAACCACGAGAAGACATGAAGATATGATCAGGGAATGCAGCTGTATAACACACATATCTGCAAGCACCACAGAGACATTGGGCAGCCAGGATGAAGATTTTCCCATTTCTTTAGCTAGACAGTTAACAGATCTACTGAATGTACTACAGTTGACAAATGAATACCTTTTGGAAATGTTTTTGCCTCATTGTCTTGTATGCGATGCTTAAACTCTTTCCCCTACATGCCCAGGGCTGTGCTTGAATACATCACGCGCTGCAGCACCACTCTGCGAACATTTTCTTGACTCAGCCAAACTGTGCAGCTCTATTTCCTACCCAATTTCCTCCCTACTTTTGTCCTTCTCTATTTCCTCCCAGCTCAGCCTTCAGCTCCATAGCTGCAATTGCTCCTCCTCAGCAAAGCACTCCAGGTTCTCCCACTCCTGGGAACTGAAGCATTTTGGTGTCTCCATTGCTAGCCCAAACTGATGACAGCGTGAGAGAACTCTCCACTCTCTCCTTCCCCTGTCTGTTACATGTTAACAGACAATCAATTAGGGAACCACAGGGAGAATAGGGCTGTGCTGGGGAGAGGGGGTTAGAGGGTAGCAGCCTCCCTTCCTAGGATGAAGTCAGCTGCCATATTACCAAGGCTGATACAGGCTCTAGTTACTGTTTCTCTTCAGAAGAATTCAAAAGAAAATGATGCAAACTCTTCAAAACTTCTTAGGTTTTTTTGTTTGTTTGTTTTTAATTCTCTCTCTCTAGGTTAAGCCTATCTTCTCCTCTGCTGCAGATGCTCCTGTATCACTCCTATGAGGGGTTAGTTTTTTGGTATTTTCCTCTATAATAAGTCCCTAGAGCTTTGCTTTCAGAGTACTACCCTGTTCCTGCTTTACTACCTGAACATGCCAAAGAGAAACACTGAAAATGGGTTCAAGTGCTGGAGAAGGGACAGTCTGTGATAATACCTAGAAGTACGAGTAAAAGTTCAATCACAGGAGATTCAACAATGACAAATCACAGAAACTCTGCGAGAGTAGATGCCAATGCCCTAGGGATGAACATGCCTTCCACTTGGCATAATGAAAGAGGAAAGCTCAGTGGAGCAATACAGAGTGATTATTTCCACAGCTGGATAGCAGTAAAGAAACACATCTGGAACCTATGAAATTAAGCTAGAAATAGTTGATTCTGTAGAGATCTGGGCTGAACCACACCCTGTATTGCTCTGTCCACTCCAGAGCTGAACACCCCCAGTGACGGAATGTAATCAGGCATGACTGGCCCAGTCAATGAACAAAACTAAATTGAATGTTCTCCCCACATGTGCATTTCTTTCATTTTGCAGGAGTCAAGGGAGTGCTGGTGTGGTGGGTTGAACCTGGCCAAGTACTCACACAGCTGCTCATCCACTGAATGCCTGTCTCTAGTCAACCCACCACAGCTGGGTAAACCCAATATGCTTTTGTGAATTATTCTGTCCTTTTTTTTTTTTTTTTTTTTCTTTCTCCCCCAGATAGAGAGTGTAGGAAACAGGGAGTATTCGTGTGTTTAGGCACATATGCTCCCACACAGCCTGCTCGTGTAAGTACACCCAAGCATCCCTCGATATTGGAGCTTGCCCGGATGCACTTCTACTTTTGGCTACACTGTTGTACCTGTACCTGTGTGCATCTTCGGCAAGCCTTTAGCAGTCAGGACACAGACAGATACCTCATATGTGTATTGTACAAGGAGATCAACGCACTGCAATTTGTCTACCCATACACGCACTGAGGTTTTCAAAGTCACCTAAGGAATTTCCAATCCTTAGTAAGACTAACAAAAATTGGTACACCGTACCTTGAATAGTCCTCTTGAAGAAGGCTTTGCACGCCTCACAGGAAGCCACGCCGTAGTGGTACCCCGAAGCAATGTCCCCACACACCAGGCAGAGCCGCTTGGGGATCGCATTAAGCATGTACTCGCACTTGGTGGGCGAATCCTCCATGATGGCACTGGCGCAGTCATCGTAACGCTTGCGGCAGGACCCACCGCCAATCCCCGTGCCGTTGAACATGGGCGGTGAGTCCAGGCCGTTGGGGTGGCCGCCCATCGCAATGCCGTAGCCACCGCTAGCATCGGAGGAGCCGCTCGGGCTGTGGTGGCTGATGGCGTCGATGCCAGAGGATGGGCTGGAGGGCTCGGTCTTGATGAAGGACCCGCAGCTGGAGGAGAGGTGCCGCTCCTCCGTGGCCATTCTGCCGAGCAGCCTGCAGAGAAAGAGAGCAAAGGCACTCAGTGGCCTCCTGGCTAAACGCAGCTCCTGGGCACTCCAAAGAGAGCCCTCCCTTTCCCACCTCAGTCCAACTCCAGTTGGCTCAGGCAGTTCAGCCCCACACAGGTGCTTCTCCTCAGGGATATGATCACAACTCACTATGAAACTGCTTCCCACCAACTCACACCAGGAGAAAGTCAAGGCTATTCATGTAGATCACAATTTCAGGCTCTCCACAGTTTACACTGCTGGGAAGGGGTATCAGTGCTGATGAGGCACAATCCACCCACTCCAGGTATCCCCGCAACAACAGAAAGAAATGAGCCTCTCTGTAGCAGGCCAAATTAAAGATGCTCGATTAGTTCAGGATGCCCCACCCTGGCTCTAAGCAAAGAGCTCACAAGCACACCCTGCAAGAAGGATGTGCTCAGCTTGGATTTTTATTTGTAATACAGAAGACTTCGGCTTATTTTCATGTTGGATTCATTCCTTCCCTTCATTAACATCACTAAAGGGGGAGATCAGAAACAGAAGGAAAATCATCTGATCAAAAGCTTCCTCCAGCTTAATCTTAATCTTTATTCTATCTACTAGTATAAGTCTTTTACATGGAGAAGCTTTTCTTAAACTTTCACTTCTTAGAGTCTTATGCTCCGAAGTTGCTAGCATAACTAGCAACAGCATCTTTACCAAATCTGCAAGCTCTTCTTCTTATTTATTGTAGTCATAGATAATCTTATTGCTCATACAAACGTTCAGTCTTTTTTTAGAACTCTGCTAATTTTGATGGTATCTTATGGCAATGAGTTCCAGGGGTTACTTGTGCAGTCTATGAACAAAAGGAAAAAAAACACTTTTATTGTGCATGCTGTATTTGCAGCCTTTCAGGTTCCCTTAATATCTCCCGATTTTCCTTCTCAGGAAACGTTCTCCTCATTCAGCTCTTCATTATCTACACATCTGTTCACCACGCAGAAGTTGTTGCAGACCTCTTATCTGCTTCATCATTCACCTCTGAACTTCCTCTAGTCTGGCTATTTCTGTTCAGTCCCTAAGAGTTCAATGAGGCAACTCTTCAGCAGCACAAAACTGGCACCACTCCATCACTCCTCCAGCTGAAGGTCTGGACAGTAGTCAAGACAAAGGCACGCCATCAATTACCTAGTGACGTTACCATATTTTCAATGTTATTTTCAGCCCATCTCTTATATAACTCCTTATATTGTTTGCTTTTTTTTTTTCTCTTCTTCAAATTAGAATCTAAATTGTTACTATATCTTCCACAGACTATATTAGCAAGTTACTTACTGAGGTCCTCAGATCTTTTCCTGAGTTGCTACAGTTAATTTAAAATCCATTAAGATCTATGAAAAATCAAATTAATGCCTTCTGAAATGCAACCCTCTGCAATGGTCAACAGTGCACTTCATCTACCACTGTGCTGTCCATGTACCCAGCTTTATTACAATCCTCTGGAGTTCTTCAGTCTTTCTTGAAAATTTAATGTCATCTGCAGAGTCTCATTGTTCGCCCACTTCCAAGTGGAAGTGCATCATTAATGCATGGATCAAACACCACAACACAGATCTTTGTGGGTCATTCATGTTAACCTTTATCATGCTGAAAATTGACTTCCCTTTCTTTTCTGGGTAGGGCATGCCTACTCTTCTGTCTCAGATGCTTATAAATAGATAATAGTATTAACCTGAGAGGTTAAATTTTCCCTCCAGCAAGACAATTTGTCAACAGCTTTTAAGAAAACCTAAATACGTGCTAGCAAATGATTTTCCTGATGACATGTCCAAAGAATTCTGACTGGCTGGGGATGCTTGACTTTTCTTCTTGGAAGCTCTGGTGGTTTAAAGTTACCATACCATGGTCATGTGGGTAATTTCTATTTCTATTTCAGTTTCAGCCTATTTACCTGGTACTTGTGGCAACTCCTCCTGCCAAGAGGTCAGACCCATCAGGAGATAGGACAAAACATTCAGTGATACAGCAAGGCTGGGGTGCACATGTTATATGCATCATTTCTGTGTGTCTGTGGGTATGAATGTACATACTTGATATGCAGCAGCTTCACAGTCCTGCATCCTTATGATCTCATTTGACCCAAGTATCTCTTAATTTTCCCTTCTCTCTTTCATCCTCAATGTTTGACCTCATCTCCCATCTCTGGGATCGATCAGCCAAGTCTGTTATTTAGCAAGACTGTTGACCTTGAGAGTATGGGCAGGCATCTCACGTGTCTGAGCTGCTTTGCCTGGTGTTACTTGAGAGGAATCCAGAGTTTGGTCCCACTCAGAGACGGTGTGATGAGTTGATGAATGCCCATGCCTTGCCCAGAGGGTCACACTGAACTAGGGGCCATGGAGCAGTTACAGGAATAATTGCTGCAGGTGCATTCCTCTTCAATCCTGCAGGACAGCTAGACAGAGTGCAGATCTGCTGGTGTAGTGCCAGCTGACCGTGTGAAGGAAGATGAAGCTTTGCTGGATGAGACCAGTTTTTAGCATCTCATAGCAAAGCTGAAAGCTGCTGCACTCACCAGATTCTGGAACCTCTCCCTACCTGAGGGGTGCATATGTAGTAAAAACCTGAAGATCGCCAGGCACAGAAACCTGAGGTTAGGGTTAAAGCAGAAGGTGAAACCACCATAAAACATGCTTCTGCACTGAGGAACTCCACGGTAAAAGAAGTTGAAGTTGCAATGATAAGGACAGAGAGAGGACAACACTGTGAAAAAGGCATTACAAGGAAGTGAATTACACTGTCAGACTCGGTCAGGGAAGTTCACATCCCAGCTTCTGTCTCTTAAAATGCCCAGAATTCACTGACTGGGAAGAAATGAAGAGGCAACAAACAAAATTCTGAGCTACATTACAACAGATACTGAAAACTGGGAGCAGAAGGACTTCAGAGAATTAAGGTTAAGCAGAGGTGACAGAAGTCCTCTGTGTCCATGCTTTTATCTACTCCAACTAGGGAATAACATTTCATGTTTCTCATGTTAGTCATAAATGAACCAGCCTCACCCTGGTACACTTCCTAGTCCTAGAGTTACCCTTTACAAGTACAAAGTCAAACCTGTTTAAGGAAAATAAAGCTACTACTGCCATGTCTGGTTATGGGAACATGAGGCGGGGTGAACTCTCCCATTGTTGTATGGTACAATATGTTCAGACAGCTACTCACTGTCTGAGATTCACAAGTATTTTTGGAAGTCCTGTCTCCCGTATTCCTAAGTGAAATCACTATTTGTAAGACAAGATCCCACAGTGGAGATTACCTAGGAACACCATTCCGTCAGCCCGTCATAAACCAGGGAACTATTAAAAAGTTGTTTGCAACCAGTTCTCAGGACCCTTGCCATACGTCCAGGCCTCACCATTTAAAAAAATCTTGGTTCTGGACTGATAGACATGACTACTAGCACTGTTTCGTCACCAGCAAGTTAGGGAAGGCTGGGCTTGCCTCAAACCGACTCATTGAGGTGTTTCCCTCCACTGGAGAAAAAACAGCACAAAACACGAGGCCAGTCTCCTAGGACCATCTCACTTCTCAACTCACAACCTCAGTTATGGAGGCCGGTGGTTGCAGTGACTGTCTGGTGGTCAGTCAAGGAGAGCAACACCCCCTTCATCCTTACAGCTGAGGACACTCCTGTTCCTTTCCAAGACACAGTAATATATAGCAAGCTCTGGTTAGAATTGAACAAATGCTTTAGGGACAAAAGCCCTTAGCACTAAGACAGACCAAAGATCCTAGCTAAGGTGTCTCCGCCACTCCAGAGGTTGTTTTTCTTTTCTGGCCTCTGGTACAGCTTGCATAGTTGGCTTCAGCTGGGCAGCACACACCAAATCAAGCCTCACCAGCTCTGACTTTCCTACAAGTCTCATGAAGATCCTGCGGTGATTTTTAAACAGACTCAGCGTGTACCCTGGCAAGGAAATAAGACATCTTGAACTTCAAGAGCAGCTAAACGCTTTTTGCAAAGAGTTCAAAGTGATGAACAGCCATTTTGCTCAGCTCTAGTTACCTTAATAGGAAAGTAAAAGGAGAGAGACTTGATCCAACTCTCCTCCGTGCTGGCACAGGAAACTCCGTTACTATTTCTGTGCCCATGTAACAGGCTTAGAGGTTCTAAACGTTTCGTTCTTTTCACCTTTCCTCATCATAGGTCATTCCTTCTAATCCCTTTAGCACCTTTGTGGCCCTTCTCTGGCCTTGTTCCAACCAGCCCGGGTCTCTCTTGCAGCAAGGTGCCCTGAGTCGCACACTGCAGCAATGCCACAGCGCTACGGGGAGAGAGGCTCTGGAAAGCACACAGCCAGGCAGACTCACCGACCAACTGAGCGGCGGCTTTGCCAGCCACCAGGCTCCACACCAGCTCACATTACCTGATACCCACTGTCTCACCGGGACCTCTGTGCACATAAGCTGCTTTTGCCACCTCGCTCTGCACAAGATGAAATTTGGATTCTCCTTGCTGCAAAGCAGACCCGTACAGTAGTACCACCTTTAAACCACACACTACTAACTGATGCTTGTTTTACTAAGGCTTTTTAATAATGCTTTTTTTTTTTCTTTTAGCCTAGAACTTTTTTCCACTCTGAATTGTGTCTAATATTTTCAGGTGTGTCAACTGTAAATTTGAGAACAACGTCTTTTACATTTTCCTCCAGGTCACTAATGAGTATATAAAACTGAAACACTGCCCTTTTGGATACCACCTTTGCAGAAGGATAAAGAATGTCTCTAACCCTTCTGTTTACACTCTGTCAGCTAATCCATGATTCATTTCACAGGATTTGTATCAAAACCAATTTGATCTAATTTCCCTAATAAGATCTTGAACAGCTTTGTGTCAAAAGCCCATGTACGGTCCAGAGACAGTCTATCCACTGCTTTCATTTTGCCCACTAATTATCTAATTGTATCAAGAAAGGTTATTGTCTGCTCTACTCCTGTTTGATAAACCCACTGCTGTTTATCATTCACAGCACTGTTAGCCTTTGTGTGCCTCTAACTGCCCTCCGACAAGCATGCTCTGATCTTTATGATCCTGGATGTAGGTATGAATATTTAGACCAAATCAAGATTGTGCTTTAGACATTCGCAGTGTTTATCCTTCAGCGTTATCTCCTTTGGGCAGTGATGCTGAGTTAATGTTACAAGTTTCTCCAATTCTTCTCTAGCTTTTCACCTTTTGCTACTCCTTTACAATGGCTGGAGTGCTTACAAGTTCAATGCTGTTTTGAGAACAATAGCAGTAACGAGAGAGAAAGACTACATGGACAGGACCAGAAAAGGAGAAAAATTAGTGTTTTAAGTCCAGGGAGTAAATATTCCCTCCTTTTTTATTTTTTTTTTTTTAATTTTAGTTTTTCCTTTTAAACCTGAAGGATTACAAGTTTCAGATCCATGCAGATAAGGCTAGTTTATTAACCCCCTTTGAGGTTATTTTTTTCCAGAAATAGTCATTTGTAACTGTTCACCTCATTACCCCAGTTCTAGATAAGAAAATGACAGGAATTTAGTATTATCTATGTACAAGTCTTTACCTTACTCAAAAGAAAAAAAGACACACCTCTCACACTTGCTTAGCAAGACAGCTAAAACAATACCCAGCTCTGTAATAGATGGTAACTTTCCCCCACCAAAAGGATTCTCTATCAGCTATGATATCCAGAATTCAGTAATTTAATTCCCTCTCAGGAGCTCTCAGTGCTGATGCAAAACCAAGTATCTCACCCTGCACCTTCTCCAAGCAGCCCTCCATATTCTGATCTGGAGCTAGGAGAGTTTAGAGGCATTGCTTCTGATGTTCTTTAATGGTTGGTCCTCATTACATGACCTTCGATAAGAAACTCAAGGTTATCTCGGTGCTATGCTCCAGTTACCTGGAGGAAGGTAAAAATGGGCATTAGAAGTTCTGCCATATAATCCAGTCCCTCCACCAGTATATTCTAAGAAAATCACACACCCACCAACCCAACATGCTGGATGTTTCCAGCATTAAGACTGAAATTGTCATTAGAATGAATGTTGAAGTATATCTGTACGACTAGGATGAACTTGGGGAAGGAGTGAGCAAGGGAACACTCTCTCAGACGCTCCTCAGGCAAAACCTTTTTTTCTGGGTACAATGCAAAAGAACAAGAACAATGCAAAAGGTCAGAAATGGTCTTTTTTGGTGGTTCTCATGGCTGGATCTGGATTCCAGACAGCATTAAATCTTGAACTTTTAAAGTCCTAAGATCTACCATAAAACTGAAAACCCCTGCAGGCAACATGCCTGTACAGGTTGTAACTTCCAGGGGCCTGATGGCTCTGCTTGTGGAACTGTGCGTTAGTCCTGAAGGTCACAACTGGGGAGTCCACAGGGGATTCAAGCTTTTCTTCTCTTTTTTTTTTAATTTTTAATTTTTTTTTTTTTTAAACTGAGAAGACTGCCAGTATAAATCTGCTTACTTCAGGTCCCAGCTTGTGACAAAACCACACTTTGGCCTGCACAGACATTTTTAGACCAACCACGAAAGACCAAAGACTCTTTAATCAGCAGAAACACCAATGGTTAAACAGAGATAAAAAAAAAATACCACCTCTTCTTGGTTACAGGCCTATTTTTACTATCAGTATTTGTTAGCCCAGATGACAAACTTACACTGCATGTGTAAATGAGATGTGCATATCATGCCATGGTGCCATTTGGGCAACACAGACTTTGTGTCCTCTGCAGGCCATATGAGAAAGCTTCGCAACTCACAGCTGGGTGACAAGCGATAGATCAGCTTCTCAAACACTCGCCGCAACTCCAGGAACAAGCCAAATTTTGTCAGGTGTTTGTTTTTAGATACAGGAGACAGAAATAAATAATGTTTTCCAAGTGGCAGGCTAGACGTGACAGCTGCAATAACAGCCCGTGTAATTTTGGGTCACGTACGCAAGGAGCCCGTGTCACGGAGCCGAGAGGCTCGCACCCGCCGGGCCCCGGCCTGCACCATGGACAGCTCACACGCGGCTCCCTGCTTCTGGACACCCCTGTGGTGGTGCTGGGGAGGCGAGGTTCAGCACGCCCACCCGTTCTGCTCATCCTTTCGATACGGACTTCGGATGAAATACACCTCCTCACCCTTACTGAGGGGTCCTCTCCACACAACGGGCCATGAATAATGGGATCTGCTGATGTGCCACTTCTGCACTGCGGGTAACTCAGCCGTACCCACCACAGTCCAGGCAGCTGTTTGGGGCATATGCTATCAAACAAGAACATATCCTCTTCCCAGGGCAACCTTCAGTTCTCTCTGGGGCTAGGCAAGAGCTTGGGTGCTGCACAGGTGATGGGCTTAGTTAAAATGTTGGACACCAGATCATAAACATAAATTGCCAAGTTACCAGTGCCTAGGCTTTAAAGGTTTTTATTCAAGTAACATTATTGTCCTTTGCTGTAAAGGACAAGAAAGTCAGAACCTCAAACCAACCTAAATATTTTTCTCCAGAGTGCAAATATGATTTCTATGGGGTTTGTCATGCTTGCTAGCAGAAGCTTCCTTTGGCTTGCATGGGCTACGCTGCTATTTTGTAGAGCATGGCAAGACCCAGACAGACTGTTTGCAAGGCATTTGTCCCTAATATGCCCACACAAATACCACATGCTTGTCTTTGGAACAAACACAAACCACAGCTTAGCAAAATGCTGATGAGTTTGCTCTCTAATTTGGAGTGGAAAGCATCGTGTGACTTCTACTCCACAGTATGAACACCAGCCTGGACTGTCAGGTTGCACCAAGGTCCAACCGCCAGCCTTTTATTATAAATGAGTGACACCGTCCTAATTCCAATTGCAAACTTTTCTGACACATCTGGCTTTGCTGGGCATCTAGACCTGGCTTACTTCGTAAAAACACATCACACTTGTCCTGCCTTTTACCCCTGCTCTGAAGACAGATACGGAATTTTTTTTTTTTTTATTTGCTTTATAATTTGAGGAGGTCAAGAGAACTTTTGAGTCAGGAGGCTGAAGATGCTAAAACGCAAATAGGTAAGGAAGCCAATAAAGTCCCACAGCTCCCTAGCTGCAAGAGCCTATCTAGAGATCCATCTCCAGTGCTCAGCCCTGAGGAGAAGTGCATAGTATGAGATCTACCAAAGTAGGTCATGGCATGACACCAGTACTGCCATGTAGACTGGAAGAACAGATTCCTTGCAGAGGAATGGGCAAAGGAAGCCCAAGCTGGTCTCTTCTGCAAGATAAGGAGATGTGGGACAAGTGCTCATACTCTGGCTCTTACACAAATAGTATTTGCTTGTCTAATGCCCAGGAGATATTTTATCCCTTTGACCTGTTGCATAACCAGAGCCCAGTTACGTATCGGTAGATCTGCTCTAGTCCAAGTTAGCTCACGCTGATGAAACCTGCTGCAGCAAACTGTCTGGAGGCTGCTTAATAAATAAAAAGCCTTCTCGTGGGCAGAAGACATTATGGATTTCCTGCTAGTCTTCATCCCTCTCCTCCTTCTTGTAATTTCTCTTCACCCTTAGGACAACACTCTTGTTAGTAAACGGCAAGAAGTATTACACAGATGAAGTGACAATTAATCTGGAGGTGTGACATATATTATCAGTTCATTCTCTTATTAACACATTGCCTTTTGAAAGTACCTTGCCCTCTGGTGTACTAATGGCACTCCCTCCAGAGTGAATTGCTTTAGCACTTGAGCTATTGCTTCTGGCTTATACTTTCTGTTGATACCACAGCAAAACAAGGACCAGGATTCACTTACCATTCACTCTTTATTCAAATACTACCAGCACCCTTTTTTCCCCCCATGTTGCCATTCTACATTTCATATTTCCAGGCTGTCTATACTTTCTTCCCCCAATACTTCTGCATTTGGAAGATTGATCACACCAGCTCAAAAATTTTGCTTGCTGCAGCAAAGCTGGAACTCAATCCCTGTTGAAACGCTCAGCTAGACCTTCATTTCTTCTTGAATGTCTTTCTTTACACTGTGCCTGTCTAGGGCACTTCTAATCTATATCTCTCTTAGTAGTACCTTCAGTGTCCTTCAGGCACTTGTGAATGAGACTCATGCAACAACATATTCAGTAGAGCACACTTCAAACACTTATACGTCAGAATTTTGCTTTCACCTTTTTGGCTGGGCAAGGAAATGAAAACTTCCATCACAGTCATTCATGTCACATTCATTTTTGCATCCCAGCCTCATCCTTCGTCTCATCTCACATAGACCTTTTCTTTCAGTCACTACCCTCCTAGCATTTCTGACAGAAAACTGCCATCAGTGCAAATTCCTCAGCCTGCCCCTCCTTGCATTTCAAGATACCCACTGAAGACACCTTTCCCTTCAGCCTTACCTACGATTCATGGCGAACAATAGCAGAAGAAAAAAGAAATGCACAGAACTATTGCTTAATTATTGAGAAAGGGAGGAAGGACTTAGGATCAGAGATACCCACTTATCAAGAACATCATCCCAGAAACAAATCTAAAAAAAGACTAAAGAATCAATATTTCTTCTGAATACTAGCTTACTGAAAGGGTACTGAGAGTTTATTCAGAGAAAACCTGAACTTGTGTGTTCTCCAGCCTGGAGGCGTTTAGGAATTCACTGAGTCTGAGCAGTAGTTAATTTTGTTGGAGGGTGTCTCTTTCTTACAACTCAAAACTTGTAACTGTGGCAAGACTCTACCTTTTTCTCCCATCCCTGCTAAGACAATCCAGTCAGGATAGATGAGCTTTACATAGATTCCACCTGTAGCTCCTGGAGAAATCTATAATTAAGTGGCTCATCATGAGAAACATTACTCAAAAACAGATAGGTCCTAAAAAAAAAACCTGAATGAAATTAATTCCACATAAATTACAGCATGCAAAATAACAATGAGCAATTAGTGCTTTTCAATTTGATTATTTTTTTTTTAAATCCCCAACTCACCTGGAACCATTTCTAAGATGCTACAGAAGTAAACCAAGATAATAGCATGAGAGCAAACACTGGATCTGTCATGGGCAAGGTCTCCCAAAACCACTGAAAAATGTGGAGGCTAGAGTGTGTGGAGTCATGGGTGAGGAGGGAGGCACAAGAGGAGAACTGCATGGGGGTCAAGGAGGGACAAGAGGCTCATGCTACCAACTGGGACCAAGGTGCAGTACTTGAACAAGCAAAGAAAGTGAGTATGTGAAAGAACCACAGCTAACAAACACCACAGGATTGAGAAGACTAGATGTTGGAAAGACCCAGTTTCCTTCTGCACACCTTGGACTGCTGTGACATAGAGGATTATCTTTAGCTACCTATTTAAGATATCCCCAAGGTTCAGTTTTGCTGAGTCTTTAAAACCCCACCTTTGGTAGGTATTTAGCAGATTTTCTACAACAGACTGCATATACTAAGTAGCCAGTTGTAGCTGACCCAAATTCCAGCCTTGAACCCTAATGACTTGTTCTAAATCCATTTCATTCATCCATCTTCCAGACTGTCCCCATTTCCTTTGACTGACAAAGTACCTTCAGTCCACCTGAGCCCAGCCCTACCTCAGGCTCCATGGTGTCCTGCTTTCTTACTTGCCTAAGCCAAGAGGTGAGAAGGAGATCGTGGTCAACAAAACACTCTTTAGACAGAAAACTGTGTAACAGAAGAAGCACATACTTCATTTTCCCCATCACTCTGGCTTGTCTTGCACGTTCTTTTCTCTAGAAACCAACAAGAACTCCCATTCAAAAGGAAATCTAAAGCCAAATGTCCTTAAATTCCTTACACTTTCCTTCCAAATTGGCATCACTGAAAATTTAACTGAATGTGGTTAAAAATATATAAATAAACGTGCTCCTTCCTATCATGATGAACAGCTCTTCTCATCCCAGGAAGTTTTCACTTTACCCTGTTACTATTTTCAAACACGAAAGAGAAGAAAACAAGCCTGCAAGATCTTCAACCCATTTCACTTATTTTTCCCCTGTATTTAGCATCCCTACTAACAGACAAAGAGAAGCCAAGACAGACATGGCAATGCAGACAGATGGGCAGTCGGGCACCTACAAAGATTTGCAGCTGCTTCTACACTTTCACACAGCACCTTTCTGAGACAGGCTTAAGTGTTACATAGGACAAAGGCTACCTTCAATAGGGTATCTGTGTATACCGGGTATGCATATGCACACAACCCCATTCCTCACCCTCACACATCTCTCCTTTCCTCATTATCTCAATGCACCTAAATACCATTCCAGCAGTTCACTACAGAAGCCAAACTATGACTTCATATTTCCAGACCATCACAGTGAGTGCTCAGACCTTTACAGGAAACACAATGTACTAAAGCAAAAGATTAAAAAAAAATAATAATAAAAAAAAGAAAACACGAAAAGAAACACCCCCTTCACTCACAAACCAAACCAACAAAAACTCTACTGCTTAACTGGGCTACATCATCTGCAGCCTGCACCCTGATCACGGCCCTGTGTCTACCAGAGCATGAGAGGGAGAAGACTGCACATAATTTTACGTATGCCTGCACTCTGTCATGTTTAGTGTTTAAGAACTCTCTGCTTTCTATCCAGAGAGGGTCTGCGACCCTTTGCAGACACTACGTGGAGGGGACTACCCTCTTCATGGAGGGGACCTGAAAAGAAGCAAGTTTCAGCAACCCCCAGCCCGGTGTGACCCAGCCCACCCTGCCCGCGTGTCCTCCCCACTGTGCTTGTTCCGTTTGCCCTTGGAATGCTATCACTTATTATCACGCTGACTTCTCCAGATGGGGCATTTTGGCTATTGATCTGATAAATAAACAGCCTGCTCGCTCGATCAAAATGTTATTTTGCATTTCAATTACTGTTCACTAATGCAACCTTCATCCCGCCAAGAGCGCTGCTGGCAATGACACTCGACCTGGCACAGGCGTTTGCAAGCAAATTCGGCAGCGCCTGCTCCAAGCACCTAACGGGATTACCAACCTCCATTAGATGCATAGATGGAGAGGGAGATGGACAGACAGGACTGGGCTGAAGGGGAACAGACGTGTGCAGAATAGAAGGTGTGAGCAACCTGGACAAGGGGCAGGGATAGGCAGATGCATAAATCCATTCACAACACAGTTTTGCCAAATATTTTGACGGTGGGAGGTCTCAGAAGATGAAGACATCCCCTCCAACCCCCTCCCCTGACAGCTCATAGCAGACAGAATGAGCTCACTGTGTGTGAGCCATGCAAGAGTTCAGAGCAATGGGAAATGGAAATCAATGGCTGGTGATGAGCCAGCAGTGAGCACTGCAAACCCATCGGGGCAAACAGGGTCATTCCTAAAGCAGATTCTGCAGCCTAGGACCATGGGGGTTCAGCTGGCCCCAGAGCTGGACACAGGCTGCAGTGTGTAAACCTGCAGGGAGGAAACCCTCTTAGTCCTTGAGAGTTCCTCCAGTAGAGAAGAAAATGTGACTGCCTCTGGAGAGCATGGTGGTGAAACAGGGAGAAAGGGTTATCCAGATGTGTTGGTAAGAGATGGATCTTTGGCAGGTGTTGGTCTCTATTGATTCAGCACTGTCTACATCAGGGAATACTTTGCCAAATCCCCAAATTGGTTTCACTCAAACCCCACCTACAATGGGAAAGAGCACAAATAGCAAGTCAGCGAGTAGCCACCAGCAGTGAGGTCAGGCATGACTGGTTATGAGACAGACTCTAGCCCCAAACTCTTCTGTTCATGTGATGTGCTCCACCAGATGGTCTTGCTTTCTTTGTCTCGGCCCCAGAATCCTCCTGCATGAAGCAGAATGCACCTTGGGCCCCCGTCTTTTTTCCTAAATTTCTAAATGCAACTGAACATGCATCAAAACCTGACTCAGCCATTCAGCAGTGGCTGTAAATGCTACGAAGTCCTTTTACCACCTCCTGTGTAGCATGTCTCTGGGCAGGTGCTGGACTTAGCTCCCAGGTGACAAAGCAATACAAATTATCGAGAAAATGCATTTATCTTAATTTCCAGAAATCCTTTGATAAAAATCTCCCACCAGACCTGGACTCTCTTCCATCTCATTACCAGACAGAATCCAGACTGAAACTGCCGGTCATCCATGAGTTAAAAATAAACAAACCCATATAACACCCTGACATTATATAAACAAAATGCTAAGTATACCACAATGAACGAGATCAATGTGATGCATAAAGACAGGATCTATAACTCCACACACACACACTTCATCTGCTTTGTGTGGCCAGCTCCCAGCTCACTCTGCCCTTGGCAAACTGAGCCTGTGTCCCACACCCACCTCCCTCTGCCCAGGTCTGAGCTGCAGACCTTGTTCTCCCAGATCTGGCTCTTTTTGCCCATCCTTTCTTAGAGCCCAACCTATTGGAAGCAGAGTCTCTGATACATCCCACACCTAGAACACCTCTCTCCCCAGCCACAAACACAGCCCATGGACCCATGTATATGTTATGGCTCCGAGTTGCTGGTTCTGTACTTATGCCACGGGGCAGTGAAGTATAATGTACTAAGCCCTTACAATGCAGCCAAAAAGTCTCATAGTCTAATTCTAACCTCAACACTAATCTTGTAGACTTCAGCAAGTCACTGCAGCACCCCAAGGCACTGCTTCACCAACTGAAAGGCACGGTTATGGTCCTCAGTGACCTCCCAGGAGCACTGTGAGCATTAATCAGCAGCTATGCTTAAAAGAATGGAGCGTGCAGATGAGTGTACTAAAAAGAACGATGGACAGATAAAGCCCTTGTGCTCACGTGATGGCTTCCACTCCAGATTATCAGCAGAATTTGAACATCTTTCTTCAGCACTATGGCCCGGAGCTTAGCCTATATAAGTAGTGTGAATAGTTAGTGTCTTCCTGCATGCAAGCTAGCCAGAGAGGAATAAAACACTGGTTTAACAAATGTGTCAGTGTTATACAGACCAGTCCTGACCTCCTCCCAAATCTGACTCCACTTTAAACCCAATCCCCTGTGACCCAATCTACACAATAACCTTATCTCTAACACCAGCTAATCCTATCTCCAGCTCCCTGGGTGCTGCTTCACACACCAACTGCCTCCTGACCACGCCACCATGCCACCCATTTTTCTATTCTGCTTCACGGTTAGACTTCACTAGAAGTTCTTCATCAAGAACTTATTTTCTTAAAAAATGCTTTTCCATTTCATTACAAAACTAACTCAAATTTTGAAATGTTTTGTACTGTAAGATTTCCAAAACAAGACTAAACAAAATGAGACGTTCAATTTTGCTTTGTTCCTAGCGCTGTTTAGCCTGTCACGTGCTGTCTCATGTGTTGTTTGACTGACCAAGCATGCATTGTTTCAAGAACATAATGAAACAAAATACTGGAAGTTTCCTTTAAAGTTTAACAGAATTTCCACTCTGCTTAAAATTTCAGGTTGCAGCCAGATTTGGGGTAAAACATTTGCACTCCTTACATCTTCCAGACAGCCCTCTGCCTGCACTTCACTCAGCAGGTCTCCTTTCTCAGTTTATATTTACTCAGAAACATGTATCAAAACATTTCTATGTACATTAGAACATACATTTATTACCTTATCCTCTTTAGCCAGGCAGCTTAAGGAGAGAGATACAAATAAATTCAATCTGAATCATCTGAAACATTGGAACTCTACAGAAAAGTTCTGGAATTCAAGAGTATCATGGAAGCTGTGCCATCAACTCACATAAAGTGGACATCCTGTATTCATCACCGCTTTTACATAGTAGGGATTAACCATGCGTCAAGGAGCATCACGCAGTCAAAACTCAACCCCTCTGTTTTGAAAGGCGTGTGCTGCTGGAGAAATCCAACTCTGCTTTTCCATCTGGTGCCATTTAAGCTTTACCCCTTTCCTTCCGTACCACAATGAAATCACTGCTGGCACGTAATCAGAAGCTCAGAAACCCTGGCTCCCTATCAACTTACAAAAATTGACCTGGACTTTTTATCCACTTTGCTGAGAGCTTGAATGAAACTTCTTTCTCATTCACTCATGAGAAGGAGTGCAGCTGAGCGCTTCATTTTACAACGTATTGAGGAAAATTGTTAGAAATTAGTATAAATATTCTGTTACCTGAACCCTACCCAGCATTTTGTAGTTACAGTCAAAATAAATCAGAAGGAGTCGGGACAGAATCCTATCTCTTCATTTAAAAGTCTTGATCCAACTACTACTGAAATTAAATAGGGATTTCTATTGATCTGAAAAGGAATTGGACTTCAGGATCTGAAGAGTCATTTGAATGTTGAACACTGCAGCTACTCCGTGCCCTTCACTGGACTTCAGGAGACTCGTCTCCTAATGTTAAATCACTTTCTCCAAATACACTTGTATTTCAGATGTCCCTGGGTGAGGAAAGCAAGATGAACAAATCTTTCCCAGTAGAGGGCTTTCTCAGAAAAACCCGCTCAGGTGCACAGATCGATAACCCTACCCAACGTCTGCAAATCATCGGGCACAGTGAAACCCTTCACACATCTCAGTCACCAGGTGCCATCCTCAGCAGGTAACTGGCCCGAGCACCCCCTGGAAATCACACTGCTGTCACCTGTGCCAGGCTTGTCCACCTATGCAATTCAGTCCAGAGAGGAAATTTAGCAACTACAGATTCCCTAAAAAGGTCTAGTAATGATCCAATTAATTCCTTTGACTCATGTTAAGCAAATAAATAGTACAAGCTCTAGGTCCATCTGACAATTACCCTGTTTGCAAAGAACAGGTCCCTGTTCAAGCAATTTCCTTACTTCCCACCCTACAAATAGCATTATTCTCAAAACTGGATTAATTTAAGGAATCCAAGATGCAAATCAAAATGGCTACAAGTAGAAAAAACATTCCCCATGCCATACCGATGAACTCCCCAGAGGGAGTTCCACTCCACAGGGCTGACAGCAGCTACTTAGTAGGAAAATCACTGCTCATCCCATGTATGCCTGAACCACCTATTCTGCCCTACTGGTGTACCGGATGCAGTGCTACTCACCACCTGGCATCCACAGCAAATCTGGTACAGAATAGGGATCAGCAAGGGAGCCACTGAGCCCGGACTGCAGGGCTGGGAGAGGTTGCTCCTGAACGTGCACAAAGGCAGTGCAAACACGAACGTCAATATTCGTTTTCCTATTTTTTGTACGTAATTTGGCTGAGGTGTTTAAGTATCTGACAAATCTGCAAACGCTTTAAAGTTCCTCTGTCCCTGAAGAACTGCTGGGCAGAGTTTTAGACCACACGTTGTTGAAAGAGATCTTTTTGATATGTTCCTTCCAAAAATTAAAAAGAAAACCATCAAATTTGGTACAGCAAATACCTCATCGACTACAACATGAGATCCCTCCCTACAACATGAGTCACCTCTAAGGTGACTCATGGCCTGAAACTCTGCTGGAGAGATACACAACCAGTCGGACATAGGGCAAGGTTGTAAATTTGAAGCATGCTTCCTGCAAACCTATACTCATTAGTCAGTTTGGAACACTAAAACACAGAATGAAGTTGTTTTGTCCAGCTTCAACCCTGAACAGTGGAAAACTCATCTGTTTCACAAAAGCACTGGCTTGCAAACCAGAGACATCATTCAAGCCTTGTGAACTTCCACCAATCCAAATAAATTAATTTTGGTGAAAGCTATTTAAAAAATGACATCTTGCTGTCTAGCAAGAAGGTATATTTTAAAAAGACCCTCTGCATTACAACCCCGCACTTCACATGGCACCTGGAGAAGTCATGGCTGGAGTAGCAGCAGAGAGAGAAGGGAGGTTATGGATTCTGGTGTATCCCCTCAGAGCACTGTTTATTCTAATCAATCAACTGAAAAAATAGCAGCTGAAAGTAATTATTAATAATCAAGTAAAATTGGATTATTTCTCTGCACTGCAGTGTTGTCTGGACTGAGAAGCTGGTGTAGAAATAAAGTTCATCAGAGCAAGCTACTGAAATAAAATTGCTGACCTTGGCAGTTCATCAGAGAAGGTGCAGAAAGGAACCTCAATGGAGCATATGTGGATACTATCTGCACTGCAGGAAGGCTAACAAAGATATTATTGGAAGGCAGCTGAGCCTAGACATTTGAATCATCATATAGCCAGCTGTATATTCAAATGACAGTAGTAAGACCTACTGCCAAAGCTCTCCAGTTCGGAGGTATCTGTTTTTGTGATTCCTCACTCCTGCAAGCACAACTCAGGTCCCCCTTCCAAATGCATCGTTTGAAAGGAAGGGGCTCAGGTCATCTCTGAATATGTTATGCCCTCTACGCAGCTGCGGTCTTGGTTGATTTTGTACTCAAGCAATGGAATGGAAACATTGCATTATATTGTATACACACAACGTGATGCAATACACATCAAAAATGAACACTGTACCAAACATTTTGCAATATACTCCAGTCAGGACAGTTGATGGTTGCCTAAAACAACCATAACGTGGCATTGCACAGAGAGAGTCATATTCTCAAACACAAATACCTAATTGCAACGACAAAGCATGCACTTTTACTGCAAAAACAATGGCTCAGTGAACCTCATTCACAAACTCAGACGTAGAACTGCATTAGTCAGTTGTGTCCACGTCCATGCAATTACACACATATCTTCTAAGTACTTTGCAAACTTGATTTAGGAGTCTCCACTTGAAAATTTATCTCAGATATGGTATTAATGGCCAGACTGGATATAAAAAAAAGTGAAGGTCCCTTGCGGTAGATGGAATTGTACCAATTTACAAAATTTAGGCAGCAAGCCATGGAACTCTACACCTCAAGCAAGGAGACATACTACCCAAGTATGTCTGCAAGGGGAATACGCTGCTGCTACTGAAGGAGGCAGAACTTGGAGCTTTCTGACATCTGTATGTGTAAGACCTCAGCCATAAAACTGAATTACCACAGCAAACATTTTGTGTTTAACAGCTTACTAATTACATTTTCAAATTAAATATTTACTCCTATCTTCTACAGCACCCAACAGAATCTGAGTTACTCCCTCATTAAATTTAACAATTTCTTAAATTAAAATAATCCTTTATTTAAAGGGGGCTGGGCAGAATCTGGAGAGTTTCTCTTCCCTCATAACCGTTGGATGGTGCAGAATGCTACACAATCCCCAACACATTAATGATCTTACAGAACGAGGGATCTGAGGAGTGAAGGGTAGCAGGCAGAGGATATATGCACCTACTCTGCTAAGTCTAGTGATCCCCAGGGCAGGCTTTTCCTTATCACTTGCAGTAATACGCTGCTTTCACTGTCCCCCTGCAATCTCTGCCACACTGGTGTATTTATTTCTAACACTTATTTGTTTCAGGAAGTGAGGAGGAAAGACGGGGAGATGTGGTTTAATGTTTTTCTTTGAGTCAGATCAGTCTGGAAAAGTTCTGATAGCATGGATTATTTACCAGAGCAAAAACATACCATCACTTCTGCAACATTAGTGTCTGCTTCAGGTACCAGCAGAGCAGCATTCAGGAATGGGAACAGGATAAAAAACCATGCTAGATCAACAGCACCTTGGGTTCTCACTATCGGTGTGAGAAGAAAGGATTAAACCTGCATTGAGGTTCACATCATCCTCCATGGTTTGTGTAAGACCATCAATCAATCAATCTTACTCTCTCCTCCTTTTCTTCCTGGGAACCACTGCAGGAACATCATGCCCAGGATCTTGTTTAAATCCACGACTCCTCTCTGTCAAGTCAATTCTTCCTATCCTCCCTCAAGCACCCCCACCCCCAAGACACCTCCCTCCCTCTCTCCCCGAAAAGGGGCCTTCTGAGCTCGTTTTGCTAATGTATTCTCAAACCAAATTAGGGGCCCTGACTCTCGGTGAAGTTCGTGAGTTAGTTGCCGCGATGCACTGAATTAAAGATACCATCTCGGACTCAAATCAGATTAGAGCCCACACACACACATGCAAAAGCCCACTTTCTAATCAATTTTATAAAGGGCCTTCAGCAGAGATACACTAATGGTATTGAGCTAAGATCTTTAAACTAAGTCTGCAAGAAGTCTGCGGAGATAAAATGCACACTGTATTAAAGAGAAAGCTCTTCACTGTGCCCTTCCTACTGAGAACCCAGAGCACATTGGAAAAGCACCTCAAAACACGAAACAGCCCTCCTGAGCCTGAGATGTACCCTCCCATCCTACCCTCGTCTTCCTCCTTCAAACCTTTAAGTCTTTTCTTTCACCCACCTTGTGTCAAGCTGCAGCAGAAGGTCCCTGTACAGAGGGCAGAGGAGACGGGGGAGCTACAGAGCCCTGGCATACACTAACAATTAGACGTAATGAAAATGTGTGGATCCTTTTGGGATTCCTTTTCCATGAATCTACAAGAAGCAAATAAGGTTGGTGATCAGCCGCCCAGGTTTAATGGGGCGCTCCTACTCCAATAAAGATGCTCTGCAGTCATGTGCAAGATGCTAGGCACGGCCGTGCTGCTTGGAGCATATAAGTGGGATGCCACTGCAGCCACAACCCGGCAGAGATGTGACTCTGCATATGGCAAGGGGATCCCTCTAGAGCAGGAGCTGTGCACACCCAGCATCCTAACATCCTTCTGTCTTCATGTTTCTGGGTTTAGCGGTGGAAGGTCTTGTCTGTGGCAGAACGTTTAGCTCTCTGAAGCCAACAATCTGGCTTGAACGTGGAGCCCAGAAAAGGAAGAGCAACAAGACATGAGAAAAAAAAAAGTTAGGTAAAGATTGCCCACAGACAGTGACTTTGAAGGGGAGGAAGAAGAGAGAGTTTAATAAACAAGCTGAAATTGGTGATTTAATAGCCCAGTTGTTGCTCAATCACTAACAGCCAGGAGAAGAAAAAAAAAAAAAAGCAAACTGAAGACTCTGGTTTTGCAAAGTTTTGTGTGTCAGATTAGGAAGCAATCGTCTGCTCTGTTTTAATATTTTCAGTAAAAGCACCTCAAAACATTTCACACATTACAAAGCCAAATCTCAGAACCCAACATCAGTCTTTACAGCTGTTCACTTTCTAAGATGCTGCTTCTAAGAAAAGGATGAGAGGACGTGCTTAAGTAACAGAAAGTCTGTGTCTTAACAACAGTCCCTTAAAGACAAATTCCTCTTTACCCATGAGAAAGTACATGTCTTAGATCCTCAAAAATTCTCAGATGCTCAAAATTTTCTTCGTTTCTGAAACTCTAGTCAGCAAACTGAACCGTGACATTCCACATATACAGTACAGAGCCCCCTCAAAATCTTGACAGAAATAAGCCAAACACAAAATACAGTTCTCTGACCACTGACTAACACACACACTACTCTAACAACACACTGGAATTGACCACCTGAACTTTCACAGGGCCAGGCTTGAGAAAAGCAAGCCTTCCCCATGGTTTTCAGACAGGTGACAGTTCCTAGAGCTTAGAACACCACCTGTGGCATCCTGCAGCAAAGAAAACCCCAGCTATACTTTTTAAGGGGCTGAGGCAACAATCTTCCAAGAGCTTGAGCTCTGCACACTGTTAGCACAGAAGAGAGAGGGATTTTAAGGGCCTTCTCAGATCAAAGCTGCAGCACACGGAGACCACAATTCCCAGGCTGTCATGTGCTCCTTTACCTGTTGGGCTCTGAGGAAAAGCTGGGGTTTGTATGTGCTGCTCCTCCATATTAACTGCTCGTGTGCATGCAGGACGAAATCCAAAGGCTGTGCATAACTAGTAAGTGCCCTTTTGACCATCACCCCCTCACCAGCTTCCTCTAGGCTGAGAAATCTGTCCCCTACCAGCAGCTCAGCAAAGCTTCTCAGAGCTCAGACGGGCTCTGCTTTCCCTGAGACAGCTTCAGGCCTCACACCACTCCAGAGTTTTACGATGTTCGTGTGCTGAGGATGATGCCAGTTTTCAATGCAATTAACCTTTACAGCCTAATGAAATGGCTCTATTGGCTGCGGTGGCAGCAAGGAGCCTCTTGGCTCTGGCAGGCTCCTGAGGATGGGTTATCGAGGTTGCAGAGCATCACTGCTCCACTTCTATTTGCAGGCTGCTGCTAATCAATGCCAGACCTGAAAGGAGTAGGCAATGCCAGCCCCAGCATCGTACTCCGACACCATATTGATCCCTGGGAGGAGAGGGGACTTGGGTCTGCGCCCATTGATCTGCTGTGTCACAGGCAGACTTCTTCCAGGAACGTACCCAGGCAGCAGCAGCACGCAGCTGGGAGAAAGGAGAAAATTCCTCAGATGGGAAAGCGTAAGGGTTACATCATAGGGGACACCGAGGCAGCAATCTGCCCTGTGGCTTAGGAAGAAGATGATGTGGGATGGATATTAAGGCTTCTGTGCTTGCTGTTTTATCCTCCTTAGCTGCAGTGACAGGCACATCAGTACTCCCAGGGGTGGCTGATGACTGCTGCACCCCGAGGGCTGACACTGAGTCCCTTGCCTCCTCTCTAGCTACTGAGCTTTGGGAAGCGGTGGTGGTGGGGAGGGAGGGTTGCAAGTCTGATGTTACCCAAGGAGGTGACAGATACCTTCGTCTCCCACACCAAGCCATCCTGCCAATAAAACTCACAGAGCACAAACCTGACCCATATTTGCATAAGACTTTAACCATCTCTGTTGAGACTTACCCTGCAGTGCTCAGTTGATCCCACTGCTTTAATTCCAAACCTGCCACAGATGTGCCATCACATTCAAGCACTCTAAATTCTAGAACCTACATTTCAATCTTGAAAAATTCTAAGGATGCTTTTATAATCAGTAAATTCATGGACTAAAAAACATTGGTGTCTGTCTCAGTTGTCTAGGTGGCTTCATACTCTCACACCGTATCATTTTTTTTTCTACAATGCTGAAGGCAAGAAATTTGCATTAAGAAATAAAACCATAACCTCCACATCACTTCAAAAAAAGAGGCCTCTCATCAAGTATTGCAAGACTAGAAGCTTCCTCCTTTCTCCATCTTTGTTGCTTTTCTGCTTTCAACAAAGCTTGCTTTTGCTTGCACTGTTTCTGGCATCATTATTTTCACACACCTTCCTCCTTCTTTTTTAGAAAATTAAATTTTTCAGATACTGTGTGCATCCTTCAAACACAGTCCTGGCTCAAGCTTCATACAAAACATACAGCCTCAGAAGCATCTGCACTGCTCCAGTGTAAGAAAAATGCCTCCAGGACACAGCCAGGACTTAGCTCCATGTCCTGTCACAACGAAGGTAGGTGCTGCTGGTGGTGGCAGCATCCACACAGGTGAAGGTACAACACTAATGTTGAAACCACAGTCATTCGGTGGTGAAGGAGGAGACAAGGAAGTCAAATTACAGTTGCAGCAACTGAGCTTTGCTTGGATCTGAACCGAGCTTTTCTGCTTTCCGGTTACAGAACACATTAGACAAATAGATGGTGAACACAAACTATTTGAAGACTCCCAGGACAGAGAGTTCCAACATCAGCCATCCACAGGCCTTCCTCTCAGGTACTGGTGCCAAGGAGTTTCCTTATCAGAACCTTCCTCTTACACAGCCTTTGGCCACTCGGTTCCCATATCTGAGCAGTAAAGGATGATAATGCAGAACTGCCCAGGAGATTAACCTGAATCACAGTTTTGCCCTACTTACTGACCTGGGAAGTAATTAGCTCACCATATTGCCCTTCTTCATGTTACAAGGCTCCCAAGAATAGCAGAGGCACATAGCATTCACATCGGTAGAATTCAAAAGCTCCAGCTCAGCCAATCTGAGGCAGAGCAACCCTGCAGATCAGGGGGAGGCCTGGCTGAGTCGAGCGGAGAAATGAACCTTCAAGCAGCTAAAAAAGGCACGCGATGCAGTCCTGGGAAGCCCTGGATTTCACTAAAGAGACAGAGCCAATCCAGAAAGATAGGAACGATGGGAGATGGGGTGAGAAGAAAATAACTTTCTGAAGACTCCGAAAGGCAGCAGAAAAGAAAAACAGAAAATAGGTTCTGGTAACTGTAAATCGAAGATGATCCAGATCAGCTTGCAGCGGATCTGCCTTAAAAGGAGACGGGCAACAGGTAAGCCGGAGAAGCAAGAAAAACACTTTGTCCTTTATGCCTTTGGCACACAGTAAGAATAGAGGCAGGGCACAGACAGTATGATATAGATGCTGCCAGGGCAAAAAGGTCTCTGAAATTAGTGCTTACGCACGCAGTGCAATACACTGGGAGCTGCTCTCAAAGGAGGATATTTTCCAAATACAAAGTGTGCTTATCTCCATATCTGGGTGTCAAAATCAGGACTGCCACGTGCAGCATATGTTTATATATACAAACACAGGAACCTGCTTGGAAAAGAAGCAAAGGCTTCTTTGCCATTCAGCCCCAAATGAGCAGGGACGCTCTCATCTTTCTGTGACCTGTGTCAAGGTAGAACAGATGCATCTGCACTGCACGTAAGCTTTCATCTTGATTGTAGAAATTCAAGCTGAAGGACTTAGGACATGTCGCACCCATCTTCAGGACCTCCTCTCCACTAAAGCAAAAAGGAAGTACAATCTAATTTGTGTGATTGTGACTGGGACAGGGCAGGCTTTATTATTAAATGCATTCTTCTCATTGCAAAAGCATTTCACCCAAGGTGTTAGGCGGTGTACTGCGTATTAAAGCATTCGCCCACAAGAACTTGGATTTCAAAGGCAGACTAAAAGAAAGGAGATGCTTCGATCCACAATTTACAGACAGGGAGAGACTCAGAGACTTAAAGTCTTTGCTCAGATCACTTTGGGAGGTTACAGAAAAGCCGGGAACTGGGCTTTGATCCTGATCCCAGCTTTAGACCTCTCAGCCTCCTTAAGAACAGAAATTAGGAGAATGGCAGAACCAGAGGAGTTACTGTGCGTGCTTCCAAGAGCAAGGGATATATATAATTTATCAGTAGGGACAGAATACCACAGAAAATTCAATTGCTTTTTAACAAAGCCCAGCAACAATAACAGTCATTCACATCTGCATAATCTTTATAGATTTGCTCCCAAACTCATTCTTCAAGTACATCTCAACATTTCAGGATATTTCTTCCTTTATATGTTTGCTTAGATTTTGTTTCATGTATTTTAAGAAAAAGATCATTTTCACTCAGAAATGACAACTATGCGAGGACAACTGTTACGTTTAAGCACAGCTAAAAAAAGTCAATTTCTTCAAGTTAAAATTCTACCAGTTCCTTGAGGAAAAAAAAAAAATGTCCCAGAGGTAATCCCCACTCACTGGGAACACAAACCAGATAGCAAAACGTTGCCCTGGACAGCAGAAACATCCACATGAGTGTCTGCAGAAGGAAGGAAACAGGGAAAGGATCCCCCTGTCAGGTCAGAAAGCATCAACTCCGCTCTCTGTGAGCACCGCAGCTAGGTTTGGGGAGTCTGTGCTGCCATCTTCAGGGATGCTCTCTTCTTTCTGTGACCCAAAATCGCAAATGAAGGAAAACAAGAATTTAAACAATAAGAAAAAAAAAAGAAAAAGAAAAGGAGATACCAGCTCCAGCCTTTTCCCTCCAAAATTTCTGGTTGCCGTGTCTTGACAAGCTCACAGAGAATCAAGGAAATTAAAACTGTGAGAGCCTAGTCCATATACATCCCAAGGCTGCAGGAAAACTAACTAATCATTGGTGCTTAGCCCTGTCTGATTTTTCTCTCTTCTAATCCAGAATGGGATCGGGTGATTATTCAATGTGCCTCGATGGCAGATGCTCAGTCGATGCTAACTAACCATCTTCTTTACAAAGCAATTTCAAAGAGACAGAGTGAGAGACCCTGACCCCTTCCCACAGGGCTGAATTAAAATGAAACAGTTAATTGTGTGCCCACAGGGTTCTAAAAGCCCTGTTTTGCAAGAACAAATCACAGGTATTCCTAAAACTCATGTATGTGTTATTCTTCCTCAGACTAAACAGCTAGATTGGAGATGCTGTGGGGATACACGCTGCATAACAGCAAAGGTAAATTGAAGGGGACAAACCAGAATCTCCTTGTTTCTGACCTAGCAGACGTGTACGTATCTTGAATCATTCCAAAGTGCCTTTTGATGTGTGCAAGTCCCCCCCCCCCCCCCTTTTTTTTTTTAAAGGACAACCCATCCTATATCGCTGTGAATTCTTTGTCTTTTCTCTGAGTTCTTACCTTGTTACATGTACCTTACATTTTTCAAATTGCTTTACAGGCTCCTGGCCACAGGGCCCTCATGGATCAAATATTGCACAACAAAATACAACCCATTAATACTGTGTTTTCAGGTTGAAAATCATGTGCTTGCTCCCCAGCTGCTATGCTGAGACAGGACTTTCTTTGCTGGTCGTAACGCTGACTGAATGGGAACCGTATTCTTCAGATCTCTATTGCCCTCTGGCCTCACTATCCCCGTGCCCTCGGTAAACATAACTGCTCCATCTTCTCAATTCATCTACATGACAGAAAAAGAAATAATGTTTTTATTCAAATTAAGCACCAACTATTTGCTCCTCCATAGGTCAGGATAATCGCTGAAGGTTACAGATATAAAACAGTGCTATCATTTTTTATTAATATTAACAACCCATCTTTGTTTAAAGCTTTTGGCTTTGTATTTTATTTCACCTACGATACAGTTATTACCTCACAAAATGGAAGAGTTCCTTTTTTATCCACTCAGGTCACTGTAAAAAATATATTAAAAAATGATGATTTACAGTGAATAAGAAGCAATACGTAGCACCTTTCAACCACAAGGACTTCAAACTGCTACTCAAAATCGTATGCGCATTAAGGGATTGTTTCGCTCATCTGTCTCTGATGCCTAACGCGGCAGCTCTTCTGCAGCACACAGCCAGAGTTCAAGAATTGGAAAAAGAATTGCCTGTCCTATGGAAACTATAGCAGAAAATAAGGAACCAATGTAAATTTCTGAGCTGGCATTTTATCAGAATATTAGTACCCACCAAACAAGCAGTACCGCAATGCCACAATGGGTGCCAGGCTGAGGTGCTGGCTCTTGGAACAATGAACTTGCATTAGCAACACCAGCTCTTGCCCTGCCCTCCACATTCGCTTGCTTACCTTCTGCTCAGCTTTGCTAACCTGCAACAACAGTCGGGATCACAGTTTAGCATATGCACAAATGAAAGAGGAAGGAAAAAGCAAATGGTTTACTCCTAACTGAAGAGACTCCAGCTAAAAAAGGCTGACTGAACAAAGAAGAAAGCTGTCGCTTTGCTGATGGATTATTTTAAAGCCATTCCTCAAAATTTAATAGACAGTCTCTTCTCACACGGTCCTGGCCCTTTCTGTGATCCATCACGTAGACTCAGCTTGGTCCATCTCTTTTGCATGTCTCTCAAACACGCACCTGCCTTCCTCCATGCCATCCCTCACTCCAGCCAACCGACTGGCTGGCATCGCCTCGCAGCCAATGCCCTCGACACGTCCCTCTGCAAGACCTGCATCTCCTGAAAAAGCTGGCAGAAAGCAACTCACTAACGATGGGTGCGATGTGCAATGAAGGACTCGTGCTGCCTTTTCAAAACCTTCACAAAGTGTAAATGCACTCACAGCCTATTACATTGGGTGGATTGTTCTTCTTTTCCCCAGTCCCGGCCTGGTGCAGATCAGGTGGAAAAAAACAAAACTAGCAAAACCTTTGTCTTCTTGGCTTTCCAGTTGCTGCCTTGGTGCCCTCTCTGCTGCTCCCTTGCCTTTCCCTGTTCACACCAGGCACTCCAGGGCAGTGCAGCATCTCCACACCTCTATCCGCAGACAGCACACCGCGACCCTGTCCTAGGAAGAGGCATTCCCCGTATCATCCTCGAGGGAACCTGCAAAGCTGCTGGTCTGCGTCTCTGAGCCTCCAACACTGCTCTCGAAAGAAGATGTAGAGGTGCTGGGGGTACATAGCTTGTG
The DNA here is from genome assembly GCF_047663525.1 of Anas platyrhynchos. Lineage (NCBI taxonomy): Eukaryota > Metazoa > Chordata > Aves > Anseriformes > Anatidae > Anas > Anas platyrhynchos. The sequence goes on from NC_092591.1 coordinate 23,620,757, forward strand.
GATGCTGCTACAGAGGAGGAGATGGAGGGACAGATCCAGAGGTAGCAGCAGCGGTTACCTTAGGCCACGGTGGAGGAGCCTGAGCAGAGCCGGTCAGAGGCAGCTTAGCCGTACTGTGCTTTGGTCTGTGCAGTAATATCAGCCTCTCACTTTCATGAGTGCTAAATTCTCACAAAAATGTTTTTTTTAAAACCCACCACAGGCGATTAAGCTGTGATCTAGATTAATTAGCTGCCATATTTCATTTTTAAAATCAGAACTGGCCTGTGCTGACACCGAGGAAACTTATAATATTTTTACTCGTACCTAACCGCCTCTGATTTTTCACGCTGCCTGGAACTGAACGGCTGCTCGGGGCCTGGCTTACCCGTGCCAGGCTGCTGCCTGCACCCACTGCTGAAAGCACTGCTGCTGCACCCCTGGGGACGGTGCTGGGCTGCGGGTGGGGGACCAGGGATCTCCTAATGAAAGTGCTGACCCCGCCGTAACCCACGCGCCCCCAGTAGCATTGCTTCAGTGCTGAAAACAAAAGATTGATGAATTGTATAATGTACTTTTACTGCTGTTAATTTTTCTGAGTGCTGCTGCTTGGTGTCTCCTGGAGGCTAACAGGCCCCTTTGGCCACAGAACAATATTTACTCCAGCCCGGCAGCTGGAGGCAAAACCTGCATCCTTGCCCTTCCCAGTGATAAGCAGGCGTCAGAGCGCGCATCAGGGAAAGGACACGTCTGACAGAGGTACAGCATTACTGCATGGAAACACGGCTCACCTTCTGTCTCCGATTTCCTGCGAAGATCTTTCACTTTGCACCTGTAAATCCCTAAATAAAGAGGGGATAAGCTACAACCTTGCCTAGGCAACACCGCAGATTAGCCTTTCTAAAACTATTTTCCAAGATGCTAAACTCTTTTACCCAGCCCTTTTTTGCTTCCTGTCCATTAACTCTCCAGAGCAAATGATGTTCAACTCACCTCCACAAAGCACCTTTCAGTCTTGATGATGCTTGAAATAAATGTTGGCTCCATAACCCCAATCCCAAATCTGCATCTCCCAGAGTCAGGAATTCTCTCAGGGACTGAACGTGTTCATCCAGCCCCTGCCATCAGTTCACACTCCTGTCAGGCTGTTTCAAATACTAACATTTATCACAGGAGTCGTAACAGCACCCTTCTCAGGCCAAGAAGATGCTCTGAGTCTCAGTTCAGCAGGAGGCACCTCCTGAAAACCAAGCTGGAGCTGTGCAGGAGGTAACCGTGCTTGCTTTAGTACAGACAGACACGTACAAGAGGTGTGCACGAGATGCACGTACAAGCATAAGTCATATGGGTGCAGAGGCAAATCCATTTAGACCAAGTAGCAGCAGGTAGGCACCATGTAACTCTCTGTATATTTAGTGTCATATAAGTATTTATATGAATTATCAATGCACTGTACTCTACAAAAACAGGTAAAATACAGAACCTGCTTTACCTTCCTCACACCTGCTAGAGCAAGCACTGCACAAACGTAAAGAGAACAGGAACTACCAAGCAATGCCATAGGCCCACGAACTTTTCAAGCAGAAGAGGTGCTGCCATGTGCTGTTCTCTGCTCCCTTCTTCCCACTCAGTAGAAAGGACTTCAGGTAAAAATAAAAGTTAGGAGAAAAGTGAAACCATCTCCCGCACCACGCTGCCAAGAGCCAACAAGCAGCACGCGGTAATTCTGCACCGCAGCACTGAGACTTGAAACCTGCAACAGTTTACAGAATGGGCCAGAAAAGTCTTTAAAAATTGGTTGTAGCCCCCAGTTCCCCCCTTTTCCAGCACACTGAACATGAGTTTTTTTTCTGCCGGGGTTATTCCACAGTGTTTCTATCACAACAAAAGGGGCAGCTGAGCCTTTCCTTCTTCCATGCTACACCAGGGTTGCTGTAATTCACCCCAACCACCGCACAGGACTCCAGCCCCATCCCACCCCAAAATGATGCGCTGCTCCTGTCTTCCCTGCTCCCATGGAGCAGAAGTGCAGCACAGGCCTCCTACCAGCGGCTGATGTGCATCTTCCTTGTCTAGTTGCAGGGATGCTAAACACACTGTAATAAATCTCCTCATCCCACGGGAGCTGTTCACTTTCCTCGGGCCCCACGACATTACACACAGCAGCTCTTTCCAATGTCAAAAGCTCCATTTCAAAGCTCCTTTGCCCTCTGAAAGATCCTGCTGCCCTAATGCCTTATCTCCCCCCACTGCAATTTGCTCCCAGCACCACCCAGCTCCCAGATTCCCCACCATGGGTGCAGGAGGCAGGCTCTGCATTCAGCCAGTGACAGAGGGATGTCAGGAGGAAGGGACCCGCGTGCTTGCGTGGGCAGGCTTTACATACATGTTTCTTCCTCACCTTATAAGGACACCGCCAACAATTCCTCCTTGTGGCAAAGAGACAGATCAAATGAGTCCACAAATTAGAAGAGAAGTCCATTCCCAGCCAAGTGGCCACACAGTGCACATTGAATTAAAAAGCCCTGAGAGAAACAATTTCTCACAAAGAGAATTTTTTAGGCAAATCCTCATTCAATTTTAGCAGTTGAAACCTATAAATGTGCTACCAAAATCTTCCTTCCTCCTCTTGTGATCTCTCCTTCCCTTAAAGCTGTTGTACTCAAATTCCAACTTTTTTCAGGAAGAAATGGTCACGCATTATCAGTGTGTGTTCAGTACTTTAGACGAGAAAAGTGGTGAGAAATAGATTTTTCCTACTATGCTGCAAACAGAAACCTTAGACAAGGCAAGACATGGCCACAGAGACTGGACTGCTGCTCTGGGCTTTTCAGCCACCATTGCTCCCTCACAGTGTGATCTCAAGCTCCATGACCCGGGTTCTGCCTTTGTTCACCTTTCCTCCAGCTCGCCATCTCCAAACACAGCTCTAACACTGTCCAGTGGAAGGATATAATCCAAAATCACAGAATCACAGAATTTCTAGGTTGGAAGAGACCTCAAGATCATCGAGTCCAACCTCTAACCTAACACTAACAGTCCCCACTAAACCATATCCCTAAGCTCTACATCTAAAAGTCTTTTGAAGACTTCCAGGGATGGTGACTCCACCACCTCCCTGGGCAGCCTGTTCCAGTGTCTAACAACCCTTTCAGTAAAGAAGCTCTTCCTAACATCTAACCTAAAACTCCCCTGGCGCAACTTTAGCCCGTTCCCCCTCGAATGCTCAAGATCATTCTGCATCATCAGCTCTCCTTGGGATCTCCTGTCCAGAACAGTGGAACATAGCTGGCCGTTGCTTTTCACATTCCCTAGCAGCAGCAAACCTCACGACACTAAAGAATCAGATGGCGTTCAACTTAGATTTCCTACCCACAGGGGGATATCAGTAACGTTTCGCTTAAAGCATGGTTTGTTACATTTGCCTTCCATTTTTTCTTAATCCTGTGTTTCTGAAGATATAATTGCTGTTCAGTTTGATGGCATTTATATATATACACACCTTAAAAGAAACTTGACACAAGAATCAGGTCTCTTCTTCCCAGCTGTCATGTTCTAGTCTTTCTCCTTTTGTACAGGCCTTCTTCTTCTTCCACTGGTTTCATCTTTATGGATTTGGCAAAGGACATTCTTATCTGGAGCTCTCGGGAATCCCCCGCATATTGGAATGCTTCCTTGGAGTCCTGCTTTACTCTCCTCTGTTGTGTTTTTATCCCAATAATATTCTTTGCAACTTCAGTGAGTTCACACTTCACCTCCTCTCACACCTCATTTGGCATTTTGTCCTCTGTGCATTTTAGCCATGCATCAAACTGCTCCCCAATTATCACTGTAGAGCCTTCCCCAACATACTCCAAATTATTCCCAAAGGGCTGAAAGAATCATTTCATGCACTGGAAGCATGAAAGCTGAACTCTGAAAGAAGCAGCTGGTGATCTGAGGCACTAGCAGCACCTGGCAGAGTTTTAGACAAGGAAAATGACTAGTTCCTGGCCTTCCATTCAAAACTTTAGTTTCCCCCCCCCCTCCCTTCAATATGATCTCTTATAGCAGTTCAAGGGATATCTTCCTCTACTGTGATGTTGAGCTGAATGGGCTAATATTAATCTTGTGCCAGTTTTATACTGGTGTATGCCATCTGATTTTGACAGTTACTTATTATTTATACAAGTATAAATGACAGCCGATTCAGGTCCAAAGCACCTTAAAAGACAATTTTAAAAAGCAAGTTCCCAAACACGCTCAAAGTTTGTAGATGGTTTCTTCATCTTGTGGCTTCTGCTTGTCTAGATTCCCATATAAATTCTTAACACAAGCCTCTTCCTTCAACAGCACTGACAGCATTTCATGGTTGTTAGTTGCTTTCAGAAGATGAAGTAACCCAATATAAATTACCTATTGCTGCGAGTGAAACAGAACCTGTTAACACAGTAGTTGCTGCTAGAAGGCAGCAAGTACTGACTACATTATTACTGGCAGAAGGTTTTCTGTCAAGGTAGAAGTCATTTTAATATGGCTTCCTCCTCAAAGATCTTTCCCTATGGCTATTAAAGGTTTTTTTCCGTGGTTCAGTAGTCCATATCATGAGAAGTGGCAAATCTGAACTCACACTCTGGTGAGAGTATCAAAGCTACAGTGAGACCAGAGAGATGTAGTTCTCCCAGAAGAAACTAGAGACACTGAGGACTGGGGACAGGGGTCAAAATAATGTCAATCCCAAACTGAATGGATTGTTCCCTGTTAAATCTGTATTTATTTGCTGCTCACAGCTATTCATCCTATGAAGAAAAGAATCCCAATAAACCAGCTACTGGTAAGGGAAAAGATATGGAGAGTATTTAAAACAAGTATGCCTACATGTTCATCATATTGTGATGCAGACAAGACTAGATGAGAAATTAGCTACATAAATTCCTGCATCTCCTGGCAAGGCACAATTGGTTCTCTTGATGAACCGGTTATGAATTTCAAGCCAATATACTTGTGATTCTTAACTCAGGCTGCAAGAGCACCGTGATTCAGATCCCAATGATCCAGTTATTCTCCCAGCTGCCACTCACCTACAAAAGTGACATCGAGATACACTGTCAGGGAACCGGGTAGGGGATACTTCATCTTCATATAGGTTTAACCTAGATGCACCTAAAATTCTAGTTGTCACATTATTAGGGAAAGAGTGACAAACTAGGTATTTTAAGATACCAGAAAATAGTTGTGTCAACTCAAGAATGAGGAAAAGCAAGACATTGCTTCATTTAGGAAACAGTATGCAAACACACCAAAGATGCACTCAGAAAGATGGTAACGTAGTTCCTTGTTGTTTTTCAGTAATAAGATGGGAAACACTAAGGTTTCTCTCCTAACCAAGCTTCTTTACCGTGAGATCTCCACAGCCAGTGGAATCGCTCCTCTGCGGATGTGGTGACAGCTTCCAAATATGTACCAGCAAAACGAGGAAGGGAGTTTGCAGGGTAGAGCTGGTCAGGGATGACAGAGAGTGTCCTTGGAGGCTCCACAAGGTCCTCAAACATGGAAACCCTCTCTTAATGCAGAAGCGAGAGCACTGCCAACGTGCCCAGGAAAAACCCGCATACACCATTTAGAGGGCAAAATAATTTGAACATTTCCAGCGAGCCAGCCTGTGACAAGAAAGGCGTGATGGTGGGTCCCCAGGCAGCCCCTTCCTCAGGAGCGAGGTGCCCGGCGCACTGTCGGCAGAGCCCTGCAGATGGCTGCAGAGCTCCTCCAGCTCCTACCTGCGCTGGGGCAACGGGCAGGTGGAGGCAAAGCGTCCAACCTGTCCCCCACCGAGGGAAGCAAAACCACTCTCCTTCCACACGAAGGACATTTCCATTTACCTTGCCTTTATTCCTACCCAAATCTAACAGCCAGTCCACCTGCAGGCTGAGTAGCAGTGTCTAACCTCCCAAGGATCCTGCTGCATGCCACGTCTTCCCACCTTCTTCTCCCCCTCTCACGTGGTACAGGATATATCTCTGCAGGGACAGGATCAGGTTTTGCATCACAAAATTTTGGGAGCACATCCTTCCTCTACCTCATGATGATAATGATTTTTTCCTTCTCTGTGCCTGCCTTCTGCCAGTTATATGCTCTGAGTGCAGGGCACCAGCCTGTGGTCAGCTACCCAGCATGGGCAAGCTGATGCTCAGCACAATTTGGTGCCTTCCTTGAAAATGCCAGCCACAGCAAGGAATCGTGAAACATTCCTTTACGGTATTTACCTGGTCCCTTTTCAATCTGCACACTTCTGAATCAAATAAATTATCTCCTAAGAGGGAGTCCAGAACTTATAATAGACACCAACCGCCCGGCCTCTTTTAATCCATGCAATATTAGACTCGTTAGTCATCAGGATAACAATCCTATTTGCAAATCAGCTACCTTTATCAGATAACCAACGGGACCTAGTACAATATCTATTAGTCCAACAACATCAGCACCAAGATATATAACTGCTTCTCTACAAAACCCCTTCTTCTAATCCTTCTTAAACTCAACAAGACTGATTGGTTTTTATTATTCATGAATTAATTTTTAACTCTTGGTCCAACAAGGGAATTGAATCTATAACATTTTGCAGAGACTGAGGCAAAGAAACGGTATTGTGAAAAAGCAGGCAATCCAAAAGCAGGTATTTTTTCTTCTTTCAACCAACAATGGGAGGGGGGAACCTGCATCTGTTTTTCCCTGAACACCTGGGGTGAAAATTCTAAGGAAAATGAGCACATTAAAGCAAGTATAAATACCACATCACTGTACTGCAAGAGCTTTTTTGTTTGTTTGTTTGTTTCATAAATATGTTATTAAAAATGGCTGTAGAATTAAACTTGTTCATACCTTTAAAAACAAACCCATGTTAGAACACAGAAATGGGGAGATTTCTACAGTTACAGTCCGTATTATCAGTGATACAGGGATCATGGCCACAGTTAGGGCTTAGAGTTCCCTTTGCAATGACAGTCCCCTAACTGTAATTGCTGGAAGAAAAGCACCGGCTCTGTTTTAAAGTAAAGAAAAACAACAAACCACATCTAAAAGAATAAAAAGAGAACGATCAGAAACACTGTAGGTATTGAAAAACACAAAGCACATTCCATCTTCATATAACTTTCTGAGCAAGGGATTCCATAAGGAAAGCAAACTACATTCCGTGCCTTCCAAAAACAAGAAGGGATTGAAAAGAAAAAAAAATAAATAAACAAGAAGTTTCCAAAATAACCGGAATAGAATAAATAAATAAATAAATAAATAAAAGAAACAAACAAAAATCAAAACCAATGTTGTTTTTTTTTTTGTTACGGCACAAGAGCCCAGCTTTATCTGGAGAATGTTGTAGCGGGATCTGTGTCTTGCACATTGTTTTTCAAATTCCCCTGTGGCATTTTATTAAAAAAAAATATTTGCTTATCTTTATAAATCACAGATTTTAATATGCATTGATTTGTAAACAGAACAGCTATTCACAGTTGTTTAGTAACACCTAACCCTATATACCTACTAATCATTATACCTACCGAGTCCTAACAAAAACACCAAATATTTTTTAAGCACAAATGTTACGTATGGCATATTTGGACGGCGTTCTACTTTTACTGAACACCTTCCAAGCAAGGCTATCGAAAGATATACAAACTGTGATTAAGAAAGACTCAGCACAACCGTGTGATGCAGACAGACTTACCCATTCTTATTATTTATGCATTTATACATGCATACTCACACGGAAATACGCAACCACATGCAGAAAGACTTGAGTATGGGTATGAAGAGACATTGTAGAGATAACTGTTTGAGTGAAATAGTGCACATACACAGCATAGAATGAACATATTTTATATATAAAATGATCAATTTTATACTTGTATTTTCTGTTAACTTAGTGTGTGCACGTCCATTTAAAAATAAGTATGCACACACATCTCCTGCTAGACGTACATTCATACACTTGCAGATCTCTACGCAAGAAAACTGTTTCTGTCATACTTTGACTCATTCTAGTCCTTTACAGCCTGCTTGGTGCCACTACGCAACTTGCATCAATTATTCTGAGGGAGACGCATCTGGCATCATCTATGTAAAGTAATACATACAGACACGTCAATGCACTTAACCATCATTTTCAGAAGGTCACATTTGCTACAATCTACTACAGCAAAAAGAACCCACAAGAAGCAAAGTTAGCGTCCTTCACAAAGCCCAAGTACTGAAAAGCAAGTCCCCAGGTCGGGATTTCCGTGGCTTTGACAGCGAGGCAGGGTTGTACCTGCGGCCCCCTCCCTGCCCCTGTCCCTGGGCAGGCTGCGTTGCGGGCTGCACCGAACCGCTTGGAAGTCGCTGCTTAATGCAGTTAGGTGTAGGGACAGCTCTGATCCATCCAGATACCTCTGCACTACAGACGAATCTGATAACAAAAAACCTCTACTAAACCGTGTCAGGCAATAGGCTGCAGGGCTTTCAGTTTCACAAGAGAATGGCCTCAGCATCCCCCTGTACCATTACCCCCCTAGACTCCAAAAAGGACTCAGAAAACTCTATCAGCAGAAACACAAAAACTACAAAGTAACTGAATCAAACTCAGAGGTAAAATGTAGAAGCAACAAACCATAAGTCTGAGAAAGGGCTGAAGAACTGAATTGGTGTGTTCCACCTTCCAGAGAATTAAATGCCTCTTACTCCTGTACTGCACTTCCTGAACTGTATAAAACTAAATGGCATTTGCATGCCAGACGTAGTCCTGAAACAAGGAAAAATAAAAGTGCTGCAATTCCTTAAAATTTCTTTATAAATTGAAGATTGCTTTAAAGAATAAAAAGCAAAGTACAAAGGAAATGTATACATTAAAAATGTATAAAGACTAATTCTGCTTCTGTGCACCAGAAAGAATTCTGAACGAAGTCCCTGAAACCAGTAGCACCCTATGTTCTCTCTCGTCGTATTGCCAAATCTGTGAAAATCTCATCTAGATAGGTATAATTTCTTAAATCAGGAAATAAATAATATGGCTGAGAATTAGAAAGTTGTCAGATTGACTGAATCAAAACAAAAACTACACAGAAGACTAGAGAAAAATAAAAACTGTTGAATAATAATTCTGTAGCATCCTTTAATTTTTTAATATACAAAATGGTGTAAATTTCAGTGAGAAACCCGGTTTGTGATTGTTCACGTCAGCACCTTTTTTAAAAGGTACCAGCGGCAACTGATAGAAAATTGTATTCCTGTCTTATTTTCACCCAAGTGTTTGTACATTCTAAAAATGACCACCTCCATATGCAAAATCATAACAGGAGAATTGAACATTTTTTAAAGCTGTTCTTTTGACCTTTCTCTTGAGTAAAAGGACAGCGAGACAATACACTCACCAGCATTGTTCACGGTGACGGCTCCATCACCGGAGATTGAGGGCCATTATTACTAAAGGGAACTTTAAAGTGCCAGGAGAAAAAGGGGAAAAATTAGAAAATAACACTTCTTAATATGCCATATGTACCAGCAGCCTTTCAGAAGAGTAGACACAGAGCAACAAGACATCTTCATGTAAAAACAGCTGCAGTAAAATAGACAATCGGTTCAAAACAAAAGGTGCTATGATAAGAAATTGTCTCCTGTTATGCAGGATACTCTAAACTGAAGGTCCCAGGCACACTCCCATCTCCTACATTATAGGCTTTTCTAATTTAAGAAAAATATGTGACCCTTAAAATACATGGTAAATCTGACAGCATTTCGAGGATTGGAAAAGGAAAATCTGGACTGGAGGTAAGGGGTTCTCATCAGCGTCTCTCACCCTACCAAGAACAAACTAGAACAGGCTTCCTTTTCCTTGCCAGCTTTCAACAGGACGCAATATTTGTGAGATGTCCTTACAGCCACGACAAAAATTGTATGAAAACAGCTACCCACCTCTGTGTTTAATATATTTCCTCAAACATACACAAAAATGCAGGAATAAATAAAACCCTTTCCAAAACAAGAACAGTACTACCATTGCCTTTTTATTACAACTTAAGTCTTATCTTGAAAATGAAAAATTAAAGAAATGAGTTAATATTTGCATGAAAAAGCAAAGGAGTCCTCTTTTCTTTATATACACACAAGTTTGTGACTTTATGAATGGATTCTGTGCTATTCACTAAATCCTTATGGGGCAGGAATATTTTTTTGTAGGACGACAAAGTCAGCCTAAGGGTAACTATACGGAGATTTGCTGGGATCCTTCAAAATGAACAGGATTTTTTTATCAATTTTTTCCTCCCCCATTCAGAAAGGGAGTGCAAGAAAATTCCAGCTCAGCAGGGACACAGAGCCATCGCAGGTTGTGTGATAACAGCTTGCCACCTGCTTTTCGCAAGTTGTCTCTGCGAAGTGCAAGGGGCACTGAATAGTAACGTTGCCTGTGGTGATAGGAATGCACTGAACAGCTCAGTATGCAAAAGCACTTACTGGTACACAGTGCTCTTCACAAAGGGCATTGCAGAATGCTTTCCAGACTGTGTCAGAAATGCTAGGAGAGAAAGTATTAGTGCGTGTGTTGCGGGAGGAACATAAGCGCTTGCCATCACAATAAAAGAAGGTATTAGCAAATACAGGTACAAAGCTGCTCGTAGAAGGAAAAAAAAAAAAGACACCTACCAAACAGCAAACTTAGCAGCAGTCAGACCAAAAGGAGCATTTCTTTGCAAGAGCAGCAAGGGTTAACAGTGGCATACAAGCTCCCGTCCGGTCAAGATGGGGTCAAATGATGTGCAGTGAAAGTTTCAAGTCCTCAATCCCCCAGAGCTTGTTTGCTAATTACATTTGCAATTACAAACATGACAAATATATTAATATACAGTGCGTTCCACCTTGAGCAGGCATGTTTCTCCTCGCAGACAGTCACTGCCAGCAGCCACACTCGCAAGCCCTGGAAGAGGCAAAGTACACAGTGCTCCAGAGGCGAGGATCGTTTTGTGGGCACCTCTCCTGCTCTGAAGAGTCAGGGCAAAGCCCGAGAGAGAGCCAGCACAGAAAGGATGGACAAAGACCCAGAGTAAGTTACTACAATTTAATTCCTAACAAGTAAAACTCACCAGCTGAAGAACTATTAGTAATAAATAAAACTAAATTATGCTCTGTTCCCGATGGCAGGCACCAAGCACTTTGCACATGCAAGCCACGCAGAGACGACTACATTCCCAACTCAAAGGCAGCTGATACTCAGAAGACTGAAAGAAATCAAGATTTTCCTATTTTCAACAAGGTCATCACGAATGAGTAGTGCTAATATCTTCTTTGTTAAGTCCCTTCGCTACACAAACAACCATCTGATTCACAGTTTTCTGTGGAAGCTCTGATCTTGCTTTTTTTTCCCCCAGTTTCTATAGCAGCATTACCTAGGAACCTCACTGCTGGGTACTGGACAGATGCTAAATTTACTTCCTCACAGTGCACAAACTAAAAATTCTGTTGTGTTCTGGCTGTAAAGTTAACGTCAGTAGATCCGTGGAATAAAAAATAGGTCTTACTGGGAAGAATTTCCCAGTCTCCACAATCTGCGATGGAGCTATTGGCTTGCAACGCCGGCGGCTGCTATGACCCCCCGACTCCTAAACTGAGCAGCAGGAATTAGAAGAAGCTGGAGAAAGGATTTTGGCTTTCAGATCCAAGGCTTATCACCATCTTTTTCTACTTTTCCACTCTGAAGCAATTCTACCACGCTCCCCACGGAAATTATGAAGTTCATCTGGCCGCAGGTTTAAGCCTTTTCCCTTCTCCCTTCTTCCATCCACTAAGAGCGCTTGTGTCCTTTGAGCCCTGGCAAAACCGACAGAGACCCACTGATATAATGCACAACAGAACTTCGTATTGAACTAAAATCATTTGAAAAATACAGGATTTTTCAGATGATGTGAAATTCTGAGCAGTAGAAACAGAGCAGAAACAGGGCTGGGGAATATCAGCAAAAAAGGCACTGAGGATGGAGCAACGTTCTCTGGGAGAGGAAGAAAACGGGATGTGAAATCTCTGTCACAGCAACTTTCTCTGATGCAATCTCTCCAAAGTCTTTCCCCTCTCAGGCTAAATGCAATATTTATTGATTACTTCAAATCAATGCAATGAAAAAAATCCTATTTTTTTTAAATATATTGATCTTTCCATATTTCTCAATAATTGATAATGATTAGACCATCTTTACTTTTACAAACGGAATTGGAAGAGGAGGGAAAAGTTGATACAAATACTGTAAAGATACCAATTTCCTCATCAGCTTCGTGCTCAATACACTCAGTGTAGCAAGACCCCATTCTGCGATGGGAACCAAGTCAGGAACCCCGCAACTAGGCCATTTCCCTTACAGAGGTTTTTCAATTCAGTCTGTCAATAAAAGCCACAGCTCCCTCCCCATTCTCCCCAATTAACAACTCCTCCCTATCCCAGATTTTCAGAGATAGTCAGAGCAGACCATTGCATTCAGCTTCTCTGACTCAGATTTCCTCCCATTCACAGAATATGGACATTTCCAGTAACCTCTCAAATTAAGTCACATTTCCTCGGTCAGTGCATTAGAGTCAGTGACAACAACTTCGTCAATTCTCTTCTGCAGGGTCCGGAATTCACTCTTTCATTGACTTAAAATTCCAGTGTTATACCTTTCCGTCTCTCTATCAAATATATCAGATATCCCTTTCAACTTCTTCCTTCTGCTCATGAAATAATTTTCATTTTTATCAGATCAGTGACTCATGTGTCTTTCTTGTACATCAGAGGAAACTGTGTAAGAGACATAGCATCTGGCAGGATGCCCTTATTTGCCAATGATTTTTATTTTCCCTTCATTATGGTTACTTGGTCAGTTTCTGTCTGTCATGTAGAATATTAATTAGAAACAGAGATGGCAGTTTTGTAGTCCTATCAGTATTTCCAGTAGCAAATCTAGCATGGCAGAAAAAAATATCTCTGGGACATGGAAGTTAAGCTAAAAAAGTAAAACTGCCCTATTTCACTCTCCTTTGAAGCAGCCTCAGCTTTGCATATGAGGTACACATAGCACTGATATTCAGCATGACCATATGTATGTGCACATAGCTACATATAGCTATTTCTATACGCACACATGCATTTGTGTGAATATAATCCCACATTTGATGTGTCCGGGTGCATATTCCTGGTGTCTGCACGCGCGTTCCCCTCCCGCCGTACTGCAGACAGACGTTGTCAGCGCAGTGTAACTAATGTATTCTCGCCATATGCCTCACCTGAGAGACAAACCGCAGGTACAAATCGTTGCCTTTGTTAGTTTGCCAATTCGAACTCATACAAAAGCTTCTCCCTTGGAGCTGCAGCACCTACCCCAGGAATAATTTGCCCAAAGGTCAGTACCAAAAGGTAGGTAGTGGTCGCTTAAGCGTGGATTCCTGTACAAGAAACCAAACAGATAGCTGCCGTAGGACACATGCACAGAGGGGCAGAATTAGGTATAAGCATTTTCTTACTCTCACTGCAAGATCCTGCACCGAGGGAAGCCACACTACCCGCTGACCAGGACTCCCTCAGGTTCCTGGTGCAATCATTCAGCTCAACACACTCAGACAGAGGAAAGGGAACTTTCACTGCTTCAGGAAGACAAATCCAAAAGCTAAAGAGCACGACGAGGGACAGTGAATTCCTTTGCTCAGATACTTTTTGTTCAGTTGCGAGGCTATTACGAATACCAAGTTCTTAAACTTCAAGGTGAAGGGAGTCACTTCTCTCCTTTGCCTCGTTCATTCTCTCTCAATAATTGCAAGGTGAAATACAGTTTCCAGGTAACTGTATGGATCACGTATTGAGTGACCACGTCCACTTCTCTTCCCCCCGTTATTTCCTATAGCCTCACAGGCAACTAAGCATGAAGAGGCAGTTTGCAGTATTTTTAAATTCACTCTTAATTTAAGGTTTAATTTGACTAAAAATGCTGCACACATAATTAAAAGCATTATTTTTTTAAATGAGGAAAATAACTATGAAAGTCTTTTTAGTGGCTAAAAAGCCCAGCAGTCAGAACAATGAGTAGGTCAGTACCATAAGGATAATATGCTCACACAACTAGGTAGCGATCCAGGCGCAACTACAGTCCCTGTATTTGCATGATATGTTAACAATATAATTGTCTTACAGTGGGAAGTAGAAATTGCTATAGAAGTATATATTGGATCAACTTTTCCCCTCAGTTATAAGAATGCAATCCGAAATCTACCCTCAACAAAACCAAAATGTAAATCAAAGCAGCACCTGACACACTGCACAGACACCTTTAATTATACTGTGTTTTTAAGGCTTCTCATACCTTTTCCTTCTCTCAATAACTTTTTCCAGACTTAGACATATTTCCCTGCATTGTCATTGTACTCATCAAATAAAAAAATATAGAGATGAAGACATTTAAATTCATATTTCTTAGTCTCCCTTCCCCAGCCTCAGCAATGTTAAAAAAAAGGTTAGCTGGCACACAAAACCAAGCCAAGCACTTCTCTAAACTGACAGCACTCCGACACTTTCTCTTCTCAAAAATCAGCCCTCCATGCGTACTGTAAAGCTGTAGGGGCTCGGTGGCACTTCCCCCAGGGCCACCTTCATCTGTCTGCTCTGCAGCCAAAGAGTTGTGAACATGGGCAAGGCGCCCTTGACATTACTGGGCGCTGCCTGAGAGCCCGTGGTGAAGTAGCAGGGGTGAGCAGCAATCCCCCACGCAGATTCTTCCTTGCTGTTTTCACGTTGTTTGAGTTCCTTTTCTCAATTCCCAAAGTAGAACAAATAAAAGGAAAAAGTTAACAGACAACACAGTAAGCGATAACGATCTAGCTTTTGATTGTGGCATTTTGTTTAGTTGTTTTTTGTTGATTTGTAATGAAGGTAAATGCACTTTCTATTTTTGACTAAATATTCCAAGACTCCCAGTGGCATACAGAATACATTTCCCTTAAGAAACTGTTTGTTTATTTTTAATTCAAAATGGAGCAGCCACAAGTGAAGCACCAGTGGGGAAAGGAAAATCACATGGGTTAGATTATTAATTTGTATTAACAATACTAAGTCTCATTTTAATGAAACTGCTGGAAGCAGGGGATTAAAGGAAGGAGAAATGTGCGTAAGGACGGATGGAATATGGGCAAACGAGACAGGAAGACAGGTAAAAGACAGCTGTAATGAGGGAAGGGGGGTAAGTATCTTTGTGGGGTTTTTAAGTGTTTAAATTTTACTAAATACAAGGTGTTCTTCTGAAAACAAAAGCAATGAAACAGACAAAATTGCTTTGCTCCCACATCTCATGACACCACCGAACCTGCGTAGGTGACACACGGATTATTAACATGCAAACACACAAAAGGGGACTCAGCTCAGGCTGAGATTTATCGGAGAGGAGAAACGCGCGTGGAAATGAATCGTTCCAGCAGGCTGGATGCAAACGCTGAAAAGATTTCGCCTTCTTTCCTAACTTCCCCGAAAGGATGGAGCCAAACTTAGCAGGTTAAAGTGCGTTTGAACGCGGCATCGCCAGGCACAGCCCAGTTCGGAATACAAAGAGCAGTGGCAGGTGCTAAGGTATGTGCCAGCGGTCCCAGCTCGGGATGCCTGCTTTGCTCGCCAGCCCTCCTGCTCGCTCCACTCTTTCCCAGGGCGGGCTACCCGAATAGAAAACCGTGGGAAAGTACGTTTCCAGGGGGGATTTCGGGTGGAAATCGGACTTTTTTGGTTAAAAAAAAAAATAGGAAAGAAAAAAAAAAAAAAAGCGCATCCACTTTCTGCAATTTCCTACGCACGTCTCTTTAAAGACGCCTGGCAGTAACTCATCTAATAAAAAAAAAACCACCCGGCACCGACGGAAAGTCAAACTGCGCCGGCAGGACCGCGGCGCGGAGCGTTGGCAGCCGGCTCCCGGCTGAGCGGCGCGGCCCCAAGTTGCAGAGACAGGAGCCCAGAGCCCCCCGGAGCTCAGAGCCCCCCGGAGCCACCCCCGGGCGCTCCCCCCGGCGGTGGCCGGGCTGGGGGTCGCTGCCCTGCCCCGTCCCCTCCTGCCCCGTCCCGTCCCGCCCCCGGCACGGCTGGGCACAGCCCGGCAAGGCACGGCGCAACTCACTGGTTGTGGTAGCCGAGCGGGTCGGAGATGCAGAGCTCGGAAATGTCCATCAGTCCAGTTTGAGCATTCCCGGTCGGAGGAGAAAATTAAAAAAAATAATAATAATAATAAATAAAAATAATTAAAAAAATAAATAAATAAGGGGAGAGCAAAAGGAAGAAAATAATGATAATTTAAAAAAAAAAAAAAAAGGCAGGAGATGGAGCGGGGGAAGGCAAGGAGCGAAGTGGCGGAGCCCGGCGGAGCGGGCGGCAGCTCCCTGCCGGGCGGCCACGGAGCAGCGGCGGCGGCGGGAGGCGGGCGGCGCGCAGGACCCGGCCACGGGGGATTTGTCCGGCCCGAGCCCCGCTGTAGCTTTAACGCCGGGAGCCGGCAGGAGCCGGCAGGGCGGCCATTGGCTCCCGAGCGGGGGCCGGGCTTGCGGGGCGGCTGGGGGAGGCCCGGCCCGGGGAGGGGGGAACGGGGGGGGGGCCGCAGGCACCGCGCTCCCCCGGGCAGGGCCGGTGTGGGTGCCCCGGGGGCAGCCCCGCAGCCCCGGGCACGCGTGGCACGGCCCCGGGCACACGCAGCTCGCCCCACGGAAGGCACTTGGGAAGCTCTGCCTGCATGCACGGGCTGTCACCGTGCCCACGCGTGTGTTCACACCTGTGCGATTGCACTGCACCTACCGCGGGGATGCCACAAGGCAGGAGGCTCGCTGAGGAGCATCTTTATTGAAGCACCCGAAGCTCTCCGGCACAGCACTGACAGCACAGCTCATGCAGAGGTGTCCTACAGGGGCTGCCCAGCCACTGCTGCCGACCTTTCGCCTTCCCACCTGTGCTCATGCAAACCTCACCCATCCCTCTTCCACGCTTCCCATTTAGAAATCAGACAAATATAGCGAAATTACCTTCTCTGATAAACCAGAGGCCTTTTGAAATGGGAAATACAAACACCTGGGTTAAGACTTCGTTCTCCTGTATCAGGCAAACAAAAAGAAAAATGTTGGAGCTAAAATGTTATTCCTCAATACAAGAGGTGGGAATGAAGTTGAGGTGAATGCAACACACCTGGAGGAGCGATGAGCTCCCAGAGCTTCTCAGATGAGGGGGCCTGTACAGCAAAGCAGAAAAGGCACTGTGGTTCGGTGGCAGCAAGCACCAAATTGTACAAAAAGTTTTAGTCTAATCAGTATTTGTAGAAACTTGAAGCAGATCATATCCCAAAAAAGGAATGGTCACAGCCACTGCAAACCATCTCCTTCGCTGCTGTCCGTGTAACTTCTGCACTACACCCTCTACCAGAGATCTTAGCTACTATAGGAAATGCAACAAAACTACCCTACAAAGCAACGGTGCGCCCTGGTGCGTCCCCCAGCTGCGGGGGACAAGCTGGGTGACTCTGATCAACTTCCCTTAAGATAAGGCAGCCCAAGGATATCCCACAAATGAGAAATCCGTTATGGTGGTGGGCTTCTGAGAAGAAGTTAAGGAGAACAGATACTTCGTTTAGAAAATGGGAGCAAGAGCAAGGACCCACCCGCAGTTTTGTAAGTACAGCAGAGTCTGCTCACCTGCATGTTTCAGGTGACACAAAATTCAGACCATGCATCCATCCAGGAAGCAGGATTAAAGCAAATGGAAACATACACACATGTATCTTTGCACACCCAAGTGATACATCAGCACTGTGGAAACTCTAAGATGCTTTAAATGTTAATGAGGCAGAGGACAAGGGCTTGGGGGCAGCACGAGTAGGGCCCAAGACTGTCAGGAAGGAGTCTCACTGTCCACGCTGTAGAACACCTGATTCAAAGAGGGTCAAGGAGGAGGGAACCAGCTCCAGGGTGGTCCCGATGCGCAGCAGCGTGGGAGCCTGGGGAGGCACACAGGGCCAGGACGTGGGGAGGCTACAGCCCAAGAGGAGCTAGGATGCTGCTTTTCAGCCAAAACCAGCTTCCTGGTTTTGGCTGAAAGCAATTTTCTCCAGAAAGATGCTCAACGGCTGCATCCTGGCTGTGCAGAGATTGGGGTGGGCTCTGGGTGACTGGGAGACCTGGGGGGGAATAGCCCGGTAGGTTCTGCTTGCCCAGCAGCCAGTGTTTTAATTTGTCTCTTTAAGTTTTATTCAGGCCGAGGTGAGGCAAGCAGGGGCCCATGTGATCGCCTGGCACAAGGTCCACGGGGCCGAATTAACTGATAGCGGCAGCACAATGGTGGGTTTGTGCTCTGGAAATGGGCTGCTGCTGACAGAGAACTCCCCGGGTGAGGTGGGTATTTACAGAGGGGTGCAGAAATGTAACTTTAATCTCTTCTGACCCAGTGTAAACGAACAAATGGCGCTTCCCCCACCTTGAGAGGAGCTGTGCAAAGGCCTGGCTCTTCCTTTCGCAGAAGGCTGGAAAGGAATTACCTCTGCTGGCTGTGCCTGACCTGTGAGCTTGAATTCCTTACGGAAGGGGACAGGAATCCTGCAGGCTGGCTTTGGAACTTCAGGAGGCTTCAGCTTCCTTTGCAACCCCCATGCTTGCTTGTGCTCTTCTCACAGCTTTTGCCAAATTTCTCAACCCCCCCAAGAATAAAGAAGGAAACATTGATCCCACCATGGCCTTCCTTCCAATTCATGTTGTGAAAAAAGTGCCGGAACAAGGACTCAGGCTGCCAGATCTGGAAGCCAAAAGCCCCAGTTTGGGTAAACACAAGGCAGAACGGCACACACAACAGCAAAGCGAGCTGCCCCCATGAGCACAGCCTTCGTTTGCTGGCCTGACCGAGCCCTGCCATGCTAAGTGCGACCTGGTGGGATAACAATCATAAGGCAGCCCCTGGATTTTGAGGCCCCCAGTTCTTCTCACACCGATCCCAATGCAGAGCAAGAGCTTTCCATCACTGCTAGCCTAGGATGGAGCCACAGCAGCACCAGGTCTTTGAGATAGGCAAACTGCCCCCTCCCAGGATGGAAAGCAAGAATTGCAAAGACATCTTTTGTACTTTCTCTGGCTCTTCCAAGAGATGACAGATTACGAATTTCTCTAGAACTTTTCCCCCCAGCTTTTAACGACTACGCTATTTTTGATGGATTAGCTTTTTTACTTTTTTTTTTTCTTTCCAATTTTTATCATGGAAATAATGATCAACTTTCCAGCAAGCTGACTGATTGACTGACAGAAATTTCATTTGGACTAATATAGGAGCAACTTGCAAATCATGCCAAACAAACCTGATTTCACTTGTTGATAAGGTTATTTTTTTGTGAATAAGGAAAATACATGTACAGCAGATTGAGATATCCAGTTACTTTCAAGGGTTTGGGATTTTTTTTTTCCCTTTTATGAAGGCCATACTATTGTATTCTCACAAGGAAGTCAATGAGGAGGTACACAGGGCAAAACCCATCCAGAATTAGGAGAGCTAAGCTGAGCAGACAGACTCGTGTACACACACTCTTGCCTTGTCCAGTGGGGAAAAGGAGCTCAATAAAAAGCCTTTCCCAGCTTCCAATTCATTTAAGGAAACAACAGTTACACACAGACCATTGGGATGAATTTAGAAGACAACCCTTTTACACTTCACAGGCCAATAGTACTGCTTGGACTTCATAGAAGTCACTGCATTGCATGCCCTGATCCCTCCGCTTTGCAAGGAGGTTGGTAACTGTGGAGAGAAACTTAAGTCCTCTGAGCACAAGTCCCTGCTCACTGGTGGGCATTCACCACTCCCACATATATCACCCCTTGCTCCACCTATCTCAGATACAGACTCAACCCATGTGGACAAAACAACTTTCTCTGTTTTGGGGCTCAGTTCTTTTTTCCCTTCCTGTGCCTAAACAAAACAGTTCCCCGTCCCCACCAAAGGCAATTTGTTGATCTCTACCAAACTCCATATTGATTTTTGTTTCCTCCAAAACCTCTTAATTGGCCTCCTGAACAATGTATTCCATCTAAAAGGCATCACCACCATCCGTGCTAAGCTCAACATCTAAGCATGAAATAGTTTTTGCATTGTTATTTTTAACTAACTGGCCATCTGAACATCCTAAGACATGCTTCAAGCATTACCTAGTCTTGGAAACAATAATTCTCAACCTATAGATGTCAAATCATATCATAAAGAGGTTATGTGACTTGCCCAAGATCAATCTGAGCAATATGCAGCACAGCATGGCTCTGAATCCGTATCTTAACCCTTACTGTCCTGCTTTGACTCGGAATTTCCTATCCCCAAAACGCGACCTTTCATTAGGTTCTGACTTTTTCCTGTTTTGTGTTCAGATACAGCAATGTTAGGAGCCTCGAGAGAAGACAAATGTAATCCTTCCATTATCAATGAGAAGTTAAAACTTTCTTTTACTAACCCCTACTTTTGGAGGGCCAGTGCTGTTTTTTGTCTTTCCATACCTGCTTTCGTCTTTGCAGTGTTAATAGCAGGACAAGTTCTGCTTCCAGAGCAAAACACAGTCCTGTTGGCATCCTAGATGAAAGTGCCCAGATACACACACAAATACAAGCTAGGAGAAGCCATATTAACTTTTACACAATTCAAAACAGGGCATCAGAGTAAGAGCCAGGCACTGAGTGTTTTACTAAATGTGAAGAGATACCATTTTCTAGATTTTCAAAGACCTCATAGTAAGAAACATACTTTCTTTTGTATGAGGAAGGCAAGAGAGTAAGTTTTATAGCTGGGATTATGCTTTCATCTCTCTCGCATCATCAGTTTGCTGGGGTATTTAATATGGACATCTACCCTCCCTTACTCAGAAATAGTACAATTTATCTGCTTCCATGTTTTGTCAATCTACTTCGTCAGCCAGACTTTGCCAAGCTCTTGTTTAACTAAGCAGTCAGCAATCGTCCTCAAAAAAGGTAGGTAATTACTGAAGTAGATTGATCTTGTAGACTTAGAAAATCTCAGAGGAGGGCTGTGTCCCAGCTCCACATTTTGACCTGTTGCTGATGCGTTTCCTGTGATGTATTACAGTAACCCTCAGTTGGGCCACCTTGGTTGAGCAGAACATGACCAAGACATTAACTGGAAAGTGATTTTATCCAAACTGACAGCTACACATCATCTACCAGCACACTCACTGCTATTTCCCAGACTCTCTCCAAATTGCAGCAAAGCAGAAATGAACCTTTCCCCAGCCATAATCCCAGGTGTCCACAGAGCAGCACTTGGGCTATTTGCTTAGCCACCAAGAGTAGGGAGGCAACACAGGGAATCAAGGGGTCTTGAAATTCTGTTTAGCCACCACAGACCCTTCAGCAGAGACATGACAACCGTGGCTCTCCCAGTATGGTGGTTCATCCTGTCAGATGGGACAAAGTCAAACACCTTCACTTTCTTTCCTACCTGAGTACACAAGCTTCAAGTCTTGTATTTGAAAAGGCCCAGGTGAGAGGTCAGGAGAACAGGGGATGCTTGTTCATACCTCTAAGCTGCAGAGATGATTTGCTGCTTCTCTCTGTATTCCCATGCACTCTAACCAACCTGAGGACCCCGGTATTCACTGTACCAGTTTACTCACTGAACTGCTCAAAAGAAATACCTCTTTTGTCAAAAAGGATAACAGTTACTAATTGTAATGCTGCAAGGAAAGCGTTAAAACATTTTTTGGCATGTGCAATGGTAATGCTCAGTGTCTCAGCCCAGAAAAATTGAGAAGCTTAAAGAACCAAAATGATTCAGGGTTACACCTGTTAGCAAGCATATCCAACATAGGCTAAGCAGTGAAGATGGAGTATAATTTTTCCAAGTCTATGATTGAAACAGGCACCTAAGCACGTGCAAGATAACTTTCTCTCAGCAACAGCAATAAGGCAGCTGCAGTGGACCATGCTTTCCAGTTTGAATTCTACGACGTGACAAAAAACAGTGTGTATGTGTGCAATTTCCTCTTTAGCTGGGTGCTCTGCATAGGTAACAGACCTTTTGGAAAGTGACGTAGGACGTTATAAAGAAGCAAACCAGTGAAAGGTTTCCATCCAGGGTATATGGCATGTAGAAAGCAAGGATTAAAGGTTTTCTTTTCCCTGCAGGAACCTCCGCCTGGCCTCATCTGGGTACAGTCAACAGAAGACTACTGACTTCACATGGTTGGCCAGACCAAACACAGAAGAGCCCACTGACAGTGGATCTGTGCACAAGTGTTTAACAGTGAGACAAATCTGCAGATTCCAAGTGACCTTAGGAAACCTGATGCGTGACAGTCTGGAAAAAAAAACAGAGATCATCACGCGACCAGGACTGCCCTTCTGGTCACCTTCTCCAGCCCCAGAATATTCCAGTTTCGAACAGTAAGGGGTTACAGGGTTTGGCTGAAGCCAGACACGACAGAGGCCAGCTTCTTTCTGACAACAACACAAAAGCACCAAGCCCCCTCTGCTCTGGATCCTCCAAGCAGCTCAGTTAAGTACACCTACACTCTGAAGATCTGTTCTGCACTAACTTTAATGTTTTACAACAGCACAGATTTGTTCACAACTCCCTCTTGAGTGTATTTATTACTTGTACAACATTTAGTTCACTTTCTGGACAGGAGCAAATTGGAAATACGGGTTGAGGTTGTGACATCATTTTATTAGATGGCTTTTATACGGTTATAACAAACCCTATCCCAAACTTAACATACTTTTAACTTCTGAGTCCCATCAGCTGTACCTCAACACCTGCAATAAAGTGCATATTAGGAAATCAAAAGTCATTAACATTCACACACTACATGAATGGTCAGGGTTTCACAGTGCTTTTTCAAAAAAGAAATTGAAAAATAACAAGAAATCCAATCCTGACCTATACCACATACCTAAACACTATTTAGGGGTGGCAGGGCAACTCAGGACCAAATAAACTTGTCTTCTTTAGCTGTACAATATATGCACATACAGGATCATGAGGGTAGCCAGTCAAAAGGAAATACATGCTAATTACCAGAAAGCTTTTCTATGCAAAGGAAAGGAGAAGCTTCACTAATCAGCCCTACTTCGGCTAAGCAGACCTGTGTACTCCAACAGATAGCACTCTATCATGTGTGAAAATACAAGTCCCTAGGTGTCTTTGTTACAGTCCTATTAGGGTGACTTCCAAGTCTTTAAGTTACTCAGAGATCCAGGCACAGAAGAAGTTGCGGGCAGCAATAATGCCATCTCCTGATGGACCCAAATATGCATCACTGGATTTCAGCAAATACGCCTTCATCCTTCCTGTGTTGCCAGCTTTGCCATTCTTGTGACAGCATTAGAGAAAATTACTTCTCAGTATCATTGTTAAGGCAAACTCAAATCTCACTCCCATGTGGTCTGAGGGTGACTTTGGTGCTGCAGCCTCCTAGCAACAGGTCCCCCACTGTGCTTAGAAAGGAAAATGTGGTTTTGGTCTTTCACTCATCTCTTGAGCACCTTTATTGTAGTGATGATCTAGTACTACCAACATCCACCTCTTTGCTCCTCCATTAAATATACCAAGCTTCCATTAAATATTTACAGCCAGATGAAATCAGCAGTACTCATCTTTTAGGCCTTGCTTATCAACTTTTGGCAATGCTTCATAACTCATGTAGTAAGCAACGCAGTAAAGGGTAGGCTTTATGCCAAGACATATGTATGTATGCTCCACAGGTGGTTGTTACCAGGTTCCTCCTGGGAACCATGCAGCCTGGGGCCACCACTCTCCCCTTTGCTGCTTTTTCAGAGTACCAAGAGGCCAAGCAGAAGCAAGGCAGAAGGAAGACGGTAGGAGGGAAGGACTGTCACTTCTTCAAAAATAGAGGTCCACAAACCAGCCAACGATGTGGCACCTGGGAGGGCTTTGCCTTGCTTCCTAGTTAGAAGGTACCAGGTGAGGGTACCTGGAGAAACCACGTTGTTTCCAGGGGCTCATTGCAGGAGAAGAGCCATTAAACTGATTGGTCAAGCAAGGTGGTTAAAGCAAAGACAAAAATGTAGGTCGTCAGCCTTCATTAGCCAGGAATCATTTTAGTTGAGTCCACATCCCATTTGGCAGTACAACCATACTCACGGCAAGCTGCATTTCACCCAGCCGGCCTGTTGCCTCTTCCAAAGGCACCATGAGGGAGCACCACTGGCCTGCAGCACAACTCCAGGCTGTACCAGTACACGTCCTGGGGAACTGCCCAGCGACGTAATGATGATCAGAACATGCCTTGCACGTCCTACTGCCCAGCACGTGTGCTCTGCCTGCAAAGGCATTACTAATACTTCCAGAAATACAAAATACTTCTCCATAGACACACCAAGATGACAGCCATCAGATAAGCAATAAATGTTTTCAGGGGTTGAACAGGGCTACATACCAAGCACCTTTAGATTACATAGGACCAATTTTAATTTTTTTTTTTTTTTAATCTACTACAGTTTATATATACAAAGTTCAAGAACACCACTGTAAGCCCTAAATATTTGGCCAGCTCTCAAACACCCGTTAATGAGATGTTGTAGGTCAGCTGAGCAGACAACTGAGAGCCTGCACTCTGAATTTAAGTTCCCAAACTTTTTCCTACTCACTGTGGACAACAAATAAGCACTCAGATGACTCAGTAGAATAGTTCAGATGGAAGGAACCTTCAAAGATCATCTAGTTCAACTGCCTAACCACTTGAGGGCTTACCAAAAGTTAGAGCATATTACTAAAGGCATTCTCCAAATGTCTTTTGAACACTGACAGACATGGGACATCAACCACCTCCCTAGGAAGCCTGTTCCAGTGTGTGACCACCCTCATGGTAAAGAAAATCTTCCTAATATCCCATCTGAACCTCCCCTGGCACAGCTCTGTGCCATTCTCATGTGGCACAGAGTCCTATCATTAGTTACCAAGGAGAAATGACCAGCACCTCCCTCTTCACTCCTCTACCTCAGGAAGTTGTAGAGAGCAATTAAGTCACCTCTGAGCCTTCTTTTCTCCAAACTTCACAACCCAAGTCTTCTTAGCCTTACCTCACTGGATATGCCTTCCAGCACTTTCACCAGCTTTGTTGCCCTCCTCTGGATGCTCTCAAGCATTTTAACATCCTTTTTATAGTGTTGAGCCCAGAACTGCACACAACACTTCTGTGCAGTGATTAGCTCTCCCAACAGTAAAACATATCCAAAATTATAGTACGCTTCCTTAGAGTGCTGCTAGGATTAAACGTTTGTGAGGTGTCCACATGTGCCCAGTGCTCTCAAGCAAGGGTCAATGCTAGCTGCAATACCTGGGGAGGTGCCCAGCAGAGGTTTGTCAGAATAAGCCATGGGGCAGCACGCTGGAGCCAGTATACTGTAGGTGCACCTGCAGTGCTACCATTTCAACTCACCCCAAACTCCTGACACAACCTAAATACCCCCCAAAACTCTCTCCCTAAAAGAAATTGTTCCTTCAAAAATAGGAGGAGAAGCTGGGTCATCAGGTGAGGGTGAAATTGGTTTAAAAGCCATTAAGAAGAAAGCAACCCAGGCGTTCAGGAGCAATCACAGCTGCTTGGGCTGATCAGGAGAGACAGAGGGGATTATTTATTTATGGAATTCCTGCTCTCCCTAGGCGGGCATATTCACTGGGGAAGCTTTAAGAGAAGTGGGGAGCAGGAGGCTGCTGGGAATCCTCCAGAGGTTTTCCTGGCTTGGGTCTCAGGAGAGCTAAACACAATTCATGCCCAGAATGTCCAGGAGGCATCAACTGTCTCTCAGAGCAGGAAAGGCCAGAAAGAGCATCGCACAGGTCTGCTGGGACAGAGCCCCAGGCACCCAGGGTGCCATGCAAGCTCTGCAGAGCTTTCCGTAAGATCCCTTCAGAGCAATAGAGCTTCAGTACATAGCTGCTTCTGTTTCTCTTTTCTCGTGGTTCAGCTGCTTCCTTTAAACACAGATCAAGTGTCTCAAGGGACTCAGCAAGCGTTTAACAGACCTGCCTGATGGAAGGACCTCCAATGAGAAAACCAAGACCTGAAAATCCCAATAGACAACCTCAATTCAATCCACAGCTGATAGAGCAACCCTGAAGTTAGATGCAACCAGATGCTTCTGCACAGAAAGCACATCACTCTAGTCTGTATCCACAGCTCATCCAAACATCCTAAACATAGGGGGAGGGAGGGACTAGCAGATTAAACAAAAGGAAATAACCGAATTGAGAAACAGCATGGAGAAAAAGATCAACTATTCTTTTTCAAGGTACAGTACAGACTTTGCTGATAAAGCTCCTCGTTGTTCCCCCAAACTGGGAGGTGAAGAGGACTTATTCCCTAAAACCATGAAGTTTCCTCCCATATTCAGAGCCGACCTTTCACCACAACTAAAAAAAGAGCTGTAGAGACAGACGCGCACAGACCAGCCCAGACACATCTGGTAACTACCCTCCTCTCCTGACTTCGGTCAGAGAGCCACAAAGGGGAACCAGGGCTTGGAAACTATCAAATATGACCTGAATTTCTTGTTGGAAAATGCTGCAGAAGAAAAACGTTTCAGAAGGGTCACTGATGGGGGCCGAACAGATTATATGATTGGTACAGCCTGTGCTGTGTCAATTCATGTCTCCCTGCAATTCATTACTGATGAGATGCCAGAGATTGAGATGAAAAGGGCAGGAGCAGACAGTGCACTCCTGCTTTAGACACATTTTATTCAACATTCCCACTTTCTTCCTGCTCCCCCTGCCCAGTATCCCTTGCATTGCTCCCCAGTGATGCTGTTCCCTCCCTCTTCCTGCCTCAAATCAGGATATTGCTGTGTGCTGCTCAAGTTCCTGCAAAGCCAGTTACGGCAGCAAAATAGCTCAGGAATACATAAAGTAGTTTGGGAAACCTTTGAAAATGTAAGAACTGAAGGACAACAGGGTAGCATCTTCATCAAGATCAGTGATCCAAGGGAGCCTCAACATCAGATAGGCACACAGTGAGAGAGCTTCAGCAAGTCCTAAGTCACAGACTGTCTTCCCCTTGGTCTGCTTCTCAGCATACAAAACGTGATTTCTGCTAAATACAGGAAATACACACGAACGCAACAAAATAGCTTTGTTCTTCCAGCCTATGTTCCTTCAAACAAGGGGCAATATTAAAAGGATCCATTTGCAACGAAACAGGTCTTATTTGGCCTTTCAAAGAGACCTTCCTTTGCTGCCTGTTCAGAAACAGGTTGCATTTTCACAGTTTCTATGACCTTTCTTTCCCAGTCTGGGAAGAAAATCATTAAGCACTGATAGCTGGTTAATCCTGATGGGAGACTGCTCCAGAGAGCGGTCTCCCCAGGGGAGCTGGAACACAGAAGATCCAGGACTCCTGGGGGAGCTCTCCTGCTTTGACCTGAGTAGTGGCTTAAAAATCTTTACAAGGCCACACCAAATACACTGCTAGTTTACAAGTGCCAGGTTTATTATTTTATGTATTTTAATGCACACTGTTTGGGAATTCCAATTCATCCCTTATTTTCCAAACTATAGCTTTAGGTTCTTAAATCCTCTAGAGTCTTCATTGTTATTTGCCTCTTCATGCTCTTGTTTGCCTTTTCTTTTTTTTTTATTTCCTTTCCAACTTGCCAAAAGAAAAAAAAACAACACATGTCCATTTTGACTCTGTTCCTGGCCAGTCAACCTTGCTTTCAGAGTCTGGCACACCAATTTCCCCTGCTGCAACTGTCAGGTTACAAAAACAAAAGGAGAACATTCGCTTCCTTGTGAAACACTTCCCATTGAGATCTTTCAGTCACAGTAATTTCTGCAGCAGGCTCTGTGCTTTCACAGAGTCTCAATTTTGCAGAAATCCAAGGCTTAATCTGTACTTATTGATGTGCCTTTGACAGCCAGGAGGAGGCCTCTCCTTCCTGCTACGGTACACTCAGGCCTCTGCACGGGTGACATTACCTCTGTACTGCTGGGCACAGGATTCCCCCAGTGGCACTGGTATTAGAGACGTCCAGTGTTTGCCTCCTCTCTTTGCAGGCTTTCTTTGCATGATGTGACTGCAGTATGATTCAAGGTACAATTTAAAATAGATTATTTTAAGCTCTAAATGTGCAAAAGGCTCTCATTACTACTGAAACTAAACCTGTTTAGGCATCTAATGAGTCCAAATGAAGTATCCTCAAACTGGCAGGAGAGCATCCGTGGTTTGGATTTTCACTAGTTTAAATGGATTGTCTCAAAATCGATCCAAGTTTAAGTGTACAGCTTCCTTGTGTAGAACAGATCTTCTCCGGACTGAGAAAGTGGCATCACTTACAAAATAAAATACTGCCTGTGCAAGGGTACAACACCTATTAACAAGTACCACAAAGCAGCACTGAGAAGAAGGGGCAGAGGAGATAGCTGCATGCAGCTCGTTAGGAAATACTGCACCCAAGAAGGGGTATCCAGAAGCGACAGCCAACTAACAAAAGTTTCTGGGATATCCCAGTATATTCAAGATCCTCCCACGGTTGGGAAACATAAGGAAAAAAAACATGTGGGTGTATCTCCAGAGACGCAGAATGTTTTCAGGTGCAGTACCTGCATTACACAGGGGCTCGGGGCTCTCTGTCAGCAGAGGATGCAAATTGGTTAAAGCGAACGGCACACAGAGCAAGGCTGCCCATCTTGCAGCACTCTAGCCCTACATCCCTGCCTCCCAGGGCAGCTCACAGAGCCTTGCTGTCAAGAAAACCCTCCCAGAAGACGCAACAGCCTTTGTGGGAGGCTGGGGCCAGAATCCGCTCCTGTCAAACAGCTCTCCAGCCCAGGATGTGACTGCGGCTGCTGAAACATGTTAGCTAATGAAGATTGAGTCAGGCAGGCAGAGACGATCCCCTCAGCCTGTTAATCCACTTAGGGAAGGAGAAGGGAAACCTGAGCTGAATTCCTGTGCTCCCTGTGATGGACTGTACTCTGCTTCAGCACCTATGCAGAGCAAAAACAACCAGAGCTGGACTGGGGAGAGCTCTGGACACAAGATGAGTGCTTTTGGGAGGCACGATGAAGAGGACAGACTCAGGGAACAGCACTCCCTGTGCTGGCTTTTGTGCTCACTGGGGCTAATAAACCAAACTGTGCTTTACCTGCCCCCTCAGCACGAGGAAGCAGGATGAGGCTGGATATGAGCTTCTGCCTGACAGCAGGGCAGGGCGAGCACAGACACCTCGAGCTGTTTTTCACAGAGCAAAAAGGCTTCCCAAGGGGTCAGCTCGGATTCCAGAGTCAGAAAATCAAAGAGAGCATTTGTGCCCCACACATCCATCATCACAGCAGCGACAGAAAGCCAGCCCAAGCCTCCTGTCCAGTTTAGCTCCTGCGATTTACAGGGATGATGGGTGCCAATCCCGGGAAATGTCAGATTATCCTTAACCACCAGAGGGTGCTCCCCATCTCAAAGACAGAGTCAATGTCAGATTCACCCAGACAGTTAGAGGAGCCTTCACTTCCAGCAATCGGGGAATCTGAGCAAGGGAAAAATTAGAAGATTAATAATAAATAATTATTAATGAATCTGATCCTGTGTCTCCCCTCTCTTTCCCCATCCCTCCTGTCCGGGCAAGGTAAGGCCCTTTGTCCTATTTGTCCTCTGTGTCCTGCTCAGTCAGGTGATTTTCTCACACTGGAGGTTAAATCACTTTTATTCTTTTCTCCTAGATCATGGATCCAGAGCAGCAAATAAACATTTTCCGCTTGGCAGGTCTGTAAAGAATGAGAGTCCAGCCTGCCTGCCTGCGAGCACGGTAAGGATCGCACCCTCTGGGCACACACAGCTTTTTGCAGTGTCAAGGCCTCGCCTTACCCCTGCACAGCCGCAGCAGGGTGGGGGGCACCAGCCCTTGTTTGCAGGCTCATTTTCCCTGCTCTGTCCTAAGCCATTTTTCCAGAGGGCAGGTGCTTGCTGTGCAGAGATGCCTCAAGATGATGCTTTCAGAGCCAATGCGCCCAAGTTTTTGGGCACTAGCACTGCCAATAATACAACTGGAGGGAAAGACAGTTCACTTTGGGAATGCAGGGCCCCCACAGCCTCTCTTCCTCTGCTCACTGGCAAGGAGCAGAGGCTTGTGACTGAAGTGACACGCTCAGGAGCCATGCACCTGGCAACATGCTGCTTTGTGCATCGCCTTCCCTTTTGCATAGGTTAGAAGTAATACCCCAGAGTTACATCATATGGGGAGAACACAGCAGTTAGGGTTTAATCACAAGGGTCATATTGCACCCTGGCATTCAGAAAAGAGAGCTTAAAGCATGCCAAGTAAGATCAGGCACCTATGCAAAGCAGGCCGGCTCTGCTGACACGTCTGGCATAACATCCATTTGCCTCAGCCCCAGCTTGCTTTGATAGTCCAGGTTTGTGTGTCCCACGGGGAAACCAGCTCTCGTTGATGGCTCCCACCCAGCACACATGCTGCATTTGCTGTCTGACCACCACAAGAACAGATTGTTGTATTCCTTCTTTAATTGCTCTTTCCTCTCTCCTTTGGCCACTAGTGCCAGGTCCTGCCTGCAGGGATTTTGGGTATCCTGGCATCACTTTTTGTTCTGTCCTCTTTAAACCAATAACAACATTTTTTCTGATAAAAGAGTGAAAATCAAGCAGTTAAACCCCTGCACAAGGAACTCTCATTCAGTCTCTTACACAAACTAAAGCATGTTTGATAGGATTGGCTTGCTTAACGTCCAGAATGAACCATTATCTGCAGTACATGTGGGAACTAGTTCTTTCCAATTCAACTGGTCAACAGTGACACTAGCCATACTTGAGAGAGGCTTCACACTCTGCAGCCAAATAGGCCAATGAATCCTCCTCCAGTGTTTGAAATTGTGAGAAGGGAAAGAGGTGAAAATATGAAAGATTTTATGGTCAGTTCTCAGACATTTGCAATAGACAATTCTACTTGCTACAAACAAAACTTCGGGGCTATGTGTCACAGCTACACTTCTTGCACTACTCATACCATTTTCCTTGCAAACATAGCAAATACCAGACATGGCACAGAAAGGTTAACCAGTGTTGGGTTTGGACACCAACCATCCTAGCATTATTAACATTCAAATTCTCAACTCAATAAGTTTTAACACTACTCCATTACCATTCCGGTCACCATAAACGTGTTCCTAAACATGTACATAATCAGTCATCAAAAATGAGGTTATCTAAATATAGGTATTTTTATAATTACTTTTTTGTGTACTTTCACTAGGAGCTCAAGTTTTGTCATTCTTCCTCCTACCGCTATAGCAACAACTTTTCACATCATTTCACAGCCCTAATGACATTCTCCTTTCTTGCATATTGCTGCATAGGAAAATTATGTGGGTTTTTATTCTTTTAATTCCTGTTAGTGGGTTTTAAGATCTCAGATTGTCTCTGATTCCTTTACTCTTCAGAACAGCAGTATTTGGACGTCATTTTTGCTCATGAAGCCAAATTACAGCGAGATCTGTCTTCCACATGAAGTTGCACCCCAGTGGATATTACAACTTGGGGATTACATACTATTTGAGATGAACAGGTTTTGACTACCTGTAATTAGCTGCAACTACACAAAATGGAAACACTTCCTCCAAGCAGAGACGCTGGGACAACACCATCTTACAGCACATAAATTTGTCAAGTACAACAGGAACAGCGAAACAAAACCAAAAAAACCTGTGCATTAAATAGGGCACACTACAAATGCAGTTAAGAATTAGAAAATGACACAATTGTGTTTACTACAAGTGAGGAACACTCTTAGCTCTTGGGTACATGCACATTATTTTACAGACATTAATTACATGATCATATTTTTCCCCACAGGATCTCACCTCAGTCTGCACTCAGAAAGGATTGTGTCCATGCAAAGAACCGCTATTTGAAATACTGTTTTCTGCTCAGAGTGGCTGGGGTGGCCCCAGGCCTTATTTACTACACATTATTCAAACCTGGCTCTGGAGATTTACTCATTTCCTCATGTGTTTTTCTTTGGGCTTATCATTACACTGTCCAAGGGCTTCACCATCCCAAGATCATTTATTTTCACACACCCCTGTGAAAGGAGGGGGTATTTTTATTCCCATTTTATGGGTGAATAATTGAGGACCACTGTGAAAGGTGTTTGCTAATTCTGGGTGCCGAGTCTGAGACATACACAGCATGACTGACCTGTGTTTGTATAGCACTGCGCTAGTGGATTCCCACGCACTTCATCTGCAGCTGTAAGCACTCACTGCTTCTGTAAAGTAGGTCCTTTGGGATCAAAAAAGGTTCGCTATAAAACAGGGAACGCACAATTAAACACCCACTGGCACAACAGCTGCTTAAAAAACTTAAAGACTATCATACAGAAATGGTCAGAGAGAAAGTCAACTGCCAGGTCAGAATTTCTCTGCCTCAGCCATAAAAGCTTCTCTTTCTCTCCCGCCGTCCCTTGTCTCACTCACTACACACCTGACAAATGAGGCAGGGGTCCTACAGATGGTCTCTTTCACCGTGCAACTCTGATTTATCTCAGAGAAGGTCCATCACACGCAGTGAATGAGGCAGGGGTCCTGTGGAAGAAATAGCATAGAGGATATGTTGCTAAAACCTGAGTTGTGTAAGACGCACAGTTAGGTTGACAGAAATGTACAGAGTATAACCGGCCTTTCTCCACCTTCCAGTTCTTGTGTTAGCACCCTTCAGAGTGCTCTTTTCAGTTTGTTGTTTCTTTCACAGAAAAAGAAATAAAATAATAATCCCTCACAATGCATCACAATGACATTTCTGTGGGTTATCAGAAAAGACAGACCCATCATGCTATTACCAAGGTAATGGAGCAAACAGGCTGTAGGAGTAGGTCATTCTCCTCTGTGAAGAGTAACATGAGCAGCGTGAAACACCAGGTGAATTTCAGACACTGATGATTACCGAGGAATAATGAGTCAGAAGCTCTGCTGACCATTCAACCCAAGTTGTGCCTCTTTTTCTCCAATCCAGACCATCCCAGCCCACTCTTCATTGTCTTTGCCTCCTTACCCCAACCCTTCCCTTTGCTCTCATTACCTCCCCAAACACCATTCCCCTACAATGTGCATTCCCAGCTTGCTTGTTCAACAGCTGCCTGTGACCATTCACTACCCCTCCTCACTTTTTTACTACCCCTCCTCACCTTTTTGCCCATTCTCCTTGCCCCATCTTCCCATTACTTTGGTGGCCCCACTTACTGATATCCCATCACCCGACACAGTCCTGTCTGTCCATCCAGGGGGGCTCCAAAATGTAATTTTAGAGGTTTATGAAATCTTCTTGAATTATTTCTACACAGAAGGAAGGCAAAATCCAAAAACACAGCATAAACCCTATTTTGTCTTTTAAAACACGTTATTTTTGACAAAAGTTTTCCCCAAACAAATCTGTCAGAGATATAGAAAATGTGTAAGGTAATGACTAAAGCTAGGCAGTGGTATGAACAGCTTAAATGAAATTTTACAGGGAGTACTAGTAGAAAAATGCAGTGCTAGTAGTCTCTGCTGCAGATTTGAAGATAAAAACTAAGGAAGATGCTTAACCAAGAAAGAGTGCTGCTGCCATCTCTTTTTAAAACTTCCCATGGTTGGTCATATTAGCATTTGGATGGCGGGCCTGTGATGGTTAGCAAAGTGCTGGTACTCCTTCATATACTATACAGGTAGCTTATAGATGCTAGCACTTATTTGATACACACACCTGCATCCATCTCAGGCTTGCGTCAGCTGGTCACAAGATCATACACATCTTAGAGTCACGGGATATAAGGCAAGGACCAGGTCAGCTGGTTGCTGCGTCCCTCTGTCCCAACTGAGGATCAGCCTTAGCAGCATTATGTTGACAGATGTTTTTTCAGCCTGCTCCAAAAATCTTCCACCACTTCCCAGTCTGTGTTCTAATGCTTCTGTATTGTTGCTAACACAAACTTTGTAACAGAACTGAAATCTCCCACACTGCACTCAAAGCCCATTTACTTCCAGCTCTAAGAACAATAGATAACAGCAAACAGCTTAATTGCTTCCTCCTGGACAGAGCCTCTTACAATTTAAAGAGGCATTCCCCAGCCCCTGTCTAATATCTAGATTTCAATGAAAGAAATATTAACCAGCCTAAACAAAAACTAATTAGTACCTCAGTCCCTCCGATTTCATCTCTCCAGGTCTCTAAGCTTATCACTTGGAAGGCCACAGGTTTTGCAGCCAGCAGGCTGGCTTGTGGCAGACAAGCCAAATTTCCCTTCTCTTCTAGGGAACTCCAGCTGACTCAGTAGCCATGCCTCACTGCAGTTCCAACAAAAAAAAAAAAAAAGTGTCCTGCCTTCCAGTGCTGTGCCCTGAGCACAAACCAATCTCCTCTTGCTGACAAGCAGTGACGACATGCCAGATTTCATATGAAGCAGCTCCCAGGACACTGCAAGTCCACCACCTTGGCACATGCAGGACAGAGAGCATACAGAATGACTGGAGTTGCACAGGAGCAACGCCATCGAGTTATAACTTTTGGAACTTCGCATCGTTGGGATAACAAAGGTTTGCCTCCAGTGTTACAAACAGCTCCCACAGAGGCCAGGAGCCATTCTGCACAGATAGGAAACGGGGACCTTCTCTTCCACAAAGCCTTGGTGAAGTGTTGTGTGGGGGAAGGCGAACTGACAGCCCAAAGGCACATGCAACTGCTCTGCACTGTGTTTGCACAACTGCGTGAGAGCGTATCCCTTGGTGATGTTATTCACAGGCCTTGGCCGACAGTAAATAAGACAGTGGAGCTTGATTCATGAGGGATGACAGGAAATCTATAACATGTGGGCTCTATAATCTGCTCGCTACTGCGTAGCAAAATGAAAGAACAACAGTCCAATTACCGAGTCCTTGCTGATCCCAAGCACATCCTCCAGATCTTGTTCTGCTCAGAGCACGGGGAGTCTGTGGGCACCGAGGGAAAGCCAGCTCTGGCTCAGGCCCAGTTTTCCATGCTGGGCAGCGCAGCAACATTTTGGAAGCATCAGACTACCTTCCAGTGGACACAAACACTGCCTAGGCAGCGGCGTGAACTTCAGAGGAAAGTTCTAGAGAGCGGCAGGCAGCTGAGCTCAGATCACCAGCTCAGGATATCAGTCACTGCACTCCATTGCGAGCCTCTCTGGGCCCAGAGGGCCGGCCTAGCCAGGGAGCACAGATCCACCAGAGCAGCCAGGCACAGCCAGGGTTAGAAACAGCATCAAAACACACCTTGTGGGGAAGGAGATGAGCTGGGGGGAGATGTGAGTTCTGGGGCCAGGCAAAAGAGGGGTGACTGAAGAGAAGATTTCACATCAAGTGGAGAGCTGGCCCATGAAAGAGCAAGGAAGAAGTCTGCTCTGTGGCTGCTGCTCTCACAGACTGCTCTCATGCCACCAGTGCTGAGGACACATGGAAAGACAGAAGAAGGTTTCTTTTGGACAAAACAGCGATGCAGGGGGGCTGCTAATCCCAAACAGAAGGAGGAGGAAATGATTTTGCGTCCTACTGTGCGGTGTCAGAAAACCCACAGGGCTGCCCAAGGCTGGGAAGGCACAGGACAGCTCAGCTGAGGGCCCTGGCAGCTTGGAGGAGGCAGTTCTCTCCTTTTTCTCTAACCAAACTTACACTTTTCATTCCTTACATCTCTGGCCCTTACCGCTTCACACCTTTCAGATCTACCTCCTGCCTCCTAGGAAAGGGGCAAAGGGAACTTTTCTCGCTTTGGCAACAGGTAAACAGCATGGCAGGATGGGGAGGGGGAACAATTTCCACTTGATCCCTAGTAAAGGCTTTCTCCTTTGCTGAGTGCACACTCTGGGGACTGCTGTCCTTTCCCTGCTTCCCCCTACAACCATCTCTGCCACCACCCCCCTTCCCCCCCTCCCCCTTGTTATCTGTCAGTAAACAGTAATTAAAGATGTGGCCTGCTTGATAAAGCTCCCGCCCGCCCTCACACGGTGCTGCCCTCTCGGACGTGTCTAATTAAAATCCTGATGAGAAGATGAAGAAATCCCAGCAGCTGGGAATCTGCTGACTCTCCCCGCGCTCGGCCTCTTCATTACTGACGACGAGGCAGAGAGATATAAAGGACCCCGGGAAACGCTCCGGCAGACCAATCGATACAGCCTTTTGTGGGACGTGACGGACCGCTCCAGCCTGCCTTTTGAACTGTGCAGGTAATGAGGATGCTGGAGCGTGGCTCACTGCGCAGGGCTGGTGGGCAAGACTTCCCCACTCATCCTGCTATGGTGCTGCTCCTGGGAACAGCACCCAGAGCCCCTGCAGCTTGGCAGCCCCTCACACCACGCAGAACTAACACAGATGTAGCAGCTGGGGGATTTACGTGTCCACCACCAACCCAAGCTCCAGAAATCACCGCTTGTAGTACCAGAATGCTGCCAGAGCTCTACCCACTCCATCACTTCTATCCAACGTGTGCATGTGTGTACATACACTGCAAAATGCTAAAAACCAGCACAGAATTGTCCTGAATGAAGCCAGCACCAAGAGCACACTGTTGTGTCCACACAGACGCTCATGGGAACAGCACGTTTTCACACCTCTGCCAGGGTTTTGTGCTAAGGTGACATTCTTGGTATGCACAAAATAAAACAGCAAAGGTTTGCATGAAATGCACAGCAATATCATCATCATGAATCACCATACCTCTATTTAGACACACTTCACTTCATGTAAATACATCAGCTAAATGGTTTTATTCTTGTGTTTTTTCTGAGCCTCGTTTTACATGGAAACATGCGCATTTTCACTCATGTTTATCCAAATATAAGCAATGAAACTGCTTAGTTTCAAAATGAAAAAAATAGTAAAGGAATAGAAGCAGACATATTTCCTGAAGTTTAGAAGTGTATTTCAGGCACCTGCTCCCACATCCCTTGTGAGCATGCCCACAGGAGGCACACTCATCCTGGGGACTAGGATCACGTGCAAGAACAGGGTGTGTATATGGTTGCAAATACAAGTGCATTGTGCATGTAGGAAAAGCATATTCCACGTGTAGAATCAATAAAATAAAAAAAGTGAGTTTTTAAGTTCACACCTCCTGCTCCACAAACCACTTCTGCTCATGCAATCAGCATCAGTCCAGCAAAAGCTGGTGCTCTCAGGGTCTTAGCTAGGTCCTTGAAACCTATCCCCCCAAAAAAAGAAACCAAAAAAAAAAAAAACACTCCAAAAAAAAAAAAAACAAAACACATTTGTTTTCTTTCCTAGTCCCTCACATTTCATTATCTTTCTAGATCACATGGATCAAAAAAAAAATACAAAAGTTGAAAAATAAATT
The DNA here is from genome assembly GCF_047663525.1 of Anas platyrhynchos. Lineage (NCBI taxonomy): Eukaryota > Metazoa > Chordata > Aves > Anseriformes > Anatidae > Anas > Anas platyrhynchos. Next base: position 23,658,063 of record NC_092591.1, read on the forward strand.
TCATTAAAAACTCAGAAAGTAAGTAATGCCTATGGTTATGATTTTCTGACTTGCCACTGTCCTGCCCCACTGTTGTCAGTAAGCCTCCAGGTCCAAAGAGAAACCACATAACAAATCATTCCTGGACTGATTCAATACTGAGTTAAACTTCTGCAAAAACAAAAAATATATATATATCCCAAAACAGCTCAAAACAAATAGTCCATAGCACAATGTTATCCGTAACAGCAAGAAGAGGTCAACCAAATGCAGAAGCAACATGCCCAAAGGTGCTACTGAAAAGGGACTTTGGAGATTGCTCTGGAAAAAATGAGTGAAGAAGGGCAGCAGAGGGGAATCCTGGTGGGAATGGTGGCAGCAGCACTGTTGCAGGGAAGCTCACCGCCTCTCCTGGCCCTGCAGCCTCCCTTGGCAAGAGATGGTGCTGTGCAGAACAAGACAGCAGCACTGAGTGCACAGAGCTCTCTGTGCAATCCCCGCCTGTCCCAGTACCTGTACTTGATGGAATGACACATTGCTGCAGCAGCTAATAAATAGAAGTAATTTGATTAGCTTTCCCTAACTAGCGATAAGATCCTGACAAACCCTTTTTAATGCGTTTCTGGAGCAGGATGAAATTGTTTCATTTGGCGAGCAGGGCCCCACGGGAGTTGCCTCCAAGCTCCTTTAGTGAGAGGTAAAAATATGCCAATCATTAATGAGGGGAGAATTACGGAGACTTTAATGCAATCAGAAAAGAGGAGCCCTGAGGCAGCTGGGGAATAAAACCTGCCCTTAAATCAGAGGCAGGCAGCTGGAGCATGGAAATAAAGGCATACACAAGCATGTACATGCACACACACATACCTACCGCACACAGAGATCGTGTACAGCTGCTGAAAATACACTGGGAGATTTGCCTGGGCAACAAATACCCATCTCAGCAAATGGTATCCATCTTCACCAAAAAACAATTGTAAAAAAATAAATCACAACAAGCTACATCCACTTGTCACACACACACAGAGGGAGGGGACCACTGTTCGTGCAATCCCCACACACTCACACACGTAGAACTGCAGTTTTCAACATTTCAAACCAAAGCCTTTTGTGGAGGAGGCATGTTGGCTGCTTGGGCATCGAGCAGCAGCAGCGAGGCAGCTTTGCCAAGTGGAAGGGTGCCTCTCTCAGGGCCAGACTTGCTGCGTGCACACAACACGTCCAAACCCCTTGATCTGTCCTCCAACCAGGGCACTTATGCCAGAGGCAGCATCTACTCTGGATGTTGAAAGGCAGCTCCTCCCATCCCTTCCCCACTCCCTCCTCAGCCACTTCAGTGAATTCCCTTCCTTGGGTGAAACAGCTCTTACACGAAACCTATAACTTTTATTCTGAAGCAAACGAGAAGTCTTCAAGCTGCTGGCATTTCCCCTGGCACTGCGGCAGGCAGGAGCTGGGGCAGACCCGTGTGGCCTGGCTGGCTCTGATTTTGCAGGTGTCTATGTTCTTTCAGAAATTCCTTTTCTGACAGACAACATCCCATCCTTCTGCAGCAACGCTCTAACTCCACCCAACAGAAAGCAAACGGCTGTGTCAGCACGGACCATCCCAGAGAACACTAGCTCCCAGTTTAATGGGGAAAAAAGAAAAGCCAGGATGGCTTTTTCTATTCTCTCTTCCAGATCTTCCACCTTGTTTACTTGAAAATAACAGGCTAGAGCACTGGGATAGCAAACACCAACCATCTTTCCTCTCCCAGACACACAAAACATGATGCCACGAGGTCCAAACATGCAGTACTTTTTCCCGAATTTGAGTTAACACTAAAAACTAGGAGAGCAACTGAATGGTTGGTGAGAACAACAGGAAAGTCAATACTTAATTCTGGCCTTAAAACACACACGGGGAGCTGCAAGACAAGTATTTCTTCCTTGCAAAACCCCTGTATTATAGTCAGAGTACCTGTAGCACCCCTGCCCTCTGCTAGATGGGATGACTGTCCTGCTTAATGTACACCGTAAGGCTTGCATTGAGAAAGCTAAGCTGATTCTTCTGACAGAGACATTATCAGACACTTCTGCCACAAAAAGGCTGTGCTTCTACACCATATTCTCACGTATACTAGATAATTGTGGGATGAGAATGCTGGTGTGACTATTAGCCATTTAATCCTACAGACAAAGGAATTACAGTCACCAAGACAGAGTAAAAGATAATGGAAAAGTAAACAGGGGTCTGTCCTGAGACAGGGAGCTCGAAGCTCAGCATGTAAGTTAGGGTAGGCAACAGGCAAATGCGTATCAAGGACAGAGCTGCATGTCCCACTGCTAAATGAGCACAAAATACTCAGTCATAGGTGAGGGGGCTTCACGTCCCTCAAAAACAGCTCCTGACTGCTTGAACCATGCAATGATGGGCACCTAAAGCAGTACAGAAGAGCTCTCTGTGGCTGAAAGTTCAGAATGAAAAATATCTCAGAAGGTAAGAAAACCTCAAAAGGTTCTCCCAGATTCTCTCAGTACTGTCCAAGACTGAAAGGATCAAAGCTGCTGTTGGGCACATCACCCAGTCAGACTGCATTCCCTGAAAGACAGAGAACTCACCTCCTAGAAACAGAAACAACTGAGATGACCCTTGCAGAGAAACCATCAAGACTAACAGGGAATTCAGCATTGTGTTAGCACAAGGCTTTCTAACATATAGGAATCGTATTTCTGCCCTTTTGGGACTGGGGCCAGTTTTGATCAGAAGCTCCAATTGAATTCAGTGATTTCTTCTGGTCAAGAGGTTTAGACCATTCAAGATAATGGCTAGACTCCCTCCATGGACGCATTCTGAGGCGATCCAGGTTTTACTACAGACACAGTCCAGCCCAGCCCAGCCTACAGCAGAGCTGTACGCAACAGCCTCTGAGCAGCAGGCAGAGGTCTGAGCTGGTGTCACACAGTGTGGCTCCACATACAGGACTGCCTCACTGCAAACAACTTCTCATCCTGGTTTGTTATGATTAAAAATGCACGTCACCCAGAGAGGCCTTGGAGTGGAACCCAGCTGGAAATTGGATCATTAATATTCCTTCTCATGCCCATTGCCACAAATTTCTTACCTCCCCAGAAGCAATTGCTAATGATGCAACAATTTAGGGTCTTGGACTAAAAGCGAAGAGAAGTCAAGACTAAACTGCCCATCGTTACTCCAGTTCATCCATCTTTGCCCATATCCTGACATCCCATCAATCTTATGCCAGCGTGCTGCATGTCAGATATCCTTCAGCCCTTTCGAGCACCTGTTCCCAATTTATTTACCAAAAGGCCTTTAGCTTCCTAAAGCATCAGGAAGGAGATTGAAGATGATCCTCATTCCCGAGCAGCTGGAAACACAAGGAAAGAAAATGATTTGTTCAAAAGTCTTTTCCACTGAGTGTCTGGCTCTAACCTTTGGCCAGCACACTTTCTACACCATTAAGGTGCTGTCCAAGGGCTGGAGCAAAAAAATGCAAAGCAAGTGTAGGACGTACCACACAACTGAGAATCTCACAGATGTATAAATGGGGATGTACCATTTTTAGCAGACAGGTTTACGTAGGAGCTCACCTCAACCCAATGAGTTACAGCAGTAACAGCACATGAAGTGGACAAGCTGTGAGAGGTACAACTCCCCCATCACTGCTACAATGGCCCTTAGACAGAAGGGATCCAGAAGCAGGACGCAGAGCAAGTGACTGAAATCCCCTGATAGTCATTGTGCTCACTCACAGGCCCATCTGAACCTTTCCCCCTGTACAGTACATACATTAGACAGCAAGAAGCACAACTTCACCAAGACTACACCACTGATCATGAAAATAATAAAATAATGATAAAGACATTTTCTCCTGGGACTTCAGCATCACCACTGTGGACTGCTCATGCACATTGGTACAGGGCAGAGGAAGTTTATTCTTGTCAGCTGAGCTGATATTCATTTGGCTGCAGGCAGCACAGACTCCAAGAGGCTGAATGTCTGGCTGAGAGGTGGAGTAGCCCGACAGACAGCAACTAGCACAAGGGAGACAGGAAAACAGCTCTGGTCACAGGAATCAGGTCACAGGAATCAACTCTAAGTTCTGTTGCAAGCATCTATTAAGCCTCCAGCGTCTCAGACAACTACCCCAGAAGCATCTGTCTCCTTGTAAGCATTTTGCATCTTAGACAGCTAAAAATTCTTTGGGAATTTTTCAAAATGCACATCATGCTGAGGACTTGCTCCACGTGTCTCTCTGTAACACCACTGCACCACAAATAGCTCCAGAATGGGGTGTTTATTAATACACTGCTGTAGTTTAATGGGAAACTGCTCCTGACACATTCAAAGTTGTATGTTTGACACTTGCACTTTGATGCCACTGGTTCTTTTGTTTTACTTCATGTCAGAAATAATAATTTTCATTGAAAAAAAACCACAACTTTGGCAGTAAAATGCATAACTACATCATCAGCTATCTCACTGCAGGAACGTGAATGGTGACAGTAGCAGAGTGATGAGCTCAGTGAATGTACACAGCAGTAACAGCTCAAAGTGATCTGGAAAAGGAGCTGTCCTATCAGTCAATTAGTGTAGCCAAGACCCTGCCACACCAATTTGAGATGAGGACAAAGAAGAAGAAAAAAAAAAGAACCACCAGTGGGTCCAGAAATATATGATTGGTCTTACCTACTTCAAGCACATACCTATTTCAAAAAAACAACCAACCTAAACAACTTACTGGGCCACACCACAGATATTTCCGTATTATTTGAATGTAATAAGCAATCACCACCTCTGCCTATTCCCTTTAGCAGCTCCTAGCAGCTGTTTGCATCTCAGCCTAGTGGTCTGTTCACAAGGGCAGCGCCTTGGTTGCTACTGGAAGCCAACAGTGCCCCAGTGAAGTCAAAGCTACAGCCCAGACGAAGGTGGATAAGTGATTAAAGGTATTTTCAAGAGACAACAGATAGGAAGAAAACTCTGCCGCAGATTTGTCAGCTCCTGTTTGTGTGGAATAAACACAGAGCAGACTCCACACAAGGACTGGTGACTTCTTGCACATCACCGAATGCCACAGACTGCTGGGTGCGGGCAGCTGAATCATTCAACCTTATCTCAAGGCTGCGGCCTCAACTCTTCCTACTCAGACTGAGAGACAACCCCTGAGCCCTCCTCACCCCCCAAGCCTCAGCCTCCCCGACATTTCTGGGACCCACATTATGTGCCTTTGCAGGACGCCCCCTCTGTGAATGCAAGGGCAGAGCAGAAGGGTGCCCTTGGTAGTCCTGCTGAGGGAGCAGTGTCTGCCATGCCACAAATTAACATCCTCCTCAAATTATTTAGGGGGGACAGAGGGAAAAAAAATAATCTCAAATAGTTTCTCCTTTCCTGCCAATTGTCCCCACCTTCTACCTCAATCCTGGCTGGATTCCCCCTTCCCCCTGTCCTCAGCTAGCACCGCCAGGCTCAGTCCTCCTCACCCTAGCCCCCCCTCCCCAAGGACAAGCAAAGTTATTACAATAATGAATTAGCCAGGCTGCTTACTGCTGCCAGTGGCGAAGGCAATTATCCCACTCCACGTCCCCAGCCACCGCTCAGCTCCCTCATAAAGAGAGGCTTTTGGGGCCGCTTTGTGCTTTGATTGGAAATGAAGAGATTGCTAATTAGGGAACCCCTGCTGGGATCGGGCTGGCAGGAACAATGGTGAAACGGACGGAGCACACGTCCATTTAGAGAGGGGTGGGGGGAGAAGAGAGAAATGTGAGCTCCTCTGTAATGTAGTGCATCCTCTGCTCATGCCATAAACAACAGGGCAGACAATTTTATAGAGCTTTTCACCTTTTAAAGCATGCTAATTTGTTTATAGGAAGCGATAATTTGGTGTGTGTTTGCATAGGTCAATGCCTGTAGTTTCTGTGTACAGTATGGATTGATGCATGCGTACATACACACAGTCATTTCCAGAGAGGCATTTCCTTAAAGAGTGTCTACACAGCTGACTGTATATTTCTTGTCATTTGCTGAGCAGCACGCATCAATCCTGCATTAACAGGGAAAGATGCGTAGACAAGTCTATTGATGAGTATTAACACAGAATTTAATGCCTGAATTCACAAATCACCAAAGTTGAAAATGACTTACCAAATTAGTCAGTTCACCTGAGGCTTGCCCAGCACCTGCTTCCATTGCTTTGCCCAAGTGCTTTAAATGACAAATAGACCTCCAGAAGGAAAAAATTTCACCATTAATACAACATTTTCTTAAAACTCCTCTCAATTCAATTGCGCTAACTATCCATGGGGGTCACAGAAGCTAAATTCACCTTTCCAGGCTTATGAATTGCCCACAAACAAGTTACAGAAAACCTCCCTTGCAGTGCACGAGCACATCTGCACAGCTTCACAACACTGCACCAAGAGCCCTCATATATGTAACACACATTTTGTGCTCTAGCCACTTTTAACCACTGTCAAAAAAAAAAAAAAATACCTCCCCCAACAGGTCAACATGCAAATCATACCACTTATAAAATACAGCCTATCAACAAGAGCAAATGCCTCACCTTTTTGTGCAAAGCTGATACAAGGCAGCTGGAACCTATCCTGCATTGCTCAGTTAACTAAGTAAATCCATCAGGGAAGGACACAGGTACCATGTAAAACTGAAAGTATAGTTTTCATCCCACGTATTTGCCTTGCGATACAGGAAATTTGCATACTGTTGATTAGCATTAGGTGACTTATGCAAGGTAAAGCAAATTTCACATTTTAAGCTTGAACTTACATTTCAGAACTCCCTTGTAGATACTGAAGCATTTGAACTACTCAAGTGTGCTTTTCCCTGAAAATGCTTTCAGTAAAGTACAAGTCTTAACAGAAAGTGAGCACTAAAGGGTGGAAACATGGTTGAACTGAAAATGACTTTCAAATTCATAGACTATTTCTCCCTGCTGTTTGCTCACCTCTAGTGTTTATATCCTTCAAACAGTTGTAGCTAGTTTTCATGTTCCCTTCTTAGTCATCACTTAGCCAAGCTCCACATATTTAGTTCTTTTGATCTTCCCTCATAAAAACAATCCCTCCAGCTCTGTCATCATTTTTGTTGTTCTTCTCTTACTACCTTCCAAGTTTTCTCTGCATTTTTTTGCTTCTAGTGCCCAGAGCTGAAAGTCTCTCTCCAGAGTGGTACAAAGCAGGAACACTACATCATTGCTTCATGATGTCCTGCCTCCATACTACACTGTCAAGTCTCACGCAAAGGCCAACGTTTGCGACCTGCCCACTTTTTCGCCTTGGTCTGAGGTGCTGTAATGTCAACTCAGATTGGACTTGCCAGGCACCACCATTCCCCTTCACTCTTTCACTCAATTCTCCAACATGTTCCACTTACCTGAGGAGTGTTTCCCTCAAGTAAGTACAGCCTGAAAGGAAAATCCTGTGTCAGAAACATGCTTAGGGTTGCATTAGTTTGCTGACAACCCTGTATTTACCCACAGCATGTACAAAACATGACCACTTAAAAGCAAGGAAACATCTACCTATGGACATCAAGGGCCAAGTTGTAATGTGGTATACACTAGCAGAGCTTGTTGGTTTCACCACAGCTGTGCTGGTTTACACCAGCTGAGAAGCTATTTCCATAAGCCTTAGACTGGCTGTATCACAAACAATCACATTATTCAGAGAAAGTACAAAGAAAAGCATGTTTCACCCCAGCAGTTGCAATTCCTGATGCTCGAAGCCCTGTTACCTTGATTTCATAATCCAAATATTTTCTTTTAAGGGATATGGCTACAGTGAGCATATTAACAATTAAACACATCTACCAACTGGTACTGGAATTCTTTGTAAAAGCATTTACAACTGCTCTCTGACAGCAAGACTAATTTGGAAAAAAAGAGATTCATTCATAGGGTCTGATTTTGAGTAGCCTAATATCCTAGCAAAGGTGGATGAAAGGAGGTGGCCTTCTCATTGCATTATAGTAGGCAGGTTGGGGCAGTCAACAGAAGAAATAATCAGATATTCTAAAATCCTGAAAGGCAGAAGCAAACCCGGATTCACCCTCTCATGCACCTAACAATGGGCTGCTAGTTCTGATCTTATATGAACTCATTCTCTTTCAGAGCACAACTTGCTTGAAATAATAATTCAGTTCTTAACAACCATTCCTGTGCAAAAGGAGCAAGTATGAACATAGCAGTACCCAACCCCGGATTTATTCCCCATATTCGTCCTGGAGCAACACAACTACATTCTGCCACATGCAGTATGGGTAAAGGCCAAAGTCTCTTAGGGCATACTGAGTTTTTTTCTCTGGGAGATTTTAATATAACATTTTCATCTGGAAATTACCAAGCAAAGAACCACATTCTCTTCCCCCCTCTGCAGAAGTGTAGATATCCCTTTAATTTCATAAAGATAACACGTGTGTTACATTCAAAGAGCATAAAACTTTGTTCTCCTTGCCTGTTTTTCTCCTTTAGGAGTTTGGCTCTTACAAATCAGATTGTAGGGGAGAAAAAAAGAAAAAGGGAAAAAAAAAAAGTCTCTCTCTACATAGGCTGCAACTATGCTTTAATCCACATCTGGTGCTGACAGAGGAGATCCCACTGTCCTTCCACCCCCCTCATTCCCACATTTGTCCTGTGTCCCTTAAAATCATGGAATATCCTGAATTAGAGGGGACACATAAGAAACTTTGAGTCCAATGCCTGACTCCACACAGGGCAACCTAAGAGCTAAATAATATATCTAAGACTGTTGTCCAAACACACTTCTTGAACACTGACAGGCATGGGTCTGCGATGACTTCCATGGGAAGCTTGTTCCAGTGCCTGCCACCCTCTCAGTGAAGATTTTTTTTCCTAATATCCAATCTGAGCTTCCCCATATGCAGTATTGCATTAAGCAAAGTAGTGCCAGCAGGTTAGGTGAGGTGATCCTTCCCCCCTCCACAGCACTGGTGAGGCCACATCTGAACTGCTGCATCCAATTCTGGACCACCCAGTACATGAAAGACACGGATGTACTGGAGATAATCCAATGCAGGACTACCAAGATGCTGAACGGACTGGAGCATCTCTGCTGTGAGGAGAGGCTGAGAGAGTTAAGACTGTTCATCCTGGAGAAGGGAAGGCTCAGGGAGCTCCCATCAATGTCTATAAATAGCTGAAGAGAGGGTGCACAGAGAACAGAGTCAGGCTCTTTCTAGGGGTGCCCAGTACTAAGACAAGAGGCAATGGGCACAAACTGGAACACAGGAAGCTCCCTCTGAACATCAGGAAGCACTTCAGTGCTACACAGGTGATGACGCTCTGGCACAGGTTGCCCAGGTAGGTTGTGGAGTCTCCCCTTCTTGGGGATCTCCAAAAGCCACCTGGATGTGGTCCTGGGAAACTTGCTCTGGGTGTCCTGGCTTGAGGAGGGGATTGGACCAGATGACCTTCAGAGGTCCCTGCCAACCCTAACCATTCTGTGATGCTCTGATCTTATCACTGGTCACCAGAGAGAAGAGATCAGCTTCAGATCCCCCTTGTGAGGGGTTGTACACAGCAGTAAGGTCACCCCTTAGTCTCCTCCAAGCTGAAGAAACCAAGAAACTCTACCCATAAGTTACACCCTCTAGTTCTTTCACCATCTTCATTGACCCTCCTTCAGGCACATTTTAATATATTCTTTTATGTCCTTATATTGTGTAACCCCAAACTGTACTCAAGACCACAGTACTCAAGGTGAGCCTACACCAACGCCAGCTATAGTAGGACAATAATTTGTTCCCACCAGTTGACACATATGAATGTATAGCTCAGACTGAGGAGATGATCTGAGTTAAAAATGCGAGAAGGTTAGTTTAATTCAAACTGAACACAAGATAGATTACTGCAAACCCAGGTGTACATGACATACGGCATCCACATTGCTAATGTACTTTCACAGCTGCTGTAACATCAGATACTTTACTTATGTTTGGGGTATTTTTCTTTTAAAATTTCCATTTTTGTGCCGGTAAATGATGACGTGGTTGAGACAGAATGAGACTGAAAGACATAATTACTGAATTGAAAAGCATGATGCTGTCAGCCCAGTACTTGCTAGAAACAAAGTCTATCCAGTGAGAGATCTGAGAAGCATAATAAATTTAATTCCAAGAATAGGCTAAGGAGTGACCTGATCTAATTGTAAGTGGGGGGAAAAATTAGAGTTCTTTAATCTAGCTTTATAAGGATGTAAGACAAGAGTATTCCTAGTATCCAGAACTAGACAAATTCCACTTTGCAATAAAGAGCATGTTTTCATTTTTAAATGGCAGGAATTGGCCACTGGGACATGTCAAGAGGCATTCTGGATAATCTATCACAATGTCTTTAAGTCAAGGCTGTGTGTCTCTCTAGATGTTGATGTTGGGAAGCTAACAGATCACTACAGGAGTTACAGCACCAAAGCAGTGTGGGTCTACCTTAAACTCTGTTTAGATTCCTTTTGATTCTTTAAGAGTTGTAGAAAGCAAGACAAACATATACAAATACAAACATATACAAATACTGCTTTGGTCTGTTGAAACAGTTCACTAAGAAATGTTTGTGTTGTACTATCCAGAACTTTTTGGTTCCCTATAAGCTTCAACAAAGAAGAATCACAAATGGCTTTTATAAAGCAATTTCTTATACATTATAATAAACAAAGTGGCTGTTTAAATCTATTAATGTCTTGATTTTTATTTTATTTAAGACCTGCTTTATTTTAAAATTGTATTCAAGCTTCATAGAGTAAGCTGCCTATAGGAAAAATACATTGTAAAAATCTGCCACATCAGGGTTACAAAATGAGGGAAGAGAGCTGCCTCTCAAACAGCCAACACCACTGCTATGCTGTCCAGGTTTGCCTTTACTGTTACAACATGCATTTTTAATATGGGGGCGTTGGAAGCCTGAAGTCAAGCTATGGACTCTGCTGTGACACATGCTCGTAAACAGGAGAGGAAATATTTTCTCTTTGAGCTTCATATACTTTGGCTAACCAGACACTGATCTAGTTTCAACAGCTAAAACAAATCTATCCTTTAATTTCAAGTGACTATAGCCATGTTCCATTGGAAGATACTGTCACAGTACTGTGATAATATTTCTGTATTTTCCTCTATTAAGTTGCAATGCACTATTTTACTGCCTATTGAAGGCCTCTTAAACCCACACACTGCTGTTCTCCAACTAGCCCTCTGGTTTGTCATACCAGGATGTTCTCAAAAACCGTTCACCTCTCCTTTCCGCAACCTCTCTCAAACTTCAGCTTCTAAAACAATGCTAGCAAGACTCACTTTCCTACTACAACTTACTGCCTCTAGCCTCTTTGTAAAATTTATAGTGCCTTTTCTCCAAATGGATCACAACCACCTTTCCAGATTCTACTTTTCTATAATGGTGACCGAGGATTAATTATGTTCACCCCATCACTCACCTGGAAAGGGAGAAGAAATTACAAAAGAAAAACACTGAATCCACTGAATATTTTTCTAGAGTTTCCTTACTCTGAAATTAAATTCTTAAATATGCTAAATATTCTAGTTGAATACAGCGAGGTGTCTCTTTTTTTTAATCACTTGCAGAACAACTGATGGTAGGGGAAAAAATCTTTCATGACATTGTTAATTTTTTAGGAAGCCCCAGTCACACTTACTCATTTGAAAAACTACACTAGCATAGCCTTGGGGAAGAGGAGACAGCAGCTATAAGGGTAATATGTGTTCTCAGTTTCAAGTACATGACTGAAGAAGCAACCCCTGAATCCTGGCAGATGCAGACTTCCATTGCAGAGCTTTATTGATGCACCCACCATGGCTGCAGAGAGGCTGGCCCAGACCACAGGTGAGGACTTGCCACGTGGCAGCCTCTGGAAAAAGGTCTTCTCCAAGCTTGAGAGAGAATGTCCTCCTCTCCATAAAGAACTGCTACCTGTGTCTAGCCTTGCACCCTGGCCTAGAAGACAGGTTTAAGACACAGAAAGGAATCACAAAACTCAAAGCACAAAACCTTTTCAACAGAAACACAACAAAAGTTACAGAGCAGTGCAAGAGACTGATGCAAAGTGCTAGCAGGGGTCAAAACATTGAGTTTTGTTGAGGAAAGGAGGATTTAGAGATAGGACTCAAGTTCAAAGAGTACTGAAGAGTGGAAACAGTGAGGAAGGAAACTCAAGAGGAAACTAGGGAGAAAAAAAAAAAAAAAGCGAAGAAATTAAGACAGAATTTAAATCGATTAACCAGTAAAAATTCTGTGGTAACAGAAGGGCTCGAGCTGTAGAACTGTCACCCCAGCATGGCATGGAAGAAAGTTGTGCAAGCAAAGCAAATCAGACAGAAGAAAAAGGACTGAAAGCTAAGAAGCTTTTTCCACTTCTGACCGCTGTGATTCTACATCCCAGAACAGCTGGGAAGCTTAGAAGAGGTAGAGCTACTGTCACAAAATATCTGTAGAAAATACAGGACCACCACTTCCCCCAAATCAGTAGCACATTACTGACGGAAACAGCTTTCCATACTCAGAAAAGATTACAGGCTTCTCCTTTAAGGGACATTTAAGCAGGGAGTATTTTTTCTTCCCTAATGATAGGAGAAGGAAGCGAAGGAGGTCAGAGTTCTGCAGACCTCTTTGCACTCCCTGTGGTCTAGTTAAGGAGACTTAAAAGGATTCAGATTAACTGGGGTGGCTTTGTCGATTACACACAGAGAAGAAAATGACCCCGTGTGGTAAGTGTTTCCAGGACAGCTGCTCCGTTGGTGAAACACTGCTGCATTCCAGAAATAAACTCCTACAGTCAAATTAGCAGCTCGAGCCCTCTCTCCACAGAAACGTGCCTTTACCGAAGTTGCAGCAGTTCCCAGATGAATGGGAAAGCAGCAGCATAAATTCCTGCTTGGCTCGACTTTTAAATAGTAAATGGTGCAAACATATTTTTGTACAATATCAGCCTATAGTCACATAATTGTCCCACATTATTGATGGGCTCCAAAAAAAAAAAAAAAGGAAAATTGGGAATATTTCTGGCTGGGTTGGAGAGCTACAGCTAGCATGAATCCTCACCAGTCCAGGCCTGTCATGAGTTTTTCAGGTCTCAGTAGTTATCGGGACTTCAGTGTAAGAGATTTGGGTTTAATTCCAACGTGGGTCAGTACCTACCAGTGCAAAGTATAGCAGAAACATGTAAAAAAACAGTCAACATTTGAACCAAGACAGGAGGCACTGTTGCCTGGCCTCCTCTAGCTCCCAAAAAGTAACACAGAGCTGCCCTCTCACTACAGAGGTGAATTCTGGGCTGTGAAAGAGAAATTTGCTCAGAAGCCCCAAAGCACACATTCATGTTTTACTGAAGACATCCATTAAGCAGCAAAACTACAACACGACACAGCTTCCAACTTTACACAGGTTTACAGATGGCTGCATTGGAGAAGGCCCATGCAATCTTGGGGGGGAAAGAAAGAGCCAAAACATGAAACTACAACTTTCAGAAGACAGCAGTGCACGTTTTCAGTGCTCTGGGCTCACAAGGTAGGCATTGGGCAAGCAACAGGCTGCTCATGTAACCACTGAGTGCACAGAAGTTTGTGATCCTCTTCTCTTTTTCACACTGGATCCTCAATTTATAAGCAAAATATCTTGTGTTTGCCCAAATGCCTCCTCTGTCAGGTAATCAAGAGCTCTGGGAACATGCGGGAAGATGTTCCACTGCATAAGGAAAGTACTGCAGGCCCACCACGTCCCCTCACTCACAGATAGGAAAGATGAAGCTGGAAGCATTGCTGTAGTTGCATGGAACAAGCATCAGAATGCAAATAAACTGCTGGGTGTTACAGTATAGTTCCCATTTAATTCAACACATCTTCTCCAGCAGGCAACACAGCAATTCAATGCTCTTCTGACTCAACACACCACCAAACCAAAGCCCATTAGGTGACTAAACTTTCTGCAGCCCTATGCAGTGCAGAGCAGAGGATGTTACACTTCGAAACAAGCTCACAGCTTCTGCATCGTCTGGTTTTACACATCCTCTAATCCATTTCCTCTTTTCCTTTGCGCCTTTCTCTGCCCTGCAAATTCCACTGCAAAAGGCACCCAGCCTGGGGGAAGGCACACAGTACTGGTCAAAAAGGATAAAGTCAGGAAGCATCATTTGTGCCGAGCCTCACCTCACTCCCTGACTGCATTCTCGTCTTCACTGCTACTTTCGTGGTGGCTTATCTACCCCAGAAACTTCCACAGCTTTGGGAATGTGGCCTGTAACAGCAGAAAACCATTCAGTGTAAACAAAACATACATGCTGCATGTTTTTAATGTGGCATCAACATAAATAGGCCAGAGGCCAGCACTGAGTGACAACACCAGTTCTACTCACAACAGGAGCCACGAGAACAGCCACGCCAGGTGAAGTTAGGAGGTTAGCTAGTTCCATGTTTCATCTCTGATAACAGCTACTAGCACATGCTTAGGGGAACACTAACAAAGGAGAATGTTGTTCCTGCTCTTCACCTTGCTGTGCTTTTATGGCTTAGACTGTTCCCTTTACACCACAATTTGTACTTTCCACTGATAAGACGACGTATTCCCTTAATTCCTTGATATCTTCTTCAGTTCACCCATACCTTTGCTACTGAATGATGCAAAGGCCAACAAATCCCACAGTTTAATTTTGTGTTATATGAAAAAATACTTCCTTTGGTTTCTTTAAAGTCTGCTTCCTAAGAAGCATTAAAAAAAAAAAAAGAAGAAAAGAAAAAAGAAAGAAAATGACTACAGCATTAGAATAAAAAGGAAAACACATTCATGTACAGAGATACTGTGTATGTCTAGCAAAGGTCTCTTCTAGCTAAGAAAGTGGAGGTGCTAATTTTGCAAAGCAAAGAATTAGTCAGACTTTACACAGAGACAAAGGGGCACACTTTTTTTTTTTTCTTTTTTGTATCTTTTAGTTAAGCACACAGTAAGTAAAGCTACCTGCATTCAAAACCAACCACACTCACAGCAATGCATTACCACAAATTCCTGTCTCAGTTACCCTCAACTTTCTTATTGCCACAGACTTCATGACTGACTCTGCTCCCGGTAGTCTCTTGTCTTGAATCAGACTGTAGGGTCTTTAGGACAGAAGTGGTCTCGTAACTAAATGCAGATGTCCCAAGAGAGGGGATTTTGTCATGATATAAACAACAAGGGCAAAATGGAAGCAACAGTCAAAGCTGCCAGCACAACTCGTAGCCATAGACTGAGAGCTAGTTAAACAAAAGTGGAACAGTCACAGCATGGGGTTTATTAAGTAATAGATAATTTTACATTACATAATACACAATGTTGCATACTATATTAAACCCAGTACAGTAAGCCTCAAATGTTCAACTACTGATCAAGTCCCAAAATAAACATAATTATATTCTCTTATCCCCCCAACCAACCAAAAGAAAAAAAAAAAAAAGCTGGCTTTACGCTTTCTAGTTGCTCCCTAAAACCTTCAGTCTAGACACTTCTGTCTTTTAAAAGAAAGCTGCAATTTTTCTCATCAATTCCTTTCACATGGTGGAGATGTAAAGTAAAACATCAAGTACAGCAAAGTTGTTGGCAACATCAAAGGAGATGAACTATAGAAATGATATATAGGGTAATTAAATGGCTCTAAGTTATTTGCGTATCTCTATATATAAGCTGGCCTGACTTAATAAAGAAACGTTTCACAATAGCTTTTTTGGCCCTCCTGGCTTTCTGCAGGATGCTGTAATCCACTCCAAATGGGCCCAAGCTTTCATGGCCTTCTGACCTGGCTGTGGGAAGCTGCAGAGACCTGTCCGAGCCTCCTTGTAACACAGCAACACATCCAGAAATGGAAAGGGTGCAAAGCACGTGAGTACGAAGCAGGGAGAAAAGGAGATACGGAGCACGATGAGCAAGCTGCCCTTTTATTTCTGCAAGTGAAGAGTCCACATTTGTAGTCACCAGCAATGGTCTAGCTAAGGCTGTGAGCCAAGCCCAGTTTGCAAGCTGACTGCAACTGGTGCCTCGGGGGAAATACTGTCAGAGCTTCCCCAGCACTCTGTGCTGCAAGGAGGGTCCCACAGCCCAGAAACAGCCAGGAAAGCGTGTGCCCCCCACCCACGGCCACAGAAGCACCCTACAGACCCTTAAGGCTGCCACTCCACATGCTGTGCCCTTTGGACATCCGATTCATGCATCTACAGGCGTCGGTGTAGCTAAGCAGACAGAAAGCATTGCTCCTTCAGCAGCTCCTGTAGCAAGTCAGTGTTTCTCCTTCTACCACCCTGGGGTCAGAAAGAAATGCCTGACTTCTCAGGGCAGGTTTGAAACTTCAGTGCAAAGCCCGTGGGATGTTTCATCACCCCACCACCAGCCCATGCAGGTGGCTAGAAGTTAGCACGGGGCTCAGGACCAAGAGTTCAACCACGTTAGCCACTATAAGGCAGTAACGCTTGCTGAGCTGCCTCCCTGCACACGCACATCTCCCTGGGAGCAGACAGACGAGTGGTAAACTTGACACATGTCTAGCACGGGTTTTTTCTGGGATGGGTTAGCAACAGAACAGCTCTGCCTTTGCACTATCCTAGGTAAACAGAGGATGTTGCTGGTACAAAGTGCCTCAAAGTGGCAGGAACAGCATTATCACTTCAGTGCTGTTTCCTGAAGGATCAATAAGCCAAGACAATCAATTCTTCTGGCTAGTCCTTATTCCCCAGGAGAAGCCCCGGCTCCCAGCCCCCATCATTTAACCCTTCACAAACACACCAAGCAGCACCAGTAATTGTATCCTCCTTAAACACACACTACATGAGCCCACGTGCCAGAAGAGACCACAGAGCTGGAAGGAACATGGCCAGGTGAGCAGGGGGTTGCAGAGAGGAATGGCCCATTACCTCAGCTAAGCAATAATATCTCTATCTATCGCCCTTCGAGCATGTGTCCTTGCATCCAATTTCTTTGTATGGGATAGATTGTCCCAAAGAAACCATACCTTCAGCTCTCTATCCCCCACTACTTGTCTGTGCAGGGAGTAGAGGGTGCTCCCAGGGCACCAGCTGGCACTCACCGAAGAGGGCTGCATAGGCAGTAGATGGCACGGAGAGTTATTACAGACCCAGGGCTAGAGCCTGCTACGCACAAAAGTGAAGTTTAATCCTATATAGCAGAAAAAGAGCAAGAAGGATAGGGAGAAAGCTCAGGATGAATGGAAAAAAAATGATTATTTGCACCGTGAAAAAGGGAATAAGGGCTACAGGAAGCAAAACACTGGGCCGCACTATGAGTCTGCAGTAACACAAAGCGTTTTGCTGTGATCATGCAACTCTCCAGAGGCCACGGAGAGTGGGCAAGCAGGAACCCCATTTAAGATGGGCAAAACAAATCATCACATCAGTGAAGAGACTCACCTTAGGCTGAACAGAGAGTCTGTGTCAGAGCTAGAATTAAAAAACAACAGTGAAACAAATTGCTTGGTATGAAGGTTGGCCATGAATACATTTAAGCTGTTCACAGAGTTTTCTACCTAAAAAGCAGTAGGGCGTGGGATAGGTTCCCAGAAGGACTATTGAGGGAAGCATTAGAGAGGATCCTGATGCAAGGAACCCCTTCCTAGCTTTTGTTTCACTCACAAAATCCTTGCAGTTTTCCCCCACCCAAAGAAAGCATTAGCCAATGGTTTTAATTTGAGAGCAGCCCTACTGTCAGGGCTACAGATTATGGGTCCAAGAAGCAGGACTGAGAAAAATCATATTCACAGGAGCTCTCCAGCAATCTACATGAGTTCACGTCACCAGCAACGAAAGGTTGAAACACCCTATCCTATGCTGTGGGGACTCAATGCAACAGGGAAGAACTTCCTACCTACGGGGAAGCAGTAGAAAGAGCTGCCAGCGACAGCAGCTGAGAATTTAAATAACCCAGGAGTCCTGGGGGAAAGAGAAAGACCTGAGGATGGAGAGTAAAGCAAAGAAAAAGAAAGCTGTCTGACAGGCCTGGTGGCAGGCATACCCTCTCTTCTCACCCAGAAAGTCACCCTCCAGGCCCTGTGAGCTTTATAGGGATGTCACTGACATGCCTGTGTTTTGGTACGTGGCTCCTGGTCATTTGCTCAGGCCTAGTACAAAGAGGTGATCACGGGAGGCTGGGGAAACGAGAACTTCTGGAGCGCATTTCCTGCTGATCCGGCGAACACAATTATGAAGAGAGAGAGAATCCATTCTGAGAGCAGCGTGAAACTCTTGTGAGCAGGATCATTCGCATCTCACATGGTAGAGGGAAGGGAAAGGGCAGCGACTCCTTAATGAATAAAAATAGCCACTTATGCTTCCCTCTCATACACGTGAGGTTCAGGCTTTGTAGCTTGGCATATGCTTTCCAGTATTCAAATAAGATTTAGTTATGAGTTTTATCCCATTAGAAAGGGTAGTTTCCCCTAAAGAGACAGCCTTTTTTCCTTTTTTTTTTTTCTAGAGACTTCCAAACATCCCAAGGCTTTAAAAATACCATTACTTTCAAGTCAACACGGCAAGTAAACTGTGTTCTACGAGTTTAAACAGTAAAAGTGTTTGCTTCCCTGAAATTCCTACACCACTATACAACCATCTTTTAAATAAACGTGGATAGATGGACAACAACAAGAACAGAGTTTTACGTAGCTCATGGAAGAGCTGAAAATCATTTTTCAGTTCCCCAGTTCTTCATAATCTGTATGTATGCCAGGCAAAGCTGCACTGAAATACAACTACCATCAGAGTAAACAGCAGCCCATTGAAAGGATTCAGCATAGCACTGGAAAGGAAAGGGGAAAAAAAAAAAAAAAAAAAAAAAGGAGAAGGAAGAGCAATTTGTCTAAAAGTTAATCAGGGAAAATCTAAGTATAAACTTAGATTTATACTTAGGCCATGGCTACACCAGAACGGAGCAGGAGAAGAAAAGGCTCAAAACAGAAGAGAAAGTGGGATGGGAAGATGGGGAAGGTAGGAAAACAATGTTATACAGCGCTCAGCTCAGCCACAGAAAGCTCATGTCTCGAAGTGATCTGCTGTGGGTGCCTCTTATTAGAGGGAAAGAACACAATTATTATGTATTTCAAATGCATTTAATAAAGTACACTCTAGCTGGTGGTGCTCTCCTCAGCAGGTCCAGGCACAGAGCACAAAGAGAAACGGGCCTCAGGCATTCACATCAGGTCGCAGTTTTAAATAATTTTTCAACTAGGGCAAGGTGCCAATTCTTACCTCAAGGTGCTGCACCCAGATAGACATGTCAGCAAAAACACGAAGTTCAGTATATAAAGGATGACCACCAATACAGATGGCTCCAGAGACAAACAGGAACTGATTTTTATTTTTTGCCAGAGCTTACCACCTATGAAAAACGAACCCAGACCTTCATCTCAACAAGAGTCACCAGGCCCAAATTAATACCAAGTGTGAAGGACATCTCAATTGACTTTGTTTGGTTTTACTAGGAGTAAATTAACCTTCTTTCTGCTTGCCTTATCCAAACAGGACGACCTTCTTTGGTGGCTTGTACCAAATGTACTTAAACACAAAACAGCAACAAGAAGAACAAAAAACCCACCAAACCCAGCAATGTGGGGTAACTCCTTGTTGCCAGCACAAAAACCTCTTGTTTTCAAGCTATGCACCTGTGTCAGTGATTTGCAGTCAGAATGCCATAGGCAAACCAGCTATTTGGGGTGTATTCAAGGTTGTTCTCTGTAGATCTTAGAGTACTTTTGATGTCAGCCATATATCATTTTACAGGCAGGGAAACTGAGGAATACAGAGACATGAGTTGGCCGTATGGGTCAGAAGACAGCAGGTTTCTATCCTTACTCCTTTTCAGGATCTCTTTACGGAAGAGGGGCGTGACCATGGCACAGCCTTAATTTTGTGCAGTCTGATAGAAGTTCTAAGTCCAAGCTCAGAGCAAAAAAGCCTACTGCTAGCTAGTTGACAACACCCCACTTAGCAACACAGGTCCTCTGCTTGCTGCAGGCAGGACAGCTCTTTCTCAGCAGCAGAAGGGTCTACCCAAGCATTTATGATGAACTCATCACAAAAGCAATCAGGCATTAATTTGGTCAATCATTCCTATGATAGTGAACCCAGTTCTCCAACTAAACTACTTGACCACAAGACTCCAGCTAACCTGGAGGACAGAAAAAAAAAGCCAGACACATTAGTCTATTGAATAGAAGTGGAACAATTTAGATATTAATTTACCCATACTTTTTTTTTTTTTTTTAAGAAAAGGTTAGCCAAGAGTTAAATAGAACGAAAAATACAATACATTAAAAATGTATTATTAGTGCCTGGATTTAAAAGGAAGCCCACCCTCCAGTCCTTCCCATTTAGGAGAGCATTTATTTGGAGTTTCTACTGGGCTACAGCATGCACTGCATGTGTCCTGCTTTGCTAAAGGAGAGCCTTTCTGAAGCATCACTTGACTTTGTTTTAAATATCTCACTACAGTTTCCATTTTAGCTCTGTGAGATGATTATTTTTTTCTCACCAAACTGAAGTTATACAGCAGTTGAAAATGCTGATGGCTTAACTGGTTTCTTTCCCCCCCGCCCCCCACCTCCACAGCAGCCCTGAGGGGTTTTAACTCTTTCTGCAGCACTGAAATCCTGCTTTTGGAGTTCAATGTTTAACTCGCGCTGGGAGACTCATAAATATTCGGAGTCACTCTCTCCCTCTCTGTTTGATTAGGAAATGAGCCTTTAACTCAATGTAATCCCCAAGCCATTAACAAAAAAGCCCTCAACAGCTCCACTATTAGAATTTCACTCCTAACCCACAGAGGATTGAATTAGATTAACATAACTACCCGCAATCTGAGTTTATTTTCTGTGCCAGATAGAAATGTGTCTTCAGGAAAGGAAAAGAAGAGAGCGGGAGAGCAAGCATAGCATAATGAAATGTAAAAATAGAGAGATGAGAAATAGATGGACAGATGTACAGGTGAAACGATAAAAGAGGTGAGAGACAGCAAAAGCAAGAGATAGCTACACAATCTTTAATAACTGGCTGCTGGCTTTGGGGGTTTTATTCAGAAGGCCCCCAAAAAACATAGAATTGTTTCAAGAAGAGTATTTTTTCTTGATGTTTACTCCATATTCTCAGTGACTTACAGCGAGACACCTGAGCATGCTGTACTCCAGACACCTGTGCAGAAGATTTGGCACAGGTTATATTTATAATTCTCAGGAGGTGTCATACTCTGCAATGGAAGGAGGGGCATGAGAAAGAAATCTGCATGTCAATCACTACTTTGCCATCAAGGAAACAAACAAACTAGGATGAATAATAAAAAAGATTTTTCATTCCTTACATACATATATAATTAATTAAAATAAATTAAATCATGCAACAGCTCTGCGATAACTACACTAAGTCAGTCACTTTGGAGGTTCATAGGTGCTTAGTCCACATAAAATGAATCATTAGTGAGACAGAAACTAAATAACAAAGACTTCCTTACACATAATGCATCAAAGTCTTTCTATAACCACAGATAACTCCTTCCCTCCCCTCAAATAAAAGGGGACCCTTAAGCCTTTGATTGGTACACCACAGGGCAGTAGATGCTTAGCGATGTTTTCCAAATGCAATAATAAAACGATACAGCAGGTTGAACAGGGGAAAAGACACATGTGGTTAACAGCAAAGGATAAAGTCCAGCAGCTATGTGGACACAACTACTGAATAGTCCAAAAAATTCTTAAGACTAAACCTTTTCCAGCTTTATACTCAGAGGACTTCTTTGGGAATGCCTGCTAAAATGTATCATAAAGGAATTTTTGCAGTAATTCCTGAGCGTAGTCATGCTGAAATTTCTCTATTTGTAAGAAGGAAAAGGAGTCAATTTTTATTTTTCGAGTGATAAGACACCACTTGGCTTTCAATTTTTAGAAGGACCTCAGACCAGCTATTTGATAGATTCTTTGTTAGTTACAGAGTCAGCAATTTTATTTTTTAATGTCTTTCAGAAAAAAATCTGCTCTCCTTTTATTACACAATAACATTGCATTGTCACAGAGAGGCAATAAAGGTAATCTCGTGCCAAAACAAACAGAAAGGGGGCTTAAATAATTTAAATATATTCATTTTTAAGTAAAGCAAAAAGCCTTAATAATCAAAAGGAAGCTTTCTATGATGAGAATGGTCAGGCTGACAGTTTTGTTTTATTTGGGGGGAGGGGAGCTTCAGAGCATGCAGCATATTCACTGGAATCATTTGGAGCATTATTTGTGTATGAAAATTCACCGTGTTTATCAGTATCGTCCTAAAAGCCTGCCTTAAATCTAGAATTTTAACTGAAAGAAGAAATAGTTATATCCATGATTAAAAACTTAAAGATAATTGTAGTCAGTATTTTTGTTCCTTGAACTTAAGTTAAAAACTCTGAGAATTATAAAATATACATCAAATAAAATAAATAACTGCCTCTTTGTCACATTTCTACTGCCAGTCCAAGCAATTCAGCAATCATCTGTTCCCAGCACTTGATATTTTAATTGTGAAACAGCTCTGGTTTAATTGTTCTATTCTTATTAGACACTTGTTCCATCCAAATTATGTTTAAGTTAAGCTTTGTTTTCCTTCTTGTTGCTTTCAAAGATTACAATGATGGGAAAAAAAGTTTTTATAACATTTATTCCATGTGCAATTTATACTAAATTAAAAATTACAAATTATAATTCTTGCATTTTGGGGGGCAGATATTATAAACACAAGAAATCAAGGAATATTTTCCATGCTTAAAAATAAATTAAAACTAAGTCCTGTAAAAGATGTAACCCAAACCTCTGAGGCCAAAATAAAAACCTCTTTGACTTCCAGTATTTTGTCAAAAAATATGATAAAAGCTATTAATAAAAAAAAAGTTTGTAAGTAATTATTAGGTCTTGCTTCTCTTCATTCTCCTGCTAAAAATAAATACTCAAAAAGTGTATCATTGTTCAAATCATTTTGCATTTTGGCTGCTTTAAAGCAAACAACTCGCTGGCAATCAGAGGCAGAGTGAGTTCCTTCTTGGATTGCCACTGTGCCGACTTTGCAAAGACTTGCACCCCTCTTTTGTCATTGAAGAGACTTCGGTTGCTTTGGGACTTTTAAAACTGGAGAGACATCAACTGCTCAATGACAAAGGCATTCAGTAAAAGCAAAATTTCATTTTCATCTTTCTGCTAAGAGGAGACTTGATATGCTTTTTTTTTTTTTTTTTTTTGGGGGGGGGGGGTGGTAAGTAGAGGAAAGGGTGTCACTTGGTTCTTTTAAGACAGGACTGCTGAAGTTTCCAGGTTTGCCTTTACCAGCACGGGATAAATAGCACCTGTCCTTGGTAAGCCCTTAAGCAGAGTTACGTTATACATTGACCTTTTTGGAATGCCAGCAAACCTGACCGTTTCTATTCCCAAAACGCAGCCGTTCCACTCAAACTTTCACTTGCTTATTTCCAGAGGAAAAAGGAACTCTCATACAGTGCAACCGTCTGATTTCTATAAAGTTCTGAAACCAACTCCTATCCTTGTGGGTCACACTGACCTTCCTTTGACAGGGTGAATATAAAAAAAAATCTACGTTACCTTTAACCACATTATGATGCTACCATAATTTTTAGTCCAGATAAAAGGAATGGTGCAGAGAAATACTTGGATCAAAAAAACACCACCAAAAACAAAACCCAAACCACAAAAAAAAAAAAACAAACAACAAACAACCCCATAAATGCAATAAAGGTAGAAGTTCAGTACTTACATGCTGCAGGCTGAGAGATGAACCTCGAGGCTGGAGTAGAATTTCCCTTGCCCTCAGGTGTTTCTAATTGCTGATTAAATATCTTTTGGTTCCGCCTGCACCAGCCGACAGTCCCCTCTGCGTCTCTGCCTCTCTTTGTGACTAGGACACAGTACTCCGAGTCCCAACCTATAAATAGATCCCAGCTCTGTGATTGATATAACAGGCAGCTGACAAAAAAAAAAAAAAAAAAAAAAAAAAAAAAAAAAAAAAAGGAAAGAAAAAAAAAAGAGAGAAGAAATAACCAGGTCTTAAGCAAAGCAACAGAAGCTGGGCTTTTAACTCTGTGCTGTGCCCAGGGAGGAGTCCCCCACAGTCACCCGTGGGCATCAGAAAGAGAAAGTGCAAGGCAATTACTTTCCCAGCAGCATTACAGCAACTTGAGGCATGTAAAGCGAGTGAACAAAATTCAATGCACAAAGAAGGAGAGGGAAAGCACGACTGGCGGACTGCATCCAACTCTTCTGCGACTTAACAGAAATAAATGTTATTTTAAAAACAAGTTAGGGATTCTGACAAAATGAAAGAAAAGTTCAAAGTTGAGTTCTGGGGGTTGGTCCTGGCGTGTTTGTATTTCTGCTGCAGAATAAACTGGGACTAGTGGGTAGGTCAGCAATTTAACAGTTTGGCAGTTTACTTAGCGTCTCAGCCCACAAACACTATTTGATGAGGCTGCTCCTGAAAACAGAA
The DNA here is from genome assembly GCF_047663525.1 of Anas platyrhynchos. Classification (NCBI taxonomy): domain Eukaryota; kingdom Metazoa; phylum Chordata; class Aves; order Anseriformes; family Anatidae; genus Anas; species Anas platyrhynchos. The sequence goes on from NC_092591.1 coordinate 23,682,561, forward strand.
CCGAGGGTATTGACAATGCATTGCCTACTAGCTCAGCAGAAATCACTGAGCTCTCACGGACCGAACCATCACTTCTGATCATATCCCTGACTGCCAGGAGAAATCTCCTAACAAGTTACAGGGATCAGCACAGCTCTTTTGCAGAGGCTGGGCTGGGAGTCTACGGTCGGGGCAATGACCTGAGATAAAGCATCAGGAATGCTTTTACCCTGGTCCCCATTAATGGATTGGAGTAATGGCCCTGGACTTTCTCTATCTAACTTCTACAGGTTCTCCTCTTGGACCCACAATCAGGCAAGGCCAAAAGCTGCTCCAGGAGGCAGCCGGTCCTCCACGCTCCTGGATGATCACAGCTCCCAACAGAACCTTACTGGTTAAGCAGTTTCCGAGCAAATGGACTCAAAGGCAAGGCAGCTCCAGATGAATGCCAGGAGAAAGGTAGGAAAGTAGAGGGAGAGCAGTCGGCTGAGAGTGAAAGCTGTTTTGCCTCTACACTGCTACCTTTGGCAGTACCAGCTACAAACATCCCTAGCACCACACTCAGCTCTGCAGGCAGAAGTACTAGTGCAGACAGAGCAGCAGATCCACCAGCCTTCTTTTCAACATACTGCTAGGCTTGCTTGTGCTGAGATGCTACAGAAATGCTGAACTCATAAAGAGCAGGATAAAATCCTCAGGCACTAAGCCCATGCTGAACCCCATGGTTCTTTGGCTCGGTGGCTCAGTACCTGAGCTATTTAAGCTAGTTTAGGCATGTCTACGTTGCACTGCAGCTGCTGCTCTTGCTGGAGTAAAGTGAGTTAGTTCAATAGGGGCAGCTATCCCAGCCATCCTGAAGTCAGTCAAGGACCCACCACATCATAGCCACGGTCTCAGATCAATGCGGCTATTGATTATTTGGGGAGATAAAAGTCAGTTTTTCATTTTGGGCCAAATACAGCTGCATGAATGATTTGCCTCTTGCCAGTATGCTTTGTGTCTAAGCTAGTAGGATTTAACCAAAATATTAATAAATAAATAAATAAATAACAAAACACCTTTCTCACAGGATGAGGACCTGATGAAGTGCTGTGGAAAGACTCACAACTTCTAGACATTTTCCTCAGTGGAGGTTCTGCACTGCAAAGTTTCACATGCCACTTTACCACTGCTTCACATCCCCCAGTTTAAAAAAAAACAGAGATAACAATTCTTAACAATGCACTTTAAAGCACGTGTCTACAGATGAAGACGTACAAATGAAGAAGGGGTAAAAAAAAAAACACAACTCTCTGATAGGCTGAACTCTAGTGTGGAAACACACCCTCCATTCCCTGCCAGATTCTGGTCCTTCACCTTCACCTAGTTGAATGATCCACCTCAGATAAAAATTTACCTGACCAAACAAAGAATTTTTTTTGCATTTCAGACCTCTCATTTGGTGTAGTACATAATACAAGGTGTTTTGGGCTTTAACATTCAGAGCTGTACAACATTTTATACCTCCCACTGCTATCAGAAGGAATTTTAGAAGCTCAGTACACAGAATAATCAGGCTGAGGCACAGCATATCAAGGTCCTAAAACAGGGGCACCTAAATCCAGCAGTCACTTTTGAAAAAACTCAGCTTTAATAACAGCATATTCAAATGCAGACCCTGAATATCTTACCATTTTCAAGCTGTTGTTTGCCATTCTATATTGTTGACATGTAAAGATCTCCAAATACTACACTGTCAAGCCTTGTTTTGTGTAGAACGGTACTATCCCTGCCCCATCACACTGCCATGGGCCAAACATGAACCCCATGTCTAAGCTTTGGGCACTTCTCAATCAGGTTGCCAAGAAGCTCTATTCAGTCATCAGGTCCAGGTGCAGTGCTTATCATTGGCACCCCCTATCCAGAGCTGAGCAAAATCAGACACACATTAGTCCCCCATCCGCCCACTTTCCATCTGGAGGACAAAGGGATGATGAGGACCTGCCAGCATGCAGCTGTTAGCTAGTATGGATGAACCTCGAATGGAAGCAGCATTCCTCCACCCTCCCTCTTTGCCTTTAGGCAGCAGCAGATGTGACCTTAACTGCTCCTGACTGGGGTACCCAGCAGTTCAGAGACCTCCCTTAGGTAAAACCTCAAACCCAAGTCCCCTGCCCCCACGGCCATCACCTCCTGTGTACAAACACCTCTTAATTCCAGGCACTACAGACTCAGGGTGAGGCAGGGAATGCATCCAACAGTAGAGGCCACAAGACTGAATGCCTGCTTCAAAACACTGTAAAAAGGAAGACAGAAGATTTCAAAAGAACCCTCAGATACTTTAAAAAACAACCACCAAAAAAAAAAAAAAAAGATTAACATCAGGTGCTTGTAGACTCTATAAAGGCTCAACTCTTTCCTTGAGGCACCCCAGGAAAGTAGAAGACATTGTAAAGTGCAAGTACAGCTTTACAGTCTTTTCTGCTTGTTTTTTTTGGGGGAGGTATTTTTTAAAACATTTTGTGCCAGGGCTAGTTTCATCATATGCCTGTATTTCAGTATCAGATTTTGGCAGACGTAAAATTTCAGAACTAATTTTTCTTCAAACACAAGGAGTTTAAGGCTTGCTGCAAATCTGGGCAGAGTTTGCTTGGATACATACATGCCATTATAGAATAATGCAAAATATACTTTCCTCCAGATGATAAAAATAAATACAATTCAGTTACCCTTACTAGACGAAGACACAGCAAAAACAGTTCAAGCTTGAAAATACTGGGCCAATCAATGGCATCCAATGGAATGCAATGGAATTTTCACCCACACATTAAACCACGCAGATAATCTTTGTCCCTTCTGCCATGAGCCTTAGGATGCTTCTGTGCACATCTGATTTATGTGATGTAAGTGTGGAGCTCAGAATTACTGCTGCTTTTATATCAGGGAATGCAGGTATGAATAAAAGTTTTAAAAGAAACTAAAAGTCAGCTCTGCAATTTCAAAGTCTAGCCACAAACTAAGAAGAACAATCATAAAGCACAATAAAGTTTCACCAGCAGAGTCATGCTACCCTGAAAGTCTTGCAAGCCCAAAATTCCAGGACAGTGCTGTTAGAACCCTGCTGGATTTAGCAAGGTCTGAATTTCACAGATTTCAAACAGGGGCTACTTCCAAGACCAAGAAAGATACTAGAAAAGGATAACTTTTCACATATAGGAAGTGAATGTAAAAAAAAAAAAAAAGCAAAAAAACACACAACTCTTTCAGGACTGTGAAAACAAAAACATAAGGCATAAACGACATGCAAAAGGAAAAGTTTGAGTAGTAACATTCCCAGATGCTTGGCACACATAGTATTACTCGTAGATTTGACTTAACAGGTAGTTAAATATACTATGCATTTTGACACAAAACAAGTACTCTGAAAAACAAGATGCTCAAAAGGAAACAACTGATATCACTGTGAGCCATCCTTATTTGATTTTAATGCTGCAAACTTCTTATTACATCAATACCCTTTGTGCAACCAGTATCCTGAGCAGGATACTTTTGGACACTGGAGGAAGTCACACTGCTTGGTTAACATATTTGTAAACTTTGCTCCTACGTATTTTATTAATTTTCAGGTATGTGAAAATGACCAAGATTTTCACACAAGTTCCCTACCAGATTTAGCCATTCCAGCTGAAGATGTTACCACCTTCTGCTGCCTGCCAGCTGGAGATTAGGGTTCCAGAAGCTCTGCAGCATAAGGGAACCTTTGAGAGTTTTCTAAACTTCAGGCAAAGGACATCAAGTTAGGGCTCCAGAACTTTCCTGGATTAGGAAGCACACAAATCTGTTCTTTCATTTCCAAAGCTGCAGGCAGAAAAAAAGTCTTCACCTGGCATCTGTGGCAGTTTAGAAGAGGTTATAACCATTGGCTTTAACAAGAACTACAGCAAGTCCAGAAAAACTCTACCTTGTTTTTGTGAGTTCACCAGTAATAACAAAAAATGAATAAAAAATGGCTTGGCCTGAGCAGCAGACACGTATCAAAGTACGCCCAGAGAATACCCAGAGTGAGCACTCTGTTCTACACATACACACAGAAATAAAACCTGGAAAGATTTAACTAAAGTCTGAAAGCACCAGGGCAACCACATGCCAGATTACATTTAAACACGCAACTTTAGTCAATCTGCCGCACACAGTGTGATAATAGAGCCCCGTCTACCCTTACCTCACTTAGATCCCTCCTAAACTTCCGCTGCTACTGCAGACCTGTGCCTAAAAGAGCTTCTGTGTTTACACCCAGCAAAATACAACGAAACAGAAGACTCTCTTGGACGTGCTCCTACCTAAATTGGTGTAACCACGATATACTCTCTCTGGAAACCACCATCTTCTTCTTCCAATCGCACGCTGCAACGCATTTCACCGACATTGGGCTGTCAATTCCATCACTTGGGGCAGGCGCCTTTCTCGCTTTCAACTTGTTGTGGATGCTTTGCAGAAAAGCTCATTGCTGTTGCTGTACCACTTGTTTAGGACCTTGTTTAGCACCAGCAAGTCCACACCTGTGCTGGCAGGGCATTAGCTGTGCACTCAGACAAATCTCAAAGCAGCGCGGCAGCCTAGCAAGGTCGGCTTCAGGCAAGAGATAGTGTTTCATGTTCTCAGTGACCTTGGCAATGGTGGGGAGGGAGAGGAAGCAGGGTAGATTTTTGAAAATAACTATTGTAATAAAGCTCATAGCAATTCTGATAACAGGAGAAGCAGGACAAAGTGAGATTTAAACTAGTTCTGGTGCCAGATCAAATAGGAGGGATTGGGACTGCCAGAAACAGGTTCCCCCTGGGTTTTTGTTTTTGTTTTGTTTTTAATTCAGATTCCTTCAGAGAACTTCTACAAAACCCAAACAACTACATTATAACCACAGACAGGCCTAACCATAATGTCTGGCTCCAGATCTAAACTCCTTACAGCCAGACTGTTAGTTCAGCTCCCCAGAAAAATCATCACCATTTTCCAAAGGCATGCATGAGGGTGGGAGGTTATTACTGCTCCCTCTTCCCCTCCCCAAGGAGAGGCCACATATTCTTTGATTGTGTGTCTTACTCAATAAAAAAAAAGATATGAAAAAAATAAATGAAAATAAAAATTTAACAGATTAAGTTCCTCAAAGAAAGGGGATGTTCCTGGTTGCAGATATCCAAATGAGGAAAAAGCCTTTACAGAAGCCCTTCGGGCACACACTGAGTGGCTTCAGGGCTGCCCACTCACCTCCGTCCACGCAGAGGACATGCCTGGTGATTGGCACAATCCAGGTGAGTCTACAGAGGAAAACAAGTGCCAGAACAAGCTTCTCAGCCTCTAAACCAAGAAAATAAAGGGAAATTCTGAAGTGGGTCCCTCATGAGCCCCCTCTGAAGCAACACCACCAACCTCCCAACCTGCCTGATCTCTGAGTCAGGTAAATTGTGTCTGAAAGACCCTTACCCCTGTCCAGAGCTGGTCTCAGAGAGAAGACACAGCTCTCACCGTCCTCAAAATGCCATCAAACAAGTGTCTTTCAGCACATCTGCATTGTGTGTCCATGTCCAGGCTCTGGCTGTGGTGATCTGCAGGGGGAGCTTCTGTGAGGAGAGGCTGGGGCTGCCTGCTGCTGGACACAGGTGGCCCCAATGCACAGCACAGCTGAGCCCCTCAGCCAAGCTGGTGGCACTTCAGGGAAACCGTGGTTAAGAAAGGGCAGAAAATGCAGCACTGGCAGTGAGGAGTGAGAAAAAACCTTGTGCCACTCAGGGGTGGAGGAGGGAAAACAGGAAGGAAAGAAGGGAGTGAAGTTTTGCCTGGAAAGAAGAGGAAGGTGGGGGAAAGTGCTTTAGTTTTTGCCTTTGTTTCTCACCATCCTACTCTATTTTAATCAAAAATAAATTAAAATATTTTACCCTAAGTTGAGTCTGTCTTCCCCATGACAGTAATTGGTAAGTGATATCCCCATCCGTACTTGACCCACAAACTTTTTCATTTTCTCCCTTGTCCTGCTGAGGTAGGGGAGTAAGAGAGCGGCTGGGTGAGGCTTTGGCAGCTAGGAGTAGACAGGACACCAAGAATAATCCAGAATCGTGACGGAAACTGTTTCGTTCCTGCAGGAGAGGCTACTCTCCCACACAGATCTATACCAAAACCCTACCTCCAACTCCTGACTGACGAGGGAATTAAGCCACCAGATTTGGGAGCACTTCAGGGCACACGTGACTTCCACAGACACTGCAATCTGTCTGCAGAGGCCTGCCTCAATTCCCTCGCTGGCAGTGAAGTTCTGCCACCATAAACACTCCCTCACAGCGGGTAAATCAAACACGAAATAGCAGACTAAACACAACTCTCACAGCAGCCTCTCCAGCTCATGGCTGGACCACTCACTCCCCTGGAGGAACTGGGATCCATATCTTCAGCTAATGCCTCTCACCTCTGTGCCGTCTAAAGTAACTTCTGAGCCCACTCTCTGGCTGCCAGGACTTTGGCAGAGAGTTGTAAACCCTTGTGGCTGTTCGCAACATGTACAGACCCAAGTAAAATCCCTTCTCCCATATCTCTCTAGGCTAACCAAAAGAAGTTACGCTGAATTTAGGCTTCATCGTAGTAATACGCGAGGTGGGTTTTACCTCTTCACTGCAATTTTGCTGCTGTCTCCTCTGCTTCCTCAACTCGCCCCTCGAAGTCCTTCTTAATCCAAGGGCTGCCAGTCACATCTGAAAGTTCTCCCCATCCAGACCCATAAGGCATGGGAGTCCTCACCACCCTGCGGTCTGTAGCACCTCAAAACTCAGCATTTCCTCTCCAAGAGGACAGAGAGAGGAAAGGAAAGAAGGGCGGGACCCTTTTATTTAAATGTAGTTATCCATATCTGCAATGAAAAAGGTTTTTGCAGAAGGATTTGGTGATCCCCTCTTCTCCTTGGGCAGACAGAAATTCATCTCACCAGCTCAGAGCTATCCCACATGAAGAAGCAAAGCTAGAGCACACACATAGTGGAACAAGCTGCAGGGACCATCAACACCCCTGCCAAGCATTACTGCTCATTTCAGTCACTGAGGATTTGGTGCATCAGTCACTTGATGCTTTGCACCAAGAGGACCTAAAAGATGAGCCACAGATGTGGTCCCAGCAGAGAGGCAGCAGTGCTAGGGAGTACCAAGATAACACGGCTGTTGCTCAGGCAAGTATACCACGGCTACCCTTCTCAGCCAGCTTGAGCCACACGCTGCAATTTAACACCCCCCACAGCCTGAGAAGGACCCCCAAACCCAACAGTTTCCCTGCCAACCATCCAGAGCCCCTCTCACCCAGACTTGTGGCACCACATGCCACAGACAACATCCCCCTTGCAACGCATCTGAGGCCCCCATGGGATAGCACCCCGTGCCTGCATCCATGCCCCTGGGCCTTGTTAGTATCCCACCAATCTTCCACCCTGCTTCCAGCCCGCTCCACAGACAGCAGCCCCCCAGGGGACAGGCCTCTTCTGGACACAGAGGTGCCATGAAGTTCACTACAAACAGCTTTCACATTCTTACTCTGCAGTGGATTTACCCAAAGCCCTTGGAAACGGCTGGTTGAGGAAGGTTCCTGTCAAGTCCACGTTTCAGAAAAGACATTTCTTCGCTCGGTCACTTGCTGCCGCTTTAGTCCATGCTCCTACCGCACTGGGACCTAGCCTCGCCTGGAATAACCAGTCCCTTCCATCACTTCTGCCTAGGGCCCTGCAGCCACCAGGAGGAGAGGCCCAGCTCCTTGCCCATCCCCTCCCTTGAAGAAGGTGTCATGGGCATGGCCTCAGCACGCGCCTGCGCCAGGCCATGGTTCCCAATGGCGCACAGAGAGGAAGACCCAAAGCACTCGCATGTAGCTTCTTCCCTGACAGAACACACACCAGGCAATCCTGCGCTCACAAGATTGAAAATATTCCACAAACTCACTACCCTTCTGTTTCACATCTGTGCAATAGTAAGTTCTGTGCAAAAAAGTGATAGATTCAGCCCTCTGCACCTTTGTGAGGCAGGGCAGCGGCTTCTGAGCACTTTGCAAACAGGTAACAAAAACTTCAGCAGAAGCAGACCCTTTTTTATGTCCTGTAGCAGGTAAGGGTATGATAACAAAATGGAACTCTAAAGGGCTACTTCATCACGCTCTGATCAGGTTTGGATTTTGGCAGAAAGCACCATTCATAGGGACCTTACATCCAGATGAGAATCAGGCTAGACTAATTCAAATGGAGATCACCATGAAACAGTATCCAGGCTGAGTTATCTCCGCGTGGTGCTCTCCTGAGCCCTGTAAATACACATTAAGTTAGCATAGACAAGACTCTTGCTCTGGAATAAATCATGTGCCTTGACGTAAGCCCCTGGGATCCACTCACATGGTGAAGCCCCATGGAAACCTCCTGCTCTTTGGGAAGCCTGTTCTCCAGAGTTGTTGTGCTATGTATGCATTATTCTTCTGGAGAAATATTTTTTTGCCACATTATCAGATGACACGATTCACAATTTTAAACCTGTAGAAATGGGATGTCAGAAAATGTATAGTCAGTGGAATTTTTTTCATGTCTCCTTCTTAAGTACCCCAAGAAAACAGCTTATGTTTGGAGAAAGAAAAAAAAAAAAAGTTTATTCTGTTCTACACTTTCTCAGTGAAGCACACAAGTAAATGGTTTCCTAAAGCTCTGTCAACATTTTATGAACAGGAAATTTAACAAAAATGTGAGTTTGGGAGGAAATGTTTGGAAGTCTTCTATGTTAGACCTCTTGTTCTGACTAGTAATCGGGAGAAATTGTTACTCACTCTGGAAAACTTTAATCAAAGAGTAAGACTTGACACCAAAAGCCACAGTTATTGAGAAGCAGGCCCCTGCCCTGAACTGCTCATTGATTCCCTTCTTCAGAGCTGATTTCTTGAGCCAGGTTCTGCATCACTACAAACTCTTATTTCACCTTCTTCTTCAGAACATGCAGAGAAGCTGCTTCTGCATTATTATATCGTGCTTGCAAAATGTTACCCGTTCCCCTTGCAAACACTGAGACATGAAGACAGACAGCCCCAGTAGTCCGTGTAGTAACAAGATTGCAGACAAAACCCATTCAAACATTACTTTTATTTAGTGGTACAGAGCAAGAAAAAAGTAAGGAAATTCCCTAACAAAAATGTCGTTAAGACTGTGACATGACAGAGATGGCTACGGAATTACTCTTCATCTCTAAGTATTCGTTTATGTTTCCAGATGCCTTGTAAATGATAATTTTCACCACAACTAATTACAGACACACAGTAGTGACTCCCCAGCCAGACTTGTATCCCTTTTATGTTATTATTATTATTACAAGCAGCATTCAGAACCTCAGTGAGGTCCTGGACCCTTTGACACTAAGCACCATGCATATGTATATATGCAAATACGGTCTTTATTGCAAATACTTTGTAATTTGAGGCCTGGTCTGCATCATTTCTGTATAAACATAACTATCCCACTTCACAGGAGTGATTCTATAAGAATATTGCACAGAGCAAAGTTATGTAACTATAACCAGATCCATGTTATTCCAGCTTACATCTCCAAAGAAGCTATCTATGCTGAAAGAAGACAAATCCAATGAAAACCAGGTCATCCACAAGCTAGAGGACAGAAGATAAGAGTCAATATAGACATCAGCAGTTTCCCATCTGTGTTTTTACAACTGCACCCCAACTTACCTCGTGAAAGAATCTTCTACTGGAAATTTTGGGTGTGCATTGCCTTCTCAGGGATGTGAAACAAAGGTGCCTTGTTTCTCTTGTGTTTGACTGTCTTTTTAACTATTATTCTGAGGCTGCAATGTTATTCACCTCTTACTAAATTCCAGGGAATCCACATGCATTAGCAGTATTATGAATGTTCAGAATTAGGGAAGCTCATGCCTTTCTAGTTACTAGAGAATCTCTGTGGGTGTGTGGGTGGCTGTGTGTGTGTGAGAGAGAGAGAGAGACTGACCAACCAGTAAATCCTCTCACGCACACGCAGTAAGATGTGAGCCTCAACTGAACTCTTCTGTAATTGGGGCATTTGGACAGTCCCTGTCCCATGCGGATTTCCTGGACTCTAATAAGAGTGAGCTCATTCTGCAGTCTTTCCCTAAGGGATAATAATAAGGTCTTCCTCTTCTACCTGTCACCTATTTCATGAAACTTGGATCAACTTAATACCTTTCAGACTTCTGACTGGGTGTAAAATGTGTTCAAAATTAGATAACAGCTTCAAAAGTTGCAGAAACTTACCCAGTGCAATCACATACACAAGAAAGAAAAGCAGGCCTAACAACAAATCTGGGTTAAACTGACAAGGCATTTTTCTAAGGAACAAAATGTTGCAACATAATCTGTATTTCATTTACTTAAAACAAAACAAAAAACAAAACAAAACACAACTTTCACTTTTAAGCCAAAAAGATCTGGATTCAGGAATCCTCACCAGTGCAGTGCTCAGCTTCACCCTTGTTCACTCCTCTTGTGCTGCCATACCCTTCCTCACAGAGCATGTCCCACCTTGACCCTGCGCTGCCTGACATGCAGCATTGAAAGAGGGCAGGCATGTGCTGGTATGGCTCCATGAGGCTGTCCTGATGATTCTGTGATTGGAGGCAGATTTAGGGACAAGTTTCCTTGGCCCCAGCGTACATGCATGTACTAACTGTCATCTTTCATATGTTGATAAATGGTCACGCACAAACCCCTGGAACTGAAAGCCACATTGTTGTGCTAGATTTATTCCCTTTTCTTACCATGTTCTATGTTTCAAACCACCTCTGTTCACTCTGAGTCTCTTAGGAACAGTGTGGATATGAAGCAATGGCAGGCTGCAGCCTGGACACCTCCCTTTACTTCCCTTCAGCGCTGTATTGCTCCAAGGAGGCTGGGTTGGTCCTCCGCATTCTCAGAATCCAACTTCCTACAAGGCAGGTTTCTTGGAAGAAAATGCTGCAGACGGCTATGTTCTCTAGAGTCAAACCTCAGGATAAATAGGTCTGGATTGTGTTGGTCCCATATGAGGCATCAATGCTATGTCTTTGTCTTATCACTCCACTCCTCCCCCTTCACAAATCCAAAACACTTTCTCTGAATAATCTCAACTGCACTGATTTCTTCCCTCTGCAAGGGAGCCTGGAGCCTGCACTGATATTTTTAGGTAACCCACTTGCTCAGTTTCTTTCCCCTCTGTGAATAGATCCTTCACTTATTCTAACTCATACTGCCGCCACACACATTCCTCATCTCGTTCTTGTTCTGGCACTCTCTCAGAACTGTAAATGCAGCACCTACTTCTTAGATACATGGCTACACTATCACTTGCTGCTAGTTTTTGTGTCTGAGCTCTCCTATGGCTGTACCCCCAATGACCAGTACAGAGATCATAAGGAGACCTTGATAATGCTTCAACCACTTAATATTTTTATGTAGGAAGCCAAGCAAAAATTCCAATTAGTATTTTTATGATTATTCATTAAGCCTGATATAGATCCCTTTCCAAAGGAAAGGGAGTAAGATACCCAGCCAGCATGTAGCCTACAATTGAAGAAGTTTCTCATCCAAATTCTGTCTTGCTTCATAACAGCAGTTGGCATAAAATATTGCTAGTCTGGCAGGAGGAAGCTTTGGTGCCAAGTTTATTGAAGTACGAACAAGGAAACTGGTGACAACACAGGACGGGATCAATCCAGTTGGATGGCTGCATCCAACCCATGCTGCTGTCACCCCAAAGGAATTTCCCTTTTGGTACTAACTATGACCTGGGTTCTTAACTCTTTTCTGAAGCCGAAGATGGCATCTTAGGAATACCTTTTTACACACACCTCTTCTTTCAGCCTGTGTGCTTTCTCCCATCTAATTGCTTTTTTTTTTTTTTGCTTCCTCTCGCTCTCAGTCTTCCCTCTTCTTTTTATTTTGGCCCACAAACAAACCCCTTCCCCAGCATGTCAACAGCAGTGGGAAGTAACCTAATTAATAGTTCCTTGATAGCCTACCCCACACACGCGCACACCCATCCCCCCAGTATCCCACTGGCAATTCAAGAGCCCTCTCTAAAGAAAGGAAAATATTTCCATACTAATTAATAACAACATCGGGTATTTCTGGGCGGAAGGATCTTGGATTCCCATCTGGGCCTATATCTCTCGAGCTGACTGAGCAATTGTACCTCAAAACACATTTCCCTTTCCAAATCCTTGTGTCATTAACTGTTTGTGCTGCTCTCTGCATCAAACATCTTTGTCAGCCTGGCTTGTATCTTAACTGGTATATTTGCAATTGAGTTCAGGCTAAATTCCTTCAGTGCTCAGCTTGTCTCTTTCTGAATGTGCCACTTGCTCATAAACCTACATTGCTTCCCTCATGTCTTCTCCATCAGGATTCATGTGAGCCAAGGACCTTTCCATGTTGTGGTTCTCCAAGGACACAGATGCTACCAGATCCATTTAAAATGTCTCTGCTGCTTGACATCCCCTGACATCCACTTCACTGTCTCTGTTTCTGCCACAACCGCTTTTAAAAAAAGTGCTGCTTTTGAAGCACGCCTGCAGAGGTGGAGGAGATCTCAGAGTTGGCTGATCTATGGCACAGATTTATTCTATATGGCTTGTGTTTTCATGTATAGTCCTACTACTGTCTTCTCATGCTAATAGAAGATGCTTCACTGAGGACCGTGTACATTTGGGCTTGCAGGGAAGAGAGGGACCATATGAGAATTTTTCCATCCTGGCCTGGAATCACCAAAAGGAAGAGTTGTGTCTCCTACCCCTAGAGATGACCTGAAACAGCTAGACTAGTTAGTTCCTCTATATCTCAGGCCAGCAAAAGAACAAAAAGCAAATAAAGACAAATGTGGGAAACACTGGTGCTTCTGAAGAAAAAAATGCAGGAAGGCAGAGCTCTTCCCAATGAGAAAAAACAGTAGGGGTCCTGTACCACCTACCAGTTCCTTAAAGCTGTGACAAATGAGCAAGAGTATTTCTATAAGCCCTATACAGACAGAATTGTGGTAGGGGACACCAGCATTGAAAGAGTCAGCCAGACCCCATCCTACACACTGGAAGACACCAGGCTGTCTCCAGGGACTGTCCAAGTAGCAGGAACAAGAATAACAGCTACAGAAAGGTTCACAGCAAGAAGACTCCCATAAGCACTGGGTCCCTTTTCTACACAGAGTTAGCTGAAAAATACTTTCAGATAAGCATTTAGATAAAACAAATGCATAAGGAGAATGTTTACTCAGCAGTGAGCTGGTGAGAGGCATCTTCAAATCAGAGCAGTAAAGAAAGACCTGTAAAATGCAACAAACGAGGAAGATAAGTGAGGTGCCTCCACATATTCTGTCGCTGTGGTGCTGCATGCACAGCCTCCACCACGTCACATACCCCACGTGTCCATTTCCTATGCCAGCCTTCTTCTGAAGAGCCTTTTAGAGCCTGAGGAGCCCCAGCTTTTCCCCAAGCCTCCCTACGTCCTCATAGCCCCCAGTGCCTGCCTGGCCACAGATTTGCCCAGAATCCACAAAACAAAACAAAAAAAAAAACTGCACAGCAGTGCCGTGCACAGCAAAACACACGTTTCCATCCACAAGGCTGAAAGAAGGAAGGATGGAAGGAACAGCAGAAGAAAGGATCCCTTTTAAAGGAGGGGGAAGAAGGATGGCAACAGAGGCAAATAGGAGGGAGAGTGAGAGGGGCCATAAATTCCCTTCTAATTCCAAATAATTCCGATTACATGGATGAGTAGTTTTCAATCAGAAAGATAATCTCAAAGATAGATGGCAGGATAATTGCTCGTTGGCGCGACGTAAATATTGTGTCGTTTCTATTAATCTCAGCGAATCGGGTGTCAGGGTTGTCACTCATTCATCAAAACAAATTAAAAAAAACATATTAAAAAAAGAGAGTGATGCTAGAGGGAGGGGGATGTGTATCCAATAAGCAGCTGAAGGCGTGCAAGGTAATGAATGCTGCTTACATGCTGTTTGTATTTTTTGGTTTATAAAAGCTAAAAGTAATTCAGGCAGTAGGTCTTTATTAACCTCTCAGTAGGGACTGCAAGGGGCAGTGCTGCATGCAGAACAGCAATAGGGCTGCAGAATGGGACTGGGAGAGCACAACAGGGGGAAGGAAGCAAACAACAGGCCCCAGATATCATGACTAGGTAGTCTGGGCAGGAGGTACTGCAGGATCACAGTACCTGGGAGAAAGGACACAGATCACACCATAAAACTAAGGCAGTGCCACCACATGCCACATGTAGGAGTGGGCAGGGAATGGAGAGTGGTGTGGGGTGGTTAGCAAACAAGGCACATGGTGCTCCTAAATGGTGCAATTTGCCAACCAGCTGCATGATAACAGCATGTCTCTGCCTCACTGTTATAACCCCTAGCTCCCTGGCACTGTATCCCTTAGGCATTGTGCCCCCTCTCCCCAGCCGTGTAACCTGCCTGCTCTCAGGCACTGTCCTTATGGGACAAATACAGCCCCTCAGTCCCCTGGCCAGGCAGTAGTCTACTCTCTTAGTTCATTTCTGCTGACCCAACAGGAACAAGCATCCCCATTTCCCAGCACTCTCCCATTCTGAAGGGACCCCTCACTTGCCTTGGCCTGCACTTACAGGTAATAGCTTGGGTCACACACTGGCCATTCACCATGACATCACCCCGATTACACAGGTAAATTCCTTGGGAAGACCATCATTCCACTCTCTCTCTTTCCTGTGGGTTGACACCTCTTTTCCCAGGTTAGAACCCCTGATCTTAGCATCTGTGCATGGGATTTTCCCTGGTGGGTGCTGGTCTGAAAATACCACTCACGGCACACAGCTGACATGGGTTTGCTGGTCCAGAGAGCTTGGAGCAAATGACCTCAAAGAACAGGCTGCCTAAATACCTTTCTGTGTTCCCAGGGATACAGTCACATCATTCCAAGAGTGGAAAACTTGCACTATAGACCATAGCCTCCAGCCATGCCATCCTGTGCTGCGCCCCACAAGAGCTGGTAGACCCATCTAGAAAAGCATTTGGAGAGATGAATGCCCCAGGAAACTCGGCTGTGGGCAGGAAGCAGTTCATAACCGAGCAGGGAGGTTCTCCAAGTCAGAACTATTTGAGCCTGCTGCTCACTGCTGTGATGTGACAGGGAACCTTTACCATGCATCACGAGCATCCGAAGTCACTGAAGATCCTATGATGCTCTTACAACAAGTCACCTCCATTTGGTGTTGTCTATGCAGTATTTTTGTGGGGCTTGAAAGCATCTGTTCCTTTCCCTGCCTGCAGTCTGGAGCGGCCAAAACACTGCTTGAAGCTTGGGCTCTGACTGATGTGTTGCAAGTACTTTGAGATGAAAGAAATGCAGAGGTATTATGTTTTTAGACCAGGCTTAGTCTGTCAGCTAAGACAAGTTTTACCCTCCTGAGCTCCAGGAAGAAGCTGACAGATTTTGGCTGTAAGTTAGCTTAGTGCTTTGCAAACAGCCTGCTAACACAAGGACCTGAACCAGTGCCCAGTGGCTGTCTTCACTAAACGGATTTGAAAAATGCTAATATTTCATCCCTGGCCACAACAGTGTTTCTGTTCATTTACTGCTGTTGTTTGTTAAGTGAACTTATTTATTTAAAATGCCATTCTATGGGCAGCTCCTGTTGAAAGCTGGAAACAAATTCCCCATGGATGTCCTCATGCCAGGCTGTGGCAGACCTGGTCCCAATGTAGGCCAAGATTCATTAGGATTGAGTGCTGTTCTCACTGCACGGTCCTCTGGGACAGAGGGAGCGCAGAGACTTGTCCCAGCAATACTTTTGACCTGTCAATCCAGCCAGCAACGCAATATCCGCTGGGGATTTCAGCTGCTTCTGTGATCCTGCCTTATCTCCCTACATCCCCTGGCGTGCCCGCCACTCGGTGAAATGTCACTTCTCTCTCCCCTTCTTCCAAGATGGAAGTGAACTTGTGTGCCTGGCAGGGGGGCTGACAGACATGAGCTGAAAGGCTGTCAAGGACCCACTGAAAAGCGGGCAAGCCACGCTGTGTCAGATTTCGGGGTCTAACACTGCAGCTTTCTGTCTGCTCCTGGGCCAGCTCTAAATGGAGCCTTTGATAGGCAGCCAGGCAGCTGTCATCACAGGGTCAGCCTCAGAAGCAGGAGGGTACGAGCACCTGGGAAGCACATGCCAGTGCATGGAGAATAGCAGCAGCATTGTGAGGCTGGGCACTGCCGGGAACCAGGGGCATTGGAACAAGGGGAGAGCTGAGTGTTAGACAGCGGGATGCACCGAGTGCCTCCGTCCACAAATCCCAGAGAAACCTCAGTTCCACGGTGATTTCTCATGGGTGAAGTGCCACCACAAAACCAGCCTCCTAACTCCTCAGTGCTCATCTTTCTCGCTATGAAATTAGCCTAAAGGAGACTCCTAAAGCGTAAAGTGTGCAAAGAAAGCTACATGTATCTCTGATAACCACTCAATGTCATATCCCATTTCCCATGAGTGGGAACAGCAGTGGCCTTTTACTTTGCTATGGCTGAACTCAGGGCACCTAAGCATGAGTAGATGCTCAAGAGCAGCGTGCCTCCTCCCACTACATCACAGCTTTTCTAGTGAGCACCTATGTAGGTCCCTAATACAAGAGATTCAGCTCACCCCTGATGGCTGTGTGGGAAGAATAAAATGCTACGCTGAAAGGTGTCTCCGTGATAGCTTCACCCAAAGGCCTGATACCCATGCCCATGCAAGCTGGAGTTACAGTTCTCAGCCCAATTTATGACTACCAATTAAGCCAGTTCTATCACTCTGGAACAAGAGTTGGTCCTTTGCTTAGAATCAAGGACTTTCAAATTACACCTGAAACACCTTGGTGTGGGAACCAGCTCACAGTCTGGACCCTCAGATAATGCTTTTATTTCTTTTCTTCTTCTTCCAGAGACACTTTTGGAAAACAAGCACCTGTAGAGCGAGAGTTCTGTCACAAATGAGAGATTGGATGAAACTGAAAATGTTAGTAAATGATGAACATCATTGCTAGTCATCAGCAAAAGAACAGGTCAAAAACTCAGTTGCACCTGGGTCCGTGCTAGGACTACTGATATATATTATGAGTGACCTGAAAACTGTTGGTAGAAAACTGCAGATGACAGCCTTGTTTAAATTAATCAAGGTAAATGTGGACTCAGAAGAACCTCAGACTGACAAAGCTAGATGGAAGGGCAGACAATTGGGATTGAAATCTAGCATCAGCCAAAGCCGGACAGGGCAGACTGTCCTCAGCACTTCCATAGGGCTGGAATTTCCAGATGAATACAGGAAACAGACGTTTCAATGGCAATGACCTTTAATTCTACAGCAGTGTCAAGAAAAAAAAAAAAAAAGCACAAAACACCACTCATTCAGATACCCCAGGAAGGAAATACTAAGTGATAATAGATAGGAATTTTTGTCCCTATTTTCTGTACTCTACAGAAGCACTGCCTCTGAGGAGAAATGCCTTTACCCTTTTATTCCCTTCCTCGGATACTACTATAAAGAGCACACTGGAACTATGCTCTCTCTCAGGGAGAGCTACCACAGTCAGTTAGCACTGGATAACTTGTGGATGAAGACAGGAGGAAGAGAAGTGCAAAGCTGAGAGATAAAAGTGCCTGAAGAAGCCACTGCAACATGCTTCTTTGCCATAGGAGCATGGCACAACATTCAATGACAGCAAAAAGCAAGTCCTCATTTAGAATATATGTAGCCACATTAACTCACGGGATTTACCCCCACCAGGTAGCAGTCAAGATACTGATTAAGCAGGATTTAAAATAGGATTAATTAGGAGTATGAATTATGAGGTGATCTATACAGGCTTTCCAGTCATCTATTCTCTCGCTAACAGCAGCCAAAACCTGCTGCAAGAGTCTCAGAGTAGTTTGGGATAATCTGCTTCCTAACATTAGGATACAAATATAAATTATAATCTCAACAGAGATCCAATTTAAACCTGCAGCAAGTGGTGCCCTACTTCCCCAAAACTTCATAAGCTGGCAGGACTCTGCACACTGCAGGGTAGCAGTCTTCCTACAGAACATTCCTCCAGAAAAAGATTAGAACTGTACACAGCTGTCCCCTCGCCTGGCCAAGGCACCACCAACCAGATCCACCTTCTAGGAGAAAAGGCAAAGAACACCCACACGTGGAGGCTGAAGTCAACCTCAAACCAGCAGGAGAAATAACTTACCCTCCAGACTCCATGCCCAAACCCAGCTCTCCTGGAGCACCCTATATCAACCACCCTGGGAGAGAGCACAAAAGGAGCAGGCAGATAATTGGTGCCAACCTGTGGGATAACTTGTGCATCTCAGCCCACCTAGGTCTATTTCAAGTGCTGGATGGCTCCTTTCTGTGTAATTCCTCTGCACCTTCTCTCCAGACCTCCCTCCTCTGCCCCTCTAGATGAGGAGATAGCTGTGGGCACCAGAAGCTACAGGAAGATAAGCCTGACTTGTTACCCAGAGGCAGAACAACTGCACCGGCCATGTGAACCCAGCGTGCTGGGGTCAGGCTACAAAGCACTGCAGGGTACAAAAAGCCATCAAAGGGAAAAAATGATAATCTTCCTTCCCTGGTTACATTTCCCAGCTCTGCCTTGCCCTTTCCTGACCTTTACAGACTGACAACCCACTAAAGATGAACGTACACACACAGACACACACACCCCTTGCACAGAGCATTCCCCACATGGCATAACTGCCCAGGACCAGCCAGCTCCAACATTCGGTCGCATCAGGATTGATGCTACCCTATGAAAACACTTGCATTATACGTTCCCTTTAACCTGCTACACTTAGGATGAGATAGGCGCAGCAGACCCTCTCCAAACTGGTGAGTACAAGCTCACCCTAAGAAAAACCCACTCATTTCCCCTCACTGGAGCACTACAAGGACTGCGTAGAGACTTCATCACTGCATGAGCACCTCTGGGGACATCTAAGGCCCTTCTCACTGGATAGTCCCATGCAGAGCAGCACAGCACTCATAGCTCCCAGCTGTGAGAAATGCAGACCTGCTCTTCATGGGATGTGTTTCCAGAGTCCTCTGGACAGCAAGGTGATGTGAGAGATCACACCTCTAGCTAGTGGAGAAAATAGGGGCATATTTAGCACATGTCCCAGCTGAAAAGCAGGAATGTCAGGGCCATAAGGCAGCATAACCTGCAGCAATGGCCCAACACAGTCTAGGCCTGACAACAAGGCAGATTCCCCAACAGCACAAAGGGTGAACATTAACCTCTTCCAAGAGCCCTACTGCTCCATTTTGTCTCTCAAACGCTAAATAGAGAACACAGAGTCTAATGCCACAACAAAAGCCTGGAAGCCCTGGTCCTGAGCCTGGCTCACCCACATTAACACCTCCCTAGCACTGACTTCATTACTTCCCTGCTCCTCTGTTTCTCCACAACAAGTTCCTCTGGGGATGGTGTTGATCAGGGTGGCCATGCCTGAGTAGCTCTCTGGAGATGCTGAGAAGGAAATACTGGAGAAGGACAGAGCAGGTTGGTTACAGTGCATTTGGTTACAGATTGCACTCATTTCCCTCCGTCATTTACCTCCATCAGCCTTCTGCTCCTGCACTGCAGCAAAATCCTTCTGATCCCACACCTGGACCCCATTCAGACCCCTTCTGTCATTATTAACTACACTGCCCTGAGGGCACCCTAAAGGCAGAGCTCCTTACAGAGGGCACAGGTCTCCTCTCCAGAGCATGCTCACAGACCCAGCTGTACGCACAGTGCTTCTGACCACACTCCCACTGGCTAATCCATCAGCACTCAGACACAGACTACATGTCTATCCAAACCTCACGGAGGCCTCTGGGAGGATTTCCACTGACTTCCACAAACAGTGAGTCAGACTCGTTTGTCTCTCCAAGGAACACATTCTTAGGATTCCCCCCATGGACAGTAACCTACCAGTCTCCAGATACCAAATGACTAACCTCACATGGCTGCACATCCTCCTGGCACTGCAGTCTGTTAGGCTTCTCTTCTCCAAATATCATGTTCAATCTGGTTTGCTTTCACTCGAACATCTCCTGGCACCAGGAACCTTTATTTCTTACCACTGTTTCCAATTTCCAAATCCCTTTGGCATCTCCATGCTGCAGTCACTGGTTACAGTGCTCCCAATTTAGTTTCCTCTGTGGATTTAATTAATAGATATATAGAAGAGGAGGAAAGCAGATTAATGAAAAGGATTAATCATACCAGGCTGAATGCTGATCCCTGTCCCACCTCACTGGTCATCTCATGCTATTACATACCAGCTTTTCAATGACTAAGACAAGATCTTTCTGTCTCAAACTTACAATGATTATCCTCCGACCGGTTTTCAGTTTCCATTCTCTTTCCTATCTGGAGAACAAATGAACACTGCTAATGGGATTTCATATAGCAGATTCACATAGCAGATTCACTAGGACTCAGATACATGTAAGATATCAGCCAAAAAGGTGAGTGAACAAGCAAAAGCAACCACAATCTCAGAGCACTTGCCTGGCCTGGTTTACTCTCCATACCGTCTTCACAGATGTCATTACTTGCTCTTAAGAGCTCCACTTCATTTCTTTCTCTTTTCCATCTCAGTTTCCAAGGAGATACCTCCACCACAAGAACCTCAATACTCCCACCGTCCCTATCCCTTGCTTCCAGTCTCTCGAGCACATTTCTGCTCACATCATCTTACACTAAAGCTGGAAATAAGGAAAACCAAGGTACAATCTGAAGAGCTCAAGAATTTATATAAGCTGCACGTATAGAGATGTCAGTGGATGTAAAGTCACATTCAGCCCTGGAAAGCTCCTCACTGCTTCTCACAAGTAGGAAGTGGCCACAGAAAGTGCTCAACATCCAGAGGAACTTTGCAGCTTCAGTTACAACTGCTGCATTTAATTTGCCTGTGGATCACTAATGATGATGCTGACAGATATCTCAAGAAGAATGAGACCAATGCTCTATCTCATTCTGAGGCCTGAAAAAAAATATATTAAAAAATCAATTTATTTGTTATCTGAACATCTCTCAAGGAATATGGTGGGGCAAATGTGTCCTTCCCATACGGACAACATTTGCTGGGCTGGAGTACAGGTCCATTTCCCTCCTCAGGGAAGGCAAGATACACTGCTTCCCAGAATATCTCCAGATTGATCCAAGATTGTTATGAGCGGGCTAATAAATGGGTTAAAACTTGATTGGAAGATTAGTCTCAGAGGGCAATGGTTACATACTGCCTCAAGGTCAGTAACAAGATGTATGTAGGGTTGCATCCCGGGACCCGACCTGTTTAAAATCTGTGTGGATGATTTGGAGGATGAGAATGTGCTTTGTCACATCGAGTTTACACTTGACACAAAACTGGAGGAGTGGTCAATATACTCAAAGCATGGCTGCCATCCAGAAGGACCTACACAAGCTGCAGGAATTGGGCTAAGATGAACCTTGTGGCATTCAACAAGGACAAACGTGAAGTCCCACACCTTGGAAGAAATAAGACGCTGCAGCAGTCCACAGCATGCAATGCCTGGTTGGGCAGCAGTTCTGCTGAAGAGGACCTGGGGCCTGATGGGCAGTAAGCTGAGTAAGGGCCAGCAGTATGCCCTGGCAGCAAAAATGGCCAACAGTACCCTGAGCTGTAATCACAGGACCACAGCCTGTAATTATTTCCCTTCAATTAACACTTGACAGACTACATCTTGAATATAGCATTCAGATTTGGGGGCCTCCGTACAAGAGAGAGATTGATAAATAGGAGCAAGTTAAATAGAAGGTGAACAAGGTGGCCAGGGAGGCTGGAGCATGTGCCTTGCAAGGGAGGACTGAGGGCACCAGGCTTGTTTAGCCTGGAGAAGAGGCGGCCTTGGAGGGACCTAGCAGCAGACATTCAATTCAGACACCTACCAGGAACTTATTAAGAGCCAGACTCTTCACAGAAGTACATGGAGGGATGGCAATACACAACAGATAGAAATAGAAACAAGAGAGGCTCACAGTGGATAGAAGAAAAAGCTTTTCCAGCATGAAGACTGTCAAACATTGGTACAAGCTGCACAGAGAGGCTGTGCCATCTCCATCTTTGGAGGTTTTCAAGGTGTGACAAGGATAATTTATACCAAGAGCCTCCAAAGATCTTGCTGGTGATCTCACTCAATACTTAAAATAAATAATTAAATGAAAATTTTGAAGTCCCATGAAACTCAGGCAAAGTCTGAAGCAGTGATAGTGAAATTCCCGTATTCTGAAAAGGACAAATGGATGTTGTCAGGGAACTCTAGGTTGGTTAGGCTTGATCTCAGCCTGGACAAAACAACGAAACAGTTAATTCAGAATTATAATGGGAAAAATAAAATCAGAGGCTAAAAATATAACGGAAACTAGGTCTTGTCAGGCTGCTACCCTGCTGCCTTATCTCTTTGGCTCTTTCTTCCTTTTTTTCTAAGGCAGGATGACAAGCTCTGGGCTGGGCTGCAGAGGAGAGGGGGGCAGACCTTTGCCCAAGGACTGTCAGGTAAGAAAACCGGGGAGAGATGTGTCCCCACGGAGACAGAGGGGCAGAGCTGGGGGCTACAACCTCTGCTCCTGATTAAAGGCAGGCTGCACACCTGCCTCTGAAGGAACAAATATCATGAGGAGCTGGGCAGGGTACTGAGATGTGTCCTGGACTGAAACAAGGAAGACTGAGCAAAGTTGTCAGGAAACAGTGTCTCCCACCATCTTCATAAGCAGATGGAAACAAAATACAAAATTATTTGCTTCTAACTTCCTTCTATTACATCTGAAGTAGCAAATGCATACTGTGAGCAACCTACATGGTATGCAATTTATGGATTAAAAACTGGCTTCCCATTTGAGATCTGAGAGCATCTGTCAGTGGTAAGACAGCACTGAACAGAGAGACTAGCATAAGCCTGCCTTGTCCCACTGCAATTCCAACTCGTTGGTTTACATACTACCTACAGACTGGTGGAATGAATTAAAATGAGGAGAGAGGCTACTCTCAGCCACATAATTATCATCACTCTTTATAACTCAGCAACACACAGCCCATTGCAAAGTACAAAGTGGGACTGATGCTGCAGGGGGTCATCACAGAGGCAAACTTTGGAGTCCCAGGCACAACACGAGCTCTCATGTAAACCTTGTATCTATCACGTGGGAAAGTTTGAGGAACAGGTAAACATCCTGCATGCATCAATAAGGCAGTCAGATCACTTGCCCCACAGCAGGTGCAAGCATTTTGCTCCCTTGTTTATTCAAGGCTGCGAGGACACAGCATGGCAAAGCACCTGAGAGCAGGGTGCCAGGCTTGTAGGCAGAACTGGAAGGAGTTCCAGAGCCAGGAGGTCGAAGGGTGCAGCTTCAGAATGAGGCATTGCCATGCTGCCTCCCCATGGTAAGGGGAATTACAAGAAAGACGAGGCAGATGAACTCACAGTGGCTTGGGGCCCTTCGCACAAGATTAGTTACAACCTGGACGAGTGTTTATGAATCCTTGCAGACGTTCTGGATGAACTTCTGTTGCAGGAATTTGTTTGCACCCTGAGCAGGATACACCATCATGGATTGCGGCAAGACAGACTGTGCACATCTGAGAACTTATTAAAAGCTGTCTACAGAGGATGTGCAACATGGCTCTGAGTAGATATGGACAGATTGCACAAGGTCACTGGAGACATGACTGGCTCACAGCTAGCCTGGTTAGTTGTATTTGCTCTTTCCAACAGCTCAGTTCCCAAAAAAGACCCTCATTTCTATCCTTCAGTAATCAGTCAAGGGTCAAACGAAATGCAGAAACCATCCCAGAAAATGAAAGGGAAGCTGATTTCATACAACCAATTTCCCTTTTACTGAGAGCTGCCACAAACAGTCCCCAGTGCAAGTCCTCTTTGATATGTAGGCTAAGAGACAAAGTAGTTCTGAGTGCTCCCGTGTCACTCCATAAAAGCACTGCAATAGCCCACAGTAACTGACCACTAGCTCCCTATCACTACACTCCCTGCTCTATTCCCCATGCTCCTTTTTGCCAGGAGGCATCGTCTATTCAGTCCTTGCTGGATTGTTTTGTGGAGCACTCTGATTAGCGCTGAACCAAAATCACCCAACCCTTGTGGACCTTTTTTCCCCCCTCCTACTACCAGAATGAGATTTCATCTTGATGTTCAGAGCCTGGAGACCCAGAGGCCAGAGGTCACCACACGATCCACTGAGCCACCCAGTCCCTAGATCACAATGTTAACAAATCACCATTTATCTTTGTTACTGCAGCAAGTGTCCAAGGCAAAACGGTGCCAAAGATCACATCTGTTGGGATAACCTATTGATTTGTGTCATATTCCGCCCAATCCCTATTTTATTCTTGCTCAAGCAGAGGTCAAGGCAGGTTAAAAATAACTCCTTCAGTCTGAGGTGCTGGACTGAGGAATTTAAAGGCGGCTTGTTCTTCCCAAGGGTGGGGGCTCAAAAATCTCTCCAACAGGCAACAGGAGTAGTAAAGCTACAGCCATCACCAGCAAGAACTTGCACTTGGGGAACTCATGCCACAAGAGGAGGTTTTGCAGCTTTAACTAAGAGACTTTTTTTTTTTTTTAAGAGAGAATAAATCAGTCTTCTTAGTTCATTCAAGCAACTAAGCATTACAAAAGTTTACGTGATGTACATACACAGTATATGCTTTGAAGTACCAGCGCAGGCTGATGCAGCTTCTATTACAGCATTCACACCTCCCAGCCAAAGTACACAGGCCAGCATCAGCATAATTCATTGTCCTTATTCTACAGTAAGTTATGTTTTTGAACTTTATTACAGGGGTAAAAAGAACAAAAAGATCAGAGTTGAAGGTGTTACTGCTGTTCCTAACACTTATGCTCATGTATCATTTTTGTCAGAGAACTCTCTAGGTAGATGCAAATTTTTATTTATATTATTTTATCCCATTTCAAAACACTTTACACGGGAGTTAAATTGCCAACACTTTAGAGATATTTTACCTTCCATTAACATTATGGCCTGTAGGAAATTAAATTTTAAACTAATACACATTTCCCCAGCTTTTTCATTAAAGAAACATAATGTTCATTCAAAGCAGAAAACAGATCTTTAGAGCATCTACACAGCCTCCTGAAATTTTTCCCAATGATGCGAAAGATGATATTACCTTTACTCAGGCTTTGGTAACTCCACCCCTATACTCAGATGATTAGGAAAGCAGCCCAGTTTGTTATTTCATCTTCTTCTAACGCCAGTCCCTGATGTTCTTACTAAAGCTCTAAGGGAACCCTAATAAGTGGGCATGTCCTCTTTTCATCTCCACACAGATACACATTTGCATATTGTTCATCTAATGACCACACTATAGAAGGCCACTGAAATCTTCTGCAGAAGGAAGCTTTAATCTAAGCAACTTGTGCTACCAGGTGGTAGAAATAACCACTCTGGTAGAGAGAGAATAAAATCAACCACAACAGTTATTACCAGCACCTTGCCTGTAGAGGAGAGGGTATCAAGAACTACAACATGTCTCAGAGAATTTCCTTGCTTATCCAAAAAAGTGCTGATAAAATTGGTTCCCTTTCCATTTCTTCCTTGGAAGTGAGGGGCCAGTATATTTTAGGAGCACACTTTAGTCATAGTACTCTGGACAAGAAACAAAAAAAAACATCCTGGCCTTATGTAAAAGATGTAGTGTGGCCACGATGATGTTCACCTCCTTGGGAAGTGAACATTCAGAAACCCCACCTCCAACAGGACGATGGTGTAAAACTTCCCTGTGAAAAGTCTTTGTATAAGGCAGTTTACTGGATTACACCAATAAAAGCCGGGCTCTGTGTCTGATGATCCAGACATCAGCCACCTTAACGCTGTCACAACAAGCACAAGAAATATCAGAAGGGGATGATGTTCTCCTGGACCTGCAGACAGGCACAGGAGATGCAGCCATTTCACCCTTCCTCAGCATCCTGCAGTTTTGGCAGAGACGGCAGGGGGTACTAGCCAAAACCTCTCCTAGACACCACCAAGAAACACACATTTGTTAGTCCACAGAACTACTCTGTCCCATGGCTAAGCACGCTCTGAGATCACCGACAGTCACCAGATCCCACATGCAGCAGCCAGCAGAGTCGAAGAGCAGCTGAAGTCCCAGCAGTGCCACGCTCACCTGTGCGACGCACTCTCCGAAGTTACCTCCTCCCCAAGGCATCCCTTCACTGGGTGTTTCTCCTGCAGGAGGGCAGAGCCCAGCACTGGGCTGCAGGAGCCAGCTGCAAGAAGATTTAACCAGCCGTGGCTGCTCATTTACAGGTTAAAGAGGAGACCTCCAGCACAGCCAGGGGCAGGAGGCAACAGGGAGCTGGCGAAGCACTCCCCTTTCTGCTCCCTCTCGAGCGGTTCTGCGGGCGATTACTCCGGAGCACCCAGCCATACCGAAATCAATAAACAATTTCTACGCAGCTCGGAGGACTTTGCCACAGTTAATAAAAGTCTCCAGGCACAGTTATGGCTTCATTTCACCTTAACGTCTTCTTTAACTGCCCCTTCTTTTCAAGATCAATTAGAAGCACGTGCAAAGAGAGTAAAAACAAACAAAAAAACAACAGGGGAAAAAAATAGATGCAAGGTCAACTAGGCAGCCCAGCTCTCTTCCTCCCCTCACCACTCTTTCAAGGGGCACGTGTAAATACAGGGACTGACAGGTAACTCATGCCCATTACAGCCCCTGGTTCTGGGCACAGACCAGCCCAAGACCAGCCTTATTTTGGAGAGCTGGACTATCTGGTAAGACTCAACCGAGCCTGTAGGAGAAACCTTTGTTCCCTCAAATTTCAGTGCAAATTCAGGACCCCATAACAATTCCAGATACGAAGGGTTGGTTTTCACTCTACCTATCCTTGAAAGGGATACAGCACAGGCACATCTGAGCAGGTCTTTGTCTTGTCCTCAGGTGTTTCCAGTCTCACTATCTCAATCATGCCTTGACTTCTGATGAGACATCCAGAACCCTGCCACTGAACCATCCTCGATTCCCCAGCAACTGACAAGAGGGAAGGGGTAATGAAGAATAACTTCCATTATTAACAGGAATTGGGGGCAAATGGCTGCATTTTGGCCTCTCCTCCAACCTTGCAAATTAGGGTGCTAATATTACTTTGATGTTATGTATTCAGGTTGAATGTATTATAAAAATTTGTATGTGTTTTTTGTTGTTGTTTGTTTTATTTTGTTACGACTGCAATAGCTGGTTCTGCACCTGGGACATAAGCTCTTGCACAGACCATAGGACAGTGAGGTTGTGGAGGACCTGTCCCATACACCCGACCTGCAGTCCCTAAGAGGCTCCTTGAGTCCAAATGCTTCCTCAGATAGAACCCAGAGTCCCTGCCCTGGTTTTGCTGAGCCTGCTGGCCACCATGGCTATTCAGTCAATGTCAGCTGAACCAACTCCTTCATCATTTTGCAACATTTTAGACCTATGCAAATTCAGATTAAACAGCTCCATGCCCCTGACGTCACCACAGTCCCTTAACCAAAACTGTACAGTACAAACTGACTGAAATCATTAAAACTCATCGATTCTTCTAACTGCTGCAGGAATCAGCAAGGGAATATCTTGTTTGCACTCATCCCATCAGACATGGGAAGGAGTCAGCAGAGAGAAACCCTGGGCAAGCAGCCCAGGGGGGCTGAGCCATCCAGAAAAGACACTGCTGAACTGCCTCCGCTTGGTAGCGTTAGCCCAGGAAGTACTGTTCCCAGAGGTTTGGCCTCCTAGATTGCTGTTAGAGAAATGGATCCTCCCACTGAAAGAACAGCTTGAGAGCACAAAGCATGGGGACTACAGAAAGCAGGACACCACTTACCACCGTGCCACTGTCACCAGCAAGGCATCTCCCAACTGAGGCCTCAATTCACAAGTGCATCTATACCGAGTGTGGGTCTCTTTTTATGCCTCTTTCACAGGAGCAAAGAGTACAAGGGAGGAAGCTGTGCTCCCCAAAGACGACTACTTAATATCTTGGTTCCTCTTCTTGCCTATACACGCCTTCAGACACACGTCTTCCCCGATGCCTTTCAGTGTGCTTTAGCTGGTATCCTGGGATGCCCTGGCTCAGGTTCTGAAAACTAAGAACCTATCAAGAATTCTCTTTTTTTTGCATTTTTATTTCACACTGATGTCATCACAGATCATGTGTCATCCTCTCTTTTATTACCTGTGGCCTACACCTTGTCTCTGCTTGGACGATATAATCTCTGGACAATAGATACTCCTATTTGAGGCCTGTAAAACATCAGGGTTAGATAGACTTCAGTGTTGAGCAGAACCTTCTAGGGACTATAGAGGGACTATAGAAAGCAAGTTTACAATGATCTTCCAGGCTACAGCAATCACTCAGAG
The DNA here is from genome assembly GCF_047663525.1 of Anas platyrhynchos. Lineage (NCBI taxonomy): Eukaryota > Metazoa > Chordata > Aves > Anseriformes > Anatidae > Anas > Anas platyrhynchos. Next base: position 23,710,985 of record NC_092591.1, read on the forward strand.
TATCACCTTGGTCGATGGATTGCTTTGCTAAAAGAACGCTCCTTACATCTCCTAAATATAAGCACAACTTTTCCAGGAGGCCACCCAGTGACTGATCTTCACATTATCCTTGCTGAAGGAGTTTAAAGTTCTTTAGCCACCACTCACTGGACACTATGCAGATTTCTCTGCATGCTCACCATGAAAACTTCAAAATAACCCAAGTACACATCAGATAGAGTGAAGCATTTCAAAGCAGGTTATGCAAACCTGCACCTGGTAATATAATTTGAGGCCCCTTAGAGAACATTGAGATCACCAGTATATTAAAGAACACATCAGAAACTAATAGGGTGTTAAATATTTCCAACTGCGAAGAGCTTACATGGCTGGAAGGATACAGCTCCAGTAAAAGTCTGTATGCTGCATCGCAAGCCTTCAGCAAGAACTGTGATTTTCTTGTTTGCATTATTTTACAGACTGTTCAAGGCTAAAGAAAATTTAGCTTTATTATTTAAACATGAAATATCTCAGTGATACCCTCTCATAGCAAACTGGTCTTCCCCTTTAATGTTTAATCTTGTACGGTGTTTCTACAACCTGAACTAGTGTGGGGGTACAAGGCAGGGCCCAGAAACTGTGACCTACAAGGGAACATAGCAAAAACAGCCATATCTATAAAATCACAGAAAAATAGTCTTTGAGTAACTCCTGGTTTGGCTGGGAGCATTTGGGAGGAAGAGAAGGGGGCTAGACAGAACGGACATGGAGGCCAAATAATGAAGGCCCCAAACTTGTCACTTGCACGGAGTCACGAAAAACCATCACTTGAAACAAAAGAATTCAGTAAAAGTATCACCAAGACAAAGGTGACTTGACATCCTTGACAAAGAAGGGATGAGACCTCTTAAACCAGCTGCTAAGGTGTTTGGAGTCAGAAGGGAACTTTATACTCCACAGACACGGTACTATATATTTATTACACATCAATTTGTATCTACCTGGAAAGAACAAGTTAGAAGCAAGGTAATCTCCCAGGCTGTGACAAAGCCAGCTTTCTATTTAGAATCTGTAATGCCAAAATAAAAGAAAGTGCACAGCATTTTCAGAACTGCCCAAGTCTTCTCACCTGCACATTCAACCCTGGTTTGTACGCATACAGTACAGATGCAAGTAATCTGATTTTTTTATTCTTTTTTTCTCCAATGACCAAGCACATGGCTACATGCAAGCAAGACCAGGAGTTCACCATTAGTATTAACACTGTCTTGCCTCAACAGAAGTAAAACCACCTTTAATGATCTGATTCTATGAACATATAAAAGTAAGATCCTCCAGAAGAAAGGTAGGAAGCTATTAATCACACACTATACGATTCAACTAATGTTGTTCAAGGATGAGCCCTATCATGGCTGAAGCAACCTTTCTTTTTTGGAATAAGCAAGCACCTTCCTACAGTTTCCATATTTAACAGAAAACCTGTCTCAGTGTTGACTGACCAAGGATCCTTATCAGGATGGGAATTTATATCTACTATGACATCCAAACGGATATGGCAGATAGGAGAATATGAAGATCTTTTTGCATGTGAATGCACATCTTAATTGACCAGGCGTGCTTGCAGCTTTTTCCTCTTTTTTTTTTTCTTCTTTTTTTCCTCTTAAATGGCAGTCATTTCTCTTCAGGCCTTCAGGACTCCAGAGCATTTAGTGTAGCCAAACTGAATAAAATCCAATTCATAATGATCTGTCATAATTCTGTGCCAGGATATGGGGAAATGGACCAAATGGTTTCCCAAAGGGAGATTTATGTTGGAAGGGGGAATGGCAGAAAACATAAACCAAGTCTAAGCTTCTGAATATTGTGTTGCATCCCCCAAGCACAAGAGGGAAATGGAAGGACAGCTTAAAACACGGGTCCCTTTACCCTGATCCCTCTACTGCTGGCAAGGCTGGGATTTTATACAGGAAAGAAGAGAGAACTAAAAGAAGGGTCTGGAACAGAAAAGATCAGAGCTCTTATTCCCTTTGCCAACATGACAGCCCTAAGGACCCAACAAAGGAATGTATCAGCTTGTCTTCCCCTGTTAAAGATCACTTGAGCTGTGGCATTTTACTGCACCCTTCCATCCAACTGGATCACCTCCAGTGACACTTATTCTTCAATTAACAGGAGGAAGGATTTAATGCAGGAATGCCCTCATGCTGCTGCCTTGCCAGAGGTGCATGAAGTGCTCCAGGACGCCAAGAGGCCTGACAAATACACAATCTTTTGGGATAAGGGCTTTTGTACCTTTTCTTGGGCTGATGTGGAAAAGCTCACCAGCAAAACAAGTCATTGCAGCATGTGAAAATGAGAACATTCTGCCCAGTGAACCAGTCTGCTTTAGGCCTTCCTAGATAAAAATACATGGTCCAATCTCAGGTTCTTTCCAAAAATCCAGGAGCAGAGAGAGTAACTGCACTTGTGTCCCTGAGAATCACTCAGCACAGCCCACCTCTGCCTTGGGTGACAACAGCATTGCCCTGGACCACCTCCCCATGAGTACACGGGGGCTGGGGAGCTGGGCTCGCCCTCCCTCTGCTGAGGGACGTCAGCACCACAGCTGGGCGCACCCAGGGGCGCGGAGCTCAACCTGTGCTAAAGCATCAGCACCACCCTCAGAGGATGAGCATGGCCTGGCTCCCCTGGACGTGGCAGGCAGGAGAATACAAAGATCTTTTGGAATTTGAATGCCTATCTAAATCAACCAGGCCTGTTTGGGGCCTTTTTTTTTTTCCTTTTTTTTTTTTTTTTTTTAAAGGTAGTTATTTCTCTTGTCACCCTCAGGACCAGGGAATATTTCAGCATTGTCCACGTGACTAGCTTTCCTCCACCCTACTTACTAAAAGTGGACAGGAAAATAAAAACATCTGTGCTCAACAGGGCAGATGGATTTGTAAAACTGGGTGGGACAGGGCAAGCTGAAAGCTGGTTGTTGATATGACCGTGAACATGAGGGAGGGCTCCAGAGACACATAGGTGCAAAAGAATGATCAGCGTGTCCCTCGTTCCAAGACAAGTTTCTCACTCCTGTTACTTCCTCACTGGCCATCTTGTCCTTCCTTAGTGAGCACTTAGCGAGTTTCCCCGTTAACCAGCCTTAAGCCTCCCTCCCTTTCTCAGGTGGCAGCCTGCTGTAGGAGGCAGCCGCCTCACCAGGCAGCAATACATGGTGGAGAGAAAATTCCTGTAAGCAGCTTCCTTGTGACTGAAGCAGCAACCTTGACCAGTCACTTCAGAGCCCCGTTACATCCATAATGATACTGTCTCCACCTTTCCCTTCCCCCCAGCATGAAAGATGAGTGGTTGTGTGGAACGAGTCCCCGAGCTGTGATGGGAATCCGTCTCGCTTGGCTGCAAAAAATATATATATCCTGGTATGGCTATGATGAATCCTTTCATTATTCATCTGCAATTGCCCTGCTACTGCTGCTGTTCCGTTCTCTCTCTCTCTCTTTCTTTTATAAATAAAAATGGAAACAGATTAATGACAAATGTTGACAGTGATTGCTTTTAAGCAGCCACACCTGAACATAGGCTGTGGGAGAGGAGCAGTGGCACAGCAACATCAGAGGGATGGGAAAACCAGGAAAGACTAAGCAAGAGATGGGAAAAGATAAAGATGCTCACTCCAAGTGGGCTAGATGAGCAGTGACCGGAGCAGAGCATCTTTCTGGTGGCGATGACCTCAATTTGCTCCAACAAGCGAGCTCTGGGTTACCAGAGCTATGTATCCAAAATACCTAAAATAACTAGCAGCAGCCATTGGTGCTGTTAAAGATTTCTGGAGAAACGCTTGCAGAAGCTCCACCAGATTATTGACAGGATGAAATGGCAATGCACAGAGAGGCAGTCACACACAGCAGACCCCAGCCATGAATAAATACCTGAGAATCCTGCTCATCCCACTCCTCTCCTGGAGACCAGAGAACATCAAAGCCCTAGCTGGTGCAGCCCCTGAAGCCACTTGTGTCCTGGGAATGTGGCTTGGACAGGCACAGGCAGCCTGTGACCGGTCAGGCCACAGGCAAACAGTGACTGAGAGCATCCAACAGAGACAAATCTGGCCTCATGACACCCTTCCCTGTCCACTCCCACTGCATCAAGGAACATACCAAGTCCTTTACTCAAGTAATGCTCCAGGAAGCCGCATTAATTATTCCCAGTGAATGTTTCACTTCTTTATTGAAGAAAGGACAGGAGAGGAAGAGAAGCTGGAAAGGTGGTATCCAGGCCTTTGAGAAAGAACAACTGACTCCCTTTATTTTTACTTCTGATCTTAAAATCCTTGCAACTATTCTGAGCAGATGGGCTGCAGGTGGCAAACTGCTCTCAAGATGCTGCCTTCTTGTAACCAAACTGTACGCATCCTGGCGCACCATCTCCTGGTCCATACTTCGAATTATTTCTACAGACAGGTGGAAGACCTGACCTCCAAAAGGGCCAGCTGCTTGGTGTCCCACACACTGCTGCAGCATTGCAGCCATTGCACGTGCCTTAGTATTTAACCCAGATATTGCCCCTCAGACCTTCTAGGTGCTGTGTACACAACCTGTGCTCAATGGAATCAATCTTCTCTCCCCCATGGGAGAGCCAGAGGTCATTCTCTTGTCCTTCACACCTATTATACTATTATCCAAACCAGCTAGGGATCTAGAGGTTATATTCATGTTTTTCCATTCTTTTCTTTGCTTTTTCTCTCTTCCTCCTCCTCCTCCACATACAATTTGAGTTCGCTTATCATTGATTTATGTCTCCCTACCCCATGGTCATCTCCAGCAACTGTAGTCTCCTCCTCTAGGTCCCAAACTTCCTACCTTGAACACCACCCATCCACCCAAAGATACCATCTCTGGTAGACAAATCCTCTCCCAAACCATCTCCATGGCTAGCTTACCTTCGATTATACCCTCTAGCTGGCTCCTTATTCCCATCAAACAGTTTGGCATCGCATTTGTGCCCAGAGATGTGCATGGACACATTGCTGTTTGCTCCCTGCCAGCCTCCCACTTAAATAAAATCATTTTTATCCTTCCCTCAGAATTGCTCCTGCTCTTTCTGTGCCAAGCCACCCTCCTGTTGTCCTCAAAGCTGCTCACACTGCTCCCTGGACTTCTTTCAACAGCAGCTAATGCAAGACATTACAGCACAGGAGCCTGCGCCAACACCCAGCGCACAAAGACCAGATACATGAGAGGAGGGAACACACTGTCAGCATTTAATAATGAACACTAATTGCAAACAGAGGGACGGAGTTCTCCATCCCTGTTCTCTCGGCAGCCAGAAGCCACCCGAGCCAAGCGACGTGGCCATTCACAACCCAGGACCTGCTCATTGCTGAACGGGCCCTGCTCGGCAGCTCGCTGCCACCAGCCCGCTCGGTGTCTGACCGACCCACTGAACAGACAGCCCCTTGGAGCCTTCCTCGTGTCCCACCAGTGCAGACAGAAATACAAGGCCCTCAGGCAACTTCACAAGCTTTCTGGACCTGCTGCAGATTTGCTCTGCAATCCTTGTGAAGTTCTAGCTTTCCTGACCCTCTGGTTTTCTTGAGAAGATTGCCACACACCTCCCGGGACACTGCGGGACGTGCTGTTTGCAGGCCGCAACATCTCTGAGGCTCTACTGAAAGTGGCTGCAGAGGACAGCAGGCTGCTTTAGTAACATTCTTGTTCACCAAAAGGGCTGTTCTCATCACACACCTTCTTAGCTCAGTGAGATACCATCATTTTGCCCCATTGCCCACTACTCCACACAGGATAAACAGGTTACCCCCCAGGAAGCAATCCACCTCAAGGACACTTCAGATTCTCCAAAGCAGACCAAACTCCCTCCAGCCATAATCTCTTTTTTAGGCAGCATATGCAGTTGTCTCACAGGAAATATCCCATCTTACCTTTTTATGGTGTAAAAACCCATAAGGAACACCCAAAGAGGAGCACAGTTCCTGGTGAGGCAGTTCCATGTGACTTTACAGCCCCCGCAAAGCACCTCTTGCAGCCTCAGACCGTGTGGAGTTGCCATGAGCTGCTGAATCCCTTGAGAACACGGGGTAGTGGGCACAAGTCTGTGAGTGACTGCACCAAAGTTAAAAGCTTGGTGCTGCCAGTTGGGTGAGTCTCCCTCCTTCACACTCTTCTTTCCCAGGCCTTTCCCCCGCAGCCCGCCCTCCTCCCAAGGCCCAGTCCTGTCCTCATGCCTTGTGTTGCCTCTGGCACTCCTCACACACATCAGTTCAGCCAGATCAACTGATTAAACCAGCAGAAAACAGGTTTTTTGTTGTTGTTGTTCTTGCTGTTTGTATTTTTGTTCCCTCCAGTTAGTCTCCTGGTAGGGGGTTGATGCAACTCAGGGGTGTCCAAGGTGTTCAAGGATATCACAACCAGGCATGGGAAGACGGTGGGGTGGGAATGGGAGGAGAAGGCTTCCCCTATCAGCTGTGATGAACTGCTTACCTCACCCCATGGCATTTGCACCCTGTATTTTCAATTAAGAATATAATTACCTTAAAAGTACAGCCAACTGTGAAGACTTTGCAGGATGTATTTGGATAAGAAAGTAGCAGCAAATTGGAAGGTCAGCACTCTTCCACGTTTCTGTATGCTGTAGGCTTTCAGCTCCCACAGGCATTCAACATGAGTGCATGGCCAACCTAGAAATTCTGTGATTCTGTGTGATTGTAGCTGAACTCACCGTCCTAATCTATCCACCTGCATATTCAGTCCATACTACGTGTTGCTGTAGCCCTCACTCTTCTTCTAGGTTTTTAACCTACACAGCCCTCTTCTCTGTCTCAGTATCCATCCCTCTCCTCCGGGTCTGGGCCAGTAGTTGCATAGTTATTGGTGGAGTTATTGAGGACAGCACCAAGAGAAAGTTTCAGCTTTTGCCTTGCCTTACAAACTCTGTTACTAGTTTTGATTATGTTTTTCAAATGAACACCCTGCATTAAGCCACATGAGCTTTCAGGCTCGACAGCACCAACCAGATTTACACTCTGTGGAAAGACAGAAGACCTGAGGTCTATTGACCTTCACACCACATTGCAAAGTCCACCTTTCATTCAAGCTTAGGTTTAATGAGATGACATGAAGAGCCTAAGTAATAGGATATAGTATTCATATGGATATGAACTGTACAAGCAAAGGCCTAGTCTGGCCTCTTTTTCTTCCTTATCCTGCCCCTTGTGTCTCACAGCTTCACCCTTTTGCCCTTGCTCTGACTCTTTCCTGATCCTCCCATCAGGTGACAATTTGAATTTTAAAGCCATTTACACTCCAAAAGGGGCATAATCAGATTTTTATCCCATACTTTTCTGATGTGACTTTTTTATTATGACATCAAGTACTGACCCATAATAAGGATGTAAATGCCCACTTTAATGTCTATTACCCATATCTGCAGATGCATATAAAATTATAGTATCATCACATAACTACATATTAACCTCTTGAGCTCCATGACAGACAAGCTCTCCAGGGAACACTGTATTCCAATTTCCAGCAGTAGTTCAGTGACAAGCAGTAGAAGTTGTACTCATCCATACCCCAAACACTCAAGGTGCCTGCAGAATGACACAGAACTCACATTCTGAATACACCAGGTACGGTGCTTTCAGTCCCCAGCTTTCTGTGATAAGAATTTGAGTCCTTCCCCTGAACAAGTACCACAGTTACATTTAAGTATACATACAGGTGTGATGTAGCTTACCCAAAATCAATTTGTGGGTTTCAGCAGAGCTGCATCTGAGTCACATGGCAGTGCACAGTCATCTCTTTACCCACAGGGAGTAGCAGAGAGAGCATAAGCTGTACAGCAACACTGTGTGTCATCTCATGCCTCTGAAGAGCAAAACATGCACTTTGCTCAGAAAGTACCCATCTTGCACAGGTGTAAAGGTGCAGTGTGTGAGCAAGGGATGATGTGGTCCACAATGCGCATGAATCAGGATACCTCAAGTGCAGTTACCTGTCCCATCTCAGGATGGTATTTGTGGAAATTCAAGGAAATTGAGACATTTCTGATTTTTCAGTTTAATGGCATCTGCTTACATCAGGAATTGGGTGTTCATCTATGAACAGAGCCTGTGAACCACACCTGACACAAGAATCACAGAATGGCTGGGGTTGGAAGGGACTATGAAGATCATCTAACTCCAACCCCCCTGCCATGGGGAGGGATGCCACCCAATGGATCAGGTTGGCCAAGGCCCCATCCAGCCTGGCCTCGAACTCCTCCAGGAATGGGGCATCCACAGCTTCTCTCAGCAACCTGTTCCAGTGCCTCACCACCCTTACAGTGAAGAATTTCCTCATACTATCTAATCTGAATCCTCTTTTAGTGTAAGACCATTCCGCCTTGTCTTGTCATTATCTATCCAAGTAAAGAGTCCTTCCCCATCCTTTTTGTAAGGCCCCTTTAAGAATCCTACAAAAACTTGCAGGAAGGGTTTTTGTTTGGTAATTTCTAAAGAAAAGGGAAAAAAAATGAAGAGTTGTTAATTTCTCTACAAGATTTAAACCTGAGAATCAAAGTAGAGAACAGAACAAAATGCAGGACTGGCAAAAGTTAATGCCGCTTTTCTTAATACTTTTCCCCTTTGTTTTCTGATGCAGCTCAGTCAGATAATTGATTGTGGTTCCAAAGACGGTCTCTGACCTTATGGCAGAAATATGAACAAAGACTTCTCATATTTTAACTCTCTACTAAACTGGGCACTGACAGGCAGCCTACCATTTGTTAAATAACAGCTGTTTTTTGCACTGTATAGTCATTGCTTTGGAGTTTGGGGGTGAGAATCAGAAGGCAACACTTGAAGCGTCAGTGCAGGACATGTCAACAGTCACATTGTCCTGTGGTGTTCAGGTAAAAGTATATGCAGTGCAACTGCTCAACACCAATTTTTCACCTACCTATTGCTCTTCTTCAAGTCATAGTGGACAACCTATTTCAAAGCAGATCTTCGGTGAAACCATGCATTTGGCCTGTCCTTTGCTTTCCAATTCATTTCAAAATTAGGAGTCATAGATATTTACAGAGAGAAAACATATTTTGGGAAGCCATAATATCCTGTAAGAAAGCTCCAGCACAAAGTGAATAGATACCAAAAATCCCTAGCTTAAAAATAAATTTTATATAATAAATATATATATATACATACACTTATGTATGCATAATTTTATATATGTATATACACATCCGGTTACAGATACAAATATTCAAAAGTGAAGAAATGAACTGCCATCCTAATTCATCCCTCTGCACATATGCATTGCAATAACATCAAATCAAACGAGCACACAGTTTATTTTCTATGAACTCCAGCCTCATACAGAGCACAGAGCACACACCTCTGGGGAGGTGAGGTCTGAGAAGTCCGAGAACTGAAGGAGATTGGGTCTGACTATCTGCTGCTAAAGACAGAAAGAACACAGACTGAAACTGTCAAAAACAAAATTATTGTGATGAAAACAAGTGACCACCAGCCCTGGAGAGATGCCTGCCTGCCACCTCTCTGAGGCCTGAGAAGCAAGAGAGATACTCCAACGAGGAGCACAGTGCTCCTCACCTCATTGGCACGTTGTGGCTGGATTTCCAGAAGCTCTGAGCACTCACAGGTGCCATGGAACTTAGTAGGAAATTGATTTGAATCTACAAAAGCTTACAAATTAAGCCATTCCAAATTGCCCATTCCTTGGTACCTCATCTTGGCACCCCAGCTCCCAAGAGACAATCCCTATTTTTTGTTTTATTCATTCCGCATTCATCTATAAAATAAGGGTGACAATCATAGCCAAATTCCTAGCACATAAATAAACCCATTAACATTCTAAGCTACTACAAGCAGGAGGCACCCCGAAGAGACTGACAAGGATTGATGGAATTGGAGCCTGGTTTGTCGTGGAAGCATGAAATTTCCACTTCTTTCTTTCTTTCTTTTGTTAAATAACACACTTTGTTTAAACGTCTAAATAAATGGAAACCCAGGAAGCGTGTGTCTTGCAGTCATGCAGCATCCCCAGCGATGTGGTCAGGAGGATGGGAAACGCCACCAGCTCCAGGGTAGCCCCATGGCAGTCCCTGCGCTGGTTGAGTGCATGGCCACGACAGCCCTACATCATCCCACGGGAATCCAAAAGGAACAGCAAGGGAGAAAAAGCACATGAAAGCTTGGCCTGCTGCTGATTTCTATAGGCAACTTTTGTGATGACACTGGACAGACAGGAAAGAAATCACAAGATTTCTTTCACTCACCACACAATGCCGAGCATCAAGAGCATCTTCACCTCTGGCTTTCTCAAAACAGGAGTGTGTGTTTCCCCAGGGAAAGGGGGAGTGAGGGGGAAATCCACACATTTGCAAACTATGTTGTGAAGCAGGATGAAGAAGACTCCTAAGGCAAGGTTGGTGAAACTTTCGGGAAGAGTTCTCCAACTAGAGTTCTTCCGATACATTGCAATTTTAAAGGTGTTCTGCAAAATCCATGTTTCATTTCCCTAATGGCAGCACCTCCTGACTAAAGTATGCTCAAGTCTGCTCTTGTTCTCGTCTTTAGGTATGTCCCTGTCACTCCCCAATGGGATTGAATGAAATGAATATCACTTAGCTTTTTGAAACTCTATATACTACTTTATACAACTTTTCATTAAAAAAAAATTAAGTAACTGCCGTTACTGAAAAATTTGTTGACTTTGGTAGAGAACAAATTTTGTACTCCTAGTTATGAACTATCGTTTATTTAGCTGTGTGAAATCCTCCATGAGCACATAGTAAGTCTACCTGTATTCATTTGTAGTTTCAGGTGATTCTCTGAGCTGGAAAATTATAAAATGAACATGGTCTGAAAAACTCCAGTAGAAGATAAAAAAACCACCACTTGGATGGGACCCCACAGCCAGCCCGGCTACTGAAGTTACCACCTGCTTTTGCATGTAGAACTAAGGGTATGTGAAGACAAACAGAAAAATCAGCTTAAAAAAAAAAAAAAAAAAAAAAAGACATCCCAATTATCAAATGAAATGCTTCATTACAAAGAAAAAATGCAGGTAGGTGTGGTACAGCATCTGACTATTTTTGACTGTTACCCACAGCTCACCATATTTGTCAAACCGGGGCACATCCTGTAAGACAATCTGTTCTTAAGAGCTCTTTTCACCTTCCTCCCAACAAAAATCAGCACATCCGACCAGAAACACTTCCCAGTTCCCAGAGGTGTGGCTTGCAGATGAGAGAGAAAAAAAAGCAACATTTCTAAAAATTGGAAAACAAAACAAATTAAAAGGACATGCATAATATTGACAACTTGAAGCAGTTTCTAAAAGATCTTGATCTTTGTTTAAAAGCATTCAATCAGTTTGGGTTCTAATTTTTCACAATTTGTTTGTGGGAACAGTTAATGTAGAAGGAGCCCTACTTCCACAAGTATGTATAGCTGTCAATTTGGGGATGAAAATACATGCAAAAGGAAATTCAAAGTCCACTGCTCATTTGATCTTTGAAGCCACTGCTACCGTGGTTAAAAAAATAAATAAAAGAATGAGGCTAATCAATCTTAAAAGGATGTTAGTGTTGGCAAAATAAATGGATATCCATTAAAATATCAATTGGAACTGACCTACTCATTTAAATGAAATCCTTTTTGGGACTGGGTAGATCTGAAGTGGTGACTTGGAAGTGAAAGACTACTTAAGAAACTCTGGAATCTTTTCAAACTCCAAACAGGGAGCATCACAATTGCCTAGAGATGACATCATGACAAACTGGGAAACAAAATCATTGGAAAAAAAAAAAAAAAAAAAAAAAAAAAAGGACATAAGTGAGTTACCTGAACTCCTTGACTTCAGTTTGCAGTTCAAAGGAAAAAAGCACAGTAACTTCCTACAGACCCTCAGCTAACAGCTTATATTTAAGAAAACTGTCAAGGAAGCATGCAAATTATGGACATTGCAGTCCTGTAAATCTACTTCAGTGTCACTGTACCTTCTCCTACTTTCAACCCAGTTTGTTTTGTATCAGATACAACAATTCTTTCATAAATTGATTTATTTCCAGTTTTTATAATCAGAACAGAGATTCTGCAAGACCCTTGTTCAGAGAATACATGTTTAAGACAAAATAATACAAGCAAGAATCTTATTTACATGTTACCCCCAAAACAGAGTCCTAAGAATCCAGAGTCTATTAAACAGTTAAATCTTATGACCACGTACAACATTTGTAACATGTACAATGTGGCTCGTTACAGGTTTTGAGCAGTAGACCTGTTTGTGAACTCTCTAGGTAAGCTGTCTGGGACAGAAGGAAGCTAGACTGAAACTGATGGCTTTGGCTAACTGTCTGGTGTCACCAGACTTGAAAGAAAACTCAAAGGCTTCAGCAGTGCCTAGGGGCTCAAGTCAGGCCAGACCAGTCTCAGCTCACGGCACTCACACACCATGCTGGACAACAACAAGAGGTGCTGGCATGAGACATTAATACTACGTCCAGGGCTTGGGATTTGATTCATAAAATAGGTTAGGTTGGAAGGGACCTTAAAGATCTAAGCAACAATTTGAACGTGGCATTATTCCTTCACTATATCTTACATCTATTTTGGAACAAAGATAGCACGATGTATTTTAAAGCTGCACTCCACAAGGTCGCTGCTCTGTAAAGTTGTACAAAAAGTACAAAAGTTAGAGCACAGACTCCCAGAAAAGCACTTCCTCTGGTCACAGCATCTCCTCTCAGGTGATTGCAGCACAACTGTTCCACAGGAAGAAACCTCCCGTCTTGCTCTTTTGGTGTGATAGTGAAAGCTAAAAGCCACCACCAAGACACTTCTACTGAGAGGCAGCTTTTTATGCCACAAAAGAGGAAAGATGCAACTATCCTATCAGGGTAATAACCCCACTAATGCTCTTCCTTCACTTGTCTCCAATTCCAGTGCAATGTTCACAGAGTTGAATTTAAAGAACTGAGACAAAGCTGCTGAAGCTAAGCATGAACATCCTGAATGCCACCCTGAGACAGCAGCCAGTACAGCAAGAACGAGGAAGTCCTCAGCAAGGAGCATCTTCCACCGAGTGATCATGTGTCTCAGCACTGCACACTTGTATGTCATTGTACTGCTCAGAAATCAACAAGCGTACAGAAATGATGCATCATTTCAGATGGCAGAGGTAATTTTTTCTCATCTTTGCACCTTCCCATGCAAATTTCAAGACAATTTTTTTAGTAACACCATAAAACTTCCACCACCATGTTTTTTCTCTCTGTTTGCCAAAAGACTTCCCATTTTTCAACAGATCTCTACAACGCAGAAAAAAAAGCCAAGCCAGACTTCTCCGAGATTCTAAACCAGACGCAACTCTCATTTCATGTAGACAGTAAAATCGAACAAAAGTGACTGGAAAATCCTATAAAATTGACCATTCCTCGCCTTTTAGATGCCTCTGTATTTATCTCAGTGGTTTATATTTGGCTACAACACTCTTTCAAGGAAGCTGCTGCTGTCTTCAAAGCAAAGCCTGAAGATACAAAGAACCTACTGTTTCCACAGTGCTTTGTTCCATGGTTAATTTGTCCTTAATGTTCAAACCTCACACCCTATTTCTACCTTGAATTCATCTGACTGTGGCTTCCAGCTTATTTTTATGCCCATCTGCTGAAGATGTGAAATGCTTTATTTCCTGGTATTTCCACTTCCATTGGGGGCTTTCTACTACACAGGCAAGGCATCTCTGATCCTCTTCTGATAAAACCAAAGAGACTGAGCTCTTAAGTATTCTGAATTAAGATCCTTTAGTCCAAAATTGCACTGTAATACAGCTAAAGAAACATGGTGCATTTCAGAATAATAATAATAATAAAAAAGATTATTATTTCTAGGAGTCTGTGCATTGAAAAGCAGCTATAAGAACTTTAGATCGAGTCTGCTGCCTCCATACCAGCGTTATGGTAGCGTTACAGCAGTGTCTGGACAGCAAGGATTAACACGATGTGTGGTTACATGAATATATGAAGGCTGAATAGCAACAGGCAAGCAAGATTTCCTGCCTCTGTAAAGAATACTTTGTGCAGACACTAGAACTGAATGCAGATGAATGTGGAATACTGGGTATTTTCATGCAGGAATGGAATTAAAAGGCTGAATGACAAGTTTTATAGTGTGAAGCTTATGAATAATGACTTACATGTGTTAATGGATTACAAGTACTTGTTGGCTGTGTATAGCTAGTTATACAAGACAAAGAAGCCTAGTTGTAAAGGAAGAATAGGACTTCCCAAGCTTGCTGGAAAAAAAGCATAACAAGAAAACGCCAGGATGATGATATCTATGAAAAAAGAAGATGCAATTTCCTAATAGGGAGGGCAATTAATAACAAAAACTAAGGAAGATGAGTTACTCCTTACTTGAAGCTTCTGAAGTCAGATTACTTGTCCTTCTAAAAATATAATTAAATCCAGTTGCAGGATACCATAGCTAAAAGGTTCACAAAAGCTTTCTCCAGCTTTGAAGAAAGTTAAAGTCTTTTTTGTTACCTGGCACCATGGCTAAGAGAATGTAAAAGAGAGGTCTCACTACATAATTCCTTTGTTCTCAGGTACCCCCTAGACATCCAAACCTGGCCACTGTGAGACAGAATACAAACTAGACAGACCTTCAGCCTGACCCAGTGCAGCCTTCCTTATGCTGTTCATCCCATTCCTTCAGAGGTTACACGGAAAAGAGGCCAGCTTTGCAAAACCCTGATCATCCTCATAATACTGGCAGCTCTGCTTTAAGACAATGAATACACTGGGTCACACACGCAGGGGTCAGCAATACTTTTTCCAATTACTTTCTGCAGATATATGTATTTTGCTTCTTTCTTTCATATAAAAGAAGCTGTACCTGTCCATTTTCTACTTCTACCAATTCTTTGAGTTGGTGCAAGAATTCTCTTTCTGAGTGTGCCAGTTGGCACACTATTCTCAACACACTACAGTCACACTAACAGCCAGGTCTGCACTTGAGAAGGATTTTTACCTGCATTAAAATTGTGATGTACGTTGAGGGTTCCCTATGTCTCCACAACACAAGTCTGTTACCTCACTGAGGGCTCCAGGAACTGGTGCCAGTTCAGTCTCACCTGCCTGTGAGTCAGTTTACTTCTTTAAACAATGAGATGCTTTGGTATAATTAAGAGGCTACGTTCTCTCTCTGTGCCAAGCTCTGTCCTTGTACTGAGTAAAAATTAATGGCTTAAGAATCTTGTCTTGCCTTATGTAAAGCAAGTAGCCCCTTATGTTTTATACTCTAAGAAACTTTACTACATTTTAAGGTACAAAAGCAGGATGTCTCCAATGCAAACACAAACTGGAATAGAAAGCAGTATTACAGTGAGAGCAGATTTTTGTCCTCCTTTGATATTCTCCTAAAATAGTATTACTACTATAACCAATACCCCTCCTGAAGTACATTTTCTGAACAAATGACTGGTAGCAGCCTTTACTTTTGTTTCACTGAAATTTTTCTGGTTAAGAAACTGATCCTGAAGACAACAAATCAAAGTTCTTATCTACTTTACATAATTTCTTTTCAGTTTCCTGGCACATATGTTGTGTTTTTTTGTAGCATGTTCTTTCTTCAGTGCAGAGGGGGATTACAGTGTTAAAAAAGACACACAATCACTCTCACTGCTGCCCCTCCACCTATTTCCCTTCTCATCCTCTGCCCACCGAGCAGCTGTCCACAACATCCGCAAGGTAACAGCATGAGCTTCTGCAATTTGAAGGACAGCACTAACCATCTCAGTGTCATTATTCAGGAATGGTAGCAAGACACACCTCTGCACAGCACAATCACGAAGCTAATCTATCATTCGGTAGCACTACTCCCAGCCTCTTATGAGTTTCTCTCCAGCTACTGTTTTGCTGCTTTCTTTGCTCTTTATTGCACCTTATCTTAAAATCATAAAACCATTCTTTTAATTTGCACCTCTCCAGTACCTACTAAACTGGAACTTAAGCCTCACTAGAGCTCATTGGAACTGCTGGAAACGTGCAAAGAACAGCTACTTAAATGTGTTCCTCCCAGATCTTTCTCTTCCACTGAATGTGCACCTTCTTGCCACACATACACAAAATTCTTTTTGCATAAGAGTTTCATTATGAGCTGGTCTCCATAATCTTTGAAAACCTGGGGGAAATTGCATGATATGACAGGGGCAAGAAGGGCAGTATATTGTGCCTCTTTCTAAAAAGGCATTGAGGACCACCTGGGGAACGACAGACGAGTGAACCTTACCTCAGTCCCTCATAAGTTTATGGAGAAAGTTCTGGAAGCCATTTCCAAGCATCCAAAGGACATAAAGGTGACTAGGAACAGGCAGCCATATTTAACGAGGGAAAATCATACCTATTAATCTGACTGCCTTCTAGGATGAAATGACAGGCTCTGTGAAGGAGCGGAGGACAGTGGACGCTGCTTACATGGACCTTAGCAAGCCTCTCGTGGCAGTCTCTCATAGCATCCTCGCAGCCAAATTGGGGAGCTATGGAGTGGACGCAGCCCAGTATGAGAGGTCAGTGAGAAATTGGTGAACTGTCCAGCTCAAAGAATAATGAACAGTGGTTTGAAGTGTACATGGTGCCAAGTTATGAGAAGCACACCTCAGAAGACAATACTGGGATCGATGCTGTTCAGCATCTTCATAATGATGTGGAGAACAGAACAGAACATACTCTCAAAGAGAGAAGGAAAATATGCCATAGACAGGGGGAGCTGCTGATATGATAGAGGGCAGGGATACCATCCAAAGGGACCTTGACAGACTGAGCAGACAGAATCCTCCTGAGTTCCAACCAAGGTAGATGCAGATTCTTGTACCTGGGACAGGTTTAAGGAACCTGCCTTGGAGGAAAAGAGATGAAGCAAAGAACCCACTTCATTCATTTAAGAACGCTGCAAGTATTCAAAACTGAATGAAGCTACTGGAGTATGAAGATGAATTTAGATAAACACCCTGGAGGAACAAGATGAAACATGACATATGATTCATATAGCTTGTCTGCCAGTCAGGAGAATCAAATTTGGTTGAGAGCCTGACTGACCTACAAATGGATTCCAACGTAGAAATAGGAAAGACAGGGAAGCTACAAGAATTTAGGTCTCCCAGCACTTCCAGGAAGCTGCCATAACCAGAAGCATGATTAATCAAGACAAGGCCTGCTGTAGTTACTCTTCAGTAGCACGACAGGTACATTCAACCTTTAAAGGCAAGGAGGACCTCCTAGGAAGCTTACAACCTTAGGGCTTACTCAGATGAACAGTGCCACTGACCTCAATAGGAAAATCTGATGATAATTTATCTTTCACTGCCCCCAGAGGAAAATCATGTGAAGTCTGGTGTCCTTCCTCCCAAGAGGGAGATGAAGGCTGTCGATTCCCTAACACCTCTTGTAAAGGTTTTAAACTGTCCTGCCACCACAAAAGAAACAGTATTGCTCTGAAGAATACTTGGAATATATCTTGCTGTATCAGAATTGTTCTAAAAAAGGGGAACATAGAAGACCAGATTTTAAAACTGCAACTAAATGCTTGATAACTGGAATGAGTCTGTTAAATAGACTCAAACCAAGAGAGGTTGTGGAAGAGCCTTCATGAGACAAATACTGAATTGCACAAATGCTCTTTCAGGGGACCACTCCCTGCAAGTTGGGTTACAAAGCTCTAAACCAAAAATTTATTTGCTGGCTGTCAGGAGAATGTGACCACCATTGCCTTCACTGTGCTCACAAGTACAAGACAGACAATTGCCTACTTTTCAGGTTTCCTTCCTCTTTATAAATTCTAGATCACAGGCCCTCCAAGTGTTTAGATTTCTTCCATTACCTCTCAAGCATCACTGAGCCAAGTGCTCCAAGTACAAAATAAGACAATCCAAGGGCTTCTTTAAAACAGGAACACTCCTCATTCCACAAAGCCTTCGCTGCTTGTCCCATAATCCAAACTGACCTCTGTACACCTTTGGCAAGGTAAAAAGGCTTTCCCTGTTCTAAATAGTTCTAAAATGTACCACTAAAAACAAAATAATATTTTGAGGGGGATTTGCATGGGCAGATCTGACAGTTTGCTTGGGCTGCGAAATATAAATCCAATTTGGATCTCTCCCCACGAATAAGTAGGTATTAGGGGATCAGACACAGGCCGTGTGTCTGTAATGTAACTGTATTTGTCAATCATGATTTAGACTGAGCTGTTCAATTTTTTGTTTTGTATACGTTATGACCATTTAACATATTAATACATAATTAAATATAAAACACTGCCTTATAGCTTTGAAATCAAATCTGTCCCTCAGCTATTTGATTTAAAAGGGAGAGGCAAACACTGTAAAACCACTAAAAACACTGCAAAAAAATGGTAAAAACAGTGCTAACTGCACTTCCACATTCAAAATGAGTTTTACAAGCTTCAGTTGCCCTGTCTGGAAGCTCCACCCAGAGAGAAAAACAAAAGTAATTGTGTTAATACAAATATGTCTTATTTTTAAAGGACTTGGGAACCCATGAGGCCATGGGCCCTTTGACATGTGCTATACAGGTATATATCCTAAAAATTTAGCCCAAAATAAATTCCAGGCAGAGTAACTCAATAAAAGTACATGTAATGTGATCAAGAATAGATGAAAAAGAGGGGAGAAATCACTATCCGTATATTCTGCAAGAGAGAAGGTAACAGAGGACCAAGTGCAAGCATTACAAAGAGAACAGAATCTCTTCTGTGCATGCTGCAGAGTAAAGTACAATCAACAGCAGGTGGAGACACCTCCAACAGATAGAGCAGACAATGCTTTTTTGAAGGGAGTGAGAACATGAGACAGATATGGTCTGATCAGTACCAAGAAGGCTTTGAACACAAGTGACACTTTAAATCTTTTTTTGTTGTTGTTGTTGTTCAGTTACATGGTAACTTCGATGGAAAATGTCCTGGGAAATGCAGACAGTCTCTTTTGAAGTTAAACACTGAGAAACAGAAGTTAGATATAACCTCTACCATACTTGAAGGATATTTGAGGGCCCAGGTTCCTTTCCATGACACCAGCTTCCACATTTATGTCCAAGTGGTTCTTCCAAATCCTTATCCAGTAGGAAATTTAGGAAAGAACATGCACTACACAAAGCAAGATGAAAGACATTCAGAAGAAGGGAGAAGGAAATGGACCATGCTGTCAGTGAGCCTGGGGCAATTTCTGAATGGACAAGCACTGTATTTGCTTCACTAGAAGCAACATGGTTTGAGTTCATTCACACATGGCCTAAAAACATTCTGCTACTACAGAATTCAGGTTCCATGTTTCATCTTGTTAGCATTCCCTCCTAATTCCCCAGCCAAGAAGTCTTCCTGGCCTTGGAGAAAGCAGGGGGACTTTCACACAGAAAATGCCAAATGCAGTAAATAAGCAACATGTCCATGGGTGAATATAGACCAAGATCTGAAAATCCAAAAGATTCTGTATACAACCCAGCACATAGGAGCTGGCATCAGGGAAGGAGATGAATGCATAATAAATACAGCAATAGCAAGAACAGTTTAAAAAGTCACTGCAGTCCCAACACTGATTACCTTTTTTTAAACACAGATTCACAAACATCGTTTAGATATGCAGGGCACGCAGATCTATCTGGACGATGGCACGCATCACGTGCCGATACTGAAGATATCACTACTGCCAAACAAGATGTTTGATGAAGACATACACCAGAGTCAAACACTCCCAAAATCCAGCAAGCTTTTACAGTTGCAATGGTTTCTTTTAGCTGTATCCGGGGCTCTTCTCTGGCGGCATTTTAAAAAAGTTAGTGGAGGCAGCAATAGTGGCTTTCTCAGCTGCTGGTGTTTTCCCTGTCCACTCAGAGTTCTGGGATCTCAGGGATGTTGTTGCTGGTAGGTCTGACTCTGCAGCATCCGTGTGCACAGATAAAGTCGCTGGAATATAAAATTGCAGGAAAGGGGGAGCAGAGGAAGAGAATAGGAAAAGGAGATTAAAAAAAAACAAGTTAGAACAAGTGATTTCATGGCAAACTCCTCATATATATCATTATTTATATAAGGGTGCTATTGATTGAGTTCCTGCAAGTTCTGCCCCCTCCAAATTCTTTGAAAGACAGGTTCTTGAGAGCATTAGCATTCTTGCCCTGATGATTCCCACATGTAGAATTCCAAGCTACCACTAACCAGTCCCCTTAGTCAGAGTTCCTATTGAAAATCAACAAGTCTCTGAAAACTTGACAATTTTCAGGTTGAAAAGCTCAGTTAAAGAAGAGAACATAGGTCACCATCAATACCAATGGTACCATGAACCTCCACATACATCCAATGTGGTAAATCAGACTATTAGAACAAGAAGCTACCTGGCTAAGCTAGGCTGGAATCCATTCCCATTTTCTCAATACAAATGCTGCTTCAAAATGGGACAGGCTATAATTAGCAGGAAGAATTTGCAAATCCACAGCTCAACCAACCAGTAACCCAAATTTCTAGAATGATTGCAAGAAAACCTAGAAATATGAGAGTTTGCTCCCATTCTCAGTATCCTGAATTACAAGCAGAACAGAGTAATGTAATAATTGTGTTTTTATTACAAGCTGCTTCTGCTGCTCTGCAGTGGATGGAGGATAGAGGCCGTAATAAGCCACAACTAGAGGACTGACTGCTTTGAAGTTTAAATAAAAAAATAGCATCAATGGCTGAGGTTCCACACTCAGTAGACCTGGATCCCAACAATCTTGCTCCTGCACATCCAAAACAGTGAGTCATTTCCACACAACCACAACAACGCAGCTGATAACAGCACACACTGTGTTTTACTTGTAGCCCATTGATTTCCTCCATCTGAACATTCCCAAAAAAAAAGAAAAACTAAGCAAAAGTTTAAGCTAATAATCACCACCGATATTACACCACTAGCAGCCTCCCCACTTGGGCTCTTCATCTTTGATCAAAGAAAAAAAAAGCAGGCTTCTTATTATGGGGTGCCATCACAGCATGGGAACAAGCAAATGCATTATCAAGAAATAAAGGGCAAAATTCACTAAATTGCCACTACTCAGACTGTTCTTTAATACGTAGTTTCAGAAGCAGTTGTTACCTTTTAGAATTTTTTGAATTACTTTATAAGTATGAATGCACGTCAAGACAGACAAAATCTATTTATGAGGATTTTTCCTCCAGACTCTCCCCTGCAGTAATAAGTGAATAAGATGTGAATTTCCACACACACTGCTACGTGTGTAGGTGACTAAAGCACACAACTGCTGAACACCTCAGTGGGAAGCTGGACAACTGTTCACTACGTATTTCATGACCATCTATACTAGTGGTCTGCTCTGAGAAATGGAAGACAGATGTGACAATCTTCATGAGATCCCTTTCAAGCTAGAGAATAACTACAATGAGAAGGAAGTTTTACAAAGCATTTTTGAGACAAGCTCTGCTATGCCCCAGGGGACATTATTCCAAATATATCTCACTGAAACTGAGTTTACTGAATACAAGGACACTACCCTTGTGTTTTGAAGCCCCTAGCCTTAGATCACTGAAAATCTGAAGGATTTTTATCACCACAGACTTTCCACTTCCCTAGGCATGATTGTTGGTCAATAAATTGGATGAACTTTTCATCTAATCCAGCACAGCCACTCTTTCTCACCGCCAGATTTTCTTATTCTACTGCCAAACTACACCAGTCAGACTTTTGTTCTTGCTTTGTGGAAGCCTCATGCTTTAGGGCTCTCACACTGCTGAATCACACAGCACAGAAAGCACGAACTTTAATTTTCAATCTCTCTCAACACTTGCATGTGACAACTTATTTTTGGTAGTAACAGTCATCCCCTGACGTGCAAATGAATTTTGAATTTTCTGGCAATTTTTTTTGTTGCTCTCAGCATCCAGGCCTTTTTCCAAAATGTTATTCTTCAACCACAGCTGTGGTATTTAGGCTAATTAGTCTCAAAGGGTGGACAAATAATGGAAGTTTAATGCTGTAACAATAGAGACCTAGGCACTTCTGCTACAACAATACATGTTTTTTGATGTTTATACAAAGGTCTCTAACAAAGCATCCTTTACCAGAACCCATAACTACTGTCATAAAAGCATGTGAGTAGACACGGAATAAACCTAGTTTGCTCGGCTCCCAAATAAACCTATCTCCAGCTCCTTTCTCTCATTCCTGCAATTAGAAGGGAGCTAGCATCTACATCTCATATTCCTTTTATTAGCATCTTCTGATTTCAGCCAAATTCAACTCAAAACTTTCAGTGGATGGCGGTGGCGGGGGAGGCGACAGGGGAAGATTTGTAGCTGCATGTTTAAGAAAGAAGCTAAATTCATCACAATGACAGGGGAGAGTGTTGGCAGAGATTTGAGCTATTTATTCTTTTAGGAAAATCCTATAAAGAATGACACGAGGAAGCCTCTATCTGCAGTCTTGTTCATCACACTAGTGAGGAGTCCGATAACAGATGTATGCAGTAGCGTGATTTAGTGCCGGGAGCTGGCCCCTGATGTGTATTAATACAGCGGCAAAGCGGAACGAGCCCCTCTTCATCACTCATCTCTATAAAAGAGGTGGAATCCGAGATGGCCCGATGTTCGGCAGAGCAAGCCCATTTGTTCTGCTGACTGATGGAGCCAGCTCAGGCTGTGTCCTTCACCTCCATGGGGCACTCAGGTTGCAAAAAAGGAGATCACTGAAGCAGGACCTGGTCAACAAGTGAGACGGGAGCAGTTGGACTCAGCTAAGAATCTATTTAAAAGTGAAGAAATCCAACACTGCGTGTGCCTGCAGTGACAGTCATGGGCTTGCGTTCTGATTCACCCATGTTTCATCTTTTGAAAAAGGAGTAAGACACCACAAACAGAGCCTCTGTAGTGAGAAAATGAGGCTGCCATGATTCCTCAGGGACAGGGGAATCCAGGGTAGGACATTTATGTAGAGATGAGTAAATGTATACAAGGCAGAAAAATCTCCATCTGCCTCAACAACATCTAACAAGTCTAAGAGGCTTCAGTTAATTCTACATTACTGCAGAGTAGTCCCGTGTTATTTCTTCAGACATTAGTCATTCTGCAGTCAGATCACCTTTGGTGGAAATAATACCAGTTTTTAGATGTTTCCAAGTTACATGCCCAGGTTGTGCTGCAGCTGCATTTGAGAGACTTCTGTAGAAAGTTAGCTAGGACTCAGCTGCAGTTACCCTATCACTTGAGTTTCTTTCTGCAAGCACTGTAGCAAACCCTGCCCATCTGTTAATGTTGCTGGGGCTGTTTATAAACAGGGTGTAAGGCAGAGCTCTTTACCATTTCTACCTTTAAAGATCCTGCAGCACTTCTCTCTTGATGATCATCACAAGCAGCTTGCCCAGCTTCCCAGCAACTACACCCTCCTTCCTTAATTTGCAATACTGTTTTTCACCCTCATCCTCCCTAAAAGATTGTCAGACATCTGTGCTACATTCCATTGCTGAGTTCCACTCCAGATGCAGCTTCAGCTCTGTAAAAAGATGTTCACTATACACTCTGCCTAATCAGTTAAGTAAAATGCACATAATATTTTGAAACATGCATGCATTAAAAAGTGGAAGCTCTCCCTATAGAGCATGAGCAGCAATGCAGTACAGAAGTTACACTTTGAACAAAAACTACACAGACAGGTAAAAACATCTCATAATGAGACACTAGCATTCATACCAAGAAAACCTAATACCTCAGAACTAAAATTCTGTGGCTACCATACACGATTTTACTAACCCTTTCACTTCAGAAGTCTGAGTACGCTAACACGAGATACTCAAAAGCTAGGAAAGAACATCCCAAATAAACTGTCAATAACAAGTAAGACTTCTGCTGAGCAACGGATTATTAATGTTCTTTTCTTTTTTAATATGGAACCTTTTAGGCAGTCTGCACTCCAGACCTATCACTTGAGGGAAGAAAGTTGTACTATCTCTTATTTCATTATTCTACTGTCTATCACCAGCCCAACAAAGAAACCCAAACCTCATTTCCCCCTATTCATCACCAGTTTCTTTGGCCTTTATGGTTTTCACATCACCATTTTTCCCATCAGTTCACCCAATTCTTTGTCACTGGATTACAACCATAGTTTCTTAATGAGCTAGTTGCGAGAACATCAGTCACTTGATAGCAGGCAAAATATTTTAAGAGGTAGGGTAGGCTGAAAGGCCAGAAGTCAGTCTCCTAAAACCTTCTGTGTTCTGTGGATTTACACTTTTAAAGATTCTGATGAGTAATCACTTTCCAGAATTAAATCATAGGAAAACACTACACACCCAGAGCAAGAAAAAGAAAAAAATTGACTACTTTCACCCATAACAGTAAGACAACTCCAAGGGAGTTAGGTCTTCTCAACTAATGATCATATAAAAATTACCATATTTCTGCTCCTGCCAAAGTGTCCAGAGGCATAATGAAAAAGGGCACAAAGCCACCAGCTAATGTCAGCCCAACACTGAAGGCACACACTGTGTACACCAATCACCTTCTTATTACCATATACTGCATAATTTAGGACCAGTGGAAATAACACCTTCTGGCAAAACAGATTATTAGCCCCTGCACAGTGGAGCATTAAGTTACCTTACTATAACTACACTATGAAAGATTTGTTTACTTGGCAGCTTTTGATGCTCCACAAAACACACATGATATTCTCTTACATGTTGCCTTTCTCTCACTTGTATTTTTAGTTTCAAATCAAGGTAATGCTATTTTTGACTGTTCTGACTCTGGCACTCTGCCCAAGAGGGACACAACTTTAGAAATGCTGGCAGACAGATAAATCCAGGTTACCTGATGTTGGGCTGGATGTGGAGGCTGCAGCTGGCTTTCGTTTCCTCTTGATGTCCCTTGAGCATGGTGGTCCCAGGTGTACATTTGCTTGCCTACAGAGAAATTAAAACAGCCAGTTAAACTCTGTTCCAGCGTCACCTTCCCTTGAAACTCTGGCCAGTCATCCTCCAACCCTCCTCCACAACAGCCTCTTAATCAATAGTTAATGTGAACCACAAGCTTCTCAGGGAAGTTTTCCTCAGATTTTTTGTTAACATAACATTATGCTCACACTTCTTTTAAGAGCACACAAAAATAAACTGAGCAAAATAATAATTATTTCCTAGCAATTAAAGGATCTAGTTTTGCATTCACTTTTAAATAACCTTTGCATAAGTAAAGACAAGATCAAGCAGAGATATGAGACACCCTATCATTACTTCTATACAAGTCTAAAAAATGTCTGCAATGTTGCACTGAAGAAATTACAAGACATTTATTCCCTTATTCAGAAACTAAACTAACTTAAACATATTTAAAACTGTAGTCATCTTACAAAGTATGTATAGTCTAAGTGTCCATGAATACTATTTCTACTGTAACTGTAAGTTCATATAGTTAGAAATGCAAAACTGTTTCATGAATTTCCAAAATCATGATTTCCTTATAGAAAGTGCAGTGAAAACAGCTGGATCTGGCTTGCAGTATCATCACCTCGCTGCACCTGTAAGATAGCTGAAAGGCATAATCTGTCCCAGTCACATCAGCTGTTGAGTCTGAAGCCTACCAATGACCACTTTATTAACCCTTTGCCAACTAAGAAGAAACCTGCCTTACAAGGACATGCTTGAACAGAGCCATCCTCCAGGTTCCAGACTTAGGAAGAACTGAGGTTTAATTCAGAAAAGACAGTCTTGGCAGCAGTCCAGAGAACCTTCTCAAATACAATCCATAATGAATACAAATGCATAATTTAGCAGTGATGTTGGATTCAAACCCCTGCTTTGTCTGAGATAACAGAATTTCTTTGGCAAGTTGTTTGGTTGCTCTCTGCATCAGATGTGATGTGACAAATGCAGAACTGCCGTGCAAATAAAAACCATTAAGGACTGTGAGGTGTTTACATCATGTAAAGATTGGAACCATATACATTTTGACAATTAAGTGATGAAATGCTTCTGTCTTTAAAGTTTATTTTGATTTCTTTTCCTGAACATTTAACATTTATCAAGTGCTGAAAACTTTTACAGATAGCAAGAGGGAAAGATTGCAGCTTCATACCTCCATGCCAAAATTTATTAAAAAAAAAAACCATATTTGTAATATATACAATTTCAGAAGCCGAATTTACACAAATAGGAAGTTTCCTGTTGTAGCTACACAGAACAATGCAGGGAAGCACAAAAAATTCCCTCTGCAAGCCAAAACTATAAATTGTTTGAATACTACAGGGTCTACCTACTTACCTGTAACAAGCATGCAACCACAAAATAAGAAAGAAAACAACAAAATAGCTACTATTCTGTATTCTCAACTACTATTTTGAAGTTCTACATGATTTGTCATCTTAATTTGACATTAATTAGTTTACATTTTTTTAACCTGTTATATTTTAACCTGTATATATTTTGTTATATTTCATTGAGGGCCAATTTTTCAAATCCTTGATTTCTGGGAGCACGTATTAACATAATCAGAACTAAAGGCTTGCAAAAATACCAGCACAACTGGAGACTGCACATACAAATCCTTTGTTTATACACATATATGACTAACTTGTAAGTGACCTCATGCATGCTAAAAAAAAATATGCTTTTGTACATGGTTGTGATAGTGGCCAAATAGTATTTTGGCACAGTTTTACAATGTATTCTGAAACATTTAGGCACACATAGCCCAAGGAAAAGATAGTGTCAATCAAGTGGAACATCAGGTTTTTATTTAGCATCACTGTTACAAGATTAGATTACTAACTAGATGACTTTATGATTACATACAACAATCCAAATAATCTTATTATATAATAAAGAAAAGATTCACTTTTAATTTTATGAGCTTACACTACATAAGCTAACTGATCCTTGGCAGATAATCACTACAGACTACAAAGGAAGTATGCACAATCATTTCTAAGTGACTTTATGCAATTTTTTCCCGGTTCACAAATGTTACAGCTAAATTTAGAATCAGAGCTCCTGGTTCTCAGATCCATGCTCAGACCACATCTACCTCTACCTCACAATTGCACAGAACGAAAGTAGAAAAAAAAAGTCTGAGAATCTCAAAATCCCTTCTTGTACTAAAAATAAAGGCAAATTGTACTCCAGCTGGAGACTAGTAGCAAGGATGCTGAATCTATCAGCCCTGCCTCTAACACACAAAGGCTCAGAGGTCATAAATTGCCTCTGTAACGTGTATTTCGTTCAGGTTTATCCCTTATTGATCACCCACACTCCAGTTAGTAAATCAGGAACCTATTGATTACTCACTGGCTCTGACTGCCCTGGTGGTAAAAGTGTCAGTTTCAAGTGGTTGGTGCACTTTACGGGCACCGTAAATCTGCATACAGGGAATCTCCAGGTAGTAGGTACCTTGGGAGAGGGAGAAAGAAGAATGCACACAGGAATGATAGACCTCATTAAGACATGGACAGGAAGGGTACCTGAGGCACATTTTATGAAATATGCTTTTTTTGGTAGCTAACACACCTTTCAATTTCTGTTTACTAACCTAAATACAGGTGCTATATTGGTAAGAGAATAGGTTGGCAAATACCAGTGTAACAGCAGACTCTTAGAAACACCACCACCAGGAAGGTAAGGCAGTGGGTATGCGTAGCATACCGCCTAACATCGGACAGGCTGAACTATGAATTGTGAAAATCTGTTACAGGCTGCAAGATGAATTAGTCGTTCTGTGAAAGGTAAGTTTAAACAACTCTTCTGTACAGTTCAAAATGACTCAGAGGTAAAACAGAACAAGAACAAGAGGAAAGGATGACTGAAAATACACATTGGTACACTGTCACAAGCCTCTGTGAAGAAGTCAGAGGTACAGAGCTTTGTGGGATGACAGATTTGGGCCTAAACTGAGAAAGCCGAATGGTACTTACTCCATCCTTACTGGCTATTTCTTCTGCTAGGATTCTATAATTTCCTTGGTGTTGCACAAACAATAACAAGTAAATAATTGCCTGATAACTTTTGGACAATGGCTGGTGGATCATAAGTAAAAAAAAAAAGTTGCAGTACTCAGTCTCTGTTGGATCCAATAGGTGACCACAGAAAACCTACCTTACAGTCCAGAAAGGACTGAAATTCTACCCTGGGAAGAGAGAAAGTAGAACATATCTGGAGACACACAGCAGGCTCCAAAGTACAGCCTGGGTACTTGGGTAGCCACAATATATCCAAATCAACACTGTGACCTCTCACTAACAGGAGATAACAAAAAATTACATATGTACAGAAAAAAATGGTTTTCTCTTAAAAAAAAGTATAGTTTGTTTCTGACAGTGATGTGCTTTTATTTATTTATTTATTTATAAATCATAAGCTAAATCCATATTTCCTGGGTAATTCCTTTTCTTTTGATTGTACCATAGCACTCAAGGTACCTGATTCTGATGCAGGTCACACTGGAGAAAAAGCAGGCGTTGCTATGCACAAAGCTGGGATTCGTTGTTGTCTTTAGTGTGTCAAAAGGATTTTGAGCAATGCTTTCTTTTTCTCTTTGACATACTTATTCTATGATGTTTTATTTTTATTTTCTTTAAAGGAACTGCAATTGCATACACCGGAGTCCTATTTCACTCCTACAGTTCAAGCTGACTGCATGTTGGACTATCGGGGTCATTTGAGCTTGCTACTCCTTAACCCTGTCATAGATTTAAAAATGGAAAACTGTAGGTTTTAAGTCTGGCAAACAATATAATCCGTGGAAAACAATGTCTGCACAAGCAGACACAAACTCACAAAGAACCTGACTGAACAGGATCAGGCCTCTCACACCTTAGTCTGTAAAGAGAAGTCTAGATTGTAAAATGACGTCCACTCAAAATCCGGAGTAAAATACAACTCAGTCTCATAACAGAGGCCTCTAAGAAGATCCTGCACAGCTAACTGCGACAGTCTGTGGCCTTCTTGGAAAGGGATGGCGTATCAGACACCTGGGGGTATATGCCTCTTGCAACATTATTCAGTTCTCAACATTATTCAGTTTCTCTGCTGACAACCTTTATTCTACCCCTATCCCTGGAAGATGCAGAGCACGTGGATTCTGTAGTGAAAATAAGGTAGCCATTAATCTACTGTCATACAAACAAGGGGTGCTATTATCCTCATGTTAAAAGTAAATGTTCAACAAGGAAACTGCTACCAAAAGAATTCCACACAGCCCAGCTGTAGCAGTTGCGATGCTGAATTCCCAGCAAACATAGGCCAAATGAAAGGTTCTTCCTCTAAGCCCTGAAGTGTTACCTGAGGCTGTTTATGGTGGCTTCACAAAATTAATAGTAAGAGCAGAGTTCCTCCTCCTCTTTGAAACTATAGACCCAGCTGGGCACCAAAGTCTGATCTGCACACAACATTTGTAAATCAATACAAGTTGCTCATCCAGTCTGCATATAAAGCTGCCATACAAGTAGCTCCTGTTACCACATCACAACGCTGATATTTGTCTGCAGCAGTCTCCTCTGCCCTGCAGAGCCTCATGAGACAACTGCTAGAGCACATTTTCAGATTTCAAAATCACTAACAGGTCAGTCCACTTCTTAAATCATCTGAATGTCACGGGCCTTCATGCAGCTGCACTCTGTTCCCCAAGTAAGCATTCTAACAAGAGGGAACACATTTTTTTCTATTTTCCCAAGTAAGCGTTCTGAATAGAGATGATGCGATCCCATACTGTGTTCACTGTTTTCGTACTGACTCATGGTACATGTGCCAGAAACAGCCCTAATATTTGCCAGGCCTGCTGAGTACACGGATTTCACAGTGGCAACATACTTCATAGAGGAAGAAAGAGGTAGTAAGTAAACAAGCTTCTGAAGCCAAGGGGAATTTATTTTTCACTCCGGAGAATTAGGATTCACCAAAATGGAAGCGTTAGGCCTTAGACAACTGCGTATGACAGTAGGTTGATAGCTGCTGTTCACTGCATGCCTGTCAGAAGAATTCAGTTATATCCCCAGCTGGAATATTAGCTAGGCTTTAGAAGCAAAGGAAGACATGAAAGTGTTCTGGCTAAGTGGAAAAAAAAATAAAAAATTTGAGAGAAAGATGCCTAAAGCAGTCAACAGCAAAGACAGTTTTATATACAGACATTCCAGGAAGATGAAGATGTGTGGATAGGTCACATGAAATGAGCAAGATACTATCCCGGTCAAGTGGGACAGCACGAACCCAGAAACAATCATTCACTCCTTCAGCTATCTCAGGAAGGGCTTGACATTGCAGGCAATCCCTATACCTCCACATGCTTGGGTAAGAGGCAGAAATGGAAAAGAAAAAAAAAAAAGTGATTTACTTAAACATGCATATTTCTAGAGCTGGAACTAGAATTAGAGACCTTCAAGCCTTTCCACTCTAAAAGCACCAACAAATCCAGGGTTTGGAGCACTTGGCAGTTTACTAGAAGATGATCACCTACCCTTTTAGATTTCTATACCATGTTCCAGGAAAGATTCAAGTCTTGCTTCTTAATGCAATTAAGCCTCTAGGTTTATCGTTAATATTAGTTGAGAGGGCATGCAAATGATTTACTCCTTTCTTTGAGGATTTAGCTGAACTGTTCAGAGGTCTATCTAACGTAATTCTTCAAATCTTCATCTTGAACTTCTACTTGCCATCTCACTGGGCACTGAGGTCCACTTTTCTTATAAACTCCGGTCAGAGCATTTAATTAAGTTTTTCACCCATAACCCTGTTTTCCAGGCTAGACACACCATAAATGACATTAGGGACAATTTATCATCTTCTACCTTCCTCTCTTGTTCTACCTGTTATTAAAACTTAAATTGAAGGGAACATTGGCTGTAGGCTCTTCTGAAACTCCGATCCTGCCTCAGTGGAATAACATTCCACCAACCCACAACCTATAACATCTTTCTACTGATAGAGCCATTGGATACCCAGAATCTAATAACATTCTGCTTGAGCCTGTAGAAAATCCTCTTCAGGAGAGTTAAAGACTTAAAGAAGAAAATTCTGTACAGACCACTCCTTTCACCCAGAGAGGGAAACAGGTAGAGGGTAAAAAGGCGAAGGATCACTTGGGCTGTCCACGCAAGTCTCTGCTTGCCTGCTTTTAACAGCCTGCATCGTCAAGCAGAAACCTTAACAGACAAGACATGATTAGCAAACGCTTTGTGCTCTTAAAGGAGAGTAATTATAGGCATGTGAAAAAAGGAAGAGATCCCCGAGGTACTCTTCCTTGCATGCCTCCCGAGAGGCAGCAGGGCCATTAAAAATTCCATGATGAAGAGGAAAAACAGCCTGGGAACAGCCAGGAGGCAATACAGCAAATTAATACACCAGCTGTCCCTTGGGAGGACTGCAAGAAAGCAGGAAACTCTCCTCGCTTCACAAAATAAAATTATACCACTAATGATAACAGTCACCACACACACAAAACTGCTTCTAATGATGGGTGTGAAATTCCCAGTGCTATGCACACACTTTGAATGAAATCTCTTCTCATCACAGACATAAAGCAAGAAAGGTAATCTTGGTAGTGTACAATTCACACAGCCTTTCAAATAAGACTTCCCAAGGAACCTTCCACATAGAACTTCCTCCTTGACACTGAAAAGCCTTTCTTGAACGCCCCCACCTGCGCTCAGTATTCTGAGCAACAGATCTGGTTAATGGAGGAATGGGTTACCAGTGACATGCTGCACTTCCAGACGAACTGCACCAAAATCCACCACAGAAGAAAAGAAAACATTTCCACTGGAGAGGGCAGACTCTACCTGGTAGTTATGCTCCATTGGACACATTTGTGATAGCAGAAGCTAAGCAGAGAGGTAGTTTTCCATCAAGCACTGGGCATCAAGTTGAAGAAATATCATCAAGACAAGTTCTTCTTTAAAGTATTTCACAGAATTCTCAGGAAATTAGCACCCCCACCCCATTCTGACAAATCTCTGAGCAGAGTTTCTTGAGTACAAGATGCAAGCTGTTAGGACCTTACTAAAGCATAAAATGCTAGAATTGACTCCATCCATGAAAAAAGAGGAAGAATTAACTGGGGCTTAATGGCTGAACAGAGCTTACAGAGATCACCTGAAATTCCTGTAGGAAAACAGACTGCCAATGGACTTAGCTCTTGAAGTACCTAAAGAACTACTATTAAGAGAACATACCTGTGGAGGAATCAATTTCCTTCTGTGCCCTTGGCAGCATTTTTACATAAAGCAGGCACCTCGCACTAAAGAATTCAATCCCTGCCACATTATTGGGCCATATAACATTTTTTATTCTTACCATAGTTGCCCTCCACTCCCCCAACCCCACCAAAGATGAGCACATTTGCCACTATAAGAAGGAACTGCTTTCCTAAATGACAGGCACTTAAAAATGCAGTCACTGCTAGGATGAGACAAGCAACTTCTCTGCCAACATTCAGTAACAATTCATTGGGGATATTGTTTGTCAGGACTGCAGTCACCTGCTCCTTAGAGGAAGGAATCAAGCATATGTCCATGGGTTAACTAGACTATATATGCAGTAAAACCAAGCAAGCATATGTCCATGGGTTAACTAGACTATATATGCAGTAAAACCAAGCAAACACGATCACTCCAGCTTCAGAAATCTCTTGCAACACTCAATAGTTTTGGAAAAGCCCTTCACTGATCATCATAAAGGCAGAACTTTGCTACAGTCAAATTTGCGGGCAGGAGCTGTCCAGATCTCCTTTCCAGAGGACAAACACCAAACAGCTGGTCTCACCTGTAATTTCTGCATAGCACAAAGTGAAACACATGAGGCACAAGAAAGGTTATCCTCACTGCAGATGAAGAGATCAATTAATCTTGCTTCACAGGCACAAAACATCCCCAGAATGGGGCAAAAGCACAGAAAGGAACCAATTTGCTGATGCACAATCTTCTGGATTCTTTTTATTCTCATCCAGCTGACCGTTTAAGAGTTCATTTCCCTCCCTTCCCCCTACCTCCTCTTCCAGCTTTAGCATGCTGGCTACAGCAGCATGAGGTCATGGTGCGACATCACAAAATTCCCTGCAGTAGCCAGTGGGAGGAGAGGCTTTGCTGGGTGGGTGCCAAGCTTCAGTTTAGACACATACAACCTCAGTACATTTTTCATGCTCTATTTGCTAATTAACAAGGGGGAAAAAAAGCCAGGAAGCTTAAAGTCCAGACAGTTCTTTCAGATTTGATCCTTCGTACGAGCACGTAAGCAGAGCTGTCCCCCAAGCAAGTCTGTTGCCTTGTATAGTGAAAGAGCTCAACCTTACCTTTAAATAGTCACCTGCAGCACAAGAACCGGAGTCACCTCCAAGACCAAGACCACCTCCAACACTTGGATTTCATATAGGCTTAGTCAGCAAAAGGTGCCCAAAGAGCATGTTAACCCCAACCACGCAGATTCAAACGTTAACCCCAACATTTGGCCAGACCAGATCTAAATTGCAATAGAGAAAGATACCAAGCCACTGGAGATCACCTCAGGTGAGTTCTGAATCTGTTCAGAGGATCTATTTTAGGCACCCAGGAGACCAAAATGCCTCAGCAAGGCACTCACACTAGTCTGTCAGCACTTTCCCTTTCATCTCGTTCTGATTTGAATATTGGGGAACAATACTGTGCCCATTTGCACCTACGTAACAGACTTGCAGCATCTCGTTGCACAATGAAAAACAGATCACATTTATTTCTAAAAAGACAGTATACTCTGCCTGTCTGTCACACAAAATATTTCAATACGTCCTGAGTGCTTAGAGTACTGAGTCTGCCAGCTAAGCTGCATTGGTATGTTCTATGCTAAGTTTGAACACAGGCATCACAAGGAAAAGTGCATTAACTTCCAGGCTGGTGAGTACTGTTCAGACTGCATAGTGCTCCTGAAGGGAAGTACGGGAGGGAAGTCAGACAACCCCAACAGAGCAGAGCAAGGGAGTTACCTGGCGGTGCAGTGTGCTGGTGAGCATCTTCGGTGGGAAGCATCAGCAAGCACATCCAGAGAGTACAGAGGAGATAATGGATTGAACTGGAAAGTCAAGAGATTTTATTTAAGCAAAGTGTTAAAGGAAATAGTCTCCAGATACAGCTGCTCAGATCTACTCCCTGTAGTTGTTCATACAGTATAAGTAAATCTTTTCAAAATCCCAATGGATGAGCCTAGGTGAGAACTGACTCTCAATTCAAATGAAAAGTTAGCACAGGGTGCAACAGGAAAAACTCATAACCATCTTCTCCCGACAGACAGCCCTACAGGCACACTTTTCTTCCACCTCACATAATTACATATGCTGGTTGACTAAGAGCATACTTGAAGAGCTCTACTGCTGCATACCACAAGCAAAAAGTTCACCTCCCTGTAGTGAAGCCCCCTGTCCACATTCATATTGCAGCATGGAAAGTCACTGCTACAAAGAGTGCAATCACAGAACTTCCCAACAGTGCCAATATTCCCGGTGGCCATACGTGTCACTGAAACAGATCTCTAGAAGGCTCAAGGCCCACCAGGCTCAGTTCACAATGAGCTGCCAATTCATTCCACAGCAAGTGAGCTGCTCCTCCTATTCACAAGCTTCCCTTGCAAACTGCTTAAAACGATTTTCTGAAACCACGTGTGGTCAGGCTAATCTTGCATCCTTCGTAAGATATACACTAGACAAACCCTAAAGGCATCAAGCCTGTGCTTCACTGTAGAAAACATAATTCTAATATATTTTTTATGGGACGGGAAAGATATGGAACAAATCTACTCATAAAATGCACAGTGAAAGCTTTGTTCAGTTCACATAGAAGATTTAGAGTGGTCTTCGGTCTGGGGTGCCCACGTTACACTTCCATTCAGGGTCTCCTCTTTGTTTATAATTCACACCACTAGCAAAAAAATCATTCCCATCTGCTTTGCAAGGTGCTTCACCAGTTCCCGGAACACTTGTTCTTGAATTACTAGGGTGACTGGTACATGCATTTCTGGATAGGGATAATCCACAGCTGTAGAAGACCTCTCGTCAGAAATGCTTTATGCTAGTCTAGAACTCAGTACTAGGCCTTTGCCTTCAAACTTTCTGGCAGAGAAGAGGTACTAAGTACAACAAAGCTTCTGTTATTGGTAAGCTCCTCCTTAAATTGGACTATTAGTTTACCATCAGTGAAATAACACCACAGCCGCACAGTAGGGGAGAATCACCAGTAACTCTCTGCAGCTGCTTCAAGTTCAGTTATGAAAAATAAAACTGATTTATACAGGTCATTTGAAAGCTTACAGAGTTATCATTCTTAAAAATATAAAAGTGGTATGTGAAATGCTGCCATTAACAAGAAACGCACAGTTGCACAAAGGCCCAGAAATTACTTTGCACAAAGGCATGGAAATAATTTCTTGCCACATATGTATTTATAGTCATCTGAAGGGTAAAACAACTTTCAGTCCTAGTGTTCACCAATCAAAAACCAACTTGCAATGGAGCAGAAGGGAGTGTGCAGTACTAGGAACACTGTCACAACACGACCGCTCAATTGGAAGTTGTTTTTTTCTTTGCTTGCTGCTATCAGGAACCTGTGCTCTTACACTGTAAGTAAAAAAGCCTCCTACCACTGAAGCTATGCAAGATTTACATACAGAGAATACAAAACAGTATGAGTACCTACACAAGAACTTCAGTCAGTTAAAAGAGTGCCTACTTCTCTTGCTAATCACCTCTTACTTTTTCCTGTTACAGTTGTTTATTCAATTAGTCAGGTGACTTTTTTTTTTTTAACCCATTCTCTGTTGAAGAGACTATCAGGCAGAAGCCTGAGCCAAACGAGGAAAAACAAAGCATTCAAAAAGAGAAAAATGTTCCAATTATTATAGAATTTTATGAGGCCAAAGTTCCTCCTGCCAAGAGTTACTCTCCCTCCCACTCATTATTGGAGAGGTAGGCATATGCTAACCTGAAACAGGGAGATACACAAAAGGAGTTTGTGAGCTATTCAGTTCAAACAGACAATATAATGCTAGTGACATGAGTTGCATTCAAAGCCCAGAAGACATGAGTTACTAAAACAAGAAGGGACAAGGCTACCTTACCTCACGTGCAAATGCCACAGTGTGAGGGAAATCAGAAGCCAGCACTTTGTTCTTTCTAGAGAGAATGAAACCAAGAAAATAAAAAAAGTAGAGCACAGTCAGCTTACCTGGTTGCGATCTCTCTTCCCCATGGATGGTAACCAAAAACTGGAAGGAGGCAGTCGGAAGGACAGGTGGGAGTAACGCCAAGGAAGGAAGGAACACAGGGAAAAATAAGGGTTGAGGATAAGGCCAGAAGGGCAAGAGAAGGACAAAGATGGAGGGAGAAAGAGAAAGATTAAACATCAATAGGACTCATTAAAAACAAGAAATTTCAAACCCAGGGAAGAAAACTGGATGCCAGCAGGTGGTGAATCAGGCTGGACCCACTGCACTACACTCAGGAGGAGCTACCTTTACTGCTTTTACCTAGCCATAGCCCAACAAGAACAACATTAGAGAGATGCCAAGGAATAGGCACCATGTCAATTTCTATTGCTGGCTACAATTTTAAAACACAAACTGGGGAAGGAGACAGAGAACAACAAAGAAAGAATGCAATGTCACTACTGCCTTGTCAGCATCATTTCTACAGTCAGGGTGTGTCACAATAGCATGAGTCCACAAAGAAGCTTTTTAAATAACTAACATACAGGGCTCAATCTTCTCACACTGTGCAGGAGATATGCAGTTATTACAATGGCACAGTGTAAGAGAGAGGGAAAGAAAAAGCTGACTGGATCCAAAAGGACATTTGAGCAGTGTCAACATACTAGGGCAGCCTAGTAACTAAAGAGTCAGCAATTGCATTTAAGAAAACAGAGAAGCTGTCAGCAGAGGACTGTCTCCCATTCAGCAGGTGACTGCATTCTTAAGTTACCCCAAAGCTCTTCATTCACAAAAGGGAAGAGGACCCCATAGTTCTTCCTCCCCTCCCAGAGCTCTACCCAACAGCTGTTAAGGGCCTTACTCTTTCTGGCGCGGATCACTAACAATATGACCTAGCCTCTCGGTGCCCACAGTGCTCATGGAGGTCTCCTGAAACACAAAGACAGGTAAAACGTTGCAGACTCATGCAATGAGCAGACCTAAGTTTGCTACTGCCCATAGGAATAGATCTTGCTCCCCCAGCCCACTCTCAGCTAAATTTACCCACCCTCTCCTTTTAGAATCTCAACCGAGTTGATTTAGTTAATTATAATGGCAGAAGACCATTTGGTTTTTGTTGTTGTTGCCATTGTTATTTATTTATTTTACTGTTTTAGCTACTACATTTGCTTGCACAGGGGTGCACAAAGAACTGAACCAGCATGAAGTATGCGGCACAAAGATGCAGTGAAGAACAGGGAAAATGGCTGAGGTATGCTTGTTTCCAGTTTGCTGGTGTCAGCTGAGCCAGGCACAGGCTAAGAGGTCAGGACATCACACTACCCACCCTACTAACAGAAATCTTCCTCACAAAACTGCATCCAGCCTCTTCAACCAAAGGGGAAAGGGACTCACAAAGAGCAGGTGAATGAAACAAGGAGGAAGCTTAAAGTTTGCCCTTCCTGAAAACAGCAATTTAGCATGAGGACATCTAGCATCTATAAAGAAAAAAGTATATCCAATGAGAAAGAACTTGCTCTGGGAGCATGTTTTTCCCTGTGATTCACTGCCCTGTGTATGGCTTGAGGCTGGTGCACACATATACACACAGCCTGAAGCACCAGCTGTTTGTATCTGCATAGCAGCTCCCTCCAGGAAAGAAAAATACTTTGTGGTAAGGGTGTGAAGATGAGGGTAAAAGGTTTTCTCAGTTAAGAATGTTCACAGTTTCACTCCAGGTTACATAAGCAAAACACATTCAAAGTTTAGGGGGAGTAGTAACAGCAGGGGTAAAAGATGGGCTATTTGTTATAGCAAGAAAATTATTAACTGAAAGTGCCGTAATGTTTAAATTTACGGTTTATTACTGTGTAAATTACAAGCCGTACTTTTGGTAATTAGCAGCTCGCTGGCGGGGAGCTCTGAATGAAACTCATTATTTATGATTACACTTTAGAGAGAGATGGGGAAGGGGGAGCAGTGACCTCCGCTGCAAATGACAAAGATCCCTTTAAGGTGATGAAGATGAATTAAACAAGTAAATATTATCCTTCTCATTTGGATCATTAGAGGTGCTGCCAACAGGCCCAGCCACTTGCAGGTGGCCTGAGGAACCCTACCCCAAAGCCAGGCTCTTGCCTGCTGAGGATTCATATTTTAAACACTTGTTACAACTAAGCAAGGTGAGTGGAAGGAAGAAGGGACAAACAAGTATCTTCAGGTATGACAACAGCTTCTGAAGAAGAAATCCCATTCACCTAGAATCCAAACCCCTCTAACACACCTTAGAGTTAACAAACTCTCTAAAGCCAGCCAATTCAGAACATAAGCAGCTGTCTTCAAGATCACATCCCAGTAAAACGTAACACAGCAGACTCTCAGAAACATCTTTTATAGTACACAACTGCACTCCACACTCCAACATCCAGACCATCTGCCAAGTACTGTTTATTCCTTTAAGAACAGAATTAGCATTTTTGCCCTATGCTTATAAAAAATGGTTAATGACCATAAAAAAAAAAAGGTCAATGGCTCTGGGTAACATTATTGTATATACCCTTTCACTCTATCTCATCACTAAAAATGGAACAGCTAAGACCGCCTGCTTCTGCAGTCATTTATATCAGTTTTCTTCCCAACCTAAAATTTTACCTTCCTTCAGCTTTTGGTTACTTCTCTGCCCTTGTACTCCTAAATTACAGGCATGTACAAGTCTCATGCTATCATTATTTTCCCCTACTTACTGTCTAAATCTTCCTGATATTTATGTTCTCTGTCATTCATCTTCAGACCTCCTATCATACTGATCTTAGCACTAATCAACCGTCTCTGCCACTCCAAGCCTGTTTCAAAATCCACTTGGTTGCTCAATCAACTTTCAGCAGTGAAAACATTTAACTGAATCAAAGACTATATGAAAAAACTGTACAGGGCTCCCTTTCTGCAGGAAAGGATTCAAGTGCAGTCTTAGAATAGCACTTCAGCAATAATCAGCATTGGAAATACAAATGAATTATCTTGCAAAAGGGAATACCTTGCCAACAAGCCTCCTTCGACCTTTTCGGAGACAACGGGCAGCAGCTCCTGGAAGGCGATTCAGGCGAGCATGAAAGCCTGAAAATCAAACACAGGAGAACTGAAAATTCTTCCTGGTAAAACAGCCAGGAAAAATTGTTGATTCAGTGGTCAAATTAGTATTTCTGTCTCTGTTTCTCAGTCCACATGAAGTAAATATGCCATTTTATTCACAAATCAAAAACGCCATTTAAAAAAAAAGACAGCTGATAAGAGGAATAACAACTATTGTTGTGTCTTCTACAGTACTAGTGCAGCGATTTTTAGCTAGATTTTTACAAAAACAGATCACTAATATCAGTTTATGTTGCAGCACCTGTGAATAAAATCTACTCATCATCAACATCAAAAGTTCACAATCACACGTCATTCCTTGTGGAGCTCACCTCTCTGAGCTGGTCGCGAGGGCAAAAGAAATGTGGAATCTGAGAGCTTTTCCAGTCCTGAGTCAATCCGCTCCACTTCAGATCGGTGGTCAGCTCCCCACTTGGGAAGGAGGTTGGGGACAGTGAATCCTGGGACACATTCTCCTTCATAAAACCAATCACTCTGCTCATCATCTCCTGAAGAAACAGGATGGAATTACCGATGAGAAACACCAACGTGCCCTGTGACTGTCCCACGAAGTACTACAGGTAGGCATTTTTGGATGTGGAACAACAGCTGAAGTCTCATTAGGAATTCCTTCCTGAAGAACCTTATATTTGTATTCTGTTTCAATCACCTGCAGTAACTATGGAGCCTCACTAAATGCTTTAAACTATACAACTCAGTCTACAAAATTTCCCTATAGAACAAAGCCTTCTTTATAGACCTGCCTAGGGCAGCTTTAGCACTCTGTTGCGGCTGCATCTCATCAACCTTAGTTCAGTGCTGTGTGATGTCTAATGCACAACTCTTCCTCTGAAGTAATTACTGTGACAGAAGTAGAGGCCAATCATTTGGCACACACGTTCTAGGCCACCACAGGAAAGATTTCACAACAGGACACCAGGCTCAGAATAAGCAAAAGGAGCATACTCACTGATGATGCAGATCCCTAGTCTCCTAATACAGCAGCAAACAGGAAAAAAATAAGGCTTTGAAATGGTCGCTCTGAGTGTAAATATTAACCATACAGTGAGTCTCACTCAATCAAAATTCCTTAAAATCTGTCAGAACTACAACCTCCCTGCAAAACTAGAGCAGCAGCAATAGAAGTCATTACCAAAACAACTCCATGAAGCAAGGCCACTGTAATTAATAGCTGCAGTCTAATACTGACCTGCATCGGACACCATTCAGGGTAAACCTGCCTGGCCGGAAATCCCCTGGGGGCAGTAGCACGTGAGAAGTGTAAGAAAAAGCAGGAAG
The DNA here is from genome assembly GCF_047663525.1 of Anas platyrhynchos. Lineage (NCBI taxonomy): Eukaryota > Metazoa > Chordata > Aves > Anseriformes > Anatidae > Anas > Anas platyrhynchos. The sequence continues at coordinate 23,751,590 of NC_092591.1, forward strand.
ACAGCAGAGAGACACTTAGCCCTTCAGTATCCCATCTAAGAAACAGTCCTGTGCAATTGCAAGGTACTTCACCTTGCCTGAAAACATTACTAACACACCTGACTTCGGGAAAACTCTCATTTGCCTATCATTAAGACACGAGGATTCCCAGTTATTCTCCTCTCTCTCTTTACCAAGTCACATTATCCCTGACTGAACTCCTTTATGCCTACCCACACGCCTTGCCAGCCAAAAAAGCAGAAAAAAACTCATCCAAGTATGAATCATCTCACACATAACAGAAGAAGCTGCACCCAAAACCAATCAGCAACAGCAAAGACAGCCAGAACACTTCAACCTAAAGCTCTCACACTGCTTATTTCTGTGATGTCAGTTGATCGAGAATGCTTATGACAAACATTTTGAAATATAGACATACCCCTACCCACCTTACATTAAACAAAAGGTTAGTAACGTTGTCTAGGTCTTCTAAGTGATCATAACTCATGCAAAAATATCCCTTACACTTTTGGCTCTGTGAGCATAGAGCTATGTCATACCTCAAATCACTACTTCCACATGACAAACATTAACAACCAGGATCATGTACTAATACCTCTGCAACATTTGCCTTGAGCGATTCCTGTGCATTTTACAAAAACTTGCAATCAAATTACACAGTAGGATCATCCTCCACTCACTGCAATTTCAGCTACCAGTGCATTTCAAAGACAACTCATTTAATTAGCCACAGCAAATATGTATTACACAACATAACCTCAAAAGGAGGGGAAAAAAGCTCTATTCCACTTAAGTACATTGCTATTTCAAATTATTCAGTTTGGGATTGACTAGAAAACTATCTTTGATATGATCTATGACAAAAAAAAAAAATCTTTTGTGTTCTCTCCACTTCACTGAAGCAAAGACCTGCTATTTACTTCTTTATGACCAGAAATTATCAAAAAAGGAGGGAAAAAGATGTTCCTTATTTAACCTGATAATACAACAACATGTGATTTTCTAAGACCTCATCAGCCCTTTTTAACGTAAGCTAAAACATCTTTTGCCCACAAAACCATCACAGTATAAACTGTTTAAACAAGCAGAGGTGACCACAAACCTCTAACAGGTGTGTATGCATGCACACATGTATTTGTGCACATCATCTACACCAATCTTGTCTTTAGTGATGAGGTAGAAATATAACACTTCAGTCACCACACTGCTTCAGAACTTGGTATACTAGTGCTCACTAATTTCAGCTCCCCAAAAAGAGTTATCAGCAAAAACAGGGGATGGGAGATTTGGCCTTCCTATTGATTTTGAAGTATGGGAGGCTGGAAAAATTGTTTCCAGAGCAATGCTGATCTCTGAAATTCATACTCTTAGGGAAAGTACTCCAGCCATCTATGGTCACAACAGATCAGCCCTACAGTCTAACACATCATCATAAAAAACTGTACGTATGTTTGCTAACACCATCCTGCCTCACACAGACACCTGGGCTGGTAGCAAGTTAGCAGGAGCAATATTTCCCACTGAGTTACTGGTTCTACTTCCTTTAGCACTCACATATTCCCAGAAGAGATCTCATCCAAATCTTAGCTTTTGAAATGTGACAGAGTGCACACCTGCATGAGCTACATGGCTTTACAGGTCTCTAGGGTCATATCCCACCTGCTCCAACTGTAATAGTCCCAAGTGCCTATGTGCCTACTGTAACTGCTTTTGCACTTACTTCCACCACATCCCCCAGAAACCGAGCACTAAGCTGTCACTGATAAAATCAGCACACAGTCCACACTCAAAACCCCTAAGAAATAATTTCTGCAGTAGACATTGAAGATATTAGGCTCAATTAAGGCACACAAGAGCAAGGGAAGAACAGGTATTTACAGAAATAAAATCTATCACACATTACTGGTTTTCTTAGCAGTTCCTTAGGTGACTTGTCATACTAACTGATTTTTGGAGCTTTCTTTTCCTGCCCATAGAGATAAAAATAACAACAGATTCAGGCTGTGGTATGTAAACAACATCTAAAACACCTACAGCGATAGAACATTAACTTTGCTCTCTCACTAGGGAAAGCTCTAAAACTTTTCTTCTGTTTCCAGGCCTTGCCAGAATAGTAGTTCCTTATATATACTAAATGTTATAGATCTGATATACAAGAGTGTACTGTTACCAAAAATCACACCTTTCTAGCCCTCTCAGATCATTTTCTTAACTTCTAGTACCTCTCAGCCACTAGCCTTTCTCCTGTACTTCCCTCTCTGTCTGTCTTCAAACTTAGATCCTTCTTTGTATTTATAAATTAATAGAAATTCTCCAGTAACACTCGAGGAAAATCACAGGACAGTTGTTACCTTGGCGGCCCTCATCATTGGTAAACAGGCCAGTATCACTGCTGCTGCATACACTGCTGGTTTCACTGCAACAAAAACAAACAAACAAAAAACACTAAAAAAATGTTGTCATTCCAGCAGATACAAAGCAAAAAACATTTTCTTACATTTTACTAGCTTCTCTGAGACCAAAACGCTATACATATTTCACAGAAATTAGGCACCATTGCATTTCAGATACATGACTGGCTCTAGTATGGGATATAATAACTTTCTGTTAAATCCTAGCGATGCTGCATCACTTGGAAAAGAGTAGAATCCTGTATCTAGTCTAGTTCTAACATATCAAAAAGTAATTAATACAATGGCATTTGCCTCGGGTACTAGAGTTAATAACCTAACTCTGACATTGTCTGGAATACTCACTAGGAAATTAAGTGTCGTTAACTGTCCTTGGGTCACTTAAAAGCTATTAAAAATATCTAAAGTTTTGTATTTCAGACTTTTTTTTTTTTTTCTCAAATGTGTTACAGAGCTGCATAAAGCCCCCTTCAATCTACAGCAACTTTTATTTTCTTTAGAGGGAAGAGCAATGTGTACATTTGTAACTCCTCAGCTAAATACCTTAGCACAGCATGACTTGCTACTGCTCAACGCCACACGCTTTGCATTTGCTGAAGCGGTTACAGGAGACTTAATTCCTGAACCAATGAATTAAACTAGAAATTAATGTGTAGAAAGCCGTTAATTGACTGTAAAACTAGATGAATATTTGCAGCAGAAGTACATGCTCAGGTCAGTCCCAAGCATCTGATGGCTTTAATGCTGATATTAAATCAATCCTCAGACACTTCGGGCAATACTTCCCCTGATTTAGCTGAGGGATATAAGAACAAGCTGAGCTATTTTCTGCCCACCCCTTTATCACTAAGGCCTTATAGGAGATGTGAGCACCAGGTGTAAGTCAGCATCCCAATCAATCCCCAGTCAGGGAGTGTTAGAAAGCATCCCTTGACCCCTCCAGGGGGATTGGGTCATACTAGACACCAACTCCTTTAGTTCTCAAAGCAGAAGGATGGGTTATGACACAAAGTGTAATCCCAAAGAACTGCAGGAACATAATAAACCTATTCTTCAGTATATTGTTGCTCTTGGAAAATACACTCTGAAGTGTAACCAAATAAACTCATCGTGTGGGGTATCTATAAGCTCTGCATCTTCATCGTTGCATAAAGGCCATTTAAACTGCAAGGATGAACGGTCTGTATGTTATTCCCACATTTCGGTATGTAAATTGATATCAAATTCCAAATCAATTCATTACAAAGTTTGGCCATCCATTCGCCCTCCCACATAAACACAATAGCAATTAAGGCCAAGGACCAATAACCATGAGTCATTTGTTTCACTCCTAGCTCTCCTACCAACTCACTGTAAGACCCTGGGCAAATCTCTTAGTGTGTCTGCTTTCCCTTTTGAAAGCCTGGATTAATAGTCCTCACAAGCAGCAGATGCAAGGATTGAGTGACTGCTTCGTAAGGGTTTTAGCATCTTCAGAGGAAGGGTGCCTGAGAAAGGAAAAAGCATTAAGTCAAGATTCCAGATCACATTAACAGTACTCTAAGCATCCTGTTGTACTGAGAGCTGTTTAGTTCCTTACAGATAAACATTACTGCCAGTGCCTTACTTGAATGAATTTTTGTGGCTCTCACTCACCCTCTCTACCACTCATTTTACACTTCAGGGCTGAACACAAACTAGACTCCTCCACAAGCCTTTCTGCAGGTCCAGTAAGCGCTGATTAATGACCTCCACTTGCAAAGGAGGCTACTTACCTTAACCATGAAATAATGAATCCTATTGATCCAACAACCTACTGCTATAGAGTGTTATTGATCACCCAATCTTTGGTTAAAATGGTCCTCATTTAGCAATTTCACTGTCACAAACACCTGGAGCAAAGCATGCTTATAATTAAATAGTTTGGGGGAGTTAAAGTGAGAGGTGATGGACAGAGATCTCAGGTTTCCCCCATTTATTCTTTCTCCTGAGCTATTGTTTGTGTCAGGAGAGATATTGATTTTCTATAAAAATAAGAAAACAAGAGGCACCGAGGGGCTGCAGAAGGTCAGGCTGGGCTGGAGAAGGAGGGGATGCTGAACACTCTGTCTTTGTCACTTGCCTTCCAAGAGAGGAATTTTTTCTTTACTGAGAGACTGGCCCCCAATTCATCAGCATAGCCAGGCTCTCGAGTGCCACTGCAGGCTGTCATCAAAACAGCTCCCTTCCAGCAGCGCTGGTTACACTCCCAGGCCAGAATACATCAGCATCAGCCAGCGAAGTCACAGCACTGGTGGGTCAGTGCAATGCAGTTTGAAAAAGTCAAGTTACAGCACGTGATAGTAGATTAGCCAAACCAAACATCTCTCACCAGTGAGCACATCACTCAAAATGATTTGTCAGACAGCTCTTGTACCATGGTTTGTTCTGCCCTCAAGCTAAACCCAGACCATTCTGAGAGTACTCAGCTTAGATCAACAAGAACTTCAGCACTCAATATATAATTTCCCTTTGCTTTATTATGGCTGCAGGGAATCTCGGAGCATTAGAAGAGACAGAAGGTTACTTCTAACAGTCTTAGCAGTTAATTGTCACCCTTGTACAAATATACAGATGACTATTTAAACTAACATCACTTGCTTCTGCTGTTGTTTCCACAATTATTTACAAATTAGGCTTTGAGTCGCGTCATTACCCAACTTAGAAACATCACTTTCCCTCATCATGTTCCTGCACATCTTTCCTTCTCTCAGTTTACGTTCACCTCTCGATATGTTTGGCAATTTCAAATATTTCATTCTATGCACAGTTTGAATCACAATGATGCAGCACATCTTCTTCCATAAAAAGATGAGGTGAAGCCCTACAAGCAAACTGTAAGCACTACCTCCCCATTAAGGATACATTTCTGAAGCTTTCTCAATGAATGGGAGTCTATCTATTGAATACAGTAGTCTTTTGATCTGACTTGGGATAAGGAGCTTTGTAGAAAGCAGAGAAAATGCCGGTATGTTAGCATTTAAAGAGATTCTTTTCTACATAACAAAGAAAAGCAAGTGTCATTGGAGTGGAGGAAAAAGAATGTGAAAGAAACCATCAGTTCTGAATGTACAATTTAGTTTGTCTAAAAACACATTAGTTTGGTAACACACCCCATCACTGGGGGGCTCTTTTCTCAGGTGAAAAGCAAAGGACACGAGGCAGGGAGGTGGTGGAGTCACCATCCCTGGAGGTATTTAAGAGATGTGTGGATGTGGTGCTTAGGGACATGGTTTAGCAGTGGACTTGCAGAGTTAGGTGGTTGGACATGATGATCTTGAAGGTTTATCCAACCAAAATGATTCCATGAACATCAGCGGAACCAATACAGCATCAAAATGCTCCATAAATTGCTCGATCATGATGGGTTGTTTCCAAGTACTGCGAGCTTTATCAGTCACTTTCCCTCCCCTCAGCTGGCGATGACACCCATACAATCCTCTCTCCTAGGCATCCCATTTTCTTCTCCTTTCCTCAGGCTATGCCCTTGTTACACATCTCTGCAAAGTACTCCTCTCATGGTACCAGGAAAAGCAGCTAGAGCAGAGTAAGAGCAGGGCGAGCACAGCCAGTTTTGCTCTGCTAGCAGCAAAGAGCTATATTTGGAGCGGCAGAGACCAAAGCCTGATCCTCCACTGCTGCGAGGGATAGTTAGTCTGCAGCAAAGAGAGTTGCGTGTGTTTCTCTCCAACTTTGACCCTCCCTAGTGAGTCACTGCACAGATCACACATGTGGCGTTGGAGACATCAAATATTCTGAGAAATATTTGATTTCTCAGAAAGAGAATCCCAAGGATTTGGCAGCAGATGGGAAGTGTCATTTGATGCAGACACTTGCACAATAATTAGTTTGAGAGCAAGGGACAACTGAGAGAGAACAAAGCGATATCCTCAGCATGGTCCTTAAGTAACAGTCCAGACAAAGCTGTTTGCTTACTCTTCTGAAGTCTGGCACAAATAAAGGCTGGATGAAAGCCTGCTGGTTTAAGTTCAAGTTTGACATGATGGAACAGGCTCTGACTGGTAGAAAAACCTCAAGGAACCCTGTCCATCACTGCCACATCAGGTAAGAGTATCTCTCAGTCCATCACCAGTGACATGCAACATTCAGGGGCTACTCAGTGTGTTTCCTTTCCTGGACTACGAGCAACAGCACTGAAAAGACTGAAGTGCTTTCAACAACACATAACAAAAGGCATCCACTAGTCTCTTGAAAAGCCCCGCTCTGTACTCACTTTTTAACCTAAAGAGAGCCACTTTTCAAGAAAAAAAACAGACCTTTTGACCTTTTTTTTTTTTTTTGCTACTTCCATCCTCTAACAGTCACATACAAACCAAAAAAGCAATAGTGGTTCCCAGGATCAGGACAGCGAGGATGTATCGCAGCCTGTGCTTCTCAGAGTCTCTCAGAAAATACCTTTGAGGAGTTTGCAGCTATTACCCACAAAGCCCTCGATAACCAAGTGCCACTTGTCCACTCTGACAAACTGCAGCAGCTAGACAGCCAGAACACTTAAATGAACCCGAACATATGAACAATTACACTGGAGCAAACAATTATACTTGTCAAATTCACTGCCCTCTCTCTGACAGTGCCTATTACAGCGGATGCCTGAGGAAAGAATGTAAGACCATAACGCCAATTGACTATCTCCTTGGTATGTTCCTATAGCTTCCAGCAGTTTCAGGGCTTCCTGAGCATGATCTTCTATCTGGGCTATAATGCTAAACAGCCCCTGATAAATCCGTCCTCCACATCCCCCATTTGGATACATGAAAGTTTCCCCAAAGTATCCCACAGCAGAATTCCAAAAATTGTGTGTATGAAAAGTAATACACTTTTTTATTGAATGTCTCCTGCTTCTCACACAATGACAGTCTCTACTCCCTTTTTGTATGCTATTCGTTAAGAAATCTCCTCCATTTGACTCTCAGCAATTGTTTCTTTTCTAACCTGAAAAGTCTCTTTGTACACAAGCAGCTTTCCAACCCTGAACACTCTAAAAATTAAACTCAAGGGAAAACTTCTCAAGAGCAACACACGAACAAACTCAGACCACAATATTTACATTTCTTATTTTCATCTCTTTACATTTCTTATTTCATCAGAAGTTCTTCAAAACTGGACACAGAGATATGCCAGACTCCACTGCTTGTGCAGACCTGTCCTGTAAGTATACAGAAGTTGGGTGAAACTGAATTAATCTTCTCACTACTTTCTCCCAAAGCTAGCCTTTCAGGACCTGATTCCAGATCCACTTAGAGATGCAGAACTGCAGACGAGATGTTTTGTCTGAGGTCCGTACAGTACCTACACAGAGGGCTAGTGGTCACGATGGGAGATCTGACCTGCTCTCTATTATTACTTATGGTAAATTCTGAAAACAAGACAGTTCAAATCAATCGGACAACCCAAGTGCCAGCAGGGGATATAGCCGCCCATTCGCAAGCCACAAGCATGCTACTTTGTAGCAGCAGGGCCACAGACTTTTCAGAGGGCTATTTGTATCATATAAGCCAGAAACATAGTAACTTTACCAACTTTTCAAAGCACTTGGGTCATCAGTACAACACTAGCAGGAAAGGCTGCTGGAAGAAAATCCACAGTTTAAAAGTAGCTGAGGGGTTTCCCCTCTTCAAAAAGAGAACAGCATTGAATAATTTTGATAAGAATTTCTAAAAGCAAAGCACGGGATTTGCAAGCAGCTGCAAACGAGGCAGCCAGCTAGCTCTAACACGGGGAAGAAACCGAGATCTCACCATTCAGACATATTTTCATCTGAGCCCTGCTTCTGCTCATCAGCTTCGCACTCCATCCGCTCCTTCCTTCCCCCTTTGCTGAGGAAGGGCCTGTTCTCTCCCGTTTCACAAAGGCCACGACTAGATGACGTCCAAGGCGCGTTTTCCTTCCAGCGTGAAAGACGCTGTTTCTTAGCTGACTTGAACCTGCAGCCCCTCTCGTAGTTCCACTCTGACACCCTGAGCTTTTGCTGCAGACTGGCAGCCACCTCCGATGTCACGCGTTTGACTTTCCGACGGCGCCTGAGAGGTCGACACGGCGCGTTCTCTGTAAAGGAGTCTGACTCATGCCACGAGTGTTGCTTGCTCCTCAGGGTGGCACTGAGAGCTGGATGTCGTTTGACCACTGCTGTGTCATCAGAGTCACTGAAATTGGCTGTCAGCACCTCCCGGCAATCCTTCACAGCTTCATCCAAGCTTGACTCTGAGGCCTCGCTGTAGCAGCAGGCGTGCTCTGCCTGATGCGTGAAGTCTGAGCGTCGCTTGCGACCCCGTCTCTTGCGAAGCTGACGTCGCTGCTGCCGTGGGCTTAGGGCCATCTCTTCCCATAGCTCATCCAGCTTGTTTTGTTCTGAAGTCTGCTCTAAGGCTGAAGCCAAGTCATGCACCAGTTCATCCATTGGCAACGCCTACTAAAAATGACAGCAAACAATTAGCACCAGACATAAATGTCACTACTAACACGTTGCTAAACTACAGTGTACTATAGCCTTCGTAACATTGACTGAGTTACACGCTTACTTTGAGCTGCCTGGAAGAAACAATGCAGCACAACTGCTGTTTCTTGGGCTAATGTTTACTCCTTCCTCCCTTTTGCAAGAGTTAAAGCCTGCTTCTAACCATGGTGGTAGAGACGTCACTACTGTGGCAGCTGGGTCAAGTGCTCTGAAAAGGCCTTACGGCTGCATCTTTTGCTTTGAAGGCATGTGCTCTATTACACATCTTAAGGGCGACAGAGCCTGCAGCTAGCTCCCTACCTGCTGTGATTGTGTTGGCTACTATAAGCCACAGGGATCAGCCCACACGGCAAGCAGATGGAAGTCTTCCCAAAAGTAGACAGGCAGCAAAGCTGGGAGCAAAACAAGAAGTAAAGCAGGCAGCTGGCAAGTCAGCACCAGCACAAGCCACACGGGACCCTGTGCTCCTTGCGACAGCGTGCGCAACACCAAGCCCTGCTTGCCACAGGCAGGCTTCCCACCCCTCCTCCCTCCGGGCTGTCAGCGCCTCAAACCCCTACCCCCCCCCCAGCAACCTCCCCCTCCGTGCCACGATTCCCCTCCCCAAACCCACGGCTTCACACCCAGCCACCGGGCCCCGTCCCACAGCAGCCCCGGCTACCTCAGGCCGCCCCACAACGCCCCCCGGTCCCTGCCGCGCACCGAGGCCCGGCCCTGGGAGCCCACCGGGGCCCGGCCCAGCCGCTCCCGGCCCCCCGGCCCCGCTCACCGGCCCGCGGCCGCTCCGCCCGCCCCTCGCAACGGCGCTTCCGGCCTCCCCGGGCCGCTTCCTCCCCGCCCGCCCCGCCGAGGGGCGGGCCTGGAGCCGGGGGTTGGCCCGGGACGGGGCCGCGGCGCCTCCCGGAACGCCCCTCGGGGCCGCGGGGGGGAGCCCTGAGGGAGCGCCGCGGGATGGCGGCGGCTTCCGAGGGGCGTCCCCTCAGCAGCGGTCCCGTTACTGCCCAGCTCTGCCCCCCCCGAGCCGCCTCCAGGCGCTGTGGGGATGGGGTGGGCGCGGGGTGCCTCAACGTGGCACCGCCACCACGCCACCGAGGGTTACTGTCACCCCAAAACACAACGTGTCCCACATGGAGATCCCCCCCCCCCGTGTCTTTACATTCACAGAATCACAGAATTTCTAGGTTGGAAGAGACCTCAAGATCATGGAGTCCAACCTCTGACCTAACACTAACAGTCCCCACTAAACCATATCCCTAATTCCACCCCAGTGACCACTGAACACCTTCAGGCACGGTGTACGAGGCCCTTCCTGAAGCTCAGCACCCAGATCTCTGCTCTCCACACATCCCTTGATTCACTGCGTGTACCTTATCAGGCGCCGCGGGGCGGGTTATGAAGTTCTTATTTATGGAAATATCAGCCACCGGCTTATCTGACCTCTGGCCTGCCTGCGAATGAAAGTAACGTCTGCCCTATAGAAGGCCCGGTGTTCCTGATCGATTTTCTGAAGATTTGTGCTTTGGTAGGCCCTGTTGTCGGAGTCCCAGCCCGTGTCTCTACAGATCATTAGCTGCTAATAGAAGCTGTATGTTCGCAGCCCTTGTCATGCGCTCACTCTTGCGCTGCTTGATTTTTATTTTTGGTTTTTAATTGCAAGATGTAGGTAACCAGTAAACTAGGTACCCAAACTCCTCCGTTTCATTCCAGTGCTGACACACCAATTTTATATATCTGGATGAAACTTTGTTATTTCTCACATTAAACCTCTCTGTGTAATACCCCTGTCCTTCTTAAGCATATTCTTAAAATCACTCCCATTTTATTGGTCACCTGCAGCCATCAGTAAAGCCAAGTGTGACCCCACACTCACGTTTTACTTAGCTTTCCCTTTTGTTTCCCATCTTTCTGTTTATTTAATCCACGTGGCAGCATTCATATTCAAGCCAATATTGGTTCATTTTTCAAGTAACATTTTACGAGGCAGTATATTAAAGGCTTTGCTGAAGTCCAGATATATTATGTACATGGCATTCTCTTCATCTGCTAATTTTGTAAATTAAATCAGAGAAAGTAATCAGCTTTGTCTGACATGATTTGTTCTCTATAAATCTACACCACTGCTTATTGCACATAGATCTATTATCCTTTGTATTTTTGCTTTTTTTTTTTTTTTTTTTCTGCTTCTATCCTGTCTGTGGCCAGGAACAGAAGTTATTCTGAAAGGCTGATAATTGCCAAGATCGCGACTTCACCCTGCTCCCCCCTAAAAGACTGGTACTGTGCTTGCTCGTCCTCAGTCCTCTGGCACCCTCCCTAGTTTGCTAAGATACTTCAGGAATAACCGTAAGAGAAGCCTTGAGCTCGTGGCTGACTCCTACACCCCTCTAGGACAATCACCATTTAGCTTCACTGAGTTCTCTCCATGCCATTTCTCCAACTCATCCTTTATTTTGTTCTGAGCTGTCATTTTAACATTTTCATTACCTTTTAGTCGTCTGAGAAATTTCCATGGAAAAAAAAATATTAAAAGAAGAAAAACAGTCATTCAGTAGATCGTTTTTATCCAATTCTTAATGTGTGACTTCAGCTAAGTTACTTTCTCTGCACCAATTCATCTCTAAATGTCTGTGCTTTTGTCGTTTTAACCCTTTCTATGGCATTAACTCACTCTATTTGACTGCAGCATTTTGTTTTCCTTGTCAGTTTCCTATTTCCAATACAGGGGTTTTCTTTTTACTCTCAGATCTGAGAGCCAATCCCTCCTAAAATCTAATCCTGTTTTACCGCTGCAATCCTTTTTCATGCTTCAGGATATAAAACAGCTACAAAATGTCTGGGTTAGAGAGAAACTCCCCTGATGGGAAGGTTATTCTGTAAACATCCACTTCAGAGCTTCTTACCCCTTCATTTCGATCACTCCGTGCTGGCTGCGGTTCTGGGCAGGACAACAAATTAGACAAACAGTTGTGTAAAAGCATTCCTGTGTTGGTGTGTCCTGGGCAGATGCACAACAGCAGATGCCCAGGCTAATTTCTCTTATTTTCCATTTGTTTTCCCAAACAGTTCTCTGCTGTTCTTTTGGTCGGCAAGCTGTTTTGCAACTGATATAAATTTTACTTCACCTGCCTATTTTTATTTTTTTTTTTAACAAATTTCAGCATTTTAAACTAAATTTCAACAGATGTCAGCAGCTTCTTCCTGATTTGGGGGAGGTGGGGGCTGATTTTCTGGAAGAAGGTTAAAGGTAGCAGAAGTGTTTTTGCAATTTGCAAGAGTCACAAGAACTACTAATATGATCCAGAAATAGTTCATTCACAGTACAAGAAAGAAAAAAGAAAAAAAAAAAAAAGAGGCGCTAGGAGTGGGAGAAATAATAATGGGGCAGTTGGGATAATCTAGTTTTGTACAGTTTATGATATTTCTGTTCTGTCTCACAAAGTCGAGAAGTGAGATGGCGACTATAAATTCTGAATCCTTGCCTGAGTTCAACGTAATCCCTCATCCCTGGCAAATTATTTAATCTTTGTGTAGTTTGTGGATTTCCTGCATGGACAACAGGAACTGGTCCATCTTCTCAACATTCATTTTGCTTGTGAAATGCTCTGGGCATGCAAAATGTTCAGCACTCTTATCCTAGCTGGATTGTTAGCCTTTCCTGGGCTTTGCACATGCAGCTATCCTTTTCCTGCCCAAAGGCTCTCGTGACCAGCACCAAACTGTTTCTGGGACTTGAGATGGGAGCGGGGATGGTGGTGGTGAGGGATGTTCCTGAGGTGAGCAGGAAAGGAAGGTCCGTGGGATGCTTACAGCACGTTGTTGCTGCTTCTTCGCCCAGCTCATGCTCCAGCTGGCACAGGGAGAGGTATGGCCTGGTAGGACGGGAGGAGTAAAGGGGTCGTTGCTCTACCCCCACAAATGATCTGAGTGGTCCCATGGTGCTTCTCAGCAAAACCTTCCAGGGGTTAAAAGGAAAAAGAGAGAGACAGAAAGGGGACAAGAGACAAAGGGAGGAATAAAGTCAAAAAATGTGCCGTGAAGCTTCTTGCAGCAAAATGCGGAGAAAGTCATTTCCAACTTCTTTCATCTCGGAGATGAAGCCACTAAATAAAAGGGCAGCGCAGAACACAAGGGCTTTTAATCTGTCTCATCTCCTTCATAATAACTGCAAATTTTCCCTGGGCTCCTGGGAGTGAGCCTCTTTCCTCTGTCTTTGCCTTATCTCCCCCCTCCATATTTCACAGCCGGCTCGGCTCCCCTCACTCGGCTGCCCCCGGCCTAGTCTCCGAGAGGCCTGTGGGAGCCGCCAGCTCCCAGGGCCGCATTGTTCCCGGCTTGGGAGGAAGCTCAGGGAGGGAATTGAAGGCAAGTCAAAGGGAAACGGCATCATCGCTGCTTCATTAATGGGAACCTTTCAGCAGAAAACATATCAGAGCGAGGTCTTTTCAGAGGCAGTAATTAGCAATTTGGAGCCTTCCCCCCTCAGGAGATGCAGCTGCGATCTAACAAGTGGGAGCAGTGCTCGCCTCCTTTTACGCTTCGTATTTATTGTTTTTCATTTTCTCCATCTTCCTCCCATTGTCCGGCCTCCTCCTCGCTGCCAGATAAGGGCCCTTTATTAATCGCTCCCTTTTAATTCTTCATTAATGATAATAACTTTCTCTGGCACGCGGAGAGGAGTTAATCTTTCCTGGGTATTGAGAAAGGACAGGGCTGAAAGGGAGGGAGCGAAGAAGTGCATGGTGGACAAGGCTGTACCACCACATACTGCCCTCCCTCCCCACCACCCAGAAAAAGCTCCTGGAGACTTTGGCTGTCGAGCCGTGAGATGCCTCTTGGAAAGTCCTGGGCTGACAGTGTGGATTTGGTAGGACAAACCCTGGCTCAGGGAGCAGGTATACTTGGGCCAGATGGAGGCAACTCCTCGGTGTCTTTGCCAAAAAGCCAGTGGATTGGTGTAACTGGTGGTCTGTGTCTACTCATCTTGCAAGAACACTCCCTCAGGCACCTTCAAAGCCTGATTTCCAAACTGCCGATATTGCCCAAAATTTAAATAGCACATGCAAGTGAAAAAAAAAATGTATCTGGGAGGCTCTGCACAGGACAAGGCCCTCCTTGGTGCCTCCCTCCAACCAGTCTGTTCTTTCTGAGCACTGAATGGAGATGCAGATCCAACCTCAGTCAGGATTCACGAGGGATTTACGGCTGCAAGCAGCTGGCTGAGCAATGACCATGTGTGGAGCATGTGGTGAGAGTTGTGACAATGGGCCAGTCCTGCTGATATGGCCAAGTCAAATTCCTATCTACTGTGGAGAGGGTGCTGTGAGCAAATGGGTGTGAGACAGCTTAAAGCAAACATGGTTATTTCCATGATAGGCAAGAGACAAAGCATCACAGATGCAGAGTTCCTCAGGAAAGAAATTTAAATAGTAAGAGAAACCAGTTTTACTTGGATTCTTCCATGGCAAGGACATTTATATATAGCATGCAGGGTGCTAATAGTGCTGTAACTTAGAAGTAAGTTACAAAAAGAGAAACTGAGTGCAATCAAGGCAGGAACTGAAGAACCACTAAACAAGTTACAGGAATACCCCTAGTCTTACAACCAAAAGGCCAATCGTGAAGCTCCTCATCTCTTACTTAACTCATTTTATTTGATGATTTTCTTTACTTGGCAATAGATCACTGCCTCCTGTATAATTGTAACAGTCTGGGTTCTTGCTGTGGCTGCCTGTCCCCCAGCCATCGCTGGTGTAATAACAGTGGCCTCTGAGCCACCCAAAGGGGCACTCATCAGTCTCCCAGCTGGCCTCTAGGGCCCAGCTAAATTCTCTGAGTTTTCTTTGATGCTCAGAAAAGAAATACGTTCACTGTGGCAGCAAAGAGCTGGAAGTGGCACTGGTGATGCTGGTGGGCACTGGAACATCGTGGACATTAATGTCGGGTGGCAGGAACTGGATGCTAGCTTGCCGTCAGCAAGAGCAAGCAGCATTTCAAAAACGGTGGGCCTCAAACACAGCCAGCAGAGCCGAATGCAGGGATCACCCACAAGGACTGGTGAAGCCTCAAGGAGGGTGAAATGATGACTTTTTCAGTTATAATAATTGCGGGTTTTGCTTTCTGAAGGTCCTCTTGCTCCCCTCCTGTTGTCCTTGCACCTTGTCATTATCTGTCTGTTGCAGTGAGAACACGGGAATGCAGAAGGTCTTTGTAGATAATGCTGCAGGGCATGCCACAAGTCTGCATAAAGCAGCCAAGCAGAAGAGGCAGAAGGCCTCACTGGCTGTATTGTCATTCCCAATTCAAGGGGAAGATGAAGATGTCCTGCTAGCTGCATGTATGAGCAGGGCTGGGCATTTCAGCCAGGGGCACACTTGTTGGAGGAGCCCTGAAAGTTGTCTGGCATCTGTAGGTTGGTCTGGGCCTGGTGCTGCTCTTTACACATGTATCTCTTATGCATATGGGTCTATAAATGCATAGCTTTAGAAAGCAACCAAGACAGCGTACCCTGAGTCACAAGTGTTACTAAAATCTTTGCACACAGCAGCAGCTGGGTCCCTGTCCCAGGCTGTACCTAACCTCCCTCTGCCCTCCAGTCCAGCCTGCAGCCAGGACTCCCCTCCCTGGGCTCCATGTGGTTGCTCATCCCTTCTACCATCTCTTTCTTCCTGCCCCATGCATTTTCCTGGTCCTTACCTCTTGTTGCTCGGGACCTGAGCTGATCTGCAAGCCCCCACTCCTCAAGCAGATCCTGCTCACTGCCTTACCTGGCTTTCACGTGCTGGGTGCTGCGACTTTCCACGGCTGTTCCCAGCACGGAGCCCAGGCACCCCCCTCCTGCTGCCCCATGCAGTGGCCAGGGGAGCCTGTGGTGCTGACATTGCCAAGCCTTTCGGAGGTTTGAGAGCGCTTCATGGTAAGGAAGAAGGCGGCAGCATGGATCTGCGGGGAGGGGGAGGGGAGCAGCCTGACAATCCCCTTCGAATTATAAACATATCCTCTTTAAATACATTTCTAAGGATAACATTTGTATTACTGCGTCCTGTGGCTGCTGATAGGGCCCTGCTTATCGCCTTGGTCTCTCCTCCTTTCTCTGGGCCCTGCTGGGAAAGGTCCCTATCTGGAGCCGAGCTGGCAATCCTCCGCCAAGCAATTGTTTCAGTCCAGGGGAAAAATTAATTTCTGCCTATCGTTAATTGAGAGAATTGTGTGGAGAGCTGGGAGGGGGGCTGGTGGGGGGAGTGGGGGATGGAGTGGGGAAGAGAGAGATCGTGTTATTAACAGTGTCCCTTTCATAACCAAATACCCTGATTTCCATCAGTGAGATGAGAGGCTCATTACAGCAAGAAGGTGATTAGAGAACTTGGAGGAGCTATCAGGCTGAGCAGGAGAGTGGCAGGGAATTCGGGAGGGACTTGCAGCAGAAGGGCAGCCGCACCAACCAACCATCCCCTCTCACCCTCACTGCCTTCTCCTCCACCCCTCTTCTCCCTCTCAGACCATGACCCCCTGCACACATCGCAGGAAAAAGCCATGAAGAAGTTCCAAAGATCAGCAGTTTCAGCTGGAGAGATGCGTTATGTGGGGGCAGAGGCTACACACTCATAACTGAAAACCCACTGGAGGTGACCAGGTCCTAAAGGCCCAGCTGAGAGTTCATTTCAATTCCTTTTATAATCAATGAAGAAGATGCAAAAAACATTGACCTCCTTCCAAGCTACACAGGGAGGTCATGCATGGTCATTCAGGGTGTCTCTAAATTGATTCCTCAACAGGTGGCTAAAAATTAGGACTCCTAACCATCTTGCTCACCAAAGTTATATACAAGTGGAAGAAAACTACCCTTGATGCTACTCTGATCCAGCTTTTGCACCACTCTTTGCATGCATGTCCCCTACAAGATATTTCCCGTGTTTTAGAGGTATCAGTGCTGTGATACAGCCCACCAGCCCCCAAGCCATCTCATGCACCATGTGTACGTCTTCATGAATTTGCTGTCCTTCAGCTCACAATTGCTCCCCTGACAAATAGCTGCAGAATCCCCTTGATTCCTGACATTGCTAGAAATAACTTTCTCCCCCTTCGGGAAGGTAAGCAGCCTTGAAAATTCATCCAGCCCACATAAACATTAGGGGATGGGACTCGGATAAAAAGTTGAACTTCTCCCACCCTGCATGCGAATGAAGCAATGAAAAAAATCCATCAATTTAATTTTCCTTCTTTTTTAATATAAATCTTTGGCATCCCAGAACAAATCTGCAGTGGACAAGATGATAATAAAGATTCTACTTAATTAGAGCAA
Organism: Anas platyrhynchos; assembly: GCF_047663525.1. Taxonomy (NCBI): domain Eukaryota; kingdom Metazoa; phylum Chordata; class Aves; order Anseriformes; family Anatidae; genus Anas; species Anas platyrhynchos. The sequence goes on from NC_092591.1 coordinate 23,768,793, forward strand.
TCTATCTAACCCATTGTTAATATTAGTTAATGCTTTGGTCATTAGGATTTTTCTGTTATTAGTCCATTGCCAATACTGCACTTAAGACTGTTAAAAATCCTTTTCTTAGATGATAAAGGAGTCTTCAGCAAGTTCCAAACTGGAGAGAAAAGGTGCAACAGAGAACTCAAAGTATCAACTGACCAGAGACAGACTGAAAACATGATGGGGACTGAACTCTCCCCTTCCTTTGATGAAAACCACTCCTCTAGGGTAGAGAGAGGGGCAGAATGTCTCACTCCCAAGACTCCAAGAAACTCGATATAGTATGGCACTCACCATAAATTGATGTGAAAATAGAAATACTTTTAGAAGGTAAATGGACTCATTTTCCTCTAAATCACACAGAACATGAAGGCAGACAGAAGTGTTCGGTTTCACAGTACACAGAGTTCTCAATAAAGTAGCACAAACAACCTCTCCTAACTCCCACCCCATGCAGATCTCCTACCTCTTCTTAGCCTAATCCCATCTACCCATGACCATGTGTTGAGCTCTAGTAATCTCCAGCTCCTCAGGGAGATCCAGACAGAATCCAAAGCAGACCCTCCACACAAGGCAAACCCTCCCATTTTAGCACTAAGTTTCATTGCTTTCAAGTAGAGGAAACACCCAGAAGTATGTGGCCTCTTGCAAAGCTAGCTGGAGGGCAGAGTGGTCACCGTGGTCCATTCCATCCTTAGCAATTTCTCTTTGTTCACTTATCCCCATGAGACAATTACCAGCAAACGGCAAATTGTTAAGACTGTGCCAACGGTTAATAGTAGGCACAGAGCCAGACTCAGAAAACTTTGAAGTCAGAATGATTTGTGAGAACTTGTATATTTAGCCTTTCCTCTTTAACGCAGTCCATTTCTTGCTGATTTCTTGTGGAAATCACCAGTAAAATGGAAATGGAGGAAAAAAGCCTGTCATAGTTTGTGTTAGTCATGTCATCTCCTAAAGATGCTGAGCTCCATCTTGAATATCTAGTATTATCAGTCAATTAATGAATAAAGAAGATCCCAAATTCGTAGGTAGCTTTGGTCTAATACAATTGATAATTAGGCCAACACAGACTTCGTGGCTCCTCTGCTACTCTGACCTCTGGCCAGAGGGGCACTGGAAAACAAACAAAAAAAAAATACAGTCACACGACCAGCAGTACTCAGCCCTGGGCAGTTGGACACAAGCATCCTCCAGCCAAGCCATAAAGAGCTGCAAGCTGGTGGTAGCCTCTGGCTGTGGATACCTAGTCTGAACTATTGTCCCGCACTTACATAACTGAGGTTGTCTTCAAGTGGCGAAATCAAGGACTTACATCTCAAATCAAAAATGATCAGGCACTTGAAAAGCCTCAGCTGCTAGCTGCTTTCTGCCTCAGACAGTAGTCTGGCACCAGCTTTGCGAGGCTGCAGCAGTGAGGTCTGAGGAACAGCCTGCATGGCTGCTTCTCATCCTCTCACTCTCTGCAGCACATCAGGAAAATGGTAAAGAGGGGAGAGTGCCTGCTCAGCCTCCCACTAAATCCATCCCAGTTGATGGCTCTGAAGCATCAATTAGACTGACTAGTGTAGAATGAGACCAGGAAAGGGGACAACTGGAATACATAAATGGAACAGAAAGGGAAGATGTTTGGAGGAAAAAGATCCAAGTAGCGACAGTGAACCAAAAGCAGTGACTGAGGTAACTCCAGAAGGTGGATGGGAAAAACAAGAGAGGATTACAGCTTCTCAGACAGGAAAAAGTGCTGAAAAGGAGAAAAAGAACAGACAGAACTTTAATATTAGAGATATAAGATCTATGTGATCATTTCCTTAAATGGGTCAATGAGAAAACAACATAAAAGTTGACAGATGGTATACAAAGAGAAAAAATTAAAAGCAAATTAACTGAGGGAAGGTGGGAAACCAACCAAGAAAGTACCTGCAGCTTCAACGCTACTGAACTGAAATGACCGATGTTCCTATTTATTTTTACTTTCTTGGCCATCACCCTGCATCTAACTTCTCTTTGCCTCTTTTTGTTGAGTCTGTCAGCATGGGATTCAAAAGGGACAGTGATTATTTTGACCATATCTTTCTGCATTATCATGAGTTACTCTAGATCTCGTAATGAGACAGCTAAAGAAGAAAGGAGAGCATAATTGAATGCCACCAAAGCACGCTGAACTACCTCAGCAATTAAGAAAGCTCCCTCCCACACACACAGCTGGTTCTGCTGAAACCCTTCTTGGTGCTCACAATGCTTGGGTGATGTCGAGGGCCAAATTGCAGTTAGCTGGAGCTCTTGGAGAGAATGGGACAAAGGTGCGAGTGCTGGAAACCAGTTCTTAGGGCAACTCAGATGCTCTGATGATCTGTTGTGTCCCAGGGCAGTGCAATCTGGGACAGGCCCTGCTCTGTCACGGGTGTATGCACTTCCCAGCATCTTTCCTCCAGAACATCAGTTCAGCACGGAGAAAGTGAGAATCAGCCAAACTCATTGAACGAAAGAGAACATGACACCTGTACAAAGAGGGACAGACAGAGCTACAAGCAGAGAATGTGGGAGAATTTCAGGAGGAAGAGTTTGAAAAACAGAAATGTGACTACAAAGAGAGGAGAGTGAGGGTGAATTAGACAGAGAGAGATGGAGACAGGGGTCGTGTTTGGAGGAAAGAGCACGGGGGGAGAAAGGAGGGGGCAAAGTCCGAGGCACTCAGCGAGTTCAGAACAATCTCCATTCTCCGCAGCGCTTTCTGTTTAAAAAAATAAAAAAGGAATGATGGAGAAGGGGAGAGAGTCAGACAAGTTTAATGATGTGTGTTCAAAGCTCAGATTGGAAAAATGACAGAGAAAAGCAGCCTGTTTCGGCTCTAATAAATTGTTCTTTGCTGTAAGAGACGCCTGTCGCAGCATTAATACAGGGCCCTAATACACGGGTCAGGGTTAAGTAATTTTCTCCGGCAACTTAAGCGAATAATGAAGCTGGCAGCGGCTAGTGGCGCAGTGGGAGAGATGGCCCGGGCCGCCAGCACTTTGTCTTCATTTATTATGCCAGCTCTCATGATTTGGGTACTGGCTGCAGCAACGGGAAGCCTCCGCCGAGGAGATATCGCTTCATTTCGGCAAGGTAATGAAAGCTGGGATGGGGGGAGGATAAACCAATTTGCTGGCTGACATGGGAAGGAGTGATTTGCAGACCTGAGTGAGGGAGGGGGGTGGCCAAGCGAGAGGAAGCACAAGGCTAAACCAAGGGGGGTGCTCAAGGCCCTTCCCTGAGGTAATGGCACCATGGTTGTGGGGAAGGCAATGGAAGATCAGGCAGGAGGGGAGAGTGGGGCTGGAGCACAGGAGATACCAGCTCCTGAGGGGGCAGGGAGCAGGGAAGAGCCACCAGGGAGGACAGCAAGGGTAGGAGAGAGGCAGAGGCTGGTGGAAGAAGCAGCAGCTGGAGCAGGTTCAAGGGCTGGTGGAAGTGGTTAGTGGAGCAAAGCTGAAGAACACGCAGTGGTGGGATGAGGAAAGACAAGCAGAGAGCAGCTGTGTTGGGGAAGGCAAGCACAAGAAGCAGGGTGAAAGGGAGAGCACAGGAGGTCATCCTGTCATTGATGGTAAGGGAGACTCATCCTTGTCTGAGGCATGGACACTCAGGAACTCACTGAAGTTCACCCCCACCAAGCTCATCACTCTTGTCATGAGGGAGAAAGTCCGGATGAAGCACAAGGCTACCCTGCAGCCACAGCACTCCAGGGAGAAGCGGGAACTTGTGTCTCCTGGACTCTCTCCCCACCACACGGGCTTAGGCAATGCTGCTGCAAGCCTACTTCTTCAAAGCAGATTAGCAATGACCGATTTGGTGACTTAACTCCCCAGCCGCGGGTGTCACTCAGACCAGGCCGGGCATAGTGGTCGTGTGCTCTGAGTACTCTGCACTGCTGTCTTCTCTTCTCACCCTGCCTGAGGGATATATCCCAGCAGCTGGGATGCCATCTTCATCCCTGTTCCAAAATACCTGCACCTCTCAGAGCACATCCCTACCTCCTTCAACCCCTATGCTCCCTGCTCCCAAAACAGCACAGGGAACAGAGCCCGGACAGAGTCGAGCCTGGGACTCTTACATTTCTCCCCTCCTCCCCCTCCTCTCGATGTGGGTTAAGGATTTCCAATAAGGACCAAGTGTTGGAGGCTTAACACTGCAGTCTCTGGAGAAGCAGGCCAATTTCACACTAATCTTCCCCATGAAGGGAGAGAGCATCGGAAGCAAGAATTACATCAAAGAGAAGTTAATGCTGAGAAGCAGACGACAAAAAGGAGCTGCTTTCAGTTTCAAATGAATACACACAGCTGGATTAAGAGATCAGGCAGCTCAAAGCCTGTATCACAAGCTTTGGTACCCAGGATTTAGCCAGCAGGGAAGAGTTCTGATCTGGGGGCTCTTTGAAAGGAGAGGAGGGTCTTTATGGAGCACTGCAGGTATTTGAGAAGAGCTGGGTAGAAGACACAGAAGGCTGATCTCTTGGTCTGGCCTCTGCTGACCTCTTCTAATAAATATCATGACAGACTCAGATAATGAGATGGGCTTGTGCAGCCTACATAGCTCCTGAAGGCTTCCTCCAGTAAGCGAGTGGTTATCCTGATATTTCCCCTTGCCCCATGTGCTAGCAGACACAAAATCAGCCAGGGTCTCGCAGCCCTCCCTCCCCTTTTAGTCTGGGGCATTTCAGCTGTGTGGGGAATAGCCCTTCAGGTCCTGAGATGCAGGCAGTCCTTTCCCTCCTGGCAGGAGGCACATTCAGCTTCAAGCACGAGTAGCAAAGGCAGCTGAGCTCCCTGTAATATAAAACGCACCCTCTGGAGGAAAGGCGAGCAGAGGCTGATTGCAGTAATGTGTCTGTTGTCCCATTTTAAGTGGTGCTGAAGTGAGTCCCAGCACGCTCCCCCCACCAGGAGGCTGACAGGTGTAAATCCCGCGATGAATGAAGGCACCGAGCCCTATAAAGCTGGTGTCTCTCCACGCATCTCCGCTCTGATTGACTTGTCCGCTCTCTAAGGCTGACTCTATCAGCTCCTTGCTGCCTCCAATTCCAGGTGTGATTTAGTTTGGAGATGAGAGGTGACAGTTAACATTGGTACTCGTCAGTGTAGATCAGACACAGTCACGCTGTCTTCTCCTGCCTCGCTCACTTGCCTCCTCCCCCATGCTCCCCACCCCTCGGGTATCTCCCACTCTTAGCTGTTGCTCTCATTCTCCCTGCCTATTCTCATCCAATCCCTCTGTTTACCATCATATCTTTTGGCCTCCCATCACCGTTGTCACAGCTCATCTGCAGCAAATCATTTCCTTTTGCTTCTCTTTTCTGACCCGGAATAACAAATTCTTAATGCCTTCTTCAAGGAAGCTTCTCTTGTGCAAAGACTAGGAACAGCTGTTTTGGCTTGTCCTTTCCAGCCCCCTATAAAGCCAAGCAAGTAATATCTCACAAATACTCTATTTGCCAAACTTAACCTATTTCTCCATTCATGAGTTGTTCATTCAGGTTTAATTCTCTTGAGTGTATTTGCTGCTTGGAATTCACCAAACAGCTTTGAGGAATGAGTTTGGGCTTGATGACAGAAGAAAAAAAGGGTTTTGCACTTGGTATGTGAGATTACAACTGCCTTGTTTGGTTTGGAAGGGCTTCCTGTAGTCCATATGCTGTAATATTGTACAACAACCCTAGATCCAACATTTCTGATACAAATGCTCAGATTTCATATTTGGAATTCCTCCTTGATTTAAGATTCCCAGTTCACCAAACAGCTCCTGCCAATGCCTACTGTCTGTAATCCTTATGAAAAAGGAACACAATGGAGATGAATCACACTTAGTAGAGGTAATAACTGCAAAGTCTGATGTAATCACACAGCTCCTTTTAACCCAAGTAACTTAATATTCTATATCAATATTAGTCTCCCATTTCCCACTCATGTTCTATTTTAGTCCCTAGTACTTTGCATAAGAGGTTTTCTTTAAGTCACACTAAAAATACAATGACTCCAGCATGATCAAATAGGAGATGACTCAGTGGACAATGCACTGGTTAGGTTAATCCTTTTTTCTTCCTACCCTTATCATTTTCAACAAGTTTTGTAGCTGATTCCCAATGATGTATACTCTTCTCTTTTCCAAATGGTGGGTCACCCATCATCAAGAGTTTTACCACAAAAGAGTAGAATCAAATTTACAGAAGACAAGCTGGAAGAGACTGCATGAACAATGGAGAACAGGCTAAGAATCTGTCTGGACAGTCTGGACAAGAAAAAGGTGAACCAGCCAGAAGGACCCAGGGAAGCTGAGCAAGAGTGATCAGAGACCTTGAAAATCTGGCCAGCAAGGTAGATTTATTTAGTCTAGATGGAAAAGAAGACTGGAGGGGTACATGATAATCTTCAGATACATTATCAGGGTGCTTCAAAGAGGCAGAGTCCTTGGAGAGTAGAAGTTGTCCCCTTAAACTTCATGAAGGGAGATTTAGAAAGCTGGGAGAACTTCTTGGCTGTCTCTGTAGCAAAGTCCTAAAAGAATGTGGTTAGAGAGGTGGAGGTAGCACCATCGTATTTCCTAAGGACCAAGCTAGGCAAGCATTTGGAAGGAATCACATAGGTATTTTGGGGCTGGATTAGATTAATTTTCCCACTGCAATTTCTCTGAATCTGCAAATATGTTGATGACACTGCTAATGTGACAAACCACCCATAACTCATAGTCCCTTCCAGAAATAAACACACTACTGAAAATCTGCAGTAGAACCACATTAGCATGGAAATTATAACAATATGAGGCATTAGGTAATCTATCTATGATTCCCAGCATGGTTATGACAAAATGGAGAGGAAAAGGAGAATAGCCACTATATATGTACCACGACACTGCTGAGAATCTGGAGGAATGTGTCGTCGTCTTTGCAGGAAAGACCAAGATGTATAATTTGGAGACTGCAGGTTGCCTGTTCCAGGTATTGCTGAGTTTTGTGATTCTTTCTAAGTTTAGGTGTTTTAATGATAAAGTAAGTTATGAGTCCTTGTGCTTCAATGAGGTGTGACAGTAGTTCTGTCCAGGCCTGGTGAGAAAGACACTTATCCTTTAATTCAAACTGGATGAATAATATTTACTCTTAGCTTATTCAGTGATATTTTTCCTCTAACCATAAATTATTCCTCTGGTTAAAGATCTGCACTTCGAGCTATACCAGTGCGAGAATAGTGATGCTATGAGAAGCTACTAAGGCCAGTTGATTCCTTTACATTTGGTCTCTTTTGGATTGGTTTTGTTTTATTTATTAGAAGTTTTGTTGACATCTGTGTGTAACCACTCATCCTCCTAACCTGGAGGCTCCATTAATATCTATCCCAGCCCTATATATCACCAAGAAGTCACATCTGTTCCTCCTGACACGTTTGCCCCTTCAGTTTGAAGGGCTGTCCTTCCCTGTACTGTCAAACAAGGCTAGTCAAAAGCTCAAAGTGGCACTGTGTACCCCATTACCATCCTCAAACTATGTAAGGTTATGGGGAGACCTTATTTGTGTAACACACCAGACCTGTGGACAGAAAGAGGAAATTCAAACATCCAGATGCACCAGGTAGGCTGTAAGACTACTCAGGCAGCCTCAGCTTGTCCACAGAAGACTCTAGACATGGGAAGTGCTAAGGGAAATGGGCAGTGCCAGCACAGGGTGCCTGAGCCTACCAAATTCTGTCAGCTGAGCCCAGCAGATTTTGCAGGCCTATCATTTCTGTACGCCTGAAGACACCCCTGCCAGTGTAGTGTTGTCAGTGCTGGGATGCAGCAGCAGAGGGGACTTGCAGCACTTCAGTGACCAAAAGCCTCTCCAATCAGTGGGCTACCACCTGATCCCTGCAGCTTTCCAAATGCCCTTTCTCTCCATCCTCCCCTTCAGAGGCTCAAAGTTCAGTTCTGGGGAGCAGAGAGGCTTTTACACTTCCTACTTCTTTTGAAAACAGAGCCCGTTTCCCATACCTCGCTGTATGTCCATCCGCTCCCCCTCCCTGCCTCAGCACCTCTTTCCCTACCTCCAGCCCGGGTGACGATCCATGAAAGCCCCCAGCAGTATGTCACGGGAGTGATAATTACATCCCCCGCTCGCATCATGCCGCCTGCTGCTGACCTCTCACCCCTCCTCTCTTTTAATCACCCCCTGGCATCAGTCACTCTGACAGGGCAGCGGCACGGCACACGTGACGTGTCAGCCCGGGGACATGACTTATAGGGCCCGGCCGGTGGACAAAGGGAAGGGAGATAGGCAGCATAAATCTCCAGGGTGAATAAAAGAGAGTGATGGGGCACTCTGCCGGGGCCTGCGTTAGCAGATTCTCGGCCTCTTGTTATTCAGCCCAGAGTTATGGTGATGAGGAAGTGGCCGAGAGTGACACGCGCTGGTCCCAATCAACCTTGCGAAACCTGTGGAGACCTGGAGGAGCCTTAATGTCACGCCTGGCTGCAGGGCCCCAACGAGGCGCAGGCGCATGTGGGCCAGAGGAGCAGCCGGGGCAGTCCCCAGCCACCAGAGGCATCTGACCAGCAAGGGCTTCATCTGTCGGGGCAAGGCACTAAGTCACACAGAACAAGGACAGAAGACCCCAGGTTGTACCTCTTCACCTCAACTGAGTGTGGCTGGGGCAGGATCTGCACATCAGAGCACCTGCTGGTGGCCCAGGACACCTCCAGCTTCTGCCCCAGCTCACACACCAGCCCTCTGCCCACTCACAGGGTCACCTGCCATACATCTCCTTTCCATCTCCTCCTTGCACTCACCTGTTGCTTGGGATTAAATCACATCAGTCAGCTGCTGCTGACTTCACACCTTCAGAAAACATAAGTTCAGGAGAGCCTACACGAGCACACCACAGCTGAGGGGTCTCATTGCAGAGGGCTCAGCACAGCCATAACAGCACCCCACATGTCCTGTGGGATACCCTTTCCCCCCATTGAGTGTCCCCAGCTGGGTTCCCCTCCATGCCCACCATTCCCCAGCCCCTCAGCAGCATGAGAGGAGACTTTTGGCTGGGCTGGGACCTGCTCAACACCAGAGATGAGACCAAACGTGGCCCCATACCTCCCACACCATCCTTCCTGAAGGCCCCATCCTGCCTCGTGGCTTCTCTCTGGGCTGAGGGGGAAGCCCTGCAGCCCCCTGCCTCCTCGCCAGCTGGGTCCTAGTCTCCGAGATGGGAACACACAGCTCCCTGCCCTCCTCCCCCCCATCTGCCTTTTAACGATGATGGAAGCTGCTGTCAGCGTGCAGCGACAGTAATAAACACTCTTCTTAATAACACAGGGTGTCCCTCTTATTAAAATGAATAGACTTCTGTGGTGAAGCCGGGCTGCCTGCCTTGCAGCCTGGTGGGGACAGCAGCCCTCGAGCAGAGCAGTTTATCTGCTGTAATTACTACAGCAGCTTCGGCTCCAGGACATCTCTAGTTACAGCACGGTACTGTAGCCCCAGACAGAGGCACACGGACAGCCCAAGGTACCTTCCACCACACAGAGAAATGCAGGCAGATAATTACCTGCATGTCTGCAAACACCTATAGTAAGTGCCATGATGCAGAGACATAGAACAGGGTTAAATGCACTCACAGCCAGGCTTGTAGGCATCCTAAGCCCTACTCCTGCCTCTTCTCTCCTGCATAACAGGCATATTAATACACATCTGTAACCACGCTGTGCTGAATACAGGTAGAAGAGGACAAATACTTGGCCTGTGGGTGAGAACCCCCTCCTCCAACAGCTCACAGTACACATGCTCAATCTTTCATTCCCTGGTCAATGAGAGCCACAGGATAAATGTCTTTCAGGCTTTATATACCAGCATTTCTCACCCATATGGGAGCTGCCTATTTCCCACCCACTCATTCCACAGGATCTCTGTATCCCAAGCACCCTCTTTCACCCTGCATGCTGTAGCCAAACACCAAGTTGAGCATTCACGGGACAGGCAAGGAAATCATCCAATATGATGTTCGACAGCAGTTCTTTTGGAGGTATGCTTGGACTGGCTATTACAGAAGACTGTGCATGCTTTCTGGCCTGGGAAACCAAAGCATTCCTCTCCTCTGCCCGTTTTCACAGCATTTACGAAGCTGTCTGTTTCTGCAGATATGCCCAAGGGCTACATGCATGTGGAAGAGCTGCACTGGGAAGCACTTTTTACTCCTTTGGAGGATTATCCAAGGGGGAAAAAAAATCTATCAGAAAAATGACAGTAGCACATCCCTACATCCAACAGTTCTCTGGACTGCAGAGACCCAGCAAGACCAGTTCAGGTCTACTTCATCTCACCCATCAAGGAGTAAGTAATCACAGAGGACCAGACCTCAGCCACTGCATCGTTTTTCTGCAGCCTCAGTGCATTAAGGCAGCTTCCTGCATTGCTGTCAGCATCAAACCCTGAAGAACTCCCTCCCTCGCAGGCCTCAGGTGTTGAGGCCCACCTAACCTTGCAGTGCTCCTCACAGAAGGCCCAGCAGCAAATCCAGCAGTTGTCAATTTAGCAGATTTGGCAATTGGGCGGAATCAAAATCTGATTTGTGTACAGCCAGGAGCAGCAGTCTGCAGGACCTTACCACAAAAAAAAACAGACTGAGGTATATCTGCCATACCATCTGAGAGAGAGACTGGCCCTTCCTAGAAAATTTAGGATATTGAAACCTTACTGTTTTCATTGGTGTTTGGTACAGTAAGAGACTAGGGCACTGGACCAAGTAGGAAGAAAAGAACGCAACAAATAATGATGAATAAACCAGTCTTTCTCAGCCAGTGGTTTCCTGGGTTCACAAGTCACATGCTTCACAAGAAAGCTGCAGACCTGCTGTTTATGCATATTTCTCAAATCCCTCATGTGTCATGTCCTGAATTATCCTCAGAGGAAGGTTAGCAAGGATATATTTTGGGGGGTAGCTGACAAATGCAAAACAAGACAAGGATTTAATATATGCTTCAAGACAAGGATCTAAGAATGCTTCCAAAGACTCAGTACTACCCCAGAATGAATCAGTCTCTCTACCTACTTGCAAACAGACTACACCACATTTGTCAATGTTACTTCCACCTTCCCAGGTTCTGGCATGGATGCTCCAAAGCCCACTTCTCACCAGCAGACCTAGACTTCAAGATTCACACAGCTCACCTCACTGCCAAGGGCTGCTGGCCAGGGCTTTCCGAGCTGCAAGCCTCTGCTGGCAGAGAGGCCTGGAGCAGCAGGGAATGGGTGCCCTGCAGGGAACTCCAGGGGCCAGAGAGGTCCTGATGCACTATCTGCATAGCAGTAATGGGTGATGCAAACCACTGCAGATGGAAAATAAACCTATATATAAATAATTTTTCTTTCCTCCTGTTGAGAAAGCAGTTGAAACTTCATTCACTTGCAGCCCTTGGTTCAGGCAGTGATATCAAAAAGTGCTGCTCTCTGGAGACACTGGGCAGCAGCTCATTGCCTGTCACGACACATCACGTGGAAAACACAAGAGGGAAGGAGGCTGCAGTGTTCTGAGTGAAGAGTTTCTCAACCATGGATACTCCAAGTCCTGAACAGGCCTCCTGCTTCATGTAGCCTGCAGAGGAAGTTTTTGCTTGAGGACACAGTTCAGTGTTGCTACAGTGAAGTGAGTCACATTGGAGAGCAGAGGACCAGTCTTCCAAAAACCTCAACACCAGCGACACTGTTTGCAGTGACACCAAATTAACATCAAGGTTTTGCTGCTGGTGCTCCTTGCTGTGGGATGCTGGAGGACTTCATTACTCCATGCTGGAGTTACAGCGGCATGCACACAGAGAAAAAGGCTGAGAGCTGTGGCCAACAGCCTGGCCAGAGGGTGAGGAGACAGGGAAGGACCAGCTCTTAATGCTCTCTAGAAAGCTCAGACCATGGTTTTGGCAAATCAGTTTCTGAGCAGGTACCTCGGTGGTTGGACAGAGGGTGATGTGTGCCACCCAGCTGCAGAGCTGTGTGGTGCTGAGCAGGGTGCTGGGAGGAGCTGGGCTCTGGGGAGAGCTGAGCAGCTGAAGGCACATCCCAAACAGAGATTCTCAAGTGCCTGACATCCAGAGAAACTGAGCCATAAGGATTCAGCCCCATGAATTCACCAGGCTCACATGCTCTACGAGGCTGTGACATGTCAAGAAGCAGATGAAGAAATTATTCCGAGCAAGTGTATTTTTCTCCCATTGCCCCGCAGACAAGCACATACAGATAAAGAGAGACCTCTAGTGATGCTGGAGGGACTTTGCCTGTCCTCCCCCTCCGAGCATCCCTCACAGCCAGAAACAAACAGCTCGGTTGCTCTGACTAGTGCAGTAATCACTTTACTCCTGAGCCAGGGAAAAACAGGGGCTGATCATAAGAATATTTGCTCAACCACAGAGCTGGAGAGGTGCCACTCTGAAAAATGGGCTCAGATCTTGGCCACCTCTGCTCCTCCAGTTGCAGCCTCCCAAACTCCAGCACGGTCCCAGGCATACACTTCAGCAGGCATGTGGAGAACAGCAATTGCCAGGGCCAGGAGATGTTCAAAACTGCAGCCCAAGTGCACATGTGGCTGAAACTTGCATCTGGTAGGAGCGGGAGCTCAGCTGCTGGCAGCTCAGCACGGCTGGAGGCAGGAACAAGGAACAAGTTGTGGCTGAACTGTCACACCAGGAGACACTGCATCTCCCTCACACGGCTCTGACAACTGCAGCATCACACATGCAGCCACAGGACAGAACAGCACTTCGGTTCTTGTATTCAACCCCAAATTCCCAGGGTACAGCCTCACAGCAGGTGATGGACTGCATGTATGGGTGTGTTCATGCCAAGCTCCCCATGCCCAGCACAGGGAGAAGGCAAGCAAACACCACCAACATTCACCATTCACCTCCTCAACTCTGCCCAAACAAGGACAGGACACAAAGCCAATAAAAGAATTTTTAAGTCTATTCAGACAGCAAACTACTACGTTAAGCTTTCCAGGTATGAAAAGGATTTGACAGGAAACACCAGAAGAAGCACAAGCTAGAGGCACACCTGGCTATGGCAGAGACACACCAATTGCTCTATGCAAAGTGAAAAGGCAGACAAATATAACTTGTCCTGTATACCCATAGCAAGAAAAGAAAGGAAGAACTCCTGCCACCTTCTCCTCAGTTCAGAGCCTTGATTGCTCAGTGAACAGCTCCTGTACTCGCTGCCTTCCACTCTGCAGTCTCTCCTGTTGCCCAGCCAGTCTGTAAATCAAGAGGGAGCAGCTCTTTTCCTGGACTTCTTTTCTCTTGTGCTAGTCCAAGCCCCGGTGACCTCCTGCTGGGAGGAGGGGGGCAGTTCACTGGGGCTGTCGTATTTTGCTGGAATGTTTTATTTTCTGTGCTGAATGAAGAGTAATTGTGGAGGGGAGGGAGAGCGCAAGCACAAGAAAGTGTGTGCACTGCCAGCCAGGCTGATGTCCTTGTCCCACAAGGTTATGGAACCATTTTAGCTCAAATAATAATAAAAAAGCCTCATAGAAGCAAGGGATTCATAAAACAAAATATGAGCTGGGCATTTGGCAGCAGCTGCCCACAGAGTGGGAAGCACACGCTGAAGTCTGGAGGTAGACAAACTCTGTACCCTCCCAGCAGCTCTGCAATTTCAGGAAACTGGCAGGGTTTATCATAGCACAGGCATGGATGTGCACACATGTAGCAAGAGATAGCTGTCACAAGCCCGCTTGCTTTCCTTGATTACTTGACTAATGTTATTTCAGATATTCAGGCCCACAGAACTGAGAGGCACTCAGACTAAGGAGCACATCTGACCCGCATGTGAGCAAGGTGAGAGCAGCTTGCCCAGGGAGCTCCCCCTCTGCCCCACTGGGTCCCAGCACACTACACAGGCACAGCAGAAATGTGGCTTCAACTACTGTATGAGGCACTTGCACTGAATGTTTCTTTCCTATTTAGAGGACAAACATCAAGTAGTACAGAATAACAAATCAACCTACGCAAGAGACAGAAAAGCCTCCCCTCCTAGAATTCAAAAACTATGGGGACTTGCAAACTTGGGATGAAATCCCAGGAGATATATAAATTCTTCCATGTGATAAATAAGGCCCTGAGGATCAAATTCAAGACTTTCTAGAGAAAAAAAAAAAAAAAAAAAAAAAAACACAATTGTGCATTGTATTTTAGTGAGCTACAATAATGATTACTATTTGTTGTAACAGGCCAGGCACACATGAAGATTTCCTGACTACAAAGGCTATGCTGCTTGCTGATCTCTAGTCTGTCAAGACAGACATTTGGAGCAAATTCAGAGGGACTGGGGACAAGTTAGGACTACCTGGTACTTTGGAGGAGTCCATTGTTAATAAGCGATAGGTTAACAAAAAAGCATACTGAATAATATAGAAAAATCAACCTGTGTTGTTAAAAGACAAGATCTATTTCTTCCTGATGGGTGTTCTTCCATTAAAAAGCCTACAGTTAACTATGAAAGCTGAAGGCAGGATCTGAGCAATCAGGTGGGTTTTGAGTTTACGACTCAGCACAAAAACTAGACTAATGACCAGCAACCACCAGCCTACACTGGAAGCAGCTGTGCCCATCAACTCTCCAAGGTCAATGATTCAAGACCAGAGAAAACACACCATAGGAACAAATACAAAGAGAGCATGAGGACAAATCAGAAATGCTTTACTGAAAGAAAACCAGCTATGATTAGTCTACAAATAATCTTGAGCAACATTACAAGAGAAAGAAACATTACCAGGACTTGCAAAACAAGGATGCCATCTTGAAGAGGCCACTGATAAAGCTGAATTACAAGGAGGTGAAGGCAACAACGTAATCTGAGCAGGAATCACAAGGATTAAATTGCTAATTTCAGCACAGCTGACAAAAAGCTTTGGGATGCCAGGATGAGAAGTCTCCAAAACACTGTTTGATGCATTTTTCAGGGACTAGGGGCTTAGTAGAGCAGTGGCAAAAGTCTTGGGCTAAATTTAACAGTATTAGCAAATCCATGCCAGAGAAGCAGTAAACTTGAGAGACAGAGAGCAGCAGGCATACCCAATGCTGAGGGATACAAGGCCACACACACTCACCTGTTTGCTGTCTCCAGACCAACTCCAACTGGTGATCCATGTCAGCAAGCAGTGAGGATGAGCTGTTCTTAAGGGAGAGTGGCCCCAAAAGCAGGGGTAACACAAACCCAGGCAGTGTCTGGACAAGGGCACAGTCCTGTAGCACAACAAGCAGAGGCATGGCCCATTGACAGGCCCAAGCAAGGCAAAGCAGTGAACCTGGCCCAGCAGCCATCCAGGGAGCATGACCTGAAGCAGCAAAACATGGGGCTGAAGTGACCGCTGCAGTATTGGTGTGGGGTCTATCTAGAAAATAAAGCCAGAGACACAGCTACAGACCTATACACCTACAGCAGGGCTAAAGAAGCAACTACAGCCCCAGGCTGAGCTTAAATGGGCCCACAGGCAGAGAGAGGGTGGGGTGCCCCAGGTGAGACCACTCAGGGCAATTAAGGCCTGTTGGTGCCCTCAGGGCTTGGCCAGTTTTGCTGAATCTACAGTTGTTCTTCACATGGGGTAGGATCATCCACTTAGGGAGCTGATGTGGCATCACGTATCCTCGCTAGCTGTCTCTTAGTGACAGCCTTCATTAGATGCTCCTGTAACATGTCTGCTTGAACTCAAACACAGGGGAAGATGTATGCTCAGTCCCTGAGGAAAGGATTTAACAATATTCATGCAATAACACTATAAAACAAACAACTACAAAGATATGTATATATATATATCCCCTCAAACTGAATTAAAAGTAATACTACTCTATTTCAGAGAACCACAGAATGGCTGAGGTTGGACAAAATCCCACTTGTTCCAGAAGCCCACAGTCCGCCGGCCTATGTCCCCATTCTGACACCAGTAATGGCACTAAATTCCACCACAATGCTCCCCCAGCAGCTGGTTTCTGGGCACAAAGTCTGCAGGACTCTTCCAGATCCACAGAGCTGTACCCCCCAACTACTGATGCTGGCACCCCCACCCATGCCGGTGGCTGCACCACAGGCCAGGGGCGTCCACTCCTGACTCCTGCAGCCATGACCAACCTTCACTCATACACATATAGCCCGTGCCTGGAGCTGGCGTGTGGTCTTTGCAGCATGCAGACACATGGGAGAGAGTGTGAATACACAGAGAGAGCTAGGAAAATGCTTCAGGACCAAAAAAAAAAAAAAAAGAAAAAAAAAAAGTATTGCCATGTTCCCAAGGAAGCAGAAGGCCTCCGATTCGAGCGAGCCAGATGAGAGCACAGCATCCCTCCTGCAGCTCCCTGTGGCCAGGTAGAGACACAGTTCCCCACGGGGTCAGTTGCCTTGGGCACAGGGGACAAGACAGGAGGCTCTTCCAAAAAGTGCCTTTTTCATAGAATTATAGAAAGGCTTGGGTTGGAAGGGATCAGACAGATCATCTAACTCCAGCCCCCCTGCAGGGGCCCTCCTCTGGACTCTTTCTAAAAGATTCACAGCTTTCTTGTGCTGGCAGCCCCAGACCTGGATGCAGGGCTCCAGGTGGGGCCTCATGAGGGCAGAGCAGAGGGGGACAATCCCCTCCCTCAACCTGCTGGTCACTCCTCTGTTGATGCAGCCCAAGACACAGTTGGATTTCTGGATTGAAAATGTGCACTGCTGGCTCGTGTCGAACCTTTCATCCACCATAATCCCCAAGACCTCTCCACTGGGCAGCTCTCAATGAGTTATTCTCCCAGTCTGTACTCCTGTCTGGGATTGTGTCTTGGCCTTTTTTACCTGTAATCTTCAATTGTGGCCACCCAGAGCAATGCAGCACAGGGGGAATAGGTCTGTTCTCACCCCTGCCTGGGCAGTTCACGTGCTAAGAGGGGCAAAAAGTGCTACAGGATGAAATATCAAAGAGAAGCAGCAGGGAGGAATAGCGGGGAATGGTTTGTTGCTGCAAGGGTGCCTTGTGCTGGGAGCTGCATGAAGCCCAGTCCCAATCCCGATAAGCTGGGTGAGACCGAGGAAACGCAGTGTGTCTGGGTGAGCTCGGGGTCTGCTGCTCCCCTCCCTGGCACCACGCTCTCCCCATCCACCCCACGGGCTCTGAAGGAAGCAGCACAGCAACTGCCATGCCCATAGGCGCGTTGGTCACTTACTCCCCCGCTGCATCTAGCTATTTATTTATTTGATGTAGAAGCCTTCGTGTGCTCCCCCCCACACCCCTCGCCTCTTTTCGCCATCTGTCCGTTCTCTTGGAAATCTGTTCCATCTGACCTCGAGCTGACCAGCGCATCCCTCGTCCCTCCATCCTGCCACGGGCTCCTCCAGACGTCCCCAGCTCAGCTCAGGGGCTTTTAGCTGACTATGCAAATGTCGCCCAGCCAGCTGGTGTCTGCCTCCCAGAAACACATGTTCCAAAGCCCCCCGGACAGCCGGGGGGGAGGAGGGGACAAGTCCCTATGCCCCGGCCCGGGGGCTGTGCGGAGAAAGTTACTTAGCCAGGAATTATTCAGCAAGCAGATGGGAGGAGGGAGGGAAGGAAGGAAGGGGAGCAGAGAAAGTAAGAGCACGGCGCCTCTGCGTGAGCGCACGTAGGTGTGGGTGTGTGGGGTCCCAGGTGTGTGAGCGTGTGGGGTGTGAATAAAGGGATGTGAGGGAGGCGTACAGGTCAGGGGAGGATGTTGCTGGTTGTTTTATGGCCCTTTCCTCCTCATGACAGCTTGTGTGGCATGCAGAAGGGGCTGTAATAGCGCAGCGTAAAGGAGATGCAGCTGGCAGAGCCAAACACCAGGCCCTCAGAAAGAGCCCCTCCAGAGAGGTGCTAAAGCACGGCAAGGCCAGAAGGCCTCATTTTAATTTATTCTTCAAGATCTCTCTCTTCTCCATGCCCTAGCATGTAACCAGCCACCCCAGCTCTCTGGATCCCCATTCACGCAGAGGGAAAAGGCAGAGATGCTGGAATGGGAGCTGAGGGTTTGGGGAGGACTTTGGGGCTGAACCAAGTAGGGAAGGGAGCAGGAGATCATTGCCACAGCACCCCACCAGGGCTAGTAAACACTGCAGGACACGTGCCCAGCCAGAAAGCCACCCGCAGGTAGAAGTCCAGCTCATTTGGATATCTTTACAGGACAAAGACTCTGGCACAGGCATTTCCTGGGGTGCTGGCAAGGAACAGGATTAATGTGATGATAGTTGCTAGGTCTTTGCCATGTGTAAAATTAGAGGAGGTATTGAAGAGAAAAGGCTAAAGCACCCACAGTGCCTCTTGTGGACCCCCTCGGCCAATTTGGTGCCTGTGCTGCTACAGCCAAAGGCTAATGCATCCCATTTCTCGGGCGGAAAGGAAAGGTTGGGTCCGTACATAATCACACTGGGCTTGGCCTCCCTTTCTCCACAAAGTGCAGAAATTCCTTTTCTTTGCCTCTTTCAGGCACACTCCCTCAAGACTTCAGGCTTCTGCGTATTTACTTCTGGACATTTTTACTGCTAGCATTTGAACAAGGGGACAGCAAGTCACATTTCACTGCCTCCCCTAGGCTTAAGAAAGATCAGGACATTGGCTCTTCAAATTTAACAAGATTCCTCTTTATAATAACAACTAAAACTAGAAGTAGCCAAGGTACCTCTCTTCCCCAACCTAAATTTCTCCTGTCACAACAGCAGCTCTGTCCCTCTGATGAGGACCCCCTGGGCTCCCTGGGAGAAGGCAGGATGGCAGCTCCAGATGTAGCTGACAGATGATGCTCTTCCTGGCCATGGGCAAGAACTGCGAGATGGTGAGCTGCCAGGAGCAGCTTAAGGCAGAACTGCAGAGTGTGTGTGTGAGGGAAACTGGAGGTAACAGCAGCATCTATGCAGTGCACAGAACTGCTGGACAATGGAGATGTCTCCTTTGGGTCCTGACTACAGGCGACAATGAAACCTGTCTCCAAGTCAAACCTGATGGTAGAAAAAAAGCCCGTTGTATGAAACAAGCCCAGGCAGTGCCACGTGCTCCTCCTCAGCAAGGTTAGCAGGACACCAATCAAGGTAATTGGGGCTGAGTTTGTTCCCCTAAATGTGCTCAGAGTGTGGGGTAAGGACTGCCACCATCCACAGATGGAAAGGACTGCTCCTGCCCACATCTGTGGCCAGCTGATCTGCATTAGAGTAGCTCCCAGAATATCACAGTGTTTTACAAAGAGCAAAGTGAATGTGAATGGGTATTGCCAGTCCTTAGGTATACGCTGATGTGGTTGGGTTTGGTGTAAGAAAAAAAAAAAAAAAAAAAAAAAGTTGCTCTGTTTTGGTTTGGTTTGGTTTGGTTGTTGTTGTGTTGTTTTTGTTGTTGTTTTTTTGTTTGTTTGTTTGTTTTTGTTTGTTTGTTTGTTTGTTTTTTACTGAAAAAGAAATCTGGATTATGTTTGCTGAACAGCAAGGCTCAACAAAGGCAAAGTGAGGGGAAACCACAGAGCAGGTCAGCAGATCTGAGCATACAGCCAGGACTAAGCATACAAACCAGGCTCTAGCTCTGGCACTTTGAATGTGTGCCAGCTCCCATTGGGGTGCGGGTCCCCTCCAGCCACCACTCCCAGGCTCTTCCCGACCATGGTTTGTGGGGGAGCACACTGCTCCCCAAAGGAGAACAGATGAGGCCATGTTGTTCCGTGGTGAAAGAGGTCTGGGGACATTTCAGCGTGTGCCATGCCATACAGCTTGAATGTACTCATACAGGCAACACTGGAGAAGCCCATGAAAGGGCACCAAACCCCATTTCGAAGAGAAACTCAGAAACTGTAAATCAGCACATGCCCTCCGATCCTCAGTGCGCAGCCAGACCCACCGAGTAGGAGCCAGCACCTGGGCCTATAAACCCTCATCCTGACCACAAAAACAGAACTTGGGCATCCACTTGGCTGCGGCCTCAGGCAGTAGTCCTCTCCTCCTGGCTGCCAGCATACACGAGGAGCCCGGGGCTGGCAGTGCTGCTGCCACCAGTGCCACCCCAAGGGAACGGGAGCGGGGCTGTGTCCCTGCCGGGCTCCCGGCCTCCTCGGGGAGGCTGCGAGGCAGAGCGTGGGCGAGGAGGGGGAGCGGGCTGCCTCTCACGTCTCCTCTCCCTTTGTACGTACCTCCCGGTACGATTATTAAACGCAAATTACAAACGATGTGACCCAAGCGATCTTTATTTCTTCTTTCACCAAGTGGTGCCTGCGGGGTCCTGATTCTGAATTCCGTTTCAATTACCGATGCCATTTTAACACAAAGCGGCTTCTGTCTGCAATTACCGGCACCGACGGCAGCGCAGAGGCAGCTCGGGTGGCAGAACACAAAAGCCTGGCATCTTCCGCCTGTTTAGAAACTTTCATTTGCTGTGATTAAAGGCAGGAGGCGCGGGAGGTGTCTGTACGCAGCAGCGTGCTCTCGGCTGCAGCGCTCCGTCGCGGTGAAGTCCCTGAGAAACCAACCCTCAGCGCTCACCTCCACGACTCGCTGGCTAGGAAGGACTGCAGCTGATGTTCCAGCCGCTGTGATGCAGAGGGACCGGTGGCATTAACCCCATCATGCCTTCACTTAGCGAGCAAACTCTCTGCTTTCACCTGCAAAGCCAAGCAGCCGGGGCTGGGGAGCAGGTCGGTGCGAAGATGAGTATTTTTCCTTTACGTTGGCAAGCTCAAGCACTTAACGCTTTACAAAACAAATTCCCCTCACCTGCACAGGAAATGCAGCCTCCTGTAGGTAGAAGGGTAGGAAATGGCACTCCCACTCAGAGGAGAGGGAGCAGAGGGACCCTCTGGAAGATGCTGTCATGCCCTTCAAAATACTTCCAGAGCATGCATGGAGCGAGTCTCAAGGCTCCTGACCCCAAAATCAGGCTGAGGTAGGCGGTCTGTAGGGTTGGGAAGGCGGCTGGCCCCCAGGTGCTGCACAGCACCCATTTTCCAGCAAGCCCCCAGCAGGGAGTTGAGTGGGTTCCTCTTCTCTAGAGGTTCATTAGGGGTTGCTAAATCCCACAGCCTCCCACGAGGGTGGCTGGGACAGCCTTTGTCCCATTGATGGCAGGCAACCAAGGACACCCTGGTTCTCCCCACCCCACGGTGCCGCACCGTGGGGCACCAAGCGCTGCCTGAGCCCCGTCCCCGGGAGCCGTCAGGGGGTGAGGAGGGGACAATTTACAGCCCCGGTGGCGGAGCCGTTTGTCACGCCGAGCCCTGGCACCTTGTTCTACCCGTGTTGTGCGTGTTTTATTGGTGTTGAGCAGAGGGAGGCCGGAGCAGAGGGGAGCCTGGGAGGAAAGGCACTCAAGTGAAAAATGAACCAAGGCAAACAGGATTGAGAAAGAGAGAGAGGGAGAGACATGCAGGAGAAGGGGGCGAAGGGGCCAGATTATAAAACACAAGACAAATGTCCTCACTGGCAGCAGGGTTAGGGAAAAAGAGGGAGAGGGGAGAAATGAGGGGGGCAGGGGAGGGAAAAGAAAGAGAATAAAGACGGTGCCTTGTGGCCAGCGCTATCCTAGTGGGATCGGGGAGGCTCGTGTAGTCAGAAAAATAATTCTCAGGCTAACAAAGCAAGAGGAGGGGGGCGGGAGGGGAGGAATGCTACAGATCCAAATGGAAAGTGCCCCAGGGTGTCCAATCTGCTGGGTTTAAAAAAAAAAAAAAATCATTTTGCCTCATCCCCTTCCCTCCCCCACCAGGGAGCCGGCTCCTTCCCCGTCCCCCCGCCGCCGCCACCAAAAGGAGCGGGCCCAGGGAGGGAGCAGGAGGTCTGTTTAGAATTTCACATCCCTTCCATCCTTCTCCCTCAGTGCTAAACTTTCAAGACAAAAATCATAAAACGAGGCGCTTTGTTGGCGAGGCAGATTCAGAGATCTTCCTGTTAGGAACAAGAAAGGGAAGAGAGAGACAGAGAGAAAGACAGAGAGATAGCTAGATGGAGGGCTGGCTTTGTGCTTGCAACAAGCCACTAAAGGTGCATTTTTAATTAAATTTATACAAAATGTGTCAGTTTTATCTCTATGTTTCAAACCTGACTCTTTTCTATCAAAGTAAAGTATTGATCTTCACTGCCCCGAAGCTACCTGACTGAATTAAACAGAATAAATAGAAGAAGGACTGAAAGGGCTTAGAAACAACTGCAGAGAGGCGAATGTTTAATGGCTCCATAGTCATTTGCTGCAATTAAAAAACAAAACCGTTTAGAGGGGCTGTTAACACCTTGAAGTCTGAAAATCCTCACTTCAAAAAAGCCCCAAAACAGCTCCCAGGCAAAACATTTTAATTGCCATAAATACTTCCAACCTCCGCCATCGCTGGTGTGTGTGCATGGTGTGCAGACAGACAAACAGAGCCCTGGACCCAACAGGACAGAAACGCAGAGCTGGCAGGGTACAGGTACGCTCTGTAGGGTGCAGACACCCCCAGCCCAGGAAAGGAGTGTGCCCAGTGGGACCCAGACACACATCCACTCTTTGTAAGCAAAAACACCATTAACTGGGCAAGTTAAACGTGGTTGTTTTAGACCCACACACGTATTCCAGGGCCATTTGCCTAATGTGATATTTTTCTCAAAGCTGGCCATACCCAACTGCATATCATGGGTGCTTTACAGGGCCCCCTCTGTGCCTGTCTCATGTCACAAGAAGCTGCTGTGGACTTTGTGCCACAACTGGTCCCACTCGGTCAAAAACTGAGCCGGGGCTGGGACACCTGTGACAAGAGCCCCTGGGACAGGCAGGCCCAGCAACTGCATTAAATGCTCTTAATCATCCTGCAAATTACAAAAGAAAAAAAAAAACATAGGAAAAAAAAAAGCACATTTATATTGACTTGGTTAATCTCAAAGCATGTGCTACTTACCCAAAAAAAACTTACTAAAGCCTTTCTGAATGCCCTGCACATCCCTCAAAGTGGGGATCTCCCATCCCGTCTCTGGGGTCCTGCTAGGGTTGAGCTCAGCAGAAGAGCTCAATTTGGAGACTTTTTAGAGGGAGACAAGCAGGCTGAAGAGCCCTATCGGCTTTGGGCTTCCAGAGTTTGGCATATCCACCCATTTATTCAGTGGGTTGATTCACCGAGCCACCCGCACACATAACCCTGCAGGCCACAGGGAGCCACACGCTTAGCTCCACTTTGGCTTCGGACCTCGAAGCGCTGAGAAAGTTGCTTGACTTGGACCGAATCCTCTGGCAGTCTCCCAGGGCACTTTCCTGGCTTTGTGGGCAGTTTCGCTGATCGGGGCGATGATCAAAGCAAGCCTCCAGCCTATCGCTCGGACTGGGAGTCCGTCTTTTTCACCGCTTCAGAATGTCCCACAGCACCAAAAAAGGTGTCCCTCATCATTTCAGTGCCAAAAAGCATCCTGAGAATTTCCCTTACTTGGATCTGGAGCAGGATGACTTTTGCTGGAGGAGCAGGGTCAGATAATAAAAGCTCAGACCAGCTCTTAGTGCCTTATTAGTTTAGGCAAGTAAACTCTGCATTTTCTCATCTTTCAAACATTTTGTTCAACGTTTTGTTCAATTCAGTAATTGTCACTTGTTGTCTGCCATCAATAATCGGCTATAAAACAGCCACACTCTGTAGGTTTTTTTTTTTCCCTGACATTTTCTTGGGTGGAAGAAAAGCGAGGCAAAAGATTTCCTGGGAGTAAGAGGACACTGCCTGGAGGCTGCAGCGTGGATGTCACCATGCACAGCTCCTGCCTGCTGTTGGTAACAAACCCCGTGTTTTCAAGGCATCTGCTTAGCCATACACCTGGGTCTGTGCTGCTGCAGCTCCTAACCAGCACCTGAGCTGCAGGTGGATGCTCATCGCAGTCGGCTGAGATGCTGAAAAGCAACAGAAGCGCAGGGACGGAGAGCAGCGCGCTGCTTGACAGCATTTCAGAGCCGTGCTCCCGCCTGAGCACCGAGTCCTGCCCTGTCCCCTCCGTGGGCCTGCAGCCTCTCAGGGGTGGAGCAGCCCTACAAATCTGAGCCAGGTGCCATATTCAGTAGCAGGGGGTACATACGCGCTCAGTCAACACCACGGCGTGTGCATCCCAAGCGAACCGTCTGGGAACCAAGGAACCTGGCGCTGAGGTTGAACGCTCCCGCTGCTCCCTGCCAAGCTCCTGCTGCTGCACTTCAGAGCGCTTTGCTTCGTTACGGACCCCTGATTAACACTTTCTAAGCATTTCAGCCCACCCTCCGGTCACTTTACGGGTTGCAATGAATGCAGATTGGAGTTTATGGGTTCATAAAAGCGTGAATTAAGTCAACAATTTTTCCCCCAGCCTATTTGCACAGCCCTTCCTCGAACGACCTGGCCCTTCAGACAACACAAATATTTCAGCTCAAGCGAACTACCCAGCAAGGCATTTTTAAGGGGTCAGACTCAAACCAGTGCCCAGGAAGCGCTGTGCAGCCCGGTGCTTGCAGCTCTTCCAGCCTCTCCCCCGACATCCCCTATCTTTGGGCTGTGGAAAACGCTGTCACCCAGCAATCTGCCCCTTTTCCTGCTTGCTGCGTATCGCTGCTGTGATCAGCCCTATCTCTGCGAGGAGGAGGGGCTGGCTGACCAAATTTCTTTAATTAAAAGAAAAAGGATCAGGTTTATTCCAGATAAGCAGGCAGGATTAAAACAGACAGAAAGAATAGACAAGGGGCAGCTGTCAGCACTCCAGCCGATCCAGCGCGATTATTAATAACGATAAGCAGGAGAAGAGGGCTAATAAAGGGATAATGAAGCGGTCCTGAAAGTGACAGGAGATGCAGCCCGATAAGAGGCCATGTGGCCCGGAGCTGCCCCAGCCCCAGCGAGGTTTGCTGCAGAGCATCTCACTGGGGCCAGCTCGGGGAGCGGACACCCAGAGGAATGGTTCTTGGTATCTACGAGACCTTCCCAGTCTGGATTTCTGCTCTCAGCTCTTGCAGTGCCCCCACTCTCTCTCAGCACATCCCCAATATGCAGGCTGCCTGTGTCCTGGTTCACACTTGCGGTTGTCCAAAAAGGTGGAGGGATGTGGCTGGAGAAAGAGCAGCCAGTGGAGAGTTGGCTCTGGGTGCCCTTTCCTGAGGGAAAGCACACGTGCAGGGCACAAAACACAGACAAAAAGTGCTGCAGCCTGGAGGCAACACGTGCACCCACCTGTACCAGCTGGATGCAGGTCCTGGCCACGGTGCCACTCATCGGAGGGGAAATACAGAGGGCAAAGTTCTTTCCTGGGAGCCATTAAGCAGTGAATGAGAGCCTGCCGAACAGCAAATCCAGGCTCTGTTCTCTCTGTTGGGGAGAGGCTCAAATCGTCTTTTGGGATACTCAGCAGAAGTGGGAAACAAGAGGGAGAATGAGGAGTCGGCGCCACACAGCAAGCTGCAGGAGGCCACATGGCTGGAGAAGGGTGGGCTTGCTCAGGGAGCACTCTGGGAGGAATTAAGGCTGTTTGGGACAAATTTAGTCTCTTTTCAATTCAAGCATCCCGCTTTCACCCCCAAGCCTAGAACATCTTCGTCACAGAGAGGAAGACTGATGAAGACCATGGGCTGAGCCCCCCCCTGCTCTGCCAGGGCTGATGGGGAGCAAGGCCCGAGCGAGGAGCGGGAATTGGGCTCTGGCTCGCGCCGCCTGGCTCCGTGCTCTTGCCACTCCAGGTCACCACAGCAGATGCTGGGAGCATATGCCATGAATTAATTCCGCTTTCCCTGAGACGCTCCGGCGAGAGGAACGGCAGCGCCTTTCCAGCTTATTACCATAGGAGCCCCCCCACCTCCCGTCACTTTGTCACACTTCATAAAACAACCAGCCAGGGTCCCTTTAAGAGGCTCCAGGCTGGCAGGCAGGCTCCCTAGTGGAAAGTTGCTAGGCCTGGATTTTTTTCAGCTTTTATTTTCTACACTTTCATCCAGAGCTGTGTGTGCAGACTGTCCCAACACCCCCTCACCCCTCCCCAACAAACTGTACTCTAGTAAGGCATCTCCACTAAGCCAGTCAATACTATACCTATTATAAACAAACCCAAAGATTCTTAAACATGATAGGACCTAGAATTCTTTTTTTTTTTTTTTTTAATTTATGAATTTCTTTTGCATTGTCTGTGACGAGGCTAACCGCTCACCAGGCCTTGGAGAGGCACTCGAGGGCACACTGCTACACCACACCTCACCCTCCGTGATGCAGGGCTGAGGGGGCTGACAAACTTCACAGGATGGCCCTGCAGCCTTACTCATCAGCACTTGTGAAACACAGAGAATCTCCCTTGATCAAAGTGGTAAAAAACAGTTTTTTTTTTAAAAAAAAAAAAACTACTCCTCAGCTAGGCACAGCCCAGATGGCTGATACAAGATCGCTGGAGCAGGGCACACAGTTCTGCCCTCACTTCTCACTATGCCTGAGGATCAAAGAGTGATACACCTAGAAAAAAATTACACCTGCCATTTCCTCCTCTGCACACTCTTCCACTGACTTTTCAGAAATGCAGGCTCCTGAGCAGCTCTGTGACAGCCTCCACACGCTGGTGCTTCACCAAGAGCTGGCCTGGGCTGGCAGAGGCACCTCCTTGTTTCTTTTCTGCACCAGGACCTGAAAGGGAGAAGGCATGATCTCAGCCTCTTCCCAAGCACCGCAACCAAAACACAACTGCGGAAGGAAGGCAAGAGGGAACAGCTTCCTGGAGAAAGGCGAGGAACCAGACAGCTCACCTCCCTTCTTCCAACTGGGGAAGTAATTGAAAAGACATGGAAACAAGTCTCAGTCTATTAAGTTTATTGAAGGAAATTAAAGAGACAACTTGACCACAGTGCACATAAATACTTGAGCAAGTAGAAAATATCTGACAGCATGGCTTATCTGGGAAGGTGAAAGCGTAATCAGACTCAGGGAACAGAAGATGAAACAAAAACTGAGTCTAGAAATAAAGCAGATTTTCAATCACAAGGGCAGTCACCTGCTGGAATAATGAACCAGGGAAGACTTTCAACTACACTGCCTGTCTTTCTAAAAGGCAGGCGAAGCTCAGCCACATCTCACTGGACTCTGCCACGGCCTGTATTATAGCAGGTCAGACAAAATGATCAAAGCCGCTCATTTTCCCATAAAACAGATGAGGCTGTGATTTTTTTCAGGCCCATTCCCAAACTCTGCCCAGGTATGTTTTGGGCTCCCAAGGTCCCAACCTGGCCCACGCACTTTTGTCTCCCTCCCACCCTGAGGCCCCGAGGCACGGGGAGGCCGACAGGACTCTGCCCCAGGCACACTCCTCTGGGGGATTTTGTGCAGCTTTACAGCAGCTCCTCCAGCACGAAGCCACCACAGCTCAGCAGCAAAGGCCTCGTTAAATCCCACAACGCTTCTCGTGCACTCTGTTCTCTCCTGCCTCTTCGCCAGCACCTGCTCTGCCCTTGCTCCCCTCCAAACGTTACACAAACCGTGTTCCCAATCACCCACCCTCCTTATTCCTCTTGCCCCTACCCTTGCTCCAGGCCCCCCCTGTGCCTCAGATGGCCCCCCATGCCCTCTCACCCTCCTACCTCTCACCAGAAAGGTCTCTGGGGGTCCCGTGTCCCTCCTGCTCTTGCTTCAAAGGGTGCTTTCCTCTTCGTCTTGATTCCTGAAGGGTCTGCGTGGCCTCTGAGGGGCTCAGCGCTGTTTCACAGCCCTGCTGCACTTCTCCTCCCTCACTGCTGGGGCAGCAGCCTCACAGGGGTGCTCTGCCCGCCCAGGAAGATCAGAGGCAGAGGGTGAGATGGGCAGGATGGTTGGTGCCACACACGGCTGCTGGAGGAGCAATGGGCTTGGCACAACCCCTGCCTGGAGCGCTTGTGCAGCCTACATTTAGGCTGCCATCCTAAATGCTGCTTAGCTTTCCCCTCTTAGTGCTCTGAGTGGCCAGCAATGCCACCTCGCCACGTCCCTAAAGAAAACTCCACAAATATGCCACATGTCACAGAGCCAGTCTCAGGCTGGACAGCCAAAGAGTTGGATTCGTAGATCACCCACTCTTGTGACTCAGGCCTCTCAGCTTTTGTGGTCACTGAAAACTGGTTGATTTGCACTGAATACGGTGGAACCAGGCAAGCAGCTTAGAGGATCAGTGTGGATTAGTGCCTCAGCTCAAGTAGAAGGGAGAGAGCTCACACTCGATGGTCTGTCATTTGTAACTGAGAGCAGAGACTCTGCTTTCTCTGTTATCCTTGAGATAGGAACTGCACAAATCTACATCCCATTCCTCCCTCTCTTTACCATTCTTTTCCTCTCACACAGGCTTGTTGGGCTTGTCTAATATACTAAGCTACTTTAGTTCCTAAACTTAGTATGTGTTTTTATTTTTAATAATTATTATTATTGTTCGTTTTTTTTTGTTTGTTTGTTTGTTTGTTTTTTTCCAGGAATGTAGGAAGAATCCTAAATTCTCTTTGGCCTTGGTGTGTCAGTGAAAAAGAGACATTGGCCCAGCTGGGAAGTTTCTTTTCATGCCAAAACAAATTTCTCTGCTCATGGAAAGATTTCAGGACTATTGTCCACACACTGAACCCAAAGCTTCTCTCTCACCTAATTTTCTACTTAGAGGGGAGATTTCTTGATTTTACCAAACTTAGCACCTCCTTCAGACAGATGATCCTTCTCCTGTTCTGGTGGCCCCAGGCTGGGACCCAGTTGCTTCTCTCTTGCTGGTAGATTTTTTTTTTTTGGCCTGTCAACTCTGATCTGAAATTTTTCAGAGTACTCAGCTGTCCTGCTCTCGGTGCAAGAATAAGAATGCAGCGCTCCATTAGACCGACCAAACAAGCTAAGAAAAGCAACACAATGAGCCTTCCTCCCAGCACCTGCACTGCCCCCCAGAAGTATACAGCAAGATCCTCCAGTGGGACAAGGCTTTGAAGGACATTGGCTTAGAAGTAATATTACTGTTTCCTGCAAATAATGACCACGGTTCTATGGGGACAGGGCATTAACAGCTAAATGGATTTTTTTTAGGTGACAATGAGAGTGGGTTACTTGGTTCCAAGGAAACACACACCGGGGAGTTACCTTGTTTCAGAGCAGCAGGCTTCGTTCTTTCACGTGTGGAATAAACGGTATTATCTTTGCAAGCTACCTATTGCCTGGAGCCATCTCCTTCCAAACTGCGTTCTCATCTGATTGCAAAAGCTAAGCAGGTTGGGCCTGGTCAGCCCTTGGCTGGGATTCCTGAAGGGAAAAAGAGGTGCTAGAAGAAGCAGAGGTGGCAGTTTAATCGGTGATGCTGTTTCCTCCAAGTCAATACAGAGGTGATGTCCCAGGGGAAAGGTTAAACTAGCACGGGATGGCTGGAGGCTGCTGGATGAAATGTAAAGCACATCTCCTGACAATGTGTGGCATCTGTTGTGGGCAGATGATGATCTTGATGTCCTAGGCAAACAAATTGTATCAACCTAAGCTCCTCTGATAGCTATCACAGAAAACCACACTCCATTCTGTGGCTTTGTAAGATGGTCCCCCAGAGAGGCTGAAATTTTGGTTGAAGAAAGATTGACTGCTGCAGTTATCTGCAAAGGTGCTGCAGTGAGGTGGAAATGACTGCTCGTAAGTAAATATTTTCTTGTGTTTGGAATTCTTCATCTCTTTGGAGAACAAAGAGTCTCATTACAAAATATCCAAAACTCCTCCTGAGCCCAGTTTTCCTATGGAGCAAGCTCCTATTTATTTCCAGTCTGAAATTAATTCTCAAATACAAACAAATGAATAGAAAATTAAAGTGATAAAATATTTACAGTGAACATGTGTAAGAGGAGATGTCTGGTGTGCCAGTGCTCTAGGGCAGACTGATGTGGTCCTCTCTCTCAGACTGTCCCAGCTCCCACTCAGTCACTAGTTCTGAGGATACCTCCGTGAAGAGATGGTCCCAATCCCAGGTGACATCATCCTACCAGAAGGAAAAAGATTAAACATACTGTAACATTACTGGTGACTCCCAAACTAGCGACTCGCTCTGAATGATGCCCCTGCCATGGAAGGCAAAGACTTTGTTGGCTAGGATAGGAACCCTAGTGAGAATGAAAGGTAAATCCATGCTACAATTTAAAGATTTTGACAGAATGATGCATGTTCTCAAATCCAGTAAAGGACACATTTTTGGTATTGTTAATCTTAGATACTCTCACTCAGAGTACAAGGAGGAGCCATAAAAATCTTCCACCCTTCTACATGTCTACTGGAGCATCTGCAATTTTGGGCTGCAGAAATCCTTTGTTTCAAGTCCCGAGCTTCTGCCTGTCCATTTGTTCCAAGGTTCTTCTGTGCTGATTTAAAATTGCCCTCTGCCCCAACCCTAAATGCTGTCTGCCTGGTTCTTCTGTACCACTCTGCAGAACCACCTGGAGAGCATGGTGGCTACCAGGACCGTACAACAAAGCACTGTTTCTCTAGGGATTTGTGGCAGTACTAGGCTCTTCACAAGCTCATTACTATCTCTTTCAGACTGAAGGAGGTCAATCACACACACAGAAACACCTATAAACCTTTAAAATAATCTGCTGGGGAAATTAGACCTCCATCAGCTTTAACAAGCTTCTCTTCACAGACTCCTCCTCACATCTCTCTCCCCCGTGACACCAACAGAGGCCTAATTTCAGAGTACAACCTGAGAAATATAAGAAGCTTTTATCTTACTGGTGTTTCCAGAAAAGTCTCACCTCTCGTAGTTCATGTTCTGGAGCCAAAACTTTGGTGAGAAGCTTTAGGTCAACCTCGCCATCCTATGAAAACACACATGATCATACTCTTACAGACACAGAGAAAGCATCATTTCACCTGAGATGGTGTTGCTAGAAATATAGACACAGTATTTTGCCCCATAAGCGATATAAGCCTTATCTAGAACAGGACCTCACACAAGGTGCCTCATATGAGCAACAGATACTATACCCACACTGTCTGCAGGCACTAAGAAACCTGAAAAGCACCTTGCAGAAAGGAAAAGACTTGCAGGCAGACCAGAAGGTGTTTGGATCATAGGCTGTACATTTTATGCAGCTGAGTATCACTGTTGAGGATGAAGGGGAACTGAAGGAGAGGAAGTTGCACTGGTCACCCCACAGCAACAACCACTTACCAGAGTCTGAAAGGCTGCAAACTTCATCAGATCTTTGTCCAGGTCATGGTATGTCATCACTCGGTTCACCTGCACACTGCAACCAGAAATAGGCAAAACACAAGCCTGGTAAGTGTGGAATCACATTTGAGGAGAACGGTGGCTTGAACAGGAGTCTGGGGACACCTGTCTCAAGTGCCCATATTCATCACCTAACATGGACACTTGAGGTCAATGTCCACAGGCAGAAGCACATCTCATTCAGCAAATGAATGGTCATTGACAAATCTGTGTGCTGGGTTGTACAGATGCATAAAAAAGGGTGTGAGGCAACCAGGGATTCCTTTCGAGAAGCCAGCATGCCAGAGAGAAAATCCACAAACTAGCTGCAAGGGCCAGAAAGAAAACAGAAAGGTAGTGAACATTCAAACATACATACCCAGAAAATAACAGCCAAAATGACTCTCCTAGCTTCCCAGCATGTAAAGCATCCCCTAAGAGCCTCACCATACAA
This sequence comes from Anas platyrhynchos, assembly GCF_047663525.1. NCBI lineage: Eukaryota > Metazoa > Chordata > Aves > Anseriformes > Anatidae > Anas > Anas platyrhynchos. Next base: position 23,800,388 of record NC_092591.1, read on the forward strand.
GCTATTGAACAGTAGGGACTTTGAAATTTCCATGTCTGAGCTGAGTAACAGCTATCAAATATAATTTCTTAAAATGTAGGCTCCAAAGATGGTCAGGGGGCAATATACTGGCATGCCATGCTTCCCTTTGCAGGTTATGCAATCCTGAGAAGACCTGTATTAATTTATCTTCTGTTCATGTTTGCCCCTGAAAATTACTTGTCTTCTATTGCAGAGTGACTATGGATACAGGAAGAACAGATGGGATTATACAAAAGAGAGAAAACAAATAAATGAACTCTGGTGAGAGAAAAAGTCATTTTTGATTCACTATTGTAAAGCGTCGTTTAATTATATTAACAGCTATTTAATTACAATACCCACTCCATATGTGTAAGAGAGGCATCTGTGGTCAGGAGGAAGACATCCACCTCTCCAGACAAGGCTCAACAGAAATCCTAGGCCATGATCTTGGCCATAGGCCCAATAGGAGAAAGAAGAATTTCCTGATACTTTTAAGATAAAAAACGCCAAACTTCCATTTATTTTATTTTTTTTAAACTGACTGGTGTCCTAAGAGTTATCACTGACTGTGATAACACCTTCAAACAGGATTGCACTTTGCAAATTAACCAGGCACTTGAGTGAGAAGGCTATCATGTGGAGGGCAAAACTGTGTGTAATCAAAATGTGCATGAAAATGTGTGTGTACCGGAGGCATTTGTTATACATGCAACCTTGAATCAGGCAAATCTTAACTTTTCACTTACATTTTGCAATATCAAATGTGTTGCTCTAATATACTTTTTGTATATATAGAGAGAACATGCAGTAATTTCTATCTCTGTGTAGTAGGAACCAAGTTTCCCCTGTTCAGCCTGGAGCCCCACTGTCACAACACACGGCATCGATTGCTGCTGAACGGCCGTGCCACCGACATCCATGGCACATGAGATAAAATGGAGTTTAATTTCAACCAGCCATTTCGCACTGCAGATGAGAGCCTCCAGAGCACCTGGCAGTGCTTTTACCTGGGGGGAGCTGCCACTTGCATGGCCAGATCTTCCTCCTGGACTTCCTCCAAGTCGGGGATCACAGGAATGTCTGCAACAAGAGAAAGCAACAGCTGTAAGTGGGAAGTGTTGTGCTCTCCTCTCACTAGACAAAGGCTCCCTTGCTTCACAGATATGAAACAGCCTGTCTCTTGTTAGAGGAAAACATGAGGCAGTTATTTAGCAATGATTAAAAATATATTGTTTAATATTAAAAAGAAGGTAATAAAGCTTTAATGCTTGGAGTCAAAAGAAATCTGACCAGAGAAGCAAATTCAGGCTGGGGAGAACTCAATAGCCATGGACTGAATTTGAAGACAACCTTAAAGCTGAAAAAAGCTGGCTGCCTACCTGCCATCATCCTAAGACTGGCAACAACTTGCCTCCTATAAGATGTGTGATCTTTTGCTCAGCTCAGCCACCAGTTTCCTAGAATCTGTTAGGAATGAAACATGGGACAGAAACTGGGAGAAGCCACGTGAACCTGCATGTTGAAGGGGATGCTGGCTGGGTCTCACACTGTGCAGAGGACTTTGACCTTTCTGATAGCTAAGGAAGGAAGTGCATGTGGTCCAGCTGATACAAAGCCTAGGGAAGATGCACTGTGTTGTAATGTCAGAAATCTTTTCATTTTTTCCAGTGTGAATCCGGAATAGCTGATAAAGGTCACTAGATATTCCCAGCACGAGGGCTGTGGCTACTCCACCTAAAAAGGATGCTAGAAACAAAAGAAGGGAGGAGAGCAGAAAAAAATGGGTGCACAGTGAATCCTGCTAAAAGAGCAAGGCTCGGGAACACTGGATGCTTTTTGGTCTAAGTACTGTAAACATTTGGAGATAGGGCAAAAAAGGAGAGGGGAAGAAAAAGGAAAGTATCTGGAGGAGCAAAGCAAGGACAGAATATGCTAGCACAGAGCTCCTTTCAAGACTGAAGGCTACTAAAGTTCTCTGTGGTCCCTGAGCACTCAGACTGTGGAGATGGTCAGCTCTGGGAAGAGGTTTCCCTCACACACGGTGGGGACAAAGCTGACCCCTCCAGTGCTGGGGCAGGCAGGCTGCTCCTGCCTCAGCCAGCAGTGTGGGGCCGTGTTACTGCCGGGCCACAGCAGGCGGCTGGGCCTGCCTTTGCCCAGTTCTGCAGCCCAGGCTGCCATGAATATTCAGGAGCTGGAGAGATGTCCCCACCTGTGGCGCTCTGAGCAGGGTCTTGCTGAAGAGCCCCTTGTCCGGCCGCCTGTCAGACCTCCACAGGCTCTCAGCTGCCCTCTCCTGCCTGCCGTCCCCTCCCGGGCTCACCGGGGTGGGAGGCAGCCGTGGCCCAGCTGCACGGGCCATGGGTCAGCCTGGGCTTCATCGTCGGGGCCGTTCGGTGCCGCCACACAGTGGGATTTCTCACTAATTGGCTGCCGGGTGGAGGGGCTGAGCGGGACGGCGGCTGCAGAGAGAGCCAGGCCGAGGCGAACGGCAGTGACAGCTTGGCCGATCTCAGCAGAGCTGTGCCTTCGAGCTCCCCAGCCACCCGAGGAACAGGTGCCTGCAAAGCGGCTTTCTGGCTACGGCGAACTTGCCAAAGACGTTTAAAGGAAAACTGCAGCAACAGGCCTCCAGGATGGTGCGTGCAAGAAATGCCTCGCCACGGTGAGAAACAGCCCAGTCTCTCCAGATCTATTTCACCCCTTTCATCGGGAGACTGCGAAGGCTGCTCAGCAAACAAAAGGAAATGAAGAGCTACCTGGGAGCTGAGCTACCCCCAGCCACCGGGCAGCATTTCCTATAGAAGGAGAGGGTCAGATCCTTCTCCTCTTTTGGCAGCACAACCAGGTGTTCACAGCAAACTGAATTTCTTCACACAGTGCTCTTTTTGGGGTCCCTTCTTCCTGTTTTTTGCCTTTGTTGATCTCTTTTTGAACTAGAGAAAACTGTAGTTAGTGTTCTTATCTATGATGCACCCTCCGTTTTTGCAGGTTCCTGAAAAGTCCTGGATTTGCCAGTGCTGATTTTATCTCATTGCCATCAAATTCCATGGAGAGATTCCCAAGCACCCTGCCCAGTATCCTCTACTCTGTATTTCCAAAATGCAACCACATAGAAATTCTTTCCAAAAGAAATTCAAGGCTCCAATATTTTATAGGCGCTTTGAAAATACTACAGACAGAAAAAGTAGAAATGCTCTGGGGGCTCCTTCCTGCCCCTCCAACAAAGGCAACTGCACGATTGTTCTTAATGCAAAGTGCAGGTGATTTTGTCCATTTCTAGGCTGAGGCAATGCCCTTTAGGACTGTCAGACTGACAGGAATTATAAGACAATATCAGCTCCCTAAGCTAACTGCTATCAGTAGCAAATCGGGCCTGAAATATCTGGGTCTTAATTTCACTTGTTGCTCATAACCTCCCCCTCCCTCTGCCAATTCCTGTGGTGCCACATCTCCACAATCCCTCTCCTTTCTGTCTCCTTACAGTTCTCAAAGTGTCTCCTTTCTCACTTTATTAGCAAGTAGCCAACTCCTTCTCATTCGGTCTCCAGCCCCCTAATCACTCTTGTTACTCTTCTTAGGGTTTACATCTCTTTTTTTTTTTTTTTTTCCCCCAGTAAGCTTTTTCTCATAACACAGCCAAGTCATGGCACTATGTCAGCTGTACCACATGGGCTACAGTGCTGCAAGAATATTGGCATATTCTTTAATATTCCCATTAGGTGTAGTGAGACTACTTATATGTAATAGTAGTACCTACAGAAGTTTCACAGGACCATGTTCTCCCAGTCTTGCAGTGCAGCATGCATTCAGCTGGAAAAGGTTTTAGGTTTTCCCAACAACAAGGCCCCATTACAAACTCTCATTCTGTGTTCTTTGCCCTGTGACCCACTGTTTTCCCTCCTGTTGAGTGTGTGGGTTTCAGCTCATTCCCCAGAACACTGACAAGCCTGTGTTTCTGGTGAGGAATCTTACCACATAATTTACTGCCAGGCTCCCGTGCCTGGATTCAGTCCCCATGTACATAAGCTTTAGAAATAATTTCACAACATACCTACATGGCAAGGAGCTGCCTGTGTGCAAAAGGGAACACTTTCATGGCTATCACGTCTCTGCAAGCAAGTGAACTCATGGCCTGGACATTACGAAAACAAGATGTTTTGAACATGAAAAGAAGGGATAGCCTCAAAACCTGGAAACAAAAGGTGATTCTCTGCAGACTAGCTTTAGGTTTTTCTTTTTTCTTTTTCTTTCTGCATAATTTGGCTGCATTTGGAAAAGAGAGAAGACTCCATATCATTTTTAAACAACTATTTTTTATCAAAACTGTAGGCAAATCTCAGAAACCACATGAAAATCTCACAGCTTCAGCTTTTCTTCCCCCACTTTCACATTCTTTCCTGCAGACTTTGAAATCAGAACAAACTGATATGATAATAATAGTAAGAAACGTTAAAATAAAACTTGAACTACTAGTGAAGAATTTAAAATAGGGCAACAAACTGGGTACAAACCACATTACTGACCTTGGTTTTCCAGCTGGCCTACGAGCCCTGTGCTATAGATGAATGCTTCCTACGCAGCCCCCCTCAGACGGTCTTCCCTAGGCAGAACTCCTCTGAATCCCCATTTCGTATGGCAGATTTCAGGGAAAATGTTCCTACAAATAGCACTCAACTCCTCCTGAGTATCCTAATTTCATTTGAGCTGAAGGGAAGGGAGAACAGGTGGGCACACCTGCCAGGCAGTGCTTTAGAAGCAGTAGAGATGTGTATGCAATAGAAGGTGGAGGGGGTAACAAAAAACAATCAGCGTGTACAGTCACCTTAAAGAGAAATGGATGAGGCTTCTCCTTATTGCTCAAAATAACTGGGAACACAATGAAACAAAGCCTTTCCCCATAGATTTCTCAGCCCAGAAAAAGAAACAAGATACTAGCTTCAGCAACAGCTCATGATAGAGACGTAAAATACTGAGCACCAAATGCTGGATGACCATTGCAGACTCCCCTCTATCTCCTAGGTGATGGTGAACAATAGTGAACCATCAAAAAATGAAGCCAAAATCAGTGCAGCCACAAAGACTTAGGAGACACCAGGACCAATTATTGGCTAACAGGGGAGTTGCAATATGCTGCACCAAACAATAAACAAGGAATAGCCATTTTTAAAGTCATACATAAAGCAGGGCTCTGCGTGTTCATCCTAGAGTGCATGCAGTGCCAGCACCTTTTTGCCCCTTAGCAAATGACTTACTGACAGCTGAGGACAGCAATGGAAGAAGGTGACAAGCAGGAGACAGAAGAGCCTGCACCACCCTACAGCCCAGGTGCTCCTGCAGGTTGTGGAGTTGCACTTCCCCTGCCAGGCAGAGCTGATTTTTGGTTTAGTAGCAACACCTGCAGGCTGGGTCCCTCAAAGTGCTGCAAGCTCACAGTAAAATCTGGTCCTGGCCCCACAGAACCGAATTCTTTGTTAGAGAAAAAGTGGGGACAGGCAGAATCTGTTCAAGGGCAGGCAATAAATCAGTGTATGTAAAAAGCATGTCCCAGGTCAGGCCTGCAGTTATTCAGCTGTGTGGCTGCCACTTACTTGCTCACTGAGCTGTTTGAAGAGCCAAAACCCTGCCACACCTCAAAATGCCTCCAAAAGAATGCCTCCATCACACTTCATCTGATCCAACTTCTTCCAGCCAGGTGAGCCTTCCAGAGGCCAGCACAGAGCAGGCATTCCAGCAGCAGGGACTGAGCTGTCCTCTCTGTTCATTGCCACATCCAGAGAACAAAAAGGGCAGCGGCTTCTGGAGCTGGCAGTCCCCTGCCGCTAAGCAGGCATGAGAATGAAACTAACTTTAGTTTAAGTTACTCGCTCCTAAAATGTAAAAACGAGATAATTACAATATCTCTGCTGCTGCAAAACTTTGTTTTACTGAACGCTGTTACCTTCTGCATCACGTTTGGGGAATTTTAAACAGGCAAATGGAAGAAGGTCTGATTGAAGATGAAGTTAAGTGAAAGAAATTGGTCTCATTTAGCACATGACAGGATTCATCTGTGTTCTCAAGTCCACTGAGGTAGCATCATGGGCGTTTCATATTCATGAGCTGCTGCGACACTGTGTCCCCTCATTTACAAAGCACCGTGTTCAGCAAATTCTGTCCCTATGGACACTCCGTGCATTTCATGGTCTTGTCAGAGAGACATCAAACACTTCAGTAACCAAATACCAGAAAATGGCTTTAATTAGCGCATCTCAATGCAATAAATAATTTTCCTCTCTAAGTGGAAAAATGGAGAATTAAAAAAAAAAAAAAAAAAGGATTTTTTAAAGAAAAAAGTGGAAAGCAACAGGCAAAAAAAAATCTTCAAAAAAACATAAGGAACAAGGGACACATACAGCTTCTGCTGAACACACAATCAAGCTTGAAGCCTCTTGGAAGCTTTCTCAAGAGAGCAGCAGGCAAATGGAGAAGATAAAGAATACATCTTTGGACGCTGGGACATTAATTTCATAGGGATACCTTTCCCTGACTGAAACTGCCCTAGCAGCAGGCTGATACTGAACAGCGTACGTGCCTGATCAGCCAGCAGGGAGATGAAAACAGCAGGGTAAAAAAGCAGGCGGTACCACAGCTGCTACGGCGCTGCCTTAAAAGCTGAGACAAGCAGAGGATAACCTGCCTGTCCCATGCCCCAAAACGCCCTTTAGAGAAGAGAACGGTAACAGCACAACCTAGGCAGCTGAAGGGAAAAGTCACCCAGTGGGCAGTTGTCAGGGGAGGCACAGGATGTGTGTGGGTCATGCAGTAGATGCAGTGCTGACCCTCCAGCCTTACCTTACAGAGGCACCAGACAAAATCATTTTTAAGTCAGCCTCAACGCTCTGACGATACTGCCAGCTAGATGGAGGGCTGCCTGGGAGGTCGGGTGGTTCACCGAGACATCCCGCTTGCTTTGATAAAGCCCCTTGCTGTCTCAGACTGCTCAGCACAGTGTGACTTGCGCCTCACGTGACACTTTGCTGGGGCAGGCGTCAGGCACATTTGCTGCTGCCACAAAGCCTCTGCTCGGTTTCAGTCCCTGGGAAGCATGAAGAGAGGTAGAGAGACACTGCTGCAATGCCAGGAGCAAACCAAGGAACGGTTTTGCTGCGATGCAAACCAAGGAGCAGTGTCAGGTGAGTCTCTGAGCTCTGTGCTGGGCTTCACCAGGCAGTAGCCTGTGCTGTACTGTGCAAGAAGACCAGGCACCAGCAGCTTGAAAAGATGAGGAACCACATAATGCACAGGGTTTTCACCAGCAGCAGAAGACAGGTGGGCTGGAGGCCAGGTTCAGGACCCAGCATCCAACATATTCCTGAGGTTATCAGCATCTGCAGTGGCCAGACACCTCCTAGCCTCACCAGCAGCCCACTGACAGCGTACTGTCCCTGCCCTCCTTTCTGTAACATCTGTTTTCCTCATTTCAAAGCTGTTCCCAGCTCCTTTGCAGTATTCCCCTGCTGAGATGCACTTAGGAGGTGGTGGGGCAGCAAACGAGAAGGCACGAGGTACTGAGGGAGGGTCTGGTGAACTCAGGAGCACAAAATCCTCCCCAATAACACCGGAGATGAGTGATTTTGTGTTAGAGCTTTAGTGTGGCAGAGAAAGAAGCTTCTCAAATGCTCCTGTGGAAGTATGTTCAGGAGCAGCCGTTTCTGATTCTATTTCATCCTCTTCATGTAACGCTGGAAAAACAAGACAAACTACATTTCTTTTATGCTAAATCCTTCGGTTTTTTATTTTTTCTTATATATATTTATTAAAAAATGCCTCTTTGATCGGCAGCACCCATGACATTTCCACATCCAGCAACTCCTCAGAAGCCTCCCTCCCTCCACACAAGGCCACCGCTGCTGACAGCCAGCTGGGTTTGATCAGAGCCACTCAGAATCGGATTTTCATAAGACAGATGAGGAATCTTACTGCTGCTCTCTCTCATATCAGATGAGAAACTAAGGGGGAGGGGGAACGGGTCCTGGGGGAACGACACTACAATCAAGGGCTACGCGGTTCTCTCTCTGTCCCTCCACTGCTGCAATTTTCAAAGAAGTTTGCCTTAGGCAGTTTTAAATGATGGTGTCTCAATTCTGTAATCATCTTTCAAGAGCTTTTTCTTAAAGGGTATTTTAGGTAAACCTAGTCCGTCAACTACACTTATGGACTCAGCAATCACAGGACCAATATGGCTCTGTACCTACCATGTCGCAGAATTTAGTGGTGGAAGATGCTTAGCTGGAGGATTTTTTAAGCCCCAAACAAGCTGTGCTTCCTCCCTTGCAATTAAACTGCCCACTGCCCCCTGACAAGTGGTTAGTCACTCCAAACAGCACTTCAGCCACATCCCCTGGGGATATGATATCTGCTCCACCACATCCACTCTGCCTGCCAAGACAGAGACTTCCTCGAACACCCCAGGCTCTAGATCCCCATGTTGTCAGCAGTCCCTGGAGGAGTTCAGGCTGGACCAGCGGTAGAGGGGAAACCTTCAGGTTGGTCTGAGTTTGCCCTTCACTGCCCTTGTGCAGAGATTCAGGGCAGTGCTGTAGGGGAGCAGCCCAGGGGAGCAGCCGGTGTGCTGACAGCACCACACACAGTCACGGTGCAGAATCCAAGAAACTCAGCAGTTTCTGTCACCCTGCCCCAGGCTCCTCTCAGCCCACTCACACAACGTCCCAAACACCTTGTTTTCCTCTCGGTCTCCATTGCACTGATGCTCAGCACGTTGAGTCCATTCAGCTCTGCCCAAACTGTTCCCAGTGCTGTCTCCTGAGCCTGTGAAGCTCCCGCTCACCATTTCCCTGACAGTTCCTGCAGTTCCTCTCACCCTTCTGCCTAATGCTTGGCCAGCAGAGCTGCTTTCTCCATCACAAACTCCTTGCAGCCACAGTCCCTGGAATCCACCAGCACTCAGTGGCTTAAAACAGCAGCTCTCCGGGGAAGCAACCACCAAACTTTGTCAGGAGTGATGCAGGCAGCAATAACCCACACCCTGCTCTTACTCTCAGCTCTGTTTGGAGCAATTTCATCATTGGTGCATATCTGCATGCAGTTTGTGAGGTGTTTGGTTTTTTTATGACTGTGTTTGTCCCAGGTGCCAGATATCCTATGAGGGCCGCCTCCCACCTGACAGGCAGATGTCACTTCCCAGGAAGATGCAGGGACCGTGGTACGTGCCCATTTCTTTCTCTATTTTTTTTCTTTCTTTCTCTCTCTCTTTTTCTCTTTTTTTTTTTTTTTCATCCTGTTCAAATGCAAAGGAGCTACTGCCACATGCTAGAAGGGTAAGAAGTCCTTCTAAAGGTTTGACATTGTATAGAGAGGTCTCACCGTTAGCTCTGCTTCCTTGAGGAGGCTTCCCAGCAGGCAGGAAGGGGTTTTGCCTTGAGGGCACAGATCTAGTGACTGCCTCCCTGCAGCTTTCCTCACCTGCAGGTCAGGTTCAGGTTGTCTGCATAGCACAGGCAGGCTTTCATTTCAATCAGCTCTCTCATTCACACACACTATCTGCTTTAAAATAACAAGCTGTTGTTCCCACAGACAGAGAATTGCACGTGTCACAGCCCAGTCCTCCAAGGGAAGCCCTGTACTAGGAGCTGTGCATCCCCCGAGTAAGAGAAAGAAAAGGAGAAGGGACTTCTGAAGGAAACAGTCTGTGCAGGAAGGGGAGCTTGCAGAGAGGTGCCGATCTTAGCTAACAAGCCCGCACTGCAGTGCTGAGGGGAAAAGTCCAAGGGTGATGTAGTGAAGAGACAGGCGTTGAGGGAGCGCAACCCAGCAGTGCAGAACAGGTGGACGAGAACAGAACAAAGGGGAAGCTTTTAACCAGCATGATGAAGTAGTTTGCTGATGGAGAGCTAGAAAGAAATGCCAATACTTCTCACCCCAACAGGAAACAGCCCTTTGTAGCTGCATGTCAGAATGAGACACACAAACCGAGTAAAGCCAAATGAAATACCCAAGCAAAGCAGAAGCGGTGTCACTACTGTCCTGCTGGAGAAAGGAGCAAAGGGAGGGAAAAGCCCTCTGACGTGAACTCAGTCATCCTGTCCTCCTCCCACTTTATGACAAAGAATAGTTTATACTGGGGAGAAGCAGATCTTGGATGCTACAGAAAAGGAAATAGCGCTCTGCGGATAGCACTTCTTAAATTCTGCTGATAGTCTCCCATCTCACACAGTTTCCCTGCTGCTCAGCGCTCAGTCACTGCTGCCCATTTTCCCTGTTGACATGGACAGAAAATTGAGCAATTACCCTTAACTCCTCTCTCTCAGATTGCCCAGATTGCTACATACATAGCATTAAGCCCCCAATTGCCCCTGGCCAAAACTGACTCAACTGGGCCTGTCCTCTAGGAATTAAACACCTTTTTGTTGCTTATGAAGGTTTATTATTCCTCAAGTTGTGCTGCATTAAATCCTGTTAAAGCAGGAGCCCATGGTGCCAAGGAGCTGGGCCCCACCATGCCAGGGTTTAGCTGGACACACATCAGCCTGGCAAAAATAGGTTATCCATTTTCTGTGCCTATGTACTAACAGGTCCCAGTGTCTGTTCAGGAGGATGGGCACTGAGCTCAGAGCAGGTGCTGTCGGAAACCCAAACACCCAGCAACTAGACACACCAGAACTAGTGCTGGAGAGACACTGCACTTTTTCAAATCAGTCTTTCCAGATTGGAGTTTTACAGGAGGACACGGTGCTGCTTTTAGTCAAACACATTTATTTGCTTCCTATAAACTCAAACCTGGCTCCTTTTTAAAATGGCTCTCTTGTCCTGGGCAAGAAGAATTCCTACATTAATTCCTACCTTCCTATATGAAGAAAAAATATGGATTAAAGAAAATGGATTCTGAGCAAAGCCTGAACCAAGGTACTTCATTTGTAGGATTTTGACAGTCTGTATTATGCATTATGGATGACTTGCACCTTCTGGGTTTCCCTGTGCACCTGCAAGGAGTGGCCAGAACTGCACATGGTTCTGTGCTTGTCCCTGTCTGGACCACCCACTTACCTTCCAGGTTATTCCAGTTTTTCCCCAGCCTTCCCACAGCCTGTGAAGCAACTGTCCTCTCCCCAAATCCCATGGAGATGAGTACTCAGATGCTATTTCACACACAGTGTGAATGGTAGTGAGAGAATTCTAGTTTTACTTCTGAAACGACAAGGCATAATAAAACCTAAAGTCTCCACTTGGCTGTGTGACCTTCCCTCTGTTCTCCACACGCCGAACTGTAGGCTCTCTCCAGGGCCTGTGCTTTTTTAATGCTTCCTCCAAAAGACTCCAAATTCCGAGCCTCTGGTCATTAGTGCCATACAAATGATCACAACCGAGCACACTTCAGATACATAGGGCTATCTTTTTAAGTGCATACAGTTTTGTCTTTGATACTTTCAATAAAAAGGTTGGATGGGGGGCAAGCAATGTTAATGGAATGGTAGAGCTAACCTTTCTAACGGGTTAAAGGAAGGCAATCCAAACATCTTGGTTGTCAGCAGCAATCAGCAGGCAACCACACCTGTTCACATTAAGGCATACAAGCTAACACATTATGCAGCACAAAATAACCATGACCCATCCTTGAGGACCCACACGCCAGGAAGGGCTGTGTGAAGGGGAGACCTATATGGCTCAGTTTACAGCACAACTGCACAGTGCTGCTCCCTGCCTTCTACACTGGGCAGTTATTTATATCTCTCAGCTTATTCACAAAATTAGTTTTAATTAGGTTCTGGTGTTTGTTTGTACGTCAGTTTTCTTCAGTGCAATTACTAAGCCCACACGGAGAGCAGCTCTCCCAGAATTAGCCTGTTTGCACTCCCTGTAGATATAGGACCACAAGCATGCAAAGTACTGATCATTTAGAGATTTTCCATATGGAAATTAGATCCACAACCCAGTGTACCTGACTGTACTAGAAACTGCCTGGGTACGGACCATAACAAGATTAGCAGGATCCTTCTTCCGACCCATACATATAATCTAAAAATGAATTTTGATTAGCAAACAATCCAAAATCAACCATTAACAATAGGTTAGGTAGAGGTAAATAAGTGAAGTGTAGTATGACTTACCGTGTCTTCATAGCACATTCTGTATCAATTCTAGTCTGTGCTTATTACCCAAGGTGTAGGAGCACTAAAAGTCACATGCTGCTACCATGTGGCAAGCATTTTTACGCTTAGTTAGCAAAGAAAGTTGTACTCTGAATACAAGTCCAAGTTTCAACAAGAAGGACAACACATATGCAGTCAAACAGCTATTCAGAACAATCAGCCTCACTGGTGTACGCTGAAGTCTATGAAGCCCAAGAAACTTCCCAGGGGGAAAATCAAGTCTATTCTGAAGATGCCAGCGCTGCAAAGGTGCTACTTGTGGCAGTCATATGTTGTAATGCTTTATTTGTCTGGAAGACCCAAATAAGCCTTCTACTTAGTCTCATTAACCATATTGATGTCTGATCATTTGTGACTCCTACTAGTTCTTCAAATACTTGGAGATATTTTATAGATGCAACGTTTTATACACAGTATAAAATCCTTAGCCCTTGAAAATTTAGGAAGCTCCTAGAAACTTCAAAGAATTTCTATGTCTTACAGGCTTATATCTCTGGAACTTCATACTGTGGATTTTTCCTGAGCATTTTCTTGGTTTATCCAGTTCTAAAAGAGTAAATGATATAAGCTATAAAGAAAACTACTGCTAAGTCAGGAGTCCAGTAGATTTCATAGCAGCCTGCATTTGGCAAGTGGATTCTTTAAATGAAGAATTCTCTCATGACAAAAAGCCCCAAGAGAACTGTGCAGGCACTCGTCCTGACTGCTGCAAGACTGGGGTGTTATCATAAAACACAAGAGGGGCTTTAAGTAGAGCCTGCTCTCACCTAAACTAGGGGACAGCAGTGCCTTCTATCCCTGCTCTGAACCTTTTATTGGTCTTTTAGCCCTCTTCTTACTCCAGTGCACTATTCTCCATATGGAGGTAATCACAGAGAAAAGTGTCCCCTTGACGCTTTCCTTCTTCCCCAAGGCTTTTTATTATTCTATTTTAATGAAGAGCCAGACTTAGACTACAGGCTCACTTCCTCATCCTCCTCTCTATCTCCTTTGCTCTCTCCCCCCCTTTCAGCAGCTGGGGAACTTCAGCAGTGTGATATATGTCTGATATATGACTGAGGGAATTTATAACAGCAGCTACCACATTTGTTTCCCCTCCAGGGTGGTTCATTCCCTTGCCATTTCGAACCAGATGCCTCTGCTCACTTTACTGGAGAACCCCCAGACACGCATGAAGGCCATTCTTGCAGTCAAGTAGGTAATACCTTACCTCCTCCATCACTTGATACCTCCAGGCTCTGCTGCCTGAGACGGTGGCTGCAGCAAAACACAAGGAAATAATTTCAAATGCAAGGCCAGAAAAGCACCTGTGTCCCCTTTTTCCCCACAAGCCTTGTACCTGAAACAAACCCTTAGGCTATTACACATGGCTTAGACAGCAGTGGCTGGGGTGAGTCTGCTGGGAAAGCAGATGCTTCTCCCTCTTTCCATCACATGGGAGTGACAGAGCCATCACCTTACTCCACACCCAGGGAACTACAGAGTGACCAGTACTGACCCACGCTAGGACACCCAACCTGAATTCATGCCAAGTAGTTTCAGATCTTGGTGTACATGAATTTAGAGTTGCATGCCCCTTCTCCATGAAACCAGATGTAGAAGTTGTAAAGGAAGTCTTAGCAACAACGGGAACTTACTCTTCCACTTCTTCCGCATGCTTTTTTCCTAACCTGTAAGACAAGGAAAGGTTTATGTTTAGAAAAGGCTAGAAAAACTTATAAAAAGCACACCTTTCCCTATATAACTCTTAATGTGCAAAACAGTTCCTGTATCCAGGTCTGATATCACACAATGCACCCTTAAAAAGTTCTGAGTAATCAACGAGCTAAAGTCCCTGAATACATCAGGTTAATGCTGAATCATTTAGATCCCAAAGACGGACAGGTCCAGATACAGTGAGAGCCACAAACACTTGTTGTGGTTTTTTTTGTTTGTTTGGTTGTTGTTGTTGTTGTTGTTTTTTAAGTTTCTCAGATCCTTTTTCATCCTCTCTGCCATCAGCTATGGGTAAAGTTTGCCTTACCTGAGTACAGAGGTCGGCACATCAGCAATGAAGAAGAAGGCATACTTTTTTTTTTATCTACCCCTGAGAGATCAACAGGTTCTTCCTGCCCCTGGTTGTGCTTAAAGATTATCTGGTTGCCTTTGCTGGTTAGGAGCCCCACTTGAGCTGGCCAAGTTGAGGTCAGACACGCTGTCGCTGCAGTAAATCAGGGTTGATCCAGCTGAGTTAACAGGAGTTCATAATAATAACGTGGAGGGGGGGAGGCACTGGCAAATGGCAGCTCCCTTGCTCTCCACCCCAGCAAGCCCAGAAGTAATTCAGTTCCGATTAGGGACGCTTGTTCAATATTCAAAATGTAAAACATGGAGGTTGCTGAACCAGCACTTTGAAAAGTTAATTAAATGCCAGGTTTCTTTTTAGCAGATACTCCATCACTCGCTGATTGCTTTGGCCATTTTGCAGAGTGAAGTTTCATCTCTATGCGTTGGGAATAAATATTCTCCCCTCCCTTAAGTCAGGGCACCATGACAAGGGATACAAGGGGCTCTCCCCTACCACATGCACTGTCCCAAGACACGTCAAGATGCAAGAGAAGCTGCTTCATTGCCTGGCATGGCTCCTTTCAAAGCAGTTGCATGATATGGGGCAGACTTTTCATCAGTTCTCTGTTCCAGCAGGCCACCATCCTCTTCTAGTTCTCCTGTGAATTGTCTGCTCTTGTAAGAGCAAGGAGCAGGACACAGAGGATGTCTGGCTATGAGAAGGAGAAAGCCCCTTGTCTCCACTGCTCTCCTTGGAGCTTGCAGTCTATGAGAAGCTGAAAATGAGACCGAATCAGTGATCTCAGCTCTATAATATCCACTGCTATGGTCAGAACTGCAGCCATATAAGTGACATCTGCACCCAAGCTTTCAGCTATATCTGCAGGCTGCTTTTCATGACAAGGCAGAAGCACAATGGAGTTGGGGAATTCAGGAGTGTTCTTTCAGTGAGAAGCATTTGTTCAGTTGCCTCCTTTTCCCCAGTTTTGTGAACCCCTGATACTATGGAGAGAGGAAGGGATGGCTCTAGAGAGCCCACTGCCAGCTCACGCTGGTGTATGGAATCTGAAAAGACAGATATGAAAAGATGATGCAAGATTTATCTTATTTTATCTCTCTCCCTTCTTCCTTCGCAGAACTGCTTCCCACACGCTGTCTTCAGACCCTTGCCCTCACAGTGGGATCGTTTCCTGGAGGTTCAACCTAACCTCTTCTTAGCATGATCCCATACTCTTGATAATTGTCCAGCCCCAAATAACCCTTTTCTTTCCATCAGTACTCACGCTTCTTACATCCTTCTCCATTGCCTGTCCCCAGGCAAGAGTGCAACACTCCACATGCTTATACTTCCCAGGAGAGTGCCTTGCTATCCCCATAAGCAATTTCTGTTTCTTTTTCCTGAGCTCCCTGTCATGGCAGGTATTCAGCTGGCCCAATGGGAAGGCAGTCATAAGTTACTCCTAGAGGCAGAGACTATTATGTGCATTCTCAGACTTAAAACGTTCCCAGCTTTTCCTAGTTATGTTAGAAAAGGACTCACTGAGGGCAATAAGCTAACATGCACAGTGAGAATTCACCTTACTGATCTAGATGACTCCAAATCTGGGCAGCTTTGCTGTGGGTCCCAATGCCCTTGCTTAGGTTTAATATTCTGCCCTCACATTTTCATATTTTGTACAATGCACTCAGACATCTGCACAATTCTAGAATAGTGTAGTTTCAGCATTCCCAAAACCATCTGCAGATTTGCCAAATAGCTTTACTTCATTATGAAATAGCTGCACTGTATTGGAGAAAATCGTAATTTGGGGAAAAAAGTCATAAGCAAGGAGAGGACAAGAGTACTGCCTGCTTTAATGCTAGAGTCTGGGTCTTAGGACTCTCTCCCACCAAACAGGATAGTTCTCTCCTGGGCAAGCTAAAGCCCACTGTCAGCCCCTGCAGGGGAATGCCCCAGCCCCCATGCTTCAGGACACAAAGGTGGCAGTGGGTAATGCCAGCCTCTCACTTTGACAGTACCATGGTTTACACAGAGCATTTAACTACCAGGGGAAGTAGAGCAGGAGCTAGAAATGACTGCTGTCCTGTTTAGGAGACATCTGCTTTCAGTCATCTGCTCTACAGTGGTTTGTTAATATATGACTTGGAACAGCATCAATT
This sequence comes from Anas platyrhynchos, assembly GCF_047663525.1. NCBI lineage: Eukaryota > Metazoa > Chordata > Aves > Anseriformes > Anatidae > Anas > Anas platyrhynchos. The sequence continues at coordinate 23,816,746 of NC_092591.1, forward strand.
GATGAAACTGGCATTTCAAACCAGCTCACAGGTAGAGAACTATCTGGGATTTATGGCATGAAATTTCTGGAGTGCCAGCAGAAATTGCAGCAAACCCCATGTTGCCTTGATGACCAAGCTATCAGGTAAAGAAGACACCAACCAGCTTACTATTCCCTTTTCTTTTTTTTTATGGAGCCTTAAACCCAAAGTCTTCCTTTTGTTTTGTTTAATGGCATGTTACTTTTTAATTCCTTGTTTCAAGCTGGAAAATAAAATTACAAAATATTTTTGGTTTGTTCCTAACTAGTGTTCATCCACAAGGGCACAGCTTTCTAGTGATGAGTGGAAGCAGGCACTGAAGAAACCGGACTGTAAACTCAAGCCAGTATCGACAGATTTCCTACCTTTTTCTTGTGCTCTCAGCAGCAAGTGTGCTGCCCTGCTCTGTTTGCTCCAGCAGGAGGCACAGCGCAGGGAAGGCAGCAAAAAGCATCCACAAAATGAACAACCGTGTAAGAACTATAGAATACAACACAATACAGTGCAATAGCTCTGCTGGAAGGGACCTCCGAAGATCACTGAGTCCAACTGCCCGACCACTTCAGGGCTAACCAAAGTTAAAGCAGATTATTAAGGGCATTCTCCAAGTGCCTCTTGAACACTGACAGGCATGGGGCATCAACTACCTCGCTAGGCAGCCTGTTGCAGTGTTTGACCACCCTTGTGGTAACAATTTTTTTCTTACATCCAGCCTGAATCTGCTGTGGCATGGCTTTGTGCTGTATGGATACAACCAGTTAAGTAAGGGCAAACAAAATAATGCAATCCTAGGAGCAGTGCTCAGAAATGCACTGCTGTATTATACACCAACTGTCTGCTGTATTATACACCAACAATCATTGGTTTTTGTGCGGGTGATACCTCTGTTTCTCTCATTCCATCCAATAGATTCTGGATGGCCAAAGAAAATGAACTGACCCTGTCACCCTTAAACTTCATTTCACTTCCAGGCTGTCTGTGCTCCCAAACAGGACCAAAATCCTAGAGTATTCCCTCAGGCTTTGGCCAGCTGCTGATCCCCTCTCTGTTTCACAGTGTTGAATAAAAGAGAAACTGGGCAGAAGACCCCTGACAGACCCCAGTTCACCTTGCTATACAACTCCTACTACACAGCACCTATTTCTCTCCAAGCTGTGTGCATGGGCAGAGGATATAAATCCGATTGTGCTCTCGAGCACTGAGTTTGCTCAGTTGTGGCCAGCAGGAATCCTCCCTCTATGTTAATGCCAGGGGGTTGAGCCTCAAAAACGAGGCTTTCCCCCACCGCCACCCCAGCGCCCAGCTCAGCCGGGTGGGAGCTTCCTCGCGCTGTGCTGAGGGGTGAAAGGCAGGTCTAATGTAGACATGATCTCCGTTAAACTGTTTCTTTCTCATTTAATGGCCTACCACGGAGATCTAAATGGAGATAAAGTAGCCGGGCTCAGAGAACCGCCAGGACGCTATCTTTATGCGGCATGACAATGTGCAGTGCTTAATTACACACCGTTAACCTATTTTAGCAGGGGACATCACCGGGACGAATGGGGGGGAAACGTCCTTGAAACCTCCTAATGCCCACAGCTCGCGGGGGCCGCGGCTGGCGGAGGGGGGCCGGACACCGGCCCCTCACCCTACAGGGCTCCCCCAGCTCCTCCCCGGGGCATGGGGGCAGCGGGGCCCCGGTGAGGGGGGGACCGGGCCGGGCTGAGCCCCGTGAGGCGGCGGAGGCCTGAGGCGGGCCGCGGCCGCCCTCTGGCGGGCCGTGAGGGGCCCTGTTGCCGTGGGGCGGGCGCTGCACGGGGCCTGGCGTGTCTGAACGGCTTCTCGGCTAAAAGGGAAAAAAAAAAAAAAAATGTCGTGGTGTTGGAGATGTGTCTTGTTGGGAGAGAGCGGAGCAGAGAGAGGGGTTGTTCTGGGCAGCATGCTGCCTGTGTGCTTCCACCCAAACCGTACCCACCGGTGTGGCTTGGCAGAATCTGCAGGGAGACACGAAGCCTTTTGCCTCAGGGGCACTGACTGTAACTCAGGTCTAGGCCTGAGGGAGGGGAAAAACATGATTAAAAAAAAAAAAGGACATTGTACTCTCTTGCTCAAGGATTTTTTTGGTGCCCATCACCGCAGCGAGTGGGTGGTGAGCCACGAGTTGCAGCATGTTTCATAGCCTAAGGCATAGCTGGTTACACAGCCCAAATGACGCACAGGCGCGAACTGATTGGCTCTCCCAGCTCGCCAAGTGTGGGCCTCGGCCACTGCTTGTTTGCTGAGGCACAGGGAGTGAAAAATGCTCATCAGAGCCGTACAGAACCGCAGCCCGTGCTGGAAAGCAGTACCACAGCCCGTCTTCTCCCTTGTGCCATTTCACCTTCCGTGGGGCTTTCTTCAGTTGTTCAAGTTTCTACCCCCTCTCCCTGGGCTGTGGCAGCCTGGAAAAGGCTGCTTTGCCACAGTAAAATCAGGGAGTTAAACCTCCACATCTCCTAAAATCAAGGCAGGCTTTGCCATCAATTTCAGCAGAGTCAGGACTACAGCGAGCCTTTATTTCTGTCACTGCATGGCACTTCACAGCCCTCTGCTTCCAAACATTGGGGCACACGGATGTATGTCTGCATCTCCTCAGTGGGGTTTTGGGCAGACACACATTTTTGGTACCCACAATGGTCCCACTGATGACTTTCTAGCACCTCACAGGCTCCCTGAGGTGCCTGGCCCGCACTGCCCAGAGCACTGCATGGGCAGAAGAAGGACCTGATAGATGCTGTGGCTAACCAGCTCCAGCTGAAGCAAGCTTACCAGGCACTCATTATTCAAACTGTAACAAAAAATGTTGTTTCTCCTCATGTCCTAATACACAGGCTTGCTTAACAGAAGCAAGTAAGGAGGAAGGCTCTGGCAAGCAGGACTTTAGGAACTGGCACGAGGGAACAAGCGGACAGCCGGAGTTCACAAGGGTCACTGAACCTCAGCCTACTCACTGCAGCAGCCCCGTAACAGATGTTCCCAGGGCTCCCCAACTCGCTCACTGGTAAAGAGCTGACCAGCAGAGCCGCTCAGAGCTCCCACTGAGCAACAGAAAAAACAACAACACTCAATACAAATTCCTGCTGTGTGGGAAAACAGCACTGCAGTTTCTGGAGGTATCCACCACACATCTTCGTTCCCTGAGAACAGGGGCTCCTGTCCAAGAGATCACGTCTTCGGTCTCCAGTAACCACCAGGGCCAACTCTCACACCAAATGGCTCCTGAGGTTACAGGAGCACTGCAGTTTCCATTTAAAGGGAAACATACAGTGCTGATCCCCATGGTTACACAGAAAAACTGACTGCTAAAGGGGACAGAACTAGAAAGGAACGTAAAAGAACCCAAGCTTGCTTGCCTTTTTTTTTTTTCTTTCCAAATCCCACAACAGAAAACAAACTCTTCAGCTTCTAGGACCTGGCCAAAGTCCATTTATTTGTGATTGGCCTCACTGAAAACATTAAAAAAAAAAAAAAAGAAATAGGAATTTGTTACTGAGTGGCACCTTGTGCTATCATCTGAGAGCCACAGTTCTGCAAGAGGGCATTTTATAACTTGGGTTAAAGACTTCAGAATAGTAGAGGGGTGGTATGGGGATGGGGGAGGACAGAGAGGGAGATAGGGTCAAAGCAGTAAATCAGATCATCTTAGGTCTCTTTCCACAGGTAAACTGCATTAAGTCAGACTCCACAGTCAATTTAGAGGTGACTTACAAAGGCCAGACAAGTTTTTAGCCTTGGCTTTGATGTATAGAAAAAGGTTGCTTGCAAATGGTCTTCAAGAGGATTTTGCTTTTTTAAATTCAAAATATTTGGGAGAACAAGGATGGTCTCCTGTGGGTGTGCTGGTAAATTCCTTGGAGATGCAGAGAACTAAGGAAGGAAAATCAGAGAGACTTCACCGTGAGCACACTTTGCCACCTCAGCAGCTTACCTGGACTGTTACCAAAACGTCAGACTCCCAAATTTGTCATGCAAACTCCATTGCCTAGGGTAGCTAGATTTTACAACCTTATTAGCTCTTCAGCTGCTCTGTGTCTTTCAGGAAAAAGCCAAAGAAAACTTCACTAATAAAGACAAACATCAGCAGAAATATAGCTTTAAAAAAAAAAATTCCAACTCTTTCTCGAGGTTCCTCTGAGCGCTGCAAAGACACAAGTATGGGCATAAGCCTAGCACTTTCTCTTTGCAGGAAACCCTTGCAAGTTGCTCTGTGCAGGATTAAAAGGAAAAAAAATCCCCCATCACAGCCATGCTACTGAGGGATTCTCAGGTGACTCTTTTGTCTTTTAGGGAGTTTCATTTTTCTGCCAGTTATCTTTCCTGAGTCTAAACAGAAACACCAAGGAGAGCTCACCCCAGCAATGACATGGAGGGACAAGAGGACAAAAGCCTGTTAGCATTCCTGGAACATCCAGCTTATTAAATAAAAAAAAAAAAAAAAGAGAGGGAGAGAGAAGGAGAGGAAAAAACCCACCCTGGGCCTGCAGACTGCAGCTTAGCGCCATCTTGATGTCCTTGATGCGTGCCGATGGTGTGGAGGCGGCTGGCACCAGAACAGCCCAAGAGAAGGAATGAGAGGCCAATGGAGATTTATGTGAGGAGAGTGAGATGGACAAGGTAAAATTGTCAGGAGGAGTTGTTAGAAAGTAAAATATATTGTGACAATTCCACTCCTGCCGTTCATCAATAAACTGACAGATCATTTAGTGTCAATTAGGAGTGATAGATGGACAAGTCCCCATGATCCTGGGCCAAAATTAATGGCTGGGAGGGAGAGGGTGATTGAAAATGACGGCTGACATTGAGAGGAAAGTCCTGAAGGTCCCCAAGGGGCCATTACTTGCCTCATTCCCTTGCAGATCAATGCAGGGACAAACCCAAAAACAGACACTTCAAGACAAAACTTAATCAGACTTCCTTTTCTTTCGTCTCCTTCTAAGTTGTGCCCCCTCACTTGGTAGCCTCAAGCCTTTGTACCTCCACTGTTCTCATCTCTGAGGACATCCACAGATGGCTGCAGGATGCAGAGGGAAGCTGCTGTCTTCCCCACAGCCTGAAGCATGGCTCTGCTCCCAACATGGCAGCGTCACAAGGAAGCCCAGCCTGAGATTTATCTCAACATTGCTGGACTGGGAGTAGAGGGCAGACACAATGACATGAGCTTTCCCCTGCCACACCAGATAAGAGAAACTCATGAGCTCTTTACTACTCCCACTTGCAAGCCAGGGATGGCCAGAGGTTCTATAAACCAGACACTCTTGAGGATCGTTTCATATAGATACGACACAGGATAGTTTAAGCCCATCTTTTTGAAACAGGAGGTTTTTAACTTTAGCTACCTCTAGAGACCCTGAACCATAAAAAACCTTAATCTCTTAAATAACTTTCCTCCAGCTCCAGGGTGCAATCTCACCATTGCCCACCCTCCAGAGCCCTAAATTATGTCTACACATTGCTTGGGTTACCAAAGCTGTTCCGCTCTAAAGGTCACCCCAACCGCATCCACTTCCTTCTGACAGGCCCTTGATATCCCGTGAAATGCATTCCTGGACACTGTACCAACACGTGTTCCAAAATGTTCTGCTTATTCTCCTAAACAAGCCTTGATTATTCCAACTCGGTATGACCTACCCCTCAGAAAGGAGGAGAGATTTCAGCTGTGGCTGGAGCACCTGTTGCTAAAATGCCAGGATTCCTATAGAAGAAAGGAGACACATGTGCAGGCGCTAGAAGGGATTTCCTCCTGAAAACAGCACTTGCTTTTTGCTTGGAGGACCCACCTGAAACAAGCTGTGTTTATTCCACAACAACCCCAGCTGCAGCCTAGAGAACTGCTTGAAATTTAAGGGGCTCACCACAGGGAGGTTTCAAGACCAAAGGGAACAAGGACCCAAGTAAACTGCAAGTGTCCCTAGAAGAAAAGAGAGAAAGAAAAAAAAAAAAAAAAGAAACAACAACAACCAAAAAAAGAAACAAAAAAAAATAAAGAAACATACTAACAGGGACAAAAAATGGAAGAAATTCTGTAAGGATAATGAGCTATAAGTAGTCAGATAGATGAGATCAGCACAAGCTGGAATTAAACAGATCTTGGAAGCACCTCTCCTTTATCAAATCCTCACCAGTGTGCAAAACTGAGTTCCCCTTTCCTTTTTCCATTGGCAGGCACTTTGTGTTTCTTCCTTCTGATGCAGGAGATAACTCGACAATAAAACCTCTGCTTTGCTTGTCACAAGTTTCAACACTGATGTCATTAAGGACATCAGCACAGCCTTCAGAATGGCACTTGGGCTCCATCCAGTGGTTGGAGAGCTGCTTCTCTAGAAAAAATCTGATGTAATTACTGTTATTTATATAATCTCAGCAGGGTACTAGGACCCAAGTGGCTGCCTAGGTTCTTGGCTGGTCCCCCTTCCTGTAACACTGCAGCTACAATATTGCTGGGGCAGCCAGGGGACTGCCTGGTCTCACAGAGAGCTGTTCTCTCTCTGTACAAACTGAAGTAAATCCAGCAGATTCAGTTGCAGAGGGCCCTGTCAGTAAGGAAAAGAAGATGCTTCTGTCACTACTTTGCACCATTTATTTGCTGATAGCAGAGGCCAAGTCTGAGGGTTTGCTCAGACACTTATCTGCAGTGCTCACTATTCCCCATATTTACAAAACTGAACTCCTAGTAATGACAGATGTTTTACAGAGGTACTGGAAATCCAAAGAAATCTCTACATGCCTGACTTTTGAAAACTTATCAAAAAAAAAAGAAAAAGACATCATTTCAATAATTTGATAGTTCTTGGGAGTTTAAATTTCTGACACTATGCTATGGAGACTTGTGATAAAATTACCTTATCTTACTTGCCTACAATCTGTGCAAATTAATTTTAAAACCAGTTACAGGCTGGAAAACTTTGAGGGGTCTCCTCCTCTTCTTATCTTGCAATAGTCTGAGACAGCACTGGTCTGATGGAAGGAACAAGTAGGATGGTGAGAATATTTGCAGGTTTACCGAGGTATGACAAGATCTGGGCAAGTAAGGGACTAGGAGGAAGCAGCAAAGGTAGAAAAAAACAAACAAACAAACAAACAAACAAACAGAAAACCACATTGCAAATTAAATTATACTCTAACATGTCCCAAATGGAAATAAAAAGAACAATTTCAAGTCATCATTTCACACTGATAAGACTTTGAACTAGAAATATAGCAGAAAAGAATTTAAGTATCCCTGCTGGGAAAGCAACAAGTATGCAGTTGCAACTGGCTGAATCTGTCAGAAACAGAACTAAAAGCTTAGACCTCAAATAGAGAAGAGAACACACAGACAGTGACAAGACTGCTTCACAGGTGGCTGCAGCATCCCATCTGGCCCACAGCATATTCACACACCACAGAAAATCTAACTGCAGCCACTCTGCTCACCCTTTCTAAGCAAAAGATCACAGATTTCAATACTGGCAGTTCAAAATTACTTAGAGAAAATTACTGAAAGCAGTACACTGCCCAAGCGTAGGCTCAGTTACACTGCCACAGGAGTCCTTACAGCTGCATCAGACGTATCAAAAGAAGCACGGTATTTTAGTGTGATTGCTTCTCTCATAGTGAAATTGGAGCAAGTCAGCTTGATGGGCTTCCAAACTGAGTCAGATTGGTAGAAAGCTGTGGGGAGATAAAGCCTGAGAAAACAGAAACAAGAAAGCTGCAGCAACATTGGTATGACATCAGCCGATGACTCAGACTTTTCACATGAAGGTTTTTACTCTGGGATATGTCACAAAGACAGCCTCACAGGCCAGCAGCTGAGACTTTTCTGAGGAAGAGGAGAGAGGGAAGAGATCACCCTGTTGAGAATCTGCCACTGAAGGAAAGAACTGAGAGGGAAGCGGTTGTACAAAAGTCTCGTCCCTCCTATGCCTAAAGAAAGTCAGAACAAGACTTGCCATCATAAAATGCATTCCATAAAAGCTCTTAATACAAAGGAAGAGAATGCTGTCAGATAAAGCATGAATTCATGTATGCATGAATGAGCAAGGGGCACGTCTTCATCTCACATCCCACTGGGCAGGGTCATACAGGTAGAAAGGTCTGCAGCCCCTAGCTCCTGTTCTGCTTCTTCAGCTGAATCGTGTCCAGCCTCGTAGGAGCGTTTACTCCACGCACCTGCTGTATCTATAAACCATGCAATTGGGATGCCAGAGAAGTATCACTGACAGCTACTGCAATCTATCAGATGAGGCTGAAGTTAAACCATGGAAAACATCCTAGAGGAGCACACAGCACAGTGCCATTACATTAGGAACCCACACACTGTCCTTCAGGGCACATTAGGCTCAGTCCTGAATAAGTGTATTAGCTCCTATCCAGTCCCTCACGTAGCCACCAATTACATGATTTATTTTTCCTAAGCAATGCAATTCACCCTTGTTCTCTGCTATCACATTTCCATAAAGCTTCTACTTGGTTCTACAAAGAGCTGATTTATTCTTCAGAGACAAACAAAGAGCGATAATTTTCCCAGAAAAGTACTGTTTTTCAGAATATCGACCACCTTTCTCACCTCCTAAGAAATACTGGCTATGTAACAGGTCTCTGGATGTCCTGTCCCATTCTCAGGGTTCCAGGAAAGAAAATATATAACTTTTCCAGAAATCTGAGTGCCTCCAAAGCACATGTTCAGACATACACACTCTTATTATAGGCTTTAATGTATACAAGCAATCTCACACCACTCCGTGGCAGAGGCCTTCAGTTCAGTGAACAGAAAATATAACACCAGTGTAACTTTACAGCTTGAAAAATAATGAATAGATTGAAATCTCCTCCTGGTCCGAACTATCTTTTGGTTTTGATATTAGCATAGCTGAATATTTCCTTTCTATTAGTTGTCCTTCATAAGCATCAGGCTTCTCAGCATACATTATACAATTTGTACAGTTTTTTTCTTCCATCTCTTCTCTCTGACCATCTCCATCCATCTCCATTATAGCACAACCCCATACACACATACACATTGACAAATTTGACCTTTGCTGTCAAGGCTAATCACTAAATCCCGAACTGTTCATTGCACACTTGTCAGTGGGACACTGTCATGTGTCACTCTTCTGGAAAGGACGCAGGCAGTCAAATCCCACCCCACCAGCTCCTGTATTTAACATGCTTGTTTTGTTCTTGGGCTCCTTCCAGTTACTATACCAGGTGAGGACCACACCGCCTCCCACAGACAGAGATGTGTACACACTTCTGAGCCCAGGCAGAAGCGTCAATTTATAAATTTAATAAAATATAAACATTTGCTAGTGGAGCCATGCAAGAGCAACACTTCAAATGCTTTCAAGGAGTTACAAGGATAGTGGAGATACAGCCCATCTACAAGACTCAGATTTTTTTTTTCCAATGCCTGTGGCAGCAAAGCGCAACCAGTGATGTTCAGTTAATCCACACCTAAGCTCTTAATAAAAAAAAGAGGTGAGTACTCACTTGGTAGGTGCCAGCACAGGATCATCTGCCCAGCCTCCTTGCCGGCGTGGGGGCTTAGGTGGTGGATCCTTTAGTAAAGAGAAGAGACATGTTATAGCCAGCTCCAGTCAAGCCAAAGTCAAGGCATTTCTGACACCAGGTTCACACATACTAAAGTAACAACTACTCAAACAGAGAGAGAGTGTTTAAGATGCTGTTTAATCATAAATAGAAGGAAGAGAAATATTGCAGGACAGTTTTTTAAGTGTCTTTGTAAGCAAAAGATGTACCACTCTAGTCAACATCTTGACAAGTTGCAGGTCTGGGTGCCTTTGACCTACCCAAAGCACAAAGGAGATTAGATCCACAGAGGATGTGCTGTTCAAGGCATGTTTCACAGGAACACCTTCATTACCTATACTCACATTTTGGCTGGGAGCATCACATTTTACGTGTTTGCTAAGACACAGGTCAGCCAGCACACATTTTAGACAACTCATTTTAGATGAGGAATTGTTCCCTTAAAGTGTCTGCTTTTCTCTACTGGCTAGAATAGGAAGTTAGATGGCAAGTTCAGATACGGACAGACACACCACAGACCTCTAAAATTAGAGGAGATGAACCCCACCACCACCAGCACTTCTGAAACGCTAAAGGGAAAGTTCATTTGGAGCTTAAAGACACTCCCTGCTATGTTCTTGCACTGTCTTGTGTGCCACTCCGCCGCATGGCAAGAGAAGACAAGCCTTCAGCTTGGGGCTTACGATGGGAATTTTCAAAGACTGGGCACTCTGTGTGGGATCTGCCCAGCGTCCTCTGCAGTTTGGGGCTCAGCCCCCTGCCTGAAGCACCTCGTACAGCAGCGGCTTCAGTGTTTTGCATGGCAGGCAGTGGTGAAAGCAGAGGAGCAAGGTGAACCCAGGGGGTGAACTCAAGTTTACGTAGCTCCCACTTGATGGTGCCCAGGTGGATGGACCTGTGAAAGGATCACTGGAAGAAGGGATAATTGGGTAAAGTGATGTCTGAAAGAGAGGAAAACACGGTCAATGCAAAGGTGTCTAAGCCAGAGCAACGGAAAGGGGACATGTGGCTCCCACAGGTTTTAAGAAAGGGAACGGACTGGGTGACTCCTGAGGATTTCTGACTTGACAGAGGGGAGCTTGCATGTGTGGTGGGGTCAGCCCCGAGCCAAAGCCGAATTGTCTCTTGCCACAGATGAGGAAGGGGCTGAGCTAACCCCTGATGGTAGGGGTCTCCCGTGTTTATTTCTTGAAGCAGAAGCATTGTTTGCGAGTGTGGGAAATGAAGAGAGCCTGCCAGGGGCAGCCGCTGCCTGCTGCAGGGAGGGGGCACGACCCCGCATAGCTCCCTGATAGGAGCAAAAATAGTCATTCTCCAAAAATAAACAGAGAGCAGGAATGAGGCAGGAGCCGCAGTCCCAAAATACCAGCTTTCTTCGGCAAAGGGAGCACAGGAGGGCAGAGGGACAGGCAGGGAGCGTGAAACGCAGGAAACAGGCTCCTTATATGGGCTCATCCGCAGGGGACAGAGCTCAGCCGACTGGAATGGCCATGTCACAGAATGTGAAGCCTTCGGGGGCCCAAGTGAATGGAGTTTTCTGATCTTTAAATGATTCCCCCAGATTCTTAAGATGCCAAACCAGAGAAGAGGCTGCAGTGCCAAAAAAGGAGCATTTTGAATTCGGTTGATCTGGACACACCCAGAGCCCAGGAAAAAGGGGAAAAACACACCACATATGGGCGTGCGTGCCACATAAACATCCCTATTCCCATTACACACGCCCCTACCTCAAAAACACACTCCCTCCCACGCCGATCCTTCCCATGCAAACAACCCTTCTCCCTCCTCCCCGCATGCCATCGCCCGATCGGCAGCAGCCTACGTTCCCTTACAACGCCTCGCAAAATCACACCGAGGGACACACGTGCCACCAAAGAGCTTGGACAGAAGGCTGAGGGAAAACAGCACCTCCAGACCATCCCTGTGTACTTACAATTTCAAAAACCCCATCCCCAAAACTAATCTTTAACTCCAAGATAAGTCAAGCTGGGCACTCCAGATGAAAGGGTGCTGAGAATGACTTCCGAGTGCTTGCACAGGACATGACTCCGATGTGATTAGGGGCTTGATTCCAACGTCTTCCCAATTTTATAGTGTTTTCCCATTGATCATATGCATCAGGCAACCGTGAATGTCTGTCAGACCCTGACAAACAGCTCACATATACCTACAGGCCTTTTATTCCTCTTGCAATAAATCAGGCAATTCTTTTTGAACTGCCCACAGGAGCACTAGCAACAGGAAAGGCAATGTTAACTGTCAGCTGAGGATAAATAGTTTTTCTTCGTCGGTTGCCTGTGAAGTGCCATAATAAGGTCACACGCCACATGCACTTTTGTCAAGTAAATAAACTTACCTTCGTATGCCTTCCCATTTCTAAAATGTAATTTACAATTGAGAATGCAACGTCGTGCATGGCGATAATATGGTCATGGCTAGGGACCTTGCAGCTGCAAGCAAGAGCTTGAGGCAGAAAGTGAGAAGAATGTCAAGCCCTGAGGGAGCAGGGCAGAAATGGTGGATGTGGTTCTTCTGTAATGGAGCAAATGAGCTCCTGAACACGCCTTTCTGATGAAAAAAGACAGTGGGCTTTAAATGATTAGCACCTGTTGGTACTACGTGCTGTATCTTGGGCAAGTTTTATTATACAAAGCTATGAACCCAAGGCGATTTAGTATTCAAATCTCTGAGACTCCACCAGCTCCTGACAAGTGTCCTCTCTCATGTCCTCTCCCAACCACACCACTAACTAACCACTTGTTTGTTGCCATGGTCTTGTTTTATTTCTCCTCAGAAATTCAGTCATGAAGGCAGGATTTCCCAAGCCTTCTTCCCAACACTTTCATACTACCACCGTAATCAGGGTTTTATCTCTCCCTTTGAAAAATGACTGGCCTCGCTCGGTGAGCCTGAATTCCATCTCTCTTGCATTAATGCAGAAACGCTACCTCCTTCTTTATCTGTAGTCAGGCCCCTTCTTATCAGACAGGTGTTCGATTCTAATTTGGCTTCCTCATTAAGACAGAAATTTCCAACGTACTTGTCAGATCATGTCTGCTGTTTTGAAGGTGCTAGTTGGGTATCGCTTCCCTCATGGAAGCAACTAACCTGTGTCTCTGTGGGTCCTGAGGATCCAGCAAAGTTTCTGTTCAGACCCACCACAACGCAGGCAGATTACGGACACGTTGGGTCCCTCAGATTCTCGGGAGGGTCTGGAAATGTGAATTAATTTACCTTCATCAACATGACAACTCCTCTGAAACAGCCAGCACCCTGTGCAGGGAGGCAGGGACTCAAATGACATTGACGGTATGCAACAGAGGACATACGATCTTTCCGTCATGCTGTACAGCTCCTTAAAATGTGTGGGATCTGTGTTCTGCCCCTATGAAAACACGGTGAGATTTGTACATGATTTGTGTCCTATCTTCACCTACTAATGACCACGGAGCAGAAAGAAAGGCGTTATGTCCAGACTAGAGCTTCCTTTACTCCAGCAGGTTGCCAGAGTTTCCCCTGACTGAGGAAAAGCAAACGTTCAAAAACAAGCCTGATTAATTAGTTTTGACTGTTGCCAGTTAAGGAGCTGTAAGTCAAATAGCTTCTAAGTAGCTACATAACACTCACAATCCACACAGATCTCAGAGCACAAATTATATCAAAAAGGGTTCAATTCCCAGATCTAGGCAAGCCTAGTTTTTTTTTGCAAAGAGCAGCCCATCTCTGCTAGCCCTCTTTATCACATCCACAGACAGCAGAAATAACACATCTGATTGTGATGAATCCCCTCTAAGGACTTCTGCATGTCTTAAATGCCTAGTAGAAAACACTGGATTTTCATTTCTTCCACGATGTGTCATTCTTCATAGTCACTGACCTTCCTTTATAAGGGAAACTGCTACTGAGATGGAAACGGTTCTTGGGGGGCTTCAAATATTCTTCATCATCCACCACAACAGGTAAAGGGAAGCTCATATTGTTAAACATCTGTCAAGAATTTCTTCCCTAAAACAATGGTCAGCTAACTAGTCCCTTTACATGTGTATCTGCTAAGAAGTTGTCATATTGCAGCATTCGACACCTTAACCTGCCTCAAGAGTCATTGCTCTTTCCTGCATGAAACCACCACAGCGTCACACCACAATCTGATTCTGTGATGGGGATCTCCAGGTGGAAATCCCTCACAACCCACAGTTACAGGGCTATGCCCCTTCTGTCCCCCCTAGACACAAACATCTCTCATCCAATTTTCTCCTACCTCGTGCTACCTACTATCAGAAGCGTTCCCATGCATCTACACCACTCCTTTTGTCTTTTGCTTCCTTCAGGTGGGTCTGGGAGAACTCAAACCATGACACAAATGTGTGGAAAGAAAAGGAAAAGCTTTCCATAAAATTATTTCCTATGCGATTGTCAGGGTCTGTCCCTAATCCACATCAAGGTAGCCAAGCAGGAAGGACACGACTAGAAAGGCTGGGAAACACGGCTGACCAGAAATGCTATTTCAGTAGATGTCATCAGAAGGGTAGCAGATAACCTCAGCAAGCTGAAAATAACTGCCCTGCCGGCCAGCCGCTTGGGGTGCACGGGAGAGAGGCAGCGCGAGGCCTTGGGGAGCTCCGGGCCACACAGTGCTGGGGCTCACACTGGGGAAGTTGGCCTAATTAGGGAACAAAAGTTCAGCTGCATTTTTGAGATTCCTCCTGGAGAATCTGGCCAACTTCCAGCGGAGCGGTCCCCGGGAACAGGCTCGGAGTCCGGCATTTCTACAAGCAACCAGAAGACCACTGGAAAAAAAATAAAATAAAAAAAGGAAAAGAAAAGACGCAATCCCTATATAAAGGAAGCAGGTAAAAAAGCCAATGCATGCTTGGATGCCGGTTCCCATCAGTGGAGGGTGTTTAGCAACAAAATCCAAACAGGGGACAGAGACTCTTGGACACGGAGGGACAAATTCAGCCCAGCCCAGGACAAACATGCAAAAATGGCATTCAAAACGTGCACCAGCTACAGGAAAATCTGCCTCAGAGAGCCCTCCCAGGTTCCCAGAAAGGCCTGTCACTTCAACAGCTACCTACTGCCAGTCCCCCCGCTCCCAATTGCATGCCTAAGAAGGCAAACCCTGGCAACAAACCATGCAGAGAAAGTAGCTATTCCCTGGTGAGAGCTGCTCTACAAGCTGAAGATCACAAGAGAGAAGAGGATGCAAGAGAAAACACAGTAAGACTGCAACGTCTTTGGGATGTGAACTTCTTGTCCACCATTCCCTAGATTTTACTGCCATGCGAGCCATGGATCCCAAAAGGGCTACAAGACCATGTTACAGTTATCCAGGTCCTCTTAGGTAACAAACTCTCTGACTAGTGGCTGGACAGTGCCTATTTTTGCATAAATAACATCCCCCAGTGAACACACAGCTGAGTGCATCCAGTGTCGGGCTCCTCTGTCCCACATCCTAAAGCCATATGCAGGAAATGCGGGGAAGATCACCCGGGGAGCGGCTGCTAGGCAGATTGAGACCAGACCAGACAAAGCAACGAGCGTTTGGAGCTGGGTGCCAACCGCTGTGCGGGGGTAAGAACTGGGTCAGGAAAATACCGCTCTGATTAAAGGCCCTGATCATACAAAGCCCAAGGCCATGTCTACACCACAGGTGCAGACACACCTGCAAGCAGGGGCCCTGTGAGTCAGCTCCAGTCTGGAAAGGCTCTGGCTTGAGTTGCTTCTGGGAACCACGCTTGTACCACCCCGCAGCACTGCCCAGCTGCTGCAGGTTGCTTCTTACTGGGGGATCCGTGTCGTCTGCCCCATGTTTTACAATTCAGACACACAAACCTCACCAAATAAGCCCACCACTGGCTTCACACTTCAGGGACTTAAATAGCTGATAACTTCTTCCAACTCATTGAAAACATTTGTTCCTGACATGTCTTCTTCACCTAAAAAGTCACCGCTGGGACCTACAGCTACAGAAGGACTTCACTGCCCCTCTGGAAAGGTCAGATTCTCAAATTCTCTTTGCAATTTTCACTTTAAAGTATGTCATCGCTCGAACTTTGAGAGATAAAGAGCCACAGATGTCAGCATCCACCTAGATATGGGTCAGAAACCAGGTGTTCTCCCTGCCATAGCCCATGAAACACCTCAAGGCTACCTACAGCATGCCTGCCAAAACAGAACTACAGAGCAAAGTCCCAGCTGGATTCACTAGGACTAAACCAGATGTCTCCCTGCTCAAATGTTGTTACCCTGAGATTAGAAAGTCCTTGCCTGCGTTCCAAAACTTTTCTCAGTTCCCTTCTGCAAAGCAGAGCAGCTTCAAGAGAAGGGCCTGAGAGCCTGCTCAGACCAGAGCAGCTCACAGCTTTGTCATTAGACATCATATTCTCTAGGGAAGTGGGAAACATGGGTTTTAGACACACTACAGTCCCCAGTCACTCTTTACCACCTTAACAGATCCATGGTCCCACCCTGACACCGCCTACATACTGCACAGTGTGGGGATCTAAATGGGCTAAAATAGTGGATTTTGCTGTTAGGGTTAGGGATCTAAATCCTTCTGTGGATCTGTGTTCAGGGAATCCCCACTGCTTTCCTGCACCAAGTTCTATTCCTCCTTTCAGGCAGGAGCTAAAGTAAACTGGAGAAGGGACTTCACAAAGGCCCCAGAGCAAATCTGTGGCAAAGCCAGGAAGAGAACCCAACAAAAATCTTGGCTCCCAGTCATGTTCATACTCCTCCTGCTTATTCTGCCTCTGCAAATTAACTGAGATATTAGGATACACCCTTTATTATACCATTGATCAGCCTTACAGCCTTTGGCTAAATGTCCCAGGCAGCCTTGGAAGGTGCAGCCAAATGAGTGATTCAGCTGGCAAAAATTCAGATGCAAGATGAGTGGTTTGCCAGGGGATGCAAAATGAGTCTCAGAGCAGGCAGATGGCTGGAGGGCAGGACTTCAGCAGGTACGTTCCCATCAACGGCACAGATGGGGCTGCTGGCTGCTATTCGGGCAGCCACAAACTATCTTCACAGCAGCAAGAGGAAAGGGACCAAATCCAGGAAGAGTTCAGATTGTAACACTCAGCACTGCCCAAAGGGAGTTCAGGAAAGGGTTGCATGAGCCATCAGGGGGACAAAGGGGCCAACCTCGGACAGATGATTCAAGAAGCCAAGTATTTCAGCTTGGCCAGGCAATGACTAAGGGAGGGATATACTGCAACTAAACAAGTTCTGGATCACACTTTTTATTATAAAGTTCCACTAATAATTGGTTCGGATTGCGATACAATTAATAGAAGTTAGTAAGCATTTTAAAGTCATAAGTATTAAAAGTTACAAGTCTGAGTGCTCCATTAACCATTTTGTTACCCTTCACAGGCACTTACAAATGGAAAAATACTTTGAAGTGTGACTGTGCTGCTGAAGAGCATAAGCCTGAATAAAGGGTGCAGGAATTATTCAGACAGGAGGGGTTTCAAAGAGGAGATCACCTCATACCAAGGAAAATCTCCTTCCCAGGGACCATTGCACAACATCCGTGAAGCAACAACAATTGCTCATGCAGAAGTCACATCAGTTTAATTGTTTTGAAGAAATTTAGCAGCCAGGAGGAAGAAGAAACCTGCAGCATGTGACCAGCCACCACCCAGACTTCAGGAATCAATGAATTAGGACAAGGCACGGAGGTGGAATTAGTTCCAATGAAACCACTGTAAGGACTGGTTACAGTGAGGTAAAAAAAATTTAAAAAGAAAGTTTAGGTCAAAATTTGGAAAAAAATAGGAAAAAAATCTACTGGGTAACCAGTCCCCTAAACTAGACCCATCCACAGGAGGTCTGTTTGTCTGATAAATGGAGAAGTGCTCAAGATATAGTTGTGAGCCATCCATCGCTGATTAACAAACTCAGTGGATCTTTTTTACAGAGTCATCTCTGGCGCTACCAAGAGAATCTGAATAGTCTTAACTCCTTGCAATAAGTACCCCACTGAGGCCAGAAATAATGAGATGGTTGGTACAGGTTTCTTTTCTGGGCTTTAAACTTCACAAATGGATCTAGTACACTACTACTGCAGGGCTGGTGCTTCAGCAGAAGGAATCAGTGTATGGGAAAGGATGCTTTAATTATCTAACATATAAAGTAGAGCTACTCTAGCCAGGAAAATTCAACAACACCAATTGCATCCCTCAGAAGAGTGCAAGACTATTAGCATAGAGAATTTAATAGAAACAGGTATTAGTTTGCAGCTCATTCTGAACAGCACCACCTTGTCTCCTAATGCCAAATAAATGCTGAGATTTATTTTAGCTTTGCTGTGTGATGAGAAAGGAGGAGTGTATTCCTTTCCTCGGTATAGCGGGAGGTAGTAAGAAGCACTATGCTATCCCACTAACCACAACTATAAGCATTCCAGAGCAGGTACAGTAAAAAGGAAAGACTCACAGGAAATACACAAGCACACATCCCTGTTACTACCAGCTGGCCTTCTCGTCTGGGGCACCAGCAGGACTCCATAATCCCTTAAGACAAGTTTTCGTGTTATGGGAGCGAGCTAAACATAGTGGACAGGGCATCTAGGTAGGCTCAGGTAGGTTCTGTACTTCATTAGCTAATTGTTGCCCTGACTTTTAAATGAAAACAGAACATCTTTCCAGTGGCCACGTGTAGGTCTGTGACCTCAGTACAAGATGCAGCAGCTGATAATTATCTTTATAACAGCTGCTGTTAAAAACAAAAACAACAAGACTGTCAATAATAGGAACAGAGGATGCAGGAGAGGTACTGCATCTCAGGCATGATTTTATCTTATTCTCCAGTGCTAGAGTCCCCTCTTAAGGTAGTCTCCAGACACATGGATAGGTTGGTCCTACTAGTCCCCTTCAGAGGAGCCAGCATCTATCTAGAAAGCCTCTAGTCTTACATGGTCAACCTTTTCCTCAGGGTCTTCATCCTAGAAGGATAAGGAGGGAAGAAGAAAGAAAGAAGTTAAAAGGAAAAGCTACAAAACTCTACGCAAAATAGCGTGGAAGATCAATGTGAATGGCTGTCCTGCAGCACACACTTTGCAACCTCCATTGCTTGAACAAAGTACAAAGTTGATCCCATTGTTGTAAGATTGTATATCCATGGTCATCTATGCATATACAAACTGTAATACTACAAAGCATGTCTGTTTGACTGCAGAGGCAGGAAAGTCTGCCAGCAGTCATATCCTTGAAAGGAATATTAAAGAAGAAAATAAAAACTCAACTACAAATGAAAGTGAGAGGAGAACAAACTTAGTTCTAGTAGCATGAGAAAACCCTAATTTTTCAGTCACATAGGATGCTAGAAAGGTTTGAATGGGCAGACACTGCAACCATGCCAGAGCCCACAAAGGGCAGACCAGTCATGCTGGGGTTATACACCACAGCAGGTTGCACCCCTGTTTTCAGGAACCACTGTTTCTCAGACCAAAGTCAGATCCTCCCCTGGGAGCAGGAGCTGTAGCCGTTAGCTTAAGTTAGCCTTAGCTGACAATAGCATTGTGTAAGTGCACGAACTTCAGTTAACCCCATTGTATAAGGGAGCAGCTTAGTTGTGGAGCAGATGAGTAACTGCAGTAAAGCAGCCTGTTAATCACTGCGAAACTTGTGAGCTGGTTGAGAACCTTTCTGAGGAGCAGACCGCCAGAACCAGCAGCAGCAACCACTTGTTAGGCAC
Source organism: Anas platyrhynchos (assembly GCF_047663525.1). Lineage (NCBI taxonomy): Eukaryota > Metazoa > Chordata > Aves > Anseriformes > Anatidae > Anas > Anas platyrhynchos. The sequence continues at coordinate 23,836,024 of NC_092591.1, forward strand.
CAAATACAAGGAGGAGGCAATTAAGAACCTGGTAATCTCTACATAATCCTAGAATAACAGCATTCAGAATCATTCAGGGAGAGACTATAATGCATCCCATGACCTTGCACCAGAACTACACACAGCATGGCTGGAACCACTATGCTAACCCAGCTTTCTTCTGTACTGCATCATCTCTCCTCCGGAACAGGGAAATCATGCAATTTACTAATTCCACGTATCTCTGATTCAAGTGTTTTGGTATTTGAGTTCACTTGGTCTCTGTGCTGTCATTTGGTCCTATGGTCTTACTGTGACAAGAACAGAGGGAGGCTACATGCAGATTAGGGCAGCAGGGGTACAGAAGTGTCTGTATCAGTGAGCACCTAACTGGTAAAATCTGTCAGAACTGTGTATCTATCAACCAGGGACCCCTGATTCTCAGACCTGAGAGCCAAAAGGCTTCTGCAGGGCCCAACATGACCAAAACTTCTCTGGATGTACAGATCCCAGGCAGTACAGGACTTACAGTCACACTGAAGGATATCCAGCTGGACAACACATGTTGAAAAAGCATTTAAATAAAAACATTTAAATAACCACCTATTTGAGCAATCTTCCATCTGGATTTCACCCTCAGCAACTGCTGTGTAGTTGTTTGTTCACTTGGGTTAGATAACCAGAGTGCTATTTAAATGCAGCTTGGATGTCAGCCTCAGGAACATGGCCAGAAGTCACTACCACGAATATCTGTAAGCTGGGTGGTAGAAATCCAAATAGTTTCTCTGCAAAAGTCACCTGTGGGAACATCCTTCCAACGTGCAGTGGAATCAGCTCGAGCTTTTGTCTGTTTGCATGAACCTTGCCTATATTTTTGCAGCACAGAAATACTCATTTTTAGCTATCACACACAGACCAGAACTGTATAAGCAGGCTTAAAGATATCAGGTAGGACAATAAGTGAGGAACATACTTCCACGAGTGAGAGCACAGGGACTTTCCACAGGGCTTGGTGAAGCACGTGGAAGAAGACCATTGGGAATTATAATGATTTTGAACAAATCCTGTTGAAATCCTGGAAGTCCTACCTGTATGGAGATACTCTCAGCATAGCCTGGAAAACCCTCATTCTTTGGGCTGGTACACTGCCTGTTAAAAGCAGAGGATCTACAAAGTGCTGCCAGAGGGACATCAACAACACCATGTTGAATGCCTAAGAGACAGAAACCCAAGGAAGTCTTGAACAAAGTCCCAAAAGAATCTCATCACTGTAGGATAAAAAGAAAGCTGACTCTGGAAGCAGGATAATGTGAAAATCTTTTTGCATACTGATTTCTTATGGAACAACAAATAGTTCACTCTTGCTGAGAAGAGACACAGAAAAGGAAAAAATTGCTGATATAGTTAAATGAAAGGGTTTTCCACTCAGCTTTCCAAATCAATCTCATCATGAGCTCCAAACCTGGCTGAACAACTTCTTTTGGTGGATGTCATCAAGCCAGCATTCAGGCTGTTGGACATAGTAACGCTAGAGCCAGGAAAAAGGTTTGACTTTTATTCTAGACAAGTGTCCAGAAGCCCTGGTAGAATGCGAGAGCAAAGATCTTCAATAGATCTCGTTATGTGATCTGCCCCTCCCATTATACAAATAACATGGCCAGCTTGAGTCTGTCTGATTTTGTCAGAAACCCGATAGCATCAAGATGAGTGAAAAGTAACACAGCAAGCCAAGGGATGGGAAAGGCCTCCCGATGGAAAAATGGCTATATTACCCCTCTGAAAATGAATGTTTGAAATGCAGAGTTCTGGCATGCTGCTAGCAGATTTATCTCTAGGAATTCCCATTTACGGCATATTCCCCAGGGTGCCCAAGAAGTGCCTGCTAATTTGCCAAGGAGCTGTAAAGGCCAGGAACACGCACAGCCATTGTTGCAGGAGGATGCTGACTGCACCAATTACAGCAAATAATCATGTTCCTTCTTGCCTCTTGAAATAATACATAGCTGCAATGTTGTTTGTTAGTACTTGTACTTCTGAAAAGGCAGGAATGCTCTGCGTGTCAGTGGCAGGCTATGAGCTTTCTGACACTGAGCTCTTTGAGGAGCCAGTGGTCTGAATTTGAAGGTAACGCAGATGCTTTCCCACAGGAATGGGAATTATCAAATAGAGATTTGGGCAGAGGAACCATAGAGGTACCCCTACAGTTAAGAAATTTATTGTGGGAGAGTAAACACCATATATATTCAACAGACACTCAAAAGAGTTAAAAAATATCATATTTTTATATTTTTATAGGGGTTGGGGGACATATAGCCTGCTACAAGGCACAAGAGATTGCAGCTGTGCCCTAGAAAAAAGGTTTTCACAACACAATTGTGAAAGACGACAGACAGGTGATGAGATGTACCATCGTTTGGGGTCCCTTTTGGAAGAGAGTCCAGGTCAACAAGAAATCAGCAGTAATCTGATAAGATCTAAACTCCAAGTCAGAATATTTGCATATTGACTTGAAAACCAAAGATCTTTTTAATTATGTTAAATGAGTTGTTCACACCTCAAAGTGATTTCCTTGTAATAAGCTCAAATGTTGAAATGTAGACAGATAGACAGGTACTTTCTGCTTCCTTCAAGCAAGCTGCTCTGACTGGAAAACACATCCAGGATGGTTCTCACTGTCAAGAAAAGACCAGAACATTAAGACAAATGAGATGTTCATATCAAAAGCTTGAGCTGGGTGGAAGCTGAGCGGATTGACATGGAAATACTAAAAAAAGAAGCCAAGATGAATATTAAAACAGTTCTAAAACCTTGAGGAACCACCTAGAACTGAATCACTATCCTGAATGTGAAACTGCCCATGAAGGTGTCAATAGGCAAAGGTTTAGGACAAATCTCTTTGTTTTCAAAATCACTAATAGGAATAAAACCTCCTGTTATTAAATTAATTACTGGCCACTATTGCCAGTTCTAGTAAAAAGAATGATTTTTATTTATTTCTTTTGAGTTTCTTTGGGGAAGGTTCTTTGAAAAGGTTTCAGGATAACTGCATGAGACGTCCATTGTAACGACTGCCCCCACCAGTTGGAGGCAAGCCAAGACCAAGCTTCCAGAAAAGTGAAAGGTGGCTGCCAACCTAGCGTGAAGGAAAATGCAAGCTTAGATCTATTAAATGCTCGTTTTGATATCAAATATGACCGTGTATGAAAGGTCTCCAATTCTGAAGCAAAGGAAAAGGCTGAGGTTTATACACAGTAGATTTTGTCTCTTCTCCAGTAGCTCCAAGGTTTCCAGTTAACAGCAACACTTCGCAACAAAGAGCTGTCTGAAGGGAGAATATTGACACAAACATTTCTTCCTGGTGGTTAAGATCCAGTAATAACATATTTGAATCGTTTAAGGCGTGGAAGGCCTCACCCTTCTGCTGCTGAAAAGCTCACTGCCTTCGGTCAGAAGATTCTAACTATTTCTTAGTCCTCTCCAGGGATGCCCAAGGACTGGAGCTGTTATGATCTCTTCACAGCGATTAGGATGGCTGTGATGTGAGACGCACCAAGTAAAACTGCAGTACGGTACAGTCAGTCAGTTCCCCTACAACATGCCTTGGTCACTTTCTAACCAGGGAATCAGTCCATAAATGAGGATGGGCAGTTCCAGCAGAGAACAACCTGACAGTGAGCTGCCTTCATCTGGAGGTTAACCAAGGTTAACACCCACGTGCAGCACCAGCTATTTTCTTCAAGGCTTTCTTTACCTATGGGCCCCATTGCTATTTTGATTTCTAAATTACAAAAGATCCTACTACTAGGTGTGGATAAAGAGCTCCATTTGCTTTGCACAGACCTGACATTTCCTATCAGGCCTTTCCAGCGCTGCAAGGACAGATGGAAGAAAGCACAGGCAAAACCATCTACTGTTAGGGCCCGTGTGCCTTGCTTAACAGGAGTTTCACGGAGCTCACTGATGAAGCACAGAGCCTGACCAGGGGAACACCTGAACTTCTGCGAAGGTATATTCAACTTCTTACTATGCAGGAGCTAAAATTTTAGAATAATTTCTGCTAGTCACATGAAACAGCCAGGATGAGGCTGGGCGTCACATCTAGGCAAGTATCAGTTATTCCACTTACTATGAGTGCTCTTCCTCATTCTCTAGTACCCACAACTGTGCCAAAAGGAGTTGGTTTGATTTGCCTGTAGAAAGGGATTTAACCCCAGAAACCAGAGCACTCCATTTTTGCTAACGTGGCAGAGAACTGCTAAATCAAAGAGGATGCGCTCTGCAGAGTTTAGGTGACCTCTGAGCATGGGCCTTTCACTCCTTCCAGAAACTTCCTCACAGAGTTCCTCCTGAGCTCCTAACATAACTGGGGAAGGAAGAGTGCATAGGTGGGAAGAGATGATTCTCTGTTATGCCTATTAAAAGAGAAAACAGCATACTCTCTCCAGTGGGGAATTAAAAAAGCTACATGAGGTGTAATTGTAAGAGGAGCTGTAACAGCATGTTTTCAGCAGCACAGAAGGGACTCCAGGGAAACAACCCCTAGAAACACATTTTGACTGGGATGCAGCTACTCAAGGTGAGAGTTTTGTCATGCCACAGAGTATCAGAGCAGTAGCCACTCCTAAGACAGATCGTGCCAGGGCTGTGAGCACAGAAGCTTCAAGTACAGTTGGTGCCAGGGTAGTCAGCAGGGCAAAGTGGTTTTGCAGTTCAGAGAAACCAACGACGCAATATGGTGGAGAACACTGCTGGTATTGCAAAAAGCTAAGGATTACCTCACTTAAACAAATGCCACTGCCAACGTGCTGGAAGTTTGATGACCCTTTTATCCATGTGAAGGTGTAAGGGAAAACGTCTGACCGTCATTTCCTGACAGATAAATGCTCCTTTCAGCAGGAGATGCCTGTGGAGAGCAACAGAGAGCAAACTTCCAGGGTTTAAGGATTCTGCAGCATTAAGCAAGAAAGTGAATCAAAAGGGTTCAGATCTTATCTTTCTGGGTATTCTAGGATGTTGCTTCACCCCCCTGTGAAAGAGGGGTTCTTTACAGCCTGCTGTTTTCCAAAGAGGTGCTGACAGAACAGAACCTGAACACAAGTCTTTCTCCAGAGCCAAGCAGGAACTGAGTTTGCACATGACTGCCCATGAGACAAAGTCTCATGCTGCAAAGCTGGCTCCTAGCATGACCTTTGTGGCTGTGCATGGACGGAAGGAAAAATAATGTTGCTGTACAAACCTGATGGTGACCACCAGGAGCTGTACTCTGGCTCCAGCAAAAGCGAAGTTGAAAGGAAAGGCATCTGCTCACCTGCACTCTGCCTCACTACCACGGATGGTGGTAGTAACCACCAAGAAGGCAAAAGTGGTAACAAAGCAATCACTCTGCTCTTATTTTGATACCCGTGGGAGATATGTAGGGGATGGAGAGGCCCCAGGGCTGCTTGGTGCAACTCTCCATGCACCTGAGAAACCACAGCCGCAGGGAAGAGCCTGTGTGGAAGGCAGCAGGGGGAAGGGGCAGGGCTGCCTCTTGGGTGCTGACTCAGGATAAACTCCACCGGGCAAAGCACCCCGTAGGGGAGACTCCCCGTGGGGCCGGGTCGGGGCCGGCAGACACCCCCGGTTGCACGGGGAGGGGGCCACCCACCTCTCCGGCAGACGCAGAGGAGGAACTCTTCCTGCTGCCGCTCTCAGCGGGGGGGAGCTCCTGGCGTGCCCTGCGGCCCATCCTCGGCACCTGCGGCAGAGAGGGGAGGAGCACACGGTTACCCACGGGGCAGCTCCGGCCGAAGGGGCCGCTCCCAGCCCCGGCCCCGCTCACCCCCGGCCGGCGCGGCGCCGCCGCCCGCTGCCGCTCGGCCTCCATCCGCCGCCGCCGCCGCCGGGGTTTCCGGCCCGGGCCGCCCCGCCCCGCCGGCCTCCCACCGGCCTCCAACCGGCACCGCAGCCCCGCAGCCGGCTGTGCGAAATCATCACCTTCCAGATATTCGGCTCTTCTTTGATTATACGGGTTCGGGTGCCCGTCCGTGGAGCGGGCGCTGCTCCCCCAGCCCTGTGTTTTACCACACGGGAATGTGGCCCCGCATCCCCAGGCCAGACTGCAGCCCCGGGTCGCACCAGCAACTGTGGGATGTGTGAGTGAAGGTGTGCCATCACAACTGGCTTCTTGCTCAGCAAATGGCACCTGAGCAGCGTGATTGTACCCACAGCAACGTCTGCTAAAGCAGCAGGCCCTGGGCAGTTGGGACCCCAAACTGGTGGCTGGTGGGGTGCTGCTACCAGAGGAAGGGCAGGAGCAGAGGAGGCTGCCGCCTCGAGCTGACAGATCACAAAACAGCAGGACCCATGGGTTGGCTCATCCCGAATTGTCCCTTCCCAGCCCTCTCCTCGAGATCTCTCCCTGGTCCCCACCCCAGGCATGACCCCACCAGCACACCCCAGCCCCTCCCAGAGACGCGGGGTGCTGCCCACTGCAGGGACACCAGCCTCAGGCTGACTGAAGGAGGGTGATGGAAACAGGCCACACGCGGGAAAGAAAACAGCTGAGCAGTAGCAGAACTGAGCCTTGCCCCAGAACTTTGACTTGTGACTTCAGAAATCCTCCCTGGGAGAGAAGAGCAGATATGTAGAAAGAATGAAGCCTAAAATCCCTCCTGCCCTGCTCCTCTCCGTGTCCCCACACAGACACATCCACTCCTCAGAATGGGCTTTGTCACCCGCGCTGATATGTTTTTGCCTGCTTGGGGGAGGCAACAGAGGAGAAAGAGTTTTCATCCCTCGTTCTGTGCTGTGGTTAAAATGGGTCTTACTTGCTTTAAATGTTGGTGTCACTCATTCTGAGCAGCATAATTCCCCCCTGTGTTTGATCCTGGACCTAGACCAGCCCCTACTCAACCAAGAAGGAGAAAGAATGAACAGGACAAACCTCTGTTCCTTCCGTGGCTGTCTAAAACCACCTTCTGCACTTGCTTTTTGTTCAGCTTAGGTCTGTGGTGGCTGGGTTTCTCTTTTCCAGTGTATTCTCAACTCTCACCCTGCCTTACTTGTTCGGTTTTGTCCCCGCTATAAATCAAAGTGCAGCCACCCCCTCTGCTCTGAACAGCAAGAACTACGTAAGCATTCCTTTCACATACAAGTTCTCACACCTAAGCATGGACTCCATCCATCTGGTTTCAACCCAAATGCAATCACACAGAATAGGACTAAGAGTCCCCCGCTAGCACCTTTTGCTGTTGATTACTTCTTGCCTGGACCTATGAATAGAGCTTGTGTCTAGTCCTCCTTCTGCCTAAGAGAAAGCCTGGAGAGCCTGGGAAAGCAATCACGCCTGAGCATTGCCACATGCTTCTGGTCCTAGACCACTTTTAAAGCAAGTGCACACACGTGCAGTTAAAGCTAGAGCCATGGTGGAAAGCCCACATGGTAGCACTACAGTGGGAGCGAACAATGACAACCTTATTCAGAGCAGCTAAAGGTTTTGTCAAGCAGCTCGCAGTCAGCTGCAGAATTTATAGGATGCAGGGCACCTCTAGGAGCAAGCAGTGACACAGAGCGCTGCGCCTTTCTTCCTCACCCTTCGCACAAGGCAGCTGGCCAGACTCCTGGTTTTGGCACAGGACAGTTCACCCTAAATGTTAAGCTCCCACTGGGAAGCAAAGAGCCAAGCAAATGGTAGCTTGCTCCACCCTAGCACCACCCTAGCAGCTCCAAGCACCTCACTTTGATTTTTTTTTTTTTTTTTGCATTTTTTTCTCTAAGCACTTGAAAATACGTACTCCATCTCTCAGGGTTTTTGGTGGAGGGGAAAAACTATGAATATTCTGTTACTCACACAGATTCTGGGCCAGTATATCCTACCGTTGTGAAGTTTCAAAAACGAGATTCCTCCCTCTGAAAGGAGAGAAAAGGCCCACACTTTGGCCTGTCTTGATCTCCACAAGAACAGCCGCTGTTCGAGTTACATCAGCCCCAGCTCAGACTGACAAACCCCCAGCAGGGTTGCCAAGTGTGAAATATTTCCTCTGATACTCACGTGCTCGGTAGCCCTGTCAGGCTCTCCCTCAGCCCAGCTGGATCCCAGCACGTCCAAGATGTGCAAACTGTTGGCGATTGCTCTTTGCAGCCACCAGCAGTGGTTCCAGCGTGTGTCAGACCATGGAGCTTCTTTTCCACCTCCTCACAACCTACAAAGACCAACACAGTGAGCGGGAAGTGAGCAGCCTGATACTGGAACCGGCACTGCTCCCACATCCTTCTTCTGTGCTACTGTTCCCAAGCAGTAAGACCCCACTGTTAATCCACAAGGGCAAAGTCAGCTCGCAGCCATTAGCAGCATAATCTCGCATTTTCTGCTATTGAACGTCATCCCATTTTTTCCATCTCAGCCATCAGAATTACCACCCCCTCCTGTAGGATATCCCAGTCCTCCCCTGTATTGACAAAGCCTCCCGACTTTGGACAAACAGCCAATTTCATTAGCACATTCATTTCAGCGTGCCAAGATCATTAATGAAAACTGGGCCCAGGACCAGCCATTGGGGAGCTCCTTTCATAATCTCTTATAATTCCTGCACTTATCTCCATCTTAACTAATAACTCACCATGTGGCACTGGAGCAAATGGATTGCTGCAGTGCAAAGCAATCAGTTCTACCGCATTTAGCAACGTAACGCGTTGGATAGAGGAGTTCCCAGAGTGGAGAAGCATCCAGAATTCATCTCAGAAGCATCTCATGAGCACTAGAAACATCCATCCCCATCCCCATCCCACGGACAGTTAACGGCAGTGCTCAGAATTTGCAGTCTTGGTTTCCCTGCAGTCACTTTGGAGCCACCAGACCTTGTTCCACCTTCGTCTGCTCGGTCTTCTGCGGAACTGTTTTCACAAATTGACCTCCCCCAAAGCACAGACAAGCCATGTCCAGCTCGCCCTTCAGTCTCCTCTCTGAAGGGTCACACAGCCTGCGTGTGAACGCTGCTCAAACCCAGCGTTCCCAGCCACCCCGTGGATTTCCACCGCACCTCTTCCACACTCGGTGTCTCCACCCGGAGCTGTGCTCCCCCCACAGCAGGACCCCAGGCATGCCCTGGTGTTTCCAGCCCCGCACCTTCACAACTCACCCCCCAGCTTCTTTGGGAAGGCAGCCAGTGGGCACGAAGCCCCTGACCCACCCCAAATCCCCAGACCTCTCATCCCCAGGAGGTCCCCAAGCGAAGGTGAGGCCAAGGGACACATCCCACCTCCCGGAGAGGCCCCGTGGAGCAGGGGCAGAGGACGGACGAGTTCTCTGGGCAGCCCCAGGGTGGGCAGGGGGCCAACATTTTGTCTCCTGGCTCCTTTCGGAGGGCGGCGGGGCAGGTGCTGGGGGCTGCCACCCCAGGGCAAGACGCCGCACCGGGGAGCTCGGGGGGGCGCTTTCGGCCGCTTTTCCCTCGGTTAACGGGAGCGGCGCCCCCGGGGACCACCGCGAAGGGCTCGGCCCGGCCGCTCCCCGCCCGGCTCCAGCGGGGGGCGCCCGAACTCCGCCGCCGCGGCTTCTGCGGCGGCCACGTCGGAGGGCGCCCGGTGCCGCCCCGCCGCCGGGGGGCCCGGCCGCGGGGCTCGGGGTGGGGGGGGTGCCCGGTGCCGCCGGCCGTGCGGGGGGCCCCGGCGGGCGGTGGTCGGGGTGGGGGGCGGCGGAGGGCGGCCGGGCGGGGAGCGCCGTAGCCGCGGTGCTGCGGGCGAAGGCCGGGCTTGGAGCTCCCCCCCCGGTGCCCCGTCCCGGGGACGTCATGGGAGGGAGGTATAAAACGGCGGCGGCGAGGCCGGCGGAGGGGCAGTGCGCGGCGGAGGGCAGGCCGGGGGACAGCGGGGGCAGCCCGGCCGCTGCTGGTGCCGCCGGTGCCGCCGGGGCGATGCCGGTGGCGGCGGGGGCATGAATGGTGCAGCGAGAGGGGCGGGCGCCGCTCTCCCCCCGCGGCGGCGGCGGCGGCGGCGGGGCGGCTCGGGCCGCTGCTGCTGCTGCTGCTGCTGCTGCTGCTGCTGACACGTGCGGCGGCGCGGCGCGGCGGGGCGCTCCCGGCTCCGCGGGGCGCGGGGCGGCGCATGGGGAAGGAGCCCGGCGCGGCGAGGCACGGCGCCCGCCGCCGCTTCTCCTCGCGGAGCGCTGCCAGCTCTTCCTGGAAGTCGTGAGCGGCGCTCGGCGCGGTGAGTTCATGCACCTCCTCGCCAAGCCTCAGCCCGCGGGATCTGGGGAGGCTGCCGCCGGAGCACCGCCCGGTCCCCCGCGCCCGCTCGCCGCCGCCGCCGCCGCCCGGGGGGCTCTCCCGGGGGCCGCCGCCGCCCCCTCGCCCATGAAGATGTACGTGCAAAGGGCTCTGGTGCTGCTCTCGCTGCTGAGCTTCGCCACCGTGAGCCTCGCGCTGTCCTCCTGCACCACCTTGGACCTCGACCACATCAAGAAGAAGCGGGTGGAAGCCATTCGGGGGCAGATCCTGAGCAAGCTGCGGCTCACCAGCCCCCCGGAGACCGTGGGGCCGGCTCATGTGCCCTACCAGATCCTGGCCCTCTACAACAGCACCCGGGAGCTGCTGGAGGAGATGGAGGAGGAGAAGGAGGAGAGCTGCTCGCAGGACAACACCGAGTCCGAATACTATGCCAAAGAGATCCATAAATTTGACATGATCCAGGGCCTCCCCGAGCACAGTAAGTGCCGGGCTCCCGTGCGCTCCGGCCCGGCGCGGGGTGCCGCGCCCGGGGGCAGCCTGCCCCGCCGCACCGGGAGCCGAGGAGCGGCGCCCGCCGGGGATCCGGAGCATCGGGGCCGGGGCCGGGGTCCCGGAGGGGCTGGGGTGCGGGGGTGAAAGGGGCCGGGGGCGCGGGGCTCAGCACCCCGCAGGTGGAGGAGGCGGGGTGCTGAGAGCCGGCGGGGCACCCAAAGGGGTCCCCGGCCCGGGAGCTGCAAGGGAAGGCCGGGAGGGGAGGGAGGGCGAGGTGGGAAGGTGGCAGGAGAGGAGGAAGAGGGGGCTTAGGGTGAGTGTGGTGCGTGGGGTGAGGGAAAAAAGCCCGGTCGCTGGTGCCGGGCGGGTGGCTGGGCTCGTCCCTGCCGCAGATCCAGGCAACCTGTTCGGTCAGCCGGCACCCGCCTGGCTCCAGAGAGGGTGGCGAGGCACTCGCTGGGAAGGCTCCTGCATGGAGGACGCCGTGGAGGATGTTACGCTGACAGCGGCGAGGGATCGGAGAGGGAGCAGGAGATAGCAGGGATGCTGAGCAGGTGCAAAGCAGACAGTGATGCACAGGGGACCCCCTAGGGAACGCAGGCACTGAGGAAACGTGACAGATGTTGAGCAGGTGCAGAGCAGATGATGAGCAGGCCCAGATGCAGACACTAAGCAGATTCAGGTGCAGAAGCTGAGCAGATGCAGATGCAAAGACAGAGAGTGAGCAGACATGAACCCCGAGTAGACTGCAGATGCTGAGCAGATGTAGGCACAAGCAGTGCTTTCGGTCTGTGCTTTGGATTCCTTCGGGTTGGAAGATGTTGGTGGGCATGCAGTCATACCCCGTCCAGGGTGTCCTCTCGTGATGTAGTGCGGTGTTGGGGACTCTACTTGAACGCCTGCAGTTCTGGGGAGGAGCTGTGACTCGGTGCAGGCAGCCTCAGAATGCAGTTACTCTGCCAGGTTTATGTTAATCTTGACATATGATGAGCTGGAATAAGAGCTACAATGTGGTAATGCAACAAATTTCACTTAATCTCTAGCAGACGGCACTCCATATGGTTATATGATTAGCTCTTAGTCCAGGAGGCACCAAGACTCGAGGAACAGAAAGTGCACAGAGTACTAGCAGCTTACCCAGATTTCAACATTTTTGACCTACTAAAGTGCAATTCTAAAAATATGTGGGGAAACGAAGCGTCTGTGCAAAATACAGCTGCACTATGAACTGGTGTGTTTTGGGAAAGCCTAACAGTGGGAAATGAAGTCAGAGGAGTGGATTTGGATAAAGCAGAGGGGTAAGGTGAAGGAAGATCCGCATGAGAAGGAGTGGTGAGGCAGTGGGGAGGGTCTAACTGTGGAGTGTGAGCGTATGGAGAGAGGAGAGCTCGGGGAAGTAGAAGTGGGTGCTGCAGGTGGGCATGGACATTGCCATAAGGAAAGTCCCACAGGTTCAGCCACTGTCCACCACGTGCAGAGTAACACCTCCATGCCTATGGAAGTGAACAAACCTGCCCCACGTCCCTTTAGGACACCACGGCAAGACCAAGTTGTGCTGAGATTGAATTCCTGGGAGTGGGCAACAGAAAGGGGGAACTTTGGAGTTGGATCCCAGCAGGAGAGAAGAGCTGCAGACGGGCCATGGTGTCAAGAGGCACGCTCCTCTTCAAACCTGGGGAGTTTCATCTCGTACACCATGGCTGAATTTGGCCCCGTGTCTTCAAAAGTGGCTGATGTTCAACTTTCCCATGACTCTGTCACTGTGCCAGGCGGTGATCTCAGAGCACGTTCGGAGCCAAAGCCCGTCTCCTCCGGGGGGGAAGGGGAGCACGGCTCCATTGAGGGAACTGAGAAGATGATACAGACGAGGCTGAAATGCGTGTGCGCGCGCACACGCTGTTCTAGCTCCAGAGTATTAATCGAGCAGTTTGTTGGCTCAGAGAAGTCATCCTTCTCCAAGACTTAAGGCCCAACAGTGAGCAAAGTTGAGGAGCAAAAATAGCAGCAGGGAGAGCCTGATCCTTCTAGGAAGGAAGGATTTTCAGGAGCAGGTCCCTGTCCCCACCCTGAGCTGTCTGATGATTCAGGGAATGGTCTTCCTGCTGCTGTGCCTCTCAGGGATGTTGTCTAAATTATAAAGAATATTTTTTGAGAATAGCTCCCTCTTGATCAGCCATTCACTTCAAGGAGCTCCTAAAGCCCATGGGGGTTCAGAGCCCCTTGAGCACTGATTGTTGCTTAGATTCAAGCTCAGAAAGCAGCTGCAATGGTCCTACAAAGAGCTCTGCTTTCCTTCCCAAGGAAGACCATGCCATTTTCTAAGACAGCATGAGAGACAAGGCAATTAAAACAATTGGTCTTTTGGCCAAGCACCCCTTCCTTCCAAATCTGCCACCTGCAGTTCCAGAAGGATCGTTTTTTTTCTCTTGAGTTCTGCAGCTTTGACATTAAGCACCTTGAAGTACCGGTGCTATGACACGGAGTGAAGCAGCACCTGCCTGCAGCCAGCCTGCCCTTCCTTGACGTCAGACTGGAACCACACAGCGATCAGCTGCCTCGAGGCGGGCCAGAAACAGTAGCTGTGTGGGATTGGTGGCACATGGAGAACCTGCACCTTGCTGAGAGCAGTTGTAGGAAGAGGGGATTTCCCAAAGAATGTGCTCCCTGCATCCCACCTGGCACTCCAGGAGGCTGCTGGTCTCATTTGTTCCATCAACAGCTCTGAGGCTGGCTGGGCTCCACAATCATAATAATATGATAGCAGGGCCCGATTGTGAGGATGCATCCTGTTGTATCAGACACAGAGTGGCATGGGTACACAGGTGTCACAGATTCCCTGCCTCTAGGCTTCGTTACAGCCACTGGCTGTTGTGGACTTGCAGGAATATTGCCTCTAGGTTTTGTTCCTTGCTGGTATCTGGACAAGTCCAGATTCCAGCATAGTTAGCGCACCATGAGCTGGGACTGGACCCAATTCCCTGAAAACATCACCTAGCTGCACTTGCCTGTGACCTCTTAAAATAAAGACTTTGCCCCAAAGCAGACATCTTTCTGGGAGCGAGACATGTTCTGGACATCCAGCTGTGGGAAGCGGGCTCCAACCTTGCAGTGCTGAGCACGAAACAATGCAGCTCTATCACCCCATTGCAGAGGGCTGGTTCCCAGGGTATGAAGGCAATAGGAAGCTTCTCCTTAGGAAAGGGAAAATAGCCATTACCGTTTCCACTAGGAAGGTCTCCAAAGACACCTCTGCCTTACTGGGGAAGGAAGTAGGTAGGTGGCAGCGTGGAGATAGCAGGGAAGTGCAGGAGATGGCTATTTGTTACCAGCACAGCTGCCTCACCTCTTAGGCAGAACATTGTAAGGAGTCGATGAACAATAAATCACTTTGTCTCTCATCTGTGCTGTGCTGTGGGACCAGATTTGCAGTCTCTTAGTAGATTATCAGATAAAGTGCCAATGTTGTAAAAAGCTAGTGGGCTAGTCTGACCGATGATCTGATCTAGAAAGGCATTTTGATGGCTACTGGGACACCCCTCCTGGACAGGCAGTCGGCCCTGCAATGGAAGGGCAGGCTGTCAGCAGCACTATTAATAGGGCTAGGATTACAAAACAGCTTAAGGGGGTATTAAAACGCAGTATCCACCTAAGTCTGTAACACAGAACAGTTATGAGTGTTAGGCTTCAGCTACAAAGATGCCTTGGGGCATTTAATGAGATCAGAGCTTGCTGATCTGTGCTTTTCCATGGCACAAAACCTAGAAGTGGTCACAGTGGTGGAGTCCCCACAGCGGGTGTCCTCTCGTGGCTCGGTGCACTCTGTGCCACAGGGCTGTTGGGCTGAGCATACCAGCTTGCAACTGCAATTGGGATCCGATCTCCTGGGGCTACCAAATATTCATGTCTTTAATAGTAGGCAGAGATGTTCCTGTACAGAAATGCTGCTCCATTCAACAGCAGAAATGGCAAAAAATCCTCCGATCAAATCTCAATGGGAGCATCTGGTCATTAGCTTATTGAGTAAAATTTTTGCAGCCTAAGAACACATCTTTGTAAGCTGTCAGGCTCCTGCTTGCCAAATCTGGGTGTAGCACAAGAGGAAGACGTTCATCTTCATGGAGATGACTCCAGAAGTGCATCAGCATTGCTCAAAGCAGAATTTGGCATGGGAAGTGAACTTCTGCTCTCAGGCACTGTTCCACACCAGTCCCTCTTCAGAACCTGTTTCCCTTGGGAGACAGTGGTGCTATGAAGAGAGGGGCCAGCTCCAGGAATATAATTTCAAGGTTAGCAGGACTTCCAGCCTGTTTGTCACAGAGTGGAACTGTGGCTGGGAACAGGTGACAGTTTTTCTTTTCTTCTTCTTTAATATAAAATGAGAAAGGAAAGAAAAAAAAAAAAAAACAAACACACAAATATCAGCTGACATGAGAGCCTCGTGTTGCCTTGGACAACAGCCAGAGGTCATATGAAAAGCTTTGTAGAACTGCAAACAGATCTGCATGTGGGTGTAGAGCAGGAGTTGCTGTGCCTTATCTGCAGGAAACCTTAAAGCCTTAATGATGCTGAGCCTTGAAGGCTAACGGGTCAATAGGAGAGGAGCAACAGGAATCACAGCCTTTTCTATGGGACCAAGGTGGTCCCAATGAAGAGAAGCTTTTTTTTTTTTTTCTTTTTTGAGAACTTTTTTGGACCTTGTGTTTTTTACCCACTGTCTTTTTGGGCATCTGAGGAGTGGATTTTTCTGCTCAGCAGGCACACATCCAGGCAGAGACTTGCTGTGCTATTTCCTGCCCATGTGTCTGATCTCCGCAGGCCTCTCAGCACTATTATTCTGTCCTTGAAGAACTCTCTGTCTGGTACTATCCATGAATTCCTCCTTCAGGTCATGGGTGAGAACTGACCTTAAAACCCAGTTCTTTTGGTACACAGAACAGTCACGGCTCCCAAGAAGTCTTCCACACCTCATGCTTTGTGGACACTTGTCTGGCTTTCATTTTAGGAGACAATGTCAAGGTTTGTAACAGGATCACCTTCAATGTACCTTCATCTCTCCAGCATGAGCACAGGATCAGAGTGACACCACCACGACGACTGGGAATGGATCCTACAAGCTGCAAATGCCTTGGCTGGGGTTGTCATTTTGAATGCAGATTTAGGAGTACTCGCAATGTGCAATAAGCAGAGTTAGAAAAGAGGATTAAAAATAATGCTGTTGATCTGCAGTGATTCTCTGGTTTGCAACATTGAAATAACGGTGGCAGTAGTGGGAAGATCTTGCAAAATATTCCAAACATAGAGCAAATCTGAGTGAATTCATCCTGTCTTATCTTTAGCCAGGTAACCATACTTTTTAAAGGTGGTGAGATGTTTGAGTGGCAGGCCTCAGCTGGCAAGCTCTTTCTCAGTCTGTTTATTTGAGATCCCTCACCTCTGGCCTGAGGTTCTCAGTCTTTCCCTCTGTCTTTCTCCCAGATGAGTTGGGCATTTGCCCCAAAGGTGTCACCTCCAACGTGTTCCGCTTCAACGTGTCCTCGGCAGAGAAGAACAGCACCAACCTGTTCCGAGCCGAGTTCCGGGTACTGCGTGTGCCCAACCCGAGCTCCAAACGCAGTGAGCAGCGCATTGAGCTCTTCCAGGTGGGTATCCTCCTCACCTTCCCCAGTGCCTGAGGCTCCTTAATCACTGCCTCAATTGATGTGAGCAAGGCGGTGCTGTCCTTTTTCACACTCACATGGCCCAGCTGCTCTGAGCACCCCGCTGTGGTGCCCGCTGCAGCTCTGTGCTGCACTGAGAAGGGGGTTGGAGGAGGCAGCCCTCCCCAGTGGAGGATCCCTGACCCTTCTGTCACATCTGCATGCGTAGGTCCCTTGGCAGTTTTGTTCCTCTGACTATCGCAGCACAATGCAGTTGGTGCTAATCCAACGGGTGGAGCTCTCTGACTTGTCACAGGCTTACTGGAAAAGAAATGCTCGCTTTCAATGTTCCTTTCACCAGCAGTTGGGTGCACAGTTCCTGGCACCCTTAATGTAGATGCTTATCTGGTGTTTGGTTTGAACTCTTGGGCTCCCCTGGCACCATCAGGTCTGGTTCGGGTTTGGAAGTGGTCTCAGGCCAGGCCGAACCACCCAGCTAATGGCACAGTTTAGCATCCAGGCAGCACGTTCCCACAGGCTGGTGTCTGTCCACTTTCTAGGAGGAATGCAGCTAAAATTGCCCTTTGCCTGTTAGCTCTTCAGGTCTTCCTGGAACTGAGCTTTAAAAGTCAGAGCAGTTCTCTACCAGATGAGAGCACTGACGAGGAGGCAAGCCCCAAGCTTCTCCATGGGCTCTGTGTCCTGTGCAATGAACCCAGGGTGCTGCAGCAAGGTGCACTTTGCACAGACTGTGGTTGCCTGTCTGGAAATGGCAGGGAATATCAAAGCAGGGGGGGAATTCTCCAAATCTCATCAGCCCTGATGTTTTTTGGTAGAAGCTAAAGAGTGGAGGACACATGAAAACACCACTTTGTAGGACTCAACAAGTTTGCAGAGCAAGGTGTTCTGTTACCCATGGCTGGGTCTACTTTGAAATCCAGATCCACATCCCACACATTAATACAGAAATAAAACCACCTGTTCCATCTGTTGCTGCATGCTTCTGCCGCTGGGTATGTATCCCGAAGCAAGGATGGGCTGGGAGAGGTGAGCCGCGTAGGACACAGAAATAGATGCCGTGTAGCTCTGGAGTTCAGGTTGGTTTTGAAGTGTTCCCCTCACTTGTGCCAGGGTATTCTGCTGTCTCATGTGTTGGGCCACACCTGAATTTGTTTGTAGCAAGCTGTGGAAGAAAAAAAAAAAGCCACAAGGCTGTTCCTTCCTCATGCATGGCACTGGCTGATTCTCTCTACCACTCCTTCCAACGCAGATCCTTCGGCCGGATGAGCACATAGCAAAGCAGCGCTACCTCAGCGGCAGGAACGTGCAGACACGGGGCTCCCCTGAGTGGCTGTCCTTCGATGTCACCGAGACTGTGCGCGAGTGGCTCCTGCACAGAGGTAGGGGTCTTACCACGACTGGGTGTGTCAAGACATCCATAGAAATGTGGATCAGTGCTGGCAGGAGCATATGTTTGCTCCTGGTTTTGCAGGAGCGCTGCTCAAATAGAGGGCAGCTTCTTTGAGCTTGGGAACAAACCTTCCCCCAGAAAGCCACCTCGGTGTGTGACATTTGCAGCCTCCCAGCTCTGGCCTGGAGTCCCCGCTGGGTAGCTCTGTGGGCTGAGTCAGAATAAGGTTTCGTCCTGTGGAGGAGGAAATTGTTTTTGCTGAGAGATGCTGGAACTTCTTTTGTTTCTTTGATTCTAAGCCCAGGGAGACCTCTCCGCTGGTCTAATCTATCATCTGCAACTCATAGAAAATGAGGATTGCTCTGCTTTAACTTTCCTGTGAGCTAGAGCACATCTAGTAGGAAAAAACAGCATGGATCCCGATTTCTTTAGCTGTTTACAGCTTGGCAGGTATAAAGGTGAGGAAATACCAGAGGCTGACACACCTAGACAGAACATACCTCTGCCACCACTGGGCAGCCCTACAGATAGCTACGGGGCAGCTCCCAGCAAGAACACTGACCCCATTCACAGCTGGAGCGTAGGCACCGTGACTCACAGCTGGATTGGCCTCACAGATAGAAGCTAGGTGCCACTGAAAACTGGAATGCAGGCACTGGCAAGCAGCCGCTCCCTGGAAGGATAAGCTGTGAGCTTGTAGGCTCCTCCTTTTTGAAGCGCTCCCAGTTGTGTCCCGATGGCTGGAGTTCAGCGCTGGAACTGCGGCGAGCTCTCTCTGGCTGACAGACACCATGGAGTATGCTGCGCTTAGGAAAAAAGGTGCTAGGCACCTTGTCAATGCCCCAGGGAGCCAGATGTTTCAATTCATGACACAACATAGGAAAAAAAAAAAAAAGAGCTTTCATAAGAGTCTTATGTTCCCTGGGTCAGGCCCACACAGCATGACTGGTCCAGGAAGTTATTATGAAAATAGACTTGCCTCTGGAAAGTCTGTGTGAATGAGACTGCTAGCGGCTCAACCAAACAGGAGGCTGCAGCTGCTGAGAAAAACGCTTCCAGTGAAATTACTTGTCCATATCCAACTTGCTTAATTTCAGATCTCTCCTTCAGACACTAACCAGAAGCCAGATAGCAGACAGGTACTGAGGACAGCAAAACTAATCCAACACAGACACCACAAAGCCAACTCTTCAAAATACTTATTTTCCAGTGGAACTCTTCAAAGATCACAAATGTTTTTGGGTGCTGAATAGACTAAAAAGCATAACCAGAAGCACCAGGTTATCAGGAGCATGGCTTTTGGCACAAGTGAGGCCACAAAATTCTGCTTCCCGTTCTCCTTCCCAAGTCAGCTCCTGTGCCCTAGCTCTGGTAGCACCCCTCACTTTGAGACAGACCCCACAGCCTAGGAGTTCAGCACAGTCCTCGTCCCAGCCGAGGAAAGCAGTTTCTTACAGAGTCCTCTCTTTCTTTGCAGAGTCCAACCTTGGCCTGGAAATTAGCATACACTGCCCTTGCCATACTTTTCAGCCCAATGGGGACATCTTGGAGAACTTGCATGAGGTGTTGGAGATCAAATTCAAAGGTGATAAAACGCTGGATTAGGGGAGGCCGTTGGAGAAGGGAAGGCTTGGGGTGTCTAAAGAAAAAAATGTGGTCTTCCTTTGCATAATTGAGGATTTTACCTTGCATAACATTTGTTGTACAGAATACACCTCTGGGTTTGCATGCTGATCATACAGGTATACCCATTTTGTAGATAGATTTGAAATGGGGGAAAGCAAGCGCCGGCTGGGTGGGTTTGCACGCGTGCCTGCAGAAAGGAGTAATTTTGTATTTCGGTATCTCTCTGGGAAGCTCAGCTTGATGCCTTCTCAGATTTCCACAGAGGCTCTGCTTTCCAGTTAGGGTGACTGGAACACAAGGAAGTCAGGCATCCTGTGTGAGGTGGCCCAGAGAGTCAGTGGCTTGGCTGGCCTAACAAGTAGGAACCTCCTGGCTTGCAGCCCTGGGCTGCAGCCACTGGCCCCCACAGGCTCCATTTCTGAGGCTGTTCTGCAGAGTGCCAATGATCTGACATCTTCTTTAAACCATTCATCTTCCTGCCTGTCCTGGGCCTGAAGCCAGGAGCGAGTGGGATGGATTAATGGCCCCACCAGCAGTTTACAAATGGTAAAACAGGTGGCCCACAAGACTCTATTTCAGGCCTGCAGCAGTCAGATTCACTGGGAGTGCAGGGGTCCCTGGGAGGGGAGAAGTCCAAGCAAAAGTGGAAATGGTGCCTGAGTCCCTTTTGCCTTGGTCCAAGGGCAGGCATGAAAGCATTGAATGAAAAATCTTGTTGTGTCCTCCACTTTCACACTGACATCTTCTCTGTGGATCCCGTTTCTCTCTGAAGGCATTGACAACGAGGATGACTATGGCCGTGGGGACTTAGGGCGCCTGAAGAAGCAGAAGGACTTGCATAATCCCCACCTCATCTTGATGATGTTACCCCCACACCGCCTGGAGAGCCCAACGCTGGGGGGCCAGAGGAAGAAACGGGCCCTGGATACCAACTACTGCTTTCGGTAAGTGAGAATCCTGCCGTTGTCACCGGGTCCCACGCCTGAGGTTGGTTAAGCACGGCAACACTTCTCACCTCCAGGAAAGGCAGTGCCCTCCGAGGGGGCTGTGGGTCACTGCGGAGCTGCAGGGGCCATGTGAGGAGTGCTGCTCAGCCGACTGCACCCTGTGGTGTCCAAGAAGGACGCTGGCCAGCTCAGCAGAGTCACTGTGAGCTTCTGGCTGAGTTTCAGCAGCCCCTTGCCAGCCCTGGGAGTGGGACAGCAGGGAGGTGCTGTCCCCGGGGCTAGCAGCAGGGTTGCCTGTCAGCGTGTGGGCAGAGCCAGGCAGCTGACTTGCCTGCCTCTGCCTCTTCTCCGCTCCCAGAGCAGGCCAGCACCGTGTCCCACTGATCATAGCCCTTCTCTTCGGGAAGCTGCATCATACAAGCACATTTAAGGCCCTTCTCTAGATTCACCGTGTGCCGATGCTGTGTTTCAGGAACCTGGAGGAGAACTGCTGCGTGCGTCCTCTTTACATCGACTTCCGACAGGACCTGGGCTGGAAGTGGGTCCACGAGCCTAAAGGCTACTTTGCTAACTTCTGTTCGGGCCCTTGTCCGTACCTGCGCAGCGCAGACACCACTCACAGCACGGTACATCCAGCGTCTTTTCCTCAGGGCTCTGTCTCTCCCTTCCTTCCTCAGTCTTATCACATCTGGTCTCTTCGAAGCGGCAGAAGTAGTTCAGATTAATACTTGTAAAAAAACTCGAAGGAAACTGCAGGAAAGAGTCTAGGAGGTTCAGGGGGGAGATGTTCTTCGTAGGGAATCAGTACGGAGTCCATGCTTCCAGCCAAACACTGAGGAGTATGCAGTATCTTGGGTGAGATGAGTAACAGGACTCACAGTTTTAGGGTACCTATTTGGTAAGGGCCAGAGTGTTAACCAAATCCCTCAAATCTAATGTCAATCCTGGTCATTATGTTCTGCCTACGTTTTTCCTGCATTTTTCAATGGATAGAGGGTTTTTGTACACTCGGTATCAGGTTGTCATGCAAAGCTGCTGAGCCATGGCACACACCTGCTGTCTACTCCTACAGGGGCAGCTGTAGTCCAGAAGTAAGGGGGTGTCCATGTCCAGAAGTGAACATGGCTATGCAGCAAGCTTCCCCTTTCTGCACTGCCATCCTTTCCAGCTGTATAAATCCCACCTGGCCTATGGGAGGGAGGAACCCACTAGGCAGTGATATTCACAAATATGACTGGCAGAAAGCAAATATTTTCATGTAACTTCCACATAACCTCTGTTTAACATATGTACACTGGGCAGTCTTTGGGAAGAGTGCCACCTGAGCCCCACTACAGTCTAGAGCATAGAAAAAAAGGCAAAAGAAATGCATGCTAATGGAAGAAGCACAAAGAGGAGCAGACAAACTAATCGACTGACAGTCCATTGCTAAAGTTAGAAAAATCAGAGGAGAATCCTGTGCTTCTGTCCACAAAAGAGAAAAGGCAGCAAGTCAGAGAATGCAGCAACTCACTTGAAACTTAGCTTCAACTTTCACTAAAAAAGTCGCTGGAAAAATGCTGACTTGGCAGCAGAATAATTAACTGGGTAAAGATGATATTGTAGGAAAGATGCTAACATTTTCTTGACAGCTTAAGAGTCTGCAAGGCTCACTAAGGCTAAAGGATTGGTATGAGTGGGAGTAGTTGATCTAAGGGGATGAAGGAGTGGACAGGTGCTGGGCAAGACAAGTAAACGAACAGCTTAGGAAGGGTAATATGCATGCCGGGTGGTACATATACCATCTAGTTGTCCTGAGAAATTCTCTAATAGATACTGGTATGAACGAGCATGAGAGAAAGGAGAATTTAGTACGGTCCCTAATGTTCTCATCTTGCTCAAGAAAGGAAATGCTCAAGCAGTAAGTTCAGCTGAGTGATCTGAGCAATCTTCAGAACAATACCACTGCTGACAGGAAAAAAACTAGGAAAAACATGGCAAAAAGCAGATTTCTCACCAGTTTGTTTAACTTACTCTGCTGAGTACAGCAGCCCCAGAGGATGTGGTAACCATGTGGTACAGCCAGGGCCTTCACTCAGTATTCCAGACAGTTTCTACCAAAATAACTGGAATTACGTGGATCTGGGTGATAGAACAGGATGCCTCCTTAAAACCCCTGATCCCCCAGGACCGTAGTTAACAGACAAGGTGCTGGACCTTGTCATATAACCCAGAGAAATGCTAATGAGACTGCGGTAGCACAGGTGAGATCATGTTTTGGCCCCACGATTCAGCAAGTTGCGTATCACTGAGAAGTGGCCACCTCTGGGAAGAAACATGGCAATTCTTTTGTGGAGGCTGCGGGGCCAGAGTGTACAGTCATCTGTGGGACAGGGCCAGCTGGGAGAAGGAATCCAGGGCGGTCCCACAGGACACCGTCCTGGCTCCAGCATTATAGTGTAATGACTTGGAGGAGGGAGTGGAGAGCGAGAGCATGAGACGGTTCAAAGCTGGGAGGGAACTGTGGATACTCAAGATGATGGGCATCCATCCAGTGCTATCTAGAGATGTTAGCTGAAATAAGCAGCACTGGTTTTCCTTCTTCTGTTTTCTGTAATGGAACCAAAGACAATGTGGCCCTGGGCTGGTTATAAGCAAAAATTGTGACATTATACCCCACACCTCATCAGAAATTAAAGAAGTGAATTACTCCTTGCACTTCTTCAACCCTTAGGCACTGGCCAGGGGCTACACTACAGTTCAAAAGAAAAATGTCTTTGGGTCAGGCCCAGATAGGTGATACCCTTTAGGAGTAGGCCATGGTCAGGACATGATGAGTATGACTCACATCTGGGAAAAGCCCTCTGATGAGCATAGTCCAAATACCTAGAGACCAAACACCTTCCTGTCCTCAACCAGCTTAAATGGATTCCTGGCTCTGTCACCACATTTGTGTGTTTCCACAGGTGCTGGGCTTATACAACACGCTGAACCCTGAGGCATCTGCCTCGCCCTGCTGTGTCCCCCAGGACCTGGAGCCACTCACCATCTTGTACTACGTCGGGAGGACCCCCAAAGTGGAGCAGCTCTCCAACATGGTGGTGAAATCCTGCAAGTGCAGCTGAAAGGCACCCTGGCCCGCCCAAAGCCAAGAGAGAAACTGTCAGCACCCACTCTCCTGCTCCCAGGCTAACACAAAAGGAACCGGGGGTCAGAGACTCCGCATGCAGAGGGCCGAGCACCAAACCCTGGGGCTTAGGGTCTGGCAGCCCTCGGGAATCTCTTCTGGAACATTTCTCGGTCTTGTTGGCAATGTCGCCTTCCCTCTGGGAGCTACTTTGGTGTCACGAAGGCCACGCTCTCCAAAATGGCTGGACAGTTGGTGCAGAAGAGAAGGACAGAGTGGAGGAACTGCTGTGTATTTGAATGCTGGGGTAGTTGAACTGGGAAGGCAAGGAATGAGAAAGAACATTTGAAAGGGGGAGTGGAAATGGGGCAGCATTTCCTTTTCTAGCTGTAGCTATCTTGGGACCTCAGCCCTCCCCACTGGCCTGAAGAATTATTTTCTCCTGCAGGACAAAATCTTGGAATTTTCTTCAGAGAAAGAAAATACACCAAGAAGGGAAGCTGCTCAAAGAGGAGATGCTCAGAGATGCACACAGACTTTTGTTCCTCAGAGCTGTGATCCAGGAGTCGTGCAATTGTCACTGTGCTTCTGCCAAACCTGTAAGATCAGATGGCAGATCCTGGCTATTGGTTTCTGAATGCAAACTGCAGGGCTCCCAGTCAGCCTGCTGAGGGTGGGCAAATACAAGCAAAGAGGGTGCTGAGTCCGTTTTTAGAAGGACTGATGCCTCCATTCAGCTCGTTTCCCTTCCTGGAAGTTTCTGAATGATGGTTTCTGGGTCAGGGCAAGAGCAGTATCTGTGGGTACCTGAATTTTGGGCCCATTCGCTCATGAGCTGATACATCCTGAGGACCTTTTGTCTGTTGTGGTTTGTGAGGTGCTTTGGGGAGTTCTGCACAATGATCTCAACGTGGCCCAGGCCTCACCTGCCAAGACTTAAAAAATATTAATCTCAAAAACATTGTAAAAAATAAATATTTGGGGGGGAAATGGTCTTTTTTTTTTTTTCCCACAAGGAAGTTGCTTGTTGAAGGGCTAGATGGTTTGTTGTTTTTAAAGTGCTACTGCTGTAGCATACTTGATCACTTTGAAATCTTTCCCCTTTCCAGGATGTCTCTTCAAGGGAATGGGTACGATTTAGGCCAGAGAGCCCCAGAATGGAAATCCCTTCATACCTTCAAAGAATGCCTGGTGTGCATCTGCTCTGCCCTTCCCTCATCCTTCAGATGTACACATCACCTCTGCCATTTGATTTTGATAGACTCATATAAAGCTCCCCTCAAACGTAAAACTTCTTACAGTCCTGTTTAAGTAATCAGGGAATTGAAGTTGTCACAGCTGACAAATGCCCTATGTTCAGTGGAATATATATGGGCTGCCAGTACAGACTTGCACACAAAGGTAAATAACCCCCCTCAGATTTACCATAAACATTGGAGATATTCATAAAAAGTTCTCAGATGTGGCCTAGGCAAGTAATGAATATACTCTTTCTAAAAAGTATGTTATTTTCAGCCACAGATATTCCCCAAAGTACAAATCTCAAGTACTTGCATGTCACGTGAGATTCAGAGGCTGCCTCTCTGACTCCCTCAACCACAACTACTTAAAGCCATGTACTAAAGACCACAGAGGTTCCTTCCTGTCCCCTCCCAGTTCCTGGTCCCCAGCAGCTGAGTGTCAAGTGACACCTAGCTGCTTAATAGCTTGTGGCCAGGGCTCTCCGTGGGCAGCTCAGGCTGCAGCTCTTCCAGCCAACCCTCTGCGTTTGTGGCTGCTTCCATACACCTCACTGAGATGCTGCGATAGTGTGTAATCTCAAACGTCTTAAAAAAAAAACCTAAACAAGTCCTTCATCACCAGCTGGCTAGAGATTAGGAAGGGTGGGTCAATGGAGGGAGCCTGCCAACCTTGGTGACATTTTGGCTGGGGCACACGTGCTCTGATAGAGGCACTCCCCAGCACTCAGCTGTATCCCTTTCATCTCTCAGGGGCTCCTTGACCTGTCTTTGGTGTTATGACGAAATGTACAGCTCTGATCAGTCCTGCAGCACTAATTTATTGCTGTACAGCTCTCCATACCCATGCTTCCCCCTTGCCTGCCAAAGGAGGGAGCAGATAAATGCATTGCAACTACACTACCATGCTGATAGGCCAGAAATTTAGTGGCTGTGCTGGGGGGGGGAAGAGAAATCCAGATGCCAATTGGCGCAGGAATTCTCTCTAATCTCCTTTTAGCAGCATTCCCTGGGGAGGTTTTGGTTTACAAGCTGCAGTCTGTTCTTTGGTCATTGTTCCTCGTGAGCCCTGGGTTGGCTCTGCTGCCCATCCAATTGAAGGGCTTTCTCGCTAGTAAGGGGAAAAAAAAAAAAAAAGAAAAAACAGGGAGGGGGAGCTGCAAAGAGCCGAGCAAGAACATGAGCTTCACAATCATACGTGGCACTTGGAGCACGCCAGAACCACCCACAGATTAACCCTGGCAAGCCCCTTGAGGTGGGTCTGTCTCACTAGCCCTTGTTCACTGCTGCTCCTTGGAGCAGGGAGGGGTGGCAGAGGGATGGGACCGTGTCTAACAGCTGCTGGGAAAGGAGACAAAATGGAAAGGGGGGATCAGGGGAGAAGCGTCTTGGGGTGTCCAGTCAGTAAAGATAAGGTAACCTCCTGGTTACAGCAATCCGCAATGTCAAATGCTCCTTTCAGTTGCTCCTGTCTCCAGACTTCAGTTTTCCCAGCTGCGTTTGAGAATTAGGTTTGTGAGATAGGATCTGAATTCATTTTCTTACAGTCAAAATAACTTCCCTAGGGCTGTTTTAGCTACAATCCAACAACAAACTCTACTACCTATATGGGGTTAATAACAGACTGAACACACTCCTGGGCCCAGGCTTACCAAAACATTTCAGGACACTTGTGTGGGAAGGAGGAGAGGCAGAGAGCAGTTCCCTATATGCTGTGTTACTAGGTGGCAAACTGAAGAAGACAATGGGAAAGAAAAGTGGGCTCTTCGCTGTCAACAATGAATACAGCTCCCAACAGTTCCCTTTTGTTGCTCCCAGGAACAAACAAAAGCTGATGAAAACAATCCCAGCACACTTTCCCTCTCTTTAACAAAGATCAATGGTTAGAAAGAGTAAAAAAAAAACAATTCTGCACTGCAATAGGGAAGATCCTACACAGCCGATCAAATGGCCATCTTTGTAGTCCCTGTTTCTCTGTGGCATACTCTGACAGCATGCCAGAGGCCTAGATCTGAACTTGAACACCTCGTTTTTCAGGCTACAGTGTAATGTAGAGCTCTGCAAGGAATACTGCTTCAGTAAATACAGGCACATACCCTCATATTTCAGCAAATAATACACTCTTTGCAGACTAAATGAGTCTTTATCCCCCGGTCTTTGTGATGGATGGTCTCTGGCTATCTTGCTGCCCTCACAAAAAAGCAGCAGCACATTCCTGTTACTGCTGTGTGAACTCGGATATGGTGCTTTGTTCTTCAGCCTTCCATAACCAAGAGGCATCAGTACAAACAGTAAACCAGACAGACCATGTCGAAAAGCAATGAAAGATATAAAAGACAAACATACCTGTCCACTCCTCTGGTAACATCGTGGCTCTGTTCTGCTCTGTCCTATGCTTTACAGCTCCTTCTGTTGTGATGATCAAATCTCCGTTCTCTCAGTTTGCAGATTCCTTACCTGTGATTAGGGTGTCCTCATCAGGGCAGAAATAAAGGAGGCTTCCTGGCTCAGATTACTTTTGTCAATGAAATCACTACAGCCATCCCATGGCAGAAGAAGATCCCTTGCCAACACTGTCTTATGATGCAGATGTCTTCAGCATCATCCAGGGTCCAGAACAGGACAGGTTCAGTACCACAGGGTGAGCAGGATGCAGCTCTAGGGCCAGGTCCGTTGAACAGAAAAGGCTCTTTATGCACTGCAAGTGTTTCTAGTAGCATGCAAATCATCAACGCTATAGTACTGGGTTGTCTTCTCTTAAAAAGTGGCTGGAAGGCAATTAAATCTATCAAGAAAACAGTTTTCAGTGAACATGGAACCAACAGGGTGGTATCTATACACTTGCGAAGCTATCCTGATTTGCAAGTGTGAAGAAAAATAGATGGCTGTTTGGGCTGCCTATAACCTACATTAATTGTGGTTTAGAATAACAGCAAATATTGGAATAAAGTGCAAGGAGGAATGCATGCCTTATAATTATTTAAAAATAATATCTATTAACATTTTTTACAATAAAAATCACTAGAATATATTGGTTGAAAGCTGTATAAAATTAATAACTAGTGTGTGCACTACAATATTTAGTAAAAGAACCTGGATTTTCGGGTCCTTGATTTACAAATATTTTCTTTCATTTTTTATTTCATTTAAGCTCTGGTTCATTCTTGACACAGCTCCACAACTGACAGACAGAAGCAAAGTTCAGTGTCCTTTGTCTTCTTTTGAAGAGAGGCTTCAGATGCCCTGTACAAATGTAAGATCCTTTATCATGCAGCAAGTCAAAACAGAAGAGGCAGCTTTACTCACTGGGAAACAGACCGTCATTGAAATGACTTCAGACACAGCAGCGAGAAATACAGCAAGTGAAAATTGCTAATTAATGGTTGTCATTTCTCACACTTCTCTAAATAACAGTATTGCACTTGAAACGCCACTTATGCCCACAGTTTCAAAAACAACATTATACAGTACTTTGGATGTCACAGTGTGTTTCCTGGAAAGACCAATTTCAAAGATTACAGACTTTAGTATTCTATGATTCTAGGATTTAGCAGCTACTCATCTGCTTTTCAAACATCCTTATCTAGGGCTAGGTTGCACAGGAAAGATGACAGAGATGGTCTGAAGGCATTCAACCAAGCAGCCTGTCCATCCCCAGTACTGGGCTATGATTCCATGAAAAATGCACTTAAGGATAAGAACCTTTATATCTAGTACAGAATAGAGGTTCTTTACAGCTGTGGTTTGTGGCAAAACAAAAAAACAAAACACACACATTATGGTTTCCCACTTCCTGCAGACTTAGTGAACAGCTTTCAGGCAACAGCTCTGCTCCCTGTGGTATATGCTGGCACTGCTCAGTTACACCAGGGAATACCAATCTTTCAAACAGCATCTTCTGAAGACAGAGATTTATTTCTCCCTTTTTAAAGGGGGTAGTGTTCTTTGTGCAGGGTGATAGTTTTCACCTCTCATTCCACTTATTTGCCTAGGCAAGATGATGCCTCATTGCTGTCCACAAAGACTGATGCAAGAAGTAATTCCACGTAGGGGCTATGCATGTGGCAGAAAGCGAAAGTGACTTTCTTCTGTGGTTTGTCAACACCTGGACATTTTTCACTAGCTGTGTACAGATTTTCATTGATCACATACAGAAATTAGCACGAGGCATTATAACAATGTGTCAGGACCGCTGCATGTACCTGAGTTGATGAAAGAAGCCAGCTGGGTCATATCAAACCAGAGATTTCCTGACATTCTTCAGGAAGGATTTCTTTTTTCTTCTGAGGTTATTATCCCCTTCAGGAAGCTGACAAAGCAAAGATTTGCTGTACAGCCTGGCGCAAAACTTACAGGATCTGTGCAATGCATGTAGTGTAATGACTGGGGAATGTCTTGGTAACCACGTTCTGAGTGTTTCTTGAAACAAAATTATGTATTGTCTTTTGAAGTGCTGAAACCCTGTTATAGGTAGCCTACACGCTTAGGAGATCTCCATTGCTTTCAAGGATTTGTAAGAAACTTCACTTTTTGGAGAAGGCAGTAGCAGACAGCCTGACTTGCAACAACAGTCAACAGAAGATGTCTGGCTTACAACAAGCTGCTTTGAGTGACACAATTTGATATTTTCCCCATCAAAGCACACTTGTTACAGAAATCTCTATACTTTAGGATCTGAAGATCCCATTTGAGTACTATTATGCTAAGCGTTCTCTTGTGCTAATCTGAAGAGCTGGAAACAAAAAGAACAGAGAGAAAATAAAGGATATGATGACAATCTCAGGGAAGCATGGCCTTGCAGCAGTTACAATGTGCTGACTACACTTGTGAAATTGTCATGCATCAGTGTTGTCACCTGAACTCAACCAAGTCATTCAGAAGACCTAAGAAAACTCACACAGCCACAATTTGGCAGGAAGAGCCACCGATCTTCATTCTTAGATGTTTTTTTTCAAGAGAAATTATCAGTAGACATGCAGAGATACGAGTTTTGTATGTCTGTAGACAAGAAAAAAACTTCCAGGCTGCTATCAAAGACAAAATGTATTACGTACTGAATTTCTAGAATTAGAAATGGTGGAGATAATAACTCTTTCAGGAGGGAAGACATCCCTGATTTGAATGGGGGAAACAACACACAACTGGAAGCATAAGATCTGTGACTAGTGACACTAATGCGATGGCTACAGCTTCACTTGCCCTGCTGGGAGATTCACAGCTGTCTGCCTGCACACCTTAAAGAATGGCACAGACATCCCAGGTGTATTAGATAGATCTGATACAGCAAGTACTTTTCAGAAAGTCACATAAATAAGGCAAAATCACTTGAAATATATGAAGTGAATCCTATATAGTAATTACTGGAAATAGCTGGGAAAAATCCCTTCTAATTTTTCTTCACCCATCTTAATGAAAAGGCAATTTTTTCTATACAGTGGAATGAGGGAACGACAGCCAGACATTTGGACTTGGTAGTAAAGGAACTTTTCAAAGATCCCTTCATGACTTTGACATGGTCTTACTCGTGACACAGGGATTAATTAGATCAATAAGCCCAAAACATTTTTTCTAAGGAGACTTTATGACTCAAACATAACTACGCTGAGCACAGTAACCTGTCTCCTCTTAAGCCAGGGGAAGGAGGCTATACTTTACCATTGCTATATCTGTGGTGAAATGATATTTTCTAAAATACTCTTGCAGGGACACCAAACTAAACAAATTTTCTGTGTTTGTCTCGTGTTGCACATCCCAGAATGCCAGTAAGCAAAAGGCCAAATACAATGCTGAAATTTCTTTCAGAGATGACACCACCTCCACCTGCCTCAAGTAAATGTTTTGAATTTTAGTAATAAAAGATAGATTTTGAACTACCCCCAAATTCTTAAAAATTACATCAAATTTCTTTTTAAGGCCAATTTTTTCCTTTTTTTTTTCTTTCTTTTTTTTTTTTTTCTTTTTTTTTGTGTCCAACAGGTCAGATAAAGAAGCAATCCCTTTTCAAAGAATGTAAGATTTCTCAAGTTCATTGTGTGCACTGTAGGCGTGGACTTTTAGAGAAGAGGCCCTGTTAAGTATACTCTTTTCCCCAGGGAACCACTATGATTCACTGAATACCACTGGCAAAGACTTCACACCAGGGTCTCCACAGTCATCAGTGATTCTTTCCTTTAAATTGGAAACAGCAGTGAAAACTCATTTTCAATGAGTGCCAATAAAATCCTTTTTTGGTAAGGTAACAGACAGAGCAGACTCCTCGTGGCAGGCTTGGTGCCTTGTTTGTCACCTTTAGTTCAGTGGAGTTTGTCCTCTTTGTTGAAACTGCACAGAGAGGCTGCTTCAAAAAACTGGGAATCCGACAATTTTGCAGTTTGTGTTTCCTAACTACTCATCTCTAAGGCAGCAAGGAAACTTGATCTCATTTTTTGGAAAGGGCAGGAGTGCTCTAAAGTGAGAAGAAAAGTTACCAGGTACTGTAATTCTTTAAGACGTGCTGTGATTGTGCACATTCACCTTGAAGGTGCTTTGCACTCAAGCACTTTAGAAGACAAACACTGCAAGAAGTGAATGTGTGCATGTACAAGATAACTTGACTTGGCTATTCTAGTAGGCTGTACTGCAACAGACAAAATAAAACATCCATACAAAGGCAGACTACAAGTCCATTAGCACTCACCTTGTTTCTGACAGTGGTCAACAGCATATAGCTCATAGACAAGCTAAGAACTGGAAAATTTCATTGTGATGCTTCTCCAGAACAGTCATTTGAAAAGGCTTAGAAATAGTCTGCTATTTTTTTGACTTTAATATTTAATATGCCCCAATAGATTTCTTTTCCATCTATTTGTCTACTTGCCTTTTCAAGCTACACTTTTTTTGCCTCCACAAAATCTTGTGACAATACTGTCCATTACATACTGTGAAAGAAATCACCACCACCACTTTTTTCTTTGAATCTATTATTTGCTAATTTCATTTGATGATCCTACTTCTTTTAGTGGGCAAGACTGGAACAATCATTCCTTTTTCTCCTTCCCCCTTACACTCCTTGTCTATATCTTTCCCTATTTAATGGTTTCTGCCTGAAAAGAACTATGAATGCTAAGTTTTGTGCTCACGATATAACCAATCTCGAGGACTCTCTGACAGACCTGATTCTGTAGGGATAAAATAAGGGTTTATTTATGATGTTTAGCATAAGCAGGGATGTCTTAGCTCTAGAAACATGAGATTCTAGAAAGAAGAAAAGGAGGTCAAGTCCCATGTTTAAGTAAAGCTCAGAAGTTTCTTTTGGAAGAAACTCATGACAGATCCACAGGAATAATGTGTCCAGAAGGAAGTGATATGAACAGGATCAATCAGCCAGTTACTGAAACAGCAACAACAACAACAAAAATCCAACTATTTAAATAGCACCAAATAACCCATATGGGTTCAAACAGTAAGCCCAGGATTATCATGAGCAGCAAATGTAGGACAGACTGAGAAAAAAAGTCCTTGGCAGTTTGATCAAGTAAACCTTAACAAAAATAAGTCAGCAGCCAGATTACTTTAGTTTCCAGAAAATAATCCAAAACGACTGGAACTGTTATATTAGTACAAGGTACAGCCCTGAGAGAATGCAAGCTGAGATTCCAGGCTGTTCTATAAACTCATCTATAAGCTGATGATCTCCTTCACAGCTCAAGAAGAGGAATGGTCTCTCACTGCCAGCCGTTCAAATCCATCCATACAGAGACTCCACAGACACAGCACTGAAATTCCTTCTAGCAAACAGATGTCCTGATACCAAAACCTCCTCATGGAAAAAGTATCACAGATATGTATGGTGGCCTTCAAGGCCTCAGAATGAGGAGTCTATCCAACAAAACATGTTTGTCCAAGAGAACATCTGGTCTTGTGAATACAAACTCCAGTATGTCTCACTGGCATCAAAGTCCAAGTGGTCTACACCTAGTATCAGAGCATGATCTTCCACTGATGGCACTCACACCACCCATAAGGCTGTTGTAAAGGCTAAGATGAACAACCTAAATATGAGCTTAATACATCATGTACCGAGAACCAGTCAGCTACTTCTGGAAGGGAGGGCATCTCATATCCTTCTCTTAATATGTATGTTGTGATGTGCTCCTAGCCTGAACACAGTATAAAAGGCTTGCATGAACATTGTATGAACCTCTCCGTTGTGGCCTCTAGTGTGCACCCTAATCCATTCAAAACCAACAAGCCCCATTCTCTGTCATGGAAAAGACTCTGTAACTTACAAGTGATGCCAACACCACTGAGTAGGAGAGGAGAGGAGAGGACGCCTTGGTTACATTATGCTGTCTCACCACCAAAGCAGATGCTGAATGATTGTTGGGGGTGCTGTACTGGCAATTTTCTTTTCTTATGGTAAACAAAGGCACTTTTGATGAAACTCATTGGTGAGCGCAGGGATATAAGTGTCATAAAAGCAGACAGAGACAAACTAATATCCACTTGAAGAGAATTTATATAATTGTACTCCCCTCACGTGCAACTATTATAAATTCAGAATGCTTTGCCATTCTTCTTTTGTTTCTCTTGTACCAGAAAACACTTTTCACAAAATGCATTCTCTCTGAGCCGTGGGGAAAACAGTTTTATGCCTCCCTCTTGAATTACTTAACTGAAACACTCTTTGAGAGAGGTTTTTGAAAAGAGACAGACATGGAAGTAGCAGACCTGCAAAGAGACAAAATACATGCTACATTCAGTTCACAGTATCCAGCAGGCACAAATACATATGTGGACTCCAGGCTGATGAGTATAAGGAAGTAGGAAAAATAACAAGCTGGAATTGCAGGATTTATTCCTGATTCTCTATTGTATTGCTGCACATGCTCTCAACATAACAGCAGCTGTGCTCAGAGCTAGGATCAGCAGATGCCCAAGGCAAAGTAATACTGCCATTTCCTTTGAAGGTCTGGCTGCCCTAACATATCTCGAGGCTGAACAGGAGTTCAAAAATGAAGTGTTTGGCTGGAGGTAAAGGACCAGTCTTGATATCTCTGGATTTTTCATTTGTTGGAAGCAAAAGAAAAATTTTTCAAGGACAAACGATGCATGACTTCACTGCTCCTAAAGCTGACAAAACTCATCCCTTCAAAAGGATGGTCTTAGATTGCAACGTGCATTTCTCTGAATATTTAAAAAATCATAGAGGAAAGATGTCTGATATACTTCCACTAAGCCATCATAGTTACAGATGTGGTGTTGGCTACGTTTAACATACAATGCAAAGAAGTTCAGAAGACGTGGGCTACAACTGAGTACAACTTGTTATCCCAAAATCAGTGGGCGGGAGACTAGCAAAACTGACAAAAAAAATAACTTACTTTCATAATAAGCCAGCACTAACTGGTAAATTGCCAGACAAAGATATAAGAATGTTGTTTCTGTTAATGATACTCTGAAGACAATCACCTTTCCTGAGCTATCATCCAAACCTCTGTACAGTTTTCAGTGGTGGCTGTGACAACCTGAATGAAGAAACTAGAGAGAAAAACCAGATGAGATGAGAATTCCACAAGGATGCATATCCTACAGCTACTCGATCCTGCACATGAAACCCAGTGGAATAAAGGACAACTTGGATCCCCTGGGAGGAAGCAAGGAATGGAATCAGTTATCTACTGAAGCTAAATCTTGTAGGGAAATAGCACCTTAGTTCTGGAACAGAGCTGAAGGCTATAGCCAACACCAAACATGGCAGAGTAGGCTATGAGAAGACAGACCCAAGGTCTTGAAGCCCACAGCAGCTGAGGATGTGCAGAAGTTTGAAATAAAAAGCATCTGTAACTGAATTTTCACTAATGATGAGCCAACAACGTGACACACCGGTAGAAACAGTAAAAAACTTTATCTTAAACATCCCTAAAAAATTGATAAGTACAGAAGTGACTTGATCTGGTAGTAACTTCACAAGATTCTACAGAACTCTTGGTCACTGGTGATATATGATGGTGGAACAGGCATCAGACAAGTGCTGCAGAAATTCTTGAAGAACAGAGCTGAAAAATGCAGAGAAAGTGAATTAGATCATGACTGTCTAGGAACTGAAACATAAGCCAATGAATTAAGAAGAGGAACGCTACATCAGAGAACTGGATTTTGAACAAATGAAATATTTGATCTTTGTCATATGTGTGAACGAAAGAGAAATAGTAAAATGCATGTTCTGTCCTATGAGTTTATGCCTGGAGCAAGTGATAGTTAAACTAATGGGGTATGAACCTAATTGTTTCATCCTCTCACAATTTATCTGGTCTTGAATGACAAGAAGTATGCACAACCCAAGAGTGAACATGAACACAAACACTCTTTTCAAGAGAAAACACTTTTGCCCTCTGACACTATTTCTGTCAGCCGTTTGGATTGATCATTATCTAATTTGCCAGCACATTAGAATGATCTCTTAACACTGATTATACAGGGTAGATGTGACAGGGAGGCTGTGGAATAAGAAAACAGATCAAACAGGCTGTTAGAATCCAATCCCTGAGGGCTCCAACACAAGCAATAGGAAACACTGTACTCTTTGAGAATTGCAATCATACCGAGTGCTGTTTGACAAGGGAGAAGTTGGAAAATACCACGAAAATAGTTTTCCTTTAACCTGGCACCAACAAAGAGCCAGAGCTGAAGCTGCTTCCTGTTCATTTTAAGGATGGGTGGATCTTCTCTCCAATACATTTTCCAGCTGCTGAAGTTGTTTGCTAACACAAGCAAATTAATTTTCATAACATTAAGCAAATTCTAACTGGAGTGCTTCACTAAGCCACTATTGCAACTGATAAAAGCCACCTGGACCTTAGGGTTCAACCTTGGGTCTAAAAACATCAGCCAATTAAAAAAGTTTATATAGCCTAAACAAACAGAAATCAAAATACAAAAATAAGCCACACAGAACATAAGCACCCAACAGTGAAACATAAAGACAAATTTTAAATCCTGTCCAATATAGCAAAAGCAAATATTTTGAGGGTGTGAATTAATAACCGAAATTATAACCAAAACAAACAAATGAAATGACTTTATTCAAATGGAGCATTTCCATGGCTCTGTGCCAAAATTCAAGTCGGCGACTAACAAGGATGTCTCTGCTCATATGGTCTAATATTTTTCTCTGCTGTTGGTTGCCGTGTGATGACAGCAGAGAATATTGGCTGTTACTGGACTAGGACAGACTGAAATGGCTGAGCAAAGAAGTTTGAGACTTTATGTTCAAACTTGGACCTTGGGAAGAACGATACAGACAGTTGGAGGACCTCTGTCTTATAGAAAGATCTCACAGTTAGTGATCGGGAAAAGATTGGAGGATAGACCCCAAGGCTCAGCACAAGAAGCTCTCACAGACAGTCATTCACCTCAGCCTACAGCTGTATCACCAGCTTCTGCAGATGTTCAGGTACTCTCCTCAGTGGATTGTCCTCTCAGCAGGGACCTGTTCACCGTCCCCTGGGTGTTACAGGTGTGTGGTGGTCCGAAGTCACTGCTGCTTTTTCCTCTGCCCCATACTTGAAGCAACACCCTGGATTCCTCACCTGATGTTCAGTGTTAGTCCTTCTCTGCAAGCAGAGGCTGAAAAAAAACAACACAAAGCAAAGCTTTTGAGTAATCACAGGACTGTTTTATTTAAAACGCTGCTGAACTGCCCTGCAAATCTCAGCCACCACCAGAAATCTGGATCTCCCTACCATATACCCTTTCTCTGCGCTACAAGATGAGATCACAGTATGACAAACCTAACTTAATGAGCTACTATCTGAAAAAGTGTTCTTGGTATTCCTCTCAAAACTCTCAATCTGCACTTCCCTAAGCCAGCTCATCTCTTCACATGCTCCTCCATACCCAGTTTGTGACTCAGTCTTATCCAGAAAGGGGAGATAATACTTTTTGCCCCCATGTGACTGAGTCACATAACTCTAAACCCTCTCCCATATCAGCATGCTTTGCCTTTTTCTTTCTGCATCTTTTATTCATTTGCTTGCAGGGAAATCTACTCCCCCACTCCAAAAGATGCTGAGTACCTTGGTGCAGAAGAGGTGGGGATGTGAAAAAGTTGATTTTTAAAAGAAACAAGATGGGGATAAGAAAGATTTTCTTCTCATTATTAGAGAGACATATTGCATATAGAGATATAAAGAGAGACATACTGCAATATTTTCCTTCTTAGGAAAGTTATGGGAAAAAGTCAATGTCACTGTCACTTCTTTTATGTCAAAAAGCTTAGATATTCCCTTAAGAGAAAAATTCGAAACACTTAGAAATGTAAAAAGTTTATTTTGGACAGTTTGCATTGTCCTGTGTATTTAGCCCATCAGCTTGCTCCTAAATACGACTGACACTTGTTGAGAGCTGAGTTTATTAAAAATATTTCTGTATTTTTAAAAATACACTCTCCTTGAAATCCCAGCATAGAGCCAAACACCACACAGTACAGAGGATCTGGAAAGATGTTTAGAAAGCAGTATTGCCAGCAATGGCCCTGCACAGAAAGTTTGGAACCTGAATTAGGCACCAAACTGTCAACCATGTGTATGAAGATAGGATACCAGAGCAGAACACTGTCCCTTGGCAATATGCTGATATTAAGAAAACAAAGGCACATGAGAGAAGCAGACAACTTCAACCTCATCTTCCTGAAGTGTTTTTTTTGAGCCTTCCTTGTCTTATAGAAATGCATAATACAGTTTGTCTTTTCTCACAAACTGAATTAAAATCACCTAATGTGAGTTCATCCTGTGTGGCTACCTTCAGGACTCAGCACAGAGGGGCATTCCCACGTCTACATGTAAATAGGTGCATTCTGACCATGAGTCCAACTCATGGCCATTGCTATGATTTAATTATTTCAGAAATCTTAATGTAAATGACCCTATGAAGTTTTCTCATTTCAGAGCTACTTGTGAGCACTCTACCTCCTTTTAAGTTCTGGTTGAGTAGGGGGAACAAAAACCTCAGATGATTACTGACAGCAGCCAACATGAAGTGTTGATTCCCTCTTGCGATGAGTGTCATTGCAGTGAATCACCGCGTAAAACAGAATGAATTTCCTTTATCCCTTGCCTGCCAGGAGGTGTTAAAACAAAGTATCTGCCTGTGTGTCTGTCCACATGTTTACATACTATTATGTCATCCATGACTACACCTCAAAAACATTAACACTTTGGTACTTTGAACAGTCACATGGGGGCAAAAAGTATTATCTCCGCTTTCTGAATAAGACTGAGTCACAAAGAAATCACAAGTTGTTTAAATGTGATGATATGTGTATGCTACAATCCAGTGCTATACAGACTTTCTCAGCAGAGGTTTACAGAGTTCTGGTCAGATATCAGCACCTCATCTACTCTGCTTCCAAATTGCAGGAATGAGAGCAGAATACTGGGTTAGTCTGACAGCACTGGGTCAGGGACCCGCGCTAAGATTTATTAGTGCTAGTTTGAACTGTTCCATCATACCCATAGCAAGTCTATAGCAGAACTGAGAAGCATGTCCAAATCTCTTGAATCCAGCGTTGAAAACAGGAACTTCCTCTCTTCCTGAAAAGCTCTGATAATCCTAGAAACTCAGATCTTTTATCCCAGAGCAGAGGGAATTTCTAATCCCAGAGTGATGCCCAGCATTCTCTCGATAATATATAGTACAACTAAGAAAGGCAATAAATAGATGGGGTTTATTTATATCCTTGGGTGACTGACACTAGCAAGCCAGGACAGCTGACAACTGAAGACCAGCCTTCCCTCCCCCTTTTACTTATGGGCACAATTTCAAGTTGGCTTGCTGGACTGGGCAGACAAAGGAAAGCAGCAGTTCCCAGTCACAAAAAAGTACTGGGGGGACACACACCAACAGCACACACACAGCTGCATTCATTAGAGTGAAGTCTCTCTGCATTAAAAGAGCAGTGAGCAGCCTCATTAACAAATGGACACGTGGTGGGGGAAGCCAGCATGAGGCTCCCTCCTCCTCGTGCTACAGAGAAGAGGCTGGGTGGGCTCCTCACCCCGACTGCTAAGGGCCTTCTGCATTTGACAGGCCTCATTCTGCTTTCTCTTACTCTGTTTCCTACTCCCTGGTTTGTTGTGGCTCTCTGTTCTCTGGCTCTTCCACACATTTCATTTCATAACTTCAGACACTGCTTTTACTCTATTCACACACAGTTTGGCTTCTATTTTTAGTCTCAATAAAGTAATGCCAGATTAAAACAAAATCCAATTTGGATGGGCAAAGTCATCCTCTCTATAGGTAGCTTAATGCCAAAGGGCCAGATGTGAGACAGGCGTAGCCAAGATATTATATAACCTTTCCCCAGCCTTTGCACACCTGATCTTGAATGACATTTCCAACCCAGCAAGGAAATACAGGCAGTTCGCCATCACCTCACTACTGAGAACAAGCAAAGCTCAGCCTCCAGTCAGGCAAAAATGCCAGCTGCCTGAAGTCATTACTTATCCTGCTTCAGAGTTTTCTCGGAGTCTGTCAGAAGTGAAAGCTCCTAAAATTCAAGCTGAGCTCTAGTTCTCAAAAAGGGAAGCCAATTTCTAGAGGCTCTCCTTTCCTTTTTCTCCTGCTTTCCCAGTGTTCCTGAAACTTGGAATGCCCTTTCCATGAGGCTGTGGCATGAGACCAGGAGCAACAGGAAAAAGACTTTCATAAAAGGCTTTCTTTCATAAAAGAATGGCAAAAGGTTGACTAAAGGTGTGAGAGGTGGGCTGTTGTCACAAGTTAAGCACTAAATGTAATTTCTGATCATCAGAAGCGAACACAGACCCTCAGCTCTAGCTGAGAGGCAATTGCTGAGTTGGCAAGATCTTGTTAACATCTGAGAAGGGCTGAAAATGCTGCTTTCAGCAGGGCTTTATACTCTGCTGAGATTCAATGAGACTGCCACAGTTTTCTGATATAAAACATAGTCAGGCCCTGTTTCAAATTTTAGGTGTGCACCTTTATGGTGCATCTATTCTGCAGGTACACGTTAGACATACCAATATATGCTTAGTGCAAGCCATAAGGGAATGGCTCCCTGCTTCTTCAAAGAATACCAAGAAATAGCTTAAGGAGAAGGTCTTTCTTCACCTCTCTCCTTTCCCTTTTGGTACATCTGGTAAATACAGGCTTATCTGTCATTACCTGATATGGGATAACTGCAACAACTATGCCAGGGAGAAAAATGATCTTTTCCCCCATTCCATCTT
The DNA here is from genome assembly GCF_047663525.1 of Anas platyrhynchos. Lineage (NCBI taxonomy): Eukaryota > Metazoa > Chordata > Aves > Anseriformes > Anatidae > Anas > Anas platyrhynchos. The sequence goes on from NC_092591.1 coordinate 23,875,891, forward strand.
TTTATCCCATCTTCTTTTTTTTGTGTCTCCCTTTTGGGAGACAATAGGATTCACCTCATCTTTCTTTTCTCTTTTGCTCAAAGAAGCTGTGGATGCCCCATGCCTGGAGGTGTTCAAGGCCGTGATGATGGGGCTTTAAGCAACCTGATCTAGTGGGAGGTGTCCCTGCCCATGGCAGGGGTGTTGGGATTAGATGGTCTTTAAGGTCCCTTCCAAACCATTCTATGATTCTATGTTATTTTACCTCAAGCTCCACTGCTTTTCAAAACGTGATACAACAAACTGATTATGTTTCTCAGTAAGCCTTTCTCTGAGTGGAGATGGGACTACAGAGAGGACAGAGAAAGGTGCTGACAGAATGTTATTGCTGCTGTTGCCAATGGCTGTATAAGGGGTGAAAAGCAGCACTGGAAGATCGATGCAAGGTGCTGGATATCAGACCAATGATCCCTTTCAGTAACCCACTGAGAGCTCCTCAGCCAGACAGGTGGTTCTGGAAGGATTTATGTGGAAAAGTTTGTTATTCTATTCCGGGATGAGGATAAGCAATGAGATGACAGCCACCAAAAGTTGCTCTTTTGTGTCACAAGATATCTTTTGCCTAAGTAGCCAAAGTAGTCTGAGGTAGAGGTTATTCGAGGTGTCCATTTGAAGGTCACCTTTCAAAGTCAAGACCACTTGTGCAGTCAGTCACAGCAACAAGAGAGAACCAGGAGAGTGGCAAACGAAGACTGGAATTAACAGGATTAGTGGGAGGGTGGAGGCGTACCAGCAATGCTCTGTGCAGAAACCCGAGCGACTTCTCCCAGCTGCTCCTGATGAAGGATTTGGACAGTGTGGTGAGACCAGCTGAAATCGTAGCCAAGGTTCCTCTCGGGAATGTGGTATCAACATAAAAATAAATACATTGGTGCTCAACAATCTATTGCCTCCCCATGCTACAGGGGAGCCTGGCAGAATCTGAGGAAGCCTGGACAAGACTGGGCAGCTGGGAATTCCACCCTACTGCAGCAAATGGCTGGGTGTCTGACACAGGCCATGCACGGTGGCAACAGTTCACATCCCATTCCATCCCATCGCCAGCCTTTGTACTACAGGAGAGTAGAGAGACAATGGCTGATAAACGAATCTTCGATTTCCAGGCATTTTCTTTGTGAAGATCTGGCAAATAATATGAAATGATTGCACATACCATGTTTAAGTGCCTGTTGTGTTTAGCTGAGTTTTTTTTATTTTTTTCTGATGCAGAACAACTTTGAAGCTTGCACATTTACATTCCTGCTAAAAAGATCTCCCCCCCCCCAAGCCTTATACAAAAGAGTCTGCATTTCAAGAATGATGTTAATTCAGGCAGCGGGTAGCCAACAGCCAGTTACAGCTGAGCATCTCCACCATCAACTCTAATTTCAGGTCTCTGATGACAAGATGTACATGACCTTCTAATGAAGAACCATACAACATTCCTAGATATAAAAAAAAAAAAAATCTTTAGAAATGCATAGTCTACCTGCATATATCCTGTAAAATGAAAATTCTGGAGTTGTGGAAGATGCAAAGAAGAGCAAGTAAAAAAGTGCTCTTTTTTATCCCTGTGGCAAGCAGGTTCTATTCATTGCTCTACACCTGACCACACTGCTTGCACATTCATCTTACTTGGATAACATTCAGATACCTTAGTCTGAAGAAGGAAATCACTAGAAAACTAAGAACAGCAGCCTGCCTTCTATGTGGATGAAATCCAAAACAACTTACCAATCCCCTTATTCTTCAACATGTCTCTTGGCAGTGCAGGATCCAGCTCTAAATCCTTACAGATGATGATGATACATTATTTCAAAGAGTTGCATACCTTCAGTTGGCAACTGAAGTTGGCATTTATGCACATATGGGGACCAGGTGAATGTCCAAAGTAAACTGCCAATTGTACATCATCCTGCAGCTAAGCTCAGATACAGACCTAGGAACCACAGTGAGCAAAATCAACTGCCTAACACAAGAAGTTTCCTTACTAGCTTCAGATGAAATTCTGACATTCACCTTCCCTATGAAGTATTCTCAGAGAACTCAAATACACAGAAATCAGTTTGGGACTCATGCTTTAAGCCATGCTAGGTAGAGATCTGAGACTTTACATGAACTGGCAGTCTTCTCTACTGTCAAACATGGATAGCATATTATTAAATTTCTTATTATTAACTTTCTCCCCTAATCAGTAGCCCTAATACCCCTTTCTTCTCCCACCACACTCAGTGTAAGAGCCATGAGGACACAAGTAATATAAACTTTAGCACAATAAAATTGCATCGCTGTTAATCAGCCTGAGAATAAAAAGGTGAAAATCCTGAAAAGGCTGGAGCCAGGCATCAGTCTTGCCCAGTTTTAATCATGATTCATACTTGTTTGCAGTTACATATGTAAGTTATTAGCATATTACTTATGTTTTTGCCACGGCAAACCAGAACCCCATAAGCATTCTGTGTTCAGAAGCTTTTAAAACGCAAAGAAACAAATAAATAAAGATTTCATGACCACTCAAGAAGCTGGCAGCAAAGGAAACAGAGAAACATGATGACAGAAGAGAGATTTCACTCACAGCTGCTGTTACCTTTACAAATCAAATCAGTTGGGGTCAGTACCTTGTAGGTCCACACCCCAATTGCACTGAGGAGTTAACTATACTTTCAAATCACTTCTGTGTCCAGGCTCTCGCATACAGGAGTCCAGCTTAGGTACAGAGAAACTGCCTGGAACTGTGCTGTTATGTTTTCAAAAAGTAAAATTTTACTTTATCTTCTATTCTCTCTAAAACTTGTTTTGTGTTAGCATTTTCAAAAAGGATGAATAATAAATATATTAAGTATCTAGCTACATGGTCTTTAAAGTTGCTACAGAACTTCCTGGATGTTTCTTGCCAGCTGTTGAAAAGCTAAATTCTAATTGAAAAAATACACCTTTTTATCTAGAATTCCACTTAAAAAAAATCATGCAATATTCACCTAATGCCTCTACAGAGCAGTAGAAAGTAAAACAGCAAATCACCTCCATACTGCCTTGCATTGTTAACATACACAATAAAAAATGACCAACCCATAGGTTCCTTCCTTCATCATCATCCTCATAAAGACAGCCTGGAGCTGAACAACCCACTATACTACTTAGTTTAGCCTTCTGTTACTCAGCAAACTGTAGTCTTGGAAGACTTGGAGAAGAGGAAGACTTGAAAAGAGAACTGATTTCTTCGTTTAAAATCACCCTATTGCACTAATATTAATTGAACTGTAAAGTTCCATGAAACAGAAAGCGATCAGCACAATGCTGAGAGACCCTCAAAGTAATGCAGGATACAAACAAACAACAATGATTGTGGCTGTAGGTACAGCTTTGTTTTCAGAATGACTGACAACCCAGTACACTAGGCAACTAGGTGTTCAATTTCACTGAAAAATCAGGTCAGAAGCATTTTGAGTGTTCCCCAGAGGTAGTAATTCCTGGTTCTTCTTTAGTAGAATAAATCCCCTTCAACTTTCAGTAACTTTGATAGGGAACTGCCTGTTCAGAAAATACAAATAACCCCCAAGTGATAGTATGCAGGTTTTGATATTTAGATTTTCCCCTCTAGATTTAAATATCAACTCCCCTCCAGTAGATACTCAAGAGAAGCTGTGCCTTATCTCTCATTACCCCAGTGGCATACAGCTCACATAGAACTCATCTGTCCATGAAATGAGGATGAGGCCATGGGGATGAGAGGCTGGGCCACTTTTCTTGTAATGGTGCTTTTTTTCAGAATCCTGGGCTGCTTTGCAGAAATGCTGACTTTTAGTCTTCCTCTTATTTCATCTCATCAAATCTGTACTTTAGAGCTTGAGCCCACTGCACAACACTATTTGCTATTCTCCTACAACTGCAGTACTAACCACCAGGGAACTGTTCTATGAACAATTTGGTTGAAAGTTTCCATACTACTTGACTCACTGTTCCTTTGAGCGTCATCCTCACTTTTGGTTAGCTCATTTGTGACATCTTTATGCTTCTCTGCAAAGCTTCACTATTTGCTATTCCTTGGACAGACTATTAGAGTAGATGAAAAGAAGAATGGACTAGGAGCCTGAAAGGCATCTGCCAAAGTCAGACAAGGGCCCAGTTCAATAGCAGACAAGCCTATGGTACTCAAATGACTTCCTCAGTCTCCCAGGATGTTTTCTTCACAGAAGCTGTCTGATAAAATAGTATGAAATGGTTGTGCCATCTCGGCGATTAATCATCCCACAGACCTTTATTCAAATAAGGCCTATTCAAACTTCTCAAACATTTTGAACATTCCTGTGCGTGTTTATATGGAGGTTCTGCCCAATTCTTCTATCTCCACAACTTTTCACAGCCTGCTATCTTTGAATGTTTGCAGTTTATTCTGTAATCTGCTTTATGACTTGTATCTCCAATTCCTCTAGTTGGTATCTAGGATACCAAATACATGCAGAACAGTAACCCCAAGTAAGTTGATGAGGAAAATCAGGGCCCTAGTGTAAGCAATCGATGAAAAGAGTGAAGAAGAAAAACATCTGTTCCTGCAGGAAGGACCAAAGTAGTCTCTGAGACACACAGACTGGGCACAACAGCCTCTGACGCATACCAGTGGCTTGGTGCAAAGCTGAAAAAAATATCATTCCCCCAGTTTCCAAGAACAAACATTTTGCTCTACTTACTTCAATCGCAGCAAAATTTAGCCCTGTTCTTGGAGCTATATACCTTTTCTAGGGACAAGCTTTGAGTAGCCTGCTCACTAGATCCTGGTTCTGCTAGTCTACCCCTAAAATTGCAGGGTGACAACTGTGAAGCACTCTTAAAATTGTTAAAAAGAGGGCAGAATTCGGCACACAAATGCCTTCATGTAAATCCACTTAGCAAACCAGTTTGGTCATATATTGAGAACTATGTTTTTACATTTACTTGTAAATTTGTGTGCAACCTTGCTTTATATACTGTATGAAAAACTCAACTTGAATGATGCAGTAAACCAGAACTTTTGTCTCAACGGCACATATACTACAATGTTGACAAAATTGTATTTTGATTATTCCATTATATTGCATTCCTACGCTGTCGTGTTCCAATGTGCTGTAGGGTCTTTTTTATTGACTCTCGCTATTCATCCTATAAAATCTCTGGTAGGATAGCTGAAGTTTTTGGCAGGTGGTAAAGCGTGGGAGGCAGTTTGGAATTGTACAATAAGTGCATTAGCTGAATGTTTGTGCTAGAGGATCAGCAATAAAATCACTGACATTAATACTGGAAATGTCATCTTGAAGTTTCAGAGCTAAATATCCACAAGATGAATTAGGCAGTTCACCCCTGTGCTAACTTTTGTTTCAGCTTGTGAAAACATACAGAACACTGCTTCAGTGATACTTAAGTCACGTTTTCAAGGTTTTTGCAGCAAAACTAAAGGTCAGAAACATAATTCTTTCAAGGCACTCTAGATGATAATTTGCCCATATATTCCATTACAGCATCATCACAGATTACTGCAGGCCATGGGCAACAAGGGTTCATCACAACTACACTCTACTGCAAATATGTCTGTGTCAATGAAAAATGGATTGGGTCCTCATTTACTAAGATCCTCACTGAACAAATTAATCACTAGGGAGGGATGAAGATCTGATTCTATAGGCCTCAGTGATTTTTCTTTGGGAGGTTTCACCTCTACTGACTGACTTCACTATGTAGCTGATTCACAAGTCTCAACTATGTCTTCCTGAACTAAAGCACTTTTCTGCAAGACTGAAGAAAAATGTAAAGAATGTCCTGGCCCTTTATTACAGCCCAAGCTTAAACAACAGAGCATCTTTGAGCCAAAGCCTAAAGCAAACAGGGGCCATTATAGCCAAGTTTTTTCCCAGCCACATTTTTAGGGATCTTCCTCTTCCAACTCTACAAAATTCAGCCTTTGCTCCCTTCTGTTTAGTCTTCTTTGTCCCAGGAGGAATAAATTCCCTACACAGCTGAACCCAGGCTGTTACCTAGGAACCACTATGTGCAGGGTAGACAGCTGTGTTTCTTCCTCTTGCTGAGTTTTTTTTTTTTCCTGCCAGTTCTTGAGAAAGATAAAAGCACCCCAGCGTGCCCACCCCCCCCCCTTCCTGGTCTTCAGCACTGGCACTCACCTGTGGAATTTGACCCTGGCTCACAGGATGCAGCACTGTGAAGGCTGTTCTGGAATCCGTTCAGTTGCCTGTCACTGGAGGCCACCCTAGCAGGTAAAAGCATCAGATTAGAAAGGATGAATGAGAAAGGGTATACCAAGGAAGCGTAATGGTCTTGAACATAAAAGTTATAATTCTCCTAGTTCACATAATTTCACTAGGACTGCAGCTATGAACATGATATGAGATAGGCAGTGACAGCAACTGGCTCCAAGAAGGCAGGGGATGACAGACAAACACTCGAGCTGCCAGCAAGACTTCAACGTGCCTAAAGCTTTTGTCCCACATGCCTTGCAAGATGATTCTGAAGGATAAAGGAAATGGTAAATAATATTGGTCTACCAATGCACAACTCAACTAGTAATGCTGTGGTATACTTTCTCCAGTGATTTGAAGCACAATGATTAAGCAACCTTAAAACAAAAATGAACATGAGAAGGGGGCTAGCCACAAGATGCTACTCTCAAAATCTAAGAAAATCTAAGTCCTTGTATCTTGTCCCAACAGAGACAACTGATCTGGGCAAGATTTCTCACTTGTCTCAGGAACTGAGACCCACAGGATGTGTATAGTCTCCAGCAGTGCAGCACAAGTCCTCTAGCAGACACTTTATGCAAATCCTCTTGCATTTAGCTCAGCATTTGAATTACAGCAAAGCAATACTCTGTGGAGTACAACCACACTCTCTGTAGCTATTATAAAGATTCATTTCCAAAATGAGACCATTCTCTCCTACATAAAAAAAAAGTGTCTACTCACAAAAGTAGGTCAAGTTGTACAGCTGCAATTACCTTTTCTGTCCTTAAAATCTACACAATCAATCCACCTATTCTTGGTCTATCCTCTCTTCTCTTATCCCTCCTTGCCTTTCCTCCCTGCCCAACTCTGTTCTGATCACTACAGACTTCTGCGTGTACACCCCTGTCTCTCTGCCACAGTGCTTTTCCTTCACTCATTCACCTCTGCCATGAAATACAGTTCCTGTGAGCTCTTCCCCAGAAGAACACTGTGATCTCCAATCCCCACGTGATGCCATGATGACTAACAGACCCAGGCACATATGTGCAGTTGCTGTATTTTTTTTTCCCTGAAACATTCTGCCTTCAAATTTTGAAGTCAGCAAGTTGCCAGCAATCCAGGTGCTCCTGGCAGTTGAAAGGCCAGTGAGGGACTCCTGTATTTTATCTTAGCTGGACTTGAGTAAAATAAATCAGAGTCCATATGGGAAGGGAAGGGGAAGCAGATATGACATTTGCAAAGCACAACGCCTTACTTCAATCAGCTGTAATTTGAAATGCTGTTGTCAAATGAGGTGCCTGTTTCTATGTTTATTGCCTCTTGGAGAGAATTTTGGATCTGTACTTATGGTTTCTTTTGCTGCGTGGATACTGCATGGTCCATCTGGGGGTGGAGAATCCAGATGGATCTTTATCCTTTTTACATAAACATTCCATGCTCATAATTAGCTGGTCAACTTCATTAATACAGCACAATTGACAGCCAAAACTAGTTCACCCTTCTGTAGGTAGAATGCAAAACTGGCAGTTGAAAATATCAGGGATGTTGGCCAGTACAACGAAAAAAAATATCAGGGAACAGTTACCCTTCTATCTTTATGTCTGATTTACATTTAGAGACTCTATTTCCCTCTCCAGACTTGCAATTCCTCTCTTCTTTCTGCCCACACTGTATACTGATTGTTGCGGTTTCAACTGTCACCTCCACACGGCTCATTCTCAGATCTACCCCACAACCTTGACCTCCCACCATGCTAAGCTCACCCCTCAAGTTCTCTCTTCCCTCAGCTGTCCTGATAGGATCTCCAGTCCCAGAACATATTTCCTGCTTAAACGAATTAATCCCTTTCCACTTTCTTCCTCCTTGGGTTAGCTGAAACCCCATTACCTTTCTAATTTTCCTACTTTTAATGTCTGTGGAGTTTTTGTTCCTACTTCTGCAATGAAATCCTTTGTTACATTCTCAATTTCTTCCTCTTTAAAATGAACAAAACCAGCCTTTTCTCCGCTGTCCCCCTCCAACTATTTGCCATTGGCCTTTTCTCTCTCTTATGCAGCAAAGCTCTTCTTGAAATTGACACTGACGTTTCTTAATGCAGGCACTAAACCACCTCTAAGCCGCCCAGCCTGGAGGGTGCTCTTGTTCTAGAGGTGACAAAGAAATATTTTCTTGACTGAAGTCTGAACACCTTTAAAAAAAACAGTTCTTGGGATATCACGAAATGCATCTAATGTTCCGTGGGGACAGGACTGACACCAACAAATTCACATCACACAAAGCCCAGGTTTGACAAGAGGACAGCAACAGATGTGAAGAGCCAGAGCCAGGAAGGCTTGTTCCCCTGTTGCTCTTGGCCAGGGTATCTCCACATGTGTATCTGCGTGTAAGATCTGAGGCTAGCCAAGGGCTAAGAGCTGCAGGCCCAGTGAGCCCAGCTGTGTCAGGGTGTTAAATCAAGGCACGTCTCTCAGATGCACTGCTTTTGCTGCCAAAAATGTCTAAGGGTCAGGCAGCCTGATTAACCCAGATGCTCAGGAGCTAAAAAAACAAGCATGCCTCAGTACAGCAGTAGCAAAAAAGTAAAAGTGGTCTCAGTAACTGTTACATGTTTGCTCCCCTGATGCTTGTCCTCTTTTTGGTGGGCACTCAGCCTGTATACATGATCAGCTCACTTGAGATGCTTCACACATGCCTGTGAATAAGCACACATAGGCAAGACAGGATACAAACCAGAACCGTAGCATTTTACAGAGCTTGCTTTGTGGCCATTCTTCTATTTTTGGCATATTTGCCAAGCTTGGCCAGCCTGTCCTGTAACAGCTGGCTGCTACCATATCTGACTGTAGTCAGGACTCCACCCATCTGTGGGATGGAGCTCCTGAACCCTGGAGAAATGCATCACCTCTCCCCTATTTCTGTACTAGCTACAATAGAGCAGAACTTTGGATCTTCTGCTGCTGGCACCATGCAAAGCAAATATACAAGAGAAGAACAAGGTAGAAAGACTATGTGCTATGGTGTTGGGACTTGAAGGAAATGCTTGTTCTGAAAAGTTTCCTGAGCAGAGTTGTTGGGAATGACATTTACAGAGAAGTTCAGTAAACATGCCATGAAGAAATTATGCTGTGTTGTTTAACATCTCCAATAGTTTTTGATGTTTCAGTCTATTCAGACTACTGCTGGTAAAGTCAGCAATTTTCTTGGGCTTACTCTCTTCCAGATAAAATATTGAACTGTATGTTCCTTCTCTCTACCAGGCATTTTTTTTCTTTGCATGCAGTGATTTAACATCGACAGCTGTATTTTTTCTGAGATCTTTCCTTTGACTATCTGTTCACAGGCTGCCCAAGCCTTGCCCTACCTGATGCTTTTACAGTTAGAGTGCAGCAAGTTAGTGTAGGAATGATGCAGAAATCTGTGCTTATTGTGATTTATTCATTACTAAAAGCAGAAAGATTTTCTATCTGCCACCTGTACCAAATCACTCTTGAATTCTCACAGTTGTGCTAATATATTTCCCTGCTTTGTATGCTGTCATCTGTAATGAAGGTCCTACCCACCAAATGCTGCTTCCAGGGATATCTGCTTCATCCTATGGCTTACAAATACTATTTCAGTGACCTCTGTCTCAAGATACTGCTGACAGTTAGCAGCAGGTCCCTTTATGGTTCACAGACATGCCAGTAACAGTGGCAACACAAGGACCCAATCTGACTCTTGGAGAGAAAGAAGAGTTTGTTGTGTTAGCTGTTCAAAAAACTATCTTACTACCTGTAATCTGAGTATGTTTAATCAAAACTATGGAGCCCCAGGAGACCATTTCATGAGTATACATTTCTGAGTAGAGCTACGTATTAAACCATTTCTCCCAGTTACTATAGTCTTTTTCCACACCTTAATGTGGGCCCCAGTTTTCCACTCTGTTAGCTTAAGCAAGGAGTCTGCTTTGGACGCAATCCATTATAAAGTCAACCTACCACCTTTTACAAGTTGAGAGACTGCGAAAACAAGAGAGGCCAGGAACTGAAAAGACAAAACTCAATTGTCTGGCTGTTGCATTACTTTTTTCCTTTATGTTTTAACCAGAGAAGCGTCGAAGTTACTAGACTCCTTTTAAATTAGTCAGTATTGTTCATTTTAGTATCTCGCTCTGTTTGTAGTCAAGCTTTCTACTACTTATTCTTTTCCTTCTCTTCTGGAAGCCATGTGTGCAGCTAGGAGAGAAATGATAACGCATGCAAAGAAGAGATAGGTCAAAGAGACAAAGTTGATTTTAGTTTGTCTTCATGGTCCAGTCTCTAGAGGGCTTCTACAAACAACTTGAAAAAGAAGGTCTTTATTAAGATGTTAAACAAAAGCCAGGCAGTGCAAGAGCAGACAGAGAAATAAGGTCTGGTTTACTGAAAAATATGAAAGAAAAAAAAAAAAGAGAGAGAGACACGAGAGCTTTAACAGAACAGGATTAGTTTCAGTGAGCCTTGTGGAAATAATATATATCAGTGAGATCTTCTTTGAGGAAAGAGGTCAGGAAAACAGCCAACAAGAATTAGGGGGTGAAAGCTAGCAGCAGCAAATCAAAGATGACCTTACAGAGGAATGAAGCAGCCAAAAGCCAAAATTAGATTAGATGTTATGGAGAGGGATATTTGCTATGTTATAACCTAAGGATCCAGTAGTCCCACACTGGAAAAGTACAATTCTAGGTGCCACAATTGCAAGCATCCTCACTGAAGAAAACACAGTAAATTCAAGACAATTAAAAACTTGGCAGGTGGAACTACTATCTGAGGTTAACAAAACCTCAACAAGTCTAAACAACATTAGGAAACTCCAAGAAGCAGAAGTTATTCAAAAGACGGAAAGTATTTGCAAGGGAAAATGTTGAGGGTGGTTCAGGAAGGAGAAACAAGGTACAATAGGATGAAACAAAGGAAAAACTCAGATTGCACGTCAGGAGAAACTTTCTAATAATAAGGTTATTTAGATTCTTAAAAGGTCTTATATAGCCCATGATAGGGCTTCTGCCACTCAAGTTATTTGAAGGCAGGCTATACACAGTGTCTGAAAGTATTTTGCACAGAATAACCAGGGACTGTAAAGAACAGGCTGGAGCATGCAAGACACCTTTTTCATCTCTAATCTAGATTCAATTGAGGCAGAGGCTTGTCTTCATCAACTCTCATCTGTAAATGCACCTCTGGTCTATTCCTGACAACAAAGGATGGGTTAAATTAGGCTGAGACACAGCAGTTTTTAAATTATTAGCTCTCAGTATGCTGGAAATATAGCTGGGCACTGCTGCTTTCCATGTAAGTGAAAAAATGTTACTGCAAGATCCCATGAATGGCAAGAATGGGTTCAGAGCCTCGTACTGGAGTCTGAAAGGCAACTTGGAAAGTATTTCCGGAGTGGCTCCTTGCAGCCTTCAATACTTGGATTAGTTTTCTAAAATTCTGAAGGAATCTTTTGCTTTTTTTCCCCCTTCTGTGCATTTTTGGTGCTGAACTTTTTCCGGTTTTCCCACACTCCTGCCTGTCACAGAGCAGAAACCACAAAAATGCAGCAAAGTAAAGTCTGTCCAAGGAGCTGCAATTCCATCTCACAAGGATAAACATTTCTTCTGCCAACAAGTGAGCACAGCACACCGGCATCTTCAAATACACATCCCTGCTGCCCAGCAGAGAAACCCACTGACACAGCCTGTCACCTGTACTAACATGAGCTATCCAACATAAAAGACATCAGATTGCAAACCCACCAGCATATACCTGCCAGACCTTATGCTCACATCTGTATTTGCTGAGTTGACAAAGTCTACTGCCATTTTATTTTCCTTTTAGATGCTTTTGGGGGATCCGTTTAATGTGCTAGCTCTTAGAATAGCAAGAGTTGAAGCAGGAAATACACCAGCTTCCCCAGCACAGTTCTGTCCAAGTTCCTTAAATATGCCTTGCAGTTCCAGATTTGATCCCCACACACTGACAGTGCCCCAGCAGCTTTCACAAGGTGTCTTTCATTCGTGATCTTTTACTAAGCCTCCCCTCTTTAAACCAGGAAGGAAACAAAGAACCAGGAAACCTCACAGGAACCTGTTAAAGTTTTACAACTCTTCTGGCCATACAGTATAAGGGAGGAAGTTACGACTGCAATTTTTACCCTTCAGCATTCAGGGATGAAATACATCTGAGGACATATGAGGAAAAACCTGCCGAAGAATTTAAATGGCAGAACTGCTTTAGACAAAGAAGAGATAAACAGAGAGCTGAGGGAGTTAAAAAGAAATGTAAAGAATAAGAAAAAAAGAAAACAGAAGCCTTGCTCACATTCTCTCATAATGCACAAAAGAAAAGACACAAAGAAATGGAAAGGAAGGAAACTTAAAATCAGTAAACAACATTTGAAGGTGAGTGTTGTATTTTGTTTTTAAAGATAACACATGACAAATTCATCTTCTTTATAATGTCAAGTGCTAAAACTAAGAGATTAGTAAAAATTAGAAGGGTGGACATTTTTACAGATAATGAAGAAAGCTATCATTACATTAGACACATAAACAATTTGAATGAAATAAAAACTTGTGCCTAAAGGCATGAGTCAATGTTCATGTGTTAAGTTTACAGGAAAGCTTGGCTAAAGGGCAAATTAGCTTGTTAAGGATATTGGTGGGTTTAGGGTATTTTTTTTTGGCAGCCTTTTCTGACCCACCAGACTCTGGCCTCCATCAAAGATTAAACATGAAGCGAGTGACTCAAGTGCCTAAACACAACTGTCTAGTACCATACATGATACTTGCAAGATTTTTGAGACTTCTGCATGGGACTGGTAGATTCAGCAAGGTTTGCAGAAGACTTGTGCTTAACTGGAGCAGCAGCTACAGCCAGGTAGGATAGCCTTAGGCATCTAACATCGCGCTATTAACCAGTGTTTAGGTAACTGAATCCCAGCCTGGACCACACACTTCTCTGATTCAATCTGGCAGTTACATCCCTATGTTTGTATGATGCTACAGTCCTGTTTACCTTACCATTGTAAAAGATGAAAATGCATGACAGTACACATTTACTTCAGCTCACACAGGTCAAGCTGTTCTGAGATTTATCTTGAACAAAACAGCCTGAAAGGCCTATGTCTGAATCACACGTAGACAGGTTCTTCACCCATACTTCTGAGGGGAACCAGTGCCAACTCCCTGTTGTAGATGGGAAGAGATAAAACTTACTTGGAAATCCTCTGGGCTGCAGCCTTTCTGGCTACTGTCTGTCTGTGGTTTGCTGGAGGCTTTGGAACCAGCTGAGAAGGCGTACTCTGGGATGGCATCACTTTGTGCAAACTGGCTGCCTTCTGGAGACTAGAAGTGGCACTTGATGTCTTGCGGGCACCAGAGCCAGTTGGCATAGATATATGGCTGGTGCTGGATTGCGAGTAGTTGGCAAAGAGAGCCTGGTAAAAACAGAACAAAATAATAGTAATTGGTGATTGTCTCTCCAAATACTGCTGAGAGAGCTGATGGAAGTGGGTGATGTTATCTGTCTGGTGAAGGCAACCCCCAGGGCTCCAGGGACAGTCCCAAGCACAAAAAGAAGATATAAAGGATCAAGTCAGTGAAGTGGTTTTAAGAACTGAATTGTATACCCTTGGAAACTGGAACTAGCTTCTAGGAGGCTTATTACTGCCATATAACAATACTATCCTGGGAGGAAAAAAAAAAAAGAAATAAAAAGAGGTCGTATCCCCAATCTAAGCATGCAGTGGGCTCAAAAACATAAAGTTTTTATTGCTTTGACTGACTTTCTGCACTTACCCTGGTAAGCTATTCTTTGTGGGGGAGCTGGGATTGAGACAAAGTTCAAGAAAAAAAAATATGAGGAAGATGCTACAATGCCAGTTCTTCAGTCCAACCCTGCAGGTGCTTGGAATAACAGGAAGGCTCTAAGCTACCTTCTCTGAAAAAGGGGACTTGAGGTCAGCAGCTAACAAAATGGAAATCCCCCAGTCATACCAGGGAACAGAAAATATTTCTATTCCTAAAGCAGGTGGGAGAGTAAGGACGTTGCAGATTTGATCCAGGGAACAAAAGAATCTGCATGGTGTGAGACACCAGAGACCAGGGCAGTGGACTGGCCCAGCAGGGAGTGGGCAATGGTTCCCTTGGGGAGCTCTGCAGACTGCTAGGCTCTTTGCACAAAGGAGCAACCTGCTGGGAGTTCTGCCTTGTCTTTCCTCGAAGTTTCTTAGTCAGTTTCCCAGGGCAAAGAGGCAATGCCATAACCCTGTAATTTGGCAGCTAGAGGTCAGTGATAGGAGCTGAGGGGAAGAGCTGAGCAACTGCCAGGCACCTCGGTGTAACCTTGGGAGCAGCGCACTTCACTGCAGTTGTCCTCAGTTTCTTCTCCGGTGAAAAACACAACAAAGCCACATAGAGTGGGCTCCAGGCTCCAGAGAAAACCACAGTCTGAGGGCTGGCTGCGTCTCAGCACACAGACAGGAAAAGCCCCTCTCCCCCGCAATTCTCTGGCAAATGGCAGGGCAGTGGTGTGTGGGAAGGCGTTTCTGACAGGCAGAGCTCTAGGGAGAAAAGGAAGTGCGGGAGCCAAAACAGGCCTGTTTCCTAACCAGAGCTCACTGACAAGATCCCCTTGAGCTCCCAAGCTTTTCTTAACCTCTCCCTCCCCTGAAGCCCTACCTTGATGGCAGCTTTCAGGTTTTGAAATAAGTAGCTGGTGCAAAAGCAGAAGTCTGGAAAATAGCAGTCACACCCCACCTCTCCCCACAAAACAAACTAAAACGAAACCCGGTTCTGTTGCATCTTAGAGTCTCAAGCAGTATGGGGTTGGGATGGAGCCCCTCAAGTCACTGCACCCCTCTCTGCTCTTTCTTATTCAGAGGTGCCATTTCACCGTGTGCTGCTCGATATGATGCATATTTCCTGTAAGTTGTTTTTTTTTTTTCTTGTTATTAAAATCATTATGATCCTGGTGTCTGCAAAGCACAGTCTTAACCCTTTCCATGTGTTAACATGCACAGGCAGGGAGGTCTGTGACTCTGAAGAAAGAATAAGAATGGATGCTCAAATAAAGCCTGATTAGCAAAAGCTGGGCTGATACCTGCCTACAGAAAGGTCACGGATGTTTTTCTTGGGGTTAATGGACTTCCAAAATGGCCTTTGTCTCCATGCTGTGCTGAGATCCTGGCTGCCTTCCAGGCAAGGATGGAGAGAGTGGAAGCTGACACGGACCACGGCTTCTGGATTCAGCTACAAAGCACACTGCCCTGCTGGGAACTCCACGGGGACAGGACAGGAAACCAGGAGAAGCTACTGTGCAAACAAAAGGGGCAGCTGGGGAAAGCAAAGCCTGACCACACAAAGGAGAGGTTGGGAAGAGATTCCAGAGATAACCAAAAAGCGGGAGACACACCTCATCGCTCAGGATCCTGACTGCTCAGGACCTAGGGAGAGCAGAAACCTAGAGAAACCCTGACAGAGACATTTCTAAAGCAGGTAGCACCCTGCAACTGTTGGTGCTGCAAGTAAATAATCTGGACCCACACTTTCCAGGCTGGCAGATTTAATTTAATTCTGAGAAGACATTTGCTTCCCCCACAAATTCTTCAGGCTACAAATCTGAAAGTCCTTAAACACTAGCAGATTTTTTCGCTAAAAATCACCTAAAGCATTAGTGAGCTAATTCTCTTGCATAATTCTCTGGGGAGATAGGACCATTCAGAAAAGGACAGCATTAACCCTGTTGTGCACACAAAGCATGTTAGGCACTGACCAAGTGATCTTCCCCAAGCCACAGACCGAAGCAATATGAACTGCTAGGTTGTGAGCTCAGAGAGGATCCTGAGTCCTGATCCCCAATTTGCCCCGTTATAACTCACCTCTCCTTACATCCAGATCTACACTGCACTGCATAGATGAAGTTATCTGCACAAAAATTGTCATTTTTAATTAGAAAATCTCAACATGTACAGCTTGTCAGTAATGACAATACACATCTAAGGGTATTATTAGCCGGTAGCAACTGAGCTTGGGCTGCTCGTGAATAAAAGCAGGGAGGTACTGTGGTACTTTGAAGAAAAGCAGATATATTAATGATCTTCAAAAACAGAAGGAATGTTCCTGGCACTTACCATTCCTGTATCTAACACCCATCCCTAGCACAGTAACGGAACAAATGTTGCAAGCAAAAACATGCTCATTCTGTGACCAGAGGAGCTAATGAAGCTCATTTCCTGTGAATCTGTCTTGGGGCTGAATCTTACAGTATGTAATATAAAGTATGCCCCAAATTATGCTTCCCTTCATGGGTTTGAGGCATTTGTGTGAGGATTTCTGCTGTATAATTATGAGTGCCCCGATGCTGCAGCTTTGCCTTAATGGAAACAGTAGCTGAGTTCCCTTCCCAGATTCATAGGTCTTTATTTTCATGAATTTTGTATGAAATGTAGCTTTGAGATTTCTGCACCATAGTTGTTCAGCTTAAATTGAATGAGCAAGACTGAAAGTGATGAGAGACTCAGCAGTGTGTGAGAACTGACAGATATACGTGCACATGGACTGCACAAAGATCCGTGCAGCTAGGCAGCCAGTTCCACACCTCTACTTCTGGAAAGCAAGATGTTGATAAGCAATAAACAATGATGAGGATTTAGTTTTAAAAAAATCCAAAAAAAAACTTTTAGAAATTTTAGGAAATTGCATTTCTAATGACTTTGCAAAAATACAGGGATTCAAAAGGCTTCGATGAGCTTTGGATTTATACAAATTGTTTAGTGCAGGTTCCTTTGAATACATATTAATATGATCATTTAAATAAGTTTGGATGCAACAATCAGTTGAGTTGAAAATCCACAACATTGAGATAATAGCACATTTTGACCCAGTTATTTAACTGCCACGGTGTTAAATTCCATTAAGAGGAGCATCTTGGGGTCATCAAAAAAGTGAAGGAAGAAAAGCAAATTCGTGGCATTCACAGAATGTCCTGAAGCAAGTCTTCCTTGGTGAATTCTTCATAGAGGTATTAAAATATACTGAAATAAATTGACTTGGTGCTTCCTTCTTCGACTCTCTTCTTGTATATGGTTTATCTTTTCAACCTGGGAGCTCTCTGAGGCAAGATTTGGGCCATATCATTGTATTGCAAAGACACTTAATACATCTGGGCGTTACCATAATTCTAATAATAGCGATGGGATTGGAAACATGGGGACAAAGTTTCAGCTGGTATAAATCAGCACAGACTACTGCTTTCAGAACAGTTGTTCTGCTTTACTTAGTCTAAGTCTTTGACTCATCAGTATCACAAGATTCAAATAGGAAAATGGCAGTTAGCACATCTAGAGGGAAAACAGTCTGAGGGAGAAAGCTGCAAAACAAGAAAGAACGAGAGACTGCAAATCTGACAGCAGTCCAATATATAATAGTTCAGAAAACAGTTAATGATGTTTAAGGCTGCACTCAAAGAGGTCCTGTATCCTCAGGCCAGAAAAATGTAGTTCTAGGAATACTAGGAATATTATTTTAAACATTCATTAATCCCAGTAAGGTTTAAATAAATGGCAGGAAATTTGGAGTCGCATATGTTGAAAGGAATAATGTTTGCTGAATTTCACAAAGTAAGGAATATTTCAGAGAACGTACCATGACCTTTCAAATATTCAAATGATTAAAAGAGGAGAATTATTTAAGATTTATTTAGCCCGATGTTTCGTAGTATAAAATCTACTTAAACTTCTGATTCAAAATGTGATCACAACTGACCACACAACTCATTAACATGATTTATGACTTGCTTAACATGACCTTTTTTGATATAAGTAGGACTGATGGGGATCATTCCACTATACGACTGAACTTCTCTTGTTTTAATTTAGCTTTTTTTCCCATGCGAAATGCTTGGCATAAAACTCTAAACCCAGTAGATGCTAGGCTAAGCAGACAGAACATAGCCACACAGAGAAAGAGGAACCTCCCTAACAGCTAATGGCATCTTTCCAGTACAGGAAACAATTAGAGAATAAACAATGATGGTATATTAACTGCCTTGCCAACTGCAGCAGTGATACTAACATCTAGGTCATAACATGTCACATGGAGCCTCCTTTAAACATTAAAAAATACTGCTATAAACCTGTTTTTATTGTCTTTTGGTATGATTTTGTAATTCTTTTTCCTTGATTTTATTGATATCAGATTTAAGTTTCTCGTCTCCACTTTCAAACTCTGTCCCTTTCTTTTTTTTTTTTTTTCCCCTCAGGCTTTGTATTGTCTCTGTTCCTGGTCCCTATCACTGCAGAGCTTTATCCATTTGTTTGCTAGATTCTCATTCAGTCTGGTGCTTCTCTTTTTGTTCAGGGAACAAAATACCTATTCTGGCACTGAAGATTTATTTCCACCCTACTGCATGGTATGAACTAACTTTCACATACAATGAGTGGAAATTATCGGTTATTATCCTTTTATCCACCTCCATAGTACGTGCTGCCCTGCAAATTGTGAAATGCTTGGAGGAGAAATCATCATTTTTAAGTGTCTGGAAAGCACTCATCCGAGAGTGGGCGCTACCACAAAGAAATATGCAATAAGCCCTCATGATCAGATACATCCACTGCATGGCAGCGGGGAGTATTCCTATTACACAAATACTTGGCTACAACTCTTACGCTTCCCAACACATCTAGCTCATCTCCAACATATCGAACTGGTTAACATACAGGCAGAAGCATCTGGCTGTGTTATTAATCATAGTGCTTCTGTTATTTGTTCACATGCTATCCATATACATACAACCAGTTCATTTGTCACAAACAGAAGGAAAGATGTGCAGCTAATTATGTTGTATGGTCATGCCACACTCACAGTGTACCTTGAGGTATCTGAATAAATACACTTCAGCTACTGATGAATGGCTAGTCTGCCTTCCAACAAGAACTTGAACAATGAGATGAAACGCATGGTTTGGAGACGTCCTGCATGCATTTCCCAAAGCAGAGAGATCATGACACCCTCTCAAGTAACAAACCCTCTCCTTTTTGTGATATATTTGTTCTGTTGATGGAAATAGGCTTTCACAACTGCAAAGCATTTCATGGAGGGGATCAGTGCGAATCTGAGAAACTGACCACACAGGGTGGAGGTCATTTTCTAAGGATCATCCAGTAACAGCCTGACAGCAGCCAAGACCAAAACAATGGCCTCCCACACTCCAGAGCAGTGTTCTGGCCAAGTAGCCTTTAATTCTAATTAAGATCATTAAGGAAAGATCCAGGATCCACTAAAAAGGGTGAATCCAAACTTGTGGATCCCACAGAGCTGACTTCTATGGTTTTCTGTTCATGAAATGGACAAGGTTGAGTCCTTGTTTCCCTCTTTATCATTCTTTCCCCTCACCGCCAGTCTGTGGCAGTCTCCCCAAATTGTTCTGCTAGATCCCCCTCCCTTCCATCACTTGCAGTGCTTTAAATATTTGGAGAAGCAATTTCCAAATGGATGTAGATTTTTTCCAAATCTTGTCCAATGTATTTTCTTAGATCAGAGTAACTAACAACTGTTAATTGTGTCCAGACCAGTCTGTGAGTGATGTGACTGAAAAACGTAATCCTTACTACCCTGCTGAGGGTTTCCCATAAAACATCCAATTTTTTCTAAACTCTGAATTCTCCCAGTTGCATACATCTTGCATAAGACCAGTATGCTTGCCCCATTTGCAGCATCAATGTAAAGCTGCTTGGGAAGAGTGAGTGGCAAAAAACATGATAGCATATCAGAAAAAGGTCTTTATGGATGGCAATCTACAGCAGATGAGAAAGAGAGGGAACGTATGAGAAAAGAAAGACAGCAAAGAAGGAGATTTAAGGAGAAGCACTGAATTTGAGGTTCTTATGCTATGCAGAGCTCAGAATGAGAGACTTGCCTCTGGCTTCTCCTGTGTCCATAGTTTTCACTCTGATTAAGGAAACTAGAAACACTTTCCATACTTTCCTGGTATGAGTTTCCTACAAGGGAGGTCAATGCCACTGACACAAGGATGCTTTATCATGGAAGTGAAGATAAGACAACAAAAACAGAAGGCAAGTTCCTGGAAAGGTCAAGCCAAAGGACTGAAGTCTGAGAAGGAAAAGGTCAATAACAACAAACTTGAGAGGGAGATGGGGATAAACAGATGAAGATGAGGGTAATGCAATCACTGGGAGGGGCATCAGAGCATCCATGCAACTGCGACTGGAAGGGGAGGTAGGGCTGGCTCCAAAAGAGACGGTCATGTTATTAAGATATAGTTTACACTCCAGAAAGTCTGAAAGCCCCCATGTTCAGCAAATCCCTTTCTTCATTAATGGCAACTTCAGAGCAGCCTGAGCCCTGCGGTAAAGTAATAGCCTCAATACTGCAACTCTGAACTGCTTGGCTCAGAGAGAGAAGGGAGGGAAAGCTGTGAGGGGGATCTTGTGGGGGTGAGTGGAGGTTTAACAAAGAATCACTTTAACAGAAACTCCTGAGTAATGGCTCTACCCCAGGCCAAGAATAACATCAGCTCAATGTCAGCAATTAGAAGAAGGCTCAGCCAGGCCCCATGGCCAGCTCCAGCCTCCTCACAGGCACAAGCCAGCTTATAGTCCTTTCCTGAGCAGCCACTGCTGCCCACCCAGAGCCCTTTGGATGCAGATGAAAGGAAGACCTCCTGCTCCTGCTGAGAGGGGCTGCAAGTAGACTGTAGGTGGGGGAATTCAGGGACAGAAACCACATGGCTAAGTGAGGACCCTGAGAGAAGGAGCGTGAGGGGCAAAGGCAGAAGGGCCTCTCCTTTAAGACACTCTCAGAAAAGGATGGGGGCAATTTGCTTATAAGCTGTTCTCAAGGACTCTGACTCGTGACTCATCCACTTCATAGAAGGGAGAGTGGGTGTTCACATGTTAGCTCTGTTCATGGTCTTGCTGAAGTCCAGTTCTGCCAGACTGTCCAGCAAATAGCTCTAAATCTATTTGAGAGCAGTCTCTTTTGAGTGGAGGCTTGTTCACGCAAACACTTCTCTTTAGCAAGAAAGCCTCTTGGCCACCACTCAGAAGAAAAAACATACCTCCTTCTCAATAATAACAAAGAAGAGAAAGGAGTGCATCAGTGAGCTCATTGTGACTTCAGAAGGTTCGCCAGGCAGGATGGAAATGGTGTCTTGCCTTGGCATCTAGAAATTGCTCAGAGCATCAATAATACAAAGCCATTTTCATATTTTCTCTGGCTCTTGGACATTCAGCCCGTCTCTTCTCCTTACAGTTGTGACAAAGGAGTCATATGCCTGTCAGTGCAAAGCAGTGAAAGGAAATCTTAAGTGTAGTAATAACAAAATGTGTAGGAGGCTTTGAAAAGATTTTCAGGGTTGCAGAAAAACTTGCACCCTGCATCAGGGTCAGTGGCCATGTCTCCTGCACACTGAAAGCTCTTAAAAGAAATTAACATATTTCTCCAAAAGAACGATGAAGATTCTCCAAAATATTTATTTAAGTCCACTAACATGCTATTTTTTGGTAACTGTATCTTATGAGAAGACATCCAGTAGGAGAGGAATTTAGTCACGATGAACCCTTGATGGGGTCTGTTTGCTACAGAGTGCACAGTTGCCAACATAATTTCAAAACCCCACGTTTAGAAACATAACATTGAAATATAACAGTGACCCAGCCTGAAGCACTACCCAAGAGGAACGCAAGTCGAAGCAGAACCGTGTCACCCAGTGACAAGTGACAAAGAACCATTGAGACTACAGACAGTTCTAAAGCCATCTGAGGCACTGGAAGTGAATGCCTTGAACTGGTGCAGAAAAGCAAGCAGCAGCATGCCAATAGCCAGATGAAGGAGGATGTCAATGTGGTATAAGAGGCCAAAGGGAACTACAGGTAATATAATTTCAATGTTCAGTGACTTTAATAATAGTTCTATTGTTGTAACACACTGGAAGAGCTACTTCCTTCACAAAAGCTGTGCCACATGCACATGTAGGACTCAAGTCAGTACTGCTATTATGTCGGAGGCAGGATTTTTCTGAGTTACCTGGTGCCGGGCTTGGCTTTGCTCCAACAGCTGTCGTGACTGAAGTTTCTGCTGCTGAAGTTGCTGCACAGCAAAATGCAGCTGATAGTTGGGGTGTGTCAGTGGACTCCGTGTCACAGGGGTGCAGCCACTGTTCTCCATCTCTCCTTCCCAGGCAAAACGATCACTCTCTGGAGCCCTGGGAAAAGAAAAGACATCAGTCTTTCACCACTCTGCTTTTAAGGACTCCTGCTTACAAGGCACTATCGCTCCTTACTATTTAGCCAGCTACGAATTTGTTTTAAGTTGCTCTGACAAGCACAACACCTGATACAGGTTATCATGTGCTAACTGCCACCTTGCTGAGGAGTGTTTTGAATTCCAGGCCAGAACTGCATTACCAGCTGTAACACCATGCTTGAGGGGAACAAAGAAAGACAAAAGAGAAGAGAAATTCAAAACTGGAGCATGTCATTGTCTGTGGCTGATTAGCACTGAAAAGAGGCAGCATCTCAACAGAAAAAGAAATGAAGATTCCCATCACTAACGAGATAAGTATCTATTTGGATTTGTAGAGATTTTGTTAATACACTAGAATAAGGCTTACACCAAGCACACGCATGCTGCACTGAGGGTGGAATAAAAGAGAGGCATGTAAAATAATATCCACAGAAGGGATAAAGGACTGGGAGGATGAGGTTGCAACTAGGGCATATTTTGACTCCACACAGTTACAATCCACAAGACCTGAGGGGACTCATAGGTTCATTTCTTTCATCATTTCAGTCATGTAAGCCTTTCCCAGAGGAGAAAAGGCCTCCTGCAAAGAGGTAGGAGTTCTTACAACCCAGGCTTACGTGGTGGAAGTTCAGCTGTGGCGTGCAACATGATAATACCGCCAGGAACTCACTGCCTTGCTTTGAAGTTCGTAAGCCGCGGCAAGAAGGCAGCACCAGCACACTTACACACAGGGCCCAGGGGCTTTGCAGAGAACAGGTGGCAGACTGACAGGGCCACAAGGTGTCCTGAAGAGGCTATGATGGCCCAGCGACCCACACACCCCCTGCTCACAAGACAGGATGCCATATGGCCTACTGAATCCTGACACTCTGGCTAATAAAACCTTCAAGCCTCAGTGCTCAAGCTTCCCAAGTTTCTGCTGATCTCTGTCATGTTTCTCTCAGCCACTCTTTCCAAACATTTCCTTTTGTTTCCCAGAGAAGACTCCCATTGTATTTCCTGCGTATGTCATAACTATCTGGGATGTAAAAGACACCAAGTGTTTCATGCCATGATTCAGAGTGTAGGTTATGGTTTTGGCAAGAGTCAACAGCAACCTCCTTGCTTCATGATTCCATCAAAGCTTAGAACCTAGATTCTCTGAATGTGTCTCAGCTTCCCTTGCAATCTTCATTATCACAGAAACCCCTTAAAATGCTCTGAAGAATGCTTCAAACACCACCAGAAATAACTGCCAGCACTACATCCTCTCCCTCAAAAATAACCTAATGTGTGCCTTTCAAAATAAATTGACGACAAGGACTCCAATTAGTAAAGGGTTCCTCTCCATGCTCATCTCCTCAACAACGGAGCAGTAAGACAACCTTGTGGAAAAGACATTAAGCCACCAGCATTTCCACCTCTTATGGGCCACTGGATATAGGTAACCTTCTCTAGACTTCTCTGTTCATGGGATCCCACCTTTGCTTCTTCACTGCTTTGCTTCCATTGCAGCCCAGTGCAATGCTGGATGAACTACTCTTGCACTCTGCCATCTTTTGTCACACCTCCTCAAGATTCTCAGTCTTTGAGTTATTTTCCTCTCACCAGCACTTGGAGAACTGCACTGTTGCTGGTGGTACTCAGGCCTTGGAACCGAAGTTGTGGAAGTCTGAATCTGGCTCTGAGGTTCACTCCCTTGGGAGAGTTTCTCCCCTCTTCTGAACCTGCCTTTCCCCTTCTGCCCTCCTTATGGAGCAGGGATCACCTCCTCTTAATGCTTTATACCATAACAGTTCTCTAAGGTCATTTGATGTCTGAAAATACTATTAAAAAACTAAAATACATACACTTAATAAATATCCCAGTTTTTCAGCATTCCTCAGTTTCCCCTCCTATAAAGCCTGATTTTTTTTCTCTTCCTTTCCTTCTAAGACTCTCTCAGGTGTTCCTTTTACTCTTAATTCTGTGAAAGAATCTCAGATACTTCCTCCTTTCTCTCTCCATCCTCAAACAAGATGAGCACTGGGTAACCTCTGCAGTGGTTACATTCAGGCCATGTGTATTCTTTTAACCTCCCCTAGGACAGTAATGGGGTCGTGGTTCTCTGCTACTGTGCTTTCATCTGCAATTGTTCAGCTATGGATCCGTGCATGCTGCTGGCCTTCCAGCACTGTCCCCTGCTGGGCACAGGATGCCACAAAAAGCACAGTTTAAAAGAAGAACATGACAAGGCACAAGGAATCTCTGAAATACTCACCAGCTGTCTCCTCTCCGATCCCAGCAGCTCACCACATGGGTTATCAGCAGGTTGGACTCAACTCCCACCCCAAGGGGAGTATCTGTTCCTTCCACGGCATGGATACTGACTCCATCACCCACCCACATATTACAGCTCCCTGGACTTCTCCCTCGTGTGAAGCAGCTGCAGTCTCTGTTACCACCTTCCAGTAAAGTTAGGGCACGCTCACAGCTGAAAAGCACAAAGGACTGTGCTGAGGTGTCCTTTGGAATATTGCTGGCAGTTACTGCAGGCCAGGCCTGGAAACAAACGTCGACTGCAGCAGGTACAAAGACGAAAAGCATTCAGGAGCTTCATTAAAGTCACTGTAGTGCTTAGTAAACAGTCTGATTAATTACTCATCAGCACTACTGAGAGATCATGACCTTCAATATCTCTGTTTTGAGGTAAACAATGTTAATTTGTCAATTTGCCTCGAGTCTTTCTCACACCACCAATTCCTCACTTGAGAAAAATTTGATAAGGTCACTCAAAATGTTCCCGAAGAAAGTAAGCCAACATGGGATAAAGGGGATACCTCTCATGGATCTGATAACTAGTTAAAGCATGTGAAACAAGAGCTAGAATGAAAGGACAGTTTCCACTAGGGTCCCATAAGAATCTGTGCTATGGTCTCTCCTGTTCAAAACACTTACCAATGGTTTCAGAACAGGGAAATAAATAAATAAATGGAAGTCTGCTGCTGGAAAAGTGAAAGTCACTGAGAACTGTGAAAAAACATCGCCTTACTAAATGATCAGACATCAAATCACTAGATGACATTCCACTTCACTACAGAGTTGTGCACCCAGAGAAAGGCAATCCTAGCTTTACACAGTAAGGGAATTTGAACCAGTCACTTCATGAAAAGACATTATAACTATTGTAGCTTTTTCTTTGAAAACATCAGTAAAATACACTCAAAAAGGAAATGCAATTTGGGCTTATGTTGTAGCAATCTCTTGATACTGAGGATAATTCTTCCCCATGTTTCTCCTCCCATCTCAGAAAACATACAGTAGGACTGGAAAAACTACAGAGAAATGATGATGTAAAGATGATCAAAGGTATGGAACAACTTATGCATTGAGGAATGACTAAATAAATAAGGACTCTTCAGCATGGAAAAAAAGACAACTGAAAGGAAGTATGAAAAATATCTTTAAAATCATGAGCTTCAGGGAGGAGAATGGGAAACAATTACTCCTTACACTACAAAACATAGGGAAAAACAAATGAAGCCATCAGGTGGGCAGGTTAAAACAAATGAAAGGAGCTACTTTTTCTCAGCACATAATAAAACTGTGGTTGCCTTCTTACTACAGTAAGATAAGGATGCCAAAAATGTACAGGGGTTCAAAAATGAATAGACAAACTAATGGAAGCAAGAGCCACTAATGCTATTTCTACACAAAGATACCAACTCCTAGCCAGAAAACCACTCAGTCCCACAGAGTACTGGGGAATTACCATCATGATTGTCATCTACTGCTCTTCCCTCGGGATCTGCCATAGGGCACTGTCTGAACAGGGTACTGAACCACAGTACTCCTGCTCTGAGGCAATGCAACCAGTTTTGTTTATGTTTCAGAGGTCTGAAACTAAACCTGTCTCAGGTCTCAATCAGATGTTAGAGAATTCAGTCAAGTTGCACGATTCATTCTAGAAATCAATATCTGTTCCAACGTCTCTCATATCTACCTCCAACTCAGAACCTGCAATGCATAAATTCAATCCTTTGATCCAAAAGAATGCTTGGGAAGCTAAAGATTGAGGCAAGATGAAATGAAGGAGAAAAAATTGATGTAAATGAAAACTACACTGAAGGTGGACCTGCTGATAGCCAAACTGGCTTTGTGCCGCAGATGTGGTATACGGTGACTGCAGTCTGTAGTACTGAGGGCCGCTGACAGAATGGCAAAACTTCAGTATCATTTCCTTGATCCTTATTTCTTTTGTTTTGATATACCAAGCTAGGGATTAACTGTTATAGGAATACAAACAATGCAGACTGATGGTCCAGTTTTTAAAAATGCACTGAGATTGCTGCCTGGATCTAACATTTGTTCACTTACATGGATTCTGAAATGCTTTCGTTTAGTTTCTAACCAGTTTTAATACATTTTTTTTCTAACTAATACAAGATTTATAGACTACAATATTTTTTTAGGATAGCATATTGCCCAGGTAAGCTTTGTTTAAACTACCTAAGTACACTCTTGAAACTATGCCTCCAAATCTTTAGGAAGTATTAAATTTAAAAAAAATAATAATAACACAAAACAAATCCCCCAAAACCACCTAACCTTTTTGTGCAGTGTAGACAGGCTCATATGCAACTGCCTGCAGTTCCAATACTTCTATTCCACACAATGCAGCACAAAAGCACCTACTTTTTCCTACATATGATACTGAAAACAGTTGCTTGCCTGAACAGATTTCATTCTCATGGCCTGCAAAATCCTTCTTTATTGAACATAATTGTTAGATACCAGGGGTTTTCCTTCTTTATAGATGGAATTCAATATAAATTCATTGTACTAAACTTCAAACATCTTTAACGTAAGCATTAAATACCTGACAACAGAAAGCTTGCATATTTGCAAGTCTTCAGATCCCTTTCATATATATGTAGTTCATCAGCAGTTTTGGAAAGTCCCCATATAGGATATTACATCTGAGGACAAGCTTCCCTTGGTACAGAAGAACTGGGCTTATGGTCTGAGACTCAATGTTCTGCTGCCAGTGTTGTGCTCAGTCTATTTGCCATGCTCACAGGAATGCCTCCATGGTGTGGATCCTCAGGCTCTGCCTGTCAGGTGATTTATCAAAGCATGATAGCACCTTTGTGCCCTTCCTGAAGTCAGCCTTTCTGCTGAGGGAAATCTGCAACAGACTCAGCACAGTAATGAAGGCTGGAAAAAGGCTGTAGAGGACCTCACAGCTTAATAGATCCTAAAGAATTTACATGGCAAAGAGACTCTAAAAATGCCCCAGCTGATGGAAAAGCTTTTTCACAACTCACACCTTTTTAGACAAAGTCAAAAATAACCAGAAGAAAACTCACACCCCCAGTGGAAACGAGGCTTCACTAGAGTTGGTACGCATAGGCCTTCTTGCTTTCAGTTAGGGATTATTGCTTGAACATTAATGATTCCCTGAATACGGATTTGCTCACATGTACAGACGACAGATATAGGCATAGATGCACACACATGCAAATGGGAAACAGAAATTCCTGCCTCTGCCACCAGAAGAGATTGGGTTTCATTCTGTCAGCCAGGCTGGTTGTGAGCAATCTTCTCACAGCTTGCTCAGGATTATTTATGGGTTGCTTAGTTTAGAGACCTGGCCAGGATTCAGACCTTCACTATGTACAGGAAATCTCAGCCTCGGCATTATGGCCCATCCTTTGTAAGCAAGATTTTGTCCTTCCAGCAGCTCTTAGGGCTACTCAGTATTTTTGGCAAGAAAGCCACTGTGTTCCTTTCTTTGAACTGCAGTTTTCATAAAGCCTGGGCCAGAATTCTCTCTTCCTCTTCACTGACAGCACAAGACCTTTCTGCTGCAAACTTTCTGCCTCACAAAAGGCACAGGTTTGCTTTCCAGAGCAATTTCAACAGAACTCCATGCTAGTATGAGCACAGCTCAGCCTAAAAGTGCTAGAACACCACGGACCAACCTTCAGGTTCACTGCTTCCAAATTCCCTTTCCTGTTTTGTTTCTCTACAAGGACTCTTTCCCGATTCATTACCCCCCTTCAATGTAAGCTACCCTTTCACAAACAACTACCTACACTTCAAATACTAAATGCTAATGCATTTCTTCTCTAAGGAAGAGATGAGGTGATCAGCTCTTACAAAAAAAGGAGGATGCTGGCTTCTGTCCCCACTTCAAATGGATTTAAAGGGAATACCAAGGATTGAAGCTGTAGTCAAGACCTCAGAATGCCATTTTCTGAGAATCCTGTAGTTACTATCTGACATACAGCAAGACCCTACTGAAAGAATGACTTCATTTACTTTAATTTCTGTTTCAGCTGAAGCCTTCTTCCCATGGCACAGCTGGGCACTTGTTTGATAGTGACTCCTGTGTGGCAGGCAACAATACCAATTCATACAGTGTGCTGGTGTTCCCCATATATCACTTATTAAGCAGGAACTTTTGAAACATTTGAAAAGTGCCTACATCCTACTGAAAGGCAATGCAAACTATGCTCAAATTACTTGTGAAAATGGCGCTTCAGCAGTTCTGAAAAAAATCCTTTATGTTTAACCCTGCTTAGTTTGTAAGAATTGATAGGATCGCAGCAGGAATCAGTAGAGCGGGAGGTCTGGCAAACAGAGAAAAAAATGATCCTCCTTTTAGACGAGGAAACAAGCTGACAATGATCTTTTACATCCTTTCCTCTAAAGGCTGGAGCTAAGGAATAGCAAGGGCCCTTGCTGGCAATAAGTGAACTCAGTGCATTTATAAATCAGAGCTCCCACCTTGCCAAGGAATGCAAGACAATCTCAGGCAGTAGTTTCTTGCCCACAGGGCATTCAGGTGGTATGACACGTCCAGGAAGCTTCCAGTACAAAGCTCTGGTGGGCACCAGCTGCTAGAAAGTAGTTGGAATAATAACTAATGACTCTGTCTAGCGTGGCAGCTCCCAGCATCCTGCTGACTTATGTTCAGGCACTCAGAAAAACACAGAACATTTTCTTTGGCACACTACAAGCTTCTTCCATCCCTAACAATAGGCCCTAGATTGGGGCTGGCTATGGAGCAATGATAAACATAGTGGGACAAAGCCCAGGACGCTGGGGGCCTGGCTGGGGTGCAGGACTGTCGGGCCTCTCGCAGCGCCGCTTGCCTCAAGGCCTTTCTTTGTCTCTTCTCCCTCTTTCCCTCCCCTCAGCTTCAAAAGCAATAAATTACAAATTTAAAAACAGAGCAACAAGCCTTTCAGAGTGGCTTGCTCCTGTCCTTTGCTGTTATCAGGAGTGTCTATGAAAGTATCTTTGGTATGGTTTGGTCAGCAAGAGCCTGCGTTTCAGCATGGTCTGTAGGTGTGACGGCTGGAACGTGCCAGCCCTAAAACACAGAGGGTAAAGAAAGTTAACTTTCCAAAAATCTATGGGGGAACAAAGCATTTTTGATATTCCTAAATGAGCTCTGCCTGGGGCTTTGGAGGTCTCCTGAAGGCCAGGGAGGTGTCCAGACCTCTCCCTGGCAGAGGTACCTCCAGCCGGGGAAGGGGCAGGAAGCAGCTGGCCCATATAAAAGGAAGGTGCCATCACCTGGCCTGCAATCTGCTTTCAGGCTCTGCAGGAGAAGCCAAGGAAAAACTTTCAAAGTTAATGTGCAGCCTGTGAAGGCTGCATTGGCACAGTAAACGTGTGGAACAGCATTTTGGGTTCAAATCCAGTTCAAAGTGACAAATACAATCTCCCACAGTGAAGGTGTTGCAGAGATGCAGAAGAGTTTCTGTCCCAGACCATCAATCAAACTTTTGCTTCTTTAGTGATGAGGCACAGATGCAGGCAACTTGTAATAGGTTCAGCCTTAGCTCTTTGGCTCCCTGCTTTCTCAGCAACCCAGCCTGCTTCTACCTACACAGCAGGTAGGAGAGGCACCAGGACATCTGCTGTCCCATGGCACAAAGACACAAGGCGCGTGTGAAAAGCTGGTTTAGGGAAAGAGCTGTGGGTTCTGCGGATTTAATACAATTCCCAGATCTAGATCCATTCACAGGTTAACTGTAATAGCTACCAGAGGCACAATTCAAACGTCCCAGAACATTTTAATGTGCCTAATTATTAGCAAATGTCAGGAGTCCCCCTCTGCTATTCCCACAATTCCTCCTTTCCACTGAGAGACTTGATGTTGTCACAAGAATTTTATTCAAAAACAAAGATGTGAGCAACAGCATCCAACTCATCTCCTTGTGGTGCAAGATTAGCACATGTTCCAGTGGCTGGAGGAGTTTCTGTGTCACACCCTCAGCTGCACACCATCGCAGGCAGGTACACATTCAAAGTCCAGAATTTTCCCTTAGATTCCCCATTAAACTTAGATTTTTGCTGTTTTACTGTAAAACCTTCTCCTTACTTTGGGTCTTAACCTTCCCTTCTAGCCTGATGTCTCCTTTGAGCTTAGCCAGCGTTCTTTTCATCTTCAACTCCATCTTCTTCCTTAACTCAGACCCTTCAGACCTGTGATCGTACATTGCTTTTCTCTGCACTTTCTCCACTTTATCACTATTTGGGGCTAGGAAGGTGCTCAAACCTGAACATATTATTCCAGGTGTGCACACGCGATCGCTATAGAGGGAAGGCCCGTTACCTTCCTGCTTCTTTATTTTATTCTGCAAGTACTATCCAAGTTACTGAGCTTTCTTTTCTGGAATATGCTGATATATAATATAATATGCTTTATTTTCTGCTCCCCAGCTTCTGTAAACTATTCCTGCTTTTTCCTTGCTATTGAGTAACCTGAGTTTTTGGAGCAAAACGAGGTTCTTATAACAAATACAAAGTACTGCCTGCTGAATTCTTCTGCAGATCAGGAATTAAGTGCACTTTAGGGTCCTGGATCTCTGTGTACAGGCAAGGCCATGAGGGTAGCAGGTTTGAAATCAGATGCATCCAACAGCTTTGTGGCAGCCTCGCAGAAGAAGAACAGGCTGTGATTATGGAACACCAGCAAACCTCTGCAGGTGAGCCCTAATCTACTTCAACTGTTCCGAGATTTAGCTGGCTTTATCAACCTGTTATTTAGAGGAGCATTAAACTTGCCAGTCTTAGTAAATGAAATGAAACATTTACCCTTCTGTAGAGCTATTTTTTTCTGCTGGGCCCCTGGCAGTGTTTTTGGCTCCAGTCTCTCTGATCTGGGGAATATGTGGCAGGTAAAAAACAGCTTGTTTTTCTTCTCTTTACACATGGCAGCTTTGAAATTCACAAGTAGAAAGACTAAATCAAGAAGAAAACCATCAGCCAGCTGGCTGTAAAGTTCAATGCCTCCATGCTGTTGCGGTTCAGCAAGCCACTGGAGAAGCAATGAAGGCAACAGAGTGCATCTCCTCTGTGTGACCTAGTTTAACAAGATCACGTAGCCTCAGTTAGTACAAACACTGAGGTGAAGCATATTGAGGGGAAGGTGCTGGCCTCATGATCCCTGCACATACTTTCATACCTGCAAATGCAAGCAAGGCCTGCAAAAACATTTTAATAACAAGATATACTAACACAGAAGCCTGGTATCATTCTGCTCTCGTAAGGGGAATCTTGGTGAAGATTATTTTCGTAAATTTCTGACATGAATTTCTGATATGAAGTTCAGATAGAGCAGATAAACTGAGTGAATTCACCTCGCTACTGTCTTGCTCTGCTTAGATCACAATACATAATTCAGAATTGGAGAAAGGGCTATGTAAGCACTCACCTTAAATTTGCTCATTTGTCCTAGTCCAGGGAGTTTCTGGGGTGAATACACAAACACACACCCCACACAATTCAATGCACCACGAACTCCAATGCAATGCTGTGCTACTTACAAAGATGCAAAAGGTATTCCTTGCTTCAGACGTTCCACTGTAAAATCCTAGCATCAAGTGGCTCAAAACAAATCATGGCTTGCACAGGCAGTAGGTAACCCTACTGAAAACCAAACTGGAAGAGACTGATGGGCTCTGTTCCTGACTATATGTTTATTAGTGCTTTATCCAAGCAGATTTTGCATTTCAGGATAGCAGCAGTATCACAAGAGGATGAAAACATAATAAATGGGCACCACTATCTGTCTAGAATATGCTTATGACTGGCTCTGTAATTGAAGATACTACTCTGTAACTCCCCTAAAAATGCATATTTCCTACCTCTCTCCAGAGGTGCAAGGGTTAAGCCGGGACCAGTAGGTTAGCCCTGCACCCTGTAATGCCTCCTTTGAAAAGCCGCTCACAGTTTACAGGGAAAGAGTGAGTGCAGCTGCTGTCCCAGCCAACATTTGGTTTCTATTACAGTGAATAAAAATCTCCCCCTCCCCCTTTTCTTTTTTTTTTCCCCTTTTATATTAAAAGTCCATCAAACACTTTTTTTTTTTCTCCTTAATATTTTCCATTAAGTTTCCTCCTGCGTAGGCTTTCCCAGAGTGCTGTGCTCCTTGCTCTATGTGCTCAAGCAGCAGCTGCAAGATCCCACTGGATCGGAGAATGGGGAATGAAGGGAGCAGCTCAGGCCCCTCACTCAGGTCTCAAGAGGCAAATGAAAACTTATAATTGGGCTAAACTGGTGAAATCCAGAGCATTTGAGAAGAATAAACAAAACAGGCTGCTGAGTTTGGTAGGATTAGGATGCGCGAGATGGGAGAGAGTGCTCAAAGCACTCTGCCCCTGCTCAAGAGCAGAAATACCCTGCAGAGCTGAACAACTCTGCCACTATTGACCTCCCAGAAGATGCAGGGCAAGATGGCATTACACTGCAGGGCTTCAAGGGTTCCTCCACGGTTGTCTTGTCCAAGTCTCATACCTCTCAAGGCCCAAGTGATTTTCTAGTTGTGTCATATGACCACAGAGTAGGAATGTCACGCTCTTTGTTACCTAAATATTTTAAAGTAATAAAAATAATAATCTAAAGAATATCACAAGCCTCTAAATTCTGAAAAAATTGCACTGAAGTTCATGAAAGCTTTGAGTTCATCAACTTTGTTTGACATCCAGTACACGTATCACCTTGTTCTGTGGTAGATGGAGATACTCTGATGTGCTTTTTTTTTTGATAAACCTCATAGCTTAGAAGGCCTGGTTATGGAAACAAAGCATGCTGAAGTATGGAGTTTCCTGACATCATGCCACTAACATGTCAAGGCCAAGAATCATAGCCAGGTAACAGAACTTCACGAGAGAAGCAACACTTCTGTATTTATCATCTGTATTCCTAGAGGGAAGGCCAGAATCAGTTCTGCACTTCCAGAGCAAAGATGTGCAAATTCAGCTAATCAGGGATTATGGAAAGTGTCATCTGAAAGCTGGCTGGGCAACAGTAATGTTAGGAGGAACTTTTCACTCCAGTGAAAAGTGAGTAGCAATATGGCACCAACAGGAGACATCTGGTGTAACATAAGTGAAGCTGTACAACATTTAGCTGCTGAAAAACAAGAAAAGAAATTTCTCTGGGTCCTTGTGGTGCGGCTGTATGCCTGTGGTTAACAGTTTCTTGTTATTCCCCAATCAGTTGATCAATTTCCCAAGCATTGATACATTGGCAAAGTAAGGTTCCTCAAAAGATCTTTTTCCTAAAAAAAAAACAAAACCACAACCAAACAACAACAACAAAAAATCATCAACCTAGTTCCAATGTAATGAAGCTAAAGGGATTTCTCAGTAAAAAAGAAGATAGACTCACACAGTCTCATAAACCTGAGGTAGTTTACATGCTCAACAAAGAGGCATCTCAAGCATTCCAATCTTCCTTGTGTTATACCTTTGTTTTCTTACGTAGTTTCTGCTCTCCTCATCCCCCAGATAGATTTAGATACTGTAATAAGTTATGGCAACAAATGGACTGGATTTGAGTGGCAACAACAGAAACCCCACTGCACTGCTTCCTCAAAACTTCTATGTATCTGTCCACCACTACAGCCACCAGAAACTGGCGATGACTTACCAGGTCTGGCCTATAAGGAACTGCAAGAAGAGAGTGGAGACACTTATTTTTATAAAGCCTCACCTTAAAAATCAAGCTGTTCAAGTACCGCACAGCAAGAATCTCCTCATCTCTGGCACTTTGTCCCCCCAAGGATTTATACCACAGAAGCACATTCCCTTGCAGAGGAGACTATTCCAGTTTATGACAGTTTTGGCCTCCTTGCTGTTCTTTTGTTTTAAGCTATACAGAAGGCAGCCCCCCATTTCACTCCCAATATTGCTCCATAAATTTCCAGCTCCTGTTGGGAGCACCTACCTCTACTTCTACAGAAAAGAACAGAGCTGAAGAACAACCTACAGCATCTCCAGTAACCCAGTGTCTCGATAAGAAAAATCACTGAGGAGTTCACATCATCATAAAGGAGTTCAATATTCAGCGGAATAAACAGAATTACAGCACATCCCTTCTGGCAGAGGAAAGCGAGTGAAGGGGAAGCTCCCAGCAGACTGCCTCCAGCAGTGAATGGTGTCTGTCCCTGCTTTGACAGAGCCTTTATGAGGCCCCTGTTCAGCCGCCACATTTCTCTCTGTCTCAGTTTCCCTCACGGGAAAGATGATCTGGTCCCTCTGGTTACAGCAGGGAGTTCTAGGGCACCATGGATGTAAAATTCTGCCTATTTTATGTGGCCAACTCAGAACAAAACATTAAAATTACTATGATTATTGAGGGGGGGACCACTGTCCTGGTGCAACTATTTAACTGTTTCCTGGCTGGAATAGTTAGCTAAAGCAGAAGAGAGGCAGGAAAACAGTAATTGGGAAAGCAAAGAAAAATAAAGTGAAACAGATTTATTACTCTAATAGGCCCAAGCAAGCGCAAGGTGCTTCACTGTGGCATGAAGCACTCTAACCCAAAGGGTACAATAAAGCAACACTATTGCTAACAAGCACACTCTTGGTTTAATTAATTTTATTTGATTTCCCCTCTCTCCATCCTGGCACGTGTAAAGAACGCAACGCACAAAGCTGGGGGCAGAAGTGCTGCACCAGGCTGAGGCAGCATACCTGGCAGCTGCTAAAACAAAACTTCAAAGTCTCAGCTGCCTTTGAAAACCCATCAGGCAAGAAGCACTCCTCCCCTTCAGCTTCTTTAGGAGCTGGTACACTTAACCACTTCAGCATGTTTGGCAGTTCTACTGCTGCTTCCAAAGCAGGTGCTGCAGTGGAAAATTGTGGGAGAGCCCCAAATCACTCAGTTGTCTCCCTTTTTCCCCAGCTGGCAGCAGTGCGTGTGCTGACCAAGCAGTCCAGCTGACGGACCACAATTAGGTGCAGCTAACAGGGTATTTGTGATTACACCACTGAAAACACAGAAAAAGGCCCACGTTCATCTGAGTTGGCAGTATCTTTCTCCAGGAAACTGCCAAATCTGATGACAGACAAAGTCTGTCATTAAAGGAAAGTAAATAAAAGGATGTTCAGATAGTTACATTGTACGGTACAAAGAACTGGCATGCTCTAGGAGACAGTTCCCAGACTTGTCTAGGATTTGTTGAAAGATCCCACTCTGTCAGACCCTGTTTGCAACAGATGCTCGAGTTGCACAAAAACTTATTTAGATCACCTAGCACTTGAAGTCTTACACACAAAAATTCTGCCTCTGCATACAACTGCAGGCTAGGAGATTAAGCACTGGTTTAATTTGCAGCACCTACAAGGCTTTAGATTCAGTCCATTTGAGCAGGCACACATTTTTGCTATGCTTTCTCCTCCAGTGTGGCCAGAAGAGCCTACTCTACAGTTGTGCCAGCTCTGCTGGTCATCACAACTGCACAGTACATCCATTTTTTTCCCCCTCAGGGGTTTGAGAAGGATAGAAACCTAGGGATGATGCTGTTCTCTAGGGGATACAACTTTGTTGCCTTAATGACTGATTCTCAGCAGGCTTTCAATTGCTTCTAGACTGTACATGGGTGTTGAATATTTCTAATGACAGTGAAAACCAAAAGCCAGAAGCAGGTATCTTCAGAGAAATGCAATAACTTTCTTAGGAATTTGTGGTTGAAGATGAAAAAAAGTTATGCAATCCTATATTCCAGTCCAACCCAAACCCTTTTTCTAGAGCCAAAATGGAATTGTTTCCTACAGCTTACAGAGAAAATTGTATAATTAGTCAGAAGCTCCCAGACTCAGGAACACAGATGGGAACCATGGAATCAGTACCTCAGGAATTTCACCGAGTGATTGCATGTAATGCTAAGCATGAGCACATCAAAGATGCAGCTGCAGATGCTAAACCCTTATAAGGCCAGATTAAATATCCCAGCCACTTAGAGGAATAACACTCTTTCAAGATTCCCCTCCTAGCACAGATAAGGCACACCAGGAGAAAACAACAACAGCAGTGTCAAATGTCCAAACAAGAAGACTCTGTTACATGTCACGTCTTTATACTTGATGCCTTTTGTGTTGTTTCAGCCAATGCTCTAAACAGAGTAGGCTTTTCTCAAAACAGCAGAACCTCTACACAACTACAGGCTCATTTTCTGTGAAAAGACAAACATGGCCTCCAGATGGCTTGATCTGAACCCGGTAACATTTGCAAGGAGGATAATCTTCCAGTTTTGGTGTACTGTGCTTATGGCTCTCTAGAGACTAGTCAGAGAGTAAGACAGTAAGCAACCTCTCATAGTGGACACCAGAAAAAAAGCTGAAAGTAAATCAAAAGAATAGGTGTTACCTGGTTTTGCTACCTAACAATGTATACAAGTGGCACAATGTATGAAGTTATGTGATATCAGCAATTTAGATAATTTCCGAGTGAGACCTGCAGACAAACAAACAAAGAAAAAAACAACAGCACAGTTCTTTCCTTCCACAGAAATGCTATTCAATAACACAAGCCTAATGATATCTATGCTCATGTATTCAGGTTCCACAATGAGGTCATAATGTTTACAAAGAATTTATTCTACTTAGAAAACATCAGTAACGAAAATCACTGCATTATATGAATCATTCTGTCCCATATGCATCATACCAGTCTAGAAATCTGTGCATAACTTTAGTTCCCTTTACTAGCAGAGGATACTTTCATATTTAAATCATTTAGGTGAGCATCAGGAAAGCAGAATTTTACAAAGAATTGGAAAGATGACTGTGACCTTCAGAAAATAAAAAATGTTACGCAAAAACAAAGTCCTGAACAGAAAGACAAAATATTTTTAAAAATAAGAATGGATTGGATCTAAATTTCTTGAAATATACCCAAATAACCCAACTATTAAAACTGGGCAGCCTTTTGTTTCATGAGGGATAAGCTCTAACACTGTTATTTTGATAAGGAATTTTGAAAACAGAATCCTAGTGGGATCACTGTCAGTAAGAACCAAAATCTCACTCTCATGGAGAAAATTATTAGAAAAGAACTGCATACACTATTTCCAGAAGGAGATGAATTTATCAATGCATAACATCTTAAGAACAACAGCAAAGTCTCTTGACTGTCTCTTCTTGGAGAGGTTCTTGGAGAGTTTCTAGAGCCTGTGCTTAGATTTTCCACATACACCTTTTTCCCTGTTTGTTTTCCTCACAGTGACTGAGATTGTGTTTCTCTTTACCATGTTGGCTGCTTACATTGGACAGCCCTTTACTACTCATCCACCTGAAAGTATTTATGGAGAAACCCAAGTCTTCAGCATCATAAGACTGTCAAAGAATCTTGCAGCCAAGTGCCTGCTAGTGGAGCTGAGATCAGAAACATATTGAATACAAACATGCTTTCAAACCAAAGTTACTTCAAGCTTTTTCCTTAAACCACAGTTTCAGGTCTTTCAGGGAACAGCCATGGGAAACAGAAGTCACAACACAGCAAGCTGTATGTTGTCTTCATTAAGTACTGGAAAGTCTTCATTTGAAATTCAGAATTATTGCTTGTAAGTGTCAGAAGCCATAAATCCTAGATGGTTATTCATCAGGACTATAAAAGACTAACATGGGCGTCTAACCTGACCTTCTGACTAATGCGAAGAATATTATTCCAGTTATGCTGTCCTGTGGCTAAAATCTGAAGTGTGGATGTAAAAGTTCAAAGAGCTTCTACACATGCCAAGCCTTCACTGGTATGAACGTTCCCTCCTTGTGGATCTACACTCCGTCAGCAGCAACAGCAAGGAAAAGTACTCCAACTTATTTCATTCCAGGTCTCAGCATCTGCAGCTTTTCAAAACACTGACTGAAGAGAAGCTGACACCTCTCTGCTCATCAGCATCATTTTCCTAATACCACAAACAAAGCAACAACAACAAAACAAACAGATAAACAAACAAGATGGTCCAGACCCAAGACTCTTCAGATAGTCTACCAAACTGGAAGTTTTCTGAGACAGATTTTGACAAAACTGCATTTCCAACATTAAAGACATGCACAGCTCAGCCTGGCTACAGTCTTCACAGGGCAGATTATCATCAAATGTGTTTTTCCCCCCCAGTAACAACCAAATAAAGACTTTTTTCTGCATACAAAAGGTTAAGACCATATAAGCCACAGCTGCTTTGTTCAAAAGGGTGACTCTTGCCCAGGCTGAGCATCCCTGACAGACAGCTGCCAAGTAGCATGCACAGCACTGCCAGACACAATCTTCTTGGACTAACTTTTTCGTCAGGTCCCACGTGCCAGACAGCAGATAGATAGAAAGGGCAGTGAAAGACATTTACCGAGCCAGATACAATCTATAACTCAGGCAAAGAAGCCCTGCAACATCATGGATACCAGCAGCTGGAAACAAACAGCGTCTCTGATAAGGCCCTCTCACTTTGAAATTCTTCTTACTAAAGGCTATTGTCCCAGGGCCAGCTTTCAGTAGACTTGGATCAGCCAGGCTGCCTTTGGCCTCTCCCCACCTGGTTTGCTGTGGACAGTAATTGGATGAGAAATGTTAAAAAAAAGTTCAGAGAGTGCAACAGGAGAATGTCTGGAAACTGCAGTATCTTTAAACATTACCTGGTGGGTTTGCTTGACTGTTGTTGTTTGGGGGATGAAGGGAGGGTGGAGGTGTTTTGTTTTCTTTTTCCATCCTCTAAAAGAGGATATCCAGCTTTCAACTGCTGTTACAGAATAAACCCCTAGAAACAACTGCTCGTGCTAAAGGACCCTGGATGCATCGGTATTTCCATATAGGACTTACTTTATCCTGCCATTGCAGGCCCTACCTTTACCAGAGCACTTAAAAATCTTTGCAATTGGTGCTGGTTCTGGACAGTCCAATATCCAGCCTTCCTGAGCCACTGGAACACATTCTGGCTTATCACCAATCAAATCCTCCTGCCCACAACATTTTGGTCAAACTACTCACCGTCTGAGAGCATACAGCGCTGGGTAAAGACTAAGAAAATACTACTAATCACCAGTGTTACTCAGTATTATAAATTCACATTACTCCCCAAACAAAAATCTGGCATTCCACCATGGAGTTCTAGTTGCCCCATCTTCTTCAGCTTACACAATGTACATACAACTTCAAACACCTATGAGCTAGTGAACAGCATCTCCAACAAAGCTGTCACCACATACACAGGAGAGCTGAAATACTTCCCAACTTCTTTATGCTTTTATTTTCCCCTCCTCCTCTATTTTCAAAAGAGGTTTTTGTTAAATGCTGGAGCCCTGCATGGCTCACAAACAGCTGCTGACTGATACCTGCAGCCCAGAGAAGCCCCGGAGAATAACAGGCTGTCACGAAGCCAACCACATACATTCACAAACTCCTGTGTCAGCTACAAAACCTCCCCAGTCTGAAAGGTGGGGAAAATTAGGTGACAAAGCAGGATCTTCATAGGAAGGGCTGACTAACACTTTCAGGGATACGAAAGGGAATTCTTTGTGCTCCTGGAAGGGAATTCCCGTTTATATCACAGGATGAAACACCAAAAAGAGTGTTGT
Source organism: Anas platyrhynchos (assembly GCF_047663525.1). Lineage (NCBI taxonomy): Eukaryota > Metazoa > Chordata > Aves > Anseriformes > Anatidae > Anas > Anas platyrhynchos. Next base: position 23,916,213 of record NC_092591.1, read on the forward strand.
GTTCACCCTGAGTAAGCCAAGCCTGGGCTGGATGGAAAATGTGAACATGCATTGGTGGTGGAAACTTCACTGCACAAGGGAAGGTAGCCCCAAAACAAAGCCTAACAGGAAGGAGGAAAAGCCTTTGGCCCCTTTTGCTACCTCCTGCTCTGGCATTCTTACTTGGTCACTGAAACTTGATTTTATCTGAACTTGACTTCAGGCTCTTCAGCTGCTGACTTCCAAGAGTTGTCCAGGGACTGCACCACGAGGGCTGCCTTCTGGAAAGGCTTTCCACATGGATCTCAGATCACACCCTGCTCCCAGCATCTGACAGGCTTCCTGAGATTATAGAATACCAGTAGCTCCAACACCAGAGAGACCTTTCAAGACCTTTGCACTTACCAGTAACCAAGCTTTCAACAAACCTTCTTTCTAACACTAAGACATATTTTATTTTCACCCTCTACGCAATTTTATTTATTTATTTATTAAGTGAAAAGGTATAGGGCAGACCCAGAAACCTCCAAAACACAAAATATTCACAGAGTTCAGCCTCAGGAAAGCCCTGGAGAGCATGAGGCAAACGAAGGAAAGGTTGCTAACCTGTCTTGTCCGTCAGAAGACTGGTTTACAAAGGGACTTTCCATTTTCACAAACGTGTGTCTGGTAGGGAGGATACTGAACATGCAGCTTGGAGGTTTCGAGTGCCTCGCTGTGACCCACAGGAATAGCACAGTTCAAAGATGGGCCCGTTCAATCCCTCTGTTCTTAGGCCAGATGGACCTGCCCTACGATCAATGCCAGAAAGGACACTCTTCTGGGAAACTTCCCAGTGCCCTTCTCAGCTGCACAACGGTGAACTAATTCCAATGGCTGTGGCATGGTAGCATGGCTTTCATTTCCATCTCACTACCTGCAAGGCAAAGCAATCGACAAAAACTGAGGTCCCTGTGCGAGAAAGAGCCAGGAATGGATAAAAATATTGCTGAAAAACTTAAGAAAGGGGAGAAACCAGACATTCGTGGGATTCCCTGACAGCTCCGTGCAGAAGGAAGGGCTGGGCTGGAAAAAACAGGGCCCCAGGTTCCTGCCAAGCTGTCTGAGGCCCGTCCTTTCCAAATAGCTCAAAGAAACAGCCAAGGCTCCCTTGTAACCCTTTCAGAGCTCCTCTAGAAAGGAAGAGTGCTCTGGGCAGAGCAGCCCCCAAAGAGCACCAGGCTACTGGGGTTCCCTCTTTCCTAGAAAGCTGCGGGCAGCAGAGTTCTCCCCACAAACTACCAAAGTGAGAGGTACGGCCACATTAACCCTCTGAATGCCACTATAAAACTATTGTAATGGCGATTGGAGGTTTAACTAAATGCAGAGAAAAGGGAGATCTGCTGATCACTTGGCAATATGAAATATCTAGGACCTACACAGGGTATTTCAAAGAGATCTAAGATCGGGGTGGCTGGGGGCAAGGTTATGAGACAAGTAGTGCAAGACACTAAAAGGTTTCAACAAGCTCTATATTAAATTAAATGCTTACTAGAACGGAAAACAGCATGTGACTTCCATCACAGCCAACAAAATCCACTGGTGGCAGCTAAAAGCCAGGAAGAGGAGAGTTCATGGGTGAGGAATCAAAAAAAGAATTGTATCAGCATGAACTGCCTATACCTGTTGCTCAGTTTTATATTAATTGCAGCAGTCAAAGAAAAACAACTGCATATTAATAATAAAATCCAGTGTTTAGTATGGTCAGAAGCCAGCAAGGTGTAAGCATATGTAAGTTATGAGAGATAAAAGTTAAAAATGATAGTGTCACATAAAATCTATGTTTTACTCCTACTTGATGTGCTGTTTTCGTTTCTTGTCATCTCCATAAAGACAGAGAGCTAATTATTAGAGGGTTGGAAGATTTCCATTTAGAACTTGAAGAGAATGGGACTGTTTAGTTTAGGAGAGACAAATAAGAAGGGAGATGATAGAAACATACAGAATAAATAGCGCAGAAAATAAATCAAGCATTCCTGTCTGCCTTCACATAATACGGGGGCAGAGACTTTTAACAAATTTGGAAAAAATCCAGAAAATTAAAAAGGAAACTTCTGCATAATATGGAATATACCTGTGGAACTCACTGCTACAGCTCATGAATGAGGCAACAATATTCCCAGAAAATAAAAATATGATTAATGATAACACCCACAGCTAGACTATGTAGAACAGAAAATATGGTGAGATCTACAAGTCAGCTGTTTGCAGCTGGGGGGCAAAAGCAAGCTTCCCCTAGAGACTGGGAATATCTTTACTGCCAATCAAAAAGTTTTTCTGCTTTCACTGAAGACATTGGTGATAGTTACTCTGAAACACAGGACAGGAGAACCAAAAAGATTAGCAGCCCAATCCAGCATAGTAAATCCTACATTTACGCTGGGGTAAGGTCAGTTTGTGTAGGCAGCTGAAACGAGAAAACCAAGAACCATTATGCAGCACTGCCTTCAGGGAAGGTATGAAACCCCTGTCGCTCCCCTCTACCTACCAACATGGCCTGCTCGCTGGGAATAATGGGAAAGGTTGTCATACCTTCTCTGAAAGGAAGTCATGCAGTCAGAGCCGGGTGCAGGAAGAGAAACCTGTCCCCTCACATCACTAGAACTACTTGCAAAAAGCCCATCTCCCTGGGCCCAGCAGACAGGTGGAGGCGATGCCAACGCTGTGCCCACTTTGCTCAGCTGGAGCCAGCCCAAGGGAGGCCCCCAGGCTGCGGCTCCAGAGCAGCCTCCAGCAGCAGCCAAGCAGAGGCCACGCTCGCATGAGTTGTGCCCTGCTCTGCCCTGCTGCAAGGCCCCAGCTCTCGCCTCCAGCTCCCAGCCCCGGCACTGGCTCCTACGCTCTCTCCCTGCGCTCAGCCCAAACCCCCTTCGCCTCTGGAAAGGGTCCTGCGATTAATCTCACTTATTACCTCGGAAAAGTAACAGCGCGGCGGCTGCCAGCCAAGTCCGACTCAACAGCGTCTGGGGAGCCGAGGCTGCAGGGCCAGGCCTCAGACTGTCTGGGCAAGTCACGAGCTTTCCGCCTTTCCTCTCCCGGAGGCTCCAGGCAGCCAGAGCCAAGGCCTGGCTGTGGGAAGCAGGGATCCTTCAAGACGGTGCCAACCCGTGGTGCGGAGGCTCAGGGCAATTTCCAAGCAGGATGGAGAGTAATTGGACCTGCCATCACAAGTTTCATTAGCGCGACCAAAATCTCTCTCTATAAGAAGTAACGCAAGGCAAGCCACGTACTTCTGAAGTTTAAGTCAGCCAATTCACTTCCACAGTTAACAAGTTGTCACCAGTGACCCTGGGAGACACGTAAAAAAAGGTAAGAGGTTACTGGGGCAGGAAGGCTGTTACATGTACAAATATGTGGGGATGGAGGAAGAACATGCAGGAACTAGAGACAGGAGGAGCTGCAAGAACATACAGCTACAGGCAGCATTTCTGTTTTTCACCCTCCCTCCTCATCCTTCCTCTGAATAGGAGGTGATAATAGATCAACCCACAGCTTCAGGACTGTCAGAAATGCTGCTTCTCAAGGGCCACAAGCATATGTCATACGACAGAGCTGCCAAGGGGAAGTGGACAGGGGACTGGTCACAGAAAAAAAGAAAAATCACTACACCCATCCTCATTTACTCTTCCATCATGAATAAAGGAATGGAATTAACTTAGGCATTAAAATAAGACAGGCCTGACATAGGGAAAGAAATCAGGAAACAGGAATCAACCTCATGTGTCTGCCCTACTGCAAATAGCCACTCTGGCTGAAAAGGAACTGTTCTTCCTAAGTCTTCCTAATACAGCTCTCATCCCTGCAAGCAGCAGCATGAAAGGACACTGTGAGCTGGGGTCCCTCCCAGTGCTTTAGCAACAGAGAAGAATCAAAGGTAGCAGCATTAGAATAACCCATGTTAGATTTGCTTCATGCTCAAGACTCTTCTGCCCCTCAGCAAGAATGAGGACAGCACATTTTGCTAGTGCTGGGTATTAGAAGCAACATCTTTACACTAGGAAGGAATGAAAAAGACTGTATGGTAATTATGAAGCCTGCAGAAAATGCAGTGTAGCGCAGATAGACTGAGCTCATAATCAGACATTTCCTCTAAGAGGGAAAGTGAAGGGGACAAGTTGTATCAGGAGGAAGGAACAGACACATGGCAGTGCTGGCACAGGACTGCACTCAGTCGTCTTGGTCTGCTGCTGCTCTGGCACTTTTGTGCTGCCTAGCTGGAAGTGTAAGGTCAGCACAGACTTTCCTGAAACTGAAGGCCTGTTCTGTAGCCCTCAGCGCCTGCTGTTTTCTCCTTTCATTTCCTCCAGAGGTATCAGTACAGCACAGACTCTTCAACATTAGCCTGCACCCAGCTGCTGAGCAAGCATACTTGGCAAGCGGGGCACAGCACAGAGAATGGACAGTCTCTACCTGGCAAGTGACTGCAAGGAGCTTGAATCAAGCAACTTGGAAGAGTGTAAAGTCACTACTAACCCTTCAGATGCAGAACTGCATGGCAACAAAGAGAAAGAGATCTATTCTTACAAAAACTTGTCATTAGCTGTCAAGATTACTAGGAATTCTCTCCTCCTTACTTCTAGCTGCAAGCCTATATGTAGCTAGCTCTTTCCCTGAGTCCCTGCTGCAAGATCCATGCTAAGCCCACCTTAGCACGAGTCTTGCAAAAAAAAACAAGACAATCCCATCAACTTCTCACCCTCTAGCACTGTGAGAACCACCTTGTACATTAGCACATCCCTTGGCTATTCTAGTATGATTCTACTCGTAGCTCTTCATATCCTGTCTAGTCAAGGTCCAAGCACTCGCCTGATTTCATATTTTACCTTCTACATCTTGAAAATTTAAAATAAAAAATTGAGCAAATAGTGAAGCCACTTTCACCTTCCCTTTATGTAAAACAAGCTACCCCTTTGACACAGAAAAACAGGATTTTCAGACCTGAGGCATACGGTTTGGGGTTCCTGAAAGCCTGAGATGACAAACGTCTGCACGGAATCTTCTAGTTTCCCATCCCACTCGAGATTTCCAGGCAAGGAAAAAAAAAATATGAAAATACACAAAATAGAACCTGTTTGGGAACCTGAACATATGGCCACTATATGCGCACAGCCCACAATGCTCTGAGTTGTTACTACTATTAATAATGATAACAGAGTGAATTCAACCTATATACTCCTAGATCAGAAAATCTAAACTCTGATTTTATACTGTATAACCCAGATTAGTGTGCCTGCCAACAAAACGTCATTTTCTGATGAACCTGAGCACCTTGGCTCAATGTGTGAGCAAAGAAGTATTTTGAGCATGTTAAACAACAAGAAGAGCAGAACCCTTTGTTTCTGACTGCAGTAGCCCTCCCAAGCTGCCTGATATAATTTGGACTGCCATTCTGCCCTCTGAATGGTGATAGAGAAGCTTGCTTGCCTGCCTCCCCTGACCAAGTTAGATAAATCTGTCAGAAGATCCAAGGCAACCATATGCTAAGCTGGGTTGATTTTGTCTTTAGTTTTGAGAAAGATGTCATGAAAGAACAAGAAGCTAATGAAACAGAGGTGTGGGAAAACAGTGACCGAATCACCACTGAGTTCTTGCCAACAGACTGTTTGTATGAGTTCAAAAAGGTGAACCTGGAAAAGGGTGGCTATTGTTGAATCCAAGGTGCCTGCTGAAAACACAGAAATCTGTACCAATTAGAAAAAAAAACTCATTAGCTTTGATTCAGGTCTTGGACAGAAAGTGATTTGCAGAGTCCAAGTGATTCTTTGAGGAGAATTTCAAAAACAAGTGACACAGCAGCTGCAGATTCCAGTGACAGAAGCTTCTAGGAAAGTCGACCATCCTCATCACTAGTGATTGTGCAACTATTTGCCAATGGGTACTGAGAAATTAGTTTAGGTTCTGAACAACAACTTTCATTCTCTTAAACACTACTTTCTACCTTTATCGTGCAACTGAGAATGCTTTCAAGAGCTGCTCAATGCCCCAGTTCTAGTAAGGTCTTAGTATCCATGTCTGGACATGAGTTCCAAAGGATAATAAGGAATCATTTTCATATTTGTTGTCCTTAGGTTACATTATTAATATTGTAAAAATTATCAATGGTAATCTTAAATTACAAAACATGTAACTGTAACATGTTAATGCCTTTACAGCAGAAAGTAAATAAGTGAAAATCCTGCCTGATAGAGTGAGAAGATGAGACAGAACTGAAATAAGGCCCTCAAGACTAGGGTTAAAGAATGAAAGAGCAGATTTAGTATAGCTGCAGGGAGCTTCAAAGGGCAATAAAAGCTGGGCTGCTACAAACATGGTAGAGGGCCTCGGACAGCTCTATTACGATAATGCAACTTCGGAACATCTCACCTCTTGTACTGCCCTGCAGGCTTCTTTGTCCGGGGCATGGCAAAAGCCTAAATCACAAGCTGAGTGGGAATAGAGACAAAGCTCAAAGAAAGTGACTAAAACAAAAAAGTCTCAAAAGGGACAGCACTACAGATTCGTACAATAACTTTTTAATGTATCCAGAACTGTTCTCTGTGTATTACAAACTCAAGATCTCCTTTGCCTCTTGGCAAGCAGATTATTGATTGGGTAACCCTTCTCATACAGCCAAAGGAATTCAACAAAAGAATGGAGATCTAACTTCTGTTCAGAAAAAAAAAAATTAGATAAGTCAGTACTGGGAGAGTGGGAATTAAAGAGGAGGAAGATTTGTCATTAATAGCCTGAATCCCATAGCTCAAAAGCATCAAAATCAAATTTTCAAGCCTCAGAAGCACTAAGATGGCTCAGATTTACCAGAGAGCCATACAAAAGCTGTAGGGACTGAGCTTCAGAGGCAGATGTTTGAACTGGAGCCAAGCACAAGCCAGATAAGAGACCCATTGACAAAATATTTCCATCCCTGCTGAATTCTACAACTGATAGACCAGAACCTCAATGGAACAAAACAGGAAGCTTTTCTTCAAACAGTCATCTAGTACAGAGCACAGGCTGACACCCATCAGATGACCCTCTGTGAACTGCTGAGCTCCAATGTAACAGACTGAGTAGCAAAAAAGGCATTTGCAACACAAGATAGCCATCCCCATATATAACCTCGATACTCCTTTTGGAATTCTTTCATTAAATACAAGTTCACAGCTCATGGAATCTAGCACTGCCTCAAAAATTACTTTTTTTCATTTCCATTTTTATGTAAAACTTTTAACTCCCGGCAAATTCTGGCCATTTGACATAAGCAGCCACAAAGATAAAATAATTCAACAAAGGCTCTTAAGATATCTTTCTTTGTCTTGCTCTGAGAATAACAACAGAATAACTCAAGTACTGAAAGCCCAAATGTTTCATCAAAAGTTTGAAGATGGAATCACCAGCTGTGGTCAGACGCTTCTGAAGTATTTTGGATCTTTGTATGAAATAAAACAAATTTCTTCACTGAACTACAAATACAATGCTAGATGAGGCACGGCTCTGGAAATGGTTCAGAGTGGAGCTCTGGACATTAGAAATTGGGCTGTCAGATCTACAGGTAGTGACATAACAGAAATGGTTTCAGAAAAATGTGGTAATTACAATGCCTTCCACAGAGATCCACAACAGAAGATTTTGACTGAGTAATTTCTTTCCAGCCATGTCTGAATCCATGCAGAGTTGCAGAGATGAGAAACGAACAGAAGCTCCAGGCCAGCCTGCACGCTGCTGCTCTCTAAAACTGTGTAGAAGGGGAAGGCAGCTTACACCTGTTGGATAGGTGTTTATTTGGATTAGGTAATAGCTCCCCTGGCTCAGCTCCAAGAACAGAATCACCACCTCTCTCAATAACTCCAAACCCCAGAGGCAAACATTGTGCTGGAACAGAAACAGGCCAGGAATTCATTTCTCACATTCCTCTTCTCTAGGCAGGACAAAAAGCAGTGACTGATGAAATAAGAACAATTTTACTTGAGCTTTCCAAAACCCATTCCAATCCTCCTATTGAAGGACCCGTTTGGGAAAGGATGACCACCCAGGTCACGTATTCCTTCTGTACTGCATATCTGTCCTCCATTTTCCAGTAGCATTCAGGTACCAATGGCAAGAATCAGTATTTTCATGTACACAGCAAATTAAAGTCCTAAACTTGTGTTGTGGAAGCCCTGCCTCATTATTCTATTTAAAAGGACAAGAAGGCAAACTCAGGCAAAGGAAGAAATCAGAAATCCCAAGCGGTTCTGGGCCTGTGTTAGGTCCAGCCTTCTGCAGCAAGCTCACCTTGCTCTTAGCTTCCAAGATCCAGAATCCTTGGAGTAAATATTGCTGCTCTTTCAGTCCCAGAAAGAATAGTTTTTCTAACTGCAGAATCATGGTCCTCTGCCCTGTGTCCCATGAGTGTATCAGACACAAAAATTCCAATATCCAAAATTAATAAAGAGCAGAAGGAAGCCACAAAAGAAAACTTAGTATAACACTACAGGATGTTACTCTATCTTTGAACAACTTAAACTTGATATTCTAGGAAAATACATGAAGATGAGGCCTTGGTGGTGATTTCTGCAGTATCAGGAATAGGTTTGTACTCTGCATGTCTCAACAGCAGTGAACCCAGACTCACAAATACCAGGATAAGAAATAATCAGGGAAGAGAAACAGACATTTCCCTTCCATTCCACATGTTCATTTATTTCCTTATTTCACCATGAACCTGCCAGCACTGGAAACAAGTTCGGTTTTGCAGGCCTAGTGTCTAGGATAGACATGAAAAGAACTGGTTCTTGGCCCTTAGATGTTATCTTCTGAGCAAGAGGATAAACACAAGTTATGAATGAGCTCCTGAGTGCCATACATGCCCCTTCAAAAATTTGGAACACCAGCTTTATCTTACCTGACTGCTGAAGATCTTCTGTCAGCTGCATGAGTGTCTGACTGAACAGCCCACAGTGACCCTTTCCTGTTGACTGTTGACCGGTAGCTCTGGGGCCCAGCTGCATTCCCCTTGCTTACAGCTCCACTTGCCAAGTTTAAGCTTGTTAACTGAAGAGGCAAAGAAAAAGACATCAGAAACTGTTAAAAGCCAAGAAACAAACAAAAGGTGACACTAAGTAAACTGGAGAGAGTATGTACTAAAGACTGCTAAAGAAGTCAATCTTCAGATGCAGAAGAATTTTGCTAGCTACATAAAGGAGCCAGAGATGACACCAACAGCAACCATGCTTGAGATGAATTCACATACCAGCATTAAAACTACAATCCTTCCATTCACAGAAGCACAAAGGAGGATGAGAACAAGAATCGGGCAAAAATCCTAAAGCACAAAAGCATTTCCTGCCATGGAACAAATAACAAGGATGAAGTAAAAATTAACTCTACATTAAAAGATTAAATCTACAATCAAAAGCTAGATGCTTATATTACTCTTTCTGAGCAGGGCTCAGTGTATCTGCCCTTTCATCATGAGCTGTGTCACCAAACCATCCATACACATCTGTCTCCTCTCTACCTTCCCCATCTATGCACAGAGATATACCTTGGATATAAAACGTAGTATCAAACTACACCACACATGAATAAAACTTCTCACCCAAACCACCTTCAAAGTGTTCACACTGGTAACTATACAAGTTAGTTAATGACAGCCTGTAATCATGTTTGGTAGACGTTTGTTACATCAAACTGCAAAGCAAGTATCAATGTGTTTTTAAGCATATAAAATGCATTCCATTGTTTCTTTCTCTGAGCATTCTCCTTGTGCTGCTCATCTTCTAAAAAGAACAAACTCTACAAGCAGACTCTACCTGTTGGTTTACTGAAGAGAGACTACATTCATAAGGCAATGGTATCTATTATAGAAGCGTAAATGATGGTTTATATTTAAAAAACATTTTATGAAGGTTACAAAACACTATAAAGGTTGACTGCCTTTAATTACAAGATCACATATTGCTTTTTTAGGATCAGAGAACAGACCTGGTTCTGCATCTAGATTAAGGTTGCATGCTAAACAAGACTTGTTTGTACTGCCCCTGCTCATTTCTGTGGTAACTGGAAAGCACATAGCCTGTGAGACACAGGGCAACCAGAAAGAAGAGCCTGAAGACTAGCCCTACATCTGCTCCAGATCTCAAAGGTGATGCTCATTAAGTCACTCAAGTATGACCTAACTTCCTTTAAATGCTCAAGCATAGTTTGTGAATTCCCAGCTTTGTTATCTTAACAATACTCTTTTACCAGAATTCATGTGAAATTGTACTAAAACAAAGGTATACAAGCTTCATCACATAATACTACACTCATACCTACAACAGTCTTATGCAGGCCGGCAGACTTCATATCCTCTGACTGAACTCTGGAATGTGAACTAACATTGGATCTGGAAACACAACAGGTTGTCACCCCCTCAGTGGTTTTGTAGTACAAGGCATCTAAGCTTTTCCTGACTTCAGAATGCTTAACTTCTACTTCAAATTCTGGACAGAGTTAAATTATTATGGTTGCATGCTATTTTTCTGCCCATGTCTCCAGAAGGAGCCCCTTCTGTCTCATCCATTCCCAGTTCGATCCTTTCCCATTAGTCTTCCTTGTCTGTGCATTGTTCTTCTCATCCAGTCCCAGTTTCCACACTTCATACATCATTCTCCTTTTTCTGCTCATTCCAGTTTCAGTCTTCCTAACTTCCAGCGCTGGCGTCCACACTACTACTGGCCTTTGAGCCACACCATTCCTGACCTTGGAACTTTCCATAGGAGTAGCTCATTTGATCTTTCTCCCCACACTTCTGTCCTTAGTTCCTCTTCCAGTTGCTCACGCACCCTATCCGAGTTGTTCTAGTTTTTATTCCCCTCCCCAGCCTGCTCATTTTGCCAATCTATTTGTTCATACAGTCCTAACACCTGGGTTCCCCTTTGGACCACGTATACCACACATCCTTCAATTTCTGTCTTTTCACCCTAATAATTCTCAGCATCCTCTCCCATGTTGTGTCCAGGTCCAAATTTTACAAGACCCCTTGTTCAAGCTGTTCTCCACACCTTTGTGGAATTTCTCCTTATTCTGCATTCAAGTCAGCCAGGCTGCAAGCCCAACACAGACCAGGCCACTGAAAACAGAGGAGAAAAGGGTCTCAAGACTCAGTACTCAAGAAGTGCAGAGAAATTCAGCTTAGAATCCTCAGTGTGGAGGGAACCTCTAAGATCTTAAAACAAGGTCTTACGGTGGGACATACTGGGCAGACTTTAATATAAAGCCTTTTCATTGCAACAATAAAAACAATCAAATTAGATCTAGGTCTAACTGTGCCAGGCACCATACAAATACCTAACAGTTTCTGGCCACAAATTGTTTATGATGGAGAGAAAAAAAAGGCAAAAACGGCAAATGAGGCAGGGGCCAACATGGTAAGTGAAATAGGATCTATAAAATTCTTAGCTTGTCAGCAACAGGAATCACAACTTTGCAAACACAGTCATGTGTGAACATAGGATAACTTTATCCAATCTTCTGTCCTCATCATCCTGATACCGAGACGCATTTAGTCTGATGAATTACCAACTCACCCCTGCTCTATTAATGTGGTATGCTTTCTTCTCTCGTACTGTATCATTGTTTATTTGAAAGCTGTCTTTCCAACCAAAGCAGGTGAGCAGATAACTTAGCATAGGTAAAGGGACATTTCACACATTCCAGAGAGACAGGTGTTTAAATTACAACAGGATTAAAAACAGGCAAGGGATTCAGAATGAGGGAGGGAAGACCAGCAAGAGAGTAAGGTTTAGCTGCAGCCAGCCCACCCAGATGGGTGTTACTGCTTGATACTGTGCCATGTGCTGAGACATTCCAGCTGCTATAATTAGCTCGCCAGGATGTTTTGGTGGATTGCCGAGGGACCCCCAACACATCTGCACAGAGTGGGTTCATTTTCCAGACACTAGACCTCCTGTATACCTGATGCAACGGTATTCTTCTCTTCGTAAAAAGAGAAATACTTAGCAACAAATCAATGATTTCTTTGGCTTAGAAGATAATGCACAGTACCTGGACCAAAGCACATACCAAAAACTCCATATATTTTGAAGCTTGCAGCATAGCAGTAGTGGAAAACAAAAAACAAACAAACAACCAAAAAAGAAAGGCTGTGAAGCTCAAAAGGAAGATAGTTATTCATGAAGATCTACAACAAAAAAAAGTTAGTGTGTTTGTTGTTTATTTTTAATAAAGTGTTTCAAGGTGAGCAATGCATTTGCCCTCTTGACAGTAGAAATGCATAAGCTTAAAAGAATCAGGTCTCTATGGTCTTGCTTTATTCAGAGAAATATATTTCTGAATAAATTTAAGACTGAAACCAAGATCAGAGAATGATACCCAAAAGCGCCAGATACAAGAGTTGAAGGGTTCAGTTTTGTTAATCTGCTTTATAACTGAAATTACAAATGAGAAATCTTCAAATATAGGTAGGAAGAATGAAAGCTCCAATATAGAACTTGTTTCTAAAAAACAGTATTCTATAGACAAAGAACCTTTAAAATAAATCACAAGCAAAAGTCAGAAGAGAAGCTTAATATCTTTCACGTTCCTAATCTACATTACACCATTCTTTCAAGTTTCCCATATTCATATTCAAGAACTTGAATAAAACACATCATTTTCATTTTGATCTCGTTTCAAATAGGCTAAAGCATAAAGCAGCAGACATTCTGATTTTTCCAAAGTAGCAACTGTTAACAATGACAAAAAAAAAAAAAAAAAAAAAAAAAAAAAAAACAGCGCTGCAGATTCCGTCAAGGATTCAGGAAAAAGTTCGCGAAAGGTCAAGTGTTTCTCTTGCTGCTTTGCAGGAGCCAAGCAGCATGAATAGGGACACATAATCATCAGATATTGTTACTCTGCCCCTCTTGGCAGTGGAAAAATGTCTTTAAAAGTTTCATTACCAACATCCTGAACAGCAGATCCTGAGTTTCACTGGTCACTGTGTTACAACATTAAGCAAGCAATGCCATACAAAAAATGCCTACTTCACACTCCCCAGTTGACAGTTTTTGTATTTTTCTGCCAGAGGCCAATCATATCCTTTTACCTATAAAAAATGTGCTGAGGACTGAAGATCTACAGAATCTATAGCTATTTCTTCTAGTTGGAGCCACAATTCCATCTTCTCCAGTTCACACATCTCAGATTTCCATTTGGGTCTTCCTGATTAGTGAGGAAGAAAAAGGATCCGATCCAGGCAGTCAAGACATATTTCAAAGATCAAAACTAAGATGGACCAAAGATGCAGTGATCATAGTCCTACTTCATTCCTTCCAGAAAAACCTCCAGTATGATGAAAATCTCAGGCTGAAACAGGAAGAGACCTAATGTCACAGTTTTTGGCACAATGTCTATAACCAGTAAGTTTCAAAGTTGGTTGGTTCAATAGTTCATTGAGGAACCCTTTTCCTTTAAAGAAAGATTGGACAGGGATCATGGTAAGACACATGTAAGGCAGAAAGAAGAGCACTGGCTTTATGATCAGACCAGAACATTTAAGCTTTGATGCCTCAGATAGGAGAAGATAACACTGTATCATAAGCTCAAAGAAGGAATCATTCCATTAGAAAACTAATGAAAAATATGCAAAATGCCTAATCATTTGTGGGATCTTCTCTTTTGTCTTTTGATCTACTTTTTCCTTTGTGCTCACTCTGACTTCTTCAAGACCCCCCAGTCAATCCCTAATTTCCCATTTTATTAGTTACTAATCCATTCCATCCATCAATGCCATCTTTATATCCAATAGCTTGTAAAACAAATGTTTCTTTTCTTTCATTACCTGGCTCGCATAGTGACTTTATTTTCACCTGCCAAGCTTTCCTTAGACACATATCCCCCAGAGCTTTTGAGATCATTGAAATATTTATATCCCCAGGAACTGAGGGTAAGAGCTAACAACTTGCCTTTAAAAAAAAAAAAAAAGAAAAAAGAAAAAAAAAAGGAAGTATTTTGCTACATTCTTTCAATGATATTTCTCTTTGTTCAGCCTTCAGAGATGACTGACTACATACTGCAATAACATAAATATTCAATATTAATCAGTCCCCTCATCAGCCTTTGTGCTGCATTTTCTTGGCTTCACCACAGAGCTCCCATGTACATTTGATCTAGCCCAGGCCCACACGATGTGGTCTAACAAAGCACCCAGGTCTTCTAGAGCTATTGGGCACAGTCCATCTGCCTTGCAGTCCATCTTCCTTAATATATTGAGAGGCTGGAATCCAACAGGCAATCCCAGTATGGGAAACATCAGTGGACCTTAACGTGCTCTTTTCTGAAATGGCAAAGGAAACCCCAAACCACAATCTCAAACACGTGCACTTCCACTGGCTGAACAGTGGCACAGAACACACCTACTGCAGGTTCCTTGGAGAAACCACACAATACAAACATTTTTCTAGGGCCACCTTCTTGTGACCCAGGTCAGCTTGCTGACCACACCCCATACTAAAACAGCTTCGTTTCATGCACAATTTTGAATTTGCAGGAGCAGCCAGCAAGAAGGGAAGAACTGGGGCTAACAGCAGGCTGGGAAGTGTGAAAACTGTGTGTGTACCAAGGCTAATCTGGCCAAAGGCCTGTGACATTCCTTCGCTGCTTGCTGAGCTTACCAGCTTACAGGATATACATATGCATACAGAGCACAAGTGTTCCAGTCTCCAGAAAATGTTCCAGACAAAGACCTGCCAGAGACATTCCTGGGAAACCTGACAAACTTGCAAATTCCTTTGTAGTGTCTCCAGCGTATGCATCCACTTAACAATGAAAAAAAAAGGTTAGTACTGCTGCTGTGGATGACTGAACTCCTCTCCTCCTCCTCCTGAAAAAGTCAGGCTTTCATTTAGACACACTCTGCCTCAAAACTTCCCAGTGGGAGTGATTTTGATAAGACATAGTCCTGCCAAACATTTGAAGACCAGGGTGTAATCTTTCCCATAAGATGAGTTCTAACTGCTCAGCCTGGCCCGTTTAGATCTGCAAATGCTGCTGCACCAAAACAAAAGCCTCTGCTCCTAGTCCCTCTGGAGTCCCAGAGCAAAAGGGTTCAACCCCTGCTCTGCAGAAACCACACTGACATTTTTGCTTCCTACAGCCTCTGCTGTACCCAGGTGTAGTATTGCTGATGCTACAAGTCAGTAGTCTTAGAAGCAGTTCTAAATCTTGCATCAGCAGTGTGGGGATGAGGAGGAGATGGGGCCCTGAGATGAAGACCTCAGACTTCATCTCCTGTCTTCTTGCTCCTCTTCCTGGTTACAGAGCAAGATGCCTTTTTCCTCTACAATTCCCTTCCACTCTATCAGTGTAAAAGTAAAAGCCAACCAAATAGTTATGTCAGGAAATCGAATCAGACTAAGACTCAGATAAAGGGAGTTGAGTCAAAGCAAGGGACTAACACTGGAGAAAAAAAAGGAAAAAAATAAAAATTGGTGGGGAAAATACCCCCTAAGTTCTGAAAGTATTTATTGCAGTCTTTGTAGTCACCATGTTGCACTGCTCAGGTCCAGAACTGAAAGTGATGACCACTGGGACCTGTATAGGGTTTTCACACACTGGCAGTTGGCTTTGTGACACTTTTCCTCTGCTGAGGACAATGCAGGCCAGGGTACCAAGCTGTGTAGTTGAGAAGGGTAACAGAGGAGGAATGATACGGGTTCAAGTTTTGCTGTAACTGATGTTAAGTTGAAGCTTTTCATTTTGAGATTCCAGTGGCAAACAATTCCCACAAAGGCAATCCGGGGCACGGCAAACTGCCCATTCCATTTCTTCCTCGCTTCCTCTCCACTGTCCTAATGCTCAGTAAACTCACCTTCGTCCTAGTTTCCACTTTCTGTCCAAATGAAAAATGTAGAATGAAGTGAGCGCCCCGTCCTCCTATGGGCCCGTCAGCATGTTTGCAGGAATCCTAGCTGCTAGATTCTGGGCACTGACTGGTTGCATAGCTGAGATGGAGACAGCTGGGTCTAGCCCTTGCCTGGGTGGTCTGATGTTATCCCTATGATTGAACTCCCTGGCTAGAAGAATTGGAGCTATTCCTAATGATAGGTGGGTCCTGAAATCTCACTCTCCTCCTCACAGAGAAGGGCAGAGCTCCCACAAGGCTTCCCCTCCTCCTTCTCTTCCTCCTCCTCCTAGTGAAGCTGGCCAATTCAACACATTCTTCTGTTCACTAGCATTAATAACTATAAAGTACTCCAGCCTGGCAGCTATCAGCTGCAGCCCCTCCACACCAGCCAGTGATAGGGACCTCACACAGACCCAGCACCGCAGGAGAAAACCCTCCTTTTACCTTATGGTGTATTTCAGAGAGAAGTAGCATGCTATTCACAAAGGAAAGCATATACAGATCCAGGATTCAGCCACCTGGTGCCAGATCCACACACGTGCTGTGCATTTTAACATTCTCCCTGTAGAAAGTCCTACAATACAAGCACACATAAGTATTTTATGCTAAACACACTTTAAGTACAGACTTTGGGATTAATGCCTGGTAAGGAACACAGCAGAGGAAAAAGAAGTCTAGATTATTTTTGTCACAGCCTTCATCCACCAATTCATCAGGTAAGACCAATCACTAACAGTCGGTACAACCAAAAAAAAAACCCTTAGTTCAGCTGTCCAGAAGTAGCATAGGAGCCAGTGAGGACCTTGTATTACAAGCCAAGCCAACAAACGCAATTCAGTCCCTAATACAGCTTAGTAAGCCTTTTTCATTGTATCTTCAGACTTCATTCCCACATTCACTAACGTATCTGCCTTCATTCTCCAATATTACTCTTACTGTCCTAGGCTCATGCTTGGCAATGGGCAAACAAAACAAGCAAAACTTCTGGACAATCTGAAAGAGTATTATTCTGAGGCAATTATTCCATTTCATCTTGTCCACATAAATAGCCAGTTTAGCTCTGGATCCTGTTAAGCTTTTTACCTTAATGGCATCTTGTTGCAGGTCATTTCAGACAATAAGCATGTTCTGTGACAGTAGCTATTTACTGTTACCAGTTTTTAGTCAGACGTCTTCCTACTGAACTGAATACCCTCCTTCTTCTATTATGAGAAACATGAATAAAAATCAACGTTATTTACCTTGTCATCCACTGCTCTGTATAATTCCTTCATATTATTTCCTTCCTAAACAACCTATCTTGCATTTTTAATGGGGAAGTGAAAATAGCATTATGTATTTAACCATTGCAGTCATTCATCTATTCATCCCAGATATTTTCCTAAATTCACTTTAGAAACGGCAACCAGAATTGTAGACTGTAATTTGAGGGAGGGAATGTATTAATTTCCACATAATTGCATACTATTTCCTATCCTGTTCCTAAAACAGGCAATTATTTTTGTTTGTTGTTATTTTATGCAATTGAGGTTATTGCTCATCATGCAATCGGTTGTTTGTAAACACTGAACTTCATCTAGCATTGTGCTGCACTTAATGAAGTTAGATTTCTCTTTGCTTTTCTCATAATAATCAACAGAAGAATACAGATATACTGACAAATTCCAAGAGTTAGGCTAGAGTTCAAGTTTACAGCACACACAGCTTCACAGCAAATGAACGTCTGGACACTTCTAGCCCACTTTATACAGAAGATAACAAGAGTTGCCTCACATAGTAAACATAAGCTGCACAAGTATGTGTTCACATGGATGAACACTACAGAGCAGTTAATCTACCGTAAATTCACACCCTATATTACCTTGCAATAACTTGCTTTTATATTCACACTTGGGGTAGTAATTTGCCAGTCATTATTAACCTCCTCCTTTCAAATTTAATGTTACACTCCAGCTTGTGCATTCTGTATTTTCTAACTTCAGTTAGCCACTTGCTGTGCTGAAAAGTGGCCAGATACTCATTTACTTCCTTTTTGTTTCCAATCTATATACCCCTCACCCTGAAACACCTGGCTTAACAGTCCTTGCTGAAAGATCGCCAAAAACTCTTTTGTAAGTGTAAACAACAAGGCTCAGTTCCACAACTTGCCACTTTTCTCAGTTCAAAGAATTATAACAGACCAAGACATGGGAAGGTTGTTTTTGTTGGTGGTGATTGTGGTTTGTTTGTTTATATTATGTTTGTGTGAATTATTATTTTTTTTAATTTGTTTCAGTGCCTGGTCATCTGGTTCTGGAGTAAGACTCCCTACTTTAATTTAATGGAAACTTTTAGAACCTTTGTTACAGAAAAGTATATTTGCTACATTTCTGTCTTCTGTAACAATGACACCACCAACCACACCTTTTGTTAGAAACTTTGTCGCTTCTCTTGTTTCATTTCTTCATAACATCCAGCCACAGGAGCCTCACTAAACATTTTTTTGCCTATCCTATCTTTTCTTCTGGTAGGAGTCTAACTTCATTACCTGGAAAGAAGATACATTTACTACAGTGAAGAAAAAATAATACAAAGGAAATGTAATCTCTCTAATGCCCTTATCCTCCAAGACTTGTTTCCACAGACCTAGACTATATCCCAAATACATTAATAATCTACCAATAGCAGAATAAAGAAAATCTGTTTTCTTTGGCATCCTTGAACATCTCCCTGGCCAATAACCACGTCTTTTACAAGCCTGTTCCCTGTGACACCAAGATCTCACCTCCCTACAGCCAGTAACTTAGAAGCAAGATGCAGCACACGTTGCAGGTAGTTCCAAATTAGTCCTGTTCACTGCTAATTAATACATGCATTTTGTTTGGTTAGTCAAAAATCCAAACATCACTGGTACAGTTGAACTGCAGTTGCTTGTAGCCCTTGACTGAAACATTCATTTGCCTCGTACTTCTACGCTCTCAACATTTTCATGAAGGAAATAAGAACGTTCTATTTTTTAAGACAAATTTAGTTGAATCTCAGGGGATTTGGACAGGGTTTCTCAACTGCATATTTGTTTTCTTGTGACCTTTGTAACTCAGATGCCTCCTTATTAGCGCATTAGCCAGGAATTTATCAGGATAATACTGGACCCTTGATGGCACATATCTTCCACTGATATCTCCACACTACGTGCTTACAGGACTTAGTGGGAGTTCGCAAGAGGAACACCTTGTTGTTTTTGGGTACTATGGAGTACTGAACTTAGATGGTGAATACTCAAAAATCAGGAAGTGTTTTAAAGATTTCATATGGATGGAGGTACAGAATCCTCACTGTTTTTCAAAACCTCACAATTGGCTTTATTATTAGACTTCATGTAAGTCTGTGTAAAGTAAATAAAATGGAATAAAACTCCTCAGAAGGTGTTAACAGTGAATGGTAGCTTTATGTTTAACTATAAGGATTCTCCCTAGCAGCTTCAGTGTATTATTCATTTGCAAAACTGAACATTTATTTTTCATAACTTAACTTGAGGCTGTCATTCTCTGGTGTGTCCTTAAGGAACATCTTTCCTGCAGTTATCGTTAATGACAGTTACACAAGTCACCCATCTGGTGTTTCAGAAGCAAATGGAGAGGACTGACAAGACAGTCGGATGATATAATCACAAAATCTTGTTTTCTGAAAACAGATGTTACATTTGTTCAAAGTTCTTCAGCTACTTACATATAAAATTTGCCCTTTGAACATTGTCCTTTCAGTAGCCAATGGATTTAAATTAAATTCATTTAATACAGACGGTAGAATATAGGAGTGTGAGAGAAAATGTGAAGCAGGGGCTGCAGGCATGGATAGGAAACAGTGAGCAACAGCAGGGATTAGAGAACCGGAGATGGACTCCCAACCAGAATGGCAAAATCATTCAAATCACAGCTGTTGAGGCTACATTCCCAGGAACCCCAGAGACCCAGGATAGTACTTGGATAGTAGAAGCAATTCTCACAAGAACTGGAATGGAAAACAAGCTTCCCAGCTGCTCTTGGAAGGATGCATTGGATTAGAGTACCCCCACTCCCAAGACACAGCTGGGTACAACACAGAGAACCAAGGCACAGTCAAAAGGCACCCAACTCACATACAAGTTCTTGCCCTTGGAAATGCAGAAGCCCACAGCAGTAGTAATATTTTCAATAGTTTTTCTCCCCACCCCACACCCAACAATCAATAGTCTTAATCTTGCCATTAAACACTATTAAATCCAAATATCAAGTCACTTTCATACCAGTCAGGTACTTTCAAACCAGGTACACTAACTCCAGTTTGCTGGACTGGCTTTAAACAACTGTACTATTTTTATTATTTTGGTAAGTGATGATCTCCTCCAGGGGTTTTCATGACAATTTGTTTTAAAATACTTCTACTTTAAAAAGACTGTGATATTTCAAGAGGCTTAAATGGAAAAGTAAAAAAGGGAAAGCATCAATTCAGAGTACCCTGACTAGAAACACATAGGAAGGTAATGCAGTACTACAAAATTGCCTTAATTGTAGATTGTACGTTGTCTTAAAAGAATAGAACTAAATTGTCCTCAACTAAACTATCCACATTTTCATACTAAGCAGGCTTCAGATTTAATCTGTCTAGAGGGATTATTACTAAAACATGGCCTAGAGAATTACAGTAGAGAATGATGTCTAGAGCCAAATAGATGCAAGCTTGGGAACGAAACTCATTGCTGGACAGAGCCCCAGCTCTAAACTTTTCATTGATTCATTAATCCCCTTCTTCATTCTGACATAAGACCACCAACACAACCCAAACCATGTTCTGAATTTCAATATAGAAGCAAAGCCTATAAAATAGTGTGTAGCCCGATGCAAAAATGTATCAAGGTCACTGAGAAAAATCTACACTTCATGCTACCTTCTGAGGTCTTCATTGTTTGCTTGTCACAAAGAAGCGAACACTTCAGGAATGAGGAAGCAATTGTCATGGAAACACAAATCTGAGAAGACTTGTTTTTTTTTTAATAAGACCAAGCATGGGTCTGTTATTTTTTCACAACATATTTTCTAATCTTCTGCCCAGGCTCACTTTCTTCTACAAAAAGGACTTTAGCAATGTTCTTGTCATCTCACAGAAAATCAAAATTCTGGTCAATGTAAACACTTCCAATTAACAACATGACAAAAAATCAATTTTCATGAGATTTACTCTTTCCAGCATACCTCATCCCAGCTCAGTGCTGACACAGAAGTTTGTGACAGATTTTTCTGTTGTCACAGGGACTGCAGCTTACATACCTGCTGTGTAAGGAGACTGATGTGGCTTGGTGGGGAGTACTGACAAGCTGCTTGCTTTTCTGCCAGCTGTTGCAGTTCTGCTGCTACCATACTAGGGCTGTAACGTTTGCCCTGAGAAGTAGCGTCTTCTGTATCTTTGTGCATCCCGGCTGGGCCCACATGCTGTCCACCTGGACTGCGATGGCACAAACCTACCAAACAAACATCTGGTCATGCTTAGTTAGCAGTATCATAAAGATTAAACCATTCTATGATTCTGAGGTCCCTTCCAACTCATCTAGTTCCAACCCCCAACATGGGCAGGGATGCCTTCCACTAGATTGCGTTGCTCAAAGTCCCATCCTTGAACACTTCCAGGAAAGAGGCATCAACAACCTCTCTGAACAAGCTGTTCTAGTATTTAACCACCCTCATAGTAAAGAGTTTCTTCCTTAAACTTAATCTAAACCTACCGTCTTTTAGTTTAAAACCATTATCCTTTTTCCTATCACCACACACTGGTAAAGAGGGTATAGTCTCCCCATCTATCTTGCAGGCCCTCTTTAGGTATTGGAATGCTACAAGAAGATCTCCCCAAAGCCTTCTCTTCTCTAGGCTGAACAACCCCAACTCTGACAGGAGAGATGCTCCAGCCCTCTGAACATTTTTGTGACCCTTCTCTGGATCCACCCTAATAGTATGTCAGACTCTTTCTCAGCCTGCTGATCACAGATGAAAAAGCAGGTATCATACTTCTTAGAGGTTTTAGGGGGATTACAGCTTTCTGTTCTGCACCGGTATTACCTATATGAGCTTTTGTCAATGCCAAACCCTCATTCTTCTTATTATAATGCATCTAATAGCACCCACTGCCAGAGAATGCTGTCTGGCTATTATGTAAGTTAAATCTATAATGCTTTTCCTTGAAAACAAATGGACTCCTTTAAATAATGTACTCAGCTGGGAAGTCAGATTTTTTTTTAATGCTAGAAAGCTTGTCACTATATAGAGTTGCTGCATAGCAACTCTAGTGGAAGTGTGCTGACTGATGTATAACCCAAAGCAAATGCACACCAAAGAAAAGCATGTTACTGGGAGCACAGCTGTTAGCCTCTGTATGCTTCCTAAAACTTTCTTAACATGTTACAGTCTGCATCCATAAATTTCTACAGTTTCTTCCACCCTTCAAGTTCCTTACACTCTAAAGATGGCTTGCTTAACTATGTCCTATCTTAGAACAGTAAATGTGTAGTTTCTGGGTCTTGTTTTTGAGATACTCTTTATTATATCAGTTCTGAAAGGTCCTAAAGAATGAGATACAATACCAATCCACTCATATCTTTCTTTCTTTAGAGGTCTTGACACAGCTTTAAGTATTAAAAAATCATGGTTTCATTAGCAGATTTTCTGTGTGAGAGGAATATAAGGCACGAAGAACAACACAGGCTGAGAATTCTGCTAAACAAAACTACATTAAAATCACCAAAGATAAACAATAGATCAGTAATACAATCAAGTATACAATACTTCATTTCCAGCTTTTTCAGAAGTTCAATTCCATGTTTATATGCTTCATAAAAGGGCATCTTTGGCAAACAAGGGATGCTTCCTGCATTCTTCCCTTCCACGAGGAATTTATCACCATTGGAACAAGACTCTTAATTCTAGAAATGTGAAATTACCACCTATTCCAGAAGAGAGATTACAAAATCTGTATAGTGAACTAGCTGGTTATCAAACAACATAGAACACTCACCTGCTTTTGCAGATGATGGGCGGGACAATCTTTGGCTGTAGATCTGAGCAGCTCTCTGCAAAGACGAGAATGGCCCAATGGTGTAGCTACCAGAACGACAACGATGTAACCCTGCAAGGCTAGAAGCCTCACTGGACACTGGATTTGTGAAGACAGAAGAGCTGTCAGGTGCTGTGCTCTGGGAGGAAGGTAGAGAAGATGAAGACTGAAACAGCCTGGGACCAACTGGGGGAACCGGCAATGAATGGTAACCAGGCACCTGTGGATTTCCAGATGCTGCAGGTTGAGATGGTAACTGGGAACTGGTACTTCTCTGGAACATAGTACCAGAAACAGAGGAAGAAGCACTAGAAGGGCTGCACCGAGGTAATTTCAGTTCAGTATTTAAGGAGAAGGTGGGTCCTTCTGGAACTAGAAAGAGATGGTGAATAAACTACATGAGAAAAGCTCCCTCTGAGGTCCTTCAGAAAACAACATACTTGAGCTGCCTCTATTCATCGACCCACCGAAGCCAAGATGACCTCATCTATCAGTAAAGACAAGAGGCAGCTCTACATGATGAATATCCTCCTTCAATGACTGCCATATCTAGATTATTCCCCACAGAAGAGGAGCTAATTCACTTGTACTGCTCACCCTACGGTACCTGTCTTAGGTCTAAAATAAAAAAATGCAGAATCTTCCCCAAAACTGGGCATTCAATTACCTCAGTTTGAACCCACAGATTCTAACATCTATTTGAAACCACATTAAAAATAGTAGATTAATTATTTTTTTCTTGATGAATGAAGTTCACTTACGGGTTGATTTAACTTCTTTGGGTCTATAGCCTCTTGCTTGTCCTTCTGCAGGCAAATCTGCAACTGAACTTTTGGGTTGATCACCTTTTATTTTTTTCATCACTTCAGGATGCTCTATAACACAATCCAGGAGTTAGGAATTAGAATAATTCAAACTGGGGTACCACTGGAATGGGACTTTTTAAACACTGCTATAATGGACTTTCTTGCTAATATTTTAGACCATGCAACTCTGTTGATCACAATTATGCTGTCATGTGCATGGACTACTGGATGTGAACAGCCAGCACAATGCTGCCTTCCATGGAATGCCTAATTATACTCAAACATGCAGGCTCTACTTTCTAATGGGTATGCTCACTGTAGGCCACACAATTTAATAAGCCTCAGTTTCTTTCAACCATTATTTTGATTTCAGAATTTCACATTTCAAATGTCAGTATCTTAAAGTTTCCATATTCTGATTTCAGTCACAAGCCACCATATCCAGTTCCTTATAAAGGCTAGTCCCAATTCACCCCATTTCACTTCACTAAAAGAAGATGGGATTGGAGTTACTCTAGTCTTCATCACAAAGAATCACTGGGGATTAAAAAGAAAGAAAGAAAACAAAAAACACAGCCTCCAGAACTCTGAATAATTTTCTGTAAGGGCTGCTCACTTTCCATAGACTAAACTGAAATTGAATTAGTCTGGACAACATCACCTCAGAGCAGCCTACAATACTCACCCACTTTAGGCTGATTCTCTGATTGGTTACTGGTGTTCCTGGGTTTTGTAGTTCTGGAGTTTGTTCCTAGGAAGACACTCGCTGACTTGTTTTTCTGGGTGTAAAATGTCAGCACTTCCTCCAGCTCACTCTCACTACAATAAGGAGAGAAGAATGGAACTAAATGAGGTCTTTAAGCTTTTCTGCCTTCATGGAACAATCAAAGAGGAGAGACAACAAGGAGGTTAAAGAGAAAAGTGAGAAAATGGTGAGGCCAGGCAAGTTACTTGCATAGTTCTGCAGGATAAGAGTGGAAGCCTTGGTTAAATCTGAGTTTCCCGCTAAAATAACATTCTTTTATGCAGTCAAAAATTCAAGGCATCCAGCAACCTACCCAGGGCAATAATGAGCAAGTGAAAACTCTAAAATTCATTCTAGGGGAGACTGACAACAGGAAAGAATCAATTCTCAGTTAAATTAGTTAATTTTCCCCAGGTGCTCTCTAGGACAAGCAGCTGTCATGTTCATGTGAGAAAATAATCTCAGTCTCTAAGGTCATCATTAGTAGTTTCAGTACAGCAGTAAGGAGAGAATAGGAAAGAGCTTGTTAATTAGCCAAACTGCAGGACAAACAAACAGAACAGTCGATACTTTTGTGAATCTCACAAAACTTGCATATGTTTCTTTTTATTATTTTCTTGACAAGAAGAAAGTCTAACTGAGAGTTTGGATCTTCAGGGCATGCCGCAAAGTTCTCCTATCCAAAAGCAATGAAAATAAGGTGAAGAAGAAACATAAGAGTGAAGAGTTGGTGGAAAGATGCTTTCAGCTATAAGTGAGTTTACCAGCACAAGGATACACTTTCGTATTGCAATGAGGATATTTAGAAGCAATTGTAACAGCATGTGTATAATTAAACACGGTCCATCCATGTAATATCAAAGTTACAGAGTGATTGGGACAACCCCAAGTATTACACGGTAACATTTATTGCCCATCTTCTCCTGTGTGCACTCACTGTACTGCAGAACACACAGAAGTATAAAAATGTCTCGTTTTCTTGGCTGCATATGACTTGCTTGATGATTTAAGCTTCAAGCACAAAGCAGTGTCAGCTATCAGAGTTCTTGAACATACTTAGTACTTCTTAAGAAGCAAAAAGATAATCACTTGAAACTGTTCTTTATCACTAGGGCCAGCAAAAATCTCCAGCTCCAGCCTACACTGTGCATCAGGCCACGGTAGTCAACAACACAGAGGAGTATGCAGTTCTGCCCTAACCAGCCATTTCTTTCAGCATTTCTGGTAGAAAGGAAAATGGCCTGCCCTAGGAGACAACAGCAGTTTTAGTGGCAAGAGATGTCAGAGAACCAAGAGCATATTGTGGACCCATGTAATCTGCATTTCTGCTGACAGGAGTAGATACTATGATATATGGTAGTCATATCTTCAGTGTCATTCTTTTCTAGAACACTATTTATCTGAAAGGCAGCAAGTTTTTTCTTGGAGCCTGTAAATCTGTTGCTGTAACGACTCCAATTATATCAGCAAAATATAAAAATCATTGTGCTTGTGAGAATGTAGCAAAGGAGATTGTGCTGAATGTAGCTGAGAGGACTCAGCTATCACCCACTTTAGATCAGTCACTAAGAATGCTATCCCCAAAGAGAGGAAAACAAAGAACAATTTCATAATTGATTGTAAGAAAGAAGGAAGCAGTGACTGTGAACTTTGTTAGAGAAGACTGAAATGCATTAAAAGGGCAGATGAACTTTAGCTGTCCAGATAGTAACAGTGGTCCTTGCCAACATAAGCATATCATATATAGGTCAAATAAAGGAGTCAAAAGGAATCAGATTTTGTGCTCAAGAATCAGAAACTTGAGGAAGTAATTCTGGTTCACTGAATCATTTCAGACCTCTCCATAGTCAGAGGGCTATAACACCATTGTTTTTCCTACAGTACCACAGGGCACGAAGAGGAATTACCTATTTTAAAAATACATTTCCCAACAGACTCTTGTAAGAAAGTCAGAGAGTTCTGAGTGTACACAGTTAGAAAACATTGCATTTTCTCTTGTTAAACTAACTGCTTGCACTGAACTGACTTAGCAAGCCAAGTAAAAGGCTAGGATGATGACAGGGAGTTTAATTCCCTTTTTTCCTCATCTCAGAGGGTGTAGTCCTGCAGGGTTCCTGAAGTAGAGGCAGAAAGCATTAAATTTGTTTCTGGGATCAGTAACTTGAGACCCAGAGCCACGACAGTCATTCAACCACAGCAGATCAAGGTCATCTGAGCAGCAGCTCTGGTCTCCTTCTCCTTGCAAATACTTCTGCATTTGTTCCAGCATCACAGGAAAGCAGACCATAGCTCACCACCATCAGGTTAGAATTTACTGAGAACAGGGCAACCAGTGCTGTCCTTTGGGGATCTACTTAATGCTCAAAACATTTATTGTATACCCTTCTCTATGCACCAGATGCTGACTTGCATTTGGTTGCTGGAAGGGAAAAAATAGGAGACAAGTTCGCTGTCCCTCAGCAGAAGGTGGTGCTAATGTCAGTACAGGTATCTAGAGGCACAATCCAGTCATCTTGGGGGTTGGGAGATCCTTTACCAAAGGGAATAAAATTCATTCCTACCTTGCTCTGGTAATAAAGTTTTGAAAACCTTCAGGATTCACTCCCTCCTCCTCCTCTTCCTGTTTCTTTTTTGATTGCTTCTGAACCATCTGCTCTGTCTCCTGTGAACAAGCAGTATTAGTAAGTCTCTCTATGTAGTTATTCTATGTATTGTAGCATAGCTGCCACACAGAGAAGAAAAAAAGCAATTCCATGGAATCTAAGAAGAAGAACATCAACTCCAAAGTGACAAATTATAAATGTATTTCAATATGTGTGTAGAGAGCCCCAGAGATAGCAGGCTGAACATACACTACACCTCATTCATCTACCTGACATAACTTACTAGAGGTGACTTGCTGAGAAGATACGAAAGTTTGACAAATACGTGCTTCTACTTCAGATATATCCTTTTCTTGGACATAAGAGAATATGGAGGGGAAATAAATCATTCTTTGCAGATATTAGGTCCCCTTTCTACTTCTGCTGTCTCTGTCACAAATAGAGTTCCTCACAATACCTTTTATTTCAGCATCTGTCCCAGAAGGAGATATTCAGGAGGAGAGGAGAACAGAAATGTAAAATTAAACGGGAGAAACTAAATAAAGGAGGTTGCAAAGGGCATCTACATTTCCTACTGTAAACTAAGAGCTCTCCTTTTGAGTTAATTTCTTTTGTCATACAGCAAATTGCTGAGGTCTTATCTACATACAAATAATATACTGCATAGCAAAAGCAAAGACAGTAAAACAGTACAGCCTGTCACAAATACACACATACACTAGAATATACTGTAATAAAAGATGATAAACCTTTTTGAGAATGGGAGCAAGCTATCAGATATAAATGATCCTTATATTTTACACTAGTTGTTACAACTAAAATTTGTTGGCGCTAGAGGTTGTATACAAACACTACTGTTAATAAAATAATAAAAGAAGTCTACAGACCTATCTGAAATACTAATACCAACATATAAGCCTCAGTTGACCAGACTTGACCTTCACTTCACTGCTTCTTACTGCTACTTCAAGCTTTCCCAGGACAAAATGGTCAGATATATCTTGTGAAAGTGTGGGGAGAAAAGGCCACTCTGGGACCCATGTCTACTCTTCATTACATAAGTAGAAGTCTTGACAATATGCAGTTTGTTTTACTTAGTTTGCTGGAGGCAGTGTTTTTTCTTGTGTCAATACAGATGATGCATAACAGCTAGTAGGAGTCCCCTACTAAATGCAAAGTTACAAGTCAGTTAAAGAATTCTATATGTTGAAATCAGACACCAAAAAACCCCCACATAAGTCAAGAGCCTCTCAATAGCTTAAACAAGTATGTCCTAAAACCTCAAATGATCTGTTTTCAAGTGTTTTAACAAAGAAAATGTTTATGCAGTGATGTATTACCAGTTACACAGCTTTATTTTGTGAATTTGAGAGTTGGCAGAAAAGCCTAGTGTTTGAATACACTTCGAGTGGAAATTATATCCAAAGCTGTTGCATTCTTAACTCACCACAGAGCCACCTGAGTGTTTTGCAATTACTCCGAACACAGTAATCCAGTGAACACTAGACATACAAGACACTTTCTTGAATAGATTTGGTTCAATACCAACCTTGCTTTGACAGATCAAGTTACCAGATGTCAATTCTGAAAAGGTGCTGCAAGTGAACACCCTCTACTAACAAGCAGGAGCTTGGAGGCCAGTGTGCACAGCAGCCTCTGAAAGCAAAATTCAAACTACCCTTGTTCTAACACCAAAGAAATGCAAGGGGAAGGGGACGCTGTATTTGCAAAACAAGGATTAGCATGAAACCACTATGCTAAGAACATCATCTTCAAAAATGAAAGAGGTAAAAATTGTTAAAGTTGGGATTTACTTCTCCTTGTCACTTAGCATGCAGAGCTCTACGCTATAGATGGCTAGCACTCCTTAAGTGTACCACATGAATGGTAAATATATATATACATGTATATGTACAGTATGTGAAATATATATTTAACCTCTGTAGAAGAATCATAAAAACAGGAAGAAATGGGAAGGGGCCTTACAAAACTCTAGAACTAAAGACAAACCAACGAAAAAGCAAGCTGCCAGTTAAATTCCCATTCTTTGATTTTTATTATTTTAACTTTTATGGACATGATTACTGGACTACATATATAACATTGTAATGCTGTTGTCTATCTGACAATTTGGAGAGACAAACTGCCATTACTAGATGCCTAACTACAAACAGACTGTAAATTACAGAACAGAGCCCTTCAAACAACTTTGTCTTGACTATGACAGCAGCCAGCAGCAGATACATTAGAAGAAGATAATAGAAACCAAATCACTAACAGCACTATGGTAAACTGCCTCATTATAATTTCTTACACAAGTTAGATTATAAAATAATACGTTTAAACCAACAGCATTTCCAAGGGGTCCTAAGCTTCAGAAATCCTTAATAACTTGGCAGTTATATATGAATGGGTGATTCATATCTATCTCCTGGCCCTTAATATGCAATAACCACAGTAGACACTGCTGTTGGAACTGCTGGAGTCTAGCAGCCCTGGATACTCCACTGTTTTTGTGCTAGAATATTATACACCAACAAGATCCACTGTGGTACCACAAAAGCAGCAAAGCTTGAAGGCACTGAAGTGAACTAAGTACCTTAGCCCTCTGTTCAGTGGTGTAAGATATCAAAAGAAGAATCCAGAGTTAATCACCTTGTTATAATAGATTATGAACTTGCCCAGCTGGTGAGCCAGGATACGACGACGATCATTGAGTCCTAAGTGACGGCTGGGGAGCAGCACTCTCAAGGACTGCTGAAGATTGCTGGCAGCTCGCTTCAGAAAGCGTACCACAAGCTCCTGCAAGCAAAAGAGATGGAGTTAAAAATGGAGCAGCTGCGAGATGTGGGGAAAAGAGAACAGAGGTACTACATTGGCTCCTGATTGGCAAGTACTAAACATACTGTCTGTGTCTAATGCGCTGACAACTGGCAGACAAAAGCGTTCTGTAACGTGCATTTTTAACATAGGCCTACAAATCCAAGACCGTGGAGAGGAATGATGCTGTGCCTTGTCCAAGGTGAGCCAGAACTGAGAACACCTGATGAGTATTTGTCTGAAAAAAGCACGAAGTAGCAACAACATAGAATAACCTGTGAAGTCCAATGCTTTGGGAGAACATCTCCAAAAGACAACCTGTAATGTGTTAAAGAAGGCCAGTAATGAAGTGTATACACTGACATAAAACCCCCTGAGCACTATCACAGGGAAGGGAATCTTGGTCAGGTATTTCCACTACAGTAATGTATCCCCATTTCTGTAGTTTTCATATATGTACATTGTCACCACAGCTTTTCCTCAGCAACAGATGGCTACATCTACAGCCATGTAATTCCAGTCCCCCAACCAAGCAGGCTCCACATCTGTGTGCAACTTCCAGTGGGGGAAACTCATGACAAGTCAGATCCTAAGGCAAGATAGATCCTGTGGGTGTTTTGAACCCTTTCTGTCTCCCCTCTGGATTTGCTTTTGGTTAGAAGCACTGCAAATGCATAAATGAGCAGCCTCACATCCAAACTATTGGATTTCACAGCTCGCCTCTCACTGCCATTACTCCAGGCTGGTTTGATCTGTTATTTTAAATATCATTTCTCACAGCACAGCAGACAAAGTGACTCTCAAAAAGCCAGTTTTAATTTCTACTTGGAAAGAGCAGGGGTAACATTTTCCACTGAGTCGACTGATTATTCCTGACACACACTTTTATCTCTGAACTGCACTGGCTGTTTCCCTGAAACATGCATTCAGCAAGAACACATTTGGGTTTGCAGAAAACTCAAGAGCCTGTTGTACAAAGCTCATTTAGGAAGGTTTTACAAGGGAATCTGGGCTTGCTGCACTCTAAGATGCATATATACCAAATATATGCATCTTAAAATATTTCCTAGAAAAATATATCACATTGCTTTAAAGCAAAAACAAACAAAAAAGAATAAAAACTTCTATGCTAGATAGTAATTTTCTCTTCTCAGCATTTCTTACTTTTTCTTCTCTATCCAGAATACACAAAACACTCCTAAATGCAGATGCCCATGACTAAAAAACAGTCCATCAAAGAAAAATCTTAACTGGATACCTGTTCTATTTGATGTGTGCTTTGTTTAATGAATCACAGCAGGAACCAGATACTGCTAAATAATCTTAAAGAATCCCAGACAGAAGAGTTCAAAACAAGTTCGGCTCAGAGCCGGGAGATCCAGTGAAGTAGAACCATTGAAAGATCTGAGCAGCTCAAGTGTCAACCACACTACTCATCTAGTGTCTACTCTGTCACTGCTCAGATGTCAGTCAGCATTCCTACCTTGTTTTTATGCTAAAAATACAGCACTGGCAACTAGACAGACAAGTATAATAATCTCAAGGTACTTTCGGACTTCATTTTTTCCAACCAACCTCAAAACTCAGGGTAGATTTCACATTCTCTAGACCAACACAAAGCTCCTTACCATCTGCTCATCTTCTTTGGCAACCCAGGCAGCATTCTGGAACTGGTCACCAGCCTCCTTCATCAGTCGCAACTGCACATGCTGCAGATAGGCAGAGAAAGCCCTGCGAGCCTGCACTTTGCTGTGGGCCAAGAAAAACACAGTCAGATACCCTCAGAGTAGTAACAGAAAGAAATCCAACAGTCAGGCACAGCTTATGGAGTATATTCAACAAAGACCTTGCAGGTACAAAAATGATGAAGCTCAAGGATAGAAGAATAACTTCGCCCCACCAGTATTTTCACCCTACCAGTATTTTCTTCACCAAGATAGGCGACGTAGTCCAACAGATACAACAGACTGCATATGCCCTCTAAGTTCTAAACCCACCTCTAAAAACTAAGTGCTCTCCTTGCCTTCTCACAGCCTTAGCAACCCTCCTCCAAAAGCCAACATTACAAAAATCAGTAAAACTGTGTCTTTTTAAACCCAGTTCAAGGCTCTCCTGGACCTCTGTCTACAAAGCATTTTGAACACCACAACAACAGACCATAAATTAAACAAAGGGCATAACACCACTGCCAGAGTTGTAACAAAGGCCTTGCAATTCCCATTGGAAATAACAGCATTAAATCTGTGCAAGTGAACTCTTCCCCTGCTGGCCCAAGAACACAGGCCAAATTCGTTGAGCAAGGCACCACTGAAGGAAGAAAAAACATCAGTAAATCTGCTGTGCAGCTGGCTGAGCACATTGGGAAGCTGTGAGCATGAATTGAGGAGAAGACTGGAGCAGGACAGAAAGGAACATATTGGTTCTCATTCCCTCACAATAGTAGTCACTTTAATGTATTCATTTGTTGCAAGAGAAATTGCTGAAAGCTTTGGCTATTTCTGTTCAGTGTCATCTTGGCCGAAACCCTCTTCTCTTCTCCAGCATTCTGCTCTCCCACTCCCTACTCTTCATCACAGCTTCCTCTACAGCCACTACAAGCTGTCCCTTGCATTGTCAAGCACACTTTCTCCATGCCTTTTCATAAGAGCATAGAGGCAGATGGGCTTTAGCGTCAGTGACAAATTGCCCTTCTGTCTCAGGCTCTGACATAACCTTTTCTATAAAATTATCACATTTCATCTTAAAACAAATAATATTTTTCAACCCATTACCTTCTTGGAATGTTATTCCAGAACTGTTTTAATAATAAGGAACCTTCTTTTACTACCCAGCCTAGCTTCATTCATGGACAGGTTATATTTGCTTTCTTTTTTCACCATTGTCCTATATCTTAAATAATTTTTCCCTTGATGGGGAATGCATTTATTAACAGCAATCACGTCCTTTTCATTTTATTGGCATAAGCTATTACATTTTCAGTCTCTTTTTACAAAGCACACTGACCACGATGAGTCTAGCAGCTCCTCTCCACCTGTTCCAGCCACACCCTCCATGAACACGTAGAGGTTAGGAGCTGTATACCAAACGTGAAGTCTCAGAAGTATCTCAAGCAATAAAGCACAGACCGCATTCGGTATTTTCATGCATGTGAGAGCTAGAGCTTCACAAACCTGTGATCAACAAGCATGGAAGGTATTTTTCCTTATAATTCATTTTCACTTGAACATCCAGACAATAGAATTTCTGCTGTAAGTTACAAGCTTGTAAGAGCTTGCCCTTACACTTTGTGCTAATGAACTTCATCCTAGTTATATTAGTCCTATCCTCAAGGTCATCCAGTTCTTCCCATATTTATTCTACTACTTTTCTCTCATGGAATAACTCCCAAGTCTTTTCCATCAACAAACTTCATTAGCTTATTTCTACATTTTACATCATTCCTAAATTGATTATGAAAATCAGTCTCAAACCTATTCCTGAGGAACCTCACCCTTTTTTGTCTACTTACTCTCTGCTTCTTCGGAATCCTCTCAGACACTTACATGGTCCTCACAACTCTATCTACACAAGTCTCTGAGACTTCATTAAAACACCAGTCCAGAAACTTAAGTCTTCCTATTTTACATGCCTGCAAATTTCAGGAACACTTCTTTACAGTGCTACAAAACTCATACAACACAATGGTACCTATAAAGATCAATACATAACTGCACATCAAACAATGCACAGCAATTTCACATATGTTGGGAAATAAGAATTGACGTTAAAATAAAATGTATTATAAATACTCACGCTTCTGCCTAATCATAAGCTTTTAATGCTTTTGGAAGACTATGCCCAGCCCAAAGAGGGAAATAACATGAAAAAACTGCCTGGTTACGATTTGTGTCTTCCAGTGACCTCCAGAATACACCACAGGCCTTATTACACCTCCAAGCTCTACATGCTGCCAGCCACCACAGCTACCTTCTCTTCACAGGTGAGCGCAACATCAGAAGAACAGCCTGAACCCTGACTAATACTCTAATCACCATGCCAGGATATATCAGAAAAGATTCTCTTCTGGGAGCTCTGTAGGGCTTCCTAGCATGTTTTAGGTGCAACTCAAACACCTCATGACCATGAGTTCAAGTCTGGTAGGAGTTCAGGACCTCCACCATCAGCTTGAGAAGAGGAGTACAGTTCTGGACCTGTATCTGACACTTCTATGACTCCCAAAACAGGAAACTGGAGAATGTCCTTGAGGTAAATTAAAATGTTGCCCCTCCTCCAGCCTGTGGAATATTGAAACTTGAGGCTGTCTCAGGTTTACTCTCTCCCTTTACTTTCAACTTTCCTGGGAATGGTACAGTGGTTCCCCCCCATGGCAGGGAGGCTGGAATTAGATTATCTTTAAGGTTCCTCCCAATCCAAACCATTCTGTGATTCATTCCACTGTCACCTCTCCATCGATAATGCCCAATGCAAGGAAGGCAGAGAAGCTCCCTCATCAGGATATCTAGAAGGAGAGAGAAGTCTTGCCATTTATAAAAAGCTGACTGGAACAGGCCTGGGTTTCTTTTGGATGAAAATGTCATTACTTCAGCTCCTCAGCCTGTTGACCCAGCAGCAAAGCTTTCATCAATGACAGATTGGATGAGGCCAAGCCCAGCACAGTCCTGGAACATGAAGTCACCACAAGACTTACTTCTGTGGGGGAATCCCAACATCACTGGGTGCTGAGCAAGATTCTGCCAGGAACACCAGACAGAGCTTACGTTCTTGGCAAGAGTCAGTTCTATATATAGGTAGATGACAGCATTGCTATGTCCGTCCTTAGAACAGGTTTCAGAATCTTCTGTCATTACAGCAAGTCTTCTTGCCAGAAGAAAACCTCTAAGCAATCCACAAATCCATTCGATAATTCATAAATCCTCCCAGAAACTAAACTAAGAAGGCAGCAACAAGCAACAATTATTTTATCTATCTTTGGACACTTATTGTGCAAAACAGTATTTCTTACGTAGAAAATGTAAAATCCTCCTACACAGCTTTGTATGATCATTTTTTGTCTTTCATGTCCATCTGCAAATGGGCAGTTTTACTACCCACATTTAAGGGGGAAGATGACTTCTACACATTTAGTCAATCCACACTGTCAAGCTCAACAGTAGGCAACAAAATGTTTCAGTAACTTATTTCTCTCAAATGACCTTTTGTCCTGCTCTCAGGTGTTGCCCCTGAGCACCAGAAACTTCTGTTAGAGGTTAAAAAAAAAAAAAAAAAAACATACAAAACATAAGCATAAAAAAATAAGAAGTCTGTATTTTTATGGAGAGGCAGCACTGATATGTTCCTTCCCAACCTTTCTTGAATGGCTTAACATGTGTTTACACCTATTTATTTAGAAATGCAGAGAATTAAAAGATAAATTTTAGAATTCAACAGCAGGCATCTTGCATTAAGATAGCGGCATTTCAGAAGTCCAAGTTGACTGAAGAACAGCTTACATCACCTGATTAAAGAACAGCAATGGAAGCTACAGCTTATGCTTTACACTGATCTAACAGGTCAGGCATTTAGGTAAACTGTCAAGTCTCTGCAAATATCTCTCTCCTATGCCAATTAGTCACTTAGGCAGGCCACAGACAAAAACCCAGGCCCATTACTCTAGGCTCCTCTTATCTCCTCACACCCATTCATAATGTGGCACTAAGTCCAACTCCTCCATATTTTAAACAGATATTTGCAGCCAGTCAAAATTCAGGGCAATATGCAGAAATCTCTCACCTTAGATTTCCATTCTTTTGAAGAATCTGCAGCAAGTTAAACTGAGGTTTTGAATCTGTTTTTTCAACAAGTGGCTCTCCTCCATCTCCAGTTTTCTTATGAAGTTTTTTTGTCAACTGCTCCTTGCAAGTTGTTTTCACCAAGTCAGAGAGTTTTGGCTTGCTTTTCACCTGGGTGTCCGAAAGAGAGCCAATAGCTCCATCGAGCTCTTCATCTTCATCTGCCTCCTCTTCTTCCTCACCTTCTGTGTCTGATCTGAGGGACACCTTTGTCGGTTCTGACATCCCTGTAGTAGAGAAGAAATCAACCCTGCTGGTTAAAAAAAAAAGTAGACAGGGAGATTCTCCTGCTAACTATTACCTTTGGTTTACTCAACTCTTCTGCTAGAAGGAAAGACCACCACCATTTTAGAATATCATGGTAGCTATTGCTGCCTTTTATTATTCTTTCTGGTTTTCTGTTTGCATATTAAACAGCTGAGAATCCCATTTTCTCAATTTCACAAGACAAAACAAGGTTCTTAACTTTACAAGCAAAAAATAAAAGAAAGGCACTTTCCTGTCTCATTGGCAGGCCTTAAGTTCACCTTTTGGATTTTTGTGCATCAGGAAAACCAAAGCTAAGAAAACTAAGCTTTCATGTGTGCCAATAAAGATCGCATAACCTAGCATAGCACCAAAAGTAATTGTATAACATACTGACTGCCATTGGAAAGGTTGTATCATGTAGCTACTGGAAAGAGTTTAGATAAAGGCTTAAGGAACAGCCACTTATGAGGATCATTCCCCTCTGTATCCTTTTAAGTCTTTCCCACATTGGTTCAAATAAAAAGGATTTCTCCTTCCAACAGCTTAGAGTCACTGTAATGCAGAAAATGCAGCCTGAAAGGTCCCAAGTGTTCATTTTTCTCTGAAAAAATGGAGAACTATAGAGGCACATATATACTGACAAATTATTGTACCCAAAATGCAGCTACGAGCTGCTGTTCAAGAAAATATTGATTACATTTAGTCATATATGTGGGGGTGGGAATGGACTTCTTAGCATTATGGAACTATTTGGGTTGGAATCATCTAGTTCCAAACCCTGCCATGTGCTGGGATACCTTCCATTAGACCAGGCTGCTCAAAGCCCCATCCAGCCTGGCCTTAAACATTCCCAGGGATGAGGAATCCACAAATTCTCTGGGCAAAACAAACAAACAAAAATGAATTAACCACCCTCTTAATTGTTTTTGACTAGATGCTCATCTAACTCTCTAGTAATGCATACCTGATGATCTTGCTCGTGCTGCTCTAGCCCTGCCATGACATCGCCGGCGCTTCCGTAACTCCAGTGAGAGCAGCTTTCTCTCATAAAACGGAGCATGAGAGTCTACAGCTTCCAGCTTCATATCCAGCCTCCCATTAAGACCATCTCTGGAAAGCGTAATAGAGAGGCATCCTCAAAAACTCTCTTTATACTTCTCTGCCGGATAATACAAAAACTCAACAAAATAAATTTCCTCAAAAAAGTTTTCTTGACATGGGGAAAAAAAAAGAAAGTTATGATCAGCCTAACTTTGCTCCATTTAAAGCTTACAAATGTTTGAAGTGCATCTTGCAAGTACTTCACAAAACCCCCAAACTCATCTATCTATTGTCTTGCTTTAAGAACTAAGCAGCATCTGTCCAATATACAGCAGCTCAAGGCAAAATTATTGAGGAAAACTGAACTGAACAATAAGAATACAAAATAAGGGACAGGAGTATGGAGAGAGCACGTGGACTCCAATCCTGCCTGCAAAACCTTTTACGTAGATAGCTTGTTCTTCACTGTTAGGTCAGAAACATAACATAATGTAGGTGAAAAGTGAGAACCTTTCTACAAGTTCTGACTAAACCAAGAAGGAGCCCCTGCCAGATTCCTTAAGAGAAACAAACACTGTAATTTTCTGCCAGTGCAGAAAGATCCAGCAAAGTGTTCTTTATGATGCAGGTGGGAACATCTACAGAAAAATTTTGTTGTTCCATTTACCTTTTGGATCTAGCAAAGTGAATATATGAATGTATGAAGTCAAAAACCCTCATGCATTACGTAATCTTTTGATAGAGCTCATGTGTAAAGCTGATCAATACAGCAGAAATGCCAGATTAGCAATCCTAAAAGGGGCAATTTTAAGGGCCAATCCAACAAAAACTTTAGCTTTCCAAATGCTGGGACACTCTTTGCTCACTGCTGTTTACTTGACAAAATTAGTTGTGAGAAGTGGAAGCAACACAGCCTCTTCTTATTTTGATTGATTCCAGGTAGAATAGACCCAGGACTTAAGGCAAAGTTGTAGAAATATGAATTTAGAGTAAATATTAAAAATTCAAATTATTTCTCTAAAAGGAATTTACCGGGATCTCCCAGTGACGAAGTCTCCTTTCATCTTGTCCCTACAAAGGGAAAAAGGGGAAATATTACCTTTCATTCTTGATCATAGACTGCAAGAAAAAGTCTTTCATATATAAAGTGAAATGGCCAACTTTACAGAATGTCCTCTTTGTCCTATCTTAAAGGAGGAAAAAAGGCTTTAAAAGAGGAACTCTGAACAGATGTTCTGCAACTTATGCTTACATCTGTCTAACTCAAATTGGAGATAATGTCACTTGGAGCTAAACCTCTAGAAACATCCCTGAAATCACACAGTAAAAAAAAATAAATTACAGTGCTGACACAGGAAAAAATTCTGTTAATATCATCTTCTTAGTCAGCAACCTTACCTTTATTCTGTAGTAACCTTACGATAGAACTTGGGTAAGAAAAACTGAGGAAGAGGAGGGATGTTAATCGTACAGTGAAAGTGCATACAACTCTCAATGGAAGTTCAGCTAGACGCATGAACCAAAGCATAACCCAGTGGAAGAGGCATCAAAGAATGCTCACATGGGTCAAGAGATAGGGATACTAAACCTCTGGAGTAAATTTCCAGTATTTATTTTACATGAGGGACAGCTCTGATGGGACTTTAAATTTGAAACAAAAAGGTAAGCAGGGACCATCTATATCATCTCTTCACGGAGAAAACTAAGTGCTTGGAGGTTTTACATGTCTACAGTGTCATCTGTCACACCAATGACTCCCATGCCTTTTACATATTGCCCTTTTTGCCCTTGGATTCAGAACTGAGTCATGTAAAAATGCAGGAAACCTCCACAGTCACTGGCACACTAGAAAAGACATGTACAACTATTACTACCCTTGTGAATGACAGACTGGTGTTTATAACATTGGATGAGTGAGGAATTAGTCCTTTTCATGCTGTTTGTGTCTCCTTTGCCTCCCTCCCAAATCCAAAAGCTTTCTACCTGTCCTGAAACAGACGCGTGGCCAGCATGTAGTTCATTGACGTCTTGTACTCTAAAAACGATCTAAAACCAAAACAAAATAAATGACGTATCAAGCTAGAGTTCAACATATTGAAAGGCAGCATAATACAGAAAGAGGTGATCTATAAAAAAAATCCCAGAAAGTCTATCGAAACAACATTCTGTACCATAATAGAAAGAGAGCATTAGGAGAGCTACCAATTATTAGCTGAAGTTCCTGAAGAAGCGAGAGACATGAAGAAATATTACAGATT
The DNA here is from genome assembly GCF_047663525.1 of Anas platyrhynchos. Taxonomy (NCBI): domain Eukaryota; kingdom Metazoa; phylum Chordata; class Aves; order Anseriformes; family Anatidae; genus Anas; species Anas platyrhynchos. The sequence goes on from NC_092591.1 coordinate 23,955,487, forward strand.
GGAAAGAGAAAAAAAAAAAAGTATAGTACCACTCACAGGATGAGTCCTATATTGGGTTTATGGCCCAATGACAGAGTACACAGGTACACAGTATATGCAGCTGCAGGATGTAAAAGCAGATAGCAGCAATAGATTATTTATAGTGAAGACATTTTTATTCTGACAGAAAAGCAGTATCAGTACTTGTAAAATAAGGTTTACTCTAAGGTGCAGTTAAGCAAAGCAGAAGTTAAAAACAAGGGATCAGGAAAAAAAGAATCCTCAGCACTAAGAATAAACTCTACCAAAATCCTCAGTAAGCTCACAACTGGTGACCTTGTTAATCTACATGTACCTAACACAGAATACTCCTCAATACAGAGTGTCAGTGTAACAGTAAGCCATCCTAAGGGATTCTGATACTTACCCATAAAGGTCCCATGTTACTGGGGTTGGGAATATCCGGATGAAACCTCCTCTCCGTTCATTCTCCTCTCTCACTCGACGAAGAACTCTTATCTTAGAATAAAAAGAGGAAAAAATAGCTAGCAAAACAGATACAATGAAAAACAAACCCAAGAAAAATCCTTGAATTTTAGAGGACAAGAATGCTATTACTACAGTCTTGGGAGTGAGGTCGGTACATATTACATCTTTAGGCAATTTTATCTTGCATTTGAATTCTGATGGAGTCCAACACAGCCCGGAGTGCATATGTATGGTTGGCATGACTGAGGACAGAGGCAATAAAACCTAGTAGTTCTGTTCCAAAAACGTTATACTTTTGTCACGTTTTTCAGACATGTGCCCTTGCTCTTTGCTGAGCAAGTGATCCCATATATTGAGAGAAAGTCACGGTAAACAAAAGATATTTAATAACCTACTTACCTCCTCCATGGAGAGACCTAGCACAGAGATGCCTTGCCTTCCTGTTGCTTTTTCCCTGCCCGAGGACATCATGTTTTTCATTTCAGCATCACTGGCAGACAGAGGACGGGTACGCTGCAGAGACAATGTGAATCCAAGTCTTTCCCTTCCTCTCTCAACTTACTTTAAAGAAAAAAGTCACATTCAAACTCCAGGACCCCATTTCCAGCAGAATCTACACTCCAGAATACTAAAGCCAGAATTCATGGTTCTGCACTACAGCTGTTTAAGAATATGATCTATATAATTATAATAAAAAAATGCATTAAAAGAGTTTATCTTAGAAGTTTTCATGCTTTTGTATAAAATTCAGATTTCCTCTTGAGAGCAAACCAAACAAAGAATACACTAGAGAGCCTTCTTTGCCTAGAAAGAAGTGAAAAACACAACAGAAACCTTAATTGAGAAAAGCTCTGGGAAAAATCCCATACTGCTCATATAAAACTAAACTCATGGCAACATCAGGTTTTATCATTTTTTGTAAGGACCGCTTGAATTGGAATTGAATTCCAGTCTCTATTTCATTAGAAATTGCGCACTATTCAGAATCTACAGATAAAGCAACAATAGCAAGAGGCATTGCACTAGCATGAGTTAGGCTGCAGTGATTAGCAGAGAAAATTTCAAAGAGAAAACTGGCATAGCAAGTGCCAACTGAAATATTTTGTTAATGGAAACTGATTAAATAAAACAAGACAAGACGAGATGAGAGGGTACCCTCTGGATGAGAGGGTAGGAGACAAAAGCATTTGTAGAATAAAAGAAAAATCAGTAGCCAGACAGGTTCGCGTGATGCAGTAGGTGGCCTTAAGTGAAAGGATTTTAGTCTTTCCTCCTAAACTTTCCTCCAAGCCAAAAGCACAGCTCAACATCTTTGCTTCAGTAACCTCCACTTCCTCCTTTACTGCAGGACTCTCTCTGGCTATAGCACAGAAATGTCTCCAACTTCATGAAATTCTTGCTTCCTCTTTGACCCAGCTTATCTTTAAAAGTACAGATAAGTCCAACCACTTTGATTTATCTCCAAATTCTGAAAGCATCTTTGGTTCCCACATCATGATTCTCATTATACTAATCGCTGACAGCAGTTGGCACAAAGATCTTTCCTATTCTCTGTGAAACCTCATTATTCAGTCAGACTTTTTTCTTCCAGTCTTATCTTTTCTCATAGCCTCAGCTAAACTTATACTGAATGACCTAAATGGCAGCCCAGAGAATGAATTAGGATCTCAAGATGATTCCATCTGTGCTACCTTCTTTCCTGCTGGGAAACTGCAGAAAATTAGAATCAATCATCACTATTGTGCCCATAAAGCCCAGCAGCAAAATAATGCCTACCACGTCCCCATACAGCCAGGTGCTTAGAATTGTACACTAACATTGATTTGTCCATATGGCTTGCAAGGAGGGTGCCAAATTTGACACCTAGAAAGGTGGATCAGTCTGACTTATACCAAAGATAGTTCTATATTTTTCCCATTATCTGTGAGAAATCTTTCTTCTAATCTCCTCCAAACAATTTGGACCCACTTCACTCAAATTTTTGTAGTTTCTTTTAGATAACTGTCTTACAGACAATAATTACTTCACTTACTGTGAAGCCTGAATTTTGGCAATACAGATTCACCTGTGCTATCCTTTTCATCCAAACTTACTCCATCCTCTGTAGTATATAGACAAATATTCCTTGCCCTTTTCCCGTCTGATGCAACACTCCTTATATATGCTGCTGCTTTCATATCACCTCTTTGTTTTTATATTTTCCTTTTCAGTATCCTACAAAATCCAGAACACTGTGCTGCCACTGTCTTCATCAACTGATGAAGAGAAAGCAAGCTTTCTTTAAATATCCCTATCAAATTTCTTAAAAATGCAGTCTAGAAACACCTGCAGGCTTAAATACTTTGACAGATTTGACGCAGCTGATCTTGCCTCCTGCATACTTCTATTCTTTAAGCTGCTAGTACTGATCTAAATACTTTTCCAGCCTTAGCTCATACAACAGGGAAATGTATTCCAAATATATTCCAGTACCTATCCATCTCCTCTTTTCTAGGCTTCCCCTCCTTTCCCCTACCTTATTTTTTTCCTCACACCCAGGCTACTTAGCTGTAAAATATATTTTGGGACCAGTTGTGCACAAGGTAACGTGAAAACACATTCTTTATTTTGGTGAAGGGAGTTGAATCAAGTCCAGTACTTACCAGTCTGGTGCTTGCTGGCTGGGACTGTGCAGACACAGGACGCTGCAAGAGACGTACAAAGGGAATAAAAACCTTGGGTTCTTCAAAACACTATCATCCCTGCCTGAGCTGCAGAGGAACGGTGAGTGCCCTAAAGCAAACAGGTATAACTGAAGTCCAGAGAAATAGTCAACAGATTCTATCACTTCATTCCAGATCTTGCTCAAATCCACCACAAATGTATCCTGTCCTCGTTACAGATAAAACACTAATGGTAAACTCAGATGTGCTCAACTGTTTGAAAATCCTGCAGAGGCATTGCAAAAGCACACAGAAATCAGCTCTTTGGAATGGATGAATGAACTCAACTTTCTAGACAAGAATTCATATTTTTGTAAGATAAGAGTTACCTGGAGGAAAATATTTATTAGCTATGTATTGAGAAGAAACAGATGCTGCCAAGTAGAATTGTTCATAGAACAGATGGAAGAAAAAAATAGTAAGAATCCTAACAGAAGCTATTTCATTGAAACGTCTCCACATCATTCCAGTTCTTGTGGAGAAACAAGATGCTATTTAACAATCTAGTACAGGTGTAGAAACATCAGCAGAATGTTAAAAAGTACCCTGTATTATTTAATAAGGATTCCTTTGGCATCAGGCCTACAAGCAAGACCAGGTCAATAGCAGCAGTATGTTGGAAAGAAAACTGTTATCATAGGAGTTTCAGTTCTTTTTGCCTTTAGTGGTATTCAGGCTGCCTTCCTCCTCTCTAGTGCCCAAGGGCATAAGAAGGGATTCTCAGGAGACCTATCCATCTTTTCTAGCTGTACTACTGCCAAGTTCATCTCTATAGTCTATCCATACAAATCAGGCCAAGGTCCCTTCATTGCTTATGATTAATTGAAAGAGTTCCAGACCAAATCAACAAGTTACAAAGGAAGCCACTACATTGTTCATCTCTCTAGAGGGAGAAATGCTCAGAGTCAAACCAATGGAATTGCACAAGGAACTTGCAGTCCAGTTCGGTGAAATTCAGACAACAGAAGTCACCATAATTATCTCATGACCCAGAATGCTGGTATCAGGATTTCTTTCCCAGGAAGTGACTATTCCTATGATTAAAGATGGCCTATGCAAACAAAACTTAGAAATCTTGAAGAAGTTTTAAAAAAGAGGTCATAATAACCAAGAAGCCACAACCAAGAGTAGGTATAGAAATATCAAGAATTTGGCAAAACCTGAAATAAAACACTTTCAGCAAAAAGCAGGCCAAAACAGTCTTGAAGCACAGAAAGATCTATAGACCTACTTACCTGTACGATTCCCAATCATATTCTTAATAAAACAGTCATGTAAAACTATCACAGAAGGCCATTCCCAGTAAGCGTAGGGGAAGCAGACAAGTGTCCCAAAAGAGAATTTAGTCTTATCTTGTAACCACTGCTCTGTCATGTGAATCTTTGCAGGTTTCTGCTGTCCCGACCTTACAAATATTTGTAGTTTTTAAGCAAAATAAACTGATAAGCTTAAAACCTCCTTAAAATTCAGTGCTTCCAGTTCAATTTTCTGAGACTTTTACAATTTTTTCATATAAAGGGCTTCAAGTTATTAGGATCTGATATAATTACTGCAACAGAAAAGGTTACTTCCTTCTTACTAGTGGCGTCCCCCAGGGCTCGGTGCTGGGGCCGGTCCTCTTTAACATCTTCATCAATGATCTGGACGAGGGCATTGAGTGCACCCTCAGTAAGTTTGCAGATGATACCAAGTTAGGTGCATGTGTCGATCTGCTCGAGGGTAGGAAGGCTCTGCAGGAGGATCTGGATAGGCTGCACCAATGGGCTGAGGTCAACTGCATGAAGTTTAACAAGGCCAAGTGCCGGGTCCTGTACCTGGGGCGCAATAACCCCAAGCAAAGCTACAGGCTGGGAGATGAGTGGTTGGAGAGCTGCCAGGCAGAGAAGGACCTGGGAGTGATGGTGGACAGTCGGCTGAATATGAGCCAGCAGTGTGCTCAGGTGGCCAAGAAGGCCAACGGCATCCTGGCTTGTATCAGAAACACTGTGACCAGCAGGGCTAGGGAGGTGATCGTCCCCCTGTACTCGGCTCTGGTGAGGCCGCACCTCGAGTACTGTGTTCAGTTTTGGGCCCCTCGCTACAAGAAGGACATTGAGGTGCTTGAGCGGGTCCAGAGAAGGGCGACGAAGCTGGTGAGGGGCCTGGAGAACAAGTCCTACGAGGAGCGGCTGAAGGAGCTGGGCTTGTTCAGCCTGGAGAAGAGGAGGCTCAGGGGCGACCTTATCGCTCTCTACAGATACCTTAAAGGAGGCTGTAGTGAGGTGGGGGTTGGCCTGTTCTCCCACGTGCCTGGTGACAGGACGAGGGGGAATGGGCTAAAGTTGTGCCAGGGTAGTTTTAGGTTAGATGTTAGGAAGAACTTCTTTACTGAAAGGGTTGTTAGGCACTGGAACAGGCTGCCCAGGGAGGTGGTGGAATCACCATCCCTGGAAGTCTTCAAAAGACGTTTAGATGTAGAGCTTAGGGATATGGTTTAGTGGGGACTGTTAGTGTTAGGTTAGAGGTTGGACTCGATCTTGAGGTCTCTTCCAACCTAGAAATTCTGTGATTCTGTGATTCTTCTGGAATGGTTCTACTATTTATCTAATATATCTTTTTTCTGCCACAGAGAGCACCTTTATGATCAGAGGGGATCTGCATGAAACCCTATTTATACAATGAGCCTCAGAAGCTTTGGATTCAACCAGGAGATCTATAGGTGTTTAAATGTCATGTTAGCAACTATTTACACGTCTCAAATTCCAAATTTTACAAGAAGCAAAGTCTTGTGATTTCCGTAAACTTTCCCTTAACCAAAAGGTGGACAAAAAGTGTATTGGTACTCTATCACCGAATGAAGACGACTTCATTTCCCAATTGAGTTTGAGTTAAACAGCCATGCTGTATGCTCCTCGCAGGATGACATCAGCTGCAGAGAACATCAAGATATTCTGTTTGTCTACTTGCCTGGTAAGATATACATTCATGTAAAAATTCAAAGGAGATTGGGGATCTCCCTGCCTTTTGTGGTTGCTCCACTCTCACAGCTATTTATGGGATCCAAGTGGAGCCAGAAGGAGATAGAGAACAGCTGCCCTTGAGCATTACATTGCTAAGAAAGTGCTGTCTCAGCAGAAAAGGTAATGTGCAGTCACAGCAAGCCACACCAGGCCTCAGTCCAAGGATCCAAGGGAAAGGAAGGGAGAGATTCCAGGAGTATATGTGCAATAAGCTCTACATTTCAAATGCAAAAGCTCTTCCTGCCTAGGAGGAGGTCTTCAATACATTCACAAAGCTCTAGACTTCTGGAAGCTTGTTGCCCACAACAAAATGAAAATGCCTAAACAGATATTTTCATAGCTCAGCTGCATTCTCTGAAGCTTTTCTGTAGTTTTGCTGGAAATCCAGATAAACTCACTCACTCATAGAATGATTTGGGTTGGAAGGGACCTTAAAGGCCATCCAGTTCCAACACCCTGCCATGGGCAGGGACACCTTCCCCCTAGTCCAGGCTGCTCAAAGCCCCATCCAGCCCGGCCTTGAGCACCTCCAGGGATGGAGCATTCACAGCTTCTCTGGGCAGTCTGTGCCAGTGCCTCACCACCCTCTGAGTAAAGAATTTGTTCCTCATGTCCAATCTGAATCCACTCTTTTAGTTTAAAACCTTTACTCCTCATCCTATCACTACACTCCCTGACAAACAGTCTCTTTCTTGTAGGCCCCTCACTCACTGAGTTTCTCACCTTTGAGCCAAATTCAATGTGAATTACTTTCCTGCTATCTCTCTTCAGCTCTGGCTTGTTGAAGTCACTTACCTGCAGCTTCTGGTACAGATTTCTCCTGCCAGATTCAGATGAATGATTAATGGCCCGGCCTGACCGCTGGCCTGGATCCTGGCATACAAAGCCTGTAAGAATCAGAAGCCATATGACAGTTTATAAGACAGGCAAGTCCTGAAACATAAACACAGTGTTTCTCATCTTAGTCTATACATAGACTTCTTGTCCCTGGTCAAGGACCAAAAAGGATGCTTGCTTTTTTTTTTTTTTATGTCCAGTGTCGTTTAATTCCAAACTTTGCATACTGCATTACATTTTTGGAATAAAGCTGGATCTTGCTCTAAAAGCACATGCTTTAATCAGTAAGAGGGGTAACTGTATAGCAGTATAGATATAGACTTCCTTTCTCAAATAACTGAGCAGGCTACTGAATATACATGACAATTCTTTTTTTTTTTTTTTTTTTTAATCATTAGGGGTAAGTTGCTCAAGTAACTGAACCAAGATGTACTACAGATGCCTAAAAGGTGTTTTGCACTAGGAAGTCACGCAGCTTTCACAATTATGACTCCACTTCTACAAAGCATAAACAGAACCCACATGTTCAACCTCAAAGTGCACAAACACTGATTCTGAGAATTAAGCAGAAGTTACTTGCTTAAAACAAAGAGTGGCATCTTAAAATACAGAGAGTATAGACTCTTAATACCACCTAAACATCGCAAACAACCAGATTATTTACAGGCTGAAGCTGAAATGTTGACATAGAACTTCCCAGTACTAAATGCAATTTTTCTCCTTAACTAGAATTCTCCTTTATTATACTCATGTAATAACCTAATATCCAAGTGCTTTCTAGCATACCTTTTATTAGTTTTAAGTGGTGGAAAGATTCAAGGAGCTTTTTGTTACACTCACCTACAAGGGTGAACATATCTGAGAGCATGCTAGCTTTGATCTTCAGGTCCAAAGGAGCATCACTATCCCCACATGCAATAAAGAACAAGAGGAATTATTTATCTGGTATTAAATGAGAGGAACATACCAGTAACCAAAAATCCATATTTTCTTTGCATTGCTCCTTAACATTGTCATGATCAACATGGGAGGAAGTCTAGGTGATTCACACACGTATAAGTAAATACCAAGCAGCAACAGATTTGTGTATGTCTGTTTACAGACATTGCATCTGTTGATTTTAGAACTCTTTTACAGCTTTTGTCTCCTAACGCAGAAACATACAGCCTTGTTTTACCTCTGCTTGGCCAGAAACATTCTCTGAATGTATCTACACTGTGTTTAATAGAGGAAAGATTTCTGTTTTCACAGAATTCTTAGCATTCTTAAAAAACACAATTACCGATACCTTTTCCATGTAAAATCATGAAAACAGATGGATTAACTCTAATAAATGGGAATAAACGGTTAGGGAAAGTGACAGATATGAAGAGATCAGACAGTAAGGTCAGGTAAAACACATCCATAATTTTTCCACTAGAAACATCAATAAAATTTAGGTCAGACAGGCAAAGTTGGATTCCTTGGGAGCAGAGAAATCATCAATTTTCTACTACATAGTGAAAGATGCCAACAACTGGTACAAAAAGGCTGGCAATCATAACAAAGCAGAGCAAAGGATGTGTGTGTGAGTTGGAGTGTTTTAAGTGGTAAAGAATGCAAATAATCCACTATGTACATATATAAGCACAGACCAACAAACACAGAAATTAAATGTTGTATAAACATTCTAGTTGCACCTGAAAACCAAATAGGTACTGTGGAAACTAGGGTGATGAACAGTGTGTTGAAGAAATTTCTATGCAGGATAAAGAAAAGGGGAGGGATGCAAACCCAAGAGGAGGGTCAGATATGGCTAATTACAGGAATATGCACATTACTCACATGGCTGGAGATCTACTAAAATAAATCCCAAGCTTTATTAGGGTACAAAGGTCAGAATAAGGGCCAAGACTGCACTCATATTGTGGATTTTAGCTAACAAGTACTAGACCAAAAAAATGTGCCCAATAATATATCTGCATGCACAAGTCACACATAATGCCTGAACTCTGCTTTGACTCCTAAACCTTAAAGCATCTATTCAGCCAAGCAGATGGAAACACCACACAATAGTCTGGAGAGTTTCAAAATTTGTCTATGGTGGGAGATTAAGATGTGTTAACAATGATGATGGACTGTAGAGGAGAAATAATTAAAAAGAAAATGGAATCCCAACTGGGTTCTTTCAAAGCCTTTTGCTGCAATGAGTTTATTTCTGCAAAGGGAAAAGCAAAGTTCTGTCCTGTCAGCTCTTAGCAGTGGAACAAATACTCTGCAGGCCTCATGAAATCATGCCCTCACATGGGGGCAACAAGTTTCAAGGACAACTATCTCCAGCAACAGTTCCAGCCTCGTATTAACCTAGAAATCACTTACCAGGCCAATGATGGGGATAGGTTCACTTCCAAAAGCCAGGGCTTGAGTGTATCATCAATAAGGACATCAAAACCATACAGCTCTGAAAACACAGCAAACATGGTAAATTTACCTTCCAGCACCTTTAAACATCCATGTAAAGTCCAACAATAGTCTCTATCACGTCATTTCTATCTACATCATGCATGTGAAATCCAGTGAACTCTCTAGGGCTGAATAAACAGCATTCCACAAGCGGGAAGTTTCACTCCCTCAGAATTCAGATTAAATATATTGTTTGTGAGGAAAAGAGAAAATTAATCTAGGGAAATATTATATACAAAAAAAAATCTTTGCCATCCACAAACTTCAGTTCATGCAGAACTTGTTTCCACACAGAATTTACCCAAGCACAGCAGTCCACTCTGCTTTTTTCATTGGATCCTGGTAACAACAGAACTTCACTCTCCTTTTGCCTTCTAATCCCTGTATTTGTTGTTCCAGTCAGATATAGAAAATTATGTCCTTCAACATCAGTTTCTTTCCAATTATTCCTATATGTTTTTCTGCAATATCCTCACAAGAATACAAGGGTGTTCTCTGCAGAGAGAAACCTCCCACAGCTCTTTATCTTATTGACAGTTTGCCACTTTGCAGCAAGTCACTATAAAAATATTCTTTCCTTAGCTTCTAAAATGTCTCTCTCCTTCATAACGTATTACATCTGCTAGATGTGTTCTGCTTAACACAGGCCAGACTGAAGCCAGCTTCCCATTCCAAGACTGATTTTACTGCTTCACTCCATACACACGTTCTCTCTAGTTTGGATAGAGTTGCAAGAAGGATGCTACACAAAGACAACTGTAAATCAGAAGTTGGCATTAACGCAATTCTCTCTTCCAGCATTAAGAAATACAGTTAATGACCACGAGGGCAACTTATGCACATTTTTTCAAAACACCACAGAACAGGGTATTGGCAGAGAAGAAAGATTTCCATGGAATCAATCAGTTCCCTAGTGCCTGAAGTGAAAGCTGAAGAATTTCTTTGCTGTGCTGCTTCCCTTGAATTCTGGCCCTGGCTTTTTGTCGCCTGCCTGACGTTCACGCTGGCTCCAGGGAGCTGGACTGCTTGACAAGATCTTCCTAAGCAGAGAGCTGTATGAGAGTTCATGGAGCTTATGATGGAAAGTTAATGAGCTGCAGGGGGGACTTGGAAGGGGAGGAAATGGCAGCAGGATTTGTGAGTGTTGCCTGCTCACTTTTCTAGACTCTGTAGCCAGACAGTGAGCGGGAAGCAAAACAACAGAGAGTTAAGGAGTTGGTTCACTCCAAAGAAATGAGGCTGAATCTATGTTTGGCTCTCTTGCTCCCCAGACTGGGAAGGTTGCACTGTAGGAAAAAGGAGGAGGTTGGGATTATAAGAGTAAACATTAACAAAGCACTTCAACCAAGAGAAACCTCTGGTGCTTTTAATATGTTATTTCAAAAGACAATCCCAGACTTAGTGAAGACCCGTGACTCTTATTGCACAGCAAACTCCAGTGGACAGGAATCTCATGCCCAGGGCAGAGAAGCAATGAGTGGGCCTGTGGCAGCTGCCAGGCTGCAACCTCCCAAACCCAGTCAGGAAGCAGAGCATTTTGTTTTGACTAGCCTCTGCTTCTTTTGCTGCTGGCCATTCCCCCCTTCTGACCCTCAGAGGACCTCTGCTAATAATTTGGCTCCTCTGTATTTGTCATCCTCCTACACTTACCTCCCTCTTCCAAACCACTTGCTCTTTAAGCCTCCCTCTTTCCCACCCCAGTAGTCCTAATTGCTCACTTACTCCGTGCACTTTTACAGATACATATTGGATACCTCTTGACCTTGGCTGGTCCTGACCACGTTGCTAGTGCTCCATTCCCTTGTGACCACGTTGTTTATTAGGAAGGTAGGTTCTTCTGGGCATCCCTCTCCACTCAATTCCATTGCTAAACACAGGTACCTAATACCACCCACAACACCTTAGGGTTTCCTGCAATACTCCACCACCACTCCACAATGGCCCAAGACTCCCCTGTGTCCTAAATTGTATCTTCAGTGCCTAGACAGATGTCTCTGCTACCTCAGAGCATCAGCAGTTATGCATCATCCATGTTCTGGCACCTGAATCAAGCCCTGCGGGTTCCCATACAAGGCGCAGCACAAAAAGTTCTCAAGTCTGACTGGGATCTTACAGCACAAAAATAAGATTAATTACCTGTGTTTTCAATTATCCTAATAATCTCTCCTTGGCCCTCCTCCACATGTGGAAAATGCAGTACCTAGATTAAATGCAGAAGTAGCATCCTCCTACTATGAAACTCCACTGCCATTTGTACAAAATAAAGAAAAGTCAAGGTCATTTGTAGGCAGTACAAAAATGTAGAATCACATGAGCATAGCAAAGTCCAGAAGTATACCCTCTGTAATTACCAGCTTCAGCAAGACTGCTGCTTCCTTTTGTAGAGAGGATGAAGAAAACAGAGTGGGCAAAACAGAAACATGTGCCTCAGGCTGCAGCAACAGTAGCATACAACAACCCTTCTTGCACCACTGTTGTTATTAACAGGAGAACAGAAGAAACTAAGATAGCAAGTTTCTACTGTGCCTCCCCTTGCTCCCCTTCTCTTGCTACTGTGATCCACAAAAATATGTTTCACCCCTGCAGTTTGCTAAGGAGACTGAAATTATATCAGGAGGTATTGGCTATTGCCAAGACTCAGCAGGAACAGCGTCTACCCTCCCACTCCCAGAAAGACAAGTCACTGCTGACAGAGCTTCACAATCCTCCCAAGAGAAGTGCTAGAGTTAGACTAAAGTCTAGCAGCAACAGCTCAGCCAGAGATTTTTATTTATTTTAAACCAATGTCATTATTTAAGAATAAGAGGAAGGTTTGAGATGTCTCAAGCTTCTTGGTTCTAATAAATTACCATGTGTTCCAAGTTTGGCTTATAATCCTGTAAGAGACTGTAATGGAAATCCTTTTTAGAAAATATTCCCAAAGAATCTGCTATTCTCTATAAATCTAGCAACTAACTCACAAGAGATAGCTTATAGTGCAAACAATGTTTCCATGATTTTGCATAGAATAAGCTCAATTGCTAGAAGGTCACTGTAATTTTAGTCTTTGTTCTCAACTTGTCCACTAGGGAAAAAGAAGCAGCCTTATTGCAGAGGAGGTTTTCTGCAACTGAGTGGAGGCAACCTGAGGTTATGAAGTGACACATACACACTGAAAAAAGTTGCATACTATGCAACTTTGCTGCTTTTGCAACAGAAACAGACAGTCTTATTTTAAGAAAGAAATTCCTAAGTGCAAGGAACTACACCTGTGCCACTGGAATTCCAGACTTTGATTTTTCCTTCTTACTTGAGGCTTCAGAAGCTGCTAAGTATTTTGTAAATCAGTCAATGAACACAGAGATCGCTTTACCTTGTGATGGTACAGTACCTGCTTCAACTGTACATCTTAACAGCTACAGTGCCATAAAAAGTCTGCATGTTGGGACCTATCACCAGCAGGTTTTCAATCACTCCTGTTACTCTACAGGAGGCCAGCATAATAGTTTCGGCTTTGGTAAGCAAAAGGTCACAGTGTCTCACACCAAGTGATCGTAGATCAAAGCCTCTATTCTGGACAGTGTTCTGGGGAAAGCAGGAACTTGCCTTGCGTTCCAAATAATACAGGTTCTTTAATTCCCTTCTTCAGAGGACTTTATTTTAACAAAGGTAGGCTTTATCTCTCAGTGTTAACATTAGAAGAAATGATCCAGCTAGAGGGGAAACAACAGGCAGAATCAGGATTATCCTTCCACTGTGGGGGCAGAAAAGCTAAAAAGGCAATCTTCACAGTTAAAAAAACAAAGAACACAAGTCTTGGTGCAAACTGGGCTGCCTTTATAGTGCTAATCTTACAGGGTAAATAAATTATCCTCCATGAAGGAGAATGTTTTTCAACTCATTATGTGAAATCATAGTCAGTGAAGAGGTTAGCACCCCAATAACCACCTCATGCCACCACTTGACTTCCCTTATTTCATCGAGGAATGGAAGAGTTGGTATATTACTTCCTAGTCTTCAACAAATTTGGGTGGCCAAGTTAAGAAAAGGTAGTAGCAGGTAGATCAAATAAAGACAACTGACTCCACAGACACCTGAAGTGAAGAAAAAAACAGAGCATATTTCCTGACTTTACTAACACAGGTTCTTCTGATTTCTAACTTCAAATTCCAAACTCCATTAACCTTAGCCCCAGCAATGCAGGAGACCTCACTTCCATATTCTTTGCTATCTGCAGAAGACCTTAATGTCACTGCAAAACCAATGACACAGTAAAAGATGGAATGAGAGCATAGTGTTGATTCAGACTTCGGTAACAAGTCCACTGATCGTGAAAAGTTGACATTTCCTTATTACTGTTTTTGGAAGAGTTCGTTCCTGCTACATCTGATACAGTGCCCTAAGAAAAGAGGTTAAAGAAACTGGTGCTAGCAAGCTGAGAACAGTTTCCTAATGGAACCAAAAACTCCTGTGGCAGCAGGGATTTTCACTTTCAGCTAAGCTCTGGGTCCTAAATCCAGCAGTTAGGTACAATTGAGAGCTATGAAGTGACAATTAAGGAAAACAGTGCATGGATAGAGACTAGCTCCTATGGGAGCTATGCCTTGAAGACCTATTCCACAAACTCTTCTTACTGTTCATGTTCAGATGACTGTTTCAGTCAAATCTGAAGATATACATATATTAACAAAAACTACTTTGGCACAGTACAATCATTAGGAGACCTATTCAGAAAGGTACAGCACTTCTGAATCTGATGGGAGCCAGAAGACTCAGAGGACAATCTTATTCAGATTAAAGCTGGCATCTTTACATACCAGTTTTAGAGCACAGACTGACATTAAGGAGCTAAATTGAATGGATTAAGCTTTGCAAAAGAAAGATTAAGTGTGAGGAACAATTATTCTGCTATTAGTTTGGCATATCTTAGTCTGGTTTCATAGACAAAAACGTGTGTGGTATACATAAGGATGGCCTAAGTCTCCAAGCAGGGACTCTCCTGTAATCATGTCAAACAAGTCAGTGCAGAAAACCCTTAACTGCACATTTTTTGTATCCTTCAAAATTCTTTATAAAGCAGGCCAACACTGTTCAATACTACAAAAGACTACCATTACCGCAAACAGGTCAACTGCTACTACTAGGAAAACCAAGTGTTCACAAAGAGCAGTAATGTAGATGGTTGAAGACTGGTGATTAGATACAAATTAAGACTTTTTAAGTGTTTAGCTCCAGGTCAGCACCACACAAGTAGTACAATATTTTATATGCTCCATTCCATATTCATGTAGATTAGTAGCATAAGCCTGGCCAATTTCACCCTTAGGACAAAGAAGCAGCTAAGATGGGTGCTCAGTAATGCTTTGGTGGGATCAAGAAACATGCACAATATTCTAGCCTGCCCTGCCTTCTTGACTGAAGAGCTCAGTGGTGTCACTGTTGGGTTGGCTAGAGCAGGGAGTGAAACAAGGGACTTAATGTATTGCTTCTCCAGTCTCATGTTTCAGTGAGTGCACAAAGTGGTACTACACCAAATGCTGGCATAAACAAATGCTGCACCCAGTTGCCTTCATTCCATCTACCACTGAACAATCCTATGGAGAGAGTTTTCAGACTGTCTGAAAGGAGTCCTCAATGCCTTTTCTAGCCCACCCAGAAGTGCTTACTCCAGGAGAGAACAATGCAGTCTTTAGTCATCTTGATTACATGTATGCCCCCTGCACCTCCTGTTCACACCAAGATGCAAAAATCCAGTGTGCAAAAAAATTCAGTCAGTGCAAAATCCAGTTTCTCTTAAAGAAGGCTCCAGCAGCAGCAAATAACTCAACTGGTGACCAGTTTTAGGATGATGCACTGATTCAGAGTACTGCAGCAAGCCCTTTTCAGGAACAACTGGTAAAGCATACTTACTTGCAGCCTTATTTTAAAGGAGGAATTATTGGCTAATCAAAGGGGGAAAAAAAATAAAGACCTGAGTTCATGTTGCTATTATCAATGTACGAACAAGCTTGCAACAAAAGCACATGGTACTTACACTACTTTGTGATGCACTTTCAAAGAACAAAACTTGTGAGCATCACAAGTCCTTTGAGAATCAATTTTTACTAAAATGCAGTAAACAGCTAACATTGCATAACCAAAAGGGGACTCACTACAATCTTTCCACAAATTTTGAGCAGTACCACACTTTAACATTAGAAAAGAATCATTCTGACCTACCACTCTCACTTTCTAGGCAAGCATGGGCAGCTGGAACCATACAGACAGTCTCACCAGTCTTGTTTTAGAACATGAAGAAGCCATGGCATGAGTCTCTTCCCTCAAATCTAAAAGAAATGTATACTACGTAAAAAAAGTTTACTTGGGAAAAGAATGAAGCACAATGACAGATCTAAACTGTTACAGAAATAAAGTTGACAGTGTAATCTAAACACATTATTTCTGATTTAATTTTTAGGAAGAAGGTGGTAATTGTGCTATAGTCCTATCTCCCACAACAGCATTATAAAGACTACAGCAGAATACACATTAAGTTACTCATGTTTTTCTATAATCTTTTCAAATAAAAGCTACTTCTGTATCTGAACCTCAGAAACATGTTTCAGAAGTCTGAGATATTCTGTAAGTGATCAATCTCTCTCAGGACACACATGCAGCTTCATTGTTCACAGCCTAGAATGAAGAAAAAGGCTCCTGGGAGCCTCTGCATGCTGCCTTGAAATCTTCATTCCCAGTTTTCTTCCTCATGTTAACAGCTGAACTCAGCCATTCTGACTAGAAAAATTGCCTTTTTAATTTTTTTACAACAGGGTTAAAAGTGGCATCAGAACAAGACAAGGAGATGAAGAACAAGCCAAACAGCATGACAAGGGCAGCTCAAATCCTTGGGATAAGGACCACCACTTCTTCGTGGGGGAAGGTGGCAAAAAGTACAGAGCTCTGGGAATGCCTCAGGCTCCCTAGGGAAGCAGTATGGCTCCTGCTTAAGCTCTCTTTCCTGGGAAGCTCTTAATTTATGTTTACACTGAAACAAATGGAACAAAACAGTTTATTTGTGGGGGAGCATTTGAGAGGGTGGTTAGTGCAGCCCTGGGGAGGCAGCAGGAAGTGGGATAACCTCAGAGCCAGGCCCAGCAGAAAGTACATGAGGAACATTAGTTTCCACATACACAGCTCAGTGGAATCTAGAGACACGACAGAGAGGAAAATGGGAGAATGAAAAAAGAGGCAGTTAAGAAGGATTTTTGTTGTTTTTGTTTTTAATCCAGTTGTTGATATTTCTGGAGTAGCTGCTAAACTATTACTTCACTAAAGAGCTCATCTAACTCAAGCCCCCATGTATGCTACAGTTTTCCAACTTTGAACAAAGGCAGAGTCATTGAGGAGAAGCTAAGGACTGAGAGGTAGCTGATTTGGCAGGTAGCTGATCAGCCGTGGCCTCTCCTTGGTACTTGACCATGACTCATCAGCGCAGGGAATCCAAAGAGGACAGCAGTTACGTTAGTGTAGCAGGCTGTACGGCTATAAACACCCAAATGCAACGCAAAGACCACACAAATTGATTTACCTGCCACAGCTAGTTTAAACAGAAGTCCCAACACCCAAACACAGAATAGCCTAAGCTAAGCTTGGTCTTTGGTTTAAGCACTGACCAAAACACATTCTAGACTCTTTTCCCCTGCCCCAAGACTCCTCCCTTGTGCGTGCTTCCACGTGAGCGGAGGGCAGCTAAGAGCAGGAGGAGGCCTCTTTAGGGAAGGTTGGGAAGCAGCCACTGGAAAGCAGGAGAAGGCACACTCTGGTACCAGCCGCTGCTTTCTGGACCCCTTCCCAGCATCTGCTGCCAGCAAGTTCTCAAATCCCTTTGCCAGCACATAGCTCTGCATCCAGCTTCTGCCAGAAATAAGCTTTGACGCCGCCATGCGGTCCTCTTGCACAAGTACAAGCCCAAGAGGCATTACCACCACTGTCATTCCAGGAACTGCATTACACATTTCTTCCTTAACCCTCAGACCCACGTAGGGCTCTAACTCAGAACTGCATTGAGCCATCTTGCCCACAGTATGAAATGCTCTGAGGGGATATTTCATTATCCACAGCCATCCTTTGCAAGGACACTAGTGGGTCAGTTACTTCAACTTTCCAGCACTTCTCCAATTCCCTTTCAAGTCTCTTTTCACCATCCCCTTTTCTAGCATGAAACTCTAATGAATGGTGCAGGCACAGGGGCAATTGTGATTCGACATCCTCCAACCTCAGAAGCCTATACTGAGAAAAAAACACAGAATCAGGCTTCCTTGCAATATGAAATGCAAGTCTCCATGTAGCACTGGAAAGATGGAAGTTTCAAACAGAACTCAAGAGCCAGTCAACAAACATGTCCCTAGTTCCTTACCAAAACAGCTGCCACGATGTGAAAGAAAAGTCTTACAAGCTGTAGCAATCGCCAGTTCAGCAGAAACTACAGTCTTGATAATCAGGTCTTCCACATTGGCCATCAGTGCTGCAAGGAGGGGAGGGAAGGGGGAAAAAAAAGTAGATTGTGAAGCAGCACATGATATCTAGAAAAGCATGAGTATATGTATATGGACAGATACCTTTGTGAATCAAAGCACATGAGAGCCTATGGATGATAAAGCAATGTTTGTTTGGAAATCCATGCAAGCAGGAACATGTACGTGCATAAATATCCTACTGCAAAAGTGCTCACAAATGAGTATGATAAGAAAATAAGTACAGTGCAAGTAAGCAGAAACATGTGGCAAGCACATCAGCACAAGTCAGCTGGAGTCTGATCACCACCCACTCAGAGTATTAGGAAGGATTAAACAAGAGCGTGCTAGTGAGGTGAGCCCTTAAACTACAGGGTATAAGCCACAACCACTGAAGTACAAAATTTTTTCTTGTGGACTTCCATGATATAACTGTTCTGTGATGTTGCACCTTCCTCTAAAGCAGCTGTTCCCAAACCATGATTTACAAATTATTTCAAAATGATATAATCGGCGATATTTTCCTGTCCTGCTGACCTACAGATAATCTCCAGTTTCAGTAAGGAAGCTCTCTCTGGCTCCTGTATAAACCCCTAAACAGAGCTCAGGAACAAGAAGCTGAGACATGCAGCAAAGGGCAAGAAAAGATGCACGTTAGATAGAGACCTGGATCCCACACTGGGTTTGGGATGAGTCATGCAATAGAAAGAACAACACACTTAGTTTCTGTTTTCAAGGACAAGCAATAGAAAAGTGAGAGGAAGAGGGAGTGAGTAAACACTGGAGCCATAGTCTGAAAAATTAGTAAGGATGATAGCGCAGCCTCTCCCACCCCTCAAAGGCAACACAAGCAAACACACCAAAACCTCAGCAAACCCACGCAAACCTTTGGTAATCCCTGTCCCAGAGAACATCTAGTACAAACCACTTAACTAGAGAGTTCGATTTAGGCATACAATTACTATTTTTCATGTTCAGCTGATGACATGCAGGGGCCTGAATAATTACAAAGGATCATGCAAGCAAATTCAGATGCGAACTTCTGTGCCAGAGGAAGACTAAGTGGAAGCAACATAATATGGGGATGTCTAAGTGCACATAAGCATCCCAGAGCACAAAAAAACTCGCCAGTCCAGACATGGCCAGCACTTTCCAGCTAGCATTCTGCCTCCATATGACCGGAACCAGATGCATCAGAGAAAGGTGCAAGAAGCCTTGTGACAGACAGTTACAGAGCAACCTCCTTGCATTGCTCAGCAGTTTACCTATGAGCACACGTCTTGTACTTGAGGGGTGAGGGAGCAGGAGTTATCAATATTAATAGCTATATCTACAGAGCTGACTGAAAATGTATGGTACAAGTAATCGGCCAGCCATGCATACACATGATGGGGAAAACGTCTACTTCCACCTGAAAGCCAAATTCAAACCCCTTCCTCCATCATTTACGTGTTCCCTGGCAACATTTGCAGGATGGGCTCAGCTGCTATCAGTAGTGTAACTGAAAGCTCAGTATCACAGGTAATGTATCCCTTAAAGGATATACCTGGATTCTGCTCCGCATATGCATTTACTCCCAGCAGACCTGGCAAAGGTGGGGAAGAGGGAGCAACTTTGTATGAAACACAGACTGAAATGAAAACACTCAGCAAAAACCTGAGCCATGGAAAGATGACACCACATCCAAGAGTCATTCAAACTGGCACAGTTCTCCAGAGGTTGGTCACTCATCAGACTGAGCAGGCCATGGGAGCAGTAGAGGGAGGGAAGCTTTTAGAAGGAATGGGATGACCTTAAGAAACGGGAAATGTAGGTAAAAATATTAAGAAAAACACCCTGAGAAAATTTCAGAATATTATTTGCAAAAGGGAAGGGGATAGGCCTTATCTCTGGGGATAGGACTCATCTCTGAGGATAGAGAATAAGTGCACAGCTCTAGAGAGTATGCTGTAAAGAACAATGCTTCCCTCCACCCTGCTCTGATGCTAAATGGGACTCCCTGTGACTCTTCCCTGACTTCTTAGGATTCACACTAGTGGGATGATTAAAATCCAATAAAGGAATAAAACAACAGGATCTCTACTGACCTGCAGTGTCTCTCCCCTCCTGTTTTAAGTACCTCAGCATTGCACTCATGCTCCACTTGTTTCCATAATCCTCTACTTCAGGATCATCACAGCTAAAAGAAGCAAAAGAAGCAAGTTTACACCAAGTCTTATCTTTCACAAGTCTTATCCCTGAGGGCTGGTACCAACTTCAGACCAATTTAGGTAAATTAACCCACCCTCTAGAAGGAACTCTAGAAGTTCCACTTTCCAGCCAAGTACCTGACATAATCTCCACTCTTCTTGTTGACACTGTAGTTGGTCAGATGCATAAACTGGTTTTTAATGTTCTTGGATGCCTGGTCATACCTCACAGTTGCAAACCTGTAAAGAGGGATAAAGATTTATAGTGTTTCTGGAATGAGCCATGTCCTTGTTAAATATGACCTACTACATGGACAGTTTGACTACAACAGCGAGAAAAAGGATGCATGTAATGTGACTTCAAGTGCAACCACTCCTCACAAAAATACAGTTCAGGGCCACATTCAGACACATTTAGTCTCTTTGCAGTGTTTTAAAGCAGGGGGCTCCATTTATTTTCCTGGGAGTTTCTGTGGTCTAACAGTATACACTTCACACTAGGCACTTTTTTTCCTGACTACTTAGATCTGAGGTCCTCAGGCATTCTGGCCATGCAGGACATTTAAGTTTTTGACAGCGTCACAGGCCCTTCAATTTCACAATAGAACCTACCATGAATATGTAAGATCCACTGGTCTTGGAAAAGCACCCACATATATAGCAGTCTTGCTACATATGCTTACCGCTGTCAATATTCTCCGAAGTCTTTTACGAGCACAGCTCAGTTCTTGTGTACTCCGCAGATGCCTTAGGAAAGGCTGACTGTGGGAACAGATTTCTATTACTGACATCTGTACAGCCTACAACTGTCAATCCCCTTTCTCGAGAAGTATTTAGGGAACCAGGCAGAACCTGCAGGCCAGACCAATTTGTCCAAGGAGGCAGTATCTGCTCCAGGGTGTTGTCATTCTCTGGGACAGTGCAACCTTTCTGTATCACAAAGATGTCATCTAACTTGTGTAGGAGGAAAGGACAAAGGTGCTGCAGGGAAGATAGCAATCAAGAGCAAGCCACTGCTACAAGCTCACCTAGTCTCTGTTTGAACCCTGTTGCAGCCAACGATGCCACAGTTAATTCAGCCTGTTTATTATGGCAACATCAGCGGTGAATTTCTGATTAAAAGGTGTTAATTAGCTGTACTGCAACCTAGTGCTCCATCAACACTCCCTAAGCCATAAATTGCCATCAAAGACGTTTGCACTGAAATGAATCAAAGAACTGATCCAACTGAAAAATAGCCCAGATTTTGGTTTGTAAGGAGTTGGAGGGACTTTTTTAATTATTTTTTCTTTTTTCTTCTTTTTTGTTTTTTTTTGCCTTTATGTTGGAAGTAAGGAGGCAGAGGGAACGGTGTGTGAAAGAAGGAAAAAGGCAGACCAGCACCGAGATCCTGCCTACTGTACAGCTACAAAGAAAGTTGTAATTTCATAAGTAATTGTTTTCAGTGGCCACATAAACTACCCATATTCTTTCCTCAACTACCCACCTTCATTCTACCTGCACAATTCTGACATGAGAGAAGAGTGTTGCCACTGTAGACATGCCATCTAAAAACAGTCTTTTTGTGCTAGTACTGGCAGTACAGTGGCACATGCTACCCCTCTGTTAGAGTTCATATTATATAGCCAGAAGGGAACTGATCACATACCTGTGTCAGGAAAGGAAAAGGTCAACAGGAAAAGGAGAACAGCTGCAAGGAAGAGTACAGGACTGTTTCTTCCAATAGCAACACCTGTTTAAAGTTTTTAATATTATATCTTGTGCAAAAAATTGCATTCTAAACATGGAGTTGTATGATCAGCCTTTGTCAGTGTACAGATACACTGCAGCTGAAAGCTCATCCCCTGCTCACTTCCATGTTCCAGCCACTCTCCTTGATCTGCTCCACAAATTGGGTAGACACAGGCAAGTCAGATCAGTTCATGGATCTGACTGAACAGCCACTAGAGGAAGTATAGAAGGATGCTAATTAACTTCAGATACAGGTACACCCTCTTCTGGGTGGAAGGTGTTAGTCAGGATACAGAGTGGTGCCTCCATTTTAGGAGGAGGCCACAAATCATCTTAAAAAAGCAAACATTAAGCAGAGGATAATACTGTTTGTGGCCATATTTGCAAAATCCTACAACCAGATAAGGACCTGACATCAAGTTAAGTGTGAGATAATAATAGTTATTCTGCATGTTATCAGTTCTCTTTTCAAGATATATTTTACACTTCGGATTTTGGAGAACATTACATAGAACAAAACATCAAGCACAGAATCCATGGCATCTGATTTGCAGAAATACCAGTGTGAGCCATTGCTAGCCACCACAGCTTGTAACAGCAGGCATGTTCTAGTGGGGAAAAAAAGCCAACCAAAAAAAATCCACCTTCTTCACTCTGACCCTTCTCCTATACCCTAGTAGGTTAAGACGTTAATGTAGGATCATTCACAAGAAGAATAAATTTGATGAACCCCTCAAAGCAGGAAAAAGGAGACAGAAATCAAGAAAAATATAGGAGAGGAGGAGGGAGGAGTACCCAGATGTGCAATGAACCTAGCATACACAAAATAAAAAAGCATCCCCTTTCACTTTATTAAAGTCATCTCTCTTCATCCTTCCCTTATTTGCCACAGTTCAGAAGATGCTGGACTATACAAGGATATTCAACAACAAGTTACACATACACACACACACACAAAAATCCTCCTTTAGAAAGAACTGCCAAATAGCCCATTTCTCAGTGAAACTGAAGCCACTAAGGCCCTCGTTTGGTAGCCATTTTGAGAAATCTCTCTCCCCACAGGAACAATACCAGCAAATCCATGTCAAATTAAAATTAAAAATAAATACACAGGTGGGAGCAGGAAAAAAAAAAAAAAAAAAAAAAAAAAAAAAAAAAAAAAAAAAAAAACACAAAACTCCACGGTGTAACTGAGTGGCAAGGTTAAAAAACTGAACGTGATCTTGCACCAGATTTTTCTGAGCTTTAACTATACATGAAGTTAGAGCAGTTGGCAACAGAAAGGAGTTTGGAAGTTTGAATCCCCTTTCCAAATATTTCCACAGCTTAAAATATTTGCATTTCTTTTTCAGTTTAACTGTAAGTTTCCTGGATTTAGCTCTTCTGCTTTGAAAGTAATGACAACAGCTCCATCACGTATTTGGTTCTTAATTATGACTTAATCTCCACCTTAACAATCACTTATTAGCAGCATACTGAAAGCATTTTGTTGCTAATATGCTTTTAACCAGATTCTGGAAGACACTGAGCATAAGTAGCAAGCTATTTCAGAAAGTCAAGGCTCCTTTGATACTTTGAAATAGAAAACAATTAGGTTCACCACACTAATCAATTTAATTTTTGTTGTTCTTGTTGCTAATTATGCACATAATCAGAAATATGAGAATATCAACCCCTGGTAGGTATAAATGATACTTCTAAATAGTAGTTCTTTTAGCTTTCAAACACTTGCATTAGCTTCCTTCTACAGAGATTATCCTTATTATTAGCTGGTCTGAGCTCTATGCCATAAGAATAATAAGGCTACTACAGGATTTACATTTCCGTAGGAATTGATTATTCAGAAGGGATTCCAGCGTATTTGTGAGCTCTCAATGCATAAACTTCTCTCTCTCCGAGTAGCATGCTGTCATTTTAAGGCATAATCACAGTTCAGTTCAGTAATGCAGCAAAAAAAAAACCACACAAAATGTTAAGTGACTCAAGTCTGCTATCAGAAAGACTCCAAGCTTTAAACAGAATCAAATGTCAACTTAACACATTCTTCCAGAGCTGCTCTGACAGCCTTACTAGCCTTATCCAAAGGACAAGTCTGCAAATTACAAATGGAAAACCCAAGTTCTCTCTTCAGCCCTTATCAATACTCCCTGGATGTTAGAATGGCGATGGAACATGGGGACAATAGCCTACACCCCTTACATCATGTTAGCACTTGCTTGCAATGCAAGAGTGTCGCTATCACTGAAATACCAGTTATGATTACCTTTAGCACTCTCTAGTTCCACAGCTTTTCATACCATACATCACAGCATCTTCATTCCAATGCAGTAACAAAACTATTCACCTACCACTCTCAGTCTCTCCAGGAAACATGAGACTTGCACACTACAGAATGCCTTGTTTCAACAAAAATTTCGAAATTATTTTTACATACAATAAGGTCATGGCAAGAGGCTATGACTGGAAAGTAGGAAGACTTCAATGTTTGTAAGATCACCTAGTAAATTCTTCTGAGATCATAACAAACTCATGCTAACTCTTTCAGTCTTTTAAAGGATTATCAAGTTCCTGGCCACATCATTAAAAAGCATAAGTAACCTTTTATTGATCCGAAGCATAGAACATTTATCAACAAAAAGATAAGGGCCAAGATCCTAAGAACAGTTTAAAAACTATATGGGAAGGTGGCACAGAAAATAAAGGGCAAGCCTGATGTTTTCCCCGTTACACAATTTACCATGAGCACATGCTGCAACTTTCTGTACAAGCTATTTTCCTAAGCACTAAAGGCTTCATGCCCAGGTATCTCATATTGCTATAGTCCAGCCAAATAGTGATGAAGGCACAAATAACTGAGGCCAGGTCATCATCCGCCAGGATAGGACCATTTCCTAGCCAAAGTATTACTCGTGGATGCTGCTATGTGGGAGCCTGCAATCAGCCAGGAATCCAAGAGTGCTCCTAAATTACAGGCCAGCCTGTCCGAACGGGGAGGCAAATCTGCAGCCAACGGAAACTATTTTACCAAGTGAAAATCTTCAGAAATGCCATCTTGTGTTCACTAACACCACCTTCTTGCTCTGTCTCAACCAATTCTTATTTTCCCTGCTGTGAACTGGCCCTGTCCAAGCTATGGACTACACAGAATGCTTTGCAACACGGAAACCCAGCACACTTGATATTGTAGTGTGTTGCTGGTAGTTAAATTGATGTGACATGAACAGTTCAACCACTAAACTCACACTGCTTCAGGTTCTTACAATTTTCATGTAAGGCTTTAAAAAAAAAAAAAAAACTAACAACCAACCTTCTCTCCACCCCCTTTTTTTAACAAAATTAAGGACACCCACTAGCATGACATACAAGAGATTAGATTCCAAAAGCTTCTAGATATAAGTAGAAGTGCTATCATTCCAGTAGAGCTTCTATCTCAAAAATACACCTGGAAACAAGGAACATGAAAGTGAGGTTGACTGTGCGCTCTTCAGTTTCCACTAAACTACTGCCAGCGATACAGCCTCCCAAGCAGAAGTAGCAGCAATCAGATTGTGAACAGCCCTGGCAGCCTCCATCCCTTTCACTGCAGCTTCTCTTTCCTCAGGACAGCATTAGATACCCTTTATTTCTGAAGTTAAAACCTAGAATAAGAAGCGGCACTCATGCATTCAACAGTTGTGACACACCTGCCTACATCTATCTCAGCTGAAAGTCACAAAGGCACATCCAGCTCACGCCAAAGGCAAAAACTAGCTCCCTTTAACCAGCAATTGCACTCTGTGACAGGGCTCACCTTCAACAAGAATACATTTGCCTTCCCCCTGGCTGCACTTTCTGTTGGATCACAGAGAGAAGAAGAGCAATGAAAAGCAAGTAGTGGGACGGCAGGAGTGGCAGCAGGTAGCCTAGCCACCGGGAACAGAAAATTCGAGGGAGAATTTCTTGCTAATTCCTTCAGACTCCAGAAGGACCCACAGCCTCTAGACTAACAGTAAGTCACCCAGAGACACACCCTTACATTGCTTTAATATAACCTACCCTTTTACTGTCACACATTCACTGCCCAAGAGGTCACACGCTGCTCTTTGCCTTACTCTCAGCACTGCTTTGGGAAACAAACTGACCACAAGGTGAAGTTTATCATATGCAAGTCATTTTGCAAATACGTAAACTGGATCATTAAATATTTACATAAGATGTTGCATGGTTTTGCATAAAACTTGGCAGCTCTGGAATGCTTATTTGAGACATCTAACCAGGGCCTGGGAAAGGAAGAGGAGAAGAGAAAAGACCTTAGAGTGGGAAGAAGGAAAGAATAGTTAATCCCTTTTCTCTCAAACAAGTGCTACAGAAAAAGCACACATTACAACAAGTCTTTTCCATGACTGCACATAGGGTTCCTGCCTAAATGTCCTGGAAATAACTAACGTAGCGTTTCTATAAGCACGCTCCTCACATTTTTTGCTTGGAGTCACTTTTCTCAATCCCTCTTCCCTCCCCTCTGCTCCTCACACATTAGTCTTTGGCTTCCCTGTTAGTCTACTGGCTGCCACTTTGTTCAGGGAACTAAGGCCACATAGAAAGTTATCTGCACCACTCATTTCTCTTTATGGTTCTTGTGAACTGCTGCTAAACTCAGAACTAAAAGAAATATGGTGCCCTGGGGAAACTGTCCAACAGACTAGAACTGGTAGAAGAGAACTACAGATGCTTCAATTTTAAACAGTATCAAGGTCTGGATTCCAAAATGTCACCTGGGAGTTGCTTTGCAGTAAAGGTCAAAAAATAAATACAGGAGTATGTAAGGACCATCACACTCTCCCCTGTTGTCAATATAGTTTTTTTTTAATTTATTTTTCCAGCATCTGATATGTCAGTTAGCAGAAGCTTAGGAATAGAAGCCAAAGCTTGTAGGGGAACTACAAAACACAAAAAGGACTTTTAGTGACATCTCTACTATGATCGAATTTCCTCTAACCAAAGGTTGATAAAATTACCCATGCATTTTTATTGTTAAAGAACAAGATTCAGGAGTAATTCTACCAGATGCCTGCAGGGAAAGAAAAACACCTGGGTGTTGTTGTTTTGTTGTGGTATTTGTGTGTGTGTGTGTGTTGTTTGTTGTGGTTTTGTTTGGGTTTTGTTTGTTTGTTTTAAATCTTTTCATAACCACTTTGAGTTTCCAGCATAGGCACTGCCCCTAGCAGGATATGGACAGACACAGGTTGTCTAGAGAAGCCGTGGAGTCTCTGTCCATGGAGATACTCAAGAGCAGCTGGACTTGCTCTGAATGGAGCAGGAGATTTGGACTAGATGACTTTCAGAGGCGTCTTCCAACCTCAACCAGTCTGTGATTTTGTGAACTTCTCCTATTGTTTCCCAGTCTCTATAAATTATTATATTTATTATACTTACATATATCAATATGTATTTTAATATATATAATCACTTTATATATATGCATATAAAAATATGCATATAATATAGATTTTACATATTATATTTATGTATGTTTTATTCATATACATAAATATACATTACACACACACTCTACTGTGTTAGAGACAGTAACAGCCCGAGGTCCAACTACTCGATTTTATACAAGGAAATTCAAGGTAAAAAACAGTCTAAAAGGAGATAACCGGTGCCTGTGGAGGCAGTAAGTTTCTATTAAGAAAACCATACACACATAGGTGGATCAATCTTTCCCCTCGGTGATTCAAACCCTGTTCATCTCAAGCAAGGAAAGAGCAGAAGCCCTTCTGACTGGCTGCACTATCCACCAGTGCAAAGTCCAGTGGGGATGCGTAGTGAAACACTGCTCCTTAGCTCCTGGGCGAGCTGATGTCTACTGAAGTGGCTGCAGTTTGATCCCAGGTGTCCACACAGAAATAAGTCGCGTTCCCCAAGAAGCAGAGGCCTGCCAGGCAGGGGTTACTGCAAGGGGGGACTGGGCTGCTGCAGCAGGCTCTGGCCTAAGCACAGGCTGTGAGGTAATGTGAATTCCTTGGCTCGCAGCAAACACCTGAATTCTTTGGAAACCACAGGAATCCAGCACAGAAAAGGTAAATATCCCAGCGGAGCCAGTGCTAATTAGGAAGCCAGGCTACCGAAGGAGGGGCACTGTGTGGAGGAGCAGGGTGAGCTCAGGCAGCAGAAGGCAGCTGGTGGCAGCGCTGGGAAGCCCGTCTGCCCCCTCTGCCATTACTGGCAGTCTCGTGTCGCTCTGGAAAGTTTCCCCCCAGCTGCTGCTCCTTGGGCCCTTTGCAAGAACATTTGGTTTTTAGCTTAGTGTTACTTTTTTTTTTTTTTTTTAATTTAAATCTATTTTTCAATTTCAGTGTGAATCAGACTAACAAATTCCTGCTGGACTAGGACTCTTCCAGCCACTCAGGCTCAGAAATAAGGCTGCCGAAATCCGGTGATTTAGGCAAGAAGTAGGCTATGGAGAAGTATCCCAAAAAGCAAGGAGATGTTTCACTATGAACTCCAACCACCACGTCCCTATTATGTCTGAAGGCACCAAGCAAGACAGACCTACAGACTCCTTTCTGTCCCACTGGGAGATACACAGGAAGAGGGAAAGTCAGATGGGAAAGAGGAGCATCCCTAGATGGCAAAATGAGGAAGGCTCTCACAAACAGCATGGGATATTCCTGGCCCTGTGTCCTCTTCTGCTGTACTTCAAATACCAGTTAGGCTCATTCTCATCATCCTAGGATGCCCCTCCAAAAAAAAAGAAAAGATCAGCATAATGCATCAGTTCAATACTTGCCCTAAGAGCTGCCTTGGGACTTCCACTTGCTAATGCCCACATAAGTAGTCACTGTGGTATGGAGAAGGCTGAGATACATAATGATTATTTGCCTAAGTCTTTGCCAACAAAAGCTTCTGCACACAGCCTGGGCCCCAGAAGGCAAAGGCAGGGACTGGAAGAATGATGAACTGCCCAGTGTAGGAAAAAATCAGGTTCAAGACCATGTAAAGAACCTGAAGGTGCACACGTCCATGGGACCTGATGAGATACATCCATGGGTATGGATACTGGATATTCTATTCACATATTTTAAAAGTCTCAAATAAAACAACCCATATTTTTAACATGAGAACAGATGATTGAGTTATACCCTCAGGTTAACATGGGTAAGCTTGTCAAGACTACCTCATTCTGGAATATATGCTGCAGGCAGTCAGTCCAAACCTACAGCTTCAATACACAAGTACCAGCTAGAGGTCTCCAGGCTGCAAGTCACAGATGGTCAACGTAGATGATAAAATACAGATATTTAGCAACTTGGTGCCTGAAAGGACAATTACCAGATGTATGCCAGCATGCTTCGTCTACCTATTTTTGTTTGTTTGGCACTTCCTAAGTTCTATTCAACACCCCTTTGAAGATCAAATGAAAAAAAGCTTTATGGTCAACATCTGCCTGAAAAGTTGCACTGAAGAACCTCAACCAGGACAAAGCAGACAGTTATTCAGTATTTCTAGCACAAATCAACCAGCAATAGCTGAAGGCTTTTTTACATACCTCTGTGTATATACCCTTCAGACCTCCTTCAAAGGAAACTTTTTCTTCATTTTTCCACATGGAAAATGAAATACAAGTCACACAGGCTTGATCCATAATCCCTTTCTTCTCCTCAGCACTGAGGCCTCAAATTCCTGTCTAGATCACGTCATGACAAGTCTAGCTGTGCCAAGAGCAACCAGGCCTAAGAAAGTATCTAGTCAAACATCAGATCACAAACGCGTATAGTAACAAGTCTGTCCCTTTGCAAGATCATTACATCTTATGGTTTCCTGATAACACTCCTTTTCTGGTAGAGGTTCCAGCTTTATTGAAGCAGTCAGGTTCCTCTATTATTGGAATACACAAACCATAAGACTGGAGCAAAACATTACCTTACAGACAGGCTAAAAGAAGAAAACAGAGGAAAAAAAGTCCCTGACTACACTTCAGGGACTACCTATACTTTCAGAAAGCAACCTCTGTACATGGAAAGCACCACATAGTATCGCAATTACTAGTGCAGGTCCCTAAAATAGAGTCCTTTGTTCTGCTGGTGGGTTTCCCCTTAGATTGCTTCAATACTGACTTTTATTCCAGGCTCCTATGTTACCTCTCAGTTCTCTGCTACAAATTGCTTCCACACTTAAGCACTGTTTCTCCTAAGTAAAGAACAGAAACCAGCTTCCTCTCCCAAAGGTTAAGGCATTTCCTCCTGCCCCACACAAGTTTTGTCCCAGCTTTAAACCAAAGTGTTACAGCAAGTGAAGCAATAAAGGAGTCTCTCCCAGCACTTAACACCACAGCATTAAATGTAAGGCCAAGGAACTAAACAGGAAGCCAGAATCCAGTAGCTCCGGGATCCTTACCTTTCCAACTGTGAATTTGGAAATCCAGAGTATGGGAAAATTCCAAATCACTAAAACTAAAGACCATTAGTGCCATCTGCAGGCCATACAGAACATCCCACCTCAAGTTTTCTGTCACCTCTACTTGCACTTGAGCATTGTTTTCTAAAGCAAGTTTGCCAACAAGCATAACTCTGCATAATAAAGATAAAGGTAAAAGTTTAAGAGTAATTAAGAATATTGCTCATAAATGTATACGTACCATGAGAAAACATTTAACTGCAAGTCTTGTTACAAGTCTTTAGCTGTAAGTTTGAGCACTACTCAGCTGAAGTTACTCAGTGAGCAGCTGAAATTCAGTAACAGAACTAGGACTATCCTTGGACCAGATAAAACACATCTTGCTGATCCCTCTGCACTAGTCCCACAGCTATACAGCTGACATCATCATTTATCTGGTGCTACAGCTCATCTCCATATACTAGCTACCTCCAACAAAGAACCGTGAAATTTAAAGGAAAGCGTAATTATTTACCACACACTATTAGTAATATCAGTGTCCTGTGCATACAGGACATATTTGTCGCGTATATGGACACCATGCGATCTAGATTAGATTCCATGTGCTTAATCTATAATCAAAACATACTAAGGATTTTAGAACACTGAAAAGTAGCATTATTGCTTCATGGAATCTTACAAAGATAGAGTCCAGAATTCTTGAAACTGATGCTTCTGGACGCATAACCAGAAAGAAAACTTAAGTTCTTTGCTCAGATCTGATTACAACACCATTTCAAGCCCTAAAGCTGAATATTCTGAACCTCATAACAAAGAAATTCAGTCAGCCAGCATCCAGGTTATCAGGTAAGGATAGACAGACAGACTCAAGAAGTTTTGAGCCTCCGGTACAAAAAGTCTGTCAGAATTATTAAAATGGTCTGAAAAAATACAGTGTAAAAGGAGCAGCTGAGGAGACAAAGATTGTTCAGCCAAAAAATGAGAAGGTTAGGAGTGGATCTGACTGCTGTGTTCAACTACTTAATGTATGGCTACAAAGACAGAGTCAAGTTCTTCTCAAATGAGCATAGCAAAAGGACAAGATGCAACAGTCCAACTGCAAGGAGGGAAGTTCTGATTAGATAAAATTAAAAAAAAAAAAAAAAAAAAAAAGACAGATTTACAGTGAGAAAGATCAAATACTGGAACAAGTTGCCAAAAAAGGCTAAGAAAATTCCATTCCTGAAAAATACTCTAACCTTTATGGTATAAAGCCACAGAGTACCTATTTGAACTTTGAAGATGGCCTTGTCTTGAGAAGGAAGCTGACTATAAACCTCCATACTTCCCTTGCTATCTAAATAGCTTGATGATTCAATCTTAATATATGCTGTCTGGCCAGGATATTTCAATCAGAGGAAGATACTGGCTTCCTTCCTTATTTCCTTCCCTAGACCTCTGATATGAACAGAGTACTTAAAAAAAACAAACACCCCCAACACATGTACACACACACACACATCAACAGTGGAGTAACATGTTTGTCTTCAAGAGACAAAAATGCTACATATTGTGGAATTGGAACACTTGCTTCCTAAACAGAGCAGAAAACTTGTTTCAGATATGTTTGTTTGTTTGTTTGTTTTCCCAGAAGTATACCTATTTGTTACAACAAGATCAGCAGAACTAACTTTAAGAACCTGGTTATGATGCAACTCCTGTTTTGGTGGCCTACAACAGACTGCTAAGACTCTCTGAAAACAGGCATATTCAACACTGGATCATCTTGGAGATGATTTTGTTCATCCCTCTTTACTCCCCAGTAACATGCAATAATAGCAATTAACAATTCCCCAAATATAAAACTTGTGTGCCAGATGTGTTTAAGACTCCTTCTCCAAACTGAATACAGTTGTCACATTTTTCACTGACCAAGATGAGCCACCTGTTCCAGTCCCCATTTAGAGAAGTGACCTGTTCACAGCATCATTGCAGGCAAAGGCACATCACAACAAACCCGAAGGGAATCTGTTCATCAGTTTAAAGAATTACATGTATATCTCTTGTGGGATCATCATTAACACATCTTTTTGGATTTGGTACCTGCTTCAGATAAAAATATGCTGGATTCAGTACATGCCTCCGTCAGAGCCATGCAGGCCCAAACCCTAGTCTTTCTGGCTTTACGAGGTGGGTTTAGAACAGATTTAACAGTGCTCAGGACTGTTGCAGATGACAGCCCCACGATGCTCTCATCTTAAACAGTTAAGTTTATGGTCTGAGCTGGAACTAGTAAGGATTTAATTATCTTCACTTGGAATTTTGGAGGGGTGATTGTTTTAAATTTATTAGTTGCTCAGCTATTTAGCTAAACTTCTGTGATGAAAGAGAAACGGGTATTTTTGGCAAATAAATGTTCTTCCTGGGAATCTTAACTCTCTTTCATAACTTAAATGCAAAAGAAAATTGACATCTTGCAGGATAAGAACAGTGAACCAGTCTTTACTTGATAATGCAGAAAATACAAACGCTGACCTAAAATTTAAAAGACAAGTTGAAGGTATTAAGACAGAAGATACCAGCAACGGGTCTCTGTTTTTGTCTTTATGATTAAATGGAAACGGAGAAAGTTTAGATTCCTTTCACGCAGCATGCTCCTAGGCCAAAAGGATGGAGAAGGGGTACAAAGGCACCAATAATTCACAATAGGTTTAAGAACCTGACCTTTACAATAAACATCTTATTAATGGTATGTGGCCATTCAACTCTTAAAAGCTGATTTTTTTTTTTTATTACTTCCCTTTGTAATAAAGTCCCTCACTAAAGACTCTATAAAGTAAACTGATAGGACACTGCACAATGATAAATCATCTACAAAAACTCTGCAGAGCTCCGGAACTGACATTTCCTTCCCATTTGTTACCATCTCAGAAGTACAAAGGCAATACAAGACATCTCTTGACCACTGAGTGCAGGTACACTAAGGAAGAAAAAACGCTCCCCTACCTGGCCAGTCCTTCCTCGTAGAGATAGATGACAAGTGGATCATAGGATGTAACCAGAACATACAGGCGCACATCAAATTTGAAGTCTGAAATACAGTTGTCAAGAGTCAGTGACTACAAATATCTTTCACATATCATATTCAGCTGAGGAAATTCAACAGACCCTCTAAACAGTGGGAAGAATAAACCATTGCCTGCTGCTGCCATACAGTGCTTGAAGTTTTCCCAGTTAAAACGCTTCCTGATTTCAAGGATTCTTTTTTTTTTTTTTTTACTTTTTTTTTTTTTGAGAACTACCGCAAGATAGACCATTCAATTATTCAGCTAAATTCCTACAAAAGTTGTTGAGCTCTTCACATCCTAGAAGCAAGAAAGAATGTGCAAGCAAGAAGCAATTTCTAAGCACACTCACCATCTATTAGCAGGGGGTTGCTGATGTAACGAGAAACCAGGATGTTGTCTTCTAGAACAATCTGGTTTGGCTACAGAAGAACAGAGAATCCAGGAGTGAGAAAACCAGGAGGCTCAAGGAGTAACAAGATGACTAGATCAAGCCTACTATTTTTCCAGCATTCACCTCCTAACACCACTCTACACCAATAACTATGTCAGGGGTAGGGGGAAACATGACCAAAAAAAATATCACCAGTCAGTCACAATACACTTAAGGTAAATAGATCCTAACCAGAAGCTTGGGAATGATCGCATTTCCAAAAAACGCCCACTGAATTTTCCAGTTAAGTGTTCCTTAGAGTGAAATACAGGTTTAACAGACACATGGCTAAACAATATAACATAGGCAAGAGAAAAATCTGAAAGTGACTACCACTGTTTGTTTCCTGAGTGTTTAACCAGACACATGGAGGAGGGATTTTCTAGAAGCCATTGGAAGGAGTATGTAACTACAATTGGTGAGGAATTCACAAGTGAAGAAAATTAATACTCGTGATCTTTATGGCTGGACCCAGAGCTGGTACCCAACCCTTTTGCTTACACAAACATGTATCTTCTACTGAGGATCAGTTCACAGCAGGGGCTAAGGTACCAGAAAGCTACTCTTGTTGCACAGAACAGAAAGCTCTATGACAGCAGGTCATGGGACCTGCTGAAAAAGCTTCTACTTCTTTGCTGTATCCAAGTCTTTCTTCTTGTAACCAGTTTTAACTACTCATGGAAACAGTTTCTTGCAAAATAGTTTCCAGCATCCAGCTTGCAAAAGAGCCAAAAGAACTCCATCATCCTGAATTTATTCAATTTTACACATATTCAGCCTTATCAGTGTCACAAGCAGGAAATCTAGGCATATAGACTGCATATGTACAACATAAGAGAACAAGCTCAACTTCCTTCAGCATATCACAAAAATGACAGCCTCTTTTACAATGGACCGGATAAACTGATTTTTTTTTTGCCTTTTTTTGTTTAAAAAACAAACATTTTTGTGATGAAATTTTGGAAGACACTCCCTTAACGAAATCACACTGAAGGACACTGAAGTCCTTGGGCCAAACTAGCTAAAATGTTTCTGGAACAGATGTACACAAAGGGAGATTGGTCCCAGAAGGGTCTTTTCCCCAGTTCATGGCCAACTGCCATTTAAGCCTAAACTCGTTCCTCTCTTTCAAGCAAAGAAAAAGCTGAGTGCAGCTCTGGAAATACTTACTTCATACACTTGGCGAATTGCTCCCTTATTTTATGGGAAAGAATCCAGGTAGAGAACAGATGAGACAGCATGACCCTTTCAGTGCAGGGGAGGCTAAAGGGGTTTGAGTGAGTGAAAACAAAGTGACTCACCAGTCAGTTTTGCTGCTGAGAATACTTGTTGGAATATCCTCATGTGTTTTGGCTCCTGCCCAGATATATTTGTTACCTATGACAAGCTAACTCCCTGCAAAGCCCCCACAATGGCAACAAAACACTAAGCGGTATATTGAATTCAAAGAATCATTCCTATTACTCAATAAAGGCACACTAGCATTTAGATTACAAAATTCTAAGACTGATACACATCTTACAGTGTCATATAGTTTCATTTCATCTAGTCTTTTACAGGGGTGAGACGGAGAAAAGGACACTGGGTGAGGACTGGTTAGATTGCACAGGGCAAACAACCAAGGAGAGTTCTGGGAATCTTCCCAAGGCCAGCCTACTGTCAGCCACAAGGAGAGAATGAAGTAGCACAGATTCCCAAACTGTCTCAGGGAGTATGAACTTGCACCTAATAAGCCAAGACTTAAAAGTACCATATCGATTGCAAGAGACACACAGCAAATAAAGAAAGAGCTTGGTTTTGGTTGCACAGTATAAAGCCAGGGCAGACTTTGCCAGCTGCTCAGGACTGTTAAACT
Source organism: Anas platyrhynchos (assembly GCF_047663525.1). Classification (NCBI taxonomy): domain Eukaryota; kingdom Metazoa; phylum Chordata; class Aves; order Anseriformes; family Anatidae; genus Anas; species Anas platyrhynchos. The sequence continues at coordinate 23,991,037 of NC_092591.1, forward strand.
GCTCATCAATGTACTGTTGAAATCCAGAGCACAGCCATTGTCTGCTTAGATGTTTGCATGCACCTTGCCTGGAAGCTTGCATAGTTTTGCAGCCCTTGTTACTGAAAAGCAGCCCTTCTGATGAACACTTACATTGTTTATCAGGTAGACACCTCGACCCCTGGAAGATGCCACGGGCTTCACTATCCATGGGCCCCTGTCCTTAGAATAGGTATCTGGTTAAAAGAAAACACCAGTCTGAAACATCTTTCATTTTGATTATTTACAGAGGAGCAAGAAAATTGCTTACAGTAGAGAACTCCAGGAAGAGATCAAGACCTACTTTTTGATGTCCAGTTTTACCCCTCAGAACGCACTGCAATTATTACAGTTCCTTCTGCTGCTTCGATATATTCTTTTCTCTGCTTTACACCTCCTTTTGACATTTCTCTTTTCAGTACTCCCAGATATATCATCAACACTGGCCTCCAGAACTGAGCTTTCTTTGTGCACAAAATCCACAATCAGCTGCTTGAGGACTTATATAGGCAAGGAACAGGCAGCAGAATGAAAATAATATAAAAAAGTAATGCATGCCTTTTCTACAGTCTTTCCAGCTTCATCAACAGTGACATGACCAACAGACTCGAGTATTAATAGCGATTCCCTTCCCTCCTACCCAGTTATTCTACTTTAGGTCTGGACATCATCAGCCATTCACTTACTGCAGAAGTCCTGGTACTCTGCTGGGAGGATGAAGGTCTGAGGTAAGATATGGAATGCCTTGAATCCATGGGCCAGCTGCATACGACTGACATTCTTGTACAGTCTGTCCTTCCGTGTCAGTTCATACGACCTGAAGTCCCAAAACAAGAGACTATTATCTATTTTCCCAGCGTAAAAAAGAAAGAAAACAACAAAACACCACTGCACTGTAACAACCTATTCTCCTAGTTACTAAAGCATCTATAGCCCTGTCAGATATCTCAGCCCTAACCTGCAACTACTCTTCAGTTTTACTGTCTCTGCTCTATGGCTGCATTGATAATCACCCTCATCTGTAGTGCCTCTTGCTTTTCCCAAGAGGGACTGAACCACAGCAAACTGTTAAAATGGTGTTTGCAAACTTTAACGGGTGATGTATGACTACGACCTGTAACTAAGAACCCCAAGCCCCAAACACGTTATATATATACCATCAAATAAAGGTAGGGTATAAATCAGTTTTTGGGCTATGGACAAGTGCTTCAGCTCACATACTATCCCCCCTAGATCCCCAGAGACTGTTTAAAATGAAGACAGTACGTGGCACACATCCAGCATGCTGCTGGGACTTTGCAGTATCATTATTACAAAAAAAAAAAAAAAAAAAAAAAAAAAGCAAGCTATCTGTGCTCATATTTCTGCAAACCATGACAAAGATGTTCAGCAAAGTATGATGTCGAAGCCTTACTTAGGGAAATGATTGACTTTCTGAATATCTGTAAGGGAACGCAGCAAGTAGGGTTTCAAGTGTGATCCCGTCCACATGAGATTATAATCACTGCTACTAGGGTGCACCTAAAAAACAAAATAAAAAAAAACACACACATAAAGCTATGGAAATTGTGATAAACACCACCACTTGTCCTATAGACTGTGCCCTTCTGTCTGTGGGACCACAGCAATTCTGGTTTAAGACAATTTCCTTTATCCATCTCTAGCATTAGGGCATTTCTACATAGACTGCTGTCCTAAGCTACTGTACAGTGGTGCTAGGAAATAAATGTATCTGTTTTCTACACAAGCTTAGGGCTTTGCTCTTTTAATAGACCATCAAAACCCAATTTATAAAGCATTTTAGATTTTTCCAGGAAACTTGGGAGGGAGACCAATTCCCCAACTTTGCCGTATTCAGAAGAAAATCCACCACCCAAACACTTTTCTCAAACTGTCGCTAGCTGCACATAGGACATTCTTTAGAGCAAGGAAGGTGCTAGAAGAGAAAGAAACATACGACACCACAACAATACTCCCGTGAGCTTGCGAAGGCTGAAAGATTAAATCCTTCAGATCTTCCCAAGGGCGTGAAGCAACGCTCTAAAAGCAGGAAGAAAAATGCACAATAGCCTTGACTTAAATATCCCTTTTAGGCTTAAGTCTGCAAAATTAAGTAAAGGATAATCCATTTAGAGTGAAAAATCACAACATTTTTCCGCAACTGGCAAAATATAGAGAAGAGCAGGAGAAAAAAGAAGAAAAAGAGAAAAAAGCCAAAGTGGGTCCAAGGGAACTTCCTGTTTCTAATCCTACAGAGTAATGAACAACAAAAAACACCACACACAAGACATGTACACATGCAGACACAACTTCCAGCTCAGCACATAATCAGACTTGCCAACTTGCTACTAATCCCGAGCTTGTTGCACTCACCTCATGGAATCCATGGGCAGTCAGTATGCTTCGGACCAGGCGGCTGTCCGTCCGTACGATCTTATAGGACAAGTGGTAATGCTCTGTTAAGACAGCAAGAGACACAACATTAGAGTCTGCACCTAGAAAAATCAACCAAAGTTACCTGTGCTACCAAACCACAGAGAAGAGCACCATAGGACTTGGCACAGAACAGCTGCACTTAATCCACGGTAGCAGCACATAACAGACAGGTAATTTCTGTCACCATTTGCCTACATCTTGAGGCATTAAATCCAATGATTGCACTGAAGCAAATTACATCTGTCATCAGGTGTAGTATTTCTACATCACTGAACCCTGTCCTATCAAAATAGAAACCTGTTCATTTGTTAGAAGGTCCTGACATATATATATATATTACTATTTTTTAACAGCTCTACATAGCCTGCTTTATAACATTCCAAATAACAATTTCAGCTCTTCCTTCTTAATTCAAGATGAGTATTCCTAGCTAAAAGCAATCATGCCATATACCCCTCACTGAGGCAATTAGATTGCATGACTACTTTTAGCGTTTTATTTTAGTCTTTCAAGGTCTATGAATTTTTGTTCACATCTCCTTCAACTGTACTGATCTTCCAACAAATAACTGCAAAAATGGTAGGAAATAACATAAATAGGACAAGTAGTAAATGAAAAAATATTACCCAAGTAAAAAGTCATGATTAGGTCTCAGAAAATATGTTCTACCAGTAAAAATAAGTCTAAAGAAAAGAATAAGAAGTATCATCATCTGGGACTGGACAAAAGTCTAAAGGAAATTTAGTTGCACTGTCCAGTAGTAGACACGTTAAATAACAAAAATCCTCTACGGCCTGAGAAAAAGTATAAGAAACACCGCGCTCCAATTAGGGCACAAGTTACAATCACCATCAGCTTCTGCCACCAAGTACATTTGTAACACACATCAAAAGGATCAGGAGTTTTTACACACAAATCACCTTCTCCACCCCTTACCCAAAGGAGCCAAGAGCATTTCTGCTTGGCTAGGACATTAGAAATGAGTGCACCAATTATCTAAGAAAGGGAGAAGCAAGAGAAGAAAGAGGTGTCAGCATCTACACAAGAAAAAGCTGAGTGTATTTTAGTTTTTCCCCAACTCAGCACATCCAGAAAGAGTTCCCAGCCATACACACCCACAAGCACTAACTCTCGCAATCTGGAGTGACTCTTTATAACAACTTTGCCTTATTTAGAAGCTCTCCCTTGTTTGACACTAGACAGGTTTAGTCTGACTGTAGTGCTGTTATAAAAGCAATCATTTTGCTTACAGCCTTACTCACAGTTGTGAGGCTATAGAAGCTGAGATTTGTTTTTAAACCTTACTACTATTAATACCACTGCAGGGCTGGCGGCTCTGTTTCATGATGAAACCCTCTGAAGACTCAAAACTCACTGGAAGGATTGATTTTAAGTTCTCAGCTAAAAATTAGTGCATTTATCTTCTGGTCACAGGTTCTAGCACAGCCTCCAAATATGATTTGTTCCAAATCAAAACGTTCCAGGACCCATCAGAGGGCCAAAGATAAGCACTTGTCACAAACCAAATGTGATACACATTCACCAATTCGACCAAGTGTTTCTGAATGTCTCCAAGCTCAGAGACAAGAGATTGTAGTTTCCTTCCTATCAATTCCTCTCCCCCACAAAGAGAAGGGAACATCTCAGTGTGAGACTTCTGCTTCACACCTTCAAGCTGTCGTCTTGCTGCACCCACCTCCAATTAGGCGGAGGTAGCTGTCGTTGGTCAGAATGGCATCAGCATGAAAGACGAAGATAGGGATCCGCCTGCAGCCACCACCAGTCCACCTGATGCACGGATGATCCCTAAAATAGCAAGGCAGTTAGTGTTAGCAGCTGCTGAGCCTCGCACACACGCAGCAGTTACTGACTGGGAGGACACAGCAGTTCCCTGCGCTTGCCCGTGCTTGCTCACCTAGCCCACGGGCAGGACACGGACACACGCAAGGTACCCTGGTTCTCAGCTAAAAAGGGAACCTTCTAAATCATCCTCTTTGGGGGTCAGTCTTATCATTTTAACTAGGAGCTTCACTTAATTTGTATTGATTTGATTGAGCACAATTTGGGAGAAAATCCGTGAATTTTCACAGCTACATTTCTCTGGATTTACAGCGCATCTGAGAACAAGATCCATAGCTCAGAGTAGGCTGTCACTACTGATATCCACACAACCAGACCTTACAGCACTGGTTTCAGTCCCTAATTTAAGAGATTAAAATCTGTGCATACTGCCGGGTTGTAAACCTGGACTCTAAAGTGAGCAAAAGGGCACTCCTGCAAAGTTTGACAGACTAGAGAAGATTTGGCTCAATGCAATGATTTTATGTGTTCTTCCTTTCTAATTTCTGCCAGGCGCAGGGGAACGTGAGCCCAGAATTCAACAGCGATGCCCCCAGGAAGCCACTCAAAGCTGCTCCAGGTTCCCAGATCTGTCCTGCCCGAAACAACAGCCCTATGTTGTGAACTACCAGCTGCTCAGATAGAGGAATTAAGGACACACACACACAAATAAAATTTGTGATACAAAATCCTAAGATGACAGAAAGCAAGCCTGTCAACCTGCTGAAGCAAATAAAGCTCAGACTGCTTATTACTCCTTGCTCAAGGCAACAAAACTATGAAAAAGTTAACAGAAAACAGAAACCAAAGGGTTGGAGAGGCATATCTGTATCTTTCTACGCCAAAATAAATAAATAAATAAATAAAATGGAAGAGTGGCACAGAGAAAGAAGCAGAGAGAAGCATTTGACAGAGAGAAGCATTTAACATGCAAGATTGTGTGCCAAAAGTTTGGAGACACTACAGAAGACAAAAACACTTCCTATACCTAGCACTAGGAAAGTCCTTTTTAGTGTAACCTTGGTCCTCTTAACCAAGTTACCCCTGACAAATCAGTTCCACAGCACTGCCAGCTGCTTCTGCTGCCTTCAGAAATCAACTGGTGGGGTGTAATGAACTGTTCAGATGGAAAGGACCCAAGAGGATTCCAGAACTTACAGGACAGGCCAGAGCCTTATATAAGTGGGAAATGAGCTGAGGCAACAGAAGGGGAGGTTACGTTAAGCCTGCCCCGAGGATTTGCAGTAAGGCTACCAGGGCTCAGACAATCCTCCAGGTGACCGTCACTCATTCCTAGCCTGACACTTGGCCACTTAACACAGGCAGGCTGTTAGGAAGACGTTGCAGTCAAAGGCAGCTCTTCACCTGGTGCTCCGTAAGGGTCTGGCAAGGCTGAGCCAGCTACTGCTTGGTGTGAAGGGAGGTTTCACTTCACCCTAGAGCCCTAAATCCTGAGCCCTAGCGAGAAGAAAGCAAGCAGAATGCATTAAAGTGAGTGAAATTGATATAAAAAATAGGGATTCTGGCCTGGGGAAGAGGAAGGGAGCAAAAATAAAAGAAGATACCAAGCAAGGATGGAACAGATACACCAGCAACTCACAGGAAATTCAGAAGCTGAGGGGAAACACCAGAGCTGCCATAAGCCAGTTTTAAGCCAGGATACAGAACAGCGTGGGGCACACCTCCCTTCTCTGCGGGGAGCTCAGAACTGCAGCTACACAGCGACAGCGACCAAAAAAAGCCGCCAATTTCCCTCATTTCCCCACGTGCCCCCAAGAAACCTCCCAACCTGCGACCACCACAGAAAAAACACCACAGACAGACGCAGCTTTGGAGCCCGCCCCCCCCGGGCTCCCCCCCACCTCACCTCAGCCCGTCCGCGGCCCCCTCCTCGCCTTCCTCCTCCTCCTCCTCCTCATCCTCCTCAGCGGCGGACGAGCCGCTCTGCTCCGCGTCCCGCGCCGCGGCGCCCGGCATGGCCTCAGGGGGGCTCTCGCGGAGCTCCCGTCACGCGCGGGGAGCCGTTAACGGCCGTTAGTGGCCGTTAGTGGCCGTTAACGGCCGCGGGGGGCCCCAGCCCTGCCGCCTCAGCCGGCCCCGCTGGCGCGGCGCTTCCCCGTTACTACAACAACCGCCGCGCCCCGCCTCACTGCGCAGGCGCCGCCCGCCGCCCGCACTGCGCAGGCGCGGCGGTAGGCACGGCCGGCTGAAGGAAAGGGGCGGGACCGAGCGCGGCGAGAGAGGGAGCTGATTGGTGGGTGGGGCTCTCGCGCCGCGTGGCGCGCGGCCGGCGGCCAATGGGAGCGCGGGAGGGAGGTGGGGTTGGGCCCCGCGGGGAGCGGGAGCTCAGTGCGCCGCCGGTCGGCCTGGCGGCAGGATGAGCAGGTTCCTCTGCGTGCTGCGCAGCTGGCTGCTCATGGTGTCCGTCATCGCGGCCGGGAACACCCTGCAGTGCTTCCGCGACTACAGCTTCGTCTCTGAGAAGCTCTACACCGCCAGCCCCGGCCTCGGTAAGGGCTGAGGGGCTGGGCGCATCGCGGGGCCTGGCAGGGCCGCGGCGCCTCGGGGGGTGTGGGGGCTCCCCTGTGGAGCGTCCCCCGCCCACCTCGGTTCTCTCCCCCCTTCCCTTGCAGTGAACGGGCTGCAGGCCCGGACGTTTGGCGTCTGGACCCTGCTGTCCTCCGTGGTCCGCTGCCTCTGCGCCCTGGACATCCGCAACCAGACGTATGTGGGGGAGGCAGGGCGAATGTGGGGCATGGGGAGCACCACGGGGGGTGGGGGGTGCAAAAAGTGCTTCTGGGGGGCTGGGGGTCTCTCTCTGGAAGGGCTTTGGGAGCAGCGCAGGGTTTGTGCGTTAGCTGATTCTGCCTTCTGCCTGCGTGAGAAGAGCGTGCTCCTTTGTGTTACCAGGTTTTTATGTCATGTGTCTCCGAGCCCCAGCTTGGCAAGCATCTGCAGGTGAGGGTGCTGCTCTGTGGGTGTTAAGCTACCTGGTGATGCTGATCCCGCTGGTACCTTGTTTCCTGTGACAACTCAGATAACAGCTATGGCAGGTTGAGGGAGCCCTTGCTGTGCTCCTAACACTCAGCCTTCTGTCATATATGCTTTTACCTGGGGCCGATGACATGGCCTGAGGCACAGTGTGTAGCCATGGCAGATGTGGCAGGAGGCAGGCTGTGTGTCCCCTGTAGTATCAGGAGTCTTTCTGAGTGGGATTTTCCTGCAGAGTGACCTGGGTCTGTGCTAGGCAGAGCCTGTGCTGGAGGCTGGTGGAACTCAACTACTGTCACTGCCTCCTGCAGCCCCAGGGACTGCCCAGGCTTGTCTGTGGTGGGGAGCTGCAGGGACTCCACTTACCTGTATAAATCTGTGGCTCGGGGGGTACTGGCAATAGCGATAAAGCCCCTTGTTTCTCAGAAGGATTTTGTGTCTTGCAGCTCATGGACCTGCTCCCTTTCTACAGCTGTGGCCCCTAGAGGGTAGCAGAGCACGGGTGGGAAGATGTCTTCCTGGGGGATGCAGCCTGTAGGCAGTCATGTCCTGTTGCCCTGTTCCTCAGTGCATCCAGTTCTCACCTCTTTTTGCATGCACACTTGCTTCTCACTTCACCAGTTCCCTACCTTTGCTCTCCCCCCTCTTCCTTACCTTCAGGCCAGACAGTGACAGTGGCTTTCAGTGCACCAGTGAACATGTTGCCCTGTTCTCCTCCCAGCTGGTGCCAAGTGCCTTCTGCTCCCACAGCGAGGATGGACTGGGCAGCATGCAGGTTTACTGCTTTTCCACTCAGCCATGCCTGTACTATGGGGCGTGTGATAACCTGTTTCCTGCTTTCCAACAGCCTCTACTACATCACACTCTTCACCTTCGTTGTGGCCCTTGCTCACTTCCTCTCAGAGGTCTTCATTTACCACACTGCAGCCTTGACAATGGGAATTATGGCACCCCTCATGGTAGCGAGTGAGTAGAGCTCTGCATCCTTCCCTCCTGCCCCCCAGCCTCCCTGGAGCAGTGCAGGTGAATATCTCATCTGTTCAGCTCTTTCTACGTGACTTAGACTGTATCTCCATCACAGGTTTCTCTATCCTGGGGATGTTGATCGGGCTGCAGTACCTGGAGGTAGAAGCGCAGTCACAAAACAAGAAGAAAAACTGAGACCAAGTGTCTTGTCCAGGTCAGCATTGGCTCCTGTCTTCACTGCCAGATTTTGACTGGAGCTCTGCTGAACTCCCCCAGGACACCAGTCCCACCAGCAGATCGATGTTGGACTCTGTCAATCATTCATTGCTGAGTTTTTTCATGTCCAGGCAACACTTTGACTGACCAGTGCCAACAATCAGGCCCCAGAGGAGTTCACGCCAAAGCTTGCTGGGGGCGTTTGGTGAGTGCCTCCCTGAGGGATGGCAGGGAACGTCTCTGGCATGCCCAGTGCACTAAGGACTGTGCTCCCCATGCACTTGTGGGGAGGAGGTGTAGAGCCACCTGGGATCCACTGACCATGTAGACGGGAAAGAGGGATAATGTGCTGCCCCTGGCACTGCTGTGTGACTTGCATGTGCATGTTCTACAGGGGCTGTTTCTAATAAATGACAGAAAACTGCAGGGCACTGCGTCTGTCTTTTCAGCTATCCAGGAGGGAGTAGAGGATGTACAGCCTTGGAACAGGCAGTTTCTACTCCATGTTGCAGGAAAGATCCTCTCTTTACAGCAAGATGGGAGTTTTTCCTTGACTCCTTCCAACAAAGCTCCAGGTCTGATTGATCTCTCTCCCTGTCACACACAGGTTGTAGTTCTTGCTTCTGCAGCATATAAGTGACAACAAACCCCATGCATCCATGAGCGAGGACTGAGCTATAGCTACAGCAAGCAGGAAAACAGAACAGGTTGCTTAGACCTAGATGAAATAATGCCCGCAACAGATGGGCAGTGCACTGAAGGCAGGATGGAACCAGAAGGAGCTGCCAGCTGGGAAGCCTGTGCAGAAGAAAGGGAAAGAGGAAAAGAACACAACAGTAGCAGCGGGCAAAAAAAGGATTATTCTGCAGTATAGTTCAGGCTATTAAACAAAAACCACCTGGAGACAGTTTCAAGCATTTAATATGAAATTGTCACCTTGCATTATACACTTAGTGTTTTTTAATATAAAATTTACATTTAAAAACCATTTTAGGCCCCAACTATCAAAGAAAGGACTTCTGGTTCAAACACTGCACATTTTCTCTTAAAAAAGTTTTGTTAAAAACCCTATGTTAGAGAAGGCCGTTTTTATCCATTCCATATTTGTGCTTTGTTTTTTGTTATTCCAAAATGGCACGTACATCATTGCATGATCTAAGTTTAAGAACACTTGATGTCTCCCACCAGGGGATGGATGCTGGAAAGGAAGGCAAAGGGATATACGGGTCTCTCTCCCTTTGTGAGTGCAAGATGAGCAGCAGCATACAGAGGGGCAGTGTCTACGAGACACAAATGCTGGTGAGAGGGCTTCAACCCCCACCCTTTCCTCCTGTTCTCTATTATAAGGGGGAAGTTCCCACACTACAGCACCTTTTTTGTTCCCATCATGCCCAAAACAACTCCCCAGGGCAACACAGCCAGCCCTGCCTGGTTGGCTCACTGTAGTACCCCACTGACTTCTCTGTAGTGTCAAAACCTGCAAAAGGCACTTTGTCAGTGAGGAGGAAGATGTGATCCTCACGCTGTTGTCCAACTGTCCTGTTGCTGGCATAGTGTTGAGCTGGGCTCAGGCTGTAGCTTCAACATCTGCCCCAGAACTAGACCTTGCCTCCAACAGGAGATCCATGGGTTCCTCTCAGTTACTCCTACTACATCAGAGCAACTTCAGTGAATTCTAAGGCGGATTATCCTTAGCCTGATACAAAAACTGCTCCTGGCAGCAGCAGCTGCACTGCTTTGCAGTGACTGGTGATGTGCTGAGGGCTCTATCATCACCCGTGCACCATGCAGAAGAGCACAGGCACTCTGAGGAATCCCTCAGAGGGATCACAACTCCCACAGGGTTACTCACAGAGTAAACATAGTCCAGCATCTGCATTCCAGGTCACACCTTCCCTGAGAGAAGAGACCACCTGCAAGGTGCCACCCTCACACGACCAGACTTCTCCAAGCATACGTGGTAGGGGCAGCAGGGGTTTCTCCCAACTTTTCCTCTTAGCACAGTCTCCAGAACAGCAAGATGCAGAGGTACAACCGACAAACGCAATTCCCTTCTCGTTTCACTCTAGGAGCAGTTCTCAGCAGCCCCCCACCAGAATTCAGGAGGATGGTGCAGGTAGCAAAGGTGGGAATGAGGGCAGGGGGGAGCCGAATCCTCTATCTCCCAGCTCTGCCACCCCTCTTTTTTACAGCTTTGATTCCTTGAGGACTACGGGAACAGTGCAGGCTTCTGGCATCACTTTCTGCAAGTCAGACAGAGGAAAAGAATATGGTTAGGATCCCACATGGCCAGACCTAGGCTTCAGAGACCAGCTGGCCAGAGGCTGGCTCATTCACAACTCCCTGTAAGCATGCAGGCATCAGATAATCACAGAACAGTTTGGGCTGGATGGAGCCCTTACAGATCATCCAGTCCAATCCCCCTTGTCACAGACAGGGACATCTTTTCACTAGGTCAGGTTGCCCAAAGCCCCATCCAATCTGACTTACATCCCCAAAGGCGAATCACCACCCTCAGGGAGCTCAACCCAACCTGGCTCCCTCCTCTGCCTCCAGAGGGTTTTAGTGCTCAGACAAGGGACACTGGGACACCAGGGCAGAGCAGCGATCCCACTTCCCTTAAGCTACTTGCTGCAGTCCTCATGATGTCCCTGTGATGTGAGGTTGACCTCAAAGTGGTGAAGCTGCAGGGGCAGTTCTCCGGGCAAGGGAAGAAACTGGGAACTCCTCCTGCATGCCGTGGAGAAGGGCAGTATCCGTGCAAGTGCCACAGAACCTCTATCCTGTGCACCCTCCGAATTTTATAGAAGGAGGCTCAGCACAGCAACTAGCTCCTATCTTCTCTGTCACATCAGAGGCATCAGAGGGCTTCTTCATCTCCCTGACAGGTTTCTGGTACTGCTCACCTTTGAATCTACACATCCCCATCTTACCCCCGTTCAGCACTGGCACCCTCTGCCCACTTTCTTCCCTGACCCCAACTTAGATTTATGGCTGGGATAATTCACAGAGTAATACCAGTAAAGCCTTCTCCAAAGTTCATTACTCATATCCTAAAAAAGCCATAAGAAATAAAACAGAAACCTCTCCAAGTTCTGACAGCTTATAGTGGGACACAACTGTCACTGAGTCAGAGCACAGCACACAGACTGGTAAGGGTAAATGTGGAGTCTCCCAGAGCCTGGACTTTGAGTTAACTCACTGTGGGGCAAAACAGATCTGAGGCAGGAGTCAGAGGTACATGAGAAAGGCTCCGTGCTGTTCAAGAGAAGTCCACGCAGCATGGAAGCAAGAGTTACAGAAGAGTTTCATTTTGAGTAGCCTCTTGCACAAACTGCAGCTGAAAAGGTTGTACAGAGGGCAGCAGCAATATTCCAAAGCAGAGGAGTGAGGTGAGGAGAGCTCCAAAGAAATGCCTGGAGGCAAAAGCAGTGCAGAAAAGCCTCCTACCAGCAGGAGGGGTTGCATGAAGTAGTGCCAGCAGTAGGAATAATGGGAAAGCTGCATTCAGGCTTGGGAAATCCCACTAGAATGAGTCAGAGCAGCATGCTGGCAGCCCTGAACAGGCTCCCCAAGCAGCTCTGGGATCTCTACGCTGCCTACCTGCAGTGGAGCTACAGGAACAGTGGTTTAGGAGATAGCCAGCCTGCAGGACTCCCCCGCCTTGGTAAGGGAAGGCTGCTGCTGCAGGTGGGAGTGCTACAAGAGGACCTGCAGTTGGCCTGCCCATGGCTTGGGGAGAAGAGAGCTTGCTACACAGTAAATACAGGAAGGGAGCATGGAAGTTTAAGCAGCAGGAGATGGCATGCACACTGTGCCTACTATGCAAGATTCCAGCAGGTTTTTGTTTTGTGGGTTTTGTTTGTTTTTACTGAGCTAGAACATGCTACAGCTTGCAAGGTATAGAGGTAGAATGCCTTCCCTGAGGCCCTAACCAGCCTCTAAATCACACTGTCCTTGAGATGAAAAGGAAACACACACGGGTATTCCACTGAGATTCATCACATGCATCTTTGCAACTAAAGAACCATCAATACAAGGTGCTTAGCCCTGAGCAAGTCTTGACCTATGCTATACGTGGCTGGAGGACACAGCAGAACTTCAGTCCTGTTTCAAACAAGTCTCTTCCTGTGGCTGTACCTCCAGAATGACCTGTGACCTCAAAACCATCTATACACATCAGTGCTCAGCTCTGCTGCTAGAGTAACACTCCAGATTACTTTTTTTAAATTTTATTACTATTCAAAAACTGGAAAAGAGTCAGAAAGCACTCTACTCCATGCTTTCTACTACCAAGAACAAGATCTTGACACACAAACAGAGTTAAGTTTATCTTCCCCTATATGAAACCACTACAAAGTGCCCTGAACACACCTTAATCAAATTTGCTATTTTCAACGAGATCTAGCAAAGTCCAGTGTATAGAAATAAAAGACAATCCTGCCTTTCTCTATAGGATGAGCAGAGGCTGTACACAGCATATACAGGACTCTGATATGTATCCCGAATCAACTGACAGCACTATGAAGCCTTAAGGCAGAATGTTGGAGTGACTTCAGATACACCTACAACAAAGGTAGTCCCTTTTTGAGCTCGTCATCATGCAAAAAGGGCATTTGATCCAAGTGACCTGAGATAAAGAAAGCTGACCCTGCTAACGCTCTGGGAACTGACAGAAACAGGAGGTTAGCTGCAACCACATTACAGCTTTTTTAATAGAGGACAAGGTGTTCACAGTGCCATTAGGCTAATTTAGATCCACTGCAAGTTCTATTAATTGCTTGTGAACACAAGGCAGGTCCTGCAGAAAGAAGGGAAAAACATCCTTGCAGTGTGGATGCAGTCACCAAAAGCTCTGACAGGTGGCTGCTTAGAGGCTGTGATCCCTGGGCAGAGAGTCAAGGCTGAAAAATGCTCGCTCTCTTCACTGAAGCTATGGCATGACACACTCCTCCCTGCAAAATGAACAGTTCAGCCAGATTCTCGTCTTTCCCTTTCATCACCAGGACACACTGCTAGGTGGAGATCTCTCTGTGTAAGAATTAACTTCTATATTTTTTCCCCTTGTGTCTTAACACCCTGGAAAACCAGGCTGTCTTGCAGTCTCATCCTGCACCAAAGCTGAACATCCAGTTTAAAGTTGTGACAGTTCTCCACCAGATCATTTCTCCACCAGGAAGACTCAAACCAACTAGGCCAATACTCAGGAGGTGGGAAGGATGGGTCCTGCACAGCTCCACAACTCTGCATCCTCTGCAAGCTCAAATCCAACTCTGGAAGCCTGTCCTCTCCTTGCAACAGCCACACTGCAGCATGCCTGAGCCTCACAATGTCTGTTTTGCAGTGGGGATATCAGCAGTAACACCGGCAGCTGTACCAGCGTAGGGCTGATAGCAGTGAAGGCAGTGACATAAGCTTCAGCCACCAAAAAAATTGCCAGTACACCACCACAGGCTCGCCCAGCTCACACACTCTCCAACACTCTGCTGTTATCTGTTAGCCCTGTTGGCTGTGGCCACGAAGTGATAGACGCATTTAATGAAAAGCAAAGGGCAGTAAGGTTAACCTGACAGGGCTGCCAGCCAGCACAAAGCAGAGCACAGTGAGTAATAAAGCACTGCACCCGAAGCAACAGCTGAGGAAATGCCAAGTGCAGCTGAGATTCACAGATCACCAAGCACAGAGCTTTACAATTTTCAGAGATTCATATACTAAAAGGCACCAACCCAATGACTTCCTTAGAAAACATTTTGTTGTCTTTTTTTTTTTTTTTAAATAAACTTCATGTAGTTGGCCACACACCCTGCTTGTGATGAGAGCCAACTCTTCTACAGAGCTTCTGGTATCACTTCCAGCCAAGAATCTGGGCAATAAAAGTATCAGAGGAAGGCCTACAAATACCTGCACTTCCTCTCCTCAGTAACTTATTGACACTTCAGTTTTTCATGTGCTCCAATGCCCAGCTCTGCTTTGCTGCACCTCTTCAAATGCCCCCATCTGATGCAAGTCTGGTGGGATCATTCAGGAAAGCTGAATTACCTTTCCTCTCAAACCTGCCCCCAGGAAGGCCAGCACTCAGCACTCTGTGGCTATTGCTGCTGACCCACTCGTGTCATTGGCTTGGTGCCTGTGCCACCCGTGAATGTTCAGACAGGCAGATTAGCGTGATTCTCCTACCTTTGTGTGTGAGCTAGTGAACAGGAATGGGAATTGATGGGGTTAGGGTTACAAGCTACAAGTCCATAATCCGTGATCTGACTGCTGCCCTGGAGTCTCTGTAACAACAGCCACAAGTCAGATCCCAGAAAAGAGGGAAGCGAGTAGGGAAGGAAATGAGGGGAGGGAAAAATCAAAGTAAGAGGGACAGGCAAAGAAAGAAACCCGTAAAAATCACCCAAGCATGTGTAGGGCAGGCATGCCAGGTAGCAAAGCTCCAGTACATGACCCCATCAGAGCTCTCCACAAAGGCAGCACACGGTGCCTAAGCCCAGCTGACTGAGGCACCCACGTTAATGCAGAACACCAGGGTCAGCCCTGTTTCAGGAGGTCAAGCACCCGGGGTTCTTTGTTAAACCTGAGAAATAACCAGGTGAGCTCAGCGATTCGGAAGCCACGTTTGGGGATGAGGAGTTGGGGGGGGCATCCATGACGACTTCCACAGAGCATGACTCCTTGGGGAGAAGAAGCTGCCAAGGAAGTTTTTGACTAACGGAGACCTATTACCTCACACACGTCCCTCTGGTTCTTACTGCAGTCAGTTCTGGAAGCCTTTAGGATTATACAAGTGACGCCTATGCTACCTTTTTCTCTGGTCTCAACACCCCCTCTCCAGCAGCAAGATCTTACAACTGTATTTTAGATTTTTAAAAAGAAGTGGTAAAAGCATACAATTCATCTGGTGAGAGAAGCGTCTGACAAAGGTAAAGGACCTTATTACTGCTAGGCATTACATGCACTGCTAAAGGACCTTGATATCTCACGGATTTCCACAAACATGCTTTGAATTAACAGGCAGTGTCACCAGCACTTCTCCCCATGGCCCTTGTTACCACAGGGCTTGTACAGAATGATTTAGCCTTAAAATTTATCTCCTGCTTCATCACTCTAATCGAGGGACACAGGCAGTTTGGTGTGCATCAAAACAGACTGCTCTTTACCCCAGCTCAGCTTAGCTAAGTGTCTTCCAGTTAACTCCACTCGTGCCAGGACTCCAGGAGAGCAGTAGTCTTCTAGCTCAGACCTGTAGGCCATGAGGCTCACCACTACTGAAATCAGCCCAAGCTGTCAGCCTCGGAGAAGAAAAATAGCAGGAATTCTTAAGTTATGGCAATGGGAGGGACTCCTTTACCCAAACTAGATCAACCACGCAGCTTTTTGTTTTGTCTACTCTAGAACTTTATGTGCAACCACCACCCAAGGCAGCATCAGCTCCCTCTACTTATCCTACCCTCTGTATATTTGCTCAGATAGCTTTGTAAAAATAAAACAAATTAAATTTAAAAGCATGTATTTTGTAATTGAAAATCCACCTTCCTGAGCAGCCAGTTGCAGCAGGGCTGCTTCTTGCACCTTCTGGTCTCTCCCCAGATTAGATTGGCTAGATTATCTGAAGGAAGGCAGCACTGTCGTCTGAAAAGGGCTGACTTGAGCAAGCAGGGAACAGAGCTTATGCACTTTGGTAGTCATGGTCATTGATGGCTTCACGAACATGGAGTGGATGGCTCTGCTAATGCCCTAGAAGAGGAGCCCAGAGCAGTAAGAAGTGCCCCAAGAAGCCACCCGTCCCCTCTCTTTCCCTATAGGGAGAATTTGAGAATATCCACTGCAGTTCATTCACTAGAGGTCCTCTCCCACATGCAAACAGCTGCATTTATGGCACAGCACGCCACAGGTACCCTGAATTCTAGTGCTCACACATGAACTAGCAGCCCTATCTATAGAACTGCACGAAGTGGGAGGAGGCAGGCTGCTCAAGCCCCAATTTGGGCTTTGCTACTCAGTTTCCTTGTGTCCCAAGCAACGAACTCCACTTTGTAGCTGAGGATAGGAAATGACAGGAACAATCTGCCCCTCTAAGGAGCTGGAAGAATGGTCACCCAGCTCTAAACAATGCGAAAGCACTGGAGGGCTCGGTGCATTATTAAAGAGAGGCCAGCACAGCACTGCCCCACATCTCTCCTAGCCACTACCAACATGTGTGAAGCCCTGCAAATTCCCACAGGACCGGAGCCTACAGAGACTGCATGACATTAAAGCAAGCAAATATGGGCCCCCAGCAGCTGGCAGAGCTGGGATTACAGCCACCTGTCTGAAAATGCCAGCAAGGAGCTTCCCTATAGGCTGGGCAAGTGGTGGGATAAGAAAAGAGAAGCACAGCTACAGCTGTACCTCAGAAAGGGACAGCCCCATTCCTAGAAGGGAGGGAGGTTGGGGGTTGTCCTGAGCTAACAGCAGGTGTGCAACAGGGATTGAAGGGGATTTACTCACTGTACGTTCACTTTCCACATTGGCCTGCTGTCTTCGGAGATCAGCCTTAATGAATGCTGGGACAGAGAGAGGAAGAGAAATGTAAAGGCAGTTCAGTTGCCACACAGACCCCAAATCAATATCCCCAGGATTCTAAGGGGCAGCAGAGGCCTCAGAGGAGAATGCATAATGAGAAGCAATTGAAACCACTCTCCCAGAGGAGGAAGACAATTCTGAAGCAGGCACAGACTCCTTACTGCAACATGCAGAAGGCACATCTTGGAGACCCCAGCCAGCAGCCAGGGCAAGAAGCCTCAGATCTTTTTTGTAGGCCAGATGCTTGAAAAAGCACAACAGCATTGCTATGGGGCTGCCACGTGGGTCCTGTCCTTTCCTGAAGGCACCACTACACACGCAAGCCCTTCAGTTCACATGCCAGGCTCAAGGGGAAGAGTCACAGCAGAACACTGAGAAATTTAATTACCTGTCATAATGGTCCCCAGGAGCAGGAAGGAACAAAGAAAGAGGTTTCCTGCCTTCGTCCCATAGCGATCCATGATCTGCCCTTGGCTGATGGTGAAGGCAATACCAAAGATCTACAAGGAAAGGCAGGGTCAAGCTGTACAGTTATCATAAAGCAGCCTGAACAGCTTCCCAGCTTCATCCTGTGGTTTCCCATAGGATCCTACTGGACAAAACGTCCACCATACAGCTAAATAAAAACATCATACGATGGGTGAGCAATTGGCTAATGGGCAGGGCCCAAAGGGTTATGGTAAATGGGGCTGCGTCAGGCTGGCGGGCGGTCACCAGTGGAGTCCCTCAAGGCTCCATTTTAGGGCTGGTACTTTTCAATATTTTTATAAACGATCTCGATGTAGGAATAGAAGGCATTTTGAGCAAGTTTGCTGATGACACCAAACTTGGAGGAGTTGTGGACTCGCATGAGGGTGGAAAGGCCTTGCAGAGGGATCTGGATAGGTTGGAGAGCTGGGCGATCACCAACCGCATGAAGTTCAATAAGAGCAAGTACCGGGTCCTGCACCTGGGACGGGGAAACCCTGGCTGCACGTACAGACTGGGTGATGAGATGCTGGAGAGCAGCCTAGAAGAGAGGGATCTGGGGGTCGTGGTAGACAGCAAGTTGAATATGAGCCGGCAGTGTGCCCTGGCAGCCAGGAGGGCCAACCGTGTCCTGGGGTGCATCAAGCACGGCATTGCTAGTAGGTCGAGGGAGGTGATTGTCCTGCTCTACTCTGCGCTGGTGAGGCCTCCCCTCGAGTACTGTGTGCAGTTCTGGGCACCACAGTATAAAAAGGACATGAAACTGTTGGAGAGTGTCCAGAGGAGGGCTACGAAGATGGTGAAAGGCCTGGAGGGGAAGACGTACGAGGAACGGCTGAGGGCACTGGGCCTGTTCAGCCTGGAGAAGAGGAGGCTGAGGGGAGACCTCATCGCAGTCTACAACTTCCTCGTAAGGGGGTGTCGAGAGGCAGGAGACCTTTTCTCCATTAACATCAGCGACAGGACCCGCGGGAACGGGGTTAAGCTGAGGCAGGGGAAATTTAGGCTTGACATCAGGAGGGGGTTCTTCACAGAGAGGGTGGTTGCACACTGGAACAGGCTCCCCAGGGAAGTGGTCACTGCACCGAGCCTGTCTGAATTTAAGAAGAGATTGGACTGTGCGCTTAGTCACATGGTCTGAACTTTTGGGTAGACCTGTGCGGTGTCAAGAGTTGGACTTGATGATCCTTAAGGGTCCCTTCCAACTCAGGATATTCTATGATTCTATGATCTCAGTATCTGAGCATAGGCCGACAGCTTGTCTGACCTCTACCTAGGCTAAATTTTAGTTATAAACACATCCAGGGGCACCTCCTCACAGCTAAGAGAAAGACAGGTGACCCTTAATGCTGGAATCCCATCTCTCACTGGAGAGGAGGCAGGTCCTGGGCTGTTAGCAGCGATGTTGGAAAAGGCAAGGATGACTGGTATCCTGATGGACATTCTCCTCAGCAGAAACAGAACAGAGAAATGCCACAAGGACTGTCATTGAAAAGCCACATCCTGATGCGCTTGGATTCATGGTTCAAGACAATAATCATGGACAAGAAACGGAGGTGAGAGATGGGAACAACAGTTTGATATATCTGGTTTTAAAGAGGGAAGAAAAGGAAAAAAAAAAAAACCACAGAACACCTACCTGTGCTGAGACATTAAGGAGCCCTGATGATGTTCCCTCTGATTCTGGGTATGTCAACTCTGCAGCAAACTCGAAGCCCAGGGGAAGGTACCCTGTCATGAAAAATCTGAAAAAGAACACACGGAAAAGGTGGCTCAGTAACTGCTAGGAAGAAGACCAAAGAGGCACAATGCAGCCCAAATGCCTGTTGGGATGCTTGACTGACTGCACGGGATGTTTTCCCTATTATTGCCATAGCCCATAGAACTGAGTCCCTCTTCATGGCATAGGTCCCCCCTCCTACCCACAAATACTTTTGCCCACAGCCTTGGGGCACAGCATCATCTACAGCACCCACGTCCCATTCACTTCCCAAACACTTTGCCTTGATTACCTGGGACAGTTAAGGCAGCTGCAGCTAAGCAGGCTGTGCTAATGTCCCTGAGTAACAAAACATGAGTGTGATGGGAAGCACAGATCTTTTTGTCCTTATCCCATGGGGGAGCACGCTATGGTTCTTCCCAACCCCTCCAGGATCGTGACTCCTGCCTCCCTGCCATATCCTATTAGCTTACACGCAGAGGAAAGCAGCCTGCACATGAACTTACCCCAGCACACCTGCAGTCACAAAGACCACCCAGAGGTGGCCTAGACTCAGAGTGAAAGTGTAGACTATCATTCCCACCAGAGACATGATATAGACCACTAGCGTTGTCTGCCTGCAAGGAAAAGCACGGTCAGGGTTTCATTTAATCAAATCCTACTATTCTTTTCACCCACAGATCTTGATATAGTTTGCAGCACACGGTAACAAAAAAAAAAGTTGCACAGCTTTCTCACATCCTTACCACAGACAGAGGAACTGGACTGCTACAGAGCTCAGCATGGTCTGCACAGACAGCAGGAGAAGCAAAAACAGGACCTAGGAGTTCTCATATCCCAACCTCACAGAGGGTTAGCTCTGCGTGGGGTCCAGGCATCACACCTATGAAGAAGCACCTATGAGGCAGCCAAGAAGCTCAGGTCCCCAGTCTGACAGGGGACAGCAGCCTGGTCAAAAGAGGGCTGACTGCAAGGCTCAAGGCAAGAATTACAGCTCACTGTGCTGTGCAGACCAAGTCCAAAGCAGGTGGGGCTTCCATAAGCAGGAGTCTCCAAGCCATGCAGGATTCAGTGCTAAAATACATGCTCAGCAGCATTGGCCTCCAAGAAGCACCTACAAAGCTTAATCTCTGCTAGCAGGGACAGTTGGGACACCTGGATAATATTTTACACCCACCCCAACTAGTTTTGGTCTCAGTGCAGAGGTCTCAGGTTAGTCCTATGAAATCTCACCCAATTTCCAAGCCTCGTGGCTCAGGCACTGTGTGCAGTTTGTAACTGATTCACACTCTTGACGGTTGCCCACATTTGCACTTCGTTCTTCATCTCCAGGCAAAGAGGATGAATGAGTTAGTGACCAGATGTGGTCAGGACCTTGTTTCACATTGATGCTGTGTCATTAGTCAAGCTGCAAGAAGGAAGTTCCCAGAACACACGATCCCTCACTAAGAACTAGAGGAGGCTGCCTCAGAGAAGCAAGCAGCTCTTGCAGGTTAAAGCACATGGTGCTTTCCACTGGAGTTGCAGAATTACAGGGAAAAAAAACAAACAGAGGAAGCTTTTCCATCTTGTCATGGATACTGCACCTACCACACGTTAGCTGGCTGAAGGAGACAACAAGCTTTCCTTGTTAACCTGTTTCCCCCGCTCATTAGGCTTCAGCAGTACAAAAGGAACTGACAAATACTTAAGGAAGGAACCAGACCCCAGGCTTGCATACTGTGGAAGTCACGCACCAGGAAGGACCCTGAATCTCTGCACTGAGCAGGTCCCTGCCTGCCACAGTCCCTAACTGGGACTTCAGCACCCTAACTGGGACTTGAGCAGACAGCCCCAATGCACCTCTTGCTGCAGGGAAGGGCCCCAAGCACCCAGGCAGACTTCTGCTAAATCGGACTTCAACAAGGCCACGCTCCCCTGAGTATAGCACTGATGACAAAAAAGGAGACTTCAGTGCTCGGCAGTCTACACAAGGCCCAGATTTTTGCATACGAGCAAAGGGCTTCACTGAGGCATAAGTAGATGGGGCACAGGGAATCAAAGGAATCCCCAGGGAAAGATAACATGGTGCTTGCTCAGGAAGTGGTCTTGTCACCACATTTGCTGGGCAGAGGACAAGGAAAATGCTCTGTGACCCTAGGGGCACCAGGGCATGGCAAATGCCTTGTTTTCCTTGATAAGCCTCTTATCACAGCCATAAATATCTCATGGGAGAGAGAAAAACGTGAAGAAGAAACAGACTCATGGAGGACATTTGCAAAGCATCCTGGTATTTGTAGCAATCTGTGCCCGTGGTGGCCCTACAGGGACTGAAAATCATCCTTGGCTGGGACAGGTACAGCCAGCCTCCCCCGAGAGGCTGCCCACTGAAGTGAGTGCACGGTGGAAGTTACACGCCCTGCTACATCACCTTAGGACAACCAGGATTAACCTCTCTCCGTGCCACAGGGGGTGAGAAGGAAGCTCAGGGCACCAACATGCAGCACCAGCTGGTTTTGCATTTCTGTGGCAAAGGGAAATCCATGAAGGAGCTGACACGCTGATCGCTTGGGTGGATCTATGCTGTCCTGACACTTACCTGCCCCGCAGCCACATTCCCCAGCCTTTTTAAGAGGTGGACTAGAGAGCTTGTACAAGGGACTGAGAGAAAAGAGAGATGCTGGGGAGGAAAGGCAACCAGGGTCAGAGCTAGCAGGACACAGGACTGAAATGGAGAGCACCACCTCTGCTGTTCAGCCAACTCCAGAGGAAGCTCTCGAGCAAGGAATAACCACAGCCCAGCTCAGCTGTGTCTCATGAGGTCACACGGACAAGGAAAGCCAAAGGAGCAGAACCAGATTCACAAGGGATCTGAGCTGCAGGAACACCGGAGGCTGTTTGAACAAGGGGCAGGCGGGCTCACAGCTCGCTGTACAGCTTTAGCTGCTCACTGGGATGTTCTGTGCAGCTCCAGTGCTCTCTGCTGCATGGGCTGGGATGACAGACAGCCTCTGCAGGTTTTACCATGGGGACAGGACATATTCCAGGCTGTACAAGACCCTAAGTAAAGGCTTTGTTGCCATACTCAGAAGGATCTCACTGTTGAAGACACTGAGGCATCAGATTCTGGAAATGGGAAGAATTGGAGAGTACTGGCTTGAGTTTTTTTTGCTGTTCTTTTTTTTTGTTTGTTTGTTTACCACCTCCTTCAGCATTTAGTTTTATAATACTTGTGACCTTCACACAAGAAAAGTGGCATGTTATGGTAAAGGCATGTTCACTACACAAGGATTAGCCTGGAGGCCACATGAACACTGCCCTTAAAAGTCAAAGAGAAGCACTGATTAATCCAGTCCCTAAGCCCCTGATTCTAAGCCAGGCTCCCCTGCAAACACCAAGGCATCCAAAGCAAACCAGCAGCCTCCAGGTGTCAGAATCCCATCTCTTTTCTCGGCCAGGAACCTGAAGGATGCACGGGGAGCCCTGTTTAACTCAACATCAGAACGTGTTCTTTTAAGGAGGTGCTCTGCTCTCAGCCAGACATCCACCAAAGGCAGCCCGTGCTCTGGGCCGGCTCACTCGTCACATCACTTACGCATTTGCATGGGCCAAATCTGTGCCTGGTAATTCCAAAATAAGAACAGTGCCGGGGCTGCTGCAGGGACTTGCCTGCCAAATAAAAGCAAGAATGCAAGGCCATTTGGTGCCTGAGCACAACAGATGGGGGAAGCCGGACTTAGCACAGCCTCACCCTTGCAAGGAACTGCTGATGGGACAGTGAAGATCAAACATCCACACAGTGCTCTGCAGCGTCTTGTGTTATTAGCCTCCCTCTGCTCCTCTCAATCACAGCTGGATCCCATTAATTTGCTCCCCTCTCTCTCTCCAAGCTGACTAAAAAAAGGACTTGACATCTTTCCTTCCTGATTTTCATGTGCTTACCATTTCATTCCTGACACTATTTGAGCAGCAGAGAGAAGGGGGAGGGTACCTACCTAGAACATCTGGCATCTTGACAGTTTTTGAAATAGACTTTTAAATGAGGCTAAATAAAGACTCTGTAGTATTCAGAAAAAAAATTTTGCTCATTCCACAGAAATCCCACTTAGTGGACTGCAGTGGAGAGCAAGTTCTTAGCAGTGTTTTTCCTCATCTAAGGCTAAATCTATCCTCAGATACCCTTACGAGTCTGTAGGATAAAATCCATGGGTGGCAGAGGCCTATTTTTCTGCACTCAGACAGCTCTGCCCGCCTACGTGGTCCCTCCAAGCAGGGACATTGGAACAAATCCCGGATTTTTTTTTTTCCTCCTGTGCTGCCAAATTGCAAGCCCCATCTCTGCCTCGTAAGCCACAGAGCTACTCAACATTTGTGCTACAGCCAAGCTCCATTTAGGGAGAGTCAGGAGGAGCATCCACCCCAGCAGTGCCAGCTGAGGCTACCTTGCCACTAGCCCCGGGCTGGAAAGAGCCAAGCCAGACCGCACAGTTCGCTAGTGCAGCTCACAACATCTGTGTTTCCATTTCCTCGGCCTGTCAAACGAGAAATAATCAATGGTACACCATCTAGAAACGGCAGCGAGCAACCTGCTGGTCTCTCTATTAGTCAGCTGCTCCTGCCCCCCAGCACCCCCAGGAGTCCTCGCGTACCATTCTTTCTTGTCACAGGAGCCCAGTTCCTGTCCTCTTTTGGCCTCTGTACTTGACAGCGAGGACCACAGGCTGCTTCAGAAGCTGCGAGCCCACAGCTTGCCAGCTTCACCCAACCTGCAAACAGCAGGGTACGCTGGCCAGATTTGCTTTCCCAACCCACCAGGCAGCAAATCCAGAATCATCCACCCACAACCCCAGCACCCTTTGCCCCTGCCCTGAATCCAGCAGCGCACACTTGCACAATGCCTCTGGGCACTGGATTCAATGCATCTTTCATTACACAGGACAAAGATGCACAGAAGCTGGTTTGTAAGGGCAGAGAAATGGTCTGGTACAGTCATTACTCCACTTGTGCCAAGAACTCTCTCATCCCTGGCAAAGGAGCTGCCAGCCCATCTCATCCTCTCCCTGTGCTTCCCTAGGGAGCACTAGAACCAGACCCTGTATGGTCCAGCACACACAAACACGCTCCTCTAAACTTCACTTTAGACTAACTGGATTTTCAAGACCTGTGTTTTTTTTTCCTACAAACCTCTCCCAGCGATTCATTACTTAGACCGCTGAGTTGCAGCTGCACTGGGTTTGCTACTTGTACAGAATGGGAGAAGAGCAGATTCACTAGGGGCACAAAGGCAAATAAGGGACTTACTTGTAGGTTTTGGTTCTGTCCAACCAGAGGCCAGAGATCAGAGCCCCAGCCATCCCCGACAGGACAAGGGTGAGTCCGATCCTGCCAGCATTCACCTCCTCCCCCTGTGGTAAGACACACACAAATGCAGGAGCCAAGTCACAGCCAACAACAAGCAAGGTGTGGAGAACCCGGACAGGAAGAGACACCAAAGTCCGTGTCCCACACACATCTCCTGTTAACATGCTAACCAGAAGCAGCGTTTGCAAGAACCCTTTTGGGCCTAGGCACCCTCTGAACCAGCCCAGCAAAAAGGTGAGCACTGGCCAACAGGCACTCTGCTGGCATCAGGATTGGGCCGGATCAGCCAGGGGGACCTGAAGAAAACACACCCTCATCACTTAGGGTGTAAAGGAGTTGTCTTTTCTAGAGCTCACCTGCTTTTTCACAAGGCGTTGTAAAGAACAGAAAGAACCAACACCCTCAAGCCAGCCCGCCAACCTGTGCCAGAGGCAGGCAGAAGTGCTGCAGTGCTGTATTTCCCACTCGGCAGCTAGCCCGGGTGGACAACGGCAGGCTGGAGAACAGCAAGCATCAGAGGGCCAAGAGAACTGGGTGCACTTACTGGGTAGTGATGGATCACCATGCGGTTCAGCAGAGTGGACAGGGAGTAGAAGCAACCTGTATTCAGACCTGAGGGGGGATAAAAACGCAGCACGTTCAGTTGGCTACTCTCCTGCTGGGTTGTGAAAGGGCAGCGACACCTTTGGGACAGTGTCCTCTAACATGGCAGCAGAGTATCAGGAGAGCCAGCTGGACTGGCTGGACAGAGGTTACTGGCAGCAACGCAGACCAAGGACAACTAGATCTCAGCATGCAGGAGGAAGCACCCTACAGTTTCAGGATGGCTCTTACCTGAAGAAGTAGAAAGGCTGTGCATGTTTCTAGTACTGAAAGGTCATGCAAGTCCTTCACAGGGTCTCAACCCACCCTGCATAGCCAGAGGCAGCTTCAGCAGTGGAGCTTTCTCCTCCCCCCAAAGTAAGACACTGGCAAAGCACCCACCTCAGCATCACACCTCTAAAAAGGGCCTGGGATTCAGGGAACACCAGTGCCATTGACCAGCGGGGTTTCCTTCCCAAAGAATCACCTGACACCATTCTCCCTGCTGACAGGCAGTGAAGAACAGCCTCCCAAAGCCAAGAGATACCCGGAGGCAAGTGGGAGCAGAGCTGATGGCGAAGCACAGACAGTACTTCCCCCAAGCACCTGGCGTTTCTGTCTGCATGGGAACAGGCTTATATTTTTTACAAGATATCACTGAAGCCTGAAAAAAAATAAAAAACAACTGTGAAAGTAATTGTCTTTCTGAAAGGGAAGTTAGATTAACTGTTACAGGCGTCAGCCACCTGGTGAAGGTTTCTCAGTATCACCCAAGGTGAGAATGGAAACCGTTGGGGGAGATACTGGTCAAGCCCCATCCAGACACTCCGTTTCAGCATTCAAGCAACTCTGAGCTCAATGCATTCCTGAAAGTCACAGAAAACAAGAATCCCCTCTTCCTCCCTGTGGAAATATCCACGTGGAATATCCACATGGGCACAGGAGCAGCAGCACTGCAACGGCTCCACTCTCACCTTGGCTGATACTGAGAAACCTTCCCCAGGTGGATGAGGTCTGTAACAGTCGACTCAACTTTCTTCTCAGAAAGTCATTTACATCTGCAGTTAGTTTCTCTTCAAAGCTTCAGTGATCCTGGTAGGGGGAGGGATGGGGACGCATTTCACCACCGCAGCTCACACATCTCTAGGCTCCAGAAGGTGGCATGGGTTTTAAAATTCTGGCTCAGACGTCTGCCATCCTGACAGCCCAGACACACGTCAAGTTCCCACTTCCTGCTTTTCCTCTTTCAGCCTCAGCTAAAAGCAGCAACATGGCACTACACGATACAGAAGTGCAGTCTAGCAGGCAGAGCTCTGACAAAGGGAACAAAATCCTGAGCTGCAGCTCCAGCTCCCCTACCCCTGAAGCCCTGTGCAATCCTGCTGTGCCCAGCCCACTCCTCCCCTGCGAGCCCACTGCCCTCCACAGCTCCTGTAGTGCTCCAAGGAGCCACCACATTGACAGCTGGAGGGGAGACCACGCTTCCTTCACACGCCCTCCTCAACAGCATTCAGCAGAGCTAACTCCACAGCTTCACGGGACAGAAGAGATAAAGAATCTTACGCAAGTAATCCCATAAGCCAATTGCCTGTAACAGGGGTCCCTGCTCCAAAAGCACCTCTCAGCACAGACCAGCACAGTTCCTCTGCCCGCTACTGCTTCACCTCAAAGCTGGGCATAAACATAGACCAGTCATGTGTGTGCTCCTGCTTCCCACCCAGCCAAGAGGACAGCAAGCTTGTGGGGACAGCCAGGGACAGCCAGACCCCGACAGCTGATGCTGTCAGGACGCCAGCTCTGTAGAGGCTGGATGATGTATGCGGCTTCCCAAAGAAGGGCCCCTTCGCCCAAGCTGGGTAGAAAGAGCTGCGGGGTTGGCAGCAACGCTTGGCACCAGAGTCAGACAAAATATTCTAAGAATCGAGACAATGTGCCCGATTTGCATTTGTGAAGGCTGGCAAATGAAGTGCGCCTTTCACATGTCACAGTTGCTCGGTGAAGTTTCTCTGTGAGTTGCAGCCAGCTGTTTGAATGCCTGTAAAACAGGCGAGGGATGTTTCCAGTGGCAGTGCCCAATTGCCCATGCAGACAAGGAAACCAGGTCTAGAAGCTAAGAAAAAGACATCTGAAGATCCAATCCCACCTGATTCATTGGTTAGTTACCATGGTTGCTTGTAATGTGCTGCGTAACAGCATTTGAGACCTCAGTGTCTCCTCTATTTTACAGAGGCCAAAAAGGGGAAGCTTATTGCCCAAGGCTCCAAAAGGAGCCCTTATTAAGTCCTGGACTAGAACTCAATTCTCCTGTAGGCGCTACGCTGCTTAGTTACATGCCAGACTACTGCTCTTCCTCCTCTTCACCTTCATCTTCCAGGACAATGGTTCCTTGTGCAGATCTCCTCAGCTGCCCTGCCTTCTCCTCACTGCCCCATCACCTTTCCAAAGTCTGATTCTTTGGAGCTGTCTCATCATTCCCACTTCACAAGCCTTCCCCAGGCTTTCCCACCCTTTTCCTGCTGTCTCTGTAGCTACACACAGCTTCAGTGCAAAGCCCAACCCAGTGAACTCAGAGTCCCTTAATGCCCACCCCACGTTATGCCTCAGCTTTACTGAAGCAATGCCAACAGTCTTTGGGAAAAGGCAGGCTGAGGGTTCCCTGAGAAACAGTTCACCCACACTACACAGATGCAGCGCCACCGATGTTTCCAGCACTGCAAATCTTCCCACAGGAAAGGAGTCGGCAGGTGCTGGTCATATCACTTTACCTCAGAGATCTGCAGCCCTGCTCTGACCTGGCATCGTGTGAGGGCCCCCGATCTTTCTACAGCCATGGGAGATGAACCAGCAGGCGATATCCCACTCTCACCCCTAACTCACACTATGTTAATATAAAAGCTACAAGAGGCTGCAGGTATCTGTGTTAAACAGTGAAGATGATTCAGTTGCACTCACTTGGCTGCAGCTGTCTTAAATCCTGTCCAACATAACTTTTGACTTGAGTAGGAAAAACCGTCCCCGTTTTAAAGCCAGACTAGTAAAGAAAAAAGGTTTCACTGCTTAGTTCCCTCTCTGAGTAGCAGTCACCTTATCTTCACTGCCAGCAGCCTGAAAGTCAAGTTGGAGACTGACAGGAGGCTGACATAGGGAGGAGCAGAATAAATGCACAGATGACTGGAAGGCAGACAGGATTATGACCCACTGAACGCTTTCCACATCATTTGTGACTGCCAGGAGGGAATTATCCCACGGAGATCAGATTCTAAACATGTTCTTCGTACTGAGAATCTGCCTCTCTCCTCCAGGGCCTGATTATCCCTATTAGAATTAATGCTTTCCCCTTTCTTTTCCCTGAAGCATGTGAATGAGCAGATGCCACAATCCAGCTTTTATAGCCAGTCTGCCAATGACAGTTTTTCGTATCTCCACTTTTCTACTTTCTCAGAGGTCATCAGGCACTAGGGAGGGAGAGTGGGGAGCAGCTGCAACGCAAACCAGCGGAGCCCAAGGGTGGTCTGAGGGGCAATTCTAGAAGCCTACTGCTAGGGAGGAGAAGAGAGAAGGGAGAAGAGATTTCAGCAGGTCCAAAGCCCATCAGTACTCCCAGAAGGTACAAAGCCACCATGCTCTCTCCAACCTGACTTATCACTCAAAGTCCTTTAGGCACAGCTGCTAGGGGAACCACAGAAGTTCAACAACTATTTATCTTTCCTCCTGAGGAGCTTCCGCAGCAAGCAGGTGGGAAATGGGGACAGACCTCTCCTCAGAACAGCTGCCTAAAGTATATCCTATCCTATCATACAGGTGTAGTTTGCAGTGGCCTCCTCTGTCTCTGCTAAAGACAAGAATGCTTCTCCATGTGACAATTCAGCATCAGGAACAGATTCAACACACCAAACTCCCCTCAGAGAAATAGGGCAACACCGCTGAAGGGAAGAAGCAAACCCAATGTGGAAGAACAGATGGCAGAAGTACGTGGTCTCCAATCCCCCCTTTCATTTGCTTTGTAGGGATTTGCAAAGGGGCTGGTGCAGCCTGCACACCTACATGCTCCACATCACCTCTGCTGGGAGGCCTGCCAGCACACACTTTTCTTCGGAAGTAACTTGCTATCAGTGCGGCAAATCGCACTCAGACACAGCTCCATATCTTTCTTAGGTGAGCATTTAGATTAGTCAAGTTATTAACCAACTAGGGGAAAAAAAAAAAGGATTATGGAAATCCCCTGAACAGGAAGTGGTCAGAGGCTGGGAAAAAAATATATATATCTAGTGGAACACATTGACCTCTGCCCTCTAGGTATTTCCTTGGAACCACTGCTGGAGGGAGCTAGAAGGACCCCGGTCTGTGGCAGCACAGCTATCCTTACATTCCCATACCACAGCTCAGGCCAGTTACTGCCCTGGCACAGCACAGAGAAGGAGGGGGAAGCTAAGCACGTCCAGCAGTGATGGCTGCCCAGAACAGCCAGACCTTACCGTACGTGACCATAAGCAGCACAAAGCTGGTGTTGCGGAGCAGACGAAGGATTGATTGCACGTAGGAATATTCCACTGTCGGTCGCGACTGGATCAAGGCCTGAGCTTGGCTCGGAGGGTATGGGGGCTTCTCCTTGAAGACTGAAACCAGACACAAGGCAGACCTGTTTGTAACAGTGTAACTGGGGAGCCCGGGCACACGCTGAGGTTTGAGCTGTTCATGGGACAGCACAGGGGCTAGTAAAAGTGTATAAAATACATCAGCATCCTGAAGCTTTGATCTCTGTGCACGAAGTTAACCAGGAACAGGAGAAGACAGTCTCCCCAGTAACAGCTCCTGCCAGGGGGGAAACCTTCAGGCCTGACCCTTCTCAGTCTGGGCGTGCTGTCTGCTGTCTCTAACTCGCACTAAAGCGGCACCCAGGAATCCCAGTTGCAGGGGATCCACTGCTGTATTAGGGGCAGCACAGTCACTGTTGTACTTTGTCTATTCCCCACCTGTGAATCATTAAAGTCTACATCTGACTCAATGATCAGGCAACATAAACAAGCTGGCAAGAGGAGTCCACAAAGTCTACTGCCTGTAATGCTTTCTTCACCATGCTCGTAGCTGGTTACCTTTTTTCCCCCTCCTGGGAACAGCATGTTCTTGTGAGGCAAGATAATCTACCTCCTCCTCCATACCCTTAAGATGTAATCAGCCCCAAGAACCCTGTCTGCAGGCAAGAAGGATGAGGACCTTGCAGTATTTCTAAGACTGGTTTTTAAAGAACTTATACAGAGAGTTTTATTGTGAGCAATCAAAGGCTGAAATGAACAGTTTGGCAGGCTCACTCACAACCTCACGGGGCCCCTCACACTCAGGCTGATCTCAGTTCCACTTGGTTTCACACACACGCTTCCCACCTCCTTACCTATGACGACCAGGATGAAGAGGGCTGTTGCCACGCCTGCTGTCATGAAGAACATGATGCTTATGTGGTAGGCCAGCTTCTCCACATTTTCCACATTAGGAACCAGCACAGGAGGGACCAGAAAGCCCAGAGCAATGCCAAGCTGAGCAGGACAGAGAGAGAGGGGACACAGGTGTGACTTGGAACCGCAACATCGCCACGAGCTCAGAGCTCACCCCTTTGACGCAATACTCCCGCACACAGTAAGACCTCAACTTGGCCTCCTCCAGCTTCACCTACGAGGAGAAAATCCCCTTCACCACCTAATAATTGAAAGATAAAAGCCAGCTACCCACAGGAACTAGGCCACAAGAGGTCCCCCCCCACTGAACTTAGTACTATAAGGATATTCAAGGCACGGTTTTAGAGCAGAACTGAGTAGGATTAATACCTGCCTCCACCAAAGTGGAGTTCTTGCTTCCCCTGTCCTCCCACACCCACACTTTGCCCTGCACACACACATCCCGCTCCTTATCTTGTGCCTATGCTGGTGCTGACCTGATCACCTGCTCAGCTGACTTGGCGCATGAAAAACAGCAGAAAACAACACCATCAAAAAACACCACAGTTCCCTACTGGGTTAATGAATTGAACCTATTTGCCTTCAGGCCAGACAAGCACAAGGGGTGACGAAAGGCAGAACCCTGCCCACTCGTGATGAGTAAGGTATCAATCTGCCTCGGCCATTTTATGACGCTGATTCTGATGGAGCTCCCTCCCGAGACAAGGCTCACCCTGCTACCACTCACGCCTTTCCCACTGCACCAGGAGAACCTAGACAAAGACAAAAATTGAGAGCGAAGGAAGTGCTGACAGCACGTATCATAAATGTCGAGGTTGCGTGATGGGGCTTGGCAACTGCCCAGCTGAAACGCTTGGCTCTGAAGGGCTGCAAGAAGACACCCTGCAGCTGTGGCCTCTGCTGTGCTAAAAGCCCCACACGTCCAGCTGAGGAGCTCCTGCCACGACAGCACACGCTTCGGTGAGGACACTGGGGGTCTTCACTCAACAGCTGTTTCCTCCAGGAGAGCAGCAAGGAGCTGTGGCAGCGCAGATTTTGCCACGACGACAAGCAGCGCTAAATGGCACACACCTTCAGTGCCAGCCCTCAAAAGAGGAGAAATAGCTGCTTTGATGCCTGGGAGCACTCTCTTCATAAAGTTGAAGCCAAAGAGCAACATTTGGAGTACTCTAAAGACAAGAGGAGGCATACAAAAGCTCCCCCTCTGCCTTTTTTCCCCCCCCTCCCCTGTGTTTGTTTCCCTTTAAAGCCATGTTACAATCACCATCTAGTTCCCAAGGAGTGTATTTACCTCCTCCTCTGGCCCTCCTCAGCACTTGCAAGCTCTCAGACATCAGGAAAAGAGCCATACACGAGCTCAGCTCCTGCTTGCTCTCAGAGAGGTTCTGCACACTTAGCCCTGTACAGGGCAAACACATTTTTTTGTTTAGTAACACTTTTTCTCTCACATTTCCTGGTTTCATCCGACATTTGCTGTTGCAGACAGTAACAAGGCACACACAAGAGCCTGTAACAGATGCAAGGACTGAGAAGACGCACACAAAAAGAGACAGCAGGTGGCCATGCAGCCATCCTCATCCCTGCTTGAAACAAAGATTTTCAATCTCCTTTGCAGGCTGTACCATTAGCTGGGAGGTAGAAAAGCACTCGCATTACTGGCACAGTGCTAGCTGAGCCAATACAGACCAGCAGTACAAAAAAAAATTACTCATGCTACACCAGTGCAGCCTCTCTACAGCCACTGCCCTCGTCCTCATGCTGACAGGAGGTAATATGCAAAGCATGGAAACCAGGACATATTCAAACTAAGCCCGTTGCATGTACCGTTTCCTCATGGGAAACACCAGATAGGAATCCATTAGCAAAATCAAGACCTGTTGCCCCACAGTAATGCTGCCCAACAGAAGGATCCGGTCAGCAATGTCTTCAGAGTCTCTGGAGAGGGTCAGTTCACGTAACTGGTCTTACTCTACAGGCAAGGAAAGCAAGGATCAAGAAAAGCGAGGACTGTGGTGCCCACGTCACTGCCAAGCATGGCAGAACAGAGCAGAACAACCCTGAGCCCTGTCCCAAACTCAGGCAGGTCTCCTGCCTTGCCCTCTAGCAAAAACTCCCTGCACTTTCTGCATGCTTTTGCCATCACACCTCCATGTTTCGGGGACGATGACAGACTCATTTTGGGAGAGCCACTGTACCAGCCAGGACACAAGGTCACAGAACAAACACATCCCAGGTGCCACAACTGCTGGCTGGGACAAAAATGGGCTTGTGCACTCTAGCAAACTCCCCACAAGCCCTCCTCCTCCTCCATCCAGCTGGTGGATCTTTGAGGTGGGGAGAACGCTTATAGATCAAACAGAGCTGTCTTCTAGACTCAGAGACAGCATTTAGCTTAAAGACATGTAACTTTCAACAGCATCTGACCAAACTTTGTGTCAAACTGTGCCCTCCTCCACTGGGAGGCTGCAATAGCTGAGGTCAGGATTGCAGCAGACGTCTCTGCTGAGTTCGTTCCCAGCACCGGGGCATCCCAGGACCTGGTGGGAAGAGTCACCAAGAGACTACAAATGTGCCACGCCAGTACAGGCCATTTTCAGCAGCGAGAACATTCAGGGGTTCATTAAGCACAGTGAAGCGAAATGTAAACTGGGATGTCCCCAGATAATAAGCCAAGGACTGGAGGAGTTTGAGACAAGTTCAGATACCACCAGTAGCAAAGGCAAGCCTTCCCAACACCCACGCAGCACAGGCAGCCTCCGACACAGGACTGAACTTGCCAGAGCTCAGCTTTGTCCAGACACAGCCTGTCCCCTGGCCGTTACAGCTGCTCAGGGCTGCTCTCCCAACCCACGCTGGCTGCTGATATGGGAGACTCGCTGACTACCCATGAGCTTGACCATCAGTTGGCTTAGGGGCTTCAAGCCCCAATCTTTGTTAAATTGCACGCTTCCCTGTTCTCTGTACAAGGCAATCAAGCCTGTAGCTTCACAGAAAAGGCACTTACACTGAAGCCAGAGCACATCCAGAGGGCAGAAGCCTGTTTGTCTCTGCAGCAAGTTTATTTTGGCCAGAGTGCAGTCCTGCTGCTCCACCCTGGGCTTCTCAGCGTTCCCTGAAGTCCAAGCTTCAAGGAAACGACTCTCAACACTGCTCCTTTCCAGAGGAGACTGGAGCCCTCCCAGCCCTCACCTACCGGGTTCCACGTGGGTTTCTCCACCTTTTACCAAGTGAGGTCTATAAATTGCTTCCTGGAAACTGCTGCCTTGCCTTACTGCCCTTTCATTCCTGGAAGAACCAGGCTGGATTCCTGCGCTAGCTGCTGCTGCAACAATCACATGATGCTCACATGAGTTGCTGACCCACGGCAAAACATGCACAGGAAGAAGAGAGGTTTCTCTGGGGCCACAGTCAAGATTCACTCTTTTCAGGTCTCCCTCTATCCTCTTCTACCTGAAAAAGGATATTGAGAATCTGTTCTGCACAGCACTTGTAAATCCATTTCTGAGAAGTCCTATAGCCACCACCTATCAAAAAGGGCTTACTCAGCTCTCCTGGATACTTCTGTTGGCTTTTCAGAAGACCTGAACAATTTTTCCTAACCACGAAAGGATGCTTGTCCTCACTGTTCCCCTTCCAGATAAGGTAACGCTTGTCCACTTGGTGTTTCTTAAACCTGTGAAAAAATAGAAGGTAGAGGGGACAAAAAATGCCAGCATAGCACTAGGAAACATTTTATATTTCAGGGTCACTGACATTATTAATCCTATGAAGAGGAGATCCCATGACTTGGCTAAAACTGAAGATTTCCCAGGGGATACCCTGGATTATTCATTGCACTTTTAGCAACAAAGACAAGTTCTCAACATCATGATGAGTATTACACCACACCTACTTCACCTTCCACAGAAATTTTCAGTTTGGTTCTCAGCAGGCCAGTACCCCTGTTACCACCAACCCAACAGGCAACAGCGTAACCCATCAGCAAGAAAATTTAAACATTCCTTCACGGCAGAGAAACAATTTTTCTCCCTTCTCCACAGCTCCCACATCAGGTCTGGGAAACCAAAGCTGGCTCTGTGACGCTCTGTGCTACCCCTCTCAGAGCCATCAGGGCTCATAGTGCAGTCCCTCTGCCCAGGACAAACTAGCATCTCCAACCTTTGTGCAAGGTCTCCAAGACCTATACAAATAGGGTCTCACTCCCAAAATTCAGCATTTCCTTAGTCTTACAACATGAGAGCATCCCCACACCCATAAAATGCGCAGCACTGTCCTGATCCTCATGAATCTCCCTGCAGGAAGCAGCCCGCTGGCACTTCGTTTTATGGCTTTGGGGTGATTTAAACAGAATAACAGGGAAGTCTACAACCACAGCAGAGTCCAAAGGCTGAGAAACAAACAGTGGAAAGAATCTATTTCCTACCTGAATTTTATCAAGCTGCAGTCCTAACACTGACTTCATATTCAACCATCCACCAAAACAGTTGATAAAATTGAGAGCAAGTGGCAAGTACGATGGTATATATGTACCCAAGGTCTTGAAACGGACAATGGGATGTCTGATTTATTTGATTGTATACAAAGAGTCTGCCAAAGAATGATAATCAGTGCAGATTCAGCATAGAAACTGTAAATGAACGATCGATGCAGGAGCGGGTCTCCACCTTAAAGAAAACTAAGAGTCAGCAACAGGAATACAGAAGCCCAATAAAATCCCCAAGCAAGCAGGAACATTGACAGAAGAGACCACCACACCAGGAAGGTCAATTAAAGTGTTAAAAGGCAGAAAGAGACATGCTGCAAAGGCAAAAAAAAAAAATACAACACAGAGAAATTGTGACAATGCCCTTGCAGGCTATGTAAGTGTCATGAGAGGGATGATGCAGAGGCTGCGTTTTTAGGTTCCATGAAAACCCTCTTGTGAAGACAGCCTCTAAGAGGCACAATTCATGATTCAGGCCTAGGGCAGCACAGCGTGCCCACAACCAATATTAGCAGACGGTTCTGCACTGCACTCACATTCAGCTTCCTTGCAGCCACGAGCTGGGGGGTGGAAACAGCTCCAAACCACCACGGCAATTTTAACTTGCAAGAGGGAACTGTCTAGAAGGAAAGCTTCTTGAAAGGCAATTCTAAAGACAAAGGAACTAACCGCTTGCAGGTGGCATTGAGACTGCACAGAGACACTGAGACACCACATCAGGGGCTCAGAGTAAGCGTACAGAACGTTATCAACACTTCTAGAACAGAAGAAATAAAAGCAATCACGGTTAAAGAGCAAAGAAGGAAAAAAAAAAAAAACACCACACACCTCAAAAGCTGTGCTTCATTTCTTCAAGCAAGAAAAAGAGGAGACAGCAAGCTGGACCAAACTAAAGTCAAACCATAATTAGGCCAAAAAAGACTGAGGAACAGCTTGACAAACTAATTAAAAACTTCATACGCTGCACAATCAGGAAGCCTGCCAGGAAGTCTGGACAGCCAAAAGATGATCACCATGGAAGGAAAACATCTGAGACAGGGAGAACTAGATGAACTCTTGCATCAGCACTCACTACGTGATTTTTTGGGGAAGCTTCCACCTCGATAGAACCTCTTAATATGGCAAAAAGTCTGAAGTGCTATCAGTGGTAGGCTTTATTCAGTTTATTGCAGTTTGTTCTATGAGGTGTCAGGACCAGATGGGATTCATCCAAACATTGAGAAGAACGAGACAACAGAAAACCCACGCTACTCACACACAAACACACCAAACCGTTAGCTCTGGTCCCTTACCAAAACACCCAAATCAGGAATGCGGGAAGGCACTTTCCCAAACTGAGACTTTTTTTGGGTTAGTGAAAACAGAGCGGATCCTCCTCTCTCTTTTCCATAGCACTTACCAGGGACCACTGACTGCCCCAGAGCTGCCTGACCTAGGCCAGATGCTCCCATGTCCTCATGTACTGCACCTTTCCAAAGAATTGCTTCATGGTGAAGAAAATAACCAAGGGCTTCACCTGCTTTCAGCAAAGAGAGCTTGTTGCCTTTGTCAACACACCACTGGAGCTGTTCTACCCTTCTAATCCTCGACATCCACAGCGACCAAGGAGATGAGGAATCCTCTACAAAGCCAAGAGCAGTACCATGCTTGGAAGAAAACAAGTGACACTTGAATCATTTTAAGGAGTCCAGCAAGAGATGAGACCAGGTCAGGATGCTGCAAAACCCACATTAGTGATCTTCTGGTACCAACCAGTGCAGAGGTGCAGAATGTAACTGGTAGTGGCAAAGGGACACGTGTTTAACTGGCAAGAGGAGGAAGAAGCAGCACAGTCTGTTGGATCTGGACACCACATCTCGTTATGGCAGGAGAACCCTTAGGAAAGTGAACAGAAGGGCTCCCCTTCCTGTACATTGCTCTCACACATCTGGGAGGGGGACTTTGACCCCCGCTCGGTACAGACACCGGACAGTTCTGCCAAGGCAATAAAATACATGGGACCAGGATCTTCACTACATTCACTCACCCTGGGAACCCCTCAGAAGAGGCACGTGTTCCAAAGTCCTGGGCACCACAGCTTCTCCTGTTACTCACGTCCATGTGTCACAGCTCTGCCCTGTAGCATTTCCTCCTTTCTTAACTGCAGGTGTCTCCCATGCTGTAACCACGATATTTCTCCTTTGCGATAAGGGAATTACAGGGTCATAACCTGCAGAGAGCAGACAGCCACCCCCTTCCACACCCTGTGACTCCTACTGCACACCAGCTTCCCAGCCCCTTGCTAATAGCACAGGTCCCAGCTGCCTTTGTGCAAAAGGGCTACAGTAGAACCAAACATACATGGCAAAAGATCTGTGCAAAGCAGCAGCTGCCACTTCCTACCCAGTATATTTTTATTTGCATTGCTGCCCAGAATATGCTTCTTCCATGGATTTCAGTATTTCTGTCAGTGGCATAAGGGCCCACTGAAATCAATGTACTTAAATGTTTGCATACCACCGTTTAGTCACCTTTTCTGCAGTGTTTTAAGAAGCAGAAAGGACCCAAGTGGCGAGAGGAAAAAATGTAATCCAGCCCTCACGAAGAGATAAGATAGAGCTTAGGCTTTTTTTTAAATCCATTCACACTGATATGAGAGAGAAGTTATTTCTTCAAACTGCACTTGCACAACCAAAGCTCTTCCGGAAGCAAAGTAAACTCCTTCCTCATTGTACTTCTTCTGTGGCATCATCTCCTCATACCGTTTAACGCGATACAATGCCAGATAACGAAGACCACTTCTCCAGGCAAATCATTTGGGGCCTCTCAGCACTGAACACACCTTCGCCCGGTTTACTGGGGAAGAAATGCAACGCAGCAAAACAGCAGCAGCAGATAAGAGACAGTAAAGCAGAAGAGGGGTTTGGGCTCCAACAGCAACCTCAGCAGCTGCTGAAGTACTCAGCCGGGATGACACTTGGGTCAAGGACCTATTACAGTCACATAACAGAGCCAGCCTCCAGGGATCCTGCAGGGCAAGTACTTAGGGTGCCATAGGGCAGCCCCTCCCAGCAAAAACACTGCTGTCATTCATTTAACTCCCATGCTAGTTCAACTCAGCAAAACCCAAAAGTTGTCCCCTTCTGTGAGGGAAAAGGGTGTGCTGCTTTTGGCGTGTGGCTGGGGAGGGAGCACCAGATGAAATGAGCAGAAAGATAATTTCAGGTTCCTGTGCCCTTTATAGAAGCTCAGGCATTCCTGGGATAGCCACGTCGCTGTTTGGTCAGCACATTGAGCCACATCCAGGATCTCGGGGAGCTGCCCACATAGTGCTCCTTGTGATCCCCATGGCCAAATCCACCCTGCCCTTCTTTGCAGGAAGGGAAAGGAGCCAGGGCGGGAAAATATCACCTCTAACTATTGCCACTACTGACTCCTCAGTAAAATCTTCTCTGTCCTAAGAGCTAAAACCCCAGGAGACGTAGGGCCAGACTACGGAGGCATGTGAGGCTGACTACCCCCATCCCTATTTCTAATGGGGATCAGATCTCATCAGAAGATATGATCAGGGAGGGAAGAGCAAATGAGCTCTAAAAAGAAGTCTGCTTGAAGAGATGAATCCCACTGGACATGCTCCATTTCCACAACGCTTCTTGGACTTTCAGAGGCTGCCTTACCTGAAGGGCAAACAGCACAGAAGAGGGTTAGCGAGGAGACAAACAGCACAAAAGCAATGGCCACTCAGATGTCGCAGACCTGATTGCTCCCAGACACTCACCCCACACCACCTCCTGCAGATTCTTTCCCTCATTTCAAAACACAAGAAAAGAACCTACCAGAAGAGAGAGAACATTTCATTCATGCTTTATCATCCGCTTTACCTACTTCAAAAGCCATCACCTCATTACTGCTACACTAACGCTCCCAGCACTATGCAGATAGCACCTCAAATCTCCGCCTCAGGCTGTTTCTTTAACAGAAGTCCTAAATCACCTAAGTCACAGAGGCATCCCAGCTCCATCTGAACAAGGACAGACCCCACCCGGAGATTAGTAAGCTGTTGCATCATTTTTCCCCCCCCACAGGCAGAGACAAGCATAAAATTGAAGTTTCCTTTCCTCCTAGTCTATCAACAACTTCTATCAACTCCTGCTAAAACATGAAGCATCAAAATTACAGCAGAAAAATCATCCAACAGCCTGAATCCTTACCCCAAGTCCCTCAGAATGGAGAGAACCAGGGAGAAGTTTGTTTTAATCAAAATCAACACAAACAAAAAAAAAAAAAGTGCTGGTGGCAGAGCAATACAAAGTCACAAACACAAATGTCTTTCATTGCTCCAGTAGAACACAGTTAACACAGTGCTCTTAACACCAAGAAACCTGAACAAGCATTGCCCAAGCATGGCAGTCCAGTACATGCCACAGGAACTGATGCAGAGAGCTGAAGAATTCCAGGACCTGTCCAGCTGGCTCCAGCTCATATATCTCAAATAGTCACAAGAATTCACCTCATTACTTAAACATCCCCACCACAGCAGAGATTAGTGCCATCAGGCCACAGCACCATGCTTCCTCACCC
The DNA here is from genome assembly GCF_047663525.1 of Anas platyrhynchos. NCBI lineage: Eukaryota > Metazoa > Chordata > Aves > Anseriformes > Anatidae > Anas > Anas platyrhynchos. The sequence goes on from NC_092591.1 coordinate 24,030,668, forward strand.
CCAAAAGGCAGCAAAGCAATTATTTTAAAGAAAGGGACAAGGCCAGCTGCTCCAGCTAACCCACGCTCCTGCAAATGCTAGCATCTCAGAAGAGTATTTTTCACCTGCAGTCTTACTACCAGACAAAAATGACGGGACAATCTCCCTCTGAGGTGGAACTCAGAAGCCCATCTGCTGGAAACAGCACAGCCCTGATGCATACCACTCCCTCCCACCCAACCTTTGTGCACAGGACTAATGCAGATGTCCAGCACCACATTCCTCCACAGGTGACACTGATGATGATGTAGAAGACCCACCACCACTCACAGCTGCATTTCTGATGCTTATCAGTCAAATTCCTCACAAATTAAAACACAGCTGAAAGGCATCACTTCTATTTCCTTATCCTAGAACTTCGGCCTGAAGAAAGATGCCAATGTAGATTTTCTTGGTCTTTTAAATCAATAAGCTGATAGTAATATTTTAATGACATTAACGATCTCGTGTCAAAGTATCCAATTTACAAGTAAATCCCATTCTATACCAACCCATATACGAACTTGCAGGGACAAGGAAAAAGAATACAACAACTCGTGCATTTCTCTGTTAAAATAGGAAGAAGTACAATGTAATGTATACGAGAAATGGGTAAATAAAGAGACTGTGAGAGTGCTCTGTCTAATTCTTCTTTGCACTGTGATACCACAGCCAACGCACCATGACCAGAAAAGCGTGAGGAGAATCTGATATTATCTAAGAGGATTTTTATTTATTTTTTTTAAAGATATTTAACACACCACCTGGCATTTCAATAATTTACTATTGAGAGCTGAGCTTGAACCTGAAGGTTACTGTCACACAGCAAGCAGTCTCTGTGTCCTGAGCAGACATCAGCCCAGCAGTCACGGATGAGCAGAGCAGCAGAGCTCCCCTCAGGACAGCACTGCTGAGTGCAGTTTAAGGTGGACAGGACCATAAAGATGCAGGTGTATCAAACAAAGAGGCAGTCAAACTGCTCTGCTCACCCATGTAGCTGCTGGTACTTCTGCCAGATAGGGATCTTAGTGCTTGGCACTTGATAAATAACCATGTCAGAGATGTCTACCTTGAGGATCTTTAACTTGGACTGTAATGAAGTAACACGGCTCTGAAAAGAAAACCACACAGTTGTAAGTGAATGACCAGAGGGAATAATTTGCCATACTGAAATTACAAACCCACCATATTGTGCCCTTCACTGTCACTCCCTAAAACATACTCTTTAACTACAGACTCAGAAAAAAAAAGGAAGCTTCTATTTCTTCCCCCTGGTCAACCTCAGCAAAATAGCTACTTTTAACTCACCGTAATTATGCACATCAGGACCCTTGATTAAGGGAATGAAATGAATAGGTCTTTGCTATGGAGTACACGCTGCCTTTAGTCATTGCCATTTCTTGTCTCCCTGATTCTCTAAAACGAAAGTCTGGGCTTACAAAGCAAGGGTTATGTACTGACCCGTGGCCTAACTGCAATGTCAGTTCAACCCCCAGAGCAGTGTGGAGAACCAAACGTCTAACCAAAGTTTGCCTTTCACAATTGTTAGACTAACCCACCCCTTTCAGGGAGATGAAGATACTACCTACGCACATAGCACGGGCTGAACACCTCATTGTTTGGATTTCTTATGCACACTATTGAGTAATTCCACCTGAATAAAAAAAAGGAAAAGTCTGACAGTGAAATGCTCAGTTACTTATTTACTCCTAAATCAGCAGTGTTCATGCCAAGTTAAATGCCTTCCACTCTAAAGATTCATTTAAAACACATAAAAAACAGCCCACTAGCTTGGGTGGTAAGAGGAAAGTGAAAGAGGAAAGTTTAGATTCACTCAGAGAAAGGTGAGCATGATTTCTCTTTCCAAAAGCTGTAAGCCAGAGTCTGCCTAACACAGTTCCACAAATGTCAGTTCCTCAAATGTTATCTCTGAGCATTCACCTCTTTTTGCTACAGCAGTATTTCTAATCAGTACAGAAAGGCAGGATCTTGGGGAAAGGAGACCTTGAATCTTGCTGATAATTTTGTGTGCTGTAGGAAGAATCATGCTTTACAAACTACCCAAATGGCAAAAAAAACACCAAAATCTGAATGGTGTCCACCCACAGCCCAAACCAGAGTCAGCTGAGGGAAGTGTGCAGTCACATGGAAGGGATTACATCAAGTGTTGGAAGTTGGAGGCACGGGTCTAGCTAAGCTGCTAATGCCAAAATACTTCCCTCTTCCTCATGTCAATGTCACAGAGCTGGCCTCACTTCTCTTACTCTGTGCTGCATCAGCGTTAGTCTATCTGCTTCACGCAGCAGGGATCAGTGGGTGTTCCAATGCAAGGGTCAGCAGGTTATTTCCCTGATCCTTTCAAAACTGTGAAAAAATTATCTCCTCCAAGCACCAGCTAGCTACCAGAAAAGCATGTTACAGCTTGAGCAAGCGTGAGCCACTGGCCTCCCTGACCTGCCTTTATACAAGTGTGCTCAGAGGCCTTACCTCCTCCTAGCCTGGTGGAAGATTCGCTTCATTTCACAACAACTGTGGAGACTCCGTTCCTTTTTTTTTTTTTAAGGGAGAAAAGTTGGTTAAAGGCCTTTTCCCCTGGGCCCAGACACAAGGAGGCAGCAGCTATTCTCCTTCACCCCAACTAGTAGCCAGCAGGAATAGGATATTGCCCTGTCAAATCCCAATCCCAATGCAACCGCAGCCCTGAGATTTGCTGGACACTCGGCTGACAGCATGTTTCTCAGCACCACGCTTCCCTCTCCACTCCATCCCTCTGCTACCCCACCACACCGCTGGAGCAGAGACTCACAGACAGGGGAGCAGGAGGGAAACGGGGAAGACTTCAAGGCCCAGCACTGCTTGATGCCAGACCTTGTACCGCCTCCAACTTCGTAGACCCAGATCCCACTCACCTTGGCCACTGCATCCACCCCACAGCCAAATTCAAGCTGTGTCCCTCCCCATACAGGCTCTGAGGGAAGCTTTGTCCAGTTGCCTCTTCCCCTGGCTCCATCCCTCCAGGAGGGAGCACACCGAGGCCCTGTGTATCTCCTCCTCAGCTTGTCGCTTGGCCCCTTGGCACTCCCTGGTCCCTCCAGGTGTCACCCAGCCCCACCTGGGCAGCACCCACCCCGTACCTGGTTCCCAAAGACAGCGATGGAGCAGGCGGTGGAGACCTCGCGCGAGCCGAACCAGACGGAGGCGATGCACGAGGGCATGCCCAGGATGAAGACCTGCGCCAGGGAGCAGATGACCTGCCCCAGCACCGTGACAGGGAAGAGGGGCGGCCGCAGGCTGCCCAGCTTCACCCAGGCACCCAGGGCGTTGAGGGCCGAGCCGGTGAGGGCGATGAGGCGCAGACCCCTCCTGTCCAGCAGCCAGGCGACGGGGAAGAGCAGCGGGATGTAGGTGAGCATGTAGCACATGGACAGCCAGTCGATGGCGAAGGCGCTGACGCCGTAGAAGCGCATGAAGACGTTGCTGATGCTGCCGTACTGGATCCACTGGAAGGCATTGCACAGGGAATAGCTGCTGAAGAGCAGCAGCACAACCCAGCGCCGCCGGGACACCCGCACCTCCCCGGCCACCCCCGGCCCCCGCTCGTCCCCGCCGGGCTCCGCCGGCTCCTGGAGGCTCTCCTGCCGCACCATGCCGGCCCCGCTCGGCTCCCCGCAGCCAGCTCCGGCCGCTGGGCCGAGCACCTGGCCGGGGAACCTCGCCCGGCCGCCCTGCCGCCAAGCCCCGGCCCCTGCCACCGCCCCCGGCCCGGCCCGGCCCTCCCGCCCCGCCCGCCGCAACGCGCCGCCCCTGGGCCGCGGGGAGCGCCGTGTGGAGGGGCGCTGACAGGGCCACGGGGGCTGCCTCTGGCCTCGGGTGGTCCCCAGGGGGTGGCCGCCGTGCTGTGTGCTCCAGCCCCGGGGCCTGCGCCCAGAAATCGTAGCACCTTCCCCGGCGCTGTGGCACGCTGCTGCGGGGGCAGGCTGAGCGATGGGGAAGTGTTCAGCCCTCAGCCGGGGTGTGTTCAGCCCTCAGCTGGGGTGTTCTGCCCTCATCTGTGGTGTTCAACCCCCAGTCCTGTTGTTCAGCCCCCAGTCCTGTTGTTCAGCCCTCAGCCCTGGTGTTCAGCCCTCATCTGTGGTGTTCAGCCCCCAGTCAGGGTGTTCAGCCCCCAGCCCTGGTAATCAGCCCTCAGTCCTGTTGTTCAGCCCTCAGCCCTGGTGTTCAGCCCTCTTCTGTGGTGTTCAGCCCTCAGTTAGAGTGTTCAGCCCTCAGTCCTCTTATTCAGCCCTCATCTGTGCTGTTCAGCCCTCAGTCAGGGTGTTCAGCCCTCAGCACTGCTCACCTCAGAGCAGAAACAAAAGATCCCCCCCCCAAACACCAAGGTGCCCCTCTGCAAATCGAAAGCACCAGGCAGCCCATGCCCTCAATGCAGACCGTGGGGACACATCCCCGCACCAAGCCGGCTGCCCAAGGCCCCCGCCAGAGCCCACAGATAAGCACTGGGCAGGGACACAATGTCCGAGGGCACAAGGGAGGGTATTGGCGTGCTTTCTAATCCCTGGTGCAAGACAGGCTGCAGCAGACAGATAAACAGGAGTCACAAAAAGGCTGTGGATTGGCCCAGAATTTTGGTCAGGGACAACACTGTGGGGGTGTGTGCAGCCTCTGACCCAGTCTGAAATGCCGCGGTGGGTATCTGGAGAATATCTGGAGAAGGAAGCATTTTTGTTTTTCACTTGAGTTGGCTTTCAGTGAGTTTTTATGCTGGGGCACACTATGAAACGAAACACGCAGTGAAGTCAGAATTAAAGCATTTCAGTTCGACTGAAGCAAAGCAGACAGAAGTGATGTTTGTTTTCATCCTCACAGGGAACTCTCAGTCAGTGAGTCAGCTTGTGTTTTCCAATTGCTTTAGGAACATGTCACCATGGCAGATTACTGCCTAGAGATCACTTACAATCTGTAATTCTTTCAATTAACATTGTTATCTGAATTGTATAAAGATTGCTCAGCATAAGCGTTAAAACGTGGACGTGATTGCACGCTGGTGTTGTTCAGCTCCCTTCCAGCGTTAAACGAGAAGCTCAAAGTTCACTTGAAAATATGTGAGTGATGACCTGTCTTTAGGACGTCATAAACAAAATCTGAAACAAAATCTTAGGCCAGAGATGAAAGAGTGATGTTTCTTTGGCTTGTATTTACTTTGTGGACCACTATAGAAGGTACTGGCGCCATCCTCCACCTTATCCACCTGACTGTTGCCAGGATCTAAGGCAGATGCTCAGCTTTGGTGCCTTTTTATCGTTACCTGCTATGCAATCAAAAGAAGAGAAGCTTTGGACAAACGAATTCCAAGGAGAGCAAAAGTCATCTTAAGTGGCTCTTGCTGCGTATCCTCACAAAGGTCATATCTTGTCACCTGTGGGTTTTCTTACTCACAGGAGTGGCCAGAAAGCACAGCTGGAAGCAAGTGCAACCCCTGCTGTGTAGTCTGCTGAAAGCACCACTGAGCAGAGCTGCAAACCATCCTGTTCTGCTCCTCCAGGTCATCTGCCCATGGCTTTGCCAGTGAGCCTCCAGCCTCACCTGGGGAGCTCATGGTATTGCTACAACATACAATAACATCGGCTTTTTAAATAATAACCAGGAAAGACAAATTTAGAAGCAAGAGCCAGAAAAGAGGTTTTCAGTTCCATTTATTGTTAGGTTAGGCATCCAGATTTTCTCCAAGTTCTGGGCTGAGAAAACAGAAATGACAGAGGAATTTGTTCTCCTGATAATATAAATTTATCAGGAATGTGATGAGTGATAGTGGCACAGAGAGCAGAGGTGAAATGGAAAAGAACTGTCATGGCCCAATAGCTATTTAGTCTGAGAACTGTGAGAATAAAATAGTACAGAAATTTATCTTTTAGGTTCATCAAATCTTAAAAGATCTCTACAAGATTCCCCACAATATCATAAAGAAATCAAAGTTACCCAGAGGTTATGAATATCATTGGTCGAAAAAGAAAGATCGAGAATAGAAATAAACAGACAATTTTAGCATGACAAACTGCATTTGCTCAGAGGAGTGTCGTTTGTTAATAATCCTGAAAGCAGAGGGGGGAGCACAATTTGCAGATGGCAAGACATTATTTTTGTGTTGTTCAAGACCAATTTAAACATCACTTACATTTTGTATGCAGGTCATACAACTTCAGGACTGTAGCTTTAGCTGTCCAGAACTGAAAGTGTTATCACGGTCCTTGGCATCTCTAATTTGTAAACCAGGAATAACCCAGAATAACGGAGTTGTGTCCCGTATGGAAATCTGTAGAAAAAGAGCTCTTGGCAGCAGAAAGGAAGAAATCAGTGACCATCCAGGACTGAGCATTGTTTGCGGGCTTGGGTCACACAAAAGAGAGGGAAAAAGAAAAAGTAAAAAAGAGTGTAATTTAAAAAAAAAAAAAAAAAAGTTTTGATACTGGTATGCATTAGGAAAACATTGAGGGCAGATATATTTCTTCACATGGCTAAAGGAAGAAAAAGGGCACGTGCAGAAAAATCTTTAGATATATGAGGGGAATAAGTAATACACTTAATACACTTTGGTCCTCCCTATTCCAAAGTAGAGTCAGAAGCAGTCTGCCATCCTGAGTTGCCTCCTAGTCCCATCTTCAGCTCCTAAATTTCTCCCTAAACTCCTCAGTTTTACCAATTGCCACCAAAAAGTTTATAGCGGAGCAGAGCCTGCCAAGTAGGAAGCCTTCTGCTCACAGCAAACCACTGTCTGAGTCCAACCAGCAAAGTCAAAGAGTAAATTAAGAATGACTAAAACACAGCCCCTACTGAAAATAACAGCTGAAAGCAGAAGCATGAAGGCCGCGCTCAGACCCTGGTGACTGGAGCCTGTCAAGCCAAGCAGCCCTGAATCCCCCACAGTCAATTCAGTCGAGTATCATTCATATACATAGGCCCACACTTCCCAGAACTCCTCTCCTCTGGTTTCAGGGCTGCTTGGTTTTGTTTCTGGCTTTATGAACTCTTCAATCACCCCTTTATATCATTCGCCAATTTCTGGACAAAAATAAAACTCCTATGCTTTGCATTTCTTCCCCTCTTCATTGCCGCATCTGTTTCTACTCAGATAAGCCTCTCTCTCTTCTAGAAGCAGCACAGCAGCTGCCTTTGGATTTCCCCAATCACAGCCTCTTTATATAAAAATTTCTTAGCCATGAAGAATTATTTATATTTCAGGACAACCCCTTGAAGTGGATTTTAAAGCTTGAGGGAAATCTCCTGTGTAGCGAGGTTGGCACGAGTACTAACAGAGGTTGCAGATTTCTGTAGCCAAAAGTATCTGTGAAGGTTGGAAGGCACTAAACCAGAGGCAGGTCCCAAATTAAATGTAACTTATTAGGCCATCAGATAGAGCCTAACATCTCTGCCTTCCTTACTGACCTCAGGAAAAGCCAGCTTCTGACACTCTTGGAATACGTTGTGCCTTCGTGACCAGTGAGGATACGCAGCTTATGTTCTGGAAGGGGTGAAGAATATGCCTTGGAATGAGCTTGGTTTTCTCAAAGGTCATCCAAAAGACAAGTCTAGGGATGATGTTGGCTGTGATAACACAGCTTTCTGATTTCTGGTGGATGAGAACAGGTCTTAGTGACAGGCAAGGACGTTGAACGGGTGGTGGGAGTTGGCTTGGAAAGTGTGAGGAAAGCACCTTAGAAACTTGTTCAGGAGAGTGATTCTGTGATGCCTTTTCCCTCCCACATTGGGTCAGAGGCCCAAGGAGTAGGTGGCCAAAAGGTGAATGTTACCAGAGGAAAAGTGGGTGCTCAGGGATCTACCGGATCTTCCAACCACGCAGATCCTGCAGAGACTTCAAAGGAAGCTTGGGCCTCCGAACGGGAAGTGTGTGCACTCACAGGATCCGAGGATGTCCCTCGCTCTCAAATTCACAGCAGTGATTTGTGCCTCTTAACTCTTATCATTGCACTTGAAAGGTTTAGTTAGCACAGCCCTTAGGTGGCCTTATCGCGTTTTTGACTGATGGGATTAAGGTCTAGAAACAATGTCGGAAGACCTCCCCTTTCACAACAGGGAAGATTGCGAGGTCTGTGTCAGGGGTGGCTGCCACAGGTAAGTTAGACATTAAAACTCAGTGACTTTATCAGAAGAAAGGAAAGAGGGAGAAAGCTGGGCTGCACATGGGTTTAGGCTGATAAGGACAGTGGCTGGGGAAACATTTTGAAGGCGTTTTAGCTCCTGACCTTAGAAATTGCAGATAGAGGGGTGTGTTCGTAACCACAGTGCTGCAGCAGTCCCACCAGGAAGGACAACACCGCCACTGGGTCCAGCGCCCCAAGTGCTTTAGTGGAGGTCTTCAGAAGCCACCACTCATGCCTCCAGCCCCTGCAGCAGGATCCGAGCCCAAACCCTTGTTCCAGGCCAGAGCAGGGAAGGCTGCGAGCCCTCTGCTGGCACCTGTGGCTTTCTGCATCCCACCGGCCTTCAGAAAGTGGGAGCCAGCACACAGCTTACAAGTCCAGTGGCTTGGTGTGTTGCCGTGGGTTAAATAGACGATTATTTGGATACCTTAAACCTTTACAAGTCTTTCCTCTTATTTTCCTTGTGTAGAGATCTGGGGACACAGTGACGAAGGGCTACATTTACAAGTGCAGCGCACAGGCCCTGCAACATTCAAAATTATGCAAAAATTTCCCCTACACAAAGCAGGATGGCGTGGGTGCACAACCTGGAATATCACCTAGGGAGACTGCAGGCCTCAGAACCACCACAGCTGGTCAGGGAATGACTCTGAGCACCCAGCCTCAGATGCTCAGGTCCAGCTCGGGTGTGGTGTTGTATGGAGGAATCGCACAGGCTTGAGCTGCAAAGAGTACATGGGACTGCAAAACTGGTGTGCTAATATTCACATCTGCCTTGCTGCAGCAAGAAAAAGGCAAAAGAGGAGTGTACAGGGTGGAAGAGCCCTTAGAGCTCTGGTTCCTCAGATGTGCCGGTTGTTGGTTAGCACACACCCCTTGAGACACAGGACGGTTACGGTACCTCTGCATGGCCTTCTGCAGACAGATACCAACTTGCTCTGCCCCGTGCTCAGATCTGGCTGGATGAGAACCATCTCTCATCCAAAAGCGTGCAGCTGTGGTTAGTGTGGCTGTGCTGCTTCAGCTTCTAAGCCCAGCTCTCAGCTTTTTCCTGCGAAAGGCCGTGGAGACAGCCACGCACGGTCTCTGTTGGCTCTGTCGTTGGAGCAAAACCACCTCCCTTCTCTGCTGTGCACCAGGCACGCACATGGAGCATGAACACCTCTCTGCTCAGTGCAGAATAAAAGAAGTGAAAAAAGAGCCAGCTAGACTCAAAACTCAGCCACAGTCTAGATTTACATCCCCAGTCCTGATCAGGGTCACAGATTAACCCCAAATGCCAAATTCTCGAAGTATATAAACCCTTCTTACTCAGCATCCTCCAGCCTCGATCTCAGTGAGTCATACCAGTTCATGCCAATGACACAAAAAAAGGTTTTCATCTCCTAATGCTTGCAGCTGGCATTAATGAATTCGTAATTAAAGAGTGCTGGAAATGTATGTGGCTCAGTACCGAACTCAGGCATGTTCCTCCTCTTCCTCCCACTCTCACTTCAGCAAAAAGGAGAAACCCAGGACAAGTACTGGGCACCAGGGTACCATCACTGGGGCTCAGGAGAGAGTAAAGAATTGGTGCAGGGGCTGGGAGGAACGCCCCTTGTTCTGCGTGGATGTCTCTGAAGTGGTAAGAGTCTCAGCAGCTGGCATCTGCAATATCAGCTTCAAGAAAAATGATGTTATGTAGGAACCTTAACACACTGCTTCTGACCCTGCTCTGGCAGGAAATAAATATGCATTGCCTACGGCTTAGTTTGGTAGGCTTTTGATTAACCTCATAAACCTTATGATTAACCTGATTTTGATACAACCTCATGTATATAAATGTTGCTGCTTCCCTGCTCAGATCCCATCCAGAGCATTAATAAACAAGGTGGCAACAACACGGCAGAGCAAGGACGCAGACCACACAAGCACCATGCTGTTTTCTAGGAGAAAATCTCACTATTTTGCACCACATTTGCTTTCTCTCTCCTTGCCAGCTTTTGATTTGGTTCTCAGCAGTGATTCCTGATCTTGTTTGAACTCTGAACTATCAGCACCCGGACAGTATTCTTGTACAAGTGCTGCTTTGGACACTGTGCTCATTCTAAGAGACAGAGGGAGGGTCTCTTTTGTGGGCTGTTGCTTCGGTTCAGCATGCAGGAGATGATCCTCTTGCTGATGTGGGCTGGCAGCACTAGGAGAAGTGACTTCTGGGACAGGCTTTGCAAAAGGAGTGTATAAATACTCTGGAGCCACAGCAAAGTGGGCAGCAGGGGTGCTCAGTCTGTCCTTTGCCAAATTAAGACATAGGCCTCAACTTCTCTTCTGGCTCCTTGCATGCTGTACTTGTGTATTATCCCTTTTTCTCCTCTTGAGAGAGAAAACTGAACAAATTGACCTGCATAAATTTGGAGGGAGGACATCACAGTGGTGACAGCTGGGACCATAACAGCCCTATACAATAGGAGGAATGTACTTTCCCGTGGGCTGGCTGTGTTTCTCCCTACCTTGACACTGAGCGCATCAGGAACCTGCAGCTGAGCTGGGGAGGATGAAGCAGAAAGGGAATACCAGGCATAAATAGTGCCCAGGGCTTCCCAGCTGGGGAGGTACATTAGGCTTACGTCAGCACCGGGTGTCATATCTTTATTTATCTTACTGTAGAAGCAGCCCTGAAATGCTGAGCCTGAATCCTTGTGAAGTGCTGAGTACGTGCTTTTCAGGGAGATGGAAAGGAAGAAAATGAGTGCACCTTCTGTATTTCGTGACTTGCTGCCCTTCTGCGGAGTCGCCTGAGCGCCGTGGTCTGTGGGAGGTACCGAGGTTCCGTGAAGGACATAAGGGAAAACACAGCTCTCGTGTCCTCCTGCTCCCCTCTGCAGCTTCTGGCTGTGTCAGCAGCTCTGTGCCTCTGTTTCGTCCTGCTGCAGAGGAGACACTGGGCAGTACATAAATTTGGAGACAGCTTTTGCTAAGGCTTGAAGGGCATCCACAGTGGCTGCCACCTCCTCCCTGCCCTCCCTGCTCTCTCAGCCCCCAAATGTCTCGGGACCTGACCGTCTCTCAGCAGGAGCCTTCACACACGTTAACCTTGATCCTCCCCATTTTTTCCACGGGGTCTGGTATCAGCCAGGCTGAACTCAGAGACACTGTGCCATACGGGAGTGCAACCAGAAAGGTTTCTGGGCTGTGAGAGCTCAGCCTGTGCCCAGCAGAGGCCAGCACAAACGCAGCATTTCGGCAGGCTGTGACAGCAAAGAGCAATCTTTCCACTTGGCCTTCCTCCACTCAAAAGGAGCCTCTCTGCCTGCTGCAAGCTCTCATCGCTGCTTTGAGAGAGCTCTTACCTAAATGAGGGACAACGTGGTGCAGCAGAAAGGCACCGACACATGGCTGCAGCCTGCCTGGATGGGAACAGGCCCAGTGGCACCCCATTTCTGTGCCCATGTCACCTTCCCGGGAGCAGCACCGTGCCCCTGGAGGCTGGGCATGGCCACGAAGTGCTCCCAAGGCCCTTTAGAAGTGCAAGATGCCGCTGAGATGAAATTCAAAGAGAATTGCAATCAAAGCAATGGAAGATGACTGCCCTGCCGGGCCACCACCCTGTCCTTCACTCCTCATTTGAGTTTGTTAACAGCCCATTTGGTGACAACAGTGAGGGCCATGCTGGAGGACAGGGATCAAAACTATTCGGGCCCAGGAGCCTGGGAAAGAGGAGCAAGAAGCAGCAGAGGTACAGCAGTGATGGGATCTCCTCACGTTGCCTGAACAAGCAGCTTGTGCAGCATAGCCTCAGGGCAACCTTTTTATCATCTACTGGCAGAAAGCGCGGTGGCCCTGAGCGGATGTGCTGTCCCCAGTGTTTGGGTGCTCGGGCCTGTCTCCTAGGGGACCCACTCCTCACAACACAGCAAGACAGCCTCTGAGACACCTAAGAATAACCAGCAAGAGTAGAGAGGTCAAAAACCGCTTGAACCATGTAAATCATCTCCTGTGATGAAGACCGGGGAAAAGACAAGTCAGATTGGAAGTTGCTTGGCCTAGCGCCAATGCCGAGTGCGTGGCCGAAGCGGCCGAGCACAGAGCTGCCTGGAGGCCTTCCAGCTCGCGGCCATGCAGGGGAAGGGCACCCTGGCTGATGATGCCAGGACTATTGTTTAGGTTCTGGGGAGGATGTTGTTGCACACCCGTCTCCCAGTCTCACCACTTACCACTTATTTTCGTTCTGAGTTGCAGTAAGAAGTCTGAGACGTTACCAGTGAGTAGTCTAGCAATTCTGTGGGCATTTCAGAGAACCCCACCCAGCCTGCAGCATCTCAGACCTTGACAGCTCTGCAACAAAAATAGTGCCTTTGTGTCTGCGTGGTACCTGTGCATCAGCCTTGGACCGTCTCCATCTGCAGCTAAAACCAAGCTTCGCCTCTAATAGCCACGGAAAGCACAACGGCTGGCAGCAGGGATGGTGGTTTCACATTGTTGTCAGTGATGCTGCATCGTAAGTCAGTGCAGGCTTTGCTGGTGCTGTGCTGCACCCTCCAGTGAGGAGGGAGAGCCTATGGTGCCCTGCACAGCAACCCCAAGCGAGGCAGCAGGAGCTCTTTTCTCTGGTTCTGCATCACCCAGCAAGCACAAGTGCACCAGAGCAAGGGAAAAATCCAGGAGCAAACCCACTGGAAGCTGAAGGAGAAGAAGTGGAGCCTCGTAAACCCCTGTAGAGCTCAGGATGGTCATAACTGCCAGGCTTAAAGGTCCAAATCCCTGAGAAATGCAGTTTGGAAAGGGCCTGTGTAGCCTGGGTGGCTCCAAGCAAGGCCCATGCAGGAGACCAGCAGCTCTGGCTGCTGCGTGAATAGATGGCATGAAGCCTCCTGGTGTGAGATCTAGCAGAGAGAGGGGGTGCAAGGCACTGAAGTGGCTCCTGAGGCTTTGTTTTTTCAAACATGGAGCCTGTAGGTGCAGTCTGGGTGTCTTATACCCCTGCTGCCACCACCCTCTCCTGTGTGAGAGCATCCCAGCATGATCTCCCCTGTGCCAGCACTGCTTCTGTAGGGTGCTGACAGCCGGGCTGATGAGCTGACACCCACCCAGGCGTCCCCAGCCATGGTGCTTCCCATGCTGTCTCTCCAGCTGGAGGCAGGAGGTTCTCAAACCTCTTCAGAGGCCACGGCAGGAGAAATGGCTGTGCTTCCTGCACCTCTCCTGAGGATGGCTCCCTCAGGCACGACATGGCTTTGTTACCACCCCGCTGGTGAAAACAGGCACAGCACAGCACACTAAAGGCTTTTCCTGATTGCTCTCGGGGCTAGACTGATGGGTCTAAACCCACCTGGAAATATGCCCCTTCTCCTTGCCTGAAAGAAGGGTATGTAGAAACTGAGGCCATTTAGCTCAGTTCCTCAGTTAAAAGCCTGCTTCTGGTACCTTTTCCTGAAAAAATGGCAGCTGATGCTCCTTGGCGAGGCCAGCAGTCCTGAACCAATATTAGCAACAGGACCTGCACTGGCAAGGAGGCTTCAGCCTCATGCAGGGGCTGGTGCTGCTAGCCAGAGCAGGAGTGAGGTCCCGCTAAAGGGTGAGGCCCCGCTTCCCCATCCCCTCCAGCACAGCGCCACCGCCCCCATCCCTACTGCCGTGCTCCTTCCCAGCCGTGCTGCTTTGCAGCCCCCAGGCCACCCCACAGGTCCCTGCTGCTCAGAAATGAGGCAGATGAGACATCAGCAGACATGGGGCTGTTCCCTGAACTCCCCACTCTCCCCTGCCACCGCCCCGCTCCCACCGTGCCACGCAGGGCCTGTTGAAAAACAAAGCGCGCAGCATTTTCATTCTTTATTTTACAAAAATAAACCAGTTTTGCCCTGGTACTCTATGGCCCCCCACCTTCCCCTCTGCCCCTGCTTCTGTTCCTCTGCCCGGAGCTCCCACTGCTCCCGCCGCAGCTCGCACGGGGGCTGCCCGTGCCCACGCTCCCGCGGGGTCCCCAAGCAAGCACCGGGGAAGGGGTTGGTGCCCTTTTGCGAATGCTCCTCTTCCCAGGATCCAAGCTGGAAACTGCCCGAAGATGCCTCCTGGTGGCCCTGCCGTTTCTGCACGGGGAACAAGTCTTGGACAAAGTCACTCAGAGTACATACACGCTGTGAGAAGGGCCGTCTGTCTGTCTGTCTGTCCCTCTCCGGATGGAAAAGCGAGCCCCACGAGGTTGCTTCTTGGCCGCTCAGTGCTGGAAGCGCGGGGAGCTGATGTGGGGCTGGTGGAAGGAGTGCGTGGCGTAAAGCACCTCTGGGGGTGGCGGCGGGGGCGACGCCAGGATGGAGCAGAGCGGTTCGTGGGAGCTCAGCACCGAGGTGAAGTGCTTCATCTCCTCCGTCAGCTGCCGGATCTCCCGGCGCAGGGCCGCGTTTTGCCTCTCCAGGTCTTCGCTCTCCTGGGGAGACAAAAACAGGGGGGGTTCCTCAGCTGTAGGTGTGAGTGGGGAGGCTCTGGGGTGCAGTGTGGTACCTGGTTATTGTGTGTAGGGTCTGTAGGAGCTGCCCCACATCAGGACACACCACAGCATCACAAGCTGCAGCCCTCCCTGACCCACCTCCTTGCAGCAGGATGGGAGCGGGCGGAGGAGGTGGCCGTGCTGGAGCTGGGGTCCCGTCCCCGCACCTCTCAGCCCAGCAGTTTCCAAAATGACAAGTTTCCGGCAAATTCTGCCCCGAGCGGCGGCTGGGCAAACCCCCCTCCTCCAGCCGGCCGGGTGCGGGCGCGATGCTGGCGGCCCCGGCGCGCTCCCCGGCCCCAGCTTACGAGAAGTGACTGGGGTGTGCGCCCGCCCAGGCTTTCTCGCTCCCTCTCACGCACACGCACGCCGTCGTCCGCTTCCCGGGCCGCCTGGCCGGGGGGAGGGTGCGCTGAATAACCGCCGTCTTTAACCAGAAAACCACCTGCCACAGGAAACCTGTCATTGCCCTGGAAAGAAAAGACTCACTGCTTCCTGCTAGCAGCCGGGGAAACCAGCGGCCCGGCGGGGAGGAGGGGGAGACGCTTGAGTCAGAAGAAAAGAGAAACCGAGGCCTGAGAAGAACCGAAGTATTGCTGCTGTTAATGAGGATAACAACAAAGGGTCTGATGGTGATGCTCGGCCCTGCCTTGAGGAGAAAATCACAGCCTTTGCTGCACAGAGGAGCCAGCTCCAGGCTGGAGCATCCCAGGCTCTGGTAGCCTGGGCAGGACCAAAGGAGATAGGGAGGACTCGGTGCTGGGCTCCACGAATTCAACCAAAAGCAGGACCCAAGGCTCCGAGGCCCTGGAGAGCTGCAGCAGGTCCCTGGCAAAGCGAAGCTGTCACCTCTCCAGCCACCATGCTGGCTTTTGGAGGCGCGTGCTCTCTATGCAGAGGGTAAAACGCGGCTGCAGCACCAAACGAGCATCTCCGGGCCGCGACAAAATGCTTTGGAAATCGTGACTGACGTCAAACGCGGGAGCTGACGGGAATCACCCGCGGGCCAGCCTCCCGCTGACTCATTCCCCTCAAAGCACAAGCTGGGAGCCCTGGGGCAGGTGGAGATGCTGCGACACCTCCACAGCCCAGGCTTTTCTGAGCAGGACTGCACCCGAGAGGCACGGTCCTAATGCTTCTGCCATTGTGTCCCTGCCCCTGGGAAAGGTAGGAATCTGTGCTATTGGTGGCATCTGAGCACCTAATAACATCTCTTAACAAAGTGGTTTGTTGTCTGCCCTGAGAAGAGCAGCTCATGGAGCACAGCAAGTCAGGATTTTCCTGAGGGAAGAGTTCAAATCCACCTCTAGTTTGGCCTTGGACAGAGCACCAGCCCTGAGGAAAGGCTCTCCCTCCATCCCTCTCAGGCACGGTCTCCCAGAGCCATCGCTGCTGACAGACCTAACAGTCGGCCCAGAGCCGTGCCTGCTCTAGCAGCACCAGCAGCTGCTCAGGAAACAGTGAAATGTCCATCGGAAACCCACTGCCAGCATGGACTGAGGGCGTGATGAAAAGGGAAAGGCTCAGGACCAACTTATCAAGAATCCGTCCCAAAAATGGGGATTTGGGGAATACAAAGACTCCTAAGTCAAAGGGTGTTTTTTTGAAGACCAGCCTATCACATTTGAAGGGGCAGCCAAGCCCTGGGCAGGGACACAGATGGTCTCTGCACGTTCTGCATCCTGCTCACCAACGGCCCAAAACGCATGGGATTGCGCCTACCGAAATGCAAAGCACACGAACACAAAGCACCCCTGTGCTCTGACACCGCCCACACACACACAGCAAGAAGTGGCCATCCCTCCCGAAATGCAGCCTCACGCTGGGAAGAGCCACCAGGGTACCATAGGAGGAGAACAGGACAGGGAGAGTGAAACCAGAGCAGGGAAAATCCATGCTGGGCAAGAGGAACAGCCCCCAGGCACTGCACAGTGCTCAGAGGTAGGAAGGGATGCGAGTCCTGCCATAGGGACATCTTCAATATTATAAACTGATTAATATTTATCTATCTCCACGGTGTGGTGCCTCAGAAAACAGATCAGGGGCAAAGCCCGTTTGGTTCTGCAGGGCAGCACTCTCCATAGCAAGGGACACAAAGTGCCACCGTCTCAGAGGGGTGTCCCTGTGCACCATGGCATTGCTGTGAGTGACGGCATGAAGCACAAACCCAGGGAGCACCAGCCCAGGCGAGCCCACACGTTTGAAGAGCTTCTGCCTGAGCCTGTCAGGAGAGGCTTGGAGAGGAAATTGGTAATGTCAGACTGAGAGATCAGTCTTGTTCTTGATGCTAAACCGCCTGCTAAACTGAGGGCTTCGGTGGCAATCCCCCTTTCTGACGGGCGGTGACGACAGGACCTGCCAGGCATGAATCCTGGCAGCAGACCTGTGTCTGCCAGCAAGGACACCCATGGGGATGGGGGGAAAGGTACTGGTGACACAGAGCAAGTCACCATGACGTTTAGTGGATGAACAGGAGGATTTCGCTCTGGACCTGCTGAAGGAGGACTGTGCCTGGGCATCTGGGTGGAGAAAACCTGCCCGCGCTGGGGCTGTGTGCTCTCAGCGATGGCACTGCCACCAACATCCTGCCCTGGCCCCCCTGTTCCTGCCCTGCCCCCACTGAGCACTTCTCCAGGTCCCCAGGGTGCAAGCACGTTGTCCCCGGGGTGAGCCCTCAGCGCCGGGGACGGGGAAGGACGGGAGCGCTCACCAAGTGCAGCGTGTCTGCTTTCTGGGTCTGCCGCAGGCGGCTCTTCTGGGCAGCAATGCGGTTCTTCTCCCTCCTCTGGACTTTCCTCATGTCATCGGAAGAGTCCTAGGGAAACACGAGGCATGGAAATGAGTGCGATGTTCTCTCCCCGCTCCTGCTGGGCAGGAGGTGGGGAAGGGGACACCGCAGATAACATTGCTGAAGCACGGGACATGGGACACATCTCTCCAGCACTGAGCTAAAGCCCTGCCCCAGGGACAGGTGATGCTCTTGGCATCCCAGATGCCAGGAGGGACAGAGCTGATCCCCAAACCGTCCTGGCACAGCTGTTTGATGACCCTGCCCCTTCACCAAGATGTGGCTTGCCCGGGATGTGGCTTGAGGGACCAGGGCAAGGACCTCTCTCCAGAAGAGAGACAAATTGAATTCCTTGCCCGCAAAACCTCTTTGTTCCCCGTTTCCCTGCAGGGATACAGCACTGCAGTCCTTCCAGCTCCTTGGCTAAAGCACCTTACCAGAGGTTCAGCCTGTGCTTTCCTCCTTCCATCCCATCAGATCCCAACCCCTGCCCATCACCCCTCTCCCTCAGCCTTTAAGGGTTTTGCAGACCCTTACGGTGTGGCACAGCTCCCTAAGACACTGCATGCTTAACTAGGCAGGCTCCAAGCTTTTGCCTTTTCCCCAGCCCTCCTTTGCTGCAGCTCTCCTGTCTCTGTGCTTGCTCTTTTCTCAGCCCCTCGGCAGTGTCTGAAGCATCTCTAAAGCCCCTCGGGCAGAGGGGAGCTGGGTTTCCCGGCGCCAGGTCACGAGCTCCGTGCAGCTCCCTTCTCTGCTCAGATCTGGTCCTGCTGCTGCCTCCTGACAGTTAAAACCGTCACACAGACCCTTTCATCTTCTATTTTCATATGGTACTGCCTCTTTTGTGGACTCTCTAACATTCACATCACTGCTCCCCCACAGGACTACGAAACTCAGCCACAAAAGTTATCTTCCCAGCCCATCAGTCTGTCCACATCCTCTCCCCCCTCCACCCCGCCCAAGATCTTTTCTCTTCTTTGAACTTAACCGTTTTATCCTTGCCTTCGTTGCCCTGCCAGCTCCTCAGATGCAGCAGCTCCCAAGCCCTGCACCAAGCCCGGTCCTTAGCAGCCTCTGTGCTCCATCCCCTTCTCCACCAGGAGGCATCCCCATCGTGGGCTGCACGCCCCAAATCCCCTGCTCTGATCCTCCCTGAGATTCCTGAGCAAAATCGGGGGTAGGTGCTGGTGGTGCCAGCCCTAGGCAGACGGGAAATGATCTCTATAATAAAGCTGGGCCAGAAAGGCGATGGGATTTCTGTTAGCAGCGGGGCTTTTCCCGGTCCCTGAGCGCTGTGCGGGGCAGGGGGAAGCAGGCAGGTCCCCCGGAGCCACCTGCTCCAGCGAGGCCGGACTCCCCAAAGCACCAGCACCCTGCTCACCGCCTCCCACCCAGCACCCAGCACAGGGCCCACGGTGCCCAGGGGTCCCGGCACCCCCTCGTCTTGCCCTTGACTCAGCCCCAGCCCTCGGGGCTCCCTCTCTGCTTGGCAGGCGCTGCTCCCGGCTCAGCCCCGCATCCCGCTCTCCCCGTCACCGTTCCTAGAAAGCCCCAGCACGGCTCATGGTGCAGATGCTGGGCTGGTACACTTCCTCCCGGCCACCCAGGGCCACCTGCCCTCCCTGGAGGCCAGCAGGGGAGGGCTGGGGAAGGCTCCCTGCTCACCTGCTTGCTGGGAGGGGGAGACTGGCTGGAGCTGCTGGAGTCGCTGCTGTCGGAGCTGTGGGGCATGGCTCCCGTCTCTGGCTCCCAGGGCCTCTTCAGCTTCCTTTATGCTCACGGTGTGCCCGGCTTCTCTCTTTCTCCCTTTGCTTTGCCCCCTGTCCTCCTCTGCCTGCCCTGGGATGCTGGCTGGCCTCCCTGCGTGAGCCCGTCCCGGAGGCACGCTGTCCTCCTGCCCCGCGCTCTGCTACTTTCTCTGCTCTCCGCTCAGAGCTCTGCACCTTCCCTTTAGGTCTCAGGCCTCCTGTGGTTTCTCAGAACCTAGGGGATGTAAGCTGAAAGTCACGTGGCCGGAAACTTTAAGGCGAAGAAGAAAAGTTACAGAAGAAGAAGAAGAAGAAAAAAAAAAGCAGAAAAAAAAAAAAAAAAAAAGCACATCTGGGAAAAACGAGCTTCAAAATAGCCTGAAAAACCCCCGAAAAACACCTTCAAGCGGTAGAAAAACAGCGAGATGGGTTTTCTCCGAGACAAACAGCAAAGATGTAAAGGGAAGAAAAGCCCCGGCCCTGGCTGGGAAAGCGGGACCCTCAAAGGAGGGCAGCGCGGAGGAGGTGGTGCCGGGAGCCCCAGAAACTCCAGGGGCCTGAGGAGCGGTGTGCCCCGGCTGGTCCGGCACCACCCCGGCCCCTTTGGGAAGTCCCTGGGAACCTTCCCCATCCTGCAGCCCACCCGCCCCGTCCCACCACCCCCAGCATGTCCCAGGAGGAGACCAGCACCCTCAGCAGGCACCAGTGCCTTGTGTATGTGCGGTGACCAAGGCCCACCTAAGCAGAAAGGCTTGGGATGGAAGAACGTTTGGACTGGTTTTGGTAGATTGTAATGGCCCTGCGGGGCCAACAGCTAAGCCTGAGGCATAATTCTCACTCCACACCTCAGCATGAGCATGCCCGTACTCCACAAGCCTGTCGTGTACAGGTCTGGCTCCCTGCTGCTCTCCTCTAGCCCCTTCCATCACAGCTGGCAGCAGAAGGCAGGACTATGGGGAGATAGAAACATGCTGTGGGCACCCAGCTTGGGGCACGGCCCCTTATTCCTCCCCTGCTCTGGCACAGCAGTAACTCACCGCTGCAGGAAGCAGCAATTCCCAGTTCCCACTTACTGGTGGGAGTTCCTTCTGCTTCCTGACCAGGAATACTGCAGCCCAAACTGCTGCCCAGCCCGGTGCTGCACCTCCAGCCCCAGCAGCCCACGCTTTAGAAGCACAGAACAGTTTGGGCTGGAAGGGACCTTAAAGCCCACCCAGTCCCACCCCCCTGCCATGGGCAGGGACACCTCCCAGCAGCCCGGGTTGCCCAAAGCCCCATCCAGCCTGGCCTTGAGCACCTGCAGGGATGGGGCAGCCACAGCTCCTCTGGGCAGCCTGTGCCAGTGCCTCACAGCCCCGTGTGAGTGCCCCTCACGTGGTGAGCAGCGTTCGCAGTGGGACATCAGCGAGGGCACCTGAGATGCGTTTGTCATCAGGGCAAAGCGTTGGGAGCTCCGGGTTGGCAGCCTCGGGGCAGCACTGAGCACAGTGACACAGAGGAGAGCAGACTTGGCACGTAGCACAGGTTTGTGTGGGCACTGCCGGCACCCCTTCGAGCCCTGGCACTCAGACAGCACAGGGACGTGGGGCTGGCTACCGGCTTGGTGGCTCGGGGAAGCCACTTGGCCTGGCTCCAGTGTCACGGCCGCTCAGCCTTAGCCGTGTCCGTGTCCCTCTTCAGAATACCCTGTGGCACCGCTGCGCTACCCTTGGCCCTATGACCTGAGCAGCTCACAGCCCCCAAAGGCAATGCAGGGCACTGGTGAGAAGAGGGCTGAGCGGGGCAGTGAATTCGGGGCTGGCAGCTGAACCATTGAACCATCCATCTGCTCGCTACACCACTACACTTCCTCTGAACCCTGCAACCCCACACGGCGCTTCCTTTCCAGGAAGCAGACCGTTGGATTCCCGCTGTCCCGAGGAAACCCACGCTCCTCCCGCACCGAGCAGACCTCACAGACCGCCTCGGCACCCGGCCACCACCTTCGGGCATCAGCGGCTCCTTCAAACCCTCCGCAAGGGCTCTACAAGCTGTTGTAGCTCAGGGCAGGACGGAGGGAGCTCCTTCCTCAAGGAGAAACGTCCTTGCCCCAAATTCAGCAGATAAGCTGAATTCCCTCCTCCGGCATTTGGCAGTCCCAAGCGGCCGAGGGGTGACAGCAGGCGGCGTTGGCAGGGCATGGCACCGGGAAGCCAGGTGTCCAGGTGGGAGCTGGGCAGTCTGCACAAAGCTAGCCCCGACTTTTCTGCAGGAAAATCCTGTTTGATCCACAGCAGGAAGGTCTGGAGCTGTGCCACAGCCTGCCCTTAGCTGGGCTTTTATGGACAGCCTGGGGCTGATGGAGGAATCCCAGCTGGTAGCCTGCTGTCCCAGCCCAGGCTGTGCCCTGCTGGCGGGGGCAGCTCAGGAGCCAGCGTCCTAATCCCTGAGCCTCATTTAGGTGACTAAATGTACTCGGTGAATAGCATCCCCTGACTTTCTCTCTGGGATCATTGAGGTTTCTCGATCGTAATCACAGCAGCTGTGAAATCGTTATCAGCACCACTGGAAAAGCTTACAAGGGTTAAGTCACTGCCGTGCCAGCAGACCTACAGAGCAGGGATAACTCTGAGAAGAGTTTAGGGGAAGGAAGGGGCCACCCAGTTCTGCATCGGTCCCTCGTGAACAGCAGCAGACCCTGCCGAAGGGATCCCATTATCTTGGGGTGTGCAGGCGATGTGAGGTCAGAGGGCACGACCTCGAGTGCCGGAGAAATGGTTTGGCAGCAGCAAGGTGCAGTTCAGCAAGAGCAAATGCAAATGTAAAGCAACACGAGGTGTGTGTAGAAGAACTGGGGAATAACCAGCCAGGCAGCAGAATGGCAGGGAAATATCCGGGGGTTGCAGAGCATCACAGATCACATCTGGGGGTGCAGGATGCGAGGGGGCGACAGCTCCTCCCAAGCCCTGGAGCAGAAAAGCCCAGAGGAAAACAATACCAGGGGTGAACACACCGAAATCCTGTGCTAAGAGGAAGGAGTGAAGACGCTGCTGGCTCTGTTTAGCCTAGAAAAGAGAAGTCCTGGGGGCGGGCAGGGGGCGGGGGAGGAAGGAGCCGTCTTTGACATGTTGTAATGGAAAGAGTGGTCAGCTGTTTTCTGTGCAGCCAAACCGGGCTTCAACAGCAGCAAGGAAGATTCAGGTCAGAGGTTTGAAACAGGTTAAGGGTTAGGAAGGCCTTGGGATGGGCTGTTCAGGAAAGTTATCCCGTCCCCTTCGCGTGAAGCAGCAAGGAACAAACCTCTGTCAGAAATGGTCCAGGTTTAATCCTGCCTCTGTACGATGGGTTAGAGAGGCATTCCCAGGGTTTAAATAAGGAGACCTGTTAAAAATGAATGAATGAATAAATAAATAAATAAATAAAGCTGCTAAGAGAGTCAGGTCTTAACTGTAGGCAGTCCCTGCATCCTGCCTGTGCACACAGGAGAGAAAGCTGCAGCTGCAGCTTCCTCATAAACCTGCTGCAGGCTTCAACAGCAGCGTTCGAACTGCAGCTCACCTCATCCCGCTCACTCACCTTTTTTGCATGACCATTTAGTGAATAGTGCTATTTAAAAATCCAGCCTAGAGAAGCTGTTGACTTCAGCCTCTTGTAAACCACCGAGGTTGCTTCTGCTTCGTGTGTAACATTTCATGCAAATACTTTCTCACAATATTTGGACAATCGCAACAATTTGCATATCATTCCCCATATGAGTTCAAAGACTCGTGTAGGATACAGTGCTGATAAGAGATGCGGAGTGAATGGTGATGCTGAATGAAGTCCTCACTCCCTACCAGACAAGATCCTGCTGCATCCCCTTCTGGTAGCACACATTGGTCCTCTCTGCACCACAGGTGGCTTTCCCAGCTGGCAGGAGAGCTTGTCTCCATCCCCAGGGCTATTTATATCATGCTGGGCTCCACAACTCCATGATCCACAAAGGTTCCTTCCCTGGCATTGCTGCATTACCTTTCTCACTGTCCTGGGGTCAGATCCTGCTTTGACATCCTGCTTTTCCATTTCTCCACAGACCCTTTCTAGGGTCCATCACTCCGGCATCTGAGTGCTTCAGCACTGCTAATGAAATGGTTTTCTCAGCCACCTTTCCAGGTGAGGGGGTAGAGTTATCCCTGTTTCACCACCATGAAACACAAGACAAAGAGGGATTTAGGTCATTAGTACTCTTTAATTTTAGACACACCATTTTAACCAACTAGAATCTAATTCTTCAGTGTTTTTGGCTCTATAGAGTAATTCGTTTAACCAACCCCCAGCTCCCAATGTCTGCGACTGCAGGTGCAACCTTTTAGCTCTTCTGTAACCCAGACCTGGCAAATGAGGAACAAGTGGCTGCTCCTGTGAAAGACTCACTTGTGCAGCTCACCGAGTTACTTTGAGGCAGATGCGGCTCTCCAGGGAGGCACTAAGGGCCTGCCCAGGAAACCTTCTTTCTTTCTACAGGCCATTGCTTTCTTGCCTGGTAGCAGTTTCTCAGCCCTGGTAAGAAAAGAGGCAGCCCAGTGCGCCAGCTTTTCATTCCCTCTGGCTGTGGTCCAGCCTGGGGGATAAAGAGGTGGCCATCCAAGGCAAAAAGCAGGAGGTGATTTTATGTGCAAGGTATCTGACACTAGGTTGCTCAGGCAAAGCCATTTCTGGCAATTTCTAGCTCTTCAGTACTCATCTATGACACTTTCATGATTATTATTTTTTTAAATGTCATTAGTTCTCTTCTGGCGTGTCGCTGTCTATGTGTTAAAAGAAGCAAACTACGGAAAGTAAACTCCCAGTGTGCTCCCAGTGTGGGGGGGAGGGCTGCTGGCAGAGCCTCAGGCTCAAGACACAGATAATTGGTGTTCGCCCCAGGCTGCTGAGGGGGTCAGCCACAGTCTGCCATCCTGTACATACCATCAGGTTGGGTAATTAATTGAGCAACCTCTAATCAGTCCCTGGCAGGGCTTAGCAGCTCAGGAGCAAGCTCAGGTGTACGTGTACCCAACTCCCCAGGCCAGCAGATCCCGAAGCCTGGCAGAGTAGTGAGAAGCCAAGGCCGACCACTCTCCCATAGCCTCCTTCACAGCCCCTGGCCCATTTCTGGCCAGGAGCAGACCCCACTGCCCAGCCTGGCTGGATGAGCCCCCCGGGAGCTGCGAAAGGCCTCACGTGCAGACGCTGCTGGTGGAGCAGGGCTTCTCTGCCTCTGCTGCACGGGGCCGGCAGAACTATCCAAGCGCATGGACTGCAGGGCCGCAGATGTTGTCTGACGGTTTGACTCATCTCGGTGGCAGTCTCGTTTGGCGATGATGGGGAAGGCCCAAAGAGGAAGGGCAGTGACCCGTTTAACCAGAATGGCTGATCCACCCAGGGGCACGCTTACCGGTGCTGGCAGGGGGCCGCAGCCCCAGCTTCCTTCGTGTGTTTCCAGGCCACACGAGCCCAGCAGGCCTTCCCCGCTGCTGGGACAGCAGGACCTCGACTTGGACCTGTGCTTGTGCTGTAGCGTGTCCAGCCACAGCAACCAAACAGCCAACATTTTGCTCCCATGGGATGGCCGCAGCCTGAGGGGTGTCTGATGCTCACTGGGCCCTGCTGCCATGCCCCGTGGTGTGGGGGCAGAGGGGTGAACACATTGCTCATCTCCCAAATTAATGCACGGCTCTTGAATGTATTACTTGGCTGCTGCATGACTTAATTCAGAGAAAAGCGTTCATCAATGCCACCCGTCACCTTAAGATATGTCCAGCCCTCCCAAGGACTGGGCACAGCTTCCTCAGGGCATGTCCCTGCAGATAGACTCAAGCCACCCCTCTCAGCAGGGGATGGCTGCGAACAGCACAACTGCTCGTAGCCTGCTCCCAGCCCAACAGCAGCTGCTTCGCGTTTGGCTTAGGGGGCCAGATACGCCATTTCTCCCTTTCTGTCCCCATTTATCAGGGCCTCATCCCCAGCAGTGCCTGGGAGGTGGGACAAGGAAGAGGGGCCACAGCCTCAGCCCTGCCCGCAGTGGTGCCAGGAGGCCCTGGCACAAGGGGCCCTTGATGCCCCCAACAACCCCAACAACGGCTTCAAAGAGGGGACAGGAAAAGGCAGAACCACCTTCCCCTGAATTCCAGAGCCATGCTATTCCAAGAGCCATGCCATTTTCCAAATGTTTTTAGTCAAAGCCTTTGACCTGAGCTGTGAGCATCCTTGTTTTCCACGAGCACCTTGTCCTTCGTGAGCCCTCTGTAGTGGCTGGCCGGCAGGCACCTTGTCCACCTGTGCAAAGCAGTTCGTTGCTCTGTAAGAAGCGTGTCAGTTTGCCAGCTTGAAATGAGTTGTCTTTCCATTTCTTTGAACATCTTGTGAGGGGGTGAGCAGAGGAACAGACTTATCTCTAAGCCAGGCATTGCTCTGTACCTCTCTATCACACGGCATTTCACTAGTTTCCACTCTAAACTGCTGGGACTTTTAGTCTCCGCATAGGGAAATTTCGCTACACCCCTGATTTAGGTCAGCACCCATCTTTGGAGGTCTCCCGTTTTCACAGTGGGGCAACCAGAAGCAAACACGAGACCCGAGGCGAGGTGTCCCACAGCCATCTACACTGGCAGGACAGAGGTTCTCTTCCATCCCATTCTTTCTACAGGACAGATGGGCTCTTCCATCCCATTCCTCAGGCACCTTTCCTCTTCCCCACTGCTGTGCAGCCAGGTGGGCATCCACTGAATTTGGAGCACAGCCTGGCACCCTTTCATGCTCTCACTGAGCTGCAAGCCACCAGTGCCCAGCCACCGAGCAGCCCCAGCACGTGGAGGCTGTTGGGCAGAGAGAAGTGCCAATGGTGCATCCCAGGTGGCCAAGCCCAGCACGGTGGCACCCAGCGCTGCTCCTAAAGCCCTGTGCACATCAGCTGGCAAGCTGGTGGTGTGGCATGAAGCCACATCTAAGCCACCTCGCTGCTGCAGACCTTGGCACCCTGGCTCATTCAGAAACATGCAACGGCTGTGGGCTAGAAGAGATGCACGCATTGGGTCACTTTGGTAACAGGGAAGGCCTCCACCGAAGGAGAGGGATGCCTCACTCGGTAGGTGACTACATAATCATGGCAGTGACTCTGCCTGGCACCCACAGGGCTTGCCTGTGTGGCAGGCCACCTCATCCACACACCGTGAGACACCCACCGATGCCCACAGACTTGCTCCAGCACAATTTCACTGGCCTACAGCATTTATCAGCACCTCACAGCGAGATGTTGGCAGCAACCAGGCTGGCGTTAGCCTGCCCAGAGGCTCCACTGGCTCTGGGAGCCCACGGGCCTGTGTCAAAGCCTCGTTTGCCCCGGCCTCACCTGCTCCAGCAGATTTCCAGTGGCTCTGCCTGGCCTGGAGGTGCTGCTGGAATTGGGGTGCTGGCGGAGCAGCCACAGGAACTGCAGCGTCAGGAGTCAGGACTTCCCCTGACAGCGCCACAGATGACAACTCAGCAAGTTCATTCTGCAGAAACTAGATAACATCAGCGCAAGGTGGTGGTTACTGGCAAAGGATCCGTTCCTGAAGCTTCATCTGAGACGTGACAGGCGGCAGCGAAACCTCGCTGTCACACAGACCCAACGTGTGCTTTTGCTTCGAGCCACACAGGCTTCTGGAAGCAGCGCCTGGCTGGTACATCACGGGTGCTCCCTCTGGCAGGGCTGGGACCGTCCCCTTGCTCCTGGAGAAGCCAAAGATGGGGAAACAAATGCCCAAAGGCAGTGGAGAGCCAGGCCGTATTTCCAGGCCTGGGGAAGCAGCAGGAGGGTTTTCTCATTGCTCTGCAGCCATCCTGGTGGCGCTTGAGCCTTTCCCGGCTGCCGGTCCTGCTGCCAGCCACGGGCTGTGCTGGTGCCACTCAGAGCACGCTGGCACCCCTGATCATGAAAGCAATTTCCGTGGCTCTTGGTAAATAGCAAGGCTGGGGATTTTCAGAGGTTGTTTTCCAGCAAGATGAATAGAAGAGCCAATAGAGAGAAAGATAAGTGAATACCTGGTGGCCTTGGCTCATAATGAAACTAGAGTGGCAGGTCACTGCCAAAGGTCAGCTGATAACACTTACCGCATGTCACGGAATCACCCTCCGGTCCTGCCAAGATGGGCAGAGGAGGTGTTTTTCAAACACAGGATGAGAGCGATGCTATCGAAAACTGCAAAGTAATGGCCTGCGAGCCTGCTCTGCCCAAGGAGTGGTAAGGGGCTGGATGCCCTTGGCAGGAGAAAGCCCTGCAGGCAGGGGTGCCAGAGAAGGGGATGGGGAGAGGGCAAGAGGAGGAGGAAGGGAAGGGAGCCGTGAGCAAGCTTTGGGCTGCTCAGTTGTCCTGGGATGGTTGCAAGAGAGAGGGGTGAGAAGCTGATGGGCTTGCAGGACTTGGGAAACTGGGGTTCTGCTGCCCAGGAGAAGAAAGGAGGCAGGCAGAGGGTGCGAAGCACTCAGAGCAACCCCCAGCCCATCACCCCAGCACTGCCTCAGGCCTGATGCGCTGGGTCAGAGCAACACCCACCTTCCCCTGTAGGCAGGGGAAGAGGCGAGAGAGGCTTTGCCATGGGGCACCAGGGAGAGGGAGGCAGGAAACATGGCCGGGTTCATCCACCTGGGCTTCAGACAAAATCTGGAGTCATGCCCTGGGAACAGCTCCTGCTGGCACTGGGCAAGGTGGGCACACCTTGCATGCAGCATGGCCAAGGCCCCCCAGGAGCAGAGGTGTGCTGGTGCTGTGGCCGTGCAGCTCCTCCTGCTGGTGGCAGCACCCAAGAGGCCACCAGGAGGGAGGCCCACGGCCTCCGGCAGCGCTGGCACAGGCCCCTAGGTGCCATCCGCCCTGCTAGTGGGTGGGTGGGTGGCCTTTGAGACGTGGCCTTTGTGAGTAAGTCCCCCAGCATTATCCCTTGTGCACCGAGGGATGCGGCTGGGAGGACGTCACCACCATTGTGCGTTGGGTTCGGGAGCACCACACTGGCACTGGCAAGTGCTGGGCTCCTCCAAGGTGCAGGCACAGACGGGGCTGCATGCACATCCCCGGTGGTCTCTATTCCTAATGAGGGAAAAGTGACAAGAAAAAACTTAAATAATACAAGCTGTGCCCCCAAAGAGCTGATGTAGAACTGCAGAGCCCCGTGCAGCAGCCACTCATCTCACCTCCTTGTGGCATGACAGAGATTCTGCCCAAATTTCTTGGACTTCATTCAGTCTCTTAGCTGTCGGCAACCTCCACAGCCCCTCTGAGAGGGGTTGGATTCTCCCAGCCCTCCCTGGCACGGCCGAGCCATCAGCAGCATCCAGAGAGCCCCACCGCCAGCTCCAGGATCCACCACTACACTGCTGTTGCCTTTGCTGGCTGCTTCTGGTGCGCTTGGTTTCAGAGGGCATCTTACACTTCTCTTTGAAGCCAGCTGTTCTCATAGCAGGCAGTTTTACTGCAGGGTGGCTGTTTGCCAGAGTAGGGCCTGCACCCACGGCACTGCCAGGGCTGCTGGAGGTGTGTGGTGGGTAGGTGGGAGTCTCCACGTGAGGATGAGCACACGGGCTGTCCAGGCGAGCAAAAAGCATGTTAAGACAGAAGTTATAGAAGGGGAGGGGAAATCCAGGAAGAAAGTATGGGACAGGCAAAGAACCAATGTAATATATCACTGGAGGTTAGGGGGTAGAAGAGAGCCTGCAGAGATAAACATGCGTTTGAGAAACAGTCATGCTCAGGAAAGACCTCCTCCCATGCTATTACCACATTTAGGGCAAACTCATCCTGTCCCCACCACCACATCAGTGTTAGTGGCTGGAATGTGCATCCGTACCAGACACGGAAAGCTTCTTTCACTCACCAGTTGCATCGAAGTCACTTCATCCGCACTGGGTATGACACCAGGCTGGGAGATGACTGGGTTCACCACTGCCCCATGAGACATGTGGGTCACCACCGCCCAGCGGTGTCCCATGGGTGAGACGGGGCCTGCCCCAGTCCACACTGAGGTACCTTCCTGCTGCCTGTGGCTGTAGGGCTCAGAAACACACCAATGTAGGGACAGGGCTTGGTTGTACATGTGGGGATGTCCTTTCAGTGCCAGCAACCCCTTTAGTCCTAGCACCTCACCACCACCTGGCTGAGCATCTGCTGAACCCATCCCCATGCTGGCACTGGCTGATGCCCAGGGCAGGGGTTGGCTTTCCCAAAACATCAGTCAGGGGCAGGGCTGGAACCCAGCGGAGGCCCAGAGGTCTTCTACCATCTTCCATGAAAGGGATCACCACCATCCCAACACTGCAACAGTTCTGGGATCAGCTTCCTCATCGTGCTCAGCCAGAGGACACCCAGCACAGCCAGAAACCCAGCAGCTGCTGCCACGATGCCGAGCCCACCACAGCCTGGCCCAGACAAAGCACAGGAGGACAGTGTATGTAAAGGTAACATTTACTGAGAGATACAGAACTGAGTATTATGAAGGACATACATGGATGGAGACGGCAGCGACGGCCCTGCGGAGGGCTGCTGGACCCCCTCCCCAGCGTGCTGGGGGAAGGAGCCGGACGCCGCCGGACAAGTAACACAATGGAGATAACTGTGGCATATGCATTTGTAACAAACAGACCATCATAACATACATTTCTATGGGATCACATCTAGTGATTATATAAATCCATATAGAGATCGCTGTATAAAAACTTTGTAAAAAATATCTTAAAAAAAAAAAAAAAGTGTAAAAATGTGCATTCAAAAGCACGGCCGACGCGGACAGCTGGGCTGTAAACATTATACTGAGAGTGTGCTCGTGGGGGGCGCCTGCGCCACCGAGCCCCGACAGGCCTGCCCACCAGACGGGGCCGCGTCAAGTGTTTGCGGTTCTTCGGTTGGGGTTTTCGTGTGGAGTGTGCGCCAGGAGCGGCGGCGGCCTCCGGGGATGGCTCCGGCACGCGGCGGGACGGGAGTGCTGCAGGCTCCGCTCCGCCGCCGTCCCTGCCGCCTGCAGGCCCCGCTCCTCCCCGGCACGCTGAGGGGCTGTGGGAAAGAGAGAGGGTGAAGCAGGAGCTCCTCCCGTGCCTCCTCCTCTCCTCCTCCTCCTCCTCCTCCTCGCAGGACGTGCTGCCATGCCGTGGGGCCGCGGGGCCGCGAGCAGGCCGAAGGGCCGCGATGAGGTATCACAGAGAGGTTGCCCTCGCCCGCGCCGCTAGCCCTGCTCCCGGGTTCAGCCTCAGAGTAGACGGTTGACAGGTTCCCAATCTTCTCTGCCCCCAAAATTTGTTTGGTCCATAGTTCCCAAGGAAGCCCACTGGGTCCTGGATGCACCAGGCCTCGGTGCACAGTTCTTCATACAGTACATACGTTAGAGACCCTGGAAGACCCTGCGCCACTGTCTCCTCCTCCTGGCCCAGTGCCACCTTCACTTCTTCTCTAGCTGCTCCAGCAGCGGGTTGGCTTCGCTCTCAGGTGTCTTGATGCTGTCTGTCCGCACAATGCAGGTCGGACGGTGCCGGTTGAGCATCAGGATCAGCTGCTGCCTCTCTTG
Organism: Anas platyrhynchos; assembly: GCF_047663525.1. Lineage (NCBI taxonomy): Eukaryota > Metazoa > Chordata > Aves > Anseriformes > Anatidae > Anas > Anas platyrhynchos. Next base: position 24,061,369 of record NC_092591.1, read on the forward strand.
TTTCAGCTCTTCTATCTGGGCCTTCAGCTCCGCGTTCATGAGCTCCAGACGCTCCGACTCCTAACAGGGCAGAAACACAACTGCATGCGACTGCTTCAACGGAACAGATACAATAAATATTTGGCCAACAAGCCACCTCTGCTCAGTGCTGCTCCTCAGCCCGTGCTGCACAGGAGCAGCCTGAGGACATGCTAAGACACCAGGTTCCCCCGGGCAGTTCCTACCCAACCCACAGCCAGCTCCCAGGGCAGTGAACACCCTGCCTGGCTGCTTTCCATGGGCTGGAAGGGCACCAGGAAACAAACCTGCATTTTTAAATTTTGAAAGGTTCGTCCCCCATCAGCAAGGAGCTGCCTTTGTGAAATGGCTCCTTGTCCCAGCTGTGTCCTTTGCCTGCATCCCACCAGCCCTTAGAGAAAAGCAGTCAGGCAGTGGGAGTGTTCTTCTGCCTTGGGGTCACAGCCAGAGGGAACCTGGCCTCTGAGTGGGGAAACCTCCAGGAATCTGGGCAGAAGGCCCCTGTCCTGGGCCACATTCCCAAGGGTGCTCCTGCTCCAGCACAGACACCGGCAGACCATCAGAGCCCTCTTTCCCCCAGGCCCAGAGCCCACCTCCAGGTCAGGGCACCCACCCGCTGCAGGAACTCTGTCCTCTCCTTCTTCTTGTTACGACATCGCGCTGCTGCTACCTTGTTTTTCTCCCGGCGCCTTTTCCTCCTCTCCTCTTCCTCATCAAGCTGCAACAAGACGGAGAAGCCCAGGTCAGAGCCATCAAGTGGAGGAGGTTGGCAGCCCCTGGCAGCCCCGCTGCCGCCCTCACCAGTGGTCACCAGTGACGTGGTCCAACCCTTACAAGGGACCAAACGTGTCGCTGCCACAGCCTCTAACGTTGATGTGCCTTCAACATGGGGGCCAAGCCACCAGGTCACCCCAGAAGGTGGGGACAGTGGGGTGCATCTCCGATAAGGACACGGGACACAGCAGTGCCGGTGCTGTTTGCCATGACTCAGTCACTCCCTGCTATCTGATTCAAACCGCACACACCAGGCTAATAAGCCCTATGGGCTGGAAACCCATAATCAAAGTACTTAGGGAAAAGTCTGTGTAAGTGGCCTGTGGCACGCTCACAGCCGAGAACCCAAACCAGTTCCTTCTCCAGAGAACTGCGAGTGCTAGAAATCTTCATAAACTCAGCATCCAGGTGACACCTTGCAGCACAGCAGTGGAGAAAAGACCCTTTGGGCCTTTAAGACCCACAAACAATAACCATGAGCATTCGGCCTGGGACTCTGAGATGTCAGACTGAACTGCCTTGTTCCTGTCAGTTGGCAGCTGACAGCATACATCTTTTCAAATACAGTGGCAGCCACTTTTACTTTATGATCATTTCCACAGTCTACTTCTACCTTCTTCAAGAGCAACTCCAGCCTGCCAAGGCAGCCACATCCTTCCCTTCATACTTCCCCAAGCCAGCGGGATTGAGGGACATATCTCCCAGATGAGCCTCTCGCAGCACACGTCATCTGAACAGCCTCACTGCTCTCACACCTGACTTAGGGACCTCATAAGGAGCCAAGAGGTCTCCAACACCATGGGCATGAAGTGGTGGTGGGTGTGGGGATTTTGATTTACAGAATCAAAATTCCTCTAATCAAAACATCTCGACGTGATGTGCCAGGACAGAAGGAAATGCTAACTGGGCAGAATTAAGTAAGCTGCATGTCTAATCTCCAAAGGACAATATCCAAGCTTTATAGCACTAACAGCTTTTGCATATTCTCTGTTATTTCCCAAGCATTTTACCAAATTTGCCATTTTAGATGGGAGTAAAATATCAAGCAAAGGCAGCACAAGCTACGCACAGACTTCCCACAGTGCCAGGCTGCAGCCAGCCCTCTGCCACAGCAGCACTATGCTTAGGAAAACCAGGATGGGATCTGTGCTGATGCCCCCATGTCCCACCAGAAGCTTCCAGCTCTCACTACACTGTGATGGGCATCTGCAGAAGCGACCAGGCAGGCTCTAACTCCGTGCTCTGCTGCCTTTTCCTGGAAGAACAGTGAGAGCACCAGCCCCACTGTCTGCCTGCGAACTGCCTGACACATTTCCACACCTAGTTGCTCTATCTATTAGGGATCAAAGAGTAAGTGTCCCTTCCCTGTCCCCTTCAGCTTCCCCTACACCCACTGGGGCCAGCGAAGGGCCGTGCCCTTTAGATGGGACCTACAGATGCTCAGGGAGAGTGGCTCAGCACAGATAGAGCAGCCTGAACTCTCGGCTCTGCTTTTTGTTGTCCTACAGCTCCTGCCACTTCAAGAAAGGAGCTTTTCTCCTTCCTGCCTCTGCTTCAGTTCAAAAAGGCGACATGGCCCCCTGGTGCTGGGGGTTAGGACTCAGCTCTGTTACAGGCACAAGGGATGGTAATGGTGCATCCACCACCCCATACATGGGCTTTCTGTGCACTGCCACGGACAAACACCCCTGTGCCAGGGCAAAAAGCTGCCTTTTCCCCAGCTCTGCACTGAGCATGGCATGCCAGCACCCAGCCTCCCTGTGCTCCATCTCCCTGCAAGAGGAGAGCAGCTGCAGGCTGCATTGCAAAATTACGCGTGGGTTGCTTCTTGGCTACTCACGGAATAAGCAGCTACTGCTTCGGCTCTCCCAGGCTTTTGCTGCAAAGCCTGTGCCAGGGGAAGCTCCATTTGCCATCCTCAGCTCCTTGGCTCCACGGGCCGTGCAGGGGAGGAAGAGGCTACAAGGGGAGGCAGCTATTTGGGGGCTGCTGGTGGGGTTCCCCTCGTCTTTCCTCTACATTTCCCTGCAGATCAAGCTGCTATAGAAGTAGCAGACCAGGAGCTTGGGACACATTTGGCTTTAGATGCCAACTCATAACTGCACTGCCCATGGAGGGACTGTTTACCAAACAGTCCTGACCGAAGCCACCACTGTCACCACTTTGGGGCCTCACACTGATGGACTTCCAGCTCCATTTGCTGGCACTGGTTGACACAAGCAGCACCAGCACAGCAAGGCTGAAAGAGCCAGACACAACACGACGCAAGCACACAAGGAAAACGCTGTGCAAGTGTCTCCCAAGCCCCTGCAACACAGTTGTGACATGACAGCCCATGGGACCGAGCAGCAGCCGCCCACCACCCCTTCCCCAGGAGCCCCACAGAGCGACCTGGGCAGCGGCAGGCACCCCTGGGGAGCAGCCCCTGCCCGTCTGTGGGGCCGCCCGCAGGCAGCAGCCCCCAGCCTCACCTCACTTTTCACGGGCTGGGGCCTCTTCCCAAGCTTCACCTCCAGGAAGTGGAGCGGCGAGATCATGGCCCCGATGTTGCGGATGTCGGCGTACTTCAGCTCCTCGGCGGTCAGGGCGGTGCCAGGCAGTCCCGTCAAGGGGCCGAGCCCAGGCAGCGCGCCGGCCGTCAGCGACGGGTCGGGGATCTGCCCTGGCATCATAGCAGGGGACACGGCTCCGCGGGCTGCAGGGAGAGAGACACGGCCTGTTACCTCCCCGCTTCCAACGCGGCACGAACCCAGCCGGCTCCACAGGCCCAGGGAAAGCTGCTGCTCTCCCCCAGGGATGGCAAAGGCAAGGAATGAGCACAAGTTGGGTGGCAGAGACCAAAATATACAAATCCTGCTAGGAAGGACACGCTACTGGCCTGTAGATGAGGAAGAAGAAGAGACCTGAGAGGCAGAGCACCTGAAAAACAGGAGCTTGGTGCAGGGACTTAGAGGATCAACAGTGATGTGGTCCCACGGGCTGTTGGTCTTGGCACACCTTTGTCTGGAGTGCCGAAGATCAAGGTTTTGCTCTTACTGCCTTTTGATTAATGCGTAGGTATTAGGCCGAGAAGAAACCAGCATTGTGGGGACCGCACCGTGCCGCGGGCTGGCTGCCGGCTGGGCAGGCTGAGCCTGCTGACCGGGGTCGGGGCACGGCGCACGGGGACCGAGGATAAAACAATGAAAAGCTGCTGAGGGAGAAACCTGCCGCTGAGCAAACATCACCCAGCACAAACACGAGGAAACAAAGGCTGGAGGGGAGGGGAAGCGGAGCAATGTGCAAAAGGCTTCTTCTATCAGGAGAGAAAAAAAAAAAAATTGGAGCTTGAGAGAGAGTAGGATTGGGACAAGCTTTGGCAAGTCACTCATAGGCAGAAGAAAGGGAGTTACCAGGAAATGTGCAGAACAACTGGCTAAGAGATACAGAAATAAAATTAGCCCTAAATTGAGAAGCCTGTAGAGCTGGAGCTGTGCTATCAGCCAAAAGGCAGAGGGAGCAGGTGGCTGCTGGCTACCACCTAAGCCTGTCTCTGCTTGCGTAACAGGCCCGGGACACTCTGGTGACCCAGTTACGACACGCAGCCACCTGCTGTCCACGCAGCCACCGTTCCCCCACCCCAAGCACAGCCACACGGGGAGCCTGGGGACAGCCACCCCATCCCAACCTGTGTCAGGAGGCACCCCAAAGGGGAGAGGGGCTGCAAGCTGGCAGCACCCACTGCTGGAGCCAGAAGATGCATGAGGGAAGGGTGAGGTGCGCTCGCCCTGCTCCTTCCCAAGCAGCCACACTTGGATGCTGAGAAACAGGGCAAGGGGTGATGCAGGCTTTTGGTTGACGCAGTACAGCTGTGCTAAATGCAGGCACACACACATTAACAAGGCAGCTGCCACAGCTGCCCAGCACTAGCCACCCCAGGTGGCAGATCTGTCACCACCAGGCTGCGAACGTGCGCAGCGAGTGTGGGACAGGAGTGACGGATCGCTGAGTCGCACAGGGACCTCTAGAGGTCACCTCGTCCAACCCCCTGCTCACGCAGGTCAGCAAGTGCAAGTCAAAGTCTTAACCACGACAAGCAGAGAAGGCAAGGACTTCTTGGCACTGGCACGTCTCTCTGCCCAGGAGGCTATTTGATGTACTAGTTAACGTCAGGGAACAGATGAGCAGTGAGGGGGAAGGAAAGCCACTCATACAGGTTAGTCCAGACCAGAGAGGCAAACAAAAGCTGCACGGCTCCCAGCACGAGTGCTGTGCAGGGCGGCCTGCTGTGACAGACCAAGGGATTTGCATCAGAGAGCACCTATGAACTGCAGTATCCTGCAAGCAGCCATACACTCTAACCTGCCACCGAGACCCAGGTGTCACTGCGAGCTGTCCCAAGGCAGAGTGTGCTCGGCAGAGAGCAGCGGTAACCAACAGGACTTGAGAAAGAGCATGGAAAGCAAATGCAGCACCACCATGACCGTACAGAGGCAGTGGCACGCAGTGAGCAGGAAGCAAGCCCTCTGCTGCGGTCATCTTTCAGGAGGAGAGACGAGAAAGGGGAGGGCAAGGCAGCGCTCCCAGTGCTGGTATGCAGGGGGAGGATGCTGGGCTGGGGGGAGATGATCCGCACAAGGATGTAGCAGCCTGAGAAGGAGCCGATGGGCAAGAGAGGAGAGCTGGGTGACTTCTGAAGGGAAGTGATGCTACCTGATGAAACAGACTCCTGCCCGTCTGACAATAAAAAATTTGGTAGTGACGTTTGACCACACGTCAACTCCCTGGGACTGCAGAGCCCTGAAACAATCTGAAGCATTTATTCCTCCAGAGCACTCCCCAAAGCGGACAGCTGTAACTCCACGTTGCGGTGCCAGCAGTGCTCTGAAGCTGCCACCTCCCTTCCCTGCCATCCAGGCCTCACGCAGCAAAGATACCCAGAAACCAGGCACCGTCCTGCCCTAGGCTGCGCTCCAGTTCCAAAAACACCCGCAGGTATTGCCTAAATCCCTCCCGTCTTCCTCAGAAACTGTCCCTCTCCACAGGGCAGCGCCTGGTCAGTGAGGTGACACAGCAAAGCGGGGGACACCTTCCCCAGACACATTGCCACAGGACATAGCAGCGGGGTTATCTCACTGCTGTTTGGGGATAACTACATGCACTGCATCACGAACCCGTTCCCAGCCACCACCAGTAAGGTGACACACGGTGGCACTGGGAAGAGGCCCACCAACAGCAGCACAGCCAGGGCCAGCTCCTGCACACCCCCAGCAGCAGTCCTATGGACGCCCACCTCCAGCTTGGAAAAGTTTGGACATAATGAAAAACTAGGACTCTGTGGCAGAGGTATATGAACACCCTGAAGCCTCCTTCCTGCAAATGCTGTGAGCTGTGCTGGCACACACAGATTTGGGGCCTTGGCCCACCCTTTGCTATGGTTCAGGCTGGAACCTGACTCGAGCCCACTGCTGGATGCTTAAATTCATTCTCATCTAAGGGAACCTGGTTTTAATTAATTGTTTTACATCATGACAGCAAGAGTATCTACATGCCAGGCTGGACATTCCAGGTCTTCAGCTACAGAGAATTCATGGTCAATATAATTTATGAAATAAGGAGGGAGATTGTTTTTTTCTTTCAGGCTATGGGACTACCTGAGCACCGAATGCCACCCTGCACTCCAGCTCTGAGCAGCTCCCCAGGGAAAGCTTGCTAAGGATTTGAGAAAGTGTTATGCTCTGTCTGGTCCACCCTTTCCTTCTGCATCTTTGGTCTAGTGGCTTGATGTGCCTTGAAGGAGCCTGAGTGAAGGAGCTGGCCCAGTACCTATTTTGCTGCCTGAGCAACTTATCCTGAGCCCAGTTACTCCATGAGCAAAGCCCACAACACACATGCATCAGCTTAAATTAATTCTAAAGCTGTTCAAACCAAAGCACAAGGAGGCACCTGGCAGAACGTGAGCCTGCACATTAGGAGGAGCTGAGAACTGGTCGAGAAGGAAGGCTCCTCCAAATGAGGTCCTGCGCAGGGGTCAGGAAGCTGAGGAGCACACCAAGAACTGCCAAGAGTCAAGCTGTGTTAGACCTTGGAGAGGAATGTAAACCATTTCCAGCAGAGCTGTAACCGCAAAAACGAGGGAATGAGGAGAGATGCCACCCCCCTCAGAGCAGGGTGCAGTGAGCATTAATCCAGCCCAGGCCCTGAAGCACCACAGCCGCAGGCACCATCGCTGCTGATCGCAGGGACTCTCACCTCCAACTACTTCTGTTCCCAGGTACCCAAGTCCCAAATACTTTCACCTATTTCCCTGCATAACATTACAGGTAAGAAGTTGTACTTCGATCACGTTAAAAATGCCCAAAGATGTAATTTTATTTAATATTTGGCCTTATTCCTGAGGCTGTTACTCTGGAAGACACCAACATGCCTGCCTAGAGCTCCAGCATATTTCTACCACATTTGCATGTTAGGACAGAAATAACTTTGAGGTGCAAGATCTGAGTTTGACCTTTAAGTTGCAGCTTTTCAATAGCCAGATCTTGCTGGCAGTGGTGAATACAGCTGGTGCATTGCCAGTTCGTAATTCCTCCCTGCATTTTCCCTTGCAGTGTTTGTTATTTCTAGGGAACGTGAACCAGCTCACCTCTGATTCCTTCGCTTTCTAACACCGTGCTTTAGCTGGGACTCTTATTAGATTTGTTCTTTTCATAACTGGTTATTAACACAAACTTTTTTTTTTCTCCTCAGTGCCAGGCGGTCTTTCAATGGCTCCTTACATGAGCTGAAAGAAGTTGCATCCTCAGTAAAACCTTGCTTTCTGGTGTCCTACTGCACAACCACACAATTCCTGCATTGTATCAGCTACGCTTCTTCACATAACGAAGCCAACAGCAAAGCAAAGCAGCGAGGGGAAAGAGAATGTGTAGTCTTCCATCTGACACTGGTATCTGCATGACGCCAGCTGCTCCAGTTTACATTCCTTGTAGCTGTGCGTTCTGCACTGATGCTATTCATCATTTTGTGCCACAACATCTCAAGATGCTCCACAGTGAATTATGAGACAGAGGAGGCTTTCTTAAAACTTCAGCTCGGCGATGCACAGCTTGTGTCATTCAATGCTCTCCGTAGCAACTAACCTTACAGCAAAAATCTGGTCAACACGTGATTTCATGGGTCAAAACTCAGTTTGTACTTCTTCAGCTTTGCTCCTACCCTCCCCTTGTTCTGGGTAAGCACTGGAACACACGACTTGACCTTTTGCCAAAATGTCTGTAAACCCTCCTAATTATTGCAGTCCCTTTTGCATCCTCGCTCTGGAACTGCAGGTCTCAGACCTGCAGTCTGCTGGCAAGCTCAGTTATTTTATCTGCAGCCTCATCTCCAAAAAGCTGACAACAGTACAGCTTCCTTTTCTCACCTTTTTGCTGCATTTTTCACAGCAGTGACGAGTGGTTCTGTCCTTTGTCCCCCAACCACGTCTTTATGGTCAACGGTCTGTGACACTGGCTCACTTAATGTTTTATTAAAGGCAGCACGAAGCTCTCCTTGTTTTTCTCCTGTTGCTGGGGTCTGTTCCTTTCAGGAGCCAGTGGGAAGAAGCTTTACCGAGCTGTTACTGACCCACACATTTGCTCAGCTTCACTGTCCCTGCATATGCTTCTGTTCTTTTTCTTACACTTTAAGTCTTTATTTCCTTGTGGTTTTGTTGTTGTTTTGTTTTCCATACTGACTTCTGTTGCTTTTTCTGGGGACTCTGAGTTTGTTGTTTTTTTGTTTTTTTCCTTTTTCTGAGGTAGCTGATGTTTGCGCAGCAGTTACTGCATAAATCTAACGTGCGTAGGCATAATCCACGTAGCCCAGGGTCCCTGGGGGCTTGTATTCTGGTTGCTAGCCTACATTCATGCCCCTCCTGCCACCTCTTCAGTGCTATTCTTACCCACAGCCTAAAACCAGCAGAGGAATGCCTACCTGTGCTGAAGTCACACATTCATTTCCCTGTGCAGAAGCTGACTTAGTCTGTATCTGCTACTCCCCTGGGAGCATCCTGTGCATCCTCACCTAGCCAAGCGCACGGTTTGCTTCTTTATAAGCCAGAAGCAGTTGCTGCTTTGTCGACAGCACCATCCTACATCGAAGACCAAAGCAGCTTTCTGACAGACACCCATCACTTCACCTTAAATTGCCATTGCTGCCTTATCTGTGCTGTCAGCTTCCTTGGTGAGAGTGGGAGCTGTTTACAACCCTATTTTCAGTTTCTGGTTAAAGTGCTGGCTATAAATCACGGTCTCTTCCAGCACAAGCTCTGCCACACGCTCTGACATCTGCAGTGGTTGACCCCAGCACCCTTCCCATGCTCAGAGAGCCAGGCTGGCACCTCCTGCCAGCCGGGGGGGTTTGCCACTGTAAATATCAGCCTCTTCCTCTTTTTTCCAGGCTAACAAGCAGTGCCATAAGGCAGTCTGTCCCAGCAGCCCTTCTCCACGCTGCCAGCAGAACCAAGGCCCTGCCTGCCTGTTGTTCTGCCACGCCAGGCCCGACCTGGGTGCCTGCCATTACTTGCCAGCTGCCATGCGTCGGAGCGCTGCCAAAGCCTGCAACCTCCTGTACGAGCTATCTTTGATCTCTTCATCAGTACGTTAGCACTCAGCATACTGCTGCCATTTGTTCGTGCAGTCCTGGAGCCCTGGGCTCTAAGTCAGCCCTTCATCCGTTCACGGCCAACAAGCAAGAATTCTGCTCTGGAGATCAGAAGTAACACTGCCATCCATGAGAAGCAAATTGTGGTCCCTTGGAATTTACTATGGCTTTCCCATCCTTTTTTTTAAACTTTTCCTTTTAGCTCCTGGCTATCAAGTTTGCTCAGTCTGTATGCTCTACACCGCATCTTTCCAGTTCCTTCTCATTGGCAGAAGGATGATTTATATGAAAGCCCTTTCCTGACATGCCCGACTTCTCATGCCTCAAGAATGTAACTTTCTAAACAAAGACAGGGCAATTGGCTATCACTTGTTTTCTGAAGCACGGAGCCACTTGCTTTTTCCCCATCTGGACTTTTCTGGTTGGGGGGCTGCAGGGGGCTGAGGGCCAGTGGAGCCCACAAACACTTTTCCACGTCAAGGTTCAGTTCAGCACCCCGTGAGCGCCGCGTTAACGCCACCACGCTGACGGCACAAAGCCACACCTCATATGCCCAGTGCCAAAAGTACCTGAACACGCAATTACCTTTTTTTCCCGTTTTCTAGAATGTGATATGCTCCCACTCCCGGGCAGCAGCCACCAGCTCTGAACGCCAGATGCACCTCGTTGGAAGGAGCTCCTTACAGCAGGTCACCCTGTAACCTCCCTTCTTCTGCTCTGCATTTTTAAAAGCAGTTACTTCCAGTGCCAAAGGCCACACCGATCCGTATCAAAGTTATTTGCCAACCATCAAAACACAGCAACAGCCAAGCCCTTTGGTTCTAACCTGTCCTTCAGACACCCGTGCAGCAGCGCTGGCAAACATGGACTTTAACAGGCGCTGTGCGTTTATTCATTCATCTGCTGAGCCCGTGGGTGCACAGCCCAGCACCCGCGGTGCGCTGAGGCGCCGCAGTGACACCCACCGGGATTAAACTCCGCATGGCCCCCCTTCAGCAAGGAGGTAGGACTGCTTAGTGAGTGCTACAAGGCATCTGGGGAGGTTGCTCCCTGTCTAAAGACCAGTTTAAGGTCTCACAGCGTGGCTTACCAGGTGTGCCGAGCTGCAGCGCGCCACCTCCATATGGCAGCCACCATGGGGCCTCACTACTGCCACTCCACTTCCATCCCGGGAGGTTTGCAGCCAGCTCCTGCAACCCAGGGCAAAGACGAACCCTTCCCACAGACACCCCCAGCTGCCCCTCCTGTTCCTTCTCTCCCACGGGCAACGTGGTGGACAAAGAGCTGCAGGGTTTGTGAGCACCCTTCCATGTAGTGTCCCAGCCCGGATCCCTCAGCTCCACCAAGCGGACCACCATGCTGAAGAGAGGAAGGAGCTATGGAAGAGGAGGAAGGAGCTCTGGAGGAGGAGATCCTCAGGAGGTGGAAATCTAGACTGTTTTCTTGAGTGGGAGCAGCCTGGCGCAGTCTGGATGTCTGGTTTCACACAGATGGCAGAAGAACGCCCGAATTGCTCACAGGGAGAAGACTGTGAGGAGCTTTCTGAGAGCAGGAACACGGAGAGCCCTGCTGCCTCCCTCCTCTCCTCCCCCAGGGAGGCACCCAGCTCCTGACACTGCACCCAAGGGGCAGCCCAGAGCTGGCATCTCACCGGGGCACGCGTGCAGCCCCCACACATCTGCCTGTCTGCTGCTTTGGCTTCTTATTCCCATTATGAGAAGGCAAGAAACCAGTCCTCAACTTTAGCAATAACCCCCTCTTTGCCATCAGCAAAGCAGCCAGCTCAATCCTCCTCCTTCCTCCAGCGTTTTCCTCCGTACCTTGGCCGGGCAGCAAACAGCTCCAGTTGAGCACCACGCTGCCCCTACCACTGCAATGCAGCACCTTCAAGCGACCTGGACCAGCAGGGGCTCGCACAGCACCCAGCACAGCCAAGGCTCCTCGCAGCTCCTGCACGAGGAGGTTGCCATTAATTACGGCTTTGGCATGGAGCGTGGCAGACATTTAATAACGCGGCACCGCTCCACGGACGGCAGCACACAACAGGGAGGTAGAAGAGACCTTGTTCCGACCCACAGCAGTTCAGATGGCCGTGGGGAGGAGGGAGTGTGCTGCTCTGAGCTAGGCTGCAGCTCAGGCACTGAGGTTAACAACTGACTTGTTGAAATCCCCCAGGACCTTCCACGGCCGCATGTGGTCAGGGCTGGAATCTTCTTCAAGAAGACAGCCCTCCCCTGGCACACAGCTCCAACCTCAGGGGCAAGGGTGGCCTCAGAGATGAGAGGCCCCCCTACAAACTCCTCAGAATTGTGCCCTGGATGCCAGGGTCATCCACAGAGACCCCTAAGCCATATAAAGACCAGCTCTGGCTGGCTTGCAGCAGCCCCGCTCAGCTGAGAGGCCCATACAGACCTTCGGCTCCCAGGCTGCACGCTAAATAGCCTGCAGGGTTTGGACTGACGCTCTGGGCAGTCCATGCAATGGAGAAACCCACACAAGCAGCCAAAGGCAGATGGCAGCAGGCTTGCTGTGCCTGCTCCTTGCCACACGGGCACTGCAGGACACGTGCAGGCTGCCACACACCACGGCTTGGTCCTGGGGCCAGGTCGACGGGGCACGGCCCACTGCAGCAAAAAGAGCTTCTGGGCAGCTTCAGGCTCTCAAGACACTGCGTGCTGCCCGCTACCTGGCCCAGGTGGAGCAGACAAAGTTGCAGACACCAGCATGGGGAAGGAGAGCACCCGGCGGATGCTCAGCGCTGCCTGCTCTCCAACAGCCCGGCTGGGCACGCTGCTGAGGTGGAGGGGATACCTCCTCCTCCTCCTCCTCCTCCTCCTCCTCGGCCAGGGCCACAGCCGAGACCTTGGCACCCTGTAAGGAGGGACGTGCTCAGCTGTAAGCAGGAGGGAGCAGCAACCTGCCATGAGCTCCTGGCCACCCCGGGAAATCGCAGAGACCCGAGGAGCACGGCAGCCAGTCGCGGCCTGACACAAGGACGGCTCGGATGGCAGCTCCAGCACCCACCCACTCGTCCCCCAGATGGGCAGGTTTTTTTTCTTCCCTTTTTGAATCACCAGGAGTCATACCGAGGATGTGAACTCCAACCATTGGCATTCCCAGATGTCCCCGTGGAAGCGGTAACCACCAGATTCCCCGCGCGGACTCTGGCAGCGGCCTCCAGATCGAGTTTTTCCTGCGAGTTCTCCTGAAACCAGCTAAAAAATCCTGCTCCGAGCTGCTGAAGCATTTGTTTCTGCCAAGCTCTCGGAGTCCAAACACACGCGCACACACACACAGTTTGGCAGTGGTTGTGTTCCAGGGCTGGTAATACAAGCCATGAAGGAGGCTGCCAAGACAAGCAAGAGAACGAGCCAGGCCCCGTTTCATTGGCCACCATACGCTGCATATGGCCCTGGAAGCAGCCAGCGCAGTGTTCTCACCCTCCTTGAAGGCATAGGAGACCCTGTGTTTTCAAATACACCTCCACAGGGCCTTCATTAAAGGAAAATGGAAACATAATGTGGCTCTCGCTCTCCTGCTATTTCTCCCTTTCCCCCAATTTGCTCCCAACCCTATTTCCCTACCACGGAAAAAAAAGCAAAGCAAAGTGCCTCCCGGAGCAAGCCGTGCAGAAGAACACAACTTCCACTCAACCCCACGCCCGGCTGCCCCAGCGGGCTCGGGACGGGGCGGCAGGGATCCCGGGGGGTCCCGGGGGGTCCCGGGGGTGCCCCTCTCTTCCCGAGCACCCCAGGACCCCGCACCGCGAGCGGGGCCCCCCGCAGCCCCCCAGCCGCACACCCCACGGGCAGGTGGAGCTCGGCTCCTCCCCGCACCCCCAAAAAGCAGCGGGGGGCTCCGATCCGCGCCCGGGGGCCCCATCCCCGCGCTCCGAGCGCCCCGAGCGCCCCGCGGCCACCCCGGCAGCCGCTCCCCGCTCTCCCCCCGGCCACCCCCGCTTCCCTCCCGGCTCCGCCGTGCCCGCACCCACCGTGCACGGGGAGGGGGCCGCCGGGATGCCCGCGGGGCCCGGCAGCGGGCTGCGGGTTCAGCCCCGCCGCCGCCGCCCGGCTCGGCTGGGCTCGGCTCGGCTCCGCCGCCCCCGGTCGCTGTCGGTGTCGCTGTCGCTGCCGGTCCCCGCCGGGCCGCCCCGGCCGCCCCCCGCCGCCCCGGTGCGCGCCTCCCGCGGGCTGTGGCGGGCGGCGGGGTGGGTTGCATCAGCCCCGGTTATATAGCGGCCCCTGGGCTGCGGGGAGGGGTCGGGAATGCGGAACCGGCCGGGCTGCCAGCGCCACACGTCAGGGAGGGAGGGCGGGCGAGAGAACGGGGCCGCGGGGCGGGGAGCGCCGGGATGGGGTGGCACCGGCACCGGCACCGGCACCGGGACCCGCACCCCCCCGGCACCACGCAGTGCCCGGCCCGGGACGTGAAGGACATCGCGGGCGGCTCTGGCAGCCCCCCACCGGCCTCTCCGCGGTGCCAGAGGTGAAGCCGGGGGGTGGCGGCCCTCCGCTCACCGACCCCACACCGGGGGGAGAGGAAGCAGAAGGGTTTGGGGAGCCCCCGCCCAGCTGCTTCGGGTTCCCTCCCGGTTTGGCACCGGGATATCCTGGGGGACACTGCCCCCCGAGGCACCTCCCCGGCCTCGTGCCCTGGCACCGAGGTGGCAGGTGATGACTGCGGGCTTCCTGCTAACTGATTTGCATGGGTTTGAATCGTTTCCTTCCTCTTTAACACCAACCGGCCCTTTCTCCCACCTGCCCAAGTGCTGCGGGAGGGCAGCTCCGCAGGGCCACGCAGGACCTGCCGCAGGTACTGGGTGTGCTGCTGCTGCCAGAGCAGCCCCGCTCCGGGACAAAACCCCTAACCTCTGGGAAGGAGAAGCAGGGCAGCAGCTGGGGAAGCTGCCCCGCTGAGCCACACGAGTCCGTGCACAAGTCCCTGTCCTTCCCACCACCCACCCCACCCCGTTTTCCTCCCCCCGTTGCTTCTTTTCAGCATCCACAAAGTTGATTTCTTTTCACCCCCAGCAGCGCATGCTGCTCATCACCCACCACCCGCACAGCCCCGCTCTCCCCACCGCTGTCCGAGCAGGAGCAGGGCACCAGAGCCACCCCCTTCCACACGGGATGCTCCTTGCCCAAGCTGTCCTACAGGACACAGCCTGGATCTGTCTTCCTTCCCGCTCTCCTCGTGCTCGTAGCCTTTTATCTTTTCGTTTCCAGAGAGGCCGAACACTTTCTGCACACCTTTGCATCCAACCCCAACGTTTCGTTAATCTTGGCACCTCATCCCAGGGGGAAGGGCGACGCGCACACAGGAATGTATTTTTCCCATACGCATTCCTTCCCCTTCCTATATCAGATAGGACGGCTTTTTGCAGTGCCTTGAGCTGGAAGGAGCCCGCTGTGGTTGACAAACAATATCTCGCCAGCAATTCACACGCAGCTGCCTTCAGGGCAGACCACAGCAGCTCCCCTGCAACTGCTGCATCCCGAGGGGAAGGAGAGGGAAAAGCACGGGGATTTCAGAGGAGGCTGATGGCCTGGCTGGGCCACCCAGGGCAGCACAGTTCCTCCTGCTCCGGGGGATGGTGAGAAAGTGCCATCTGCCCTCCTCGGTTTGGGGCTGGAAGACAGCTCTGCCCATTCTTTCTTCCACGCGTTTTCCCACCCTGTTTTTTCCATTTTCCTAGCGGGCAGAGCTGAGACATCTCCCTGCAGCACAGATACACGTATGTATGGCCCCAGCCTCGCGTGCTGACCTCCTCATTGCTCCTCTTTCCCCCCAGCCAGCCCCAATTCCCTGACTCCCCTCTGCAGGTCCCGCTGGCAGCTGAGCCTCCGTCACGATGACAGTCTGAGTTATTCCTGTGATTTCTTACTCTTAACTATTTAAGGGCTAGTTCCAGGGAAGCATCCTTGTCCAGGACAGTGCTTACGCACACGCTTCGAGGGACAGACTTGCATCATTCTTTCTCGAGTTGGGAACTCTCAGCTCACAGGGGAATTTTCCTCGTTCTTGCAGCCACTTGTGCTTGAACTGTTCTTTTCCCAAAGTGGGTTTTGCCTCATGTAAACACAAAACATGTTTACTTTTCAGATACGGTTTCACTTGGGCTAGAAAAGGCACAGGAATTCATTGAGAATTTGTGGCTTCAGTGGGTAAAAGTGAACAGCAAAGTCTCCGGCAAACAGACTGCTTGCCGAAGGATGCCGAGCGCTCGGGTAAACACGGCCGTCCTACCCGGGCTGGTCAGTCTTGCCACTGTTGTGGAAACATGTGCTGACAAAGACAAATTAACCAAGCGGGAATGGCAGCATCTGCAACGGAGACAGGAGAGGCTGGGGGAAAAAAAAAAAAAAGGCACAAGTTCCACTGCACGAAGTACAAAAAGCTGTCGAGCACATCGCCGCTTGGAAGGCGGCTTTCTCCTCGCGCCGAAGGGGCGATGTGCGCGTTTCTGTTCAAAATAAAGTGTGCAGAAGGTGAAGGCTCAGGGATGTGGAAACACAGCCCGGCAGCACAACACGGGGGCCAAAAAGTTATCAGGAACAGAGCGAACTCTAGAGCACAGCAGAGCTGCACCAGCACAGGGGGGTGATTGCAGAGGAGTCGCTCTCAGCCCTTGGGGAGATCTTTGGGTTTTGCCTTCCCCATTTTTGCCCCTCTCTTCCTGGCTGCCTGGTGGCTCTCTGGGTGGGACCATGTCCTCCGAAGCCGGGCAGAGGAGGCAGAGTTGGTACCAGTCCATTTTGGCAAGTTTCTCAGCGTAACTCTGTTTGTTACGGCTCTGTCTGCAGCACAACGATGAGAGCACTGAGGAGGCTCCTGATGGTCCCTGACATGTCCTCCGAGAGCACTGAAAGCACATTCAGACCCCAATAACAACAGCCCTTTCACACCCTCCTGACACCACTATCAATGGTGATGATCCACCAAGAGCCTCACTGGGACTCCCGTGTGTCCCTGTCACGTCTCTGAACACAGTTTTACATGCCTGGTGTTAATTTTTACACACTAACCTGCCCTTGCCATGGCCTCTCCTCGGACGGGCTCCTTGCTCCCGCATAGGCCATCTGACATGTGCTACATGAAGCGGTGCTTTTCATCCGTCACCCATCTCCTAAATCACCCAGATCCTCGTAAACTTGCTTCCCGTGCTCCCAGCTCCTTGCTTTGCCTTCAGCTTTGGGCTCATCTGCTGGCCTGATGGACAGCACCACAAACCATCTGCTGAACGATGGCCCTGGGACGTCCTACAGCCTTTTCTGGCTGCCCTTCAGCCACCTCTGGCTGCGCATTGCAGCCACAATTCATTTGAAGCTCTTCCCTTCACCCAACCCTATTAATGTCTAATCTGATTATTATTTTTTTTTAATTTCATTTTTTAAAGTTACTCCCAGTCACTTTGCAGAATGGGGCCGGGGATCAGAAGGACGACTCACACAAGCAGTAGGAGCGAGAGGACGGCGTGCTGTCCCCAGGTCACCACTGGGAACTTTTTGGGGAAAGTGGCCGGGTCTGGGCTGGAGGCGGTCGGTGCTGAGCCCACGGGGGTCAGACAGAGCCCTGAGGGACACGGACTGACAGGCTGATTGATCCCCAAGCTGCTTGTTTATAAAAACAGGGCTGATTAGATACCAGGGCTGGCAAATGTTGTCTAAGAGCCTGCCTCTGGCAGGGCTGGATCCTTCAGTTAAATAATCTTTGTTGGACAGTTGTGGAATAACCTCTCCAGAGAGGAATTTCCTTCTTATCTTTGTCAGCTAGGCATTGGCTTAGACTTTGAAGTATATAGCCTCTCCTAAAAAAGTTATAGTCCCATCCAGCTCATATCCTATTACCATTTATCTTCTTTGTAAACTCGAAGGCTGTGTTTCTTGCAACCCCTGCTCACATGGAAGCGTTTCCATCCTCCTAATGGCTTTCGTTATCTGCCTGCATCTCCCCCATTTTTCCCAGCACGGGTGATGAGAAGCATACAGAGAATTATCCCAATGAAGGTGCATCCCAGGCTCCCTGAGTGGCTCTGCAGTCACATCTGGATCGGTTTCCATCCGACTATAAAACCGTCCCTGCGTGGTTCCCAGGCACGAGCTGCTCCAAGCCTTCGGGGCCTCGGGCTTCTCCTCCTTTGAAGTATTCCAGCAGTGCCCGCACAGATCACCTCGTGGCCACTTAGCCTCGTCGAGAAGCTCCTTTGAAGGACCCCGCTCACACCCCATTTTAAAATCCGTGCTCTGCTGCACTTCCTACAGCAGGAAACACCGCATAACTTCTGGCAGCCCCGGGAGCACCACTCTCCTTCGCGGAGGGAAGCGAGCTGCAGATTTCCCTTGCTGTGCAGCAGGGCAGGTGGGTGTGCCGAGGGGACACGCAGACCCTAAATGACCGATGTACCTGGCACTGAAACACGTCCTGTGTCTGCAATCCCTTGGCTCACTCTGCCCTCCCCTATTTCTGTGCACAGCTGCTGGTCCCCATCAGTCACTCTGTTCCCGAGGCGCTGGTGCCTGATCCCAGGGACTGCTGATTTCCAACACACCAGCAGTTCCTTTTATAAGTTCTACTGCCCGAGGGTACCTCATCTGCACCCTGAACTGCACTATTACAGGGGTTGTGTTTTTTTCTTGTGGGTATAGGAATGATTTAGCTTCCCTGCAGTGTCCTTACTTCCCTTAGCTGCTCTACTTTCCTCCCTGTTCCCAGACAGTCTGTCAGACCTCTCCCAGGCTTCTCACTTCCAACAGACTTACATAAGGTCCTATACATTTTTATTTTTTTTTTCTGGGTCTTTATGCTTCACATTCTCTCCATACCCACCAAATTCCCACCCTGCATCTTCCCTGCTGCAGTCTGTGCTCCCGCTGGCTGCTCTGGGCTCGGCTGTTCGTTTTCTGAAGGATGTCTCTTTGCCTTGAATAACCTCTCCTGCCTCGCGTCCTAGGCAGATGGGGGGTTCCTTGCCTTCCTCGGGAGATTGCTGTTTGCTGCAGTAGTGTTATTAATAAAAGGACCAATGGAAAACCTCTCCCGGGTATTTCCCCCAAACTCCCTTCTTCGCACAAGGCCCTCTGTCCTCCTTCCCCACTGCATTCCTTCCCCATGCCTTCCTCACCCCGCTCCCCTGCACGCTTTGCCTTCTGGCTTTCCTGGCTTCCTCCGTCCCTCCCCCCCGAGCTCCCTCCTTCTCTCTCTGCCTCCCTTCTTCCCTCCCTTCCTTGGCTCGGGCTCGAGGTCCCTGCCCATAGCGACTGAGGGAAAAACAACAACACAACACTGGGGAGGCCGGGGCACGGGATTCCTTCCCAGAAAGCTCCGAAACCAGGGAAAAGAGGGAAAGCAAACAGTGAGACCGGGAAGAGGGCTGAAGGGTATTTGGAGGGGGAGGGATGAGCTGGTATCTCAGGGAAACGTGGTGGGGTCTGAGAAAAACACAGCGCAGCAGGGGCAGCCCTGCAGTGTCGGGGAGCCCAGCTCCCGCAGAAAGAGCCCCAGCACACAGCTGGCCAAAGGACAGAGATAGCTGGGGAAGGAAAGAAAAGCGGGGACCTGCTCTAGGCAGCGGAGAAGCCAATGCCCTGGGCCACCAACAGAGGAGGTCTCTGTGGCAGCAGGAGGGCCGGTTTCCCCAGGAAAACCCGGTGGGGGATTTGCCGTGTGAAGGAAGCATTTGGAGGGTTAATACCCCACAGGAGGGCCCTGGGGAATCCACTGTAAATAGGTGTGGTTTGTGCTGCAGCTCCAAGAGGCATTTTCTCTCTGTACCAGTCTGGACAGGTGAGAAATCGGAAGAAGTTGGAGCCTGTGCTTCCCGCTAGCACAAAGCAGGGCTGTTAGCACAGGTCTCGCTGTTTGTTTGCACACTCACAGCCCGGCTGCTTAACGCCCTGGCACCCGGTGCCAGGAACCTCTGGCAGTCAGCATGGTGGTCCCCCGGGTACAAGCACCTGCCTGTTAATGGAAAGCCACAGATTAATGGAGCAGCACAAGGAGCCTTAGTCAGCTGCCCGCTGCAGACGGGATAAATTCAGCGATAAGCAGAAGAGGCAGATGCAGCGCGCACAAGAAAGGCAGCCCGCTCCCTTCCCCTCCTGCCAGCCGGATCTCGTGGACCTGCACACCCCGACACCCCCTTCCCAGTGCTGCTCTCGACCCTCCTTCCTCGCCCCATCACTCACAGCCGCCCTCCCCAGGGCCCTGCCTTGCCCTGGCCATGCCACATCTCCTCCCCAAACCACAGGACCTCTGCTCCTTTCCACGGGTCAGCCTCCTCGCTTGCCCTGGCTCTGCAGCTCGCCTGCTTCTAGGCAAGGATAACCAAGAAGCAAAGTTTTCAGTAGTCTCTGCTCGGTTTTCCATTTCTAATTCAGAACATTTGAACCTTGAGGGCAATTTCCTCATCTCCAAATGAATTTTAAACCTAGCTGGCCCCAGAAAGGTAAGACTGGGAGAGATGTGAGATCACTGAACCCAGCCACAAGGTCTAACGCCATCATTTACTTAATCCTCGTCATAAACTAACCAGGCTCAGTCTTGAAACCAATTTGGGTTTTGCTCTCGCTGTTCCCACTAGAGAGCTTCTCAGGGATCGTACTGCTATGAAAGGAAGAAACATTCTGCTAATCTCCAGCCTAAATTTACTCATTCCCACTTGCTCTGGCAATGAAAGACAGCACCCGGGCAGCAAAGCGCTGGGTAGGACATAAGCCTCAGAGCAGAATTCAAACAAATCAGGCTGAATCACAAAGAGTAAAGCCAAAGAATGGAAACAGAACTGTTTGCAAAGCAATTAATCTCAGCCTTGGATGCATTCATTCCCCCAGCCATTTCAGATGCCCTGGGCTCCTCAGCCCTACAGAGTCCCCACAACTCTGCTTCCCCAAGTGCTTATTAGATCCATGACCCCACTGTGCTCCAGTACCAACACTTCTTCTGAAAACTGCTTCCAGGAAGACACATTTGCATGAAGGCATATCCCCCACCCGGCTCCCCGAGTCCTACCTCGCATAGCCAGCACCAAACCAGCTGAGCTTCAGCCCAGGAGGGCTGCAGGTGAGGAAACGCAGTGTCTGCAGGGAGTACACGGGTACGTTGTCTGAAGTGCAACATATGAAATAACAAAATGAGCTTGCAGAGGGCTGAAAGCTGAAGAAGAGATACTACAAAGTCCTGGGAAACAGAAACTGCAGGTGCCAAGCATTCTTTCTGCGCTTCACTCATGGACACCACTGAAGTCAGCAAGAAAAGTTGTTTATTTTAGGGTTTCAGTTGAGTTCCGCTTAGAAGAAGCCAAAATGATGATGCTAGACCCAAAGGCATGTCACCTCCCAGCAGAAGCACGGCTCCCCAGTTTACACTGGTAGCTATAGCTGGGCCACGGACACTTGTGCTGAATCACAGATTCCTGTCATCCGACTGCGGACGAGGACAGTGGGAAATAAGACAGAGGAGATGGGGGAAACCATCTGCTCCTCCTGCGGGATTGCGCTGCGAATCTGTAGGCTCTGTTTGGGATAAAACAGCACTTATTTCCAAGGCAACAAATTGCAGTGTCATAAACAACAGAGGTCCAGGAGATGCCTGCAGGTTGGGAGCTAAGAGAAGGAACATCGCTCACGGAGGCACAGGCAGAGAGACAGAAGACGAGGCAGGCCCCCATGCTGCTGAGCAGAGCACTCAGTTTGCCAGTGCCACCGTTCAAGACCTTTTCCCTGCTCCTCCCACTTACAAGGCATCTACAGGGACACAAAGCACATATTCTGTTGTGTCTGCATGTGGTAAATGCTCAAAGCCAAGCAGAGGCCCACAGAGCTGGTCCTGAGAGCCCGCTGTGAAGAAAACGGAGCTGGAAAGGTAAGACTAAGGCCCAGAGAGGCGTGAGGTAAGTCAAATGTGTTGCGTTGTTGTGACTCGCTGTAGGACTGCCCAGTGTGGCAAGTCCCAGACTGCCAGAGGACAAGAAGACAAAGTGCAGCTGGACCTTGAAGGTGGGTAACAGCTGGAGGCAAAAAACTGCAGCATAAAGGGAAGCCTTCGTTAGGGAAGGAATGAGGCTGAGCAGGAGGAACAGGAGTGATAGGCGTAAGTGACACTGATTTAGGTAACCCGCTGAGTGCTCAAGAGAGAATGAACGCCCTGCAGAGGAGCACAAATGATTCAGGAGAAAGAGATAAAGGGCTATTTGCTGGGGATGGAGGACATCCTCTCCTCGTGGACCTGGAGAAGCACACAAAATTCACTTTGTGGCACTAACGTGTGGGTACAATAAAGACAGGGGAAGTCAGCGGGTGAGGAGAGGGAAGCCACAGCAGGAAGGGGAAGTAGGAGTGAGGCTCCAATAACAGACAGTAGAAGCTGTAATCACAGGAAACATGAGCTGCATGGATTTTGACAGCTTAGGTGTCTGTTTAAAACGTAGACTTGGGATCCAAAAAATTTAGTAAATTGGTTTCTACCTCCACCTGTAAAACAGGGATCCCCTAAATGCCAGGGGGCTTGAAGACGAGTGTGCATCTCTCATGCAGCACCAGTGCCGCAGCTCCTGGGATGCTCGCCCCCTGCCTTCCAGCACTCCTGGGACTCTCAACACGGGCATGCCCAGAGGGGCTTTGAGTTGTGCTCCTACAGGGCAGAGAGCAGGCTGTCTGAATGGGCGTGGGAGGAGTTCCCAGATGTGCCAGAGTGTGACGGAGAAGGGCAAGGGGCAAAGGCTCCAGAGCTGACCTGCCAAGACTGTAAAAACAAAGAATAAGCTGAAGAAATGGGAAAATGAGAGAGGAAAGTGCAGGGCTTGCTGCTGGCCATGGAGGAGGGAAGAGAGCTGGCCGGGGAGAAGGTGGAACTTTACTGCAGGCTTCTCTGAGAGAGGCACTGGTAGCAGAGTGAGAACAGCTAATGAGTTACAGGAGAGACCCCGAGGCAGAATTGGGATGGGGCGAACAAAAGATCCCAGTGTGAGCATTGAGTGGGGCAACCTACAGCTCCCCGATGAGCCTGACAGTGGAACAAGGGGCAGAGAGAAGCGGAGCGGCATCCCTCGAGACCCTTCAGTGATCCGCGTGCTCCGGAGCCAAGGGGCTGCCAGTAGGGCCTGCGCGAGCCAGCGCTGCTGTACGAGCTGGACTGGATGTTCCAGGAACCGAAGGAAACCACAAAACGCCTTTGTGACATGGACGAAGCGTGCACGGAGCGGCCTCGTGCACACAAATGTCCCGGCTTGTTCCAGCCGACCAGCATCAACCAGTTCCCCCAAAGTATGCGCCACGTAAAGCTGGGTTCTCCGGTGCCACAAATGCACGAGGGATCACGAAGCCAGGTGGAGCCCATCATTTTTCAGCCCAAAGGATGGAGCAGCCCCTTGCAGGCTTGTCCCCTGAGAGACGTGGTACCTCCATTTTACAGCGGGACAGGTTTCTGCCTTTCCTCTCACTGCTCAGCTCTGCGCAAGCACCTTCCTCCTCCATGAACTCCGTGACTCCATCGGGGCTTCCTAGTACCAGGCACTGTAAAAAAGGAAGTCTTCCTTTTGTGCACAGTCAGCTTCGTGTCACTGCTGCTTGGATTTGTACTCCAGCAGCCCTGAGGAAATCCAGCCCGGGATGGGGCTGGCTGCTGTACAGCGGGGTAACACAGCCCCGAGAGCACAAAGCTTGCCCTCAGGTGTGTGAGGGGTTAAGTCCACCAAGCAAACGCTTCTGCTGCTTAAGCCAAAATGACTCTTTTTCTTCTCTCTTTTTTTTTTTTTTATATATATATATATATATTTTTTTGTCGAGGAGTTCATGAAAAGGGAAAAAAAAAAAAAAAAAAAAAAAAAGCTATTTGTTTTGCCCCTGCTGGAGCCATGAAGGGAGCTCTGCAGCGCGGACAGTGCAGGCACTGTGGCATCGCAGCAGTGAGGGAGCTGAACCGGGAGCCGCGAGGTGAAGGTCCCTGTTTAACAGCTTTCCGTTTGTTTACCGAAAAAATATTGTTCCATCATAAAAATTCCCAAAATAGTTCGCGTCTTGACAGACTGACTGGCAGCTGCCCAGCTCTGCAGGATCCTGCTAAATGAAAGGAAATAAAAAAAGAGCTAATCTGGTACCCATGGCCCAGCGCTTGCAGCTCGGGAACCTGCAGAGAGTCGGGGCTCAGCTGTCCCATGAGGTGCAGGGCAGGGAGGAGAGCCCCGAGGCTGAGGGGCCAGCTCTACGGATGGCAAAAGCTTTTCCGTGGGTGCTGCGCAGGCTGATGAGGAAGCCAGTGCTTGCCTTGCCATAAATGGCCAGCTTCTGCTTTATTTTTAAACCAGATTATTTTTTTTTTCCCCTCCACCCAGCTCTGTAAGGCTTTACCTTGACAAGGCAGGCTGCCCCACGCTGGTGGCTCCTCGGTCTGTAATTCCTGAGAGCTGCCAATGGCTCCTCTGGGAGAGCTGTGCATACAGGCCTCATCCTGCACCAGCACGGGCCCTGCCTGGCTAATAATGTATGGCTTGTTGCTCAGAAGGTCTTAGGATGACAAGGTGCTGCGGATTGTGGTGACCTTACCAGGCAGAACTGGGAAAGTGTCAAAGAGTTCATGGCACCCAACTCAAGGAGAGCCATCCCCTAGGAAGAGCAAAAAGCCACCTCGAAGCCCTGCGGCCCACCGCAGCCACCCAAGGACCGTGCACGCCGTGAGTCACTGCGCAGAGGCTCGGCGAGCCCAGATGAGGTCATGCAGAAACAGCAGCCTCTGTGGAAAGAACCTCTCCCCGCCAGATCACAGATGTCTCCCCAGCTGCAGGCCTAACTTCTCCTCGGCCCTCACGGTGCTCGGGGCAGGTCTGCATTAGGGAGGGGCGAGGGGAAGCTTGCGCTTCGGATCGGTCCCAGCCTCGGCCCCATGGGACTTCCCCTTCGTCCTTTGGATGTTTTGGGACTGGGTCCCCAAAGCAGGGGGATGCTGGAGGGACGCCCCTTCCCCTGTGCCTGCCCCGGGCAGAGGCCCGCACAGCCAGGCTGGTTGGTGCTGTAGGATCAGGGTGGACGTGTGGGGACGTGGTGGTTCCTCTTCTGGAGGCGAGGTCGGTTTGGTGTCCCACTGGGGGACATTCCTGAGCAGCTACCCACACTTGCTTAGTTTAGGGACTGTCACAAAAGGGAGGTGTGCTGCAGCACCGCTGGGGCTCGCTGGGTTGGGACGGCTGCTCAGCTCTCAGCCAGCTCATCCACAAGCAACAAAGAAGTGACAGGGGACACTGCCAATGGTTTTCACCTGGCTGTGGCTCCTTTCACAGTGCACGTGGAGTGAGTGCTGCTGGCTGGGGCTCTTCCGCCCATCTGTAGCACCTGGGAGGAAAGCTGACCGCCAATTTTCCACTGGATGTACACTGCCACTGCAGGCTGGCCCCGTCCCATGTCAACCCACCCTTCTTTGCACTTGTTACTGTGGTCTGTGACCCATTTCCACGTACCGAGCTGTCTAATGGAGCCATGTGGGTCCCTCACCCAAGGGAAACCAACCCAAGGGCACTTGGTACTACTTCTGTCTTTTCAGCTTTAAAGGACACGGGGAGCTGAACCCTCCTGGCCACCCCATCCAGCCCAGCACCAGCTCTTCATGCTTTCTCCCCCGTGCTCAGCTCCCCCGGGCTGTGCACAGCAGTTTAACCAGTGCACACCAGGAGCGTGCTGGGGGTCTGGTTGTTGTGTGATGGCAGGGTGACCAGGGTTAAAAAAATCCCTTATTCAGGATCCCTGTAGACGATGATCTTCCTCATCTGGCTGTTGAAGTGTGTACTCAGACAAACCTGCCCCAGGACAAACTGACTTCAGCCAGCAGCCCCTTTCCTTGCCTGCCTTCCTCATACCTCACTTCTACGTGGTCAAGTGCCCTTTGGTTTGACATTTCCACGAGGTGGGCTCCTGTAGGGCAGGGCTGGGAACTCCTCTCCCCCAGCCCTCCCGGAGCTGGCTGGGGGCAGAGGCTGACCCCTGTGGGCAGCATTTCAGCCCTCCCAGCGGGAGCCTGTAGGGCAGCTGCCCCTCCGTCCTGCCCCGCTGCCCTCCCAGGCCCTGACTCACCCTTTTCCTCTGTCACTGGCGGGGCAGGTGATGTGCAGGGCTGCCTCAACTCTCCCAGCACCCTCACAGTCACATTTTCCCCCTTATCTTATGACTACCAGTTCGGAGATAATCATCAACAGACCAAGTGGTCAAGGGCACAAGCGGAGGGTGTTCCCCTTTCACATTTTAACCCTCCAGGACTGGCACTGCAGCCCACGCTAAACGAAACCAAGGTTTCAGGTTTGCAAAGAAGACAAAATGCTGCCACCTTGCTCCAGCGTTGCCAAATTAAAACAAGGCTTCATCACTGACCAAGCCAAAGCCCCAAAATACTGAAGAGCCCTGGCCTTAACCCCATCTTTCTGAATGGTGTATAAATAGGACGTTGTTACTAGTCTCTTTCCAGGAAGCTAGCCACAGGGGAGCCCTCATTCTTGGCCCTCTAATTTGGTGTCTGGGGATCACTCGGGCCCACAGATCCAGCTGCTCATCTCACCAACAGCTCTGCCTGCTTTGCAATCAGGGCTCCCTTTGGCCAGGGCATTTAGGGTCTTGGCCACACCCCAGAGGAAGCGCTTCTCACATACTCCTGGATCTGACTGTCCACTCGAGTCCCTACTCCAGCCCCTGGCTCATATCACAGAGCAACTCCTCCAAAACATAAATTTGCTTT
Source organism: Anas platyrhynchos (assembly GCF_047663525.1). Classification (NCBI taxonomy): domain Eukaryota; kingdom Metazoa; phylum Chordata; class Aves; order Anseriformes; family Anatidae; genus Anas; species Anas platyrhynchos. The sequence goes on from NC_092591.1 coordinate 24,087,487, forward strand.
TCTGCTTTCTCTGCTGGGAAATCTTTTCCCTCCAAGCAGCATGAGAGTGACATAAAGCTGTGCAGGGGTCCCTGGGATCCCACTGCCAGCAAATAAAGCACAAACTGATTGTTGCTGTACCACACTCCTCCTCCTTTTAATTAATTAATTAATTTAAAAAAAAAAAAAAAAAAACTCAGAGGAGGGGCCTGGGAATTGTATTTTTCCCCTGATCCAAAGTATTGCGTGAAGAAAAGCCTAAATACAAGCTTTATGGCTCAAGGCAGTCATCAGAACTGCCAGGCACACGCTGCCAGCATCAGCCCCTGCATTTGGTTATTACCAGGTTGCATCTAGCTCTTTATCAAGACTCATTCTGCATTATTTGTTACCATTACATGGCAAGGAATTAGATTTGTCATTACTTATGGCCGTTCCCATCCTGCCAGCTATGGGACCCCCACCCCCTCCCTGGGGAGACACAGCTCGCTTCTAGGAAGCACTTTCCTGTCTAAATTTTCTCCTTTGTTAATGCAATCTCCATCTCCTCACAGATGTTTGGAGTCAACAATCCTTCCCCCACCTTAGTCATCTTTTGGCTAAACTGGCTAGCATTATGCTCCATCTATCTTCCCAGTCTGTCAACAGCTCCAACTACCTCAAATTCAGCTCACAACGTTTGGGGAGCTGTTTGGAGGAAGGCTCTCGCTCTCCTCCTTGGAGAGGAAAATTGCACAGGTCTATCCTGCAGCCATCACACGACAAAGACTCCCTCCCTAGCTTGCTCCCCGCTGCCGTCCTCTGGGCTGCACTCCAGAAAGCAGCAGAAGATGCAGGGAAATCAGTTCTTCCTCTTAGCTTTCTGGTTCCTTAGGAGTAGCACTTTGCTTGCTACCAAACTGATGCTCGCAAGCTTAAACGAGTCATGACAGCCCTGCTCAGCCAGTCTGCCAACAAGTGTCCCTGCTGGAGTAGGTGAGTCCGGGACATTAGACTTTATGACAGCCGCAGGGAAGGGTTGTTATCTGCCTTACCCTTTGCTTAAATTGCACGTGAAGTTGGCTCTTCGTGAGCAGGACGGCAGGAGCCCCACACTGATCCCATCCACCACAGGTGGCAGGGGAAGAGCAGCCCGTGCTACTGAGAAGCCCACGTTACCACACTGGAGAGGAAGAAAAGCAAGAAGAATGTGCACTGGCCACGGGCAAGTGGCTAAAAGAGAAAGCTCTGCCTGCCAAAGCAGCTTACCAGGCCCTGCTTTCACTTCTCTCAGCGTGACACAACAGCCCCGTTAGCCTGCAGGTCTTGCTGCACAAAACGATAGAGGGAAATATCTCACAGACGTTCTCCTCATTTTGGTTTGAGAGCAGCCACAGAGATAATTGCTCGTTGAGGCAGTCTCTGCTTGACATCATCCTTCACGCTCCCTGGGCTATGCAGGACATCGCTCGCTTGATTCACATGAACTGGCTCCAGCCTCAAGCTCCTCCTTCCCACCCTCCCTTGATCCTGTGAGCGGGTGGGTCACGCTAAAAAAGCAGATTTGAGAGCAGCTAAGCATTCCCTGCGTGGTTTCACTCCCCACCTCCAGAAAGAGAGACTTTCTGAAGTGGGAGGGCTGTGCTGTGCAGACAAAACGTTCAGGGGAAGCCTCGCAGTCAAGCAGGGCTTGGTGCAGGACTTGTACCTGGCTCAGACAGCAGCCAGGGGCTCTGCAGGACCACAGGGGACACAGCGAACTGCAGAGAGGTAGCACGGGAGGGCTCCTGCAGAATTCACCTCTCGGTGATGTTCCTGCAGAACTTCACCTCTGTGGCAGCAAGGAAAGCTCCACTGCTCATTTACCTCTTCTATGAGTGGATTAAGCAGAAGTGCAGGACGCTATGCAGAGTTCAGCGTGCAGGGAGACAGTACAGAAGAGGCGTTGCTCTCACACCCTCCATCCTCAGCACTCCCTGCCACATGTGGCAGAGAGATGGCAGCAGCAAGGAGAAAAGAGAAAGAGACGTCTCTTTTGATGCCTGGTCATGAATGAAGGCCATTTCCAAGCAGTGTGGTATGTATGGGAAGAAGGAGCGTTAATTCCTCTCCTTACAGATTTGGAAAGGACTTGTGAACGTTTCCTTTCCTGCACTCTGCCGCTAACAGTTCTGCAGGGTGATATCATCGGGGCCTTTTCCAAACTCAGACCGTCTCAGACATTACAACACCAGGTTTTGGCTGCCTGTGCATATCACCAGCTACACCCACTCCAGCCCCCTCCCTGCAACACCCCCGAGGGACCAGCGAACCTCCCCCTGCCAGACTCCGAGCTCTGCTCAGCATCGCGGCAGCCACGGGCTGCTCAGACACCATCCCCAGACACTGTACCTACACCTCCTCAACTGCTCAGCTAAAAATAGGCCCTGGCTCCTCCAAAGAGCCTAACGCTCCAAGTCACCTTGTTTTTAAGGCTGAAAGAGCACGTGGCTCATGGTGCTAGGTATTGGGATGCCAACGAGAGGATCTGGAATAGAAGAGAGGAAAAAAGAAGAGCAATGCCTCTGAAGAGCTTCTCCAAGCAAAGGTGTATTTCCATGGTGCTGTAGATGATGCACTGGGGAAATCAGCAGCACCAAGATGAGAACTTGGTCTTGAAGAAGCCACTCGCATGCCAGAGGAAGGCCAGCTGCTCTCCAGGCCCCAGAAGTCTTGCGCTCGTGTTCTGCATTCCTGCAAGTTCACCTCTGCTGCGAGCTGCAGCGGGGGAGAGGTGAAGCTCTGCTCTCTGTATGGTGGGGCTCACGTCCAAACCAGCTCCGTGCCAGTGGACAGAGGAAGTATCTCTGCTGATGGTAATGAAATTACTCTGGAGTGTCACGTTAGGCCGAGTGAGAGCAGAAGCAGCGTACTTCAATACGTTGGAGATTTGCAGCTACAGCATGGCCTATCAGCAAAACAGACAAAAAACAGTGCTGCGGGGAAGAAATTTTCGTTTCAATTTGTCCAAGAATCACAATGAAGCAGTTGTTTAAGAAATGCCTGAGCTCGGTTCCTGCAAACAGTGGGAGTTTCGTTTAGTGCTTACCCCGAGCGGTGTGTTAGCAACGCGCTCGGGCCTTCTTCTGTGAAGAGCAAAAGCGCCAAAGGCCTAAGGAAAATAAACAAACCAAATGCCTGGGCTGCTCCACTGGCCAGCCCAGATGTCAGATTCGCTGTTAATGCCGCCGATGGTTTGAGCTGCCCCCCTGCCTGCGGTCCTGTCCAGGAAGGTGTGAGGAGCCCCCGGAGAGGCAGGCGGCATGTGCTCCGAGCGGAGATGTCCCCCCGTGGCTTCTCGCAGCAGGCTGGCAGCTCTCCGCCACAGATGTGCTCTGTCAGGATAAAACCTCCCAGGGCTCTCAGCCTGCTCCCATCAGCCTCATCCACTCCCCCTTGTGCTTAAAGATCACGGAGCTGCAAGGCTTTCTGCTGTTTACTGTAAGGAGATGTTGCCTGGATCCTTTTTGGATGGAAACTCTCAGCGACTCTGCTCTCTAGCAACCTTGGTCGAGGTTCCCCAGAGCTTTTTCCAGCCCACCGGAGGGTTTAGTTGCTCCAAAACAGAACGGGCTTGGTTCAAATCCAGCATTTGATCCAACTTCATTCCTTTTAGGCTGCTGCCCTCAGTGTCGCCGCTTGGCCCGTGTAGCGAGCGGCCCACTGGTGAGAAGGACGCGCACATACCGGTGGTTACTGGGCTCACCAAAGCAAACTAACCACCAAGGTCCAGAGCTGGCAGCCTTTAGTCAGGCAGAGATCTGCTCCTCTGCTGTGCCTTTGTGCTGGTAGCTCTCCGCTGCTGTTGTTTCCCCTCTTTGAGATTTATTTTGGTACTGGCAGGGCCACTGCAAGGGCCTCTCTTCCCTTTCTCCCCACTAGAGAGTGTTTTCTTTCTCTCCCACTCTGTGTAGGTGACAGAGCCCATTTCCCTGTCGTGATTAATCCCTTTTGGCCCTCAACGTGCACCTTGCATCACATAGAGTGGCTCCGAGCACTTCCCTTCAGGAATGTGGGTTAAAATCCAGCCTTACAGTGGGCACTCAAGGAGGACATGGTGGGTAGGGGCAAGATACGTGGCAGATACTTGACTAAAAGGGTTGCTGAGCACTGGGGAAAGGAGTGGGGAGAGAGACCCCAAAGACTGCCAGCTGCTCCATCTGCCCCGTAGGAAGTTCAACCTGCTTGGCCTCTCAGGCAGAAGAAAGTGCCTTTATGCCCCTGCAGTCCCACGGAGCAAACACGAGGCACTCAGAAAGCCTTTCATCTCCTGAAGAAAGGAAGAATGGTGACCACAGCCGGATGCCATAACCGGGCAATTCCTGATTAGAAATAAAATGCTGTTTTGTGGAGCGTGGCTGCACAGCCAGTGGAAGTGGTAGATTCCCTGTCGCCAGTCGGTTCTGCACCAGGGCTGTTTGACTTCCCAAAAGCACCGCTGGCAAGCACATATTATTGGGTGTGGGACAGGGGTAACTACACGAAATGAAGGGGCCAGTCTTATACAAGAGGTGAGGCTGGATGGTTGCCTGTCAGACCCGGGGAGCCTGTGAATTACCAGAGCTCTCGTTTCGCCTGTGGCATTTCTGTAAACCTGCCGCAGTTTCTTGGTGCTGGTTCAGCGCTGGCACATGGCCTGGAAGCACACCTTCTCCAAGCTGCTCCTTGTTCCAGGTTTGCTGGAGACTGCATTCGCTCCCCTGCCTCTGGCAAGAAAGTTTCATCTTTCCTCGCATAACCTCGCAGGAGCAGGGGGCACAGCAACCAGGAGGGAGCCAGTCACACACACCAGGCCGTGCACTCCCTGTTCAGGAAAAAAGCACAGGATTTCTGCTCAAGGTGACCCCAGAGTCACGGGACACAGACAACCCATCAGATCAGCCCAGGTGGGAAGCACTGCAGAGAGGCAGGGATGAAGGAGGAGGCCCCAGGGCGTGCAGTTAATCATGAGCATCTCCTGGCAGCGGCTGTGCTGCGGGAGATCACCTTGCAAAACAGAGCTGCAGCCCTTCCAAAGTAATGTGGTAAGATGTACCATAAGGCAAAAAACACGGCTTCTGCTTGGGTCCGAGGCCATTTGTGCCAAGAAATTATACTGTGGTGCTGTGAACTTTCTGCATAGGCAGAACCCAGGGAAAACTTCACTGCAGCTTCACTTGCCATGGAGCATCCCCCCAGCCTTTGTTATCCCATACACGTGAGGGGTGACAGCATATTTAGGCCAGGCACTGAGAAGTTTCCGAGCAAAGAAGCGATGCCACCCTAGAAACCTGCCAAGAGCTGCTGGGCTGTGCCTAAATCCCCCAAAGCTCCTCAGGATGGAGGCACTGTTTTCAAGCTTCCAGCCCTTTAACAAAGTCACTCAGGATGCAGCCAGCCACGCGAGTCTCACACCTCGAACAGGGAGCTACTGAGGTGTTTCTAAGCCTCTGCTGGTGAGCACAGGCCATACAGATTTCTTTACAGAATTTAGCAACCTGGCACGGCTAAGGATCCTGGAACAGATAAAAATAGCCAGTGAGCCTGTTCTGCATTTGTCTGCTGTGCCCCTGCATGCCTCTCCTGCACTGCATTAATCCCAGTTTTCCCTTCCCCATTTTTCCTTTCCCTCCCTGCTCTGGCCAGTCCTGGTGTATGCGTGTGCAGGCTGTCGCACCATGTGCACCCTGCACACACAGGGCACAGCCACCAGATGAGCCCCGTATCGGCTGCACCCTCCCTGCCTCTGGCAAGGCACTGACCTGGGCCCATTCTCCTTCCACCCGCAGAGCATCACAAAATGGGTAGATCCGTAACAATCTTGGAAATTCCTAATCTTTTCTCCAATCTGCTTGAAGCTGTCCTATACGCTCAGAAGTTGCCAGGAGGGCCCCAAGGTAAACAGCACAACTACGTAGGCTCTGTCACCTTAGGAAACCAGCCAGGAGCAGCCCAGGGGCCCGTAAACTCCATCCCCAGCCCTGCTGGTATCTGGCTGCCGAAGAACACGGTGAGGAGGCACCCCACGTGCACGGAGCAAAGGCAGCTGCTCACCAGCAGCACTTTGCTGCCTCTCCGGCTCGCCTGCACCTTGTCACTTTGATGAGAAATAAACCACTTAATTAAGCAGCCAGCCCCGGGTTCGCCTGGTTTTGTTGACGGTGGCTGTCGGTCCTCGCTGCGGTGATTCATGACTTGACACTCTTCTCTGCACTCCCCTCCTGTCTCCAGCTGGAGCGCCCGATGCCCTTGGCTCTCGGCCAGGGTGCAGGGAGAGCGTCTCTCGCTTGTTTATAGCAGGGCTGGGGGATGTTTAAACGAGGCTGCTGATGGGAATCTTGGGAATTTCGCAGCCAACGTAACTGCAGCTACAGTCATCCTCGCAGCAAACGAGCTGCTCACAGGGCAGGGTATGAAAAATTCTTTATCTAAGGAGAAAGCCACTGACCGGCTGCTTCTGGAAATGAAGGTGCTCGAGGATCACACGAGCTGCAAAGCAAATTTAAAAAAAAAATACATAATCGTTTATGGGCTGATCTCTAAAAGGCAGGAGTCCAAAGCAACAGGAAAAGCCGTGCATGCAGCTGCACGCTTCGCTGACACAGAGCTGCCGCGGCTGCCTGCATGAAGAAACACTTTGACAGAAGTGAGAGAGCCTGGCCCAGCCGCCGTGGCAAAAGCCCTTCGAAGAGCAGGTCCGTGCCATAGCTGTGCAGCTTCAGTGCTGCTGGTGTCAGAGTACAGTCACAGCTCAAACAAAAAAATTCCCCAGTCATTCATTTACTAAGGAAGCACTACAGCTTATTACTAAAGCTGAAAGAATTTGTTTAGATCCATGCTGGGTTTCATTGCGAATGTTTGTTTTCTTTCAGCACTTCATTCAGCTTGGACAATGACACCAGGCTAATTAGTTTCACATTTGCCCATGCTTTTAAGCCCATCTCCTCTGCCACATTCCGTGGCTGTAGTACCAAGGCTGTAAGCACAATGGGCAAAGGCACATTTGCTTTTTTTCCTCGAGAAAGTCTTCACTTGATCTTTATTTTTGATCATCGAGTGATTCCAATAGGTTTGCTGTTACATAAAGCCTAAACTGGAGGGATAATGCTGACCTGATCATGTTTCCTTTCAAAAAAAAAATAGAATTATTACAACTGACGCCTAGCTTAGGAGACTGAAAAGTTTGCAAGCCAAGCAGCTCTTTTTTTTTTCACGACGAATCAACTCTGATCTGTTAATGAGCTATTTATTTAATGCTCACTCCTCAAAGGACAACGATGTACTTGACTGGAGGAGCACCAAATGCCAGGACCCAGCAACTCCATTCCTATCTGCAGTTCCAGCTCAAGATAACAAACACTTTCAGGATCTGTGACGGGCTGGCTGTTAACAACCCTTTTCTAGCAAAAGTGTTTGGACTCCTCATGGGACATTCGCAAACACAGGAGTTTGGAGAAAGTCTGCACAAACAATTTCCATGTGCGCTGCAGTGCCTGAAGCTCCTTTTCGCAGGGGCAGCTTTGCCTGAAAGTGCAGCTTAGCACTGGCTTTATGGAACACACAAAATTTGGCCCTGATGAGAAGGGGGTGAGTAGCACGGGCTCAGAGCAGACAGATGTCCCACATAATTACACCTGAGCACCATTCCAGGGGGCAAGGGTGGCCAACGTTTCCACATCAAAGGGAACACGGATAATAAAAGGGACAGTAACAACCAGCACAGCACCGAGTTGGATTTCTGCTTTCAACCCCACTTACCCTGCAGCCAAAATAGCCACAGGCCCTCTAAAACATTTTCCAACTGTCTGCTAATTGTCAGGATTCGTAGCTAACACCTTTCTGAAAGCTGGGGCCAACCAGGAAGCAAAAAATAAATAAAATAAAATTAGCTTTTCCTGCTCTTAAACCTCTCACGTGTTTGTCCACACGCAAATGTTTGGAGGAGGCTGGGCTGTGTATTTTCTGGGGATGCAGCACCAGTTACAGCAGGCCTAAAGCCAGGTGCCTTGCACAGTACCGGTTAAAAATCTGAAAGCCAGGAGGGGCCAGGTGGCAGCTTGTACCTCTGCCGTGTGTGCTCCTGCAGCAGCATCACCACTGTAGTCCCAAAGCTGGGAAAAAACAAGTAACAAGGAAAAAACAAGTGCTGAGCCTTGGGTCACTTTCCTGGGGCCAGAGTTCCCCTTGCCACAGACCTACCTCTGCTGGGGAGCCCCTGCAGCAGAGCTGCCACACAGCACCTCAGTGCCAGAGTGGGTCAGGCTTTGCCCATGTAATTCCACCGAACAGCAGTGTTCCCAGCGACCTGCCCTTCACCAGACCCACAAAGTGAGTGTACTGCCCATAAAAGCCAACATCACACCTCCCCTGTCCCTTACGATTACAAGATTTCATTTTCTCTTCTCTCTGCTTCCTTCCCACGTTCTGCCCCAGCTTCCCTGTCTAGTTTTCATTAATTTCTATTGATGGACAGACCGAGCTTTTGGTGAATAAAAGCCAAAGGCAGCTGTATCACAAGCAAGGAGAGCACCTACACTGCACACACGCAAAACCCGGGGACCCAACAATTGCTGCTCTCATTGCACACACCACAAGAGCCACTCCATGCTCTACCAACGCACCTGCCTGCACGTCCCACACATCATCAGCCTGGGGGCTGCTGCTGCTTCACCACACTGCCTGGTGCCCCAGCTCCAAGTCCCTCGGCTACAGGCGACTCACGACAGTGGTAGGGGTAGTGGGCTGCATGGGGCGACCACTCTGGGTAAATTTGTAACAGCTGAGACTGGGGGAAATTGGAAACACAGCCCAACCTGAGTGCCACTGTGGTGAGAATCTGCTGAAGCTCTAGAAAAAACTCCTGCTGACTGGCCTGAAAACCCCTTTCCTCCTCTTCCTCCTCTGCTGAAGGCTAAAATAAAGAACAAGAAAGTGGGTTCCCTATAACAGGCAGCGAGAGACAAAAATCCCCCCAGAAAAAGAGCAGCATTTTCCACACCGGTGGCTGCCTCATCATGGAAAGACATCTGAGCCACTTCATTAGTCACTGCCTGCAGCTTGCCTCTTCAATCATGTCCCCAGAAGTGGCAGAGACCAAAAATACAATGAGAAAAGAGGAATCTCTGCATCTCCTTGCAAATGTGGAAATAACTGAAGTGGAAGTTTAGATGCCAGGCAAAGAAATTCCTTGGCATATTTTACGGGCCAAACTCTGGCCTTTTCTCCAGTGCTACTTTCACCTGTAGGTAACTCCTCCAGGACAGGGGCCAGCTCCAGAACTGTGCTACTAAAAAAAAAAAAAAGCCCAGGAGTCAATTTGTCACACACGTATATTTGCAAGCAAATCAAAATCCTGCAAATCACTTAAGGCTGCCAGCGCCCACCAGAGCTTCTCTCCCAAGTCTGGAGGTGCCCTGGTAAAGGAGCCCACGTGCTAAAAGCTGGGCTGGATGTGAACAAGGGCTCCCGACTGTCCCTCTGGAAGGGGTGGAAAGCCTTCACTAGCAGGGTCAGCAGAGACCACTGGGAGGAGCCAGAAGAATGGAGAAAGCAGCAGGGATGGAGGAAGGTACTGCAGCGCCTGAAACGGGTCTTTGCAGCATTAAAATGTTAAGAACCAGCAAGGCACGGCACAGATCTCCCTTCCAGATCTGCCCCGAGCCTGCACGCAGAGCACCAATCTGTACAGGAGTGCACGTGACACACAAAAGGAGAAAGGCCAAGAACAGAAAATGGCTCGGCATCCTTCAGAACTGGGGTAAAATCACGGTGCTCCCTGGCATCCTGTTGTCCCCTCTCACGCCCTCATCACTTCTAAGCAATGAAACGGGACGTGTCCTCCCAGCTCTGGTGAGGGCACTGCCAGGGATAGCAGGGATAGCAGGGGTAGCAGATACCTGTGGGACCTGCTAAAGCACAAGGCCTTAAAGGGCAAAGCTCTGACCTTCAGATGAGTGTGTTCATTTTGGTACAACAGCCCTCCTGAGCACAAAGCCTGAGCCTCTGCCCAGGTACCTGCAGGCTCAAAACACGATCCAAGGAGCTTACAGAGAGGAAACACAGCCACAAATATTCCTAGAGGGCACGGGAAACGGTTGTGAATCTTTTTTCCCGGTGAGCTAGCAGCCGTCGCTCCATCAGCTCCAACTTTGTGGGGTTGGCAGGGTGCAGGAGAGGCACACAGCACCCCACGCAGTGGGCAAGCCATGCTCACTGCAGGACAACGTGCTGGGAAACACCTTATTGGCCTCACCACAAAAAAAGACTTCCCTTTTTCCTCACCCTTTCTTCCACAGGGAAGCTCTTAACTCCCAGATCCAGCTACAAGTCGAGAGTCGGTTATCTGGAAGTGCCTGGTTGTGGTTTCAGGCTATGGTGCATGGCACGCACGGTAATCGCTCCCTCACTCTCGCCACTAACACTCCTCCTCCCTTCAGTTACCAGAAAATGCAGCAAGGCTCCCTTCTGCCCGCCCCTCTCTCCTCCCTCCGGGCTACTCCTTTGGAGAATTGGCTCCACAGCTGGATTGTAAAATAATCCAGCTGTTCCTATGACAACGCGCTGGCAGTGGGCAGAGATGACGCCAGCACACGGTGTTGGCCCATTCACTACCAACACCCAGCTCTGTTTGTTTTGGTTTGGGATGCATTTGTTTTTCTATGCGGGCAGCTCTGCCGAGTACATTTCTGAAGGCCGGAGGGGCAGGAGGAGCCACAATCCCAGAGACGCCAAGAAAGTTGCTGGCTCTGTGATTTACCCTTTTTTTTTTTTTTTTCCTTTTGCCCCAGCTCTATCTGATGCGAGGATAAAACTCCCTCCAGGAGTCTTGCAGCTGCGCCCAATCTTTGCAAGACTTGATCCAGAGCCTGAGCTGAAAGGCACGGTGCAAGACTTTGCGTGCAAGGCTTCCAAGGGGGAAAAAAAAAAAAAAAGAAAAAAATAAAAAAGGTCTCGGGTAGAATCAATAAGAGCTATGCAGCCTTTATTTTAATGCCTCGCCTGTCAGCAGCAGGATTGCCATGTAGAAAGAAGCAAAGGGAAAACTTTTTCCTCGTGAAGCATTAGCCAAATACTAATGCACATGAATGGCCCATTAATCCAAGTGAGTGCAACAAAACGAATGCACCTCAAAGTGCACGGGCTTGGTTCTCTGGTGTGGCACGGTGAGTAGCGGGACACACCAGGCTGTCAGGTACAAAGGGAGTCAAGAGATCGGGTTAGCTTAAGCCTATAGATGCATCTTTGGTGACAGCAAATTAACCCAAGTAACCAGAACCGTGCCTGTTTCCGAAAACGCCTGAGCAGTTACAGACCTGGCAAAACACCAGCACGTATTGCACTGTGGTCAGTTGGGTTTGGTCAGACCTTTGCACGTTTAGGAAGTTACTGGTCTAAAACTACACCTGGCATGACTGTAAGTCTGCTGCTTCTGGAGGTCTCACCTCCTCAGCTCCCCACAGCCATTTCCAAGCCACTCAGCATCTGTCCCCAGCCCGCTCTCCACCCTACCCACTCTCTTACCCATGTCTTACTCCTAACTCCCCTCCTCGCCACACAAGGATTTCTGTTCTGGCTTCAAAAGATTAGAGATAGATGTCACGAGCCATTTGTGGGCTTAGGTTTTCTCTTGCCTTCCATTTTGCAGGAGGACATAAGTAACTGAGTGCAGAAAGTGTTGAGGTTCCTTGCTGCAGGGCTGTATTTCCCTGCCTGTTTACTTACTTTGGAAGTCACCCCAAGCACCACACAGCACTTGAATCCAAGAAGCTCTGCATCCTCCCGTGCATCCAAAGAGCCCTTCAATACTCAGTGCCACCTGAACCCCTGCTGCCAGCGTGCTAATTACAGCAAGACATTCCTTCCAGGGTCTGGCTTCTGTCAGCCAGTTTGCGTGAGGCTCCCTGGCCCAAAACAGGCTCAGCCCAGGATCTCCCCAAGTCCTTCCCGCAGAACACGGTTCAGAGAGTCAAAAAAACAGACTTAGAAAAATAAACAGAGGCCAAATTCTTCCCCTAGCATAGCCCGTGGGAGTCCAGGCTCCTCGTGTGCTGCGCTTCAGCACTGCTCCCAAGTGCCAGATCCTAACCCACAGCCTCTGCCAGATCCCAACCCCACAATCTCTCTCTCTTTTTACCATTTCCTAGGGCAAAATCTGATAGGAGGTTGCCGGGCCCCCAAATCTGCATGGTATTTACAGGAACGGATCACTCCATCCAAGGCTTCATTAGGGAAACTGCACCCAAGATCAGCACACACACATATTTGAGAGGATTAAGGACAGGAGATTTCATCAGAAATTATTTCGATTCTCAGACTGCACAGCAGATGCACGGCAAGGCAGAGAGGTGCGGGGCAAGCCTGGCCATGTATCAACAACCTGTCCTTCCTACAAGAAGTCTCCCTGCCTACCTGGCCCTGCCCCTAGGAAGCGTGCCCCTATTGACCGGGTGCGTGGGTAATAAATAAGGTGGGAGGGAAACTGGCTGGAGCACCAAGCTCCAAGCTGATCAGCAGTAAAGTTGAAGTGACGACCGACAAAGTGGCATCTCTCAGGGGTCACTAGTGGGGCCGGTACTCTGTGACGCCTTTATTAACGCCCTGAACAGAGTGGCTGAGCACAAACCCAGCAAATTCATGCCCCATACGCAATGGGGGCAGTGCCTGCAATGCCATACAGCAGGGCTACAAGCTGGAGGGACCCCCCCGGGCTGAATTCACGGGGGTCGCATCGCCCCGCCGCACCGCTGCCCGGCCTGCCAGGCACCAGCAGGGAGCAGTGGAAGGCAGCAGCAGGGCAGGGAGGCTGCCGGCCGACAGAGGGCACTGCGACATGTCACCAGCCGACAGAAGGCACGGCGACATGTCGCCGGCCGACAGAGGGCAGCCGGAGCCGCAGGGACCCAGCCGATTTGGGCTGGGTGCACAGCGCTGCGCCCCTTGCCTCCATCCAGCTCCTGGGGCTGCGGGGTTCGTGTTGCTCAACCGGAGATCTCGGCACACGCTGAGCAAAACCGAAATGCGGGTCCTTGCCCAACCGCCCGGCCCCAGGCGCTTTCAGAAATACGCAGAGCGTTACGGGAGAAGTGATGAAACCTCCAGGAGCACCAAGACTTCGCTGGTACGGGAGCTGGAGGGGACATGGGCAGCCTTGTGCCGCTGTACGGGACAGCTCTGCTAGGGGTTAGGGTCCTGCTGCACATCCAGCATGAAGCTCAACTAAAGCCTCAAAGATGTTTCCTCACTTTGGTCAGTTCCAGTAAAAACTAGAGCCCATTTCCTAAAGATACGGCTCTTTGTACGCATCTGACAAGTCGGGAAATTCAGACATGGGAGTAAGAGCCCCCAGCAGATGAATGGTGTTTCTCAGGACCCCAAAGACGTGGGTTTAGAGCCTAAAAGCACTGCCTCAGGGTCTGACTTAGGTGTTGATGCAACCAGCTGGGTGGTTTCAGGCATTCCCATGGCAGCCTCTCCACCCTGTTCTCCTGGCCAGGATTAACACACGTGTTGCAGGAGGTATGGGAACTTCAGCCTCTGCCACTTGGCATCTGGGAACTCTGCACAAGCCCTTCCCCACAGTTGCTACCAGGGTTAGGGACTGGGGAAGGTGCAGCACAGACACTCCTTTCTGTCACCAAAGAGAGCTATAAACCCTCTGCAGAGCACAAAGATGGCATTTTAAACTGCTACAGTTAGATCTGGCTGAGTACGTCACGCAGATTGCGGAGGCACTCAGAGATGTTTCGTGCCTCTGGAATAGTGCCTCAGTTCCTGCTCAAAGGGCTTCGTCGAGCTTGGCTGGAGGCTCCACAACCTCTGTGGGCAACCTACTGCAGTGCTGGAGCACCTTCATGGTAAAACATCACGCTTTTGGCAGATGCTCTCAGGAGCCAGTATTCCCAAACTGAATTTAGGGAAATCACTTCTGTCCTCGGTATGCTGCTCTACACACGCTGATAGCACTGTCAGCTGCAGGATCTCTCTCTTCCATTGCTCCGCTACTAGCATTTGACTGATTCTGCAGTACCTTTGGTTAGGGACCGAGTTCAGCTGGAATTTAACCCTTCCACATAAAAACATTTTTTGGTGCCAGTGTAACTTCCGAACCATTTCACTGAGGGGTCAAGCAAGTGACTGTGCAGAAGTCAGGAAGGGCACAGAACCACACGGATCAGAGTAGCGGACACAGCAGGACCAGATTCATTTAAACTATCCTGAAACTGCAGTTTCAGTGCCTCAGTTTACCTGGCTGTTAACATGAATCACAGCCGTCACCTACTTCATGTGGTGCTGGAGGGCAGCTGAGTCAGTTAAACTTGGTTCTTACCTTCAAGGCACTTGGTGGCCTGGCACCAGCCATGAAAAACAAGTCACCTGGGACACCGAGATAGACTGCAACCAGCAGCTACCTGTGGTGCGAGAGCACTCTGCGATAACGTGGTGCTTGCCTGTGCAGTAGACCCCATTTTTGGGGGACCTGTCCAAATTGGCAGAATGAACTCCCCAGGGACATTCAGGGCCTGCCCCTGCAGATCACAAGGAACGCTTCTTCCACCTGTGCTGTGATCACACTGCAACCCAAAATCCACCGGGGAGAGGAGAGGGGACCAAACCACACATTTGCGTATTAGTCACATTTGAGGTTAATGGGAAAGTACTCGGATGCTGCTCTGAAAAAGCTCACGGTAAGATGCAGAATAGAACAGAATGCTTTAATCATTAGCGCCCGTGAGGAGCTAAGAGATCCTCGGGTGGAAATCATTATATAATAATAAATACTTTGTCCTCGTAAACACAGATGATTATTCCAGTGCATGATGTATCTTAAAAGGAAATACAAACCTTTGGTTAAGAGTCAGAGCTGGTCTTTACCACATTCTGTGTCTGATCACCTGCAGGGCACAATCTGTCATTCAATATCCAGTAATTAAGTCGTATTTATGACAAGATTGGAAGCTGTGAGGTCATTCCCCGTGCAGCTCCACGTGCCTTAAATTAGCTATGGTAATCATTCTCACATGCATGCAACAGTTCAGGCCTTTCAGCCACTGTCTGATCTTACAATAGCAAGTGAGAATACGGCATGGAGAGGAAAAGTAATGCAGACTCTGGTCCTAAAGTTAAAGTGGTTTGGAAGAGGAAGATTTCGCTGGGTTTTGACTACGTGGCCTTGTATGCATTTCCACATGTCCAGCAAATGGAACTGGTTGGCACTTTGATCACAAACGTACACACACTGCCAGTTCCAGAACTGTCTTATTCATTCCTACCCTCCAGAAGGAATCAGCAAATAATCTACGTGTATTTTTGCCATGAGAATAGTTGTGAAGCATTTCTCGTATTATAGGTTAGAAAAATTATGAGGAAAAATTAAAGCATTTCTATTCTGAAGTGCTAAAACCTTCTTAGCAAAGAAGTTTTATTTGTACATTATAATGACAGGTTTATCAGGAAGCCGCATTAAGCCTGTCCAGGTGTAAGGAGCAGAAGTCCCACGCTCCTGTCGTGCCTTCACACAAGGACTAAAGCTACAACAAACGGTGTTTCATGAGGAAAAAAGTTACAAATTCAGGTCTTGACTAAATGTGCTGGGATTAGGAGCCAGAAGCCATGCCCAGCGAAGCATTTGCCCTCAGAAGGTCCTTAGGCAAGTAGGGGTATACAGCCTATAAATAAAACTTTTCTCAAATGAATGTTCCTAATGAGGAACATGCCTTCTGGGGGAGGTAGCCTGTTTGAGTATCATCCTAAAGTTCTAACAGCTGTGGAAACCACTCCATCAGCGTGCCAGGCCCCTCAGCTCAGCTTGCAGGCTGAAACAAAGATCTGGAAGATAAGCAGTCAGGTAGAGTATCATGTTGTCTTGTGTGGTATTTCACCATATTCATCTCCAAGTACAGCTACCTACCTACCTTTTAGGGAAATAAATTATTTCATATTTCCCTTAAGTCCTACCCAATATGTAGGACGATTTGGAGGTAGTTTGCCAAGCTCTTTTAGACACCGGGGTTATTTTTGGAGCATTAAACACCTTACGCAGCCATGAGGTAAGTAAAGGACTTGTCATATGCCAAAGTGCAACAAAGTAGGAAACGCAGTATGAAACCTGACAGGGTATTGCTGCATGACCAGGGAGAGCGGCGGGAGCCCAGTTTCATTGGCACAGCCCAAAAGTATTTCAGGGACTAGGATTATTACTGTGCAACAGAGCAGGATGGAAAATCAGCAGTCCCATGCTCCCTGCTACCTACCCCTAGGCATAGCTCAGGAGCCCAGGCTTGTGGCACCTGGCCACCTGGAACTTGCTGACAAACCTGGGGGGGTGGATCTGCAACTCCTATGAAGAGTTAAAGCTGTGAAGAGCTGAATTCTTTGAAAGTCTCAGAGCAAAATCCTTATCTGTGCCGAAACCCCATTCTTGGCTTTGCGCTCAGCTCTTATGTAATGACAGCAGATGACTTCAGTTTATCTTCCTTTGTGTCCTCGAGGTTAGTGACACATCACGATTAGGTTATGCTACTGTTTTAATTGAATTGCCACAGCACATGCTGAAATGCTGTAACAGTGCTTGTCCTCTCTGCTGTGTGCTACTGGCATCTGCCATTTCTCCTACTGTTACAGTTCAAATGCTTCATAGCAGGAACCACATCGCTCTGATGCTGAAACACCCACTATACATCAGAGCAGTGTCAAAATGATGTTTTACTTAAACCCTCAATGGTAATATCTGAACCTACACAATTTAGGCCATATGCTTTAGGTCTGACACTGCTATGGACCTTGTAACACTGTTACTTACTCAAAACAAACACTTAGTTTTGCAAACAACAGAGAAATACCTTATGATGAGCCTGTTTCGTTTCCCTTATTCCCTAGCACAAGAAAATTCAAGATGGGCTATTTAAAAGGAGCTGAATTCTTACCAGATGGAGGCTGTGGTGCAATCGGAATTCAAACGGCTGCTTTAAAGTTGCACCTGGTTGGCTTTAGCCAGCAGGATCAAGCTACAAAATATTTGTGTAAAAACAAAGCTCCAATATAATCAGTGAAGAGGAGCTAAAAATCTGTTGGTCTGAAGACAAAAAAAAAAAAAAAAAAAAAAAAAGCGGAACAAGAGCTCCATAATTGGAAACAATAAAGAAGATATTTTGTCCACATGTTAGTTTTGACCTTCTTTTGTTTTCCCATGGTATCCTGTTGATATAACATCCAGGTCCCTTGTGGATATCCGCTGTTGCCATATCAGAAGAATGAGTGTTTGCTGGTTTCACTTCAGCGTCTCACCGGGTCACCGGTGTACCCGCTATGACTGGAAAGCTCGCCGGAAGCCACAAGAACAACCTTATCAGCAAAAGATCTGAACGGATGAGAAGCACAGACACATGAGATCACATTTTGTAATCATTTAAACAAATTTCAAGTCCTGCCTCAATAAGGAAGCACAGAGTAAGAGCGAAAGTTTAGCTAAGTATTTACAAAACAATAGAGGAGTAGTCATAGCCAATCAGACCAAGTTTCCCTTCCTCTGCTTCTCCCCCTCTCTGCTATCATCCAGTCTTCTGACGCTGGCTGACAGCAACCCCCTAAAGAAGGCTGTAAGCACAATGTAAGGGCGTAATGCTGCATCCTCAGAATATTGCCCAACGCCCCCGAAATTTAGAAAAATCAGAACTTCCTCAGCCACAGGGGGTATTTTTTATTTAACAGCACTCATTGGCTTGCTCTTCTGTTTGTTTTCTGGACTCCTCTCGAGCTTAAACAAACTTCTGTTATCCACAAATTCACACGGCCAGGTTTTCCACAAGTAACCACGATATGGAACAAGCAACCCCCGTAAGTTTGTTTTCAACTCACATTTTCCCTAACTTTCATTTGATGTCATCATTCTTATCTTGACAGGTGTCTCTTCAAGGCTGAAGAGCCCTCCTTAATTTAACTGCTCCTCACCCGGGAGCTGTTCCACACCTCCCAACACCTCTTTACTTCCCTGCACCTCTCGCAGCATCGCATCCTTCTGAAGATAAGATCAGAACTGTACACAGCACTCAAAGCACAGGCACACCGCGGATTAGCGCTGTGCTTTGAAAGCTGCTCTCTGCTTTGTTCTCTCGTTCTTTCTTGACTCTTTACATTTGATTTGTTTATTTACCAAGCCTTGAGCTGAGATTTTCAGGGAACTCATATGACGCCAAGATGTTGTTTCTGAGTGATAAATCAGCTTATAGGCTGGCTTTGAATATGTAAAGGAAGGATTGTCTTTCCCCTAGTTGGAACACTTCGGATTTACCTACACAGAATTGCATCACTCGCTCCTGTTAAGTCTTACGTGACTTCCTCTCAGTCACCTCACTATTTACCACCTGTTCCAGACCCCAGGCTCCACTTCAGATCCTTGTGCAACTTCACATGAAGGCTCCTTCCACCCAGGAAAACATTTTTAGGTTCTTAGCGTCTCATCTTTTATACCAGCCTCATCTACTCACATGAAAATTTCTTTTCTTATCACATAGCACCTTAGTTTCTTCAGCAGCTTTGGCTGATAGACATTATGGAATGTTTTCTCAAAACCCCAGCAAATGACATCAGAGGAATCTCTTTTCCCTATGCTTGCTGACTCCTGCCAGGACTTCAAACAATGTGTGAGGAATGCTTTAGAAAAGCTGCCAACTCACCTGGTACTTTTTTTTTTTTTTTTTTTCCTTTTTGCTCAATAGTTTGCCTTTTTAAACAGTTTTCACTACCTCGCCTGGTACAGATGGCTGGCTTGTTGGTCAGCAGCTTGCCAGAATTTTCTGGGCACTTTGTGTGGCACATTAACCACCTTCCCATCCCCAGGTGTCGAAGCACCGCTAAATGAGATGCTGCACTTAGCCACCAGTAGGCAGCCCAGCTTCTTAAATCTTAACTTCTCTTAGAAACCTTGCAGGAATACCACCCAGCTGTGCCTGTTTGGTGTTTTTAATTTGTTTCATAACCTTTGTGTGGATACTTTGGCATTGAACACACCCTCTGGTAAATCCCTCAGAGCACAGGAACCTCCTCAAATTCCTCCACAGCGAGCACAGAACTTTTTTTTTTCTTTATTTCTTTCCCCTAAACCCTTATCTCCCCTGAACAATCCCTTTATTCTCAGCAGCCCAGTGGCTCCGCTGGCTGTTTTTGGCAGCCTTCCTGCTCTGTTTTGAGTGAAAGTGGAAGAGTCAGGTTTTTTGGTGAGACAACGACAGCACACCAGCGGCAGGTTTCACGGGCAAGCGGGGCAAATACGTGTGTGTATATATCTACAATTTTATTTCATCTAGGGCCGTGTGGGGATGCAAAGTGCCACAATTCATCACGACAGTGCTAAGCGGGGCCAGCCCAGCTCCGACCCAGCAGCGCAGGTGGAGCTGGGGCAGCCCGCAGAGCCACCAGCTCCTCGGGGAGGCGTAATGGCGGCCTGACGGGACTAATGGCGGCCGCCATGGGGGCGGGGCCCCGCCCTCGCGCCCTTCTGGAACCTTCCCGCCGCAGCGCCTCACGCGCGGCCGGGGGGGGGGGGCAAAGTGAGGGGGGGAAAGCCGGCGCTACCGCCGCTTTGCCATATATGGGCAGGGCCGGAAGCTCTTGCGTCACGGCGCTGGCTCGCGGCGGCTCCGCGGGGAGCCGGGGACGTCACGGCCCTGACGCGCCCCGCCGCGCGCCGCCCTGGCAACCAAACAGTAAACACGGCGCCGGGCGCGCATGCGCGGGGCGGGCCGGGCCGGGCCGCCCTGAGGGGAGGGGGAAGGGGGGGGGCAAAATGGCGGCCGCGGCCCCTCAGCGGGAACGGGACCGGGGACGCGGCGCGCAGCAGGGCCCTGGGTGGGGTTGGGTCGGGTGGGACGGGATGGGATGGCGCAGGGGGGCTGCCAGAGCCCTGCCCCGAGTCCTGCGTTAAGCTGCCCGGTGACTGGGGTGGTGGGGAAGGGAAGGGAGCGCCCCCCCCTCAGGGCCTGGTGTTGGTGTAGGGGCTGCTCTCTGCCTCAGCCCCTCCTAAACCCCTCTAAAACCCTAAAACCCCTCTAAAATCCATCTAAAACCCCTCTAAACCTCTAAAACCTCTCCACCCGCAGCCGCAGACCCGGCGGGGTTTCAGCAGGAGGCTCGCTGTGCTGCCAGGCCCTCGCCAGGTTGCCCGTCACATAAGTCTCATGTCACTGCACCCACAGGGCCAGGGCTGCTGCCCCTGTGAGCCGCAGCTGTGATGCGAGAGGAGCCACTTCTAAGTGGGCGGCATCTCGGGAGCACCGGGGTCATCCCTTGCCAGCTGCCGGCGCCGAGAGGAGGAAGCTGTGTGAGCAGTGTTTGCTTTTGCACGGGGCGGGAGGTGTTGAGCAAGCCCCGAGCAGAGCAATGCGCACTGAGAGACATCCTGTGCGTGGCCTGGATGGGGAAAGGGTGAGGAAAGCAGAGCTTGCAGCAGCCACCAGGAAACCTGCAGTTGCACAAAATCCCAGCACCACGGTCCTACAACCTGCAGAGATTTCCTGAGAGCACGGTGTCAAGGCAGTCTTCAGCCAGACACAGGTGCTGGTGCAGGTGGCACCTTTGCCATCACCTTGAGAAAGGCAATCCTGAGAGCAAGCAGGCTCACACAAGCAGGAGAGGGAGAGTAAGAGCACTCTGCACACCAGGGTGATCTGCCCCAGCCCTGTGAGGCATGCTGTCCTGACAGAAGAGCAAGTTTTGCTGTGCAGGCAGCAGGAATGACAGATCTGCAGCCCCCTTAAACTAACTGGTGGAAAAAGCCACACTGCATGGATCCCAGCAGGGAGAGCATTACCAGAGCATGCAGGCTGTTTACCATAACTCTCATTCATTCAAGGACTGAGCGAACTAATGCAAAGTGAAGGGCAGGGGAAATGTCAGTGTTATGCCATACACTGCTCTGCTAGAAGGAAAAGTGGAAGTACCTCCCCCTGTCTCCCTCCAGACACACACAGTAGCTGCTCCTAGAAGAGCCAGACCAAGTCCAGGGCCACCTGGAGCCAGGGAGTGTTCCCAGCCCTGCCCATGCAGGAGGAAGCTGGGCTGTTAGCCACATACTAATGACAGGGTGGACCCCAGCCTGGAGCCAGCCTCAGTGATTCAGAGGCTGGAACTCCCCTGCCCTTTATCCCCTGCAAGAAAAGGCTCTTTTTGCAGAAAGGCCGTGGCAGGCAGAGGAGCAGGAGAGTGCCAGTCCCAAGGCAGGCAGCCCCAGGCAGAGGGGACAAGGGGGTGGCCAGAGGATGGGTGACCCCACAGGTAGGTGGGAAGGGCGTAGCCACAGCCAGTCCTAATTAATACAGGCAGTGACAGATTTGCACTTAATGGTTTTCCCGCCCCAGCGTGCCCTGTGCCTCAGGCAGCTTGCACCAGGCTGCAGTTCGCAGAGCCCAACCCAAATTGGAGTTCAGGGAGCCCCTTCAGGGTCACAGGAGTGATGCAAAAGGTAAGGCAAGGACAGTGCCAGCGCTCAACTTAAATGCTTTTATTGACAATGTCTCTGAACAATAATAAGCAAACAATGCTTAAGTTTCATCCAAATTCACTTTCCACATGTCAAAAAAGACCTCAAGGTAGAAAAAAATAAAATAAAAATATAAATATCTGAGAATCCATCTTAATAAATAAATTAAAAACACAATAAAAACGTTTTCATGGAAAACTTATGTCGGAACATTCAGACCACCTCAACAATGCATGATCAGTAAAGTTACAATGAACATCGATGTAGAACTACAGTACATGGATATAGCTAGTTATCTACCTACTAGAAAATAAAATAGAGTCTCTTTCCCCCCACGTAAATGGGTCATTGCTAAGTCATCAGAACACGATATTGCCAGGAACACAGTAGTTATTGTTAATCAGCTGCACTAGATACGAGTTGGAGATACCCAGCACCAGGTTAATTCCAATCATTTAAAACCAAGGGATTAATTAGTTAATGCTAGTGATACTAAGGAGGGGAGGGAGTCACCAACCCAGCCATGTGGGACATGCTACAGACTACCAGCTCTCATGGGTGGGCCGTTGGGGACAAGACAAACTCCATGCGCTTTGCTACATCTCTGGAGGAGGTACGCGGCCTCGGCACGGGGCGCCCAGCCAGACACGGGGGGGGCAGCGGCGGCGGGGCCCTCCCCAGGCCCGGGGAGCCCCAGGGGGCGCGGCGGCGAGTCCGTGGGGGTGCAGGGGCAGGGGAGGGGGCCCGGCAGGTCAGTCAGTGCGGGGCGGCCGAGCCCCTCACAAGGCCAGCAGGGTGGGGGAGCTGAGGGAGTCGGACGAGGGCTCGTTGCTGCTGCTGCCCTTCCGGTGCGCGGCGGCGCAGCTGGGGAAGGCGTCCGCCTCGGGGTAGGTGAAGACGAAGGTGGAGGTGTAGGTGCTGGGGCACGGGGTGCAGGTGACCACCGGGGTGCAGAGGGGCTCCAGCTCCACGCCGCTCCCGGCACCCAGCGGCTCCCAGTCCGACGCGTAGAAGGAGGAAGCCCCGGGCAGGTCCATGTCAGGCACCGAGCGGGAGGCCTCCCGCGGCCCCGTGGAGAAAAGCAGCTCATCGAAGGGCTCGGCCTTGAGCTCCAGCCCACCGCTGCTGGGCTCCTTGGGTGGCACGGCCGGTGGCGCCTCAGACATCAGCGGCAGGGTGAAGGCAGCCTCCTCGGCCGCCGTGGGGCTGGGGGTGCCCAGGTCCAGCGCGGTGGCAGCTGCCAGCTCCTCGGAGAAGCGCAGCTCCTCGGGCATCTTGCAGGCTGGCCGGTGCGCCGCCAGGATGAACTCCAGCTTCTCCTTCTCCTTCAGCAGGTTAGCAATCTCCGCCTGCAGAGCGGACTTCTCCTCCTCCAGCTGGTCTGTCTCCTGCAGAGGCAGCGAGCAAGCGGGCTGTCAGCCAGGGCCGGCCTCACCCCAGGTGGGTGCGTTTTGGGGGAAGCCCCCCCTCACACACACTTTCCTCACGCCCACCCCGGGACCTCCCAGGCAGCACTCACCGCCTGCAGCGTGTCGGTCAGCTCCCGCCGCCGGTTGCGGCACTTGGCCGCTGCCATCTTGTTCCTCTCCCGGCGGATCCTCCTCTTCTCCTCCTCCTCCGGGGACAGCTGAGGGCAGAGCAGCGAGGGACCCGTCAGTGCCGCCACCAGACCCTCAGCCCGAGAAGCAACCCCGGTCCTAAACCCTAAACCCCAACCCCCACACCCCAAATCCTCTCCCCCCGGGTACCCCACTCCCCTCTCACCTGCTCGACTTTGCCCCTGCGTCCGATGCTCTGCCCGCGACCTCCTCCAGGTGCCTTGAGCACGGCGGGGCGGCTGTAAGCAGTGGGGGCTGGCGGTGCCGA
Source organism: Anas platyrhynchos (assembly GCF_047663525.1). NCBI lineage: Eukaryota > Metazoa > Chordata > Aves > Anseriformes > Anatidae > Anas > Anas platyrhynchos. The sequence goes on from NC_092591.1 coordinate 24,110,801, forward strand.
TACCCCGTAGGGATGCCCGCGGGTCTGCGAGGGGGCCACGGAGGAGATGAGGGTGGGCTGCACCAGCCACTGCAGGTCGGGGCTGGTGGAGATGGCCGTCACGGTGGGCACGAAGCTGGCGCTGGACACGGCGAGCTCAGAGCAGAAATCCTGCGGGATTATAATAAGGGGGGTACGGTGAATAGTGAATAGGGGGGGAGGTGGCAGCGCTACCGGGCCGCTCCCCGCCGCCCCCGGGGCCGCGCTGCCAGCGGCGGCTCCACACGAGAGCGGGGCCGCTATAAATAGCTCTGACGTCCGCGCTGACGCAGGCGCCGCTCCGGAGTCTCCTCAATGAACTCGCGTTTTTATCAATGGAGCCGCTTTACGCACCCGCCGCCCCGCGCCGCCCGGCCACGGCTCCCCCCGTACCCCCGCACCCCGCGTCCCACCGGCACCGGGACGCCCCCGGCGGGGCCGCGAGCAGCCGGGAGCCGCCGGCACCGAGCCTCCAGGCTGCCCGGTGCCTTGCTGGGACCCCGCCGCCCCCCTCCACCCCCCTGCATCCCCCCCCCGGCTGGCAGCCAGCCCCTCACCTGCGGGTTGACGGGGGAGCCCATGCTGGAGAAGGAGTCCGCCGGGGACGGGTAGTAGGTGAGGCTGTCCCCGGCCGGGGAAGCGCTGCTGCAGCGGGAGGAGGGCGCCTCGTAGTCGCCGGTGAAGCCTTGGTACATCATGGCTGGGCGGGCTGCGGGCCCGGGCTGCGCCTCGGATGGGAGCTGGGAGAGGAGAGGCGAGAGGAGAGGAGCGGGACGGGGGCCGCCTGCGTCCGCTGCGCGTCTGCCGCTCCTCCGCCGGGGCTGCCTCTGGTGCCGGGGACCCGCGCCCGCCCCCTTTTATACCCTCCCGCCGCGTGAGCGCCGCATACGTCACGCGGCGCGCACCACTCCCACCCGCGGGGGGGGCCGCCCGCTCCGCCCCCCCCCCCGCAGCCCGCCCCGCTCTGCCCCCCCCATCTCCGCGCCACGATGGCTGCGGGGGGGGAACCACCGAAAAGGGAGGGGGGGGAGAGGAGCGCGGGGTGCCCCGCGCGGAGAGAGAACGGGGGGAGCGGTGAGGGTTCCCCCCCCCGCGGTGGGAATGGTACGGGCGGGCTCGGGAACCCACTGACGCAGATATCCTTATATGGGATACATCCTGTGCGGGGGGGCGGGACTGACGGGAAGCGCTCCAGGGCTGCAGCCAAGTGCGGCGGGGACGGGACGGGACGGGACGGGGCGGGCGGGGAGGGAGGGGAGGGGGGCGGGGAGCGGGGCCCTCCCCCCACGGCCGCCGCGACCCCGCGGGGACACCCCCCGCCCCGCCCCCCCCCCCCTCCCCTGGGGCTGCCCCCGGGGGGGGCTCCGGTGCTGGGGGCACGGGCACGGCCCCCCCCGGGCTGCTCGGGGCCGGGCTCGCCCCCGGCTTTGTTTTGGTGGCGGCCGCGGCGGAGCCCCCGGGGCCACCCACCCACGTCGGGGCTGTCAGGCTGGGCTCGGGGCAGGCGGGGCCGGCAGCCAGCCCGCAGCCTGGGCTCGCACGGGAGCCAGGAGATCGCGGCTATAGATAGCAACGGGGGGGGTGCGGGGGGAGCTGCAGCGCCCCGGCCGTGTTTACAGCAACAAACAGAGCCCGCAGCGCAGTCTCCAGGCGGGGAGCGTCACCCAGCCGGGCTGCGAGCCCGCTGGCAGCCGCCGCCGCTCCTTGAGCTCATGGGCTAAATGCAGCGCCTGATGCTGCCGCCGCTGCTGCTGGGCGAGCGGCTGCTGTTCTTCGAGATCTGGGCCACGGGGGCGGGAGAACTGGGCCAGCCGCTATTTTGGAGCCGCACGGCGCAGCGGAGGGGACAGCCAAGGACTGCTGCAGCGCACGGCCACACCGGCCCAAGGGAAGGACCCAGGGTTTCTCACCCACCCGGGGGCTGCCCACCCTCTGGGACACCGTCACACCCCCCAAACCCTCAGGGCTCTTCGCCCCAGGCTGGCTACCCAAGCAGCAGGCCGTGGCTCCCTATAACCCCCGGGGGCCAGCTCAGGTTGACAAACTCCTGCCCATCACGGGCGAGTGCCCCCAGCACACCAAAATCCCCCACGTTTTCCAGGCACGCTGCTAACAGCCCACAAAGCCCTCCAGCGCTCTCCTCCAGCCCCAAGGGAACCTTCTGGAAAGCAAGGGGGGGACACCCGCCTCGCGGCCGGCCCCAAATATTTTGGCGGTGTCCATGCAAACTGCCGTTGCCATCCCCGCCGGTGGCCGAGGGCGCTGTGTTTGCACCAAACGGAAAGCGCAGGGGCGCCGCACGGCCCCAGCACGTGCCACCGGCGGAGGCAAGGAAACAGAGAAACCGAAAACACATGACGTGGGCTTGTTGTTTGCTCCGAGCGCGGGGCACACACGGCGCTACCACGGAGAGGAGGAGGAAGCGAGCGGCCCCACAGGGACCGAACGCTGCCTGGGGGACGGGGATGTCCTCACCGCCACGCCACGGCATGGCCACTGCGCTGCCCAGGCACCACAGCAGGGCAGGGACAGCATGGATCCAAAGGGGATCTTGCCCTGGGGAGCCCCCCAGCTGCCCGGCCCCACACTCCCCCCCGGAAAGCTGCTCGCAGGCTGACAGCGAGTGCCCCCCACCCACCGTCAGAGCCAATACACTGAGCCTGGGCTTGGAAAGCCGCAGCAGAGAAGCGCCCTGGGCGTGTGGGCCGGTGTAAACCCCACAGCCCAAACCAGCTTCTGGGGCAGGAGCCGGCTGTGCCTAAATTTGGCTGCTCACCAGGGGAAAGTTCATGGCAGCAGCGCGGCGGCGTGACGGCTCCGGCCCACCCGCCGCGATTCACTTGCCGTGCACACACTGGGCGCCTGCCTGCTGCCGATATGGGGCTGTCAGGGTGGGGCGGGGACCCGGCAATGGGGCTGGCACTGGGGGACGCTGGTGCTGGGGGCCCCAATGCATGCCCACGGATGCACACACACACTGCTGCCCGTGCCTCGCGTGCTCCCAGCTCAGCACGGGGCATCCTCACCATCCACCTTGCCCCTGCAGAGCTAGGCAGAGCAATCAGGATGGAGAAGCGGGCTGATAAAGCAGTTTTGGGGCCCTTATCGTGTTATGGGGCTGGGGGCTGAGCCCTCCTCCTCGCACGCCGTGGCTTGCCACCGGCCTGGGAGCTCCCAGCAGGGCAGGGCTCCCACCTTTTCGGGTCCGTGAAGCACAGCGCACCCCCACAGCGAGGCATAAACAATAATTAGCAACCCCAGCAGCCAGGAGTGCGGCGGGGCCATCCTCCAGCACCCACACGGCCAGCAGAGACACCCCGGCTCCTCGTGGTCGCGCCGCCAGCCGGGAATTTCGCCCTCGCACCCGCTCCCCCGGCTCTCCCCGCTGGGTGAAGCCACCGCCGCCAGCCCCACACGTGCTGGCTCAGCGACGGCGGCTCCGCGGCGCCCGTCGCCGGGCTCCTCGACCTTGGCCCCAGCGGGCAGGGTGTTCCCAGCCGGGCACCAGGCCTCTTATCTCCGCGCCGTCTCGGCGTTATCACCCCGCTGATAACATCCCAGGGCACCGAAGGCCCCAGCCACGCACGGTCCCGTGTGGGGTTTGACGGAACATCCCGAAACGAGGCAGGGACGGGCTGTACCCAACAGGCGGGACCCAAGCCAGGTGGGCACATTGGGGTCCCTATGGGCACATTGGGGTCCCTATGGGCACATTGGGGTCCCTATGGACCTATGGGGTCCCTATGGATCCCAATGGGGCTGTGCAGTGTGTGTGCTTGTGAACTCAACCAAGGGGCTGTGGGGCACCCTGAGGGGCTGAGGGGGAGCCCCGGGGGCTTGGGGCCGGGGCCGGGGTTGGGGCTGGGGCTGGGGCTGGGGCTGGCCCCCAGCCCCAGCCCCAGCCCCAACCCCGGCCCCGGCCCCAAGCCCCCGGGGCTCCCCCTCAGCCCCGCTCGCAGCCAATGGGCGTGGCCTCCGCCTCCCAATCCCCGCCCCCTCCACCCCTCCCAGCCAATCCCCGCGCTGTTGCTGGGGCCGCGCCGAGCGCCTGCCGTTGCCTAGGAGACGGCGGGCGGTTGAAAACACACACACAGAGCGGCGGGTGACGTCGCGGCGTGGTTTCCATAGCAACGGGGCGGCGACGTCATCCCCCCCCCCCTCCCTTTTACCACCGCCGGAGCTCTGGCGCGCGACGCAGGCGGCGGCGTCAACGGCGGCGCGAGGGGCGGGGCGCGGTCGCCATGGCAACGGCGGGAGGGGGCGGGGCGACGTCGCCATGGCAACGGCCCAGGCCTCAGGGCCCAGGCCTAGGCCCCAGGCCCAGGCCTCAAGCCCCGGGGGCTCCCCCTCAGCCCGGGGCCGCTCCGCCGGGCGCCAGCGGTTGCCCAAGCAGCGGGACAAGGGAAGGGAGGAGCCGTGGGTGAGGGCTGAGCCCCGAAAGTGTCGTGGGGCACCCCCGGGGGGAGGGCTCGCAGCCGGCCGCAGGCCCAGCCCTCGCCGTGGGCCAGGCCCCGCTGTCCCCGCTGTGTGTTTGTTTTGGCAGGCGGAGGGCACCGGGTTCGGTGAGGTGCCGGCTGTTTTACGAGGGCTGGTTCCCGGCCCACGCCCCGCGGCCGACGCCTTGAGGATCCCCCTCGCCTCCTCGCCGCCCGGGGCAGGAAAGGGTGAGGCTGCAGTTAGTGTTTGCTTCTCAAGGGCAGGCCCGTGTGGGGCTCGCCCTCAGGAAGGTGAGCGCTGCGGGGGAGAACACCGGCGGCTGGGGACAGCCGGATGCGTGGGAAAGGGACCAGGGGGGGCACAAAGGCAGGGGCTGTGCTGGGGTCTGCACAAACACCATGCAGAGTGTGCCCACGGGCACCTGCTGGGGCTGCACAGCTCCTCCATGCTGGTTGCTTGCGGCTAATCCTGCAAGGATTGGGACCCACGATCCCATGGCAGCACAGACACATTGCTGCTGGCATGGGTGCTCAGCCCAGAGGTGAGACCAGGCAGCCCGGCGTCCCCTGCTCACTGCCTCTCTCCTGTGTCGCACCCCGTCGGCCGCCAGGCCTCACCCGGGGAAGGAGCAGTGGGGCAAAGGCCGGAGTTCACCTCATGGCACCACTTCCAGCCCAGCCCTGCCCCGTCGCTGGTTCCCAAACCCACCCTGCCCCGCGGCTGGGCCGTGACGTGGGGCAGGAGGCTCGGGAGGGGCGCCCCACGGCAGCTCAGCCACCGCGGCTGTCTCTGATTCACCCTGCTGCCCGAGCTGTGCATTTCTGCTCCTTCTCATGCACTGGCCTGGGAAATCCAAGGGCTTTTTTTTGCCAGGTTACACACCAGCTAGGGTGGCTGCTGCTCAGTTTTGCCGTGGGCTGCCACGGCTGATAAACCCCCTGCACTCCTTGCCCTCCATGCCCCAGCGCAGAGCTGCTCTCTCACGCTGCCTCAGCAGAAAGCCCTTTGCTGCTGTCAGTCAGTGCCCTGGCAGTTTAGCAAGGTGAGACAGCTGACAGCAAAGTCAAGAAGCAGGCTGGGTGCTGTGCCAAGAGGGCTGGGAAGAGCGAGCCTGCAGCGGCCGGGCTCGGGCTGCCACAGAGCTGCAGGCTGGGAGGGCTGGTACGTGGTGGTGGTCAGTGGCTGTGGCAGGAGAGTGGCCCTGCACGAGCAGAAAGTGATGATTTTTCTGCCAGATCAGCTCCCGGATCCGGCTCACCCAGTGGCTGCGTTGTGCCGGCACAACGGGGAGGGTGTGGGTGAGCGCTGAGGGGCTGGGATCACTCAGACCGCTTCAAAGAGCCCTGGCACCGAAAAAATGTAACCATGGCCACAGAGAGACCCCACGTTAATAGGACTGCAGTTATCTGCAGAGCCTTTGTGAGGCCGAGCCTGATTGAATCCCTTCCTGAATCGCCTCGCTATGGCCGAATTAATGAGTGCTGGATGTGAGCAAGCAGGGGGCACGGCGGCGCTTCCTCCTGCCCTCCCGCGTAAATCCCGCACTCATTTGCAACTTCAGGCAGAGCTGACGGGGAGGATGACTGGCTGCTTATCCCAAATGCGTAACGTTTCCCCTCCCAGGAGCATTTTGGTTTCTCCTCAGTGCCTCCCTCAGCTGCTTGCTGTGTGTCCTGGCGGTTTGGTGGCCCCACCATGCTGCCCGGTGTGCCCGGGGAGCTGTGAGCCACCCGCTGCTATCGTGGCTGTTGCGAAACGCTTCGACTTCCTAGCGGCAGCCCCTGCCTGCCAGCCTGCGCCGGGTGCTCACGCCTCCAGCGCTCACATCCCTTCTTCCTCCTCACTGACGTGCGCACATGCACGCTCCTGCACGCACGCCCCTGCCCTCCCCTGTGGTGCCTGGTGGTTTCCCAGCGGCGAGACCCTGCCCCGCAGGAGCGCGTGGCCCCAGGGAAGTGACAGTGAGGCTGTCAGCACGGACAGGGGATGCACGGGGTGGATGCAGGTCCTGCTGCCATAGAGGCAGCTCTGCCACCTCCGTGCGGGGCACTACAGGCCCCTTGTCCTGTGGTCGATGTGTCCCGGCTGTGGCAGGCACGGTGCCGAACGCAGGGTGGTCACCTCCAGCCAGGAGGCCGCTGCTGGTGGGGGCACAGAGGCTGAGCCAGGGCAGGAGGAGGGTGCAGGTGACCCGGCGGGGCAGGGCAGGGCACGGCAGGTGCTGTGCCAGCCGCGGAGGCCCGGCCGCCTTCCTGGGAGGTGACTCTTTAGGAAGTGGGTGCGTCCCCTGGCGTGGGAGCTGCCGGGGAGCGAGGAGAGCCGCGGGACGGGCAGGGCCACGCTGTGCCCCCCCCCCAGGTCACTGGGGAGGAGGGAAGTGGCAGCAGGGCTCAGAGGAACACGGGAGCTTGGCAGGGGGAGCAGGGCTCGGCTGTTTGCAGGGGTGGGAGGGCAGGGCTGGAGCTGGGGAAGGGCAGGAATCAGCGCTGCCGGGCTGTTTGCAGTTGCATCATGACACGTTGGGGCTGACTTGAGCTTCCAAATCCACATTGTGCTGTTCAATTCGCTGATTGCGCAAGAAACAAAAGCGAGAGGCATTCCCTAAAACTCCCTCCTCCAGCGCGTAACCCAGATGTTGGCAGACCTGCCTGTGCCAGAGGGAGGGGGAGGAGGGAGTCCCGGTCACGCCGCCTCCTTCCAAAAATCCCACAAGCGAGCGAGCGGGCGAGCCTGCGGCCCCCTGCCCTGCCTCCCAGCCGCAAACCAGGCACGGCGCCTCGCTTGGAGCCGCAGGAGGAGCCAGGCTGAGCTCTGAGCCCACAGGGAGCAGCCTTTTTGTGGGGCCAGGCGTGCGGTCAGGGCCGGGATCACCCCACGGCGTGCATGACGTGCAGGAGCTGGGCAGCGGGAGAAGCCCTCGGGGCCGCACGCCGGAGGTGCTGGTGCTGCTGCCACCTCACGGGGCCGCTCCCACGCCCCGAGCACACGTCCCGCGTGGCAAAGCAGCCGGGACAGAGCTCCCTGTGCCCCCCTGTAGCCGTCCACCCGTGGGTCTTGCGTGGGGGCCGCGGGAGCCGGCGTTGGGCGGCCGCGACGGGGAGAGCGAAGCGGCTGCCGAGCAATGCGGGTCATGGCAGGATGCTTTATATAACCCAGAGCCACGGAGAACACCAAAATAGCTGCCTCCCCGCTGCTCAGTTAGTCTCTTCCATCAAACGCGGATAAAATTAGAGCAGGCGGTGACGCGCGCCTGCGTCTGCACAGGGACTCCAGGGAGACGCAGGGAGCCAGCTCGGGGCTCTGCCATCAGCAGCGCGGGCTCGGAGCTTTCAAGTAACGTCCGTGGGCCCGGCCGGCGCGTGGCCGCAGGGGACAGACGTGTGGACAGACGAGGAGGCGGTGGCGGGGGCCCGGCTACCGCAGGCTCCCCGGGGACTGCTACATGCCTCGCCTCGGCCTTTCGGGGAGGCAGCCGACCCCGAGCAGGGGGTGCCGGAGCTGGGGTGTTGCTCCGAGAGCTCCCGAGCTCCTCCGTGGGCTGGCAGCCAGAGCTGCTGGCTGTCCCCTGTGGGTGACCCGCGCCGGCCAGCCCCGTGCTGCCTCTGCTGGCTTTGTGGCTCGGAGGAGCCCCGGGCTCTGTAGTAAGGGCGGGCGGTGAAAAGCTGACTCAGAAAGCGCTGCTCCCAGGCTCAGACCCCTTGGAGGAAAAAAATAATGAGCAGGAAAAAAGGGCCAGGACAAAAGCCTAGGCGAGGAGCTGGAATAGGGTTGCCTGCATCTGTGTTTAGACTCGCAGATAAGGTCTGAGTCCGTCCCTGATAACAGGAGAAGCTGCAATTGCTAAAAGCCTCTGCATGCCAGAGACTTTTATTGTTTGGTTTACTGCTCTGGACACAGGGGAGGGAGCCAGGAACGCGGTTGTCTACCCCATGGAGACACTGCCCTGATCTGTGACCTTGGGCACATCTTCTCCTGACGTTTGTATGAAGATTTGTCTGCCTCAGAGTCCCACCCTGTCCTCTGGAGCTAATGCTCTCCGTCCTCATCCCGCTGACAAGGTAAGGGCCGGGGAAGGCGAGCGAGCGAGTAACATCTGGTGAACACTCTGAAGATGGCAACAGCCCCGGAGGAAACCTCAATGTTAATTATTATTTATAAGAAAGCAACCTAAAAAAAAATAAATCAAAAGGTTAAAAATTGCTTTCCTGGTCTGGAGTTGAATATCTCAGTGAGGACGAGGGGAGGAAGAGCCGGGTGAGAGGAGGGTCCCTGCTCCATGCTGCGGGGCCCCTCCTGGCCCTGCCCTGTCCTCAGCCTGCCGAGGTCTCCTGGAAGTCCTCGCCTTCTCTTGGGGACGTGCTTTGCTCAGCCGCCATCTGTGCCTGCTATCTTATCTCACTGATAGCCGGGCTTTCTGAGGAATTACCCGGGAACCCGAAGGTCAAACAAGGCGCCGCACAGCACTCGGCACCTTCCTGTGCTGTCCTGTCTTTTCCTCCTGTGGTCGGTGTGAGACTGAGGGCATGCACAGGGGCACCCAGGGGTACAGGAATTGGCATGTGCTGGTTTGGTGTGCCGTGGAGCAGTTCCAAAGGGGTGTGTGTCGAAGGGACTTCACGTGACTGTGTACCCAAGCCCACCTTCTGTGGGTTGGTGAAGTCTGTGTGACACCCACAGCCCCTTGAGCGGGAGCCACTTCACTGGAAGAAGTGGAACGACTGCTGAATGTCACGGGTATTTGTTAGAGACGAGCAGGGGAGCACGGCGATACGGGCTGGGATTCCCCTGGGGTTGCTCAGGAGACTGGTATTTACTGGTGGGCCCTCCGCTGGGATCAGCTGAATGGGAGCAGGATTAAGTGGCAATCCCTCTTACGTCAGCGACGGAAGACTTAATGACTGGGATTTCCCTCCAGTTATCCTGGGGGAATTGGAGTTTATTTTACGAGCTCTCGCCCAGCGTCAGGCAAGGAGCCTTTCTCAGGCTGTTTGAGTCTCCTCAGGAGGCTTTAGGAATAAAAACTCTGTCCCGTGAGCAGTGGCAAGGAGTAGCCTAGCCCAAAAGTGGCCTGAAAAGGATCCTTACAACAAGAGCATCGTTTTCCTCAACCCCTCCGCACGTTGCTCTTTCATAACTGTTCTGTAGCCCAAAATAACCTGTCCAGGCAGCTGGTGCTACTTGCCCAAAGAGGAAGCTGAGGCCCCCAATGAGGTCAAAGGGAAGAGCACCCTGTCTAGACTGACATCCCTGGGGATTTCAGCCTCGGGCTCCTGGAAACCCCCCTGGTCCCAAATTGCTCTGGTGACTCACAGGCACTTGCACAAAGGCACCAAGACAAGCTGCAGGGCTGTCCTGCCTCCTCACACCTCTCCCGTGCCCTGCCCTCGTGAGAAGGCCTCTGGGGGTCTTCTCATCTACACCACAGGGCGAGGGAAATTGCTGCTGCTCCTTCCCCTCCACGCTGATCAGCTCTTCCTGGACGTGCTGCAGGATGGGTGAGAACCATCCTGCACATCCTCCCATCTCCATCACGTATTTTTCCCCCTCCCTCCAGCTGGAAGGCCTCTTTGTGCTGCTCACCACCAGGCCTGGCTGCTAGCACCCTTTCTTCCCCATCAGGTGTCGCGTGATGCTCACCACGCCTGGGGCACCAGCAGGGCCCACCTGTCTTCGGCGTGATGCTCAGGAAGGACTTTTTGCCTGGGGCCAGCAGTGACAAAAAAAAAGCAGTATCCCCGAGGCACCTCTTGGTTTTGGGGTGCCTCCTGCACCCGCATGCAGCCCGGTGGCCCAGCGTGGCCTTGCAGAAGGAACCCCGCAATGCAGAAGTTGCCCATCTGCACGCGGTGGCTACGGAGGCTGTGGTTTCGGTGAGCCATCCTGCCCCGCAGAAGTGTTGCCTCGGAGGAGTTATTAATACTGCCATTGCCCACGTGCCATGCTGACTAGCTTCCAAGGATAAGCGCTCCTCTCATGTGCCTGTGGAGAGAGGGGACTTCCCGGCCCTAATTCAACGCTTCCCATCCCTTCTTTCTGACACACCAATCTCTGCCGAGGCTATGAATATGTCCTGCTGATTCAGTGCTCATCCAGCCAACTTCCCCTTTTCACAAGGGGAATTATTTATAATCTAGCACTCAAGCCACCACACAGTGCAGCTGGTGGAAGACATCCAACAAACATCCCATCTCTGCCGTCCCCGCTGCCAAGCCTCCCTCCCGAGTCCTGGCGACTCGAGTAGCGTTCAACCTCCCTGTTGATGATATATACGAGTTGATTTTTTTTAACCCTATTCTTTTTAAACCTTCAAATAACCAGAAAGGCTGTTCTGAGAAATAAAAATAATATTAAAAAAAAAAAATGTCAGTCTGGAAGAATTCATTAAGGGTTGTCTTTGGTGGAGAACTGGAATTGGCACTGTCTTGTTTGTCCCTAGCATGAAGGTGTCTTTGAAATATGCAGTGTTCCCATGCACAAATCTCTGTTTATCATTGCCAGGTAATATGAGGATAATATCATTCAGAAATAGTAGCTCCATAGCTACAGCTGAGGTTAATTTTGTGTTTAAAATAGGGATTCGTGTTCTCTCCTATCTTGGTGTTTCCTCCCCAGCGTTCTTCCACTCACTCGCTGTGTTTAGGGAGGATATTTCTGAGAACAGACAGCTACAAATGCTACGTAGCTGAGAAGAGTCATTAAAATCAGCACTTGAAGAACTACAGCTTCTAGTAACAAACCTTTTTGGCATTTAATCATCACCATAGTAGAATAATATAAAGACTTCAAGCTTCCTACGCTCCTACACGGTACAGGCTTACTGCCATCGTGTGCAAAACCTACACAAGATTTTTTTTTTTTTAATTCCTAGCTATTTTCACGTTACTTCAGAACTGTTCTTTTAAAAACGCTACTCAAGTCACAACTGGTCTTAATTGGGGATCATCTGGGAAGAGCTACTTTTAAACGCACTCCTACCTGAGCCCTTCCTCATACCTACTCAGGAATTACTCAGGCATTTCTCTCGGTTGCTGTCTCCCCACACCTTGGGCAGACATCTTCCTTGGGAGCACTTTTGGCTGCGTTCCCTTCAGGAACCAATTGAGGGGTAGGTTTGGTGACAGATAAGTGTTCAGGTATGAAAAGCTCAAATTGATTAAGGAAATACGTTCACAGACTTTGGGGAACTAGACCATAAGGCATTTAAGTCAGAAATTCCACGATATTAAAAAACATATAATGGCCAACCACCTCCTATTTAAGGTGCTATTCATTATATGTTTGCTTTATCTCTTTATTTCCCTCATCTGTTTCATGGGTGAGGAGACTGTTAAGACTTGTGCTGAGCAGAACTATGCAGTATAACTGCTGATTAAACCGTGTTTTCAGCATAAATTCAGTTTCAAGAAAGCTGGGTGGGATTTAGCCCACAAGCTTTAGATGCCTCGTTCAGGGTGAGACAACCTCTGTAGACCAACCTCTTTCTTTCCATCTCTTGGAAAGGGGCTGCAGCCCCTGGCCCCGTTGGATGCAGAGGTGTGCATTTGATGAGATGAATCTCAGCTCCAGCCTTTTCAGAAAAAAGTAACTGGAAAGTCATGCCCCAAAACTTTAAATGTTTTCTTTTATCTTGCCCCGAGACTGCACCGAGTTTCATAACTGGAACAAAAATAAAGGCATGACATAACGTTGGAGAGTTTGCCTGTTAAAACACGACGGTACCCCGAGCCTCTGTTTTTTTTTTTTTGGGGGTTGTGGCTTAGGTAACAAACTTGCGTGCAATGTTTTGCGGAGATTCTTGAAACTTCAAACCCTCCCTGAGCAGTAGCGTGCTCCTCGCAGAGGTCAGAGGAGGGCAGTGCCGGGCTGGGAGGGAGTGGAAGTTTCCAGGTGGACTTTCCATCGGAGTTCATAGGACAAGTGAATCCCAACGCAGCCAGCAGGAACGGCCACCAGGCCCTGCTGTCCGGCAAGCTCCAGCGGGGTAATTGGAGGAACTGGGCTCTGGAAGTGGAAAGAGGAACAGGCTCGCCTTGAACTTCAGCAGGGCAGTAGGTGAAAGTTCCCGGGAAGTAAAGGGGAAGGTTTCCTCCAAAAGCTGGGAAGGAGCCTCGCTGGCCACGCTGCGGCTGCTGCTGAGGGCTGGGGCCAGCTGGGAGAAGTGTTCTGAGTCCTCGCTTCCTCAGGGCGGTTTGTGTGTGATTGAATCTGTGCTATCTTTGATGAAGGATGTTTCATTTCCCTAAATGAACTCGTGTTTTAGATTAAGTCCCAAATATTTGATTTCAGGCAAAACTCGGTGAAGTGGAAACAGATGTGTGTAAATATATTGTAACAGCAGCTCCTCTCCTCAAACAAAACGCGGCCAGAATTACCATATATGCTGCCTCTCTCGATGTCTAAAGGTTATTTTGTCCCACGCCTCTTATCGAAATGTGATTTATTTAGCTGTATGACCAGGACACCGTATCTGGGGTCTCCAGGACAGATTACACAGGAGGCAGAGCAGAGCAATGCTAATTTATGGCTGTTCAGCTACCGCTTTATTTTTAGTTGATTGAATTATGTCCCAGCCTGGCTTGTGACCGTGATGGTAATGGTGATGGCTATATCTTGGCAGTGAGATCAAATACGTACCCTTAAGAGAAGAGGCCTTGTGCTTTCCAGAAGTGGCTGAATAATTCTGCACGGTCAATAAAACCAGCAGATTGGATCCCAAACTCACACAGTTTTTACAGAAGTTTCTCAGTAGCTTGCAGTAGGTTGCCAGGTGCAAGGCAGAATGCAAACGGATTAGAGCATAAAAGTGATTCTGGAATAGTTTTTAAGAACGACAAATTGCTTTAACTTTTTATTGTTAAAAACAAGGAAATGCTGAAATGCCAAAGCAGCTGACGCAGAAAGAGGGGGAAAAAAAGTCTAATTGCCACATTCTCACACATTCATATACATTGTTTTGTGGAGACAGACAATTAGTGTTGTTTTCTGCAATTCACCGTGGAGATAAAAGAAATATTTTGGTACAGCAAAAATTGATTATTGCCAACAGTCTGTGAACTTCTTCTTCAGTCGAGAAAACAATTGCGAATTTTGTGGGAAATGGCGTATTTTTTTTTTCAGTGACCATTGCTGCCTCAAACTACAGAAATACCAAAAGTTTTCCAAAGCTTCTTTGTGTCTAAAGGGTTGAAAGCTAAACAATTCATTGCTTTCTTCATTATTTTCCAGACAGCAATGAAACTGTATTAGGGATATTTGAAAATACAAAAAGCACATGAGAACAAAGTGGTTTAAAGTTTGACAACGTACAGGCAGATGAAAAGGCAATATTTACTTTGGGGACACACCCATGTGTCTGCAGATTAATGGTAGGGAGAAAGGATACCTGCTTTTAGCTAATTGCCAAGCTCCCACAATGTGTAAGCCAGCAAATTACACTAAAATAGGTCATCGTTTCATCTTGAAAGTTGCGTAACAAGTTATCAATCTCTTCTTCTCATCTGTTAAGTGTTTCAGAATTGCAGGAAGTATTTCATTTTGCCAGCCTTGAATATGTGGAAACGTAAAGGCATGTCCCTGCAAGACTGTTATTTCTAAACCTGCAGCTGAAAGGATCTTAAACTGCTTTCCATCTGCTATGAGTTACTTTGCACATGAAATGAAGATTGCCCCATTGCATTTTAAGCACTTTAAAGAGTGAAGAGGTGGGGATTGTAAAGAGACTTTCAGCGGTTCGGTGCTACTTTCTTTCACAACACGCTGAAGCACTAAAGCATGTATGATAAAATTTTATAATTAGAACTGAGCGTGTGTGCTGTGGTTTAAAGCATAATGCATTCATTACACGACAAATTCAAACAGAAACTCAATGACCGATTTGTGGGTCATAAAGGCAACTCTTATCTAAAAATGTACCGTGACAAAATGGACACAATAGGAAGGGATCGTATTTAGTTATATATTTGCTCGTCAGTAGTTGACCTCACACTTTGATTTTAGAAAATGAGGCTGCCTTTGCATGAATGGGCCATTTTCTCCGATATTTGCCCCAGAAAATAAAGCATTATTGAACGTTTAAAACTTGCTGGAAGACTGGGCACATATCATTGGTATGAGGAATGTTCTGTATGGAGGAATTTGTTGTGTTGTGCATGTTTCATCAGGAATTTTGTGGCAGAACATTACAACATTTCATATCTTCAGATTCTAGTAATCTATGTTTCTTAAAGCTTGTGAAATAGTATCTATTTCTGCTTTAAGTGCTGCAACGGAAAGAATGTTTTCATTGTGCAAATATACTTTGACATACTGCAGAAACAGCTAAGCATTTATTTTATTAAGGTTGAGCTTCAAATTAATTGCCCAAGTAGGGAAAGGTTTGTGAACGGATTAGAAAAAAAATATATATATAAAGATGTATTGAAATGTGCAGCAAGTAACCAGAAATCCCATTTCAAACAATACATTGGAGTTAAAAATAAAGGAATTGACTGACTTTCATTTAAAAGATAAGCGCTATGCTAAGGAAAATTGAGTTTCCCTAAAATATTGTTTAAATAAAAGACAAGGGTCTAGTGGTGGGAGGTTTTTATTCCTGAGGGTTCTGTTTGTTTCCCTCAAAGAAGAGATTTCTCTATCACCGTACAGCTGGGGTAGGTTTCTGTTCCTTCATATGGAGGGCTTCATCATATTGCCTCAGTAAATACGAGCATGTGGAATAGCAGAGCTCTTCTTCAAAACACTGTGGTCAAGGCTTGGCCTATCTTGATCTGCATATGAACATGGAGGCGTGAAGTCTGCTGGTTTTCAGGCTCTTGAGACTGAAGTTTGTCGTGGTTCCCTGTTACTGCTTGTCACTAAATACATGGTTTGCCTAGAGAGAGGAACAATGACGTTTAGGAAATTGAAGCCAAACAATGGTTTATTATTTTTATTTTTTAAACTCTAGTTAATAGAAATCAAAGAGCTTTTTATTATTATAATTTTCTAGCAACGTTACTATTCATTTCTTTCTTCCCACATTTCCTTGTATCTCAACACACCCAAACACTTGCGGACAATCCCAGGAGCTGTGTTAATCACAACCACGCGTTTGGGAAATTTTCCTCCCGCCTTTCCCGCTGCGTCAAGCCAACTAATGCTGGAGAGCGCAGCCGAGGCCAAAGGCACACAGAGAGGACGTGACTAAAGGATCGCAGCCAAAAACTCGCCGTTCCTCCGGCGTGCCCTCAGCCGCCTGTTCCTGCCACAACTTGCACGTCTTCCCCTAGGCCTGGCCCTGCGGGAGGCGAGGTGCCAGCGGGCAGGGGCAGGCAGGGAAGGGGGAAAATGGAGCTGAGGGGTCTGGGGGGAGAGACCACCAAAAGCTGGTATGGCTGTGGTGTGGTTATTCGGTGCTACATTCCTAAAAAGGCAAATACTTGAAGTATGCGTGACCAAAATATATTAAAAAAATGTAGGTCTGAGGAGATGCTGGGGAGGGAGGGGGAAAAAAGCCCCTTTGAAGCTGTCAGAATTTTATTTGCTGTCAAAAGCACTTGTGTGCCTCTGCCACTGTCATACGGTATTTGCATGGTGCTGATCCAAAGGAGCGAGCTGTCTGAGCAAAGGAGCGAGCTTTGTTGGCTGAAGATGACGGGGGAATTACTCGGGAATTAAAAAAATATAAAAATATACTACATGATGTTAGGAAAGAAGCGCATCTTCCAGGGGAGGGCTTGGGAGGCGTTCAGATACGGGTAAAGCCCTGTGAGCCTGTGAATTTAGACTGTGCGCGCCTTGCTATGTGCCTGCGTGTTTTATTTTATTTATTTTATTTTATTTTATTACAACACCTCGGGCAGACCCGAGCCTGACGAAGAACCCCCTCAGCGAGGCGGCGGCCATGCCCCCCCCCCCCCCCCCCCCCAGCCGCCCGTGAGGCGAGGCCCCGCCCCGCGGCGCGGGCCCGCTGCGAGCTCCAACGGCTCCCGCGGCGTGACGCAGGCGGCGGCGGCGGTCACGTGGGGCGGAGCGGGGCGGAGGCCGGCCCCGTCCTGCCCGAGCCGCCGCCATGCCGCTACTGCCGCTGCCGCCCGGCCGCCCCCGACACAGCGCCGGGCCCGGGCCCGTGCCCCGGCTGGCCCCGCTGCTGCTGCTGCTGCTGCTGCTGCTGCTGCTGGCCGGCCCGGCGCGGCCCATCTCCTTCCAGCTGCCCGGCAAGGCGCGCAAGTGCCTGCGGGAGGAGATCCACCGCGACACGCTGGTCACCGGCGAGTACGAGATCGGCGCCCCGCCCGGCTCCTCCAGCGGGCCCTCCGCCAACCTCAAGGTGACGGCACCGCCACCGGGACCGACACCGACACCGGCACCGGGGCCGGCGCTGCCGCTGCTGGGCCCGGACGTGGCGCGGGGCGGGGCCGGGGCGGGGCTGGGGGGCGGCGGGGCCCGGCCCGGTGTGGGGGCAGGGGGACGGGGCTGTACCGGGGGGCGGGGGGGGCTGCTCGGGAACGGGGTCACCGGGCACGTGGAGGCCCTGCGGCAGCTGGCCCGGGTCGTGGGCTGCCTCTGGGGCCCTGCTTTTATTTATCTTTATTTATTTTATTTTATTTTATTTTATTTTATTTTATTTTATTTTATTTTATTTTATATCTGTTGCATCATCTCTAAAAGGGAATGTGTCTCTACGTGGGCAGCTTACGTGCCGGAAAACCTTCCCCTGGTGAGGCACGTGTGTTTCGGGTTGAGCACGTCCCCCTGTTTTTTCTCTTACCGAGCATCCTGCTCCTCGGGTTGCCCACCCTGACCCCGCAGTCTCTTCCAGACCCCCCTCCCTACAGAGGCCTTGCCTAGGGAGGTGCTGAACGCTTGGGTCTCGCTCTGGCTTTGCTGCTGAAGCGGGTACCCAAACAGGAGTGCTTCTGGAAGCTCCGTTTGACCAGAGCTATGAAGTTCCATTTTGCTGGAGCTATAAAATCAATTCGATGTAAAAATCAGTAAGTCTTTGTCCCATACTACCCTCAAAAGCCACAAGGGACAAATAACCACCTCTGCCATTCTTCCTTTCCATCTTACCACTCAGGTATGGCCACCCGATGCTCTGGGCCTGCTGTGAGTGTGGTAACACCTGGGCTAGGCACACACTCCTTGCTCCTTGTGTCTCAGTTGCTGTGAGAAAACACAGCTCAGGACATCCACCCACAGCGGTCTCGCTCCTTCCTTGCTGCCCGGCCTGCTCCAGTCCCCGGGATGGGGCCACCCAAAGGTGGGAGGCTGGTGGTGAATTGTGGCCATGCTCGGTGCGGCTCCCATCTGTGAGCTGAGCGGGGTGTTTGTGGTGCTCCCACACCAACAGTGGCAGCCTCTGTTCCGAGGAATCCTCGCGCCCTGCCAGCTGGCTGCAGCAGGGAGCCTCGGGGCGGATGACGTCCCGCCGGCATCACATCACGTGCGGCTGTGCCGATGTAGGGCCTGGCGGGACGGGGAATCGCAGGGCTCTTTGTAAGGGGCGAACAATGCCCTGCCTGTGGAGGGCCGTGTTACTGTAAATAACGTTGGAATATCATGAAAAATCCCTTTCAGGTCAGCCTCTCCCCCGCAAGTCTTCTGGCTGGGCTTTTAGCAGCTTCTCCCACCCCCGCACGCCCAGCTGAGCTGATGCACGGGGCTGATTCGGGGAGCAGAGCACAGCTCTTGCCATCTCAGATTCCGATTGTGGGCAGGCCATTGGAGCTGGAAAGGACAAAAACAGCTCAAGCAGCGCAGTATCCTCTCGCTAAAGATTAGCTCTGCTCTCTGGAAAGCCCTGAGGGAATAATGCTGGAAACAACGGGGGCATTTGAGGGCTTTCTTTGCGGTGTTCTTGTCACACAGCTTGGTGAGAGCCCAGCACCAGCTCAGATGTGCAGCCGGGCAGGTGCCCTGGGTACCCTGCAGCACGTGGTGACCGGGACGTGTGCCCATGTGCCGTGCTGGCACAGCCAGGTGCCGGCAGCCTGTGCCCGGCTGCGTGGCGTGCGCTCATTTGTGCACAGCTCACACACAGGTGGAGCTCTGAAAGGGAGCAGCTGCAGAGGCTCCGAGGTGTTCTCAGGTAGACAAAGCCATATGGCACAGGGGCAGCGGCTGCACGTCCTGTAACACACGGTTATGGAGTAATCTGCGTGCAGGGGGAGCTTGTTCCTTATGCCCTGAGGCTGCAGGATTTATACCTTTATTATTTTTCCTGCCTAGTGTAGCGACTCGTTATATCCACGTAAAAGTCTGTACCTGTTCCGGATACGAGCAAGCGGTCAGTCTCAGTGCTGTCCTGTGGCAGGGAGTTAATTAGGTGTTGAAATAAGAAAAGAAGCGTTTCCCTAAAATCATTTTGGGTATGTAGCCTTTCCATGTGGCTCTTTTACAGGGAAATAAGGATGTAGATTGCAAGGTTGTAGACTTCAGTTGTAAGATGGAGTAAAGGAGAATGTCTGATGTATCTGCTCTGTACCACAAAATATGTTCTGCACCTCTGCCTTCCGCATCCTTGAGATGATTCTCGGGCTCTTCAGACATACCTGCTGAGGGAAACCAGGAAACAATGCAGAGGAGAGTGCTGTTGATTTTCTTGCAGCATGGTAATGCATTTTTTTTATCCAACTCAGCGTATTTCGAGCGGCTCGACCTTTTAATTGAGCACAGCAATTGTCTCAGTCTGTGCCACGGAATGTGTGTCCTTTTTTACTCTTGGGTGAAGCATTTTTGTAGATCGAGTACAGTTTTTACCTATTCTTAGTAATTTCAGAGACGTAGTGCAAAGCAGTCATTACTCTGTCTGTGTAGTCTGAGTTCTCTGAAGTGGCCACTTCTATGGACCTTGGCACCCTGACCTTGTGTAACTTGGGGCCGCGCTGATTGTTCATTTGTGGGGTAATAGATACACCCTTCTTTGTGTCATCTGCTGGGGAATGAGCCTTTTTTGTCCCGTAAGGCTTCTCTGCGTCTGCTACCATGGGAACTTCTGAATTTTGCTTGCAAAAAGAAGGCAGCGAATGACAGTTTGGCACAGCTCGAGTTCCTAAATGTAGTCTGTATTCAGGGGTTATAGGAGGAAGAGAAATCGGTGTGGTTTTCGGTTTTGGGTCGGTTTTCATTTTTTTTGGTTTTGTTTCTTTTTCTCTATTTGTTTTGTTTATTTGTTTAAGAGTGAGTAGTTATGGAGAGGCACTCTGGCTTTGTCAGCTCGGCGGGGATCCGTAGGGGAGGAGTTGATGCAGGTGCAAAGAAGAGGGGAAACCTCCGAAATCAGAATGTGGCAGATCCAGGAGGGGAGGCTGGGAGAACTCGTACAGTTTTTATGCTGTGTGAGCCCATGGCAGTGCAGTGCTGCTCCTTACCCTCGCCGTCTCTCTCTCACACAGATAACTGACTCGGCGGGACACATCCTGTACGCCAAGGAGGATGCCACGAAGGGCAAGTTTGCCTTCACCACTGAAGACTATGACATGTTTGAGGCCTGCTTTGAGAGCAAGCTTCCCGTGGGTAAGTGTCCTTTAGCTTCTGGTGAATTCGGGTGGATGTGTGCATGAGAGGTATGTGGATAGTGGTTCTGAGCAGAGTCTGCAGAACGTTTTGACTTTTAAAGCTGTTTCTCAGGAGTTTGTGGACAATCTTACCAGTGCAGAGCATCTGCTGTCTGTGTTGCATTTGGAAGTTAAGTATTCCCC
Source organism: Anas platyrhynchos (assembly GCF_047663525.1). Classification (NCBI taxonomy): domain Eukaryota; kingdom Metazoa; phylum Chordata; class Aves; order Anseriformes; family Anatidae; genus Anas; species Anas platyrhynchos. The sequence continues at coordinate 24,130,936 of NC_092591.1, forward strand.
TGTGGCTGTTGTACAGAGCGCTCAGGTTTCCTCTGAAAGAGGCCTAAGAAAGGGGAATTGTGTGCTCCTCCTACACAGGTCAGCACAGTCGCAGTGAATGGCAGCATCAGGGTGCAAGCCGCACCTCTCTTGCTCTTTTCATGCTTCTCATCCTGCAGTCGAGCCAGAACAGAGCACGATGCCATCATTTCCAGGACCTGGCCTTTCTCCCCTGCTGCCCATCTCTCCCCGTTAGCTAGAATGTGACCTGCAGAGCGTGTGCTTGGCTGCAATCCTGTTAGGTTAGCAGCACGTGGTGGAGAACATGGCCGTGGTTTGCACCCACAACTGCAAAGCAGTCAATAAAGGGAAGGGGAAATGAGCCGGACGTCAGCTTTGCATTTGTGCTGCAGGGATGGTTGCCTAACGAGCGCCGAGGCTCGTTTCCTGTGAGGTGACGCATGTGCTGCTCTGGGTGCTCGGGCTCATCCTCGGGACAGATGTGCTGAAAGCAGCCAGCACGTGGCTTCCAGTCTCCTGTGGTGTGGGTGAGCCTGTGCAAGCTTGTGAGTGCTCGCGTCTCCTCACCGTCACTGTCTGAGTTCTGCTCCCTGGAGCTGATTCTTCTGTGTCTTACCATATAGACCCCGAAGAGCAGTCACTAGCAGCGTTCCCCGGATCTGCTGAAAGGCAGCATCTGCTTTGCTGCTCTGCTCCATGCAGAAGATGCAAGTAATTTGCAAGCTGCAGAGAACTTTCCAGAAACAGAAGGCCATCTTTATCGGTTCGGGGAGGGATCTGGCTCGTAAAACCTCTTCCATCATATTTTGCAGATGAGATAGTGACCCCAAATGCTCAGGGTTCTGCTTTTTCATGACGAAGGTAGGGCTTCCCAGTGCTCCTTAACGCATCGAGACATGCAGGCCCCGGTGACTCATCCGGGAGAGCTGCTGCTGCTATTTACTGTCCCACACCTGGGTGGTTGGGAGGCCTCCAGACAGTGCCACAAACCCTTTCAGAGATCACGCACTGCAGTGGGAGAGGCTTCTTTCTTTAGTCGTGTCTAGACTCTTACTTCAGTGCTTGTGACCAGAGGTTTCTTGCCTAGCCAGAGCCTCTTGTGGCTCTTTTTGTTGCGTCAAGTGTTTGCTCCTTGGTTTCCCTGCCTTGTTGCAAGCTTGTATTGGAGCTTTTGGTACCAACGAGGATAACATTTGTAAGCGCAGCTTCTGCTCAGTGACTAGTGGGGACTGAAGTGCCAAAATCCAGAGCTGTTCAGTTGGGCAGTTGGATCTTCTTCCATAGGCCTTCTCTTTAGGGTCCTTCAAGTTGCCAGTTTCTTCTTTTACCCAGGGGCCCCATAATCCTTGCTGACAATTTATACTGCATGGTGGGTGTCTGCAGATTTCCCCTGCTTGTGCTGGATTTTAAGGAAATGTTGAAGCAAGGGAGGTTGCACCGTGAGGCCTGATCAGTGCAGGACTCGGTTGAGGTGCTGTGGAAGAAGTAACCGTGTCACAAGGCAGTGCCTCCTTTCCCCTTTAATGCAAGCAAGGGGATGGGGCAACTGACCAGGCTCTCTTTTCTCCCCACGTTTCTCCTTTCCTGTTCATAGTTTCCTCAAGTAGGTGGTCAGGACTTGCAGTGCTGCAGCAAGGAGGGCGTTGGAGCTCTGGAAGAGGAGAACTGTTGGTAGAGGAAGCCCAGAGCCGTTGGGCCCTGAGAGATCTGAGCGACTGGGATTTCTCAATCCTTCACCGCAGAAATGAGGAAGAGGAAGTGAGAAGGAGACCCTGAGCAGAAGGCCCACACCAGGAGAGGGAAGGAGTTCTTAGAGTGCTCCTTGAAGCTGTGCGTGTTCGTACAATGGGCTTTTTGCCCCGCTTCCAGGGTGGAAAGATCCTGTCTTACTGACCACTGATCTGTTCCCAAGGGCACTTTAGCATCATGAGCCAGTTTCTGACAAGCACAGCACCAGACCAGGTTGCCCAAAGCTTTGAGCACCTCCAGGGATGGGGCATCCACAGCTGCTCTGGGCAACCTGTGCCAGTTCCTCACCACCCTCTGGGTAAAGAATTTCTTCCTCATGTCTAATCTAAATCTGCCCTCTTTTGATTTAAAGCCATTGCCATTTGTCCTATTGCTACACTCCCTGATTAAAAGTCCCTCTCCCATCTCCATCTTTACCTCTTTGCTCCTTCCATAATCCTACTTTTCCCAACTTGGGGTTTAATACCTTATTTTTTCTGGCATTCTTTTGTGAAAAAAATTTGACATCCAGTTCAGCCACCTTGTTTTTGCATTGACTACAAATGAGGAGCTCCTTTAGTCTCCCAGGAAACAGCTCTGTACTTGCATGAGATAACCTCTTGAAGACCCTGGGGGTTGTAGGTATCAGCTGGATGGCTTAGCTGGGACTTGCTGCTTTTTTTGGTTTGTTTTCTTACTGTGCTGATCTGATCTCTGCTCTGGTGAGCCCCAGCTGCAGGAGGTATAAGGAGGCGCAGAGGATCTGATGAGCTTAAAGGAAGCTTCTGCTCGTGCCTTGGGCTCAGTAATCTTCTGCAAGAGCAGCTTGAGGTTTTCCAGGGCAGTCTCTGACAACGTTAACCTCTTGCAGAATGTCTGCTTTCCATCCCCTTGCTCCCAGCAGCTCTCATTTTTCTGCTTTTTTGGCAGCTCTCCCCTCCAGCCTGACAAATGAATCCTTCCAGTTCTGTTCTCTTCACTGTCCTCTTCATCTTTCTCATCTCTTCCTGGAAGCTCAAACTGTCCAACCAAGTTGCTGTAATTTAAACAACATAAAAAAAAAAAACCCTCTCTGAACTGCGTGCTTTGCATTTTCTTCTGCAGCTACTGTCTATCCCCCTGCCTGCCAGTCTGCAGGCATGCTGATAGGCATCAAAAGTGGTCAAAACTTGTGGCTGGAGGAAGGAGCACTGCATGGTTGTGTACAACATGTCTGTTAAAGAATGTGCTAGGTTTTAAGTTCATTTTTACAGTAACTGGTCTTTCATACAAAAACATCCTAATTCTGATTTATCTATGAGGCTTTTAGGTGGCTGAGTGAGAATTTTGAGCTGCAGTATCCCTCAGGAATTAAGAAACAGTTTGCAGATGATAAGGGTGATGTTGCTAGTGGATCATTCTGTGCTCTGACAGCAGTAGGTGGAGGTGATTCCAGTCTGCTGTTGGAAGAGCTGTTCAGTGGAGAGAGACAAAAACCGGGGATGTTGCATTGAAGACCTGCAATATGTTGCTGACTCTGGCTGCAGTGACCCCGTGTTACCTGTATGTTGAGTTTGCTTGTGGGCTGAGGGAACGTCCACCTGGCAGCTACCTAAGGCTCGGTGTGAGAATTGGACGTGCTCCTGGAGAAAAGCTCAGAAGTTTGCAGTGTGAGGGAATTCAGACCTTGTGCTGTGCTGGCAGCTAGTGGGGGACAACTGCGTGCCCCCAAGTGCTGGGCTTTAGGAATGTGTTGTGTACAGACATTTCCGTGGTGGGTGGCAGAGTGCAGTATGATGCTCGGGTCAGCTGATGTGCTGCATTCTTTAGAGTGTCTTAAATGCATAGACGCTTTTCCCCCCCTCTTGTGAATATTCTCAGATACGAAAATTTGTAGCAGTTAAAAAAACAAACAAGGAATTAGCAGTAGGCTTCTCCAGCAAGGGGCCACAGCCTTAAAAGATACTTGTGCTGTTGACTGCAGCCTTATCCTCCTCACTGTTTTTGTGGCTGCAGACATCTTGGGGTTTGCATTTGCAGCGTGGGTCTGAGAACAGTGTGTCTGGTCAGTTCTTTCCCTGTAAAGATCCTGCAGTAAAGATGCTGCCTTCGCTTCTGCAGATAGTGCAGCATGTGAGGATCACTAGTCTCCATATGCTGCCTTCCTCAATTAAAGCAGCTTTCCTTCTTCTTTTCTAAATATAAAATCACTTCCAACCTCAGTAACCTTGGTGGCTGTTGGTGTACTTCCTGCGAGGAGGAACACGGGCTTCCCAGCTTGAAGAGTTGTCCCCCTGGTGACTTTAGCCAGGCTGCCTCGTGGCAGCTGGTATTCATTTCTAATCCTCTGCAGTTTTTACAGTGATTTGCATCCTACACACACTTAGCACTTTTGGTTACAGCTTGTTCCCATTATCTTTGGGAGGCTCTCCCTCAGCCAGGATTTATTCTGAAGTCTGTATTTTTAGGCTGGACTGTGCTGCCTCCGCAGTTAGCTGCAGACACGGAGGGGAGGGATGTTGTGAGGCCTTCCTCGGTGCTGGGGAGAGCGAGCTGGTGATTTCCTGGCAGGCTGAACGTTTTGCACAATGAATCCTTTCATTATGCTTCCAGGAACAGGGAGGATGCCGGACCAGCTCGTGATTCTGGATATGAAGCATGGAGTCGAAGCAAAGAACTACGAGGAGGTATGTCCCCTGGCTGCCTGCCCTTCGGACTCCCCTTTCCCAGCACTCACGTGATGCTATTTGTAGATCTGGGGCTCATGATGGGAAGCCGTTTTCCCAGCGGTGATGAAAGCCTGTCTGCAACTTACAGTCCCAGGGAAGCTTTGTCTGCTAGGGGAAGAAAAAAAAATACATAAATATCAACTGACATTTGTTCTGGGCTCTGGGAACTGGAGCCTAATGTGTGAACTTTTATTTATATCTTTGCCAGGGCAGTGTGACCCAGCTTCTGGGCATAGGTATTACAAGCAACAAGATACTGAGATGTGCAGTTTCCCCTGCCCTAGCAGTGGAGGGTATTTTAGGTGAACGTCAGAGCCTCCTAAAGGTCAAGCTGCATCGTTACTGCCTTCCTCACGGGGAGATGTGTTGGCTTGACAGCCCTGAAACGGTGCTTGAGAGTTTCTAAGAACTGGCCCTATATCAGTGTAAAGGTATTTGGCAGAAGGTATTTAGCAGTTGGCGTGAAATGTGTATTTGGTTTGCAGGCGTCACATCGGGAACAGGCATAAAACCCCGAACGTTCCCATCCTGGGAGGACACAGCTTGCTTAGCCCAGGAGCAGCTGTGAGGAATAGCAGTTGCTTTGTGGCTGGGCCAGTCTGGTGGTTTTGGGTGCCGAATTTTGATGGCTGCTGCTGTGCTTCTGGCTTGCTGGAATTTGGGGTCGAGCAGCCCCCAGCAGAGCCTGAGAGTGGTTAGAGGAGAAAGGTTCCTACCTTAGGGAACAGAGGGTAACAGGAGACTGCGTATGGTGGCAGTTAGGGAACTGATGAATTTCTCAGGTGGGCATGCTGGGTTCTGCTATCCTTCTGAACTCTGGGCTAGCTGTTCCTCCGTGGCTTACGTCAGTACAGTCACCGTACGTGAAGAGTAGAAAAACTGCTTGGGGCTGGGGAAGAGCAAAGCAGGCAGTGGGCAGTCTGTCCGGCTAAACCAGCTGTTGGAGGATTACGAGATGGTGAAATCCTACATGGTGACCCCTGAGAGTGTAACCGGGAGGACTCTGGTGACTGTGTTTACAGAATGTCTTTAAAACAGCCCTGCAGATTACTCCTGAGTTACGTTATCAAACCCAGTACGTGTTACTCTTGTCCCCAGTGTAGCTCTACCAATGGAGAAGGGACAAATGTAGGAAAAGAAGAATTCAGACTTGCAGTCCCACCTGACTGGAGATCTCGACACTGCCAACAAGCGTCCTTGCCTCGTGGGGACCTCTGAGGGACAGGCTGTGTCGAGCCTTGTTGAGCGGTGTGTCTGCGAAGGACTAAGTCTCACCTAGTGCTTGTAAAGCTACTACTGATCTTTAGTCACACTGCTCTGTAGTGGTTTTTCTTTTTTTCACTCTCTGCCCCAGGTTGCTAGAGTATTTGTGTTTTAGGACTTGACAGGTTGTTGTAAGGCCTCAGGGGGAAGGCTGCTGCCAGATTTCCCTCCTGGAATCGCTGCCTTTTTGAACCTTTTCTTCGTGTCCTCGGAGCCAGCGGTGCCTTTGTCCTCCCCACACTGGTTCTTGCTGAACTCCTACAAGAGTTGATGCAGGGGTTGGATTAGGGACAGTGATGCTGTCCTGCTTGTGCGTGGGCATGGGCAGTGGGTGCAGGGATGATGTCCTTGCCTGGCTTCATGAACTTTCATCAGTGCAGATGTGTTTGGAGCAGAGGAGCTGGGAGAGTGATCCAGGTTAGAAAATCTTACTGCCCTGCTGCATGGCAGTGACGGGCCTTAGTTCTCTGGGATGGGAGAAACACCTTTCTTCAGTCAGTAAGTAGGAATGAAAGGACTTTTCAGAGGACATCGAGAAGGCTTGGAGATTTAAACTTCTTAAAATTCCTTTCCGGATGAGCAACTCCTTGCCAGTTCCTGCCTACAGTCTCTCTCTGTGCTAGGCAGGCTTTGATACACCTTTAAGTGGCCCCTGAGAAGCTCAGCGGAGTTGTCTCAGCTGTTTGTTTGGTACGGATGTTCTTGTGCCTTCCAGGACCGTGGTGTTCCACCACCACGGAGGCTCAGTGGGCTTTTCACAGACTGTCTCAGAGCAGCACTGCTCTTCGGTTTCACTCGGGCTGAGAGAAATCCAGGTTGTGTGTGTGAGAGTACATGCAGGACTGAAATTGGCTGTCATGTTTTTCTAGCTACACCTTTTAAAAGCAGCTGAAGGGATGCAGGATGGAGCAGAAAAGCCAGAGTTTTTCCCAGGGGAACCGTTGAAGCCTGTGGGTATGGAAAAGTGCCCTCCAGGAGGATAACAGAGGCAGTCAGCTCAGGGTTGTTTTGTCAGCAGAGGTCCCTGACCCCTTGTCCCTGGCACAGACCTGCTGCTAGAGCTGTGTCAGCAGAGTCCAGGCAGTAGGCACGCTTGTGCTGCTGCTAGTTTTTTTTTTAGCAAAGATCTGCTGGCAGATGTGCATCCTGGCCAGAGTTTTGTCAGTGCGGCCTCTTGACTAGAAAGCCGGGAGGGTTTTAACCTCTCATTTCCTACGCCCTCTTCGCACGTGTGCTCCAAGCTGACACTGCTGTGCTGGCAGATTTAACGTACAGCTCACCTCAGCATAAAACCGCTCAGATGACTGCTCGAGAGCCTGCTGCTTACCCAGATGTGTGTCATGCGAAGACCCTTCAGTGTCCTGGCAGCGTCTCAGCAGCGCTGCAGCTTGCCCGCTCCCCCAGCGCCACCTACTGCCTGCCGGGGGGGCTGGGGGTGCCTCCTGAGCCTCCTCTGCATCACCGTGGGGACGCCCATGTGTTCTGGTGCTGAGCCTTCCCTGCGTGGCGTCACCTTCCTGGCGTTGGCCTGTCTGTCAGTCGTGGTAGTGACAAGTTTTGTGTGAGAACCAGAGTTTTCCAAAGCAGCCGTGGCAGGAAATGCGGTTAGGAATGTCCTTGTCACAGATTTTGCATGATGTTTGGTCGGGTTATGGTTGGGATCAGGGCAAGAACACGTGCTCATACGCTCAACTTCAAGTATTTCTGTTAAAGAGTGAGCTTTCTGATTGAATTCCCTGTAGATGTTTCTTTTATATACAAGTCTGTAGCTTGCAGGTTGTGTGATCTGCACAAAAAGTGATGTCTTACCAAACCAGCTTTTACGAGGGAAGCGTATTTTTATCTTTCTGACTGGCTCAAGCACAGCCCATCCCGTAGGTATTCCCACAGCGGCATCTGGTGGCAGCTGCAGTGCTCTGGAGCTGCGCAGCCCTGCCAGGAGCGTGTCCTGGCCTTGAGCTTCTCAGCTCACAACCCCCAGGCTCCTGTGGGTGTAACTGAACCACTGCTGTCAGGATCAGGCTGCCCCGACTTTCTGGGGCAATGTTTAGCCAAGTGAGCCTCAGCGCTAATATCCAGTGTGCACAGCCAGCAACATTACACACACGTGTAAGTTAAAATCAACTTATCTTGAGCTGTGATTGCTGTTCACTGGAGGTGTAGCCACGTGGCAGGCTCCTCTACCCACTTGTCAGAAGCCAACTGTGAGTAAGGTAACGCTGGGCCGAATAAGGAAGGATGTGTTGTATGCATGCTGAGCTCCTCTGTTGAGTAGGAGGGGCAGACCCGAGTGTGTTTCAGCAAACAGGTGGGAGAGGTGATAGCAGTTTATGCAGTGGGAGTTTCTGGCTCGTAGAGGTGTTTCCCGAGGGGGAAGGATGCCCCAGATCTGGAGTGTGTGAGGAGGAGTGGTGCAAAATGGCAGTAAAAGCCCGTGTAGGAGCTTTTGGCTTTGGTTCAGTGACTGCCTGACTCTCCTGTTTTGTAGATCGCTAAAGTGGAGAAATTGAAGCCTCTGGAGGTAGAACTGAGGCGGCTGGAAGATCTCTCAGAGTCTATTGTGAATGACTTTGCCTATATGAAGAAACGAGAAGAAGAGATGAGGGACACAAATGGTAAGAGACTGTGCTCCTTTGGGGGGCTGGAGCTCTAAGATCCTTACTTCTGCTGAATGTGGTGTTAGGGAGAACAAGCAATTACAGCAGTCTCTGCCTGTTCTGTTCCTAGTACAAGAATGCCCTCTCTCTTCCCTTGAGCAGTCGTACTGTCTTGTTTCCCATTTCTAGAAGCCATTTCTTCCTGTCTCCGTTCCTAATGAGCATTAATCTTACCATTTCACGTTGCCCATTAACCGAAGTTTCACCTTGTTCCCTCTCATTGTTCCCCCTGCGGTTATTCTCAGGTACTGTTGGTGCTTGGGCGCCCTCGCCTTCGTGGTGTTTGATATCTTGCCTTTGACGTTTCGCAGGGGTGGGGAGAGAAGAGGGCGAGGTTCCCAGGGTTTTAAGGAGCATCCCGTGATGTCAGACTACCGTGCAATGGTTTCTTGTCTCTTTCAGAATCGACAAACACCCGGGTTCTGTACTTCAGCATTTTCTCCATGTGCTGTCTCATCGGACTGGCCACCTGGCAGGTTTTCTACCTGCGTCGTTTCTTCAAGGCCAAGAAACTGATTGAGTAAAGGAACAAGTCCTCCTCCCCCTCCTCCCAGACCCAGCTGGACACCGCTGGGACCAGCCGTGCCCCCCGGAGCCATCTCACAGATGATACCCACTGACTGTTTTCTGCAGGAACTTGGACCCCAAAGGGGGAGGGGAGCATAAAGCTGGAGGCAACTGGGGACTGGAGAAATCCTGTTGGATGTTGAGGGTGGGGCAGCTTGTGATGGGTTTGGGGTTTCCTGGGGCAGCGATTAAATAAAAAATGATGTTTCCATGACAGCTGCAGCGAGCTTTTTGCGCTGTCTGTTCTCCTTTTGTAATCTTGATGGTGTCTCCCATCTGTCTGTGACTGTAGTGTTACCCTGAGCCACTTGGTCCTGCTGAGCTCTGTAGGTGCCATGCAGCCAGCACCGGGGCGGAGTGAGGGATTCCCTGTTCCGACCAGCTGGGATCCAGGCCTCATGCAAACGAAGGTGAGGGCAAAGAAATAGGATTTACCATTCCAGCAGAGCCTTAGGATAATAGAGGGGGGTCCAAGGTTTGGTCCCTGTTGTGGACCTTGGTGTTTCTCCCTGTGGGAGCTGGTGGGTCAAGGCACCTGAGCATACGATGGTTTGGCCTGGAGTAAGGGGAGCCTTGGAAGGACAGCTTTGTAATGTGCTTGAGCTTGGAAAGCAGAGCCCTGCTTTGCTCAGAGAGGCTGTCCAGCCTTGGTCCTGCCCTTACTCCAAGTGCTTGTCTTGGATTTGCCTCTCTTGTCCTGAAATGATGCAGCAATTTTCCTGAAAGCTGTAATCAGCGGCGACCTTTTGTGCAGAGAGAAGGCCTCAGATACAGTCACAGAGCAAATAGGAGCAGGTTATGTTAGGGAACTTGATCTTAAATTGAGCAGGAGACTTTTTTCAGCTAATAGCATAACGTTTATTCAGCAGGCAGCTGGCTGAATCTCATTTCCCGAGACCTCAAAGCAAGGTGAGCTGCCATTAATGTGGAGCATGAAGGCCTGTGCCCTGCTTTGAGGTCTGAGGATGCAAGGGGTGCTTTGAAGGACGGCAGAGGAATTGTTGGAAGAATGGGGATGATCTTGAAAAGCAGTACAGGATAGGAATAGGCTAATGCTACATCTGAAGGGGGTCTGAACTGTGCCCTCTACAGAATTGTTCTTCTGTGCGGTACCACAGAGAGCAAGCAGCCTCTCATGGTTCCTCAGCCGTCCAGATGGGATTACAATGAATAAGCAGGCTGGGGAAAAACGGTCAGGTTAACTTCCTGGACTTACATACTGCAGTTTGTAGGCAGCGATTAAAATTCTTTCACCTTCTCTGCATTCCTTCAGAGCAAATGGTTCAGCAGCACAGTGTTCTGGTCTCACGTGCCTCGACCCTTCTGGCTAGGGAGCAGGTTATCATGGCCCTGGGTCCAGCCTACCATTTGGGAAAAAAGCATTTGTTAATAATTGACAACCTGAACCTGATCTATTGCCGGCGGGAACGGTTGTCCAGGGTGAGGCTATGGGAAAGGGTGAAAAGATGACTTACTGTCATCGAACAATGTTAGTGTTTTGTTGCTCCTTTGCCATCACCACGATCCTGGGGTTGTTAGTTCCACTGGCAAGTGCTTATATTGCTTTTTTTTTTTTTTTTATAAAGCCATATTAAGAATCCAAGTTCACTCCTCTCCCTTAATCCTTGTACGTTTTTAAAGCTGTTACACTGCAGAACAGCAGTGATGCCACAGGACTTAATTACAGAAGTCATTGGAAGGTAGCTTTTAGGTCCTACAGTTTGAAGCCTGTAGATCTGTTAAGGTTTTTGCTTTTGTTTTTATATGAATTGAAAAGACAGTACAAGCAAGGGGCCTTCCCCGTCTTGTCCATTGTGATTCCCTTCTCCCTGTCCTTCTCAGAGTATGAAGACACCGTTCTCTCAGAAATGTGGTGAGGCCTTACGTCCTCCAGGTGACTGTTACAGTGTCATTGCTCTGGTGCTGCGCCTTGGTCCTCGCCGCGCTGGGGTGGGTACTGGGGAGCAGATGTGGGGGACTTATGGATTTCTCTGTAATGACTGCTTGGGGAATTTTGTCAATTTTCTCAAATAAAATTGTTTTGGGGAAAAACAACCTACTTTAGTTGTCTGAGTCTTGTCCTTTGTTCTCTTTGTGGGGTTGACACAGCCGGTGATGGTCATTCCAAAAAACATCTCTACTAGAAGTTAACCATTTGTTTTTTTCCCCTTCCACTCTTCCTAATCATCTCCCTCTTTACATGGAGGGGTCTTGAGGCTACCAGCTTGTCTTGTGCTTGGCTGTGAAATAGGGCTGGTGCTCTAGAGCACAAGGTTGGATTGTTTTCACTGCCAGCTCCCAGGGAGAATTTACTTCATTAAGTCAAATCAAATTACTTTCAGTTTCATGCTTTAGAGGAAGATTTAAATTGTCACAAAGATGAGTTTGCCCTTTGCAAGTCAGCTGCTCAGTGAAGGGAGTGATCTGGTATTTACCTCCTGCTGCTGCCAAATCTCTGCCGAGCCTGTGATCCCTGTGCCAAGCAGGGACCGAGCGCGATGGCACACGGCAGAGCTGAGGCCATGCGAGAGCTTCAGAACCAGTTAGTGTTATCGGGGAGAGTTTGGAGAGTGGGAATTCCCAGATCTCTGGATAAGGATCAGTGTCTGCAAGTTCTTGCATGGATGAATACTTGAGCATGTGAAATCGTACAGCTGTTTTCACGCGGTAGGTTGCAGGTGGGTCTGAGCCGTGCTGTGGATGTGGAGCTGCCCTGTTCGTTCCCTTTTACTTCTGGGAACCGGGCAGAATTGGAGCTGTTACAGATCCTTGGGTCTGAGCCCATCTTTGCGAGTGACAGATGCATCGCTGGTGAATCTGTAATTGCCTGTAGCAAACAGCATCAGACGTACCCAGCCTCTTCCACCCACTTGTCAATGTGACTAACAATTTAATTATCGCAGCGCTCACGCTGCGTGTGCGTGCCTTGAGAGACGAGCAGCTCGCACTTGGTTGCTCATTTCTCCCAAGTCGGTCAGATATTTGAGAAACAACCCGGGTGCACAACACCTGCGCTGCCTCCGAACTGGCAGATCAGTGCATTTAACGGTGGAGCAGCTGCCGAGAGACTTTTGGCTCAAAGTAGTTTGCCAACGTTGGCAGGATCATTAGGGGATTCCTGCCTCTGTGTTTTGTAAGGTCCTGCAGCAAAGATCCTGGGAAAGTAGCCTGGGCTCTCCTACCCGCTGCAAATTCATTTAATGGATTTGTCTCATCTCTTTAGCTGTGCCCTCTGCTGTGCTTGTCTTGCTGTGGCTGGAGACAGCTTTGCCAGAAGTGAGCAAAATCTTTGGGAAATGAGCTTCCCAGAAGTCACTTTAAGGTTGCTTGGTGGGAAAGAAAGCACAAAGCTGGACTGGATGCATCTTTCGGAGGAGAAAAAAGCTGGGTCAGAGAAATGTGTAGCAGGTCAGGGTTGGTTGTGCTCTTCCTCCACCCAAAAAAATTTTATCAGGCCCATCTGCTTGTTCTGTTCTTCCTACCCTGAACAACCACTGGTATTGGTGTGGTGACTCTGGGGAAAAACTGCCTGTTGGCATTCCTTGGATCTTTCTGCAAGCTTGAAATCGATGAGCCCAAGCTTTTGCTGCAACACAAACATTCTTTGTTCTGTGTTGCCTTTAGAAGCCTGTTCTGCTTCGTGCTGGAGGTCTGTTTGCACAGAAAGGAGCCAGGGGTTGCTGTGTTTCAGCTGAAGTGACAGACTTTCAGCAAAACGGCAGGAGTTGATGCCTGACTATCCCTTGCGTTGCAGGTGGTGGTTTATCACCTCAAGCTAAATGCATTACCTCAGCCTTGAGTGTTCCCAGCATGCTGAAATAGCCTGTCAGAGGGCCTGTGATCTCCAGGTATCTGTATCGGTGATCTCAGCTGTGGGGATCGTTTGATTAGTTTGTATTTGGAGCAAGCTGCCGTACCCAGGAGGACTATCTGACTTGTTTTAGTTCAGTGTTTTACAGTAAAATGTTCAATAACTTAAAAAAAAAAAAAAAAAAAAAAGCAGGGATAGAACCACTCTTGGATAGTTCAGTCTCATTTCTATGCTTTCCTCTGTCACTTGATTTCCTTTCATAGCTGATATTCCCGAGGAACTTTTCCCCAGAGCTTTTAAACCAATTACACGATGTGATCTTTGCATAAGCTGCACCAGGCGGTTTGGGTAGTTTTAATGAGATGAACTGTTCTCCTGGTTCTTTAGGGCACACTGTTCCTACATCTGCTGAGCAGATCATGTTTGTGTTCTTCAGCTACACTGCACTGCAACTCGAGTCTGGTTTGCTGCAGAGCTGTACCCTCTAGGTTATTTTTTTTTTCTCCCATACCATCTGCTCATTCCTTTCATTATTTTTTTTTTCTCTCTGAATATAATTTGAATAATCTTCCCTCAGGTGTATATTTGCTATACGTATTTAACTGGAATCTCATTGTGTTGTCATCTTAATTACAATTAACCACACAGCTGACTTTTCATTTCTTCCTTCTCAGTGTGGGCTGTACTTTCCTTATGTTAGTAATGTAATTAATGTGCTGCCTTGGCTGCTGAAAACCCTTAATAACAGCTTTGGATTAAACTGATATTCACTGTGGTGTAAATGAGAGTATTCCTCTGAAAGTCCAAATTCCTCCTTCAGCAAGATTTTGCAAGAGACAGGCTGGCATATTGCCTCCAGACCACATGGCTGCTCTCAATATCAAGTGAAAAATTCAGTGTGAATTTGGGTGCATGTTCTCCATCCACATTCCAATGATCCTGAATGGGCAGCATCTGTTGCTTGCTTTGTGTGTCTTGCTGTGAGACCTACTGCATGACTCTGTGTTACGTGAAAAGTGTCGGGGGTGGCTGAACGTGTTGTAGGCACTGCTTTGAGCATTGGTGTGGGGAAGGCTGTGCGATGTTGCAGATAATATACACCATAACTCTATTTTTCAAACACGGGGAAAAAAATGAACATTGACTTTTTCAATTATTCTTCTGGTTTTCTACAGCTGTTGCAGACTCCTTAATCCCATTTCCATGAGATTTTGGCATTGACTTTTTTTTTTTTTTTTTGTCAATATCACAGTTTGCCTTTATGCTGGAGGAATTGAATCACAGAATTTCTAGGTTGGAAGAGACCTCAAGATCATGGAGTCCAACCTCTGACCTAACGCTAATAGTCCCCACTAAACCATATCGCTAAGTTCAACATCTAAACGTCTTTTAAAGACCTCCAGGGATGGTGACTCCATCACTTCCCTGGGCAGCCCATTTCAAATGCACTTAGCAGAACATACCTGAGCTTTTTCATGGGTTCCTGTAAGTTTTTTTGTTTGTTTGTTTGTTTTTTTTCCCCTGAAACTAAAATATCATTTTTGCTGCTTGGAAGAATAACATCTTTGTATGGAAACAGTTACGGTGCACAGCCAATAAACCTTGCTGGACAAATTGTTCACTTTTAAACCAGGTGCTTATAATGGAAATACCCAACAGCTCTATAACATGCACTGCGTTGTGAGGAACCTCCCTTGTTTCCGACAGAGCACCACAAAGTCTTCTCGAGGTGGAGATAAGAGCTGGCCAGCTTTGTCGTGCTTGGTTTTAGGGATTTGTGCCTCAGCTCCTGAAGTCCCCTGTACCTGCAGGGTCAGGTAACCCAAGGGGACATTCCCTGCCCTCAGACTGCTTTCTGCTGCGTGGCTGTGCCTGCTGAGCTTCGAAAACAAAATACTGACATGATTATGAGGTATATTACCTATAAAAAATAAATATTTTTCTGAAATTAAGGTTGTTAATGGCTCCTCCTGACAGAGCGGTTAGCGGGGTCTAAAAGGTTATTTACAAAGTTTCCACTTTTTCCTCAAAATGCCACCAGTAACGAGTAAGGAACACTTTTACTGCTTGAGTTGGGTGCAGAGGGGCTGGGGAGGTGGCAGCGCTCCCGGTTTGTGTCAGCGCCCAGAGATCGCCTCAGCGCCCGCTGTGAGGGGTTCGGCGGGAAGGGACAACGCCACAACGGCTCCCTTGGGCCGCCTGTCGCCGTGACACCGGGCAGCTCCCGGGGCCCGGGGGTGCCTGTGGGTGCCCGGGGGGTGCCCCTGGGTGCCGGGGGGTGCCTGTGGGTGCCGGTGCCGGTGTGTGCGGGCTCGCTGCCGGCGGGGGCGGCGGCGGGGAGGTCAGGGCTGCGGGCGGAGCGGTTCCGGGTCGGCGGCGGGAGCCAAGATGGAGCCCGCGGGGCCGCGCTGAGGGAGCGGCGGGGCCGCGCTGAGGGGAGCCTGAGGCGAGCCGAGCCGAGCCGAGCCGAGCCGGCGCCATGTCGCTGGGCGAGTACGAGCGGCACTGCGACTCCATCAGCTCCGACTTCGGCAGCGAGTCCTCGGGCCGGGCCGGCTCCCGCGGCGGCGGCGGCGTGCCGGGCGAGCAGGAGGAGCTGCACTACATCCCCATCCGCATCCTGGGCCGCGGCGCCTTCGGCGAGGCCACCCTGTACCGCCGCACCGAGGTAGGCCGGCGGCGGGCTCCCCCCTTCCTCCTCCTTCTCCTCCTCCTCCTCCTCCTCCTCCTCCTCCTCCCCCCCTGCCCCCGAGGAAGGCCCCGCGGGTGCGGCGCGGGGCTCCGGGCGCTCAGCCCGCAGGGTGCCGGCTGCCCATCGCTAACGGCTTGCTCGTCTCTCTGCGTTTTCTTCCAGTCGCAGAGGACGTGGGGGCACCTCATCCAGGTAACTCTGCCGCGGGAGCACGGTTCCAGGGGGAGCAGGCGGAGCTGGCCCCAAAGCCGGGCCTGCCGTGGCTTGGCCGGGCTCCTGGGGTCTCTCTGGGGGAAGGCAGCCCCAGGGACCCCCCAGGAATTGGCTCCAGGTGCACCTGGGTGGGCCCGGCAGGGGCAAGCCAAGCTTGGTCTCATGCCCTGGGTACTTGTGTGGCTGGGGACCTCGTACAACATGCTGTAAACAGAGGGTCGGAAGGACAGTATCTCCCTATTATTGAACCAGAGTATGTCTGGTCCTCACTGAAACCAAACAAACCCTGCGTCCCTTCCCTGGAAGCCTCGTTCCCTTTTTCAAAAGGAGTGCCAGACAGCTAGAAAAACAGCTTCAAGCCACTACTCCTAACACTAAGTATAAAAACTCAAAGCTTATTGTTGTGAAGAATCTTTGTCCGAAACCTTTAAGAGGCAGGAAAGCCTGTTTGCCTTTCCTGAAATTTTAATTTCCTGCTGTAAAGGCACACGTTGTTCTCTTCAGAGTAGTGTGTTTTTAATTAAAAGATGTTTTTGTGTTTCAGGATGACTCACTTGTAGTGTGGAAGGAGGTGGACCTGACCCGTCTGTCAGAAAAGGAGCGTCGTGATGCTTTGAATGAAATCGTTATCCTTGCTCTGTTGCAGCATGAGAACATCATTGCGTACTACAATCACTTCATGGATAACACCACGTTGCTGATTGAGCTGGAGTACTGTAATGGTGAGATCCCCGCTCCCACTTACACACAGGAGGCTGCTACGTTGCTGAGTTACCCTCCTACAGAGCCTGCAGGGAGTATTGCTGGGGTATCCCTGGGGGAGTGGAGGAATGGAGGTGAATTCTGCTGTGTAGCTCCAGAAGAAGAGATTGAGAATCCTTCTGGGTGATTTGTGTCTCAGGTGCACAAGAAAAGCCCAGTAGTTAGCGCAGGCAGTTCAGGCAGTAAATGTTTCCGTGTATGTTCTGCGTAGCTGGTGCAGTGACGGTAGTGGGTTACCGGTGGCGTACACTTCCAATGTGCTTTCCTTCCTTCTTGTAGGAGGGCGGTGGGAAAAGTCTGTGAGGGTATTTGGGCCCCTCTGCCAGTACAGAGTGGAGCTGGTTTTCAGAAGTGTCGCTTAAACAGACCCCCTTCATTCAGCAATTATAAATCAAAGCTTGAAAATCTGTTGGCACACCACGATCAGGACTTTTTCTTGTCTTGTGCTATCAGCTTCTGTGCTTACTATTAAATAAGAAAAATCTAGTCCTTGTGGTGGTGGAGAAAACCTCCAGGTTTCATCCAAGAGCAGATCAGATGATGACATTTGGAGTTTGCAGAGTAAGCAGTGCTAGCTGCGGAGGTGGAAGGACTTGATCCAAGGGTCTGAGCTGCCCTTAGAGAGCTGGAAGGAGAGGTAATGCTCAGCCAATACCCCAAAACAGGGAACCTACCCAGACCTGCAGCCTGCTTCCTACTGGGGTGCGTGGGGCAGCACACCTGGCCAGCTGTCCTGTGTGTGCTCGGGGGCTATGCTAACCCTCGGGCTGTCAGCAGAAGCTTTTTCTGATGGAAAAGAACACTGACGTGGTGGCATCACCTTACACAGACAGCTTTCACTGGGGCTGGAGAGGGCGGCAGACTTGTCAAACGCCCTGGTTGACACATTGGCCAGAGCTGGTTTTGCCTCTCGAGCTCACTGTGTTTTGCTATGCAGGGTGGACTCGAATGCAAGAGGAAGGACGCTGTAGCTCTTTGATTTAGGAGTACTCTGTGGGTTATTTCCCTGCCCCAAAATGACTGCACGCTTGGGGCCATTATAAATTTGCCACAGGACATGGAGAGAGGGTGTGTGGTATACATTTCTATTTGTTACAATGTTCAAGCCCAAGATAATTAGTAATTTGTAAACTATGGCTGGACTAGTTGCACTTTTCAGAATCCGAAAATACAGCAAGGACAAAAAGAGTAACTAAATATCCAGAGTTCTTACTGTTTGATTGGCACTTTTTTTTTTTTTTTTTCTGGAGATCCGGGAAAGCCTTTTAAATCCAGGTAGATATTAGCCCAATTTTACAGGTGAGGAAGCTGAGTTATTGACCTCTGCACAGTTCTATCTGTATATAGTGGTACCGTAAGACTCAGATTGATCATGGAAATAACATAATTGAATACATCTGAACTAGATTTGGGAAGAAGTATTCCATAAAACATCTGTTGAAGAGAGAACAGGCTCAAAATTTCGATGTGATTAGATGAAACAAAAAAAGAAAGTAATTTGGTTTTCTTTCAGTATGTGTGCATAGAGGTATTGATTATCTGAGTCAAGAGCTAATTCGTCTCCTTGTGTAGGTTTTTGGTGATATAGTACTTGGTGTGCCACACTTTGGCTCAGAAAAGCAGAAAAAATATGGAATAAAATTAAGATGAGGAACAGAAGTTGCTAAAAAACTGTGTAGTCTGAATCACAAGGAAAGGTTCATGAGAAGAGGCAGAAGCAAATACTTTGGTTAAATTGTGAATGTGAAGAGTCATTCGTAGATCATTTACAAGCGTGAACATAAGGCTGGAAAAAAAAAAAGCATGTTGGAAGATTATAGCAAGGCAGAATGAGAAGAAATTATGCAAAGTGAATCTCAACCAGAATATCAGAAAGATCTGCTTAATGTGGAAGTGCTGAAAGCCCCTCAAGGAGGCAGAGGAGCCATTGCCACCCTTTCTGGACGTCTACAACTTGACAGACCCGTGGAAGATACAGAGCAGGAAGCTGCTTTGTATTGTACCCGTGGGAACGGGCAAGGGCCTGGTGTTCTGTTACAGTTAGGATGTAATGTACAGTAATGGGGAAATGGAATAGCAACAGGATATGACCAGAGATTTGGGATTTACTGGTAAGATGCTAATCTGGCAGAGAGTCTCACTGCCTACAGCACTCTGCATCATTTCTTGTAGCTCGCCTTGATTTTTCAGTCTTTTGTCTTGAAGCTGTGAGGTGCCCTCAGAAAGCTGTTTGCTGGCTTCAGGCTTCTGTGGCTTGCGCTGCTGTTGTCAACACTTTGTGACTTCTTTGTCGATGTATTTGGCAGGGCAGATGGAGAGGCAGGTCAGAGCTGGGCAGTACGTGGGGAAAGGCAATAATTTGTGTTTTCAGAGGCTTGTGTGACTTTTAATTGTGTTGTTTTGATGCTTTGTTTTTAATGCACTATCTTCTTTTTTTCCTGCTGAGCAGGACAAAGTCTCACACGATTCTAGGTACAGGTTCTAGATGTCTGCATATCCCAAGAAGCGCTGACAAGTTGGAAAAAAAAAACATAGGGAGTGCTAGCCTACCTTACCGATTCACTTTTCAGAGTACTGAATGGTGGTGTTAGAGAAAGAATCATCTCTGCTTAAGCTTAGGTACGCTGGTGAAGTTCTTAGGCAGAAGAAGAACTTAGTTTTGTGAGTGCCTGAGCAGTGTAAGTGCAGGGTAAGGAGGGAGAGCTGTAGTGATTCATCGGATCTCCTATGGGATTTGAGCGTTTCCAGCAGTAGCTAGCGGAGTAACTGCTGCCATTAACCAATATGATGTTTTTTGTCTTTCTAACTCACTCGTGATTACAGGAGGGAACCTCTACGATAAGATCCTGCGGCAGAAGGACAAGTTGTTTGAAGAAGAGGTAATTTGGACTGGTTTGAGGGAGCGGCGGGGATGTTCTGGGCATCTGGCTGGTTATATGAATATGCTACTTTTTTTTCCTTTCTATATCACTCTTAGAAATTTTCTGTATAAATCTGGGGACTGACATCCTTCCTCTGTATTAAGTATTGCAAACGTTTATGGACTATCAGATTTTTTTTTTTTTATTTTCATCTTTGGCTGTCTCTAGGCAGTATAAATTTCCAAGGGAGGAAAAATGAAATGGAGAGCTCAACTGGCTTTGGTCTCCTTACCATCTTGGCTAAAATTTCACTTTAAAATCTTTATTCATGGTTGGCAATGTTTCTCTCCTAATCATTTTCTATTTTTCAGAGTTGTTACTTTGAACCTGTCTCACTTTGTTTTTGTTTTGTTTTGTTTTGTTTTGTTTGTTCTGTTTGTTTCTTTTTTTTCTAAACATATTTTCTGCTGTCTGCTTCCACCTCATGATGGATGTGGTTGATGATTACACTTATCTTATGTAAAGCATTTTAAGGCCTTCTGGCTCACAGTGAATACTGAATGGTCACAGTTCAAATTCCAGAGACTCCAACTGTAGATCTTTCCCATGTGATCATTAGCTGTCATTTCTAATTCTTTTTTTTTTTTTCGTTGAACTCAATGATGTTTATCAGGACAGGCACTATGAATGGCATTAGACCAAGCTACACTTTGGAATATCTTTTCAGAGATTTCCATAATAGGAAATTCTCAAGGGAATGACACATTTTCATATTCCTAAAAGAGAATCTAAGTGGTATGGTCAGGTCTTCTTGCTGTGCCTCTCTGTGTCAGAGATGTCAGAGGATTTTTGTCTTGGTTTGTTTGGTTTTGAGCCTCCCTGTTATTCCTACCTTTGCAGATGGTGCTTTGGTATCTCTTTCAAATTGCCTCGGCTGTGAGCTGCATTCACCGAGCAGGAATTCTTCATAGGTAAGTGTGGTGTGGAGTAAGGCTGAGGTAATGGCCTCATCCTGCCACTCCTGGACATAAGTTACTCCGTTGAGTAACCTTTGCTTCTGTGTTTAAAGCAAACAGTTTATCTGTTCAGAGCATAGCTGGACTGTTTAGATGCTAAATATCACTGCTGTAAAGACTTTTTTATTGGGGTAGAAGCAGTATTGTAATAAACATGGAAGAAGTCTTTTATTTGAAAATGGAATGCTTGTCTTTGCACGTTTGAGAATGAGGAGTTAATCCGTATGGGAAAGGAATCGACTGGCCCTTTATTGCCATAGCACATAAACGATGTTTGCTAAAGTGGGTAGGAAGAACAGTTACTGCTGGCCAAGGGCACTTCCCACCTGCTCCACCAGGAATAGCTTCAGACTGCTGTGTACATCCTTCTGTAGTTCCTGGAGGGTGAGGAGGGTGAAGACTCTGCACTGATGCTTTGCTATAAGATACCCGGGTGAAGGTTTTCAATACAGCTTTTTAGCAGGTAGTGGCAATTCAGACACTGATTCTGAGATTTTAGTGAGGAACTAGTTAGGTTTTTGTGTTTGGCAGGGGTAAATTTCATTGCTTTTGTGTGTGCTCCTGGAGTGCCCAGCTCGTGGGCAGAGTGAGGAGACTGTGGGGGTCTGGGAGTGCCGCACACAGACAGCCCTTTCCGGCAAGGTTGGGTCGAGTACTGCACAACTTCCTTCTGTGACTGTGAGAGGACATGTCTTTGAGACAGCATCCTTGCTGCTGCCATTCTGAATCTTGTAATTAGCAAGTCTCGATAACGAGGAGTTGGTACCTTACACTCCACGAAGCAGTGCCTATGCTTTTGGCCTACAGCAGATGTCGTGTCTGTCCTGCTTTGCTGTAATTTTCTGCTTATCACCTCTGGTGCCCATCTTCACAGCAGGGTTCGTGGCCCCAAATCCTTCAATAACAATGAATTGAACGGATATTTAAATGTTTGCAGTGATTTCCTCCTGCTGCAGACATTGTCAGAGTGACCCAGGACTTTGCGATGCCCCAAGTGGATGAATGCAAAGTGCTGCTTTACTTGGTGGTGTCCTGATCTGCACTGGGAAGTTGTTGATGGTACGTTAGGCAAAGGGGGTGTTAAGAAGCATCGGCCATGGGAAGCAAATCATGCTGTGGGGGCTTCCTCCCTGTGTTGATCTGTGAATCTACATATAAGCTGTTCTGTCTGGGACAAAATGTTTTGGTGTTCCACATTTTTGTGGCCATCAGACTTGACCTTTGGGGTGTAGTACATCATGCTATAATTACAGAGTTGTTCCTCAGGTGTAAGATAGAGGGATGTTATGCTTAAGATCTAGAGTGGCATCTGTTTCACACCTCGTGTGTGTGTATTTATATTTACATGCATACATATTTTTGAGTGAGCTCAGAGACACCTGGCTTGGATCCTTTTAATAAAGCAGGGAAAATAAGAGTTGTTCAATGGCCTTCAACTGAGAAGAGGCTGAGAGGAAGAAAAGAACCATCTTGATGGCTTTTATATAGGTGTCTGGAAGCCTGAACTTTTTAGACTGTGTTTTTGTGGGCATATGATAATATAGCTATGTTTACTGCCCCAGTACCTGGAGTCAGATTGCCTTTGGTGAGCTGTTGGAGCTGTCTGCTGTTAGAGCAGAAGTTACCTCATGGGGAGGGAGGGGGAGTGTGGGAGTGTGTGGAAAATTGAGAAATTTGGAAGTGTGTTTGAACATCTGCATTTTTCTGTCTCCTTTCAGAGATATAAAGACATTAAATATCTTTCTAACCAAGGCAAACCTGATTAAACTGGGAGACTATGGGTTGGCAAAGAAGCTGAACTCTGAGTACTCCATGGCTGAGACCGTGAGTATCTGATGTCTTTTGTGCGGAACCCAGTGGGTTTTGTTTTTTTCCCTTTCATCTCTGTATGCCTAGCAGAAGACCAGGAATGCTGAACTTTCTTGCTGCTTGTATGCTGTTTTTCCTTCTCCTCTCTACCTAACTTATCTCACTGACATGGGCAGATTTGCTGATGTGTTGCAGCCTACAGTTATCCTTGCTCCCAGGTTATCTTTTGGAGGTCTCTCTCTCTGCAAAGGAACAGCAGACTAAAGATAAGTGACACTGTGGGCATGGAGTTGTACCAGAGCCAGCACAGCTAGGTTAGAGAGTGCTGTTCTTTCCCTGGTACCTAGTACGGGAGTTCCAAAGGTGAATTTACATAAGATGAAGGTGGTGGTATCAGAGGGCACACAGACAGCAGCATAGTCACATGAATAAACTCTCCCTCAGTGCTCATCAAGCCCATCTTAGCAAGTTAACTGGTCATTCTGCTGTGCTAATGGGTATTTTTGTCTCAGTTGGGTCTGAGATTGCTCGGCTGTGTTTGCCTGAGATTGCACCGTGCCTCCTATCTCTTTGATATGTAGACTCTGAACTGAATTACGGAGAAGCAAGGGAGGCACGTGTGCTTCTTATGGTAAGGAGATAGTTAGTATAGTTTATTAGTAATGCTCTTGGGGGGAAGGAGGAGGGGGACAAAGCTTGCACAGGAGATGAATTCTAGCAGAAGGCTGTCAAGTTTGGCTTATTTCCAGACCCTTCCAGAAAGCAGTTTCACAGCCAGAGTTATGAAACAGGATAAGCTGTATTGCAGGCACCTGAAAGGCTCTGCTTAGATTTCTCAGCTCCATTAATTTCTGTGGTTGAGCACTGGGCTTGGAAAGGAAGGCATTGTCTGGAATTTCTATCTGCTAAAGGCTTTTATTACAGTTTAGGATGCAAGCCAGCTTGCATTTCCCTTTACCAGGCCTTATAATTGGACTTAACGCAAGCTATTGGTGTTCTGTTAGGATGTGCAGTTAAACACTTGCCAACTTCCTTCCAGAATATGAACGTTATTGTGCAGTTGGACAGTAAATGGAACTCGGGGCTACTGCATAAAGCACTTCCTAAGCTGGGCTATAGCAAAACCATTTCTGTTTCATCACATTTTTCATGGCTTTCTGGCTCTCAGAGGAACTGCCGGCTGTGTTATAAGTTACCTGTTGTTTTTTTTTTTTTTTTGCCTATGTTATATATGTTTATCTACACCTATGAGCTTTTTTTCCCCCCTCCTTCTTCCCTACTGAAAGATTTTGAAGTAAATACTTTCAGCCACCTTTCTTCCTGTATCTGTTGTTGGTGCTGTAGGCTAGCTCTGCACTTTGTGGTGTAATAGCCAATGGCAGTCAGGAAGTTGTATGTTGCAAAATGAGTGCAAACCAGTTGTTATTACTGTTTTTCATGATGAAGCTTGTAATTGTAATGGTCAAATCACGATTTTATAAGATATTTACACCTTTATGATTTTGTGAAACACATACACATTGCTTACTAAATGCTCATTTCTTAATTTATCCCCCATTTCTCCCAGTTACCAGGGAAGATACAGAAAACTGTCTTGCACGTTTTTTAAGCACAGGACAGTGTAGGTGCAGTGTCCTAGTTCTCCCTAGGATATTCCAGCTAGCTGGGGTTCTAACCCTTCCTGTGGTTAGGACTCGTGCAGCTCTGTAGCTGTCATGCTGCGTCAAAGGAAATGGAAGGTAGGCGACAGATTCGGAATGTGCCTGTTAGGTTTCAGGTGTACTATTAGAGGCTAATGAAAGCCACAGCCTTTGTAATCCTTGGAGCTTTGCTCAGAGAGTTGAAGAGGGCAGCTATAAATATTTCCTCCTCTCTTAAATTCTGTCTTTTTCACTTTATTTCACTGTCTGCTTGCTTGCTAGGAAATGAGCTCTGTTCACAGCAGCTTCATTCTTACACCTTTCGTCGTGCTCTTTCTGTGTCTCCTTATTGTGACTTTGAGCTCTGCCACTATTTCTGTTGTAGCTGGAAGGGCTTCTCTATATAAGTGCTGGGGTTTTGGATTTGGGGCATTTTTGGATTTACTTGAAGCAATTGTTCAGGAAAGCCCACTTCTGAAGCAAAAATCTTTCAGGTAGGACCCAAGCCAGCTTTCTACGTACTGACCCCAAAGTAACTTTGGTCAAAGACAGTTGTCTTTGTCCCAGCAGTGCCTTGTGATCAGACTGGCTCCATAGGCATGGGCTGGCATCTTTGCTAGATCCCTTTTCCATCAACCTCTCATCAGGATTTCTGCGTGTCTGGTCAGTACAGGAATCCCTGTCTGCCTCTAAATGCAGGATATGTAAGAGAGGGACAAGTCCTTGCTGTGGTGTCGTGATTGCTGCTCCTCTGAGAAGTATGTGCCACATCAGAATCTGAGCAGTAGTGTCTAGGAGCTTCTAAGAAACGCAGGCCCAGGGTTGTGGATGAAGAGGGAAGAAACGTGGTTGTTGTTCCCATTCCTCCAGCACATGGTGGGGTGAGTCACCTGTGTCACTAGTGCTGCGTGTTGGGGCTGTGCTGAGCCCTGATGCTCGTGGGCCTGTGTGGACAGGATGGATGCAGAGCTTCAGAACTGAAAAATGCTGGATTGTTTATGATTTTCAGATTTTTTTTATTTTTTTTTCTAGCTGGTGGGAACTCCTTACTACATGTCCCCAGAACTCTGCCAGGGTGTGAAATACAACTTCAAATCAGATATCTGGGCTGTGGGCTGTGTCATCTTTGAGCTTCTTACTTTGAAGAGGACCTTTGATGCTACTGTAAGTCTGCAAACCAGGACTGAATAACCTTGTTTTTATCACCCTGTGTTATACACTTGTTTTCTTTCGTTGTTCAAATCTGCTGATTAAGAAAACAGTGGCTTGGGATTGCCAACTACAGCCAGAGATTGTCTGAAAGATTTCCCCTGCCCTGGACTCCAGGTGCCTCTGTGGCCTCTGCCAAACCCCTTCTTGTCTGCAGCTCTGGGTTTACCAGACGCAGATTGTAAACTGTGCTCATTTGCCTCCTGGTTGCGAGTGAAACATCCTTTTCTCCACAAGGGGGAAGTTTGTGATTGCGTAGGGGTGGTTGTTTTTTTTTTTTTTTTTTTTTTTTTTTTTTTTCCCCCAAGCATTACTAGCTATGAATTTTCTGTGCAACATTCAGTAGGGAAAACTTCCTGCCTTCAGGTTTCATAGGATTTAGTCCTGTTATTCTTTCCCAAAGTTTGGGTGCAAGAGAAGAGTGGTCAGGCTGTCAGGGAAGCAGTAAAAGGGGGCATTGCTGGCTGGAATATGTGATTTGCCTGCTTGTGGCATCAGGTGGGAAAAGCTGCAGGCTGACACAGTGTATGATTCTGTAACTCTTAGTCATGTGAAAATACATCATTTCCTGATTTCCTCTCATCACAGCTACTGAGCGCACAGTGACTGTGCTGCTGTGTGGTGTTTTAATGGCAACATGCTCTGTAGGAGCTTGCGTGCAGAGGGGAATCTGTCCTCCCTCCACTGGCAGGGGATTTGGTGAAAAAGTGGATGTTGCCACCAAGTCCTGGTTATCAGGGGTACCGTTCCTGCAGGAACTATTAGGATTCTGGAGAGCCTTGTAGGCAGGGAAGAAGAGGGATGTGTTCTGATCAGAGAACTGATGGTTTCTGTTTGTTTTTGTTTTGTTTTGTTTTGCCTAGAATCCCCTGAACCTTTGCGTGAAGATTGTACAGGGGAATCGCGCCATGGAGGTTGATTCCACTGTCTACTCTCGGGAGCTAATCCAGATGGTGCATTCCTGCCTCGATCAGGTTGGTGAAATACTTGTTAATTTTCAGACCCCCCTGCCCAGCTTCCTGAGCCGTGCAGTTCAGGGGCGAAGGGGAATGATGTGCCTGTTTCAGCATGAGGACTGTTGGTACAGGATAATTTCTTTGAGGCCCGAGGCTTCACTAAGGCTGGGCTTCCTCCTGCTGTCTAAGAGCATCATCTCAAGCTGCCTTTCAGCCCTGCAGGCTCTGGAGGGATGCTGGGTTTGCTCTGGTTACAATTACTGTACAGGCTGGCAGAAGCAATTATTTTCTCATGCAGTGTTGTGGAGATGAGAGCATCATCCCAGTACAGCCACTTAAGGTTCTGGCTTTCTGATCGTAACTCTGGGTTTCCGTAGAAAATTAATTTTTTGGAAGCAAGCGTAGTATTGATACCTTCAGAGTGGGGAATTCTGTACTGCACATCCCTGGCATTTATCCCTATTCGTTCTGAGTATCTGATCAGTTCCTTTCCCTTCTGAGGGGAGTCAGGGAAGAGAAGGTCCTTGCAACCTCAGACCAAGGTTCAGTCATTGCAGGTGATGAGCATTCCCTAGAGAATGACTTGTTGCTCACCTCTTTCAGGATCCAGAGAAAAGACCTACTGCAGATGAACTGCTGGAACAGCCCATCCTCAGCAAACGGAGGAGGTAATGGGATGGATGGTGTTGCCTGAAACCTGGACAAGCCAGGTGGCAAACGAGTAGCATTTACAGTTTTGAAGCAGAGTCCTTAAGTTAATTTGGCCTGATGCGAGGCAGTTGTTGAAGTACATTTCACGTTCTTTAGGATAGAAGGGCAGCTTTGCTGTCTTGTTTCCTGATCAATCCTTGTCTTGTTGGTACATGAGAGGTCTCTGCACCCCTTGTCTCAGAAGCTGTTGTACTGGGAACCTTGAGGCATCCCATTCTGACAGTCCTTTGAGGAATGCTGGTTCTTGCTCTTCAAGTCTGTAAACGGAGTGTTAGATCCTCACCTGGTCATTGAAAAAGGCCTTTCATAATGTATGTCTCATACAGTGTAGACACTGTCACTTTTTTCCTGTGCCTCCTTTTTCCTGAGGGAATTGCATTGAAAGTGGTCCATTTTAGCTTCGTTTGACAATCAGCCTGCCTGCACTGTCTTTTTATGAAAGGTGGAACAGAATTTTGGACTGTTTGAATCCTGCTTTGGTTGCCTGGAGGGCAGTAGGCTTAGTCCTTTACTCTGAAATTGTTACTTGGTGGTCACCGAAGCTTGAGTTTTGTCTTGCTGGATGCACTTTGTAAACATAAATCCCAAATCCTGGTAATACGTAGCCTTTTAAGATAATTCTATTGCAATGTAAGTATTGGTTGGCCAAGTCCTGGTAATTATCTAGTTTGTCCTCTGCACTCCTGGAAGTTTGTTAGCTTTATGGCACATTACTTCTGCCCTACTTTGTGTATTGCTAGGAGCTGGTAATAAGCTGTCTCGTTTCCTCCAAGAGGGAGCAGCATTTTATAGGAAAGGAAAGCGTCTGTGCATGCTGCTCGTCAGTAAATTGCTTTGGGAGATGTGTTGCTGTTTCCTAAAATGTTTTTTGTCCTTTGGCAGGGAGATGGAAGAGAAAGTCACACTGCTTAATGGGCCAAATAAGCGACCGAGGTAATTATTTGGGCATATGTTTGAAAGGAAGTTGGGATAGAACAGCTCCCCAGAGAGGAACTTTGCTGAGTGTTAGTCTGTGACAACCTTAATGGGATGGTGTTGTTTAGAAGATCCCTAAACGCTAGGAATTTGACAAATTTGTTACGTGGTTGTCCCACATTTTACTCTGCCTTTTATACCTTGCCTCTGTGTATGGCTGGCCCCTTACCTCAGCAGGTCCTCACAGCCGTAATCTGTCCTGCTGCGGATGTAGACGTCACAGCCCACATATCTGAGGCTGTAACGTAAATCCCTGCTTTCAGGCAGATTTCCTTGAGCAGGAGAAATCTAGCTACCTGAGTGTTGACTATGAAATGAACATGGATATCTTTCATAGAACTGGATGTGTGCAGCCCCTGGAGACTGTAAGCAGGGTTGCTCCATGAGGCAGATAGTTTCTGTGACATGTAAAGCTGCATACATGTGACATACCTCTCTTGAATTATCAGATAGTGCTTCCAAATTTATCAGAAAAAAAGGTCAAATTCTATCTGAGCACTTTAGGTGAGGTTGTTCCAGTTGGCGAGTTGCTCACAAGCTGTTTACTTTGATTACAACTTTCATTTTGCAATCTGTTTGTGAATTGATTTCTGTCTGCATTGAAGAGTTACACATTTTTCCCTCGGATGGAATGCCTGTAATTTAAAGAGGAGATAGAGGGAATTTATCAGCTTTTGGATGTTGCTGGTTTTTGAGCAAAATTTCATGACTCTTTTTTTCAGAATTGAGAACAAGTCCATGGCCACTCACTGAAAGCCCAGGTGTTTGCTTCTTTTTATGCCCTCGGTTGGATTGTAGGCTTCCTTTAATGCTCACTGGAGCCTATTTTCTCTTCTGCTCTGAGCCATATTTGATCCCGAGCCTGTCTATAGCAGTTAAGGCCTCAAAACAATAACAGAGAGCATTTTGTGGAAATACAAACCATGAACGGTTGTGAAGGGCTGCAGCTTGGGCTTGGAAATTGGGAGAGAGCAGTAGGAAACTGTGTAATGACAGTGATCTCAAAATTACTAAAAGCGTGTGTTTTGGGGGGGGTCCTTGTGCAGGTCGAGCACCATGAACGAGGCTCCCATCGCAGTGGTGACTTCGCGCACTAGTGAGGTGTATGTCTGGGGGGGCGGGAAGTCCACCCCCCAGAAGCTGGATGCCATCAAAAGTGGCTGCAGTGCACGCCAGGTGTGTGCTGGTAACACTCATTTTGCTGTGGTGACGGTGGAGAAGGAGCTCTACACCTGGGTGGTAAGTGAGAGAAACTGCAGGAAGGGGGCAGTGGGCAGGGGGAGGGTCCTGATCCACTGCTCATCTGTCATGAGCTTGTTAGGATCAGATGGATGAGCAGCACAGAAAGAGAGAAATGTGATTGCAGGGGGCAGTGCTGGAGGCCATCTGGTCTCCCGAGACAAATGTGGTTTGGGGTGAAATTTTCCAGCATGCCAGGAGGTGCACTGGAGATTGTTTGTGCACTTGGGAATTGGTGGTGGTGGGCCTGTAGGCCCAAACAGAGTCAAACATCTCTTTTTCACCTTCCTGACTATTAGAAATGCAGTGGAGGATTTGTGATACTCTGTTGACTTGTATATTTTTGAGGAATGTTTTGGAAGACCAGGAGGGTTGGGATGGGTGCCTTCACTGTAATAGAGATGTCACCTGTGAAGCAGCTTGTGGATGAAACCAGAGCTGTCTCGTACTAAACATCTCTGCTTTTTATTATGAGTGGAAATTCTGCAGCAGCTTTAAGTGAACACAGACGTGGTGGCATCTAATGCATTTAAAACAACCAAGTTCTTGGACTGAGATTGTCAGTGACACGGAGGTATTCTGCATCTCCAGGTTTACGCAGGCTTTTGCACCGATGATACGGAATATGTTAAGACAGACCAGACAATTCTAGTAGATGGGTAGGAGAAGGAAGAGATCCAAACAGGAAGAGAACAATTTAATGTCACTTGCTGGATATTCCTACAAGAATGGCCACTGAAAACTTTGAGCTGGTTATTAATGTTTTAGTTTCAGCTTTAACACTACTCAAAGTTGTTGTTTTTATTTTTTATTTTTCTCTGCAAACTTGTTAGATCTGGCTACTTTGGAGACATTTGTTTAATGTTATAGGCTTCTCTGCAGCCATTAGAATTTAGATTAAAAAGCTGAAGGATGAATTGCAGTCCTGCAGCAGGGAGGTGGATTCTGTAGCCTGGCAGATGAGAATAGGATTCCTCACCTCTGCTTAAACCCACCAGCTGCTGTCCTGACACCACATCAGTTATTAGTGCACAACTGCCTGAAAATTTGTGCTGCTGTTTAAAATGTTGCCTGCTGTTATTCCACATAGCTAGCAGTCTCTTCCCTGGGGTAGTTAACACTTTCTCTTGTTCTATGCTGTCTTCTGTCGTTCCTTGGAGGTGTTGTAAGTATTAGCACCTTCTCTGGAGCTGTGGATGCTTACCAGATGTTTTTGTCTTGCAGAATATGCAGGGGGGCACCAAGCTGCACGGGCAGCTGGGCCATGGAGACAGAGCATCCTACCGGCAGCCAAAGCACGTGGAGAAGCTTCAAGGAAAAGCCATCCGCCAGGTGTCCTGCGGAGATGATTTCACAGTGTGCATCACAGGTGAGAGCTGGGAGGGGACTGCTATCCCCTCGCTTCGTTCTGCTGTGGCCCTGTTGGCTTTTACAGTAAGATGAGGAGAAAAGGAGAAAGTTCTGTGTGTCACCCTTCAGTTTTATAGAGCACAGATGCAATAGTGGAGATAGATGAATGTTCAGGGGAAAATGTTGACTCCCAAGAAGTCTGGGTGTGTTTTTTTTCCCCTATTTGGTGATGAAGATGAGTGTTGAGCACAGCTCCTCATGGCCGTGCAGAGTCCTTGCTTTTAATGCTGTGTATGTTGGCTAAACATGTACACTGTATTAAAGGCAGAGGAGCCCCAATCCAAGATAGTACACGTGTTTGTGTGGGTGAGAAAGCCCCATAAAAGAAGAAAGAAGAGTTGTATCCAAGATACAACTAGCGCATGATCATCCATCTTACTGTCATCAAGAAAGGACTCCGTAGCTTCCTGCTGACATTATTCTGCATGAAAAAGGAGGGTGATAACAGAAAATAGGTTGCTCTGACCATGTCCTAAGAGGTTAATGCACAGCCTAATACGAGCTCTGTGTGCTGACTGAGCTTCTGTTGCCTCCTGCAGATGAGGGCCAGGTGTATGCCTTTGGCTCAGACTATTACGGTTGCATTGGCATTGACAAGGCTCACGGCTCTGAAGTACTCGAGCCCCTGCAGCTGGACTTCTTCCTTACCAACCCCGTGGAGCAGGTCTCGTGTGGAGATAACCACGTGGCGGTGCTGACCAGGAACAGAGAGGTTTACACGTGGGGCTGCGGGGAGTACGGTAAGTTGTTTCCCTGGGGCCTAAAGGCGCTGCTCCAGGCAGTTTGGTGCAGGTGCGCAGTGCTGGGCCTGGTGAGGGCTGTCTGGAATGTGCTGGGGGACAAAGAACGTTGTTTCTGTGGGATTTTCTTTCCCAAATTAATGGGAATTCCTTGTGGATGGGGCAGTCATTCTGTGAGCAGGGTTAGATTGCCATCAGGATTGGCAGGCAGCGGTGTGTACAGGGGGCAGGTTCCTAGTTCTGTTGGGAGACTTAGAGCCAGGGAGAGGCTGTACCATTTCTTAGGGCTGGGTACCTTCTGAGGCTATTTCTAACTGGTCTGTTTTCACTGATACAGGGCGCTTGGGCTTGGATTCAGAAGAAGATCACTACACACCTCAGAAGGTAGAACTCCTGAGACTGCTCCTTCCTAAAATCCGCACAGACATAACTCCAAATTAGTTGTTGTTTGGAAACATCAGCTGCCTGAGGCTCAAGCGGGTTTTGTTTGTTTTTGAGATATTGCAGAGTTTGCAAGGGCTTTATTTTCACTTCATTTTGCTTCATATATCCCCAGAGATGATGGCAAAGGGATGTGCTACTTCCAAACTAGCCAGTATGATGACTTAGAGCTCATCTCCAAGCTGAAACTGGAAATGCTGAACTTAGTATTTTAGAAATCATAGTAGGAAATACTAAATTGCGTGGCTCAGATTTGTACAGGGAACTCACAGCACTGCAAACAACTGTGAGTCTTTGAATCTCACACGATATGAGTTCAGTAAGATGAGTTCAAAGTAAAAACCCTCTTGAAACACAGTGCAAATAATAATTGAGGTAAGCTAACCCTCTGAGGGTTAGAAAGCAGGAAAGGTGTGCCTGGTAGCCCAATATCTGCAGCCACGGAGTATCATACCCACACAGCACAGCCCCAGCCCTCCTTGCCTCCTGGATCTAGTACTCATAGACCCCAGCTGGCTGGGATGCCTGTCCACCACACTTCTGGTTCCTCTGCTGGCTCGGAGGTGTCTGCACACAAGGTCAAGAATGCCTTGAATTTCTGCGCTGCTACCAGCACTTCAGTATCCTAGATACTTTAAGATGCTTTTAGACTTCCTCAAGCCAACAGAATTAGGGGCTGTTAGCGCTCAGGCCAGCGGAACCACAGCTTTCCAACCCAGTATGTTTTTTGTATGCTGGCTTCTACGTACTAGGTGTTGGCATTTTGTTTTTCTCAGGATGTGTTTCTTCCGCACAGGTGGATGTTCCAAAGACTTTGACCATTGTGTCTGTTCACTGTGGCTGCGATGGGACCTTCCTGCTCACCCAGACAGGCAAAGTGTTGGCGTGCGGACTCAACGAGTTCAACAAGCTGGGCCTGAATCAGTGTACATCGGGGATAATTAACCATGATGTAAGTGCATTTGGGACCCCGACTTCAGCTTCCAGCAGTCAGTAGTGTACAGGGAAATGAAGGTCTTGTGACAGTTCGTTAGATTAGTGCCAATTAGTTAGTTCCAGTAAAAGACAATGGGTGCTGGTACTGGGGGGAGAGGCAAATTGTTCCTCAGCTTCCTGGCTGCCCTGTGAGCTTGTGTCAGATCCAAGGTAGTGAAACAGGTAGTGTGCTGCTCCAGGGGAACTTTGGACAGATTTCACGTCACTTGTGAGGTTTCCCATACCTGTGTTGGGACTTAATGTGATTAATGTGGTCTGCCAAGACCTGCTTGAGTAGGTTTTAGCAGATAAATGTGTGGTCCTTCACCCTGTGCTCCCCCTTCTGTCCGTTCTCAGACGTACTGTGAGGTGCCCTATGCTACTTCGCTTACCCTGGCCAAGCAGCTCTCCTTCTACAAGATCCGAACCATTTCTCCAGGCAAGACGCACACAGCATCCATTGATGGTGAGCCACATGCACTAAGGAATGAATACTGGTTGCCTGATTCCTTTACATCACCTTTCCCCTTGCAGCCTGGCTTCTCTTGGTGAAGCAGTGCTATCAATGCTGTGATTGCCAGCCCCTTGACACTGAAGGTTATCCTTTTGGTAGCTGGGCTCATGCCTGCTCCAGGAACTGAGAATATCTGTTCCTCAGCTGAAGCAGAAGCATCAGCTGCTGGATTAACCCTCCACTTGTTGTTTTTAAGAAAAAAAAAAGGGGAGGGTTACAGGATATCCATTATCCCTTGGGATAGTGGAGGAATCGTTTGATTGGTGTCACTTGGGCAAAGCCTACCTCAGTCAGAGGTTTGCGAGAAGTCCCAGTCCTCAGCATCAGAACAGGGGAGCAAAGGGAGAAGGAACTGGGGCGGAGTTCCCAATCTGAAGCCATCCCTCTCGGCTGGCACTGTTCCCTCCTGGCCTGGCTGGCTTCTCAGCAGAGACCTTCGTGGTCGTGGGCTGTTGCTGCTAGTTCTCTGCGTGCATGGCTGCTTCCACGTCGGGCCCTCGCTGTGACTGTCTCCTCGTTCCTCCTCTCAGAGCGAGGCCGCCTGCTGACCTTCGGCTCCAACAAGTGCGGACAGCTTGGTGTTGGGGACTATAAGAAGCACCTGGGAATTAACCTGCTGGCGGGCCCCCTGGGGGGCAAGCAGGTGATCAGGGTTTCATGCGGCGATGAATTCACCATAGCTGCTACCGACGGTGAGTGGGTCTTTACCAGGTTGCGGTGGGGTCTTTGGGACTGGATCTGTAGGGTGGTTAATGGGCTCCCACTGTGCATTTTCTGGACTACCTCCACAGCACTGCTCTGAAATAAAAAAAAAAAGAAATCTTCCTAGACTGGGACTGTCTGTGCCCCAGCTCTGCATTGTCCTGGTGCAGCAGCAAGCATTTCCTGTCCCTTGGGCTGCAGAGTGCTGGCTTGGAGGCTGCCTCTTAGATTTGTTACCAGTTTGTCCTCCCGTTGGCAAAATGGAGCTGGTAGATCAAATGCTTTGGGGCAGCAGTTACAGCAGAGGGGCAGCAATCCCTGTAACAATTACAGGCTGACAGGGAGCAAGCGAATCGAGTCTTCTGAATTTCTCTCTCCTCAGACAACCATATCTTCGCCTGGGGTAACGGCGGGAATGGGCGTCTGGCGATGACACCGACGGAGAGAGCGCATGGCTCGGATATCTGCACCTCGTGGCCTCGGCCAATATTTGGATCTTTGCATCACGTTCCAGACCTGTCATGCCGCGGCTGGCATACCATCATCGTGGTTGGTAAGTGCAGGTTTGGGATGAAATTTGGCATGTCTTGGTTATGATGACGTGTTGCTTGCCCGGGGCTAGACTCTAAAACCTGCCTGGGGACAGGCCAGGTGGCTTGGGGGAAATATGCCAAGCTGCTCAGAGCTCTAGGTCTTACAACACCGCCTTTGTTGTGTGCAGTCTGCAGCAGTTCCTGTGCTTTCTTTGTGGCTCTCTAACTGAAATGATGTTTGTTCTCCCTGCAGAAAAGGTGCTGAACTCTAAAACCATCCGCTCCAACAGCAGCGGCCTGTCCATCGGTACTGGTGAGTAACCTGCCCCGGGGAGCTGCGTTTTAGGGTAGTTTGGTGGTGAGCTTGGTTCTGCTGCTCTGTGTTTGAAAGGCCTCACGGAAGGGCTCAGAGAAATGCAATTGGTGCTCTGTGTTGGAGTGGAAGGCCCAAGGCTGGGGGGAAGAAGTGAAGCAGAGGAGGAAGTACATGGATGCAGTGAGGCCTTTGGAGCTGAGAATCTTTAATTTGACAAGGAAAAGCTGAGAGCAAATTGCTGAGGGGAGCTGATAAGAGAAGGGGGTTCTGTGCCAGCTGCTGCGGAGATGGAATCCTGTTTCTTGGACCTGTGGGAGGGCTGGGGCCAAGATGCTGCAAAAGGCTGCTGTGCATAAGCCTTCCTGGGGCGGCCTGCAGGGAGTGTTAGGAGATAAGCAGCTGCTGAGGGAGATGCCACCAGCACGTGCTCTAACTATGGCTTTACAGCCCTCATTTCTGCATCTCCTCTGCTCCGAATTGGGTTTGGCACTGGAGGAATAGCAGGGGTGGGAAAGTGTAAAGTTGTCGCTGTTGTTTGCTAGTGACTCAGAGCTGCACAACTGGAGGAGGAGAGGAAGAGGAAAACGAACGTGAAGCTGAGACCCCTGATCCCAGCGGAGGCTTTCGGGGAACCATGGAAGCAGACCGGGGGCTGGGGGGCTGGATCAGCACCACAGAAGCCAAGGGAGGCAACAGTGGTGACAGCAGCTCCTGCCCTGGCTGGCTGAGGAAGGTAATGTGGTATCTCAGGAATGCCCTCGAGTAGGGTTTGAGGCTGGAGAAGAGTGAGTGCTGTGCCTGTAGGACATGCTCAGAAACATTCTCAGACCTGTGCTGTGTGGGGAGCTTTTTAGGCCTAGCTCCTTTTTTACCACAAGAGGGTACTGGTGCACTGCTTGATTAGGCCAGTAACAAGAAGGGGAACATACCTAACAGTCCTGCTTTGGTGTGTCCAGGAGCTGGAGAATGCGGAGTTCATCCCAATGCCTGACAGCCCTTTTCCCATGAGCATGGCATCTTCAGAGCCTGAGAAGGAGACTCTCCCTTACCAGGAACTTCAAGGACTCAAAGTGGCCCCTGAGGAACCTGCTGGGTTCAACAAGCCAAAAACAGAGCACTGGGTAATGTTTTTAGGTCTTTCACAGTGAATGCTTAGCCATAAGCTGCTGGGACCATAAATGGTGATGTTTGAATTATGGGGAGAGCCGGGAAGAGTTTTTGGCTTGGCCTAATTTATCCGGGTGAGGAAAAGAAGGTTGTTGATAAACAGAGACAATGCTGCAAAGATTCATTCATGGGAATCTAGGACATGAAGCTGGGGCTTGGTTAAATTGCAAATAACGGGATCGGTCTTCTGGAAAAATGCAGTTCGTGTGATTGAAGAAAGAGAAAAGCAGAAATTGCTGTGAGATAGAAGAGGGACTGACATAGGAAATTGCAGTGAGACCACCTTATTGCAGGGTTTTTGTCCCAAGAGGAGGTGCAGATGCCAGGCTTAGGGAGAGGGCTGGACCTGATGGATTTTGGTGGGGACAGGACCAGCTTTCCCAGACAGATGAAGAAGAACGTCACTTTGTACTGCATAGTGACTGGTAGCTTGCTGACCTGGCCACTAGAAGTTTGGGAAGTCATAAACTGAGTGGGGTAACACTTCCTCTGCATGGTTTCTTCTCGTGGCTTACAGAATTGGCCTAAAGGTTTCCTCCCTCCCAAACCCAGCCTGACTTCCCTTCTTGTCTCCGCAGCCTCCTTGCCTGAGCCCAGCCGTGCCGTGCAGTGAAGGAAAGGCTGTGCCCCCCGCCGCGGGCTGCATGTGCAGCGCTCTGCAAGCAGAGGTGGCACACCTCCGGGGCCTGGTCTTACAGTGCCTGGATGACCAGAAGAAGCTGCAGCAGGAAACCCTTCGTCTGAGTGCCCAGCTCCAGAGGTTCTGCAGGGGGACGGAGGGAATGCAGCAGGTGAGGACCTGGGTGCACATCCAGGCTCAGGACTTGATACCCCGATCCTGGGTCCTGTGTAGACTGTGGAGAAGGAAGCAGCTCTGAACAGATCCCGCTCTTAAGAGTAGAGAGAAGTGTGCCTGATTCTTGGCTGAGCTGCTGATTCAGCTCTGGTAGTAACGACAGGAACGAAGCCAAGAAGCTGGTTTCTGGTAAGGACATCCCGGTCCTTGAGGGAACTGGGATTCCCCTTTAGTTCTGCTGGTGAGGAGGGACAGGGAGTCAAATGTTGTGGAGAACAGCAGTCGTGCCTTGTGCAGCTCCTAGCTTCCTTGCAGCCAGTCCCAGAGCTGCTGAGAGTTGCTGTGTGTTTTGGCAGGTGGAGGTTCATTCCAAAGGAACCCAGACAGCCAAAGAGGAGCCGGAAGTGGATCCGAAACCTGACCTGGATTCAGATTCCTGGTGTCTCCTGGGAACGGACTCGTGCCGCTCCAGCCTCTAGTCTCCTGAGCCCACTGGGATCCATCTAACTTCACAGCACACTAACCGAATGCAGAGAGCGGCTTTCCTGGCTTCAGGTCACTCGCAGACAAGGAGCGAGGCCGGAGGCTCCAGAGCAGCACCCACGGACGTTTGATATGAACTAGGAGTGAGTTTGAGAGGGGAAGGGCCCCTGAGCTCTAGGCCAGCTCGGTGATTGAAGCGGCAGCAGCTCCTCTTGTACCTTACCTGTTAACTCTGCACGTGAGGCAGAACGGCCCCGTTACGGCTCCGGTAGCAGCTTGTGGCCCTTTTCATTGTTTCACCGCTTCCTGGGAGCTGCCTTTGGGACCCCAGTGCTCATCACTGCACCTCTAGGTGAGAGGAGGAGGCGCGTTTCGGACTGAAGCTGGCTGAACCCTAACGCTCGCCACCTTTAGGGCGCGAGGGGCTAGGATCCTCTCCCTGCCAGGCAGTAGGGCGAGGCGGCTCCCCTCTGCTCCGGCACAGAGGGAGCAGAGAACATCTCGTTGTGGAGGCAGTGGGGATCTTGCTGCGAGGGAGATAACAGCAGACAGCGTGTCCCGGGCGTCGAGGCGCAGCTTCTGGCCACGTGGCTGCGTCCGGCGGCCTGCACAGACGGAGTTTAAGGGCCTTATTCTGGGTGCCTAGAGCTTTCCAACTTCCAGGCAGCGATGAGCGAGTTGGGTGCGATTTCCCAGAGCTGCAGCAGGGACTGAGGAGACGGGATCGCTGGTGCTCGGCTCCAGACCACCTGCTTCCCGACCAGATGACGAGCGTCTGGTCCTCAGACTAAGCGACACGTTTCTTGCTCCAGCTGTCAGCTTGGTTTGGGTGCCAGAGCTGCTGGGTTCTTGGCGTAAGCCTGTAGCTGCTCCCTGCTTGGCTTCTGTTCCGCTCAGCCCCCGATGTGGGTGTGGGAAGAATCGGTATTTTTCCGCTCGATGTTTTGATGAAGCTGGAATGCGTTTTCCTACCCAGAATAGGTCATTAATGCCGTGGTCACAGGATGCAGCCTTCCTCCATGACCATGAATGATCATGTCCCTGTCTGGAATTCACCTTCTTTCTAGAAGCGAGAGGCTTTCCCAAGGCAATTGGCGATGGGAAGAGGCACGGGCTGATGCTCAGGATTTCCTCATTTCCCATTAGAGAATGAGGTAAATTTTTATTTCCCATAAATTTTTTAGCAAGCTGATTTTGAGCTAAGCTCTTGGGGTCAGTAGGCTGCCTGGGAGCAGCTGGCCTCCCCCCGCCTTACGCGAAGCCTCTAAGGAATCCTGAGTCCCTCTCACCTTTGCAGTGAGAGCGGGGTTATGATTTCGTTAGACTTGCACCGTCCCCATCGCTGGCACGTCGCTAGAATTGCCTTAGGTCAGTTGGAGTTGGTTATCCCGTCACCTCTCCTAGACGTCCTCCTTCCAGAGACTGTCCTCTGGGAGCCAGCGTGCCCCCTCTCTCTCTAGAGGTGGATGCCGAAGCGTTCTGCTTGTAACCTACGCTCCTTAAATACCTCCCCGGTGCCTCTTGCTAGAATCTCGGAGCTCAACCAAGCGCGGTCTCTACGGTGCAGCGTCCGGGGCACGGGCAGTAGTGGTATGCCCCTCCAGCGGGGTGGCAGCGGCAGGAAAGCCCTGCTGGGAGGTGGTGAGGTGCCTGCCGTGGCCGCGGTGCTTGGTTGCCCTTGGGACTCTGCCCTCTTCCCTCCTCGCGTGCGCCGGAGCCGGTTCTCAGGTGAGGGGCCCAGCTTGAGGGCGGCTGTCGCGTGTGGAAGCGCCGGGGTTGGGCACGCTGCGGCCGTGCCTTGGAGGAAGCCGAGGCTGAGCCGTGTCCAACAAGCAGATGGGAGTCGCTCTCCTGCCGTGCACTGCTATCCTCATTTCTCAATGCTCTGCAGGTGGGAAGCTAGGTGCACAGACTGGATTCCCCTTGGATCTGGTGGAGGAGCAGGGCCCCCGACAGAGGCTGCCCTGGCCTCCGCAATCTCATATGTGCCTTAGAGGGTTCACGCTATCCAGGTCGTGCCTGTTACAGACCACAGATTTCACACCAGCCAGCTACGCAACCAAAAAAAAAAGCAGTTTAAAGCCAGCACCTTTGTCTTGGGCTGAATATGGAAGGGCAAGTGGGCAGAAGTGCCTTTGAGCAGTTTCCAACCCCTTTGACTTCTCCCCTTCTTGCAGTGCTAGCTCCGTACGTGTCGGTCTCCTGCTAGTATTGCTGCCGAGTTGTTATAGTGGAACACAACTTATGCCTGCTCTGACACTCTGGCTGAAAACTAGTTTGTCGTTGTCTTTTTTTGAAAGGTTAAAGGGTGGAGTGGTTTGGAGTTTCTGTTTAAATAAATGTTTAAACTCATTCTCCCATCTTCTGACTTTTTTTTTTTTCCGAAGGGGAAGGGGAAAGGTTTGTATATGATCAGATGGATTCAAGGCATTGTCTGTTTTTTGTTTTTGTTTTTTTTTTCTTAGAGTGCCAAGGGGCTTGCAGGTTCTTTGCTATGGGAAAAAATGTCGGGTTCTGTGTCCCTTCGAAACAAAACAACAACAAAAACAGCTCTTTTCTTTGACTGCTGCATCTCCTCCTAGTGACGTCAGGGGGCCTTTGTGTGTGGTTTCTCAGCAGTCTCCGTGCCAAGTGGGAAATGAGTAACAGGAAGAGAGGCTGACAGGGAAGAAGCACCTGTTTCTCTTGAACAGCTTCTCCTGAGCATTACGGTCTGCGAAGGTGAGAGCCTGCCTGGCACCTGCTCAGCAAACTGCACGCTGTGATTAATGGCTGGCTCTAACTTTTTATCAGGGTTTTTAATAAATTGCGAAACGCCATGAGAGGGTTTTTTGTAAATTGAGAGGCAGAGCTGCTTTAGAGACCTGGGCACTGGAGAGGATCAGAAAGTGAAAATGCAGCACGTCTCGGAGAGGGATTGTACAGCAACAGCAAAGGAAACTGAGCCAGCTTGAATGAAATATCCTGAGTGGTATCTGATTTAATGTACAGCTTCAACCCCAGCATTAGGTGTCACTTAAGGGAAGTCTGCAACAGCTGGATTTATTTTAACAGTATCTGAAGCCATGTTTGTACCTACCTCAATGACCATTTGCATTCTGTCGACTTTAAAATCCACTGAACAGTCAAAAAACAGCGCAAGGGAAATGGAGTCAGTAGTACAGGACAGGTAGTGGTACTGAATTTCTTAACTACTCCTTAATTCGGTTACATTTTTCATTAATTCATGGATGTAGGCATAAATCTTCCAGTTTTTCCCTTTCCTGCCTCTTTCCTTGCCACCTCTTGCTATCCTGTATTACCCTGTGTCAATGAGGTTTGAAATTAAGGCATTGGTCTTGCTTTTCTGATCAGTTTGGATACAGTGACTTCTTTTCCCTTGTTTTCTGTCCCTCCTCTCAGGGTTTGTACGTTCTGATCCATACCTGACTGACAGCGCAGCACTGACCCTTTCTGGGACCTTCGTGTTTTTCTAGGGTGTGCCACGGGATTGGGATCTCTGCCCACATATCTATAGGGCAGAAGCACTCCAACTTCTTTCAGGAATCTGGTCCACCCACGGCAGGCTGGAGTGTTTCCTCGTGTTCAGCTTTTCACTAATCCAGTTCAGTCTGGTTGCTTTTTAGCTTTTTTTTTTTTTTTTGACTCCTGTGAGCTGGCACTGCAT
Organism: Anas platyrhynchos; assembly: GCF_047663525.1. Taxonomy (NCBI): domain Eukaryota; kingdom Metazoa; phylum Chordata; class Aves; order Anseriformes; family Anatidae; genus Anas; species Anas platyrhynchos. The sequence goes on from NC_092591.1 coordinate 24,171,497, forward strand.
TACTGAGGGACTTGCAAAAGGAGCTGCTGGATTTTTTTTTTGTTCTTTGTTTGCTTCCTGTTGCAACTTTCTCATACAAAGTAGGCATTCTTACTTCGAGAACAAAAAGCACTCTGTGACTGTTTAAAACAACTTTTTACACAACAGAACTAGTCTAATATTAGAACTAGTCCAAAAATCAGAAGCTGGAAAAATAACTTAGACATGGGCAGCAACCGTTGCCAGCTTAGAGCAGATGCTTCTCTACAGGGGTCTATAGGACATCTATCTCCCCCCAAAAGACCCTTTAATAGTGTGTGACAAACTAAGACCTTCAGCATAAACCCAAACTTACCAGGAACTATCCTGCACCTCAAGAAGAAAGCAAGAGAAGGGGCATATTCTTGTCCTAATTCCCTACTATTGCAACAACCAAGGTGAAAATGAGCAGATGACTTGAGGAAAGGAGAAAGCCCTGCATGCTGGAGGTCCCTGCTGCCTTGGCCTGCAGGACATCTCCATCTTTTTGGTATTTAATTGTTGGTTTAGCCCTGAACGTTAGTGCACCAGCTAACAGGCGTTCTAATGTGACATTCTTTGGTGTACTGCGTGGTTGTTTTATTTTACTGTATTTTTAGCCGTAGCTGCTGTTAAACATTTTGGATGGAAGACAGTCAGAAGCCGTGGTAGGAATGGGGTGGAGGTGGCTGTGAAAAGGAAATTCCTTCTCAGCTCCTGAAAGTGATGCACTGAGGCGTGGAGCTCTGGCTGATCTGCTCCTTGTACTTCTTGCCACAAGCCCAGGGAGGCACAAACGCTCCCTGTCACGCTTCTTCTTTTCTGGCTCATGCAGTGTGGTCCCTTCCACGATCTTCCCGAAGTCTCGTGAAACAATGCAGGTTCCTCGCCCTTGCTCCAATCTAGTTGGAAGGATTTTCCCTGACCTCACTCCTCTCCTGGTTGGAAACCCAACTTCCAGCCTAAGCTTATTCATGGCCTATTTTTGATCTCGTGTGGTGCTATTTTTTGTTTCTTCTTCTGCCCTTTCCCCTTTCTGAGCCCATTATTGTACGGGGTAAGCAAGCACTTTGGGATGATTGTTCTGCAGCCTGAAGGGCCTGGCCAGCTCTGAGCACCGCTGCTGCCCCGTGCACATGAATCAGCACAGAGGCTCAAGCAGTAAGCACCTGCTCCTGCTGGCTTTTCTATCCCCATCAACTTCTGAGCCTGAGGTTCGGGTGCTGAGGAAGCATTTAATGGTACCCCTACCCCAGCGGTTCTGGTTCAGATAATATCCTCAGTTTACCTCCCACTGATAGGGGTAGTGTGCTAAGAGAGTCCCAGGATTGGCACTAACGTTTCAGAAATAAAAGTCTGAATAAAATAAAAATCTATATAAAATTCTTGGGCTTGAGCAGAACAAGAATGCAATAAGCCCAGCTCCACAGCTTTCATTGTTCAACTGCCCAGGGCTGCAACAACTCGGACAGAGCAGGAGAAATGACCAACAGGCACCTCTGGATCCTGCTGTCTAACACAAAGAGAGTAAAATGCAGCAGCCTAGGGGCTGCTTTCAAAGTTCACTGCCCACATAGCCCCCTCTCCTCCCTCAGCAGGACTCTTCCAAAGGCCCTGTCTAAATACCGGCTAGTATTGAATGTAGGGTGTGTTCTGTGGCCAAAAATAAGCATCTCCTCACACCCCTGTCTCTGGTAGGTAATTGCAATAGCAACAGCGTGGCAGCCAGAACCCCTGTCACTGTTGGCACGCTTGGGGTGATTAGCTGCACCTACGGAGCGCTGAAATGAAAGGCAGATGCGCTCTTTGGCCCGGCTGTTTGTCTCATCCACTGCACTCCTTGCTGTTGTGGAAGGGAAATAACACAGTGTGCAGACACTGCTAAGCTAAAGGAGAGCAGCTATTTTCACATCAGACACCCTTATTTTCAAGTAAGAGAAAACAAGCCTCTGTAGCCTACATAAAAAGAAAATGTGAAGAACAGACCCTCTCTGATGGCTGTTTTGCTCCTTGTTGCTGTCCTGGGCTAGCTGGTAGCAGCACCCTCTGTCTCTGCAGTGCCATCCTTGCACCTACACTGGCTTCTTGCTGAGATCGCTGGATGGGGGGCGCAGGCCCTCGGCGGGCACCACAAGCGGCACAACCCAGCACAGGTCAAAGTACAGAAAATTTAATATTCTGCTTATATGTCCTGAGCCGTTTGCTCGCTGTAAATAACAGCTCACTGCTGGGAACAAGGGAAGTGCAGGGAGCTGCAGGCACAGCCGGCTGCTGCCTCAGCAGCGTCTCCTCTGCGGTGGGGACGGGGGCCTGCTCTTGATGCTTTTGCATTTGGGAACGTGTCTCTCGGCCACCTGGGGCGCAAAGCGGCGTCTGCAGTAGGGGCAGGCAACGTAGTCTGGATTTTCAATGGGGGGCAGCGGCGGCAGGTCGGACACCTTCCCGCCCTTGGAGAGCACCTGCTGCACCTGCCGGGCCTGGCGCAGGGTCTGGATGAAGATCTCGTGCTTCTGCCGCCAGTTGTTCCTCCTGGGGGGCTTGTTCTGCAGAAGGGAAACGCAGTCAGAGCCGCCGGGGCTGTCAGCCTCTGCTCTCAGCCTCCCTCTCAGGGTCCAGCGCGGGCACCCCTCCCCGAGCGCTCCCTGCTGGTTAAAAGCCTCCCCCATAAGCTGATCCCACAAAGGGGCTCGCAAGGACCGGCGCTAAGGTTTGAAGGACTTCCTGCTGGAGACGGCAGTACTTGGAAAGAGAAGAACCAGAGAACTCAGCCAAAGGAATGCAGAGAGATGCCGCAGCTGCTCTGCAGGAATCGAGCTGTGCGTTTCCACTGCCCTCATTTCATCAGCCCATTTTATTGCCCATTTTTTCAGTCTGCTCCCTGCAGCCCCCCCAGCGTCACAGACCCACTCTGCCCTGACACGAGCATCCTGACTACCGCAAGGAATGAATCTTCTGGAGCACACCCACGACGCATTACAGAGACAAGCCAGCTGGGACTGATCCCCCCAGAAAACATCTCTTTAATTTTAAATCGATCCACCTACCCAGCTGGCAAGTGCCTTTCAGGGGCAATAGCTGCTCTGTGTCCCCCAGCCCTGTGTACACATGAAGATGCCCCCGTCCCTGTCAGAACTAGAGCTCAGGGCAGGAGGAACGTGAGCAGAACGTGTGGGCTGAGGGAGGCAAAGGGACCGCACGTTACCTGAGGCCTCTCTGAGCTCTTCCACTGCTGATACTCCTCCAGCTCCGTGCCCCTAGCTCTGGCCTTGCTGGAGTCAAACACCTTCCTCTTGGAGCCTTGGCTCTTGCTGCAGATACTCGTGTGCTTTTTGAGCCTGCTGCAGAGAAACTTGCGTCCGCAGAAGCTGCATTGCCCAAGCTCCCCCGGCTCTGCAGCGCTGGCAGCCTGCACGTACAGCACCTCTGCAGGCAGGTGCTCACCGTAATCGGGGTCTGGGAGGGCAGAGGGAGGAGGGCTGTGCTTTGAGGCCGGCTCTGAAAAGGAGGCTAAACCCTCCACGGGTACGCGGTCTCGAATTTTGTTGTTGCTGGCCACCAATCGTTCCTTCTTCAGCTTCCCCATCGCCAGCTCTTGGGGATGGAGCACGGTGCTGGGCCTGGGGACAGTGAGCTCTGCAGAGTGCACCCTAACACAGTCCCCATCACCCGTCCTGCCTGTGACTTGCACGGTTTTCTCTTCGGGGTGCCTCAGAGCCCTCCACACGTGGGTCCTCTCCACGTCTCTGGCTCTTCTCTCCTCCGCCTCCACGAGCTCCCTCTCTCTTTGGATCCTCCTCAGCTCCTCTTTGGTCCTCCTCAGCTTCTCCCTGAGGAGAGCCTCCTTCTTTCGGATCTCCTCCTCCAGGCTCTGTCCGTCTGCCTCCAGCCTCAGGATGACGGCCAGCTCCCTCCTGCACAGCCGGGAGCCCGGCAGCTTAGGCTCTGCCGCCCAGGCAGGCAGCACCGCGGCCGGCAGAGCCCTCCCTTCACCCTCCGAGCCAGCCCTACCGCCTGGCGGCTGCCCCGCGTCTCCTGAGGCAGCTCCGTGGTCCCGGAGGGGCTTCAGCGGGTAGGAGCGGTCCACTCCTTCCCTCCGCCGCGCCGCGGGCCTGGAGGGCACGGCCCGGGCCTGGCCGCCCGCCCGCCCTCCCCGCAGCCCCGCTGAGGAGGAGCAGCCCCGGGGCCGGCTGCTCGGTGCCAGCTGCAGCTCGGCCATGAGGCGCCCCGGGGCCGGGGGCTCCCGTCCCGAGCCCCCCTGAGGCGGAGGCGGCGGCGGCGGCGGGGCCGTGACGGGAGCGGGACGAGGCCCAGGCCCGGCCCCGCCGCCCGCTGTTGGCGGCCGTTGCCTGGAGACGGCGCGCGCGGGGCCGCTCTGCCCGCTGGAGGACCGCGTCTCTATGGTCCCGGGGAGGAGAGGAGGAGAGGAGAGGAGAGGAGGGGAGGCCGCAGCCATGGCGGGCAGCGAGGGGCTGCTGTCGGTGGACTACGAGGTGTCCGGCAGGGTGCAGGGCGTCTTCTTCAGGAAGTACACGCAGGTGCGGGGCGGGGTGGGCGGCGGGGGGGCCCCACCTCCCTGGGCAACCCATCCCGCACCCCCCCAACGCCATTAATGACACCTCACTCATTGCCGCCAGCTCTCCCAGCTCACCTCTCTCTGTGTTCTCTCCGCAGGGCGAGGCGCAGCGGCTGGGGCTGGTGGGCTGGGTGCGGAACAGCAGCCACGGCACGGTGCAGGGGCAGGTGCAGGGCCCGGCCGAGCGCGTGCGGGAGCTGCAGGAGTGGCTGCGGAAGACGGGGAGCCCCCAGTCCCGCATCAGCCACGCCGAGTTCCGCAACGAGAGGCCGATCGCCGCCCTGGAGCACGCCGACTTCAAGATCCTCAAGTGACCTCGTCCGGAAAGCGGCACCTGCGGCACGAGCCGTCCCCCCTGTTTGTTCTGTCAGCCGGTGTTCAACCCTAGAGAGATTTATTTTGTTACTTGCCTAATTTATTGTTGTGTTGTACCATTAGTGTGACTAAACCATTCATGTGCTGGCAGGCAAGGAGCTGCTGTGTCTGCTGAAGGGGCCGTGTAGCAGCCAGCCTGTTATCCTGGGTGTGCGCAGCGTGAGGTTTGGGCTGTTTGTGTGTGTGAAACACAGAATTTGTCAACGCTGTGCTCAGGTGAAGGAAGGCACAGAGCCGATGCCAGTCTGACTGCTAAAAGCGCTGCTTTAGTGACCGAAACGCCTCGGAAACGACTTATTTTGTGCGTTATCTGCCAAGAGGTTTATTTTCTATTTAGAATAAAAGTGTTTGCAGCTCCCTTGTGTGTGTGCAGCGTGCCGCGGCAGCCCGGGCCTCGCCACCCTGCAGCCCCTGTGCCCCACCGGGGCTCCCCCCTCAGCCCTGCGCAGGGACGCCCCAAAACTACATCCCCCAGCATGCCCTGCGGCCGGCGCGAGGCCTGCCGGGAGCTGTAGTCCCGGCGCGGGGAGTCCCTGCGAGCCTTCACGGCGCTGTCGCGCATGCGCAGCCGGCTCCCTGCCGGGGTCCCTCAGCCCCCGCGGCCGTTGGGCTCGCGCCGCGGCCGTTGGGGTGGGGGGGCCTGAGGGGGGCGGGAGCGGGGGCGGGAGCTCGGCAGGGACCGGGAGCAGCGGGGAGGGGCTGCGAGGGGCTGCGGGGGGCTCCCGGCCCCGGGGGCGGAGGGAGCAGCGAGGGGAGGGCGGCCCCGGGCGGCCCCCGCGGCGTGTGTGGTGCTGAGGGGAGCGCAGCGCCCGGGGGTGCGGCCTCCCCTCGGGGTGCCCTGGGTGTGGGCAGCGAGTGCGTTGTGAGGGGGGCCTCACGCTCAGGTTCTGGCTGCCTGCCTTGAAGGCACTGCCTGACGGGTAGTCCGAGCCTGAGCGGGGTGGTAATCACTGAAAAAAACTCTAAATAGGAGAAAAACAGGCACGTTATATCCATAAGGGTGAGGGCAACAGGTATCAGGCCTTTAATTACAGCTTCTTCCTCCCCCCCATGCAGGTGACTGGGAGGGCATGGCGCTGTGATCTGCCACCCGCCCGGCTGGGACATGATCAAGTACCTGGGTGAAGATGTGCGCGCCCGGCTGCGCTCCGGAGTCACCATCACCTCGCTGGGGCAGTGCGTCGAGGAGCTCGTCCTCAACAGCATCGATGCCAAAGCAACGTGTGTAGCCATCAGGGTGGATCTGGAAGCTTTTAAGATCCAGGTGGTGGACAATGGGTCCGGGATGGGGAAAGATGATTTGCATAAAATGGGAAAACGGTATTTCACCAGTAAGTGCAGCTCGCTGGGAGACCTGGAGAACCTGACGTACTACGGCTTTAGAGGCGAGGCTTTGGCAAGCATAGCTAACATGGCCAGCGTCGTGGAAGTTTCATCAAAGACCAGCAGGACAGCAAAAACCTTTGTGAAACTGTTTCACAACGGGCACGCGCTGGATGTCTGTGAAGCTGAGCTGAGCAGACCAAGTGGCGGAACGACAGTGACCGTGTGCAATCTGTTCCATCAGCTACCGGTGAGGAGGAGGTGCATGGATCCTGTGCTGGAATTTGAGAGAGTGAGACAGAAAGTAGAGGCAATTTCGCTGATGCATCCCTCTGTTTCCCTTTCATTAAGGAACGATGTTTCTTGTGCCATGGTGCTCCAGCTCCCTAAGACGAGAGACGTTTACTCTCGTTTTTGTCAAATCTATGGGCTGGGCAGATCACAGAAGTTAAGAGAAGTGAGTCATAAGTCTGGAGGATTTGAGATAAGTGGTTATATCAGTTCTGAAGGACATTACAACAAGAACATGCAGTTCTTGTATGTGAATAGGAGGCTTGTTTTAAAGACGAGGCTACACAAACTAATTGATTTTTTATTAAGAAAACAAAGTGTCATTTGCAAAGCAAAAAGTGGTCCTGCAAACAGACAGGCTTGCTCAAGTCCTGGTCGCCACCGTAGTGGCCCAGAGCTGTACGGGATCTTTATTCTCAATGTGTCCTGTGCATACAGTGACTACGATGTGTGTCTGGAACCTGCAAAAACACTGATCGAGTTCCAGAACTGGGATGCTCTTCTAGCTTGCGTAGAGGAAGGAGTGAAAATGTTTTTGAAGCGAGAACATTTATTTATTGAACCATGTAGTGAGGACATCAGAGAATTTAATGAAGATAATGACTTTTGTTTGTATAATGCTCCAGTTCCAAAGCCCTCGCTCTCTGAGGAAAAGAGCATCGAAGAAAACTTTAAGAAAGCATGTGATGAAATTTTGGATTCCTATGAAATACGTAAGTTGCAATCAAAAGATGTCAAAAGAAAATCCACGATGGGAAAAAAATCTTCAAATCCTACAGAGTCGGATAAAAATCTACAGGAGGTTGAAGTTTCTTCAAATCAAAAGATTGCTGAACCAACCGATCCGTGTAGAAACAGTAAAGCAGAGATTCCACTGCCCAGCAGAGATGACACAACTTCTAATTTCACTGTATCAGATATCTCAGAACAGGAGCCAAAAGCCGCTAATTGTCCCCAAACAGTGCCTGATGCTCACCTCAGATCTTCAGAAAATCTCCATTCCTCTTTCACTGAAGGGGCCAGATCAGCGATAATAAAAATAGACGGTTGTCGTGACCTGCTGCATCGTGCAGACAACTGCAAAAAAGATGTGGGAAACCAGCAAGACAAAGTAGTGCAGCAAAGCACCACAGTCAGTAACTTGAATGCTGATATTACTCGGTGGCTGTCTGAGAGACAAGACCCTACTGAAACAGCAACAGAATCTGAAACTGTCTCTGGAAGTTCACTGATGAGACTGTCTAATGCAGGAAAAGGAGACAGGGGGACAACTGAAGTGGTGGATGATGCCGGGAGGGGAGCTGCTAGTTCAGTACCCAAAAAAACATGTTCTGTAGGCCTCAAAACACATGTGCAAAGTGAACCCCCACGTGGGCGTGAACAAACAGAAATAAGTCTTGCATTAAACATGCACAGTAGACCTGGCCCTGTCAGTGCCAAGCACACATTTAGGCACAAAGTGAGTTTTCCCGCTCAGGCTTTAAATGCTAAGGATGTTTCCAGTAATACAAATAAAGAACACGCACCTCCCTGCAGCAGAGAAGGACACACGGCTGACAGAGGTGAGCAGTCAGAGAACAAAAGTTTGTCAAATCAGGCAAGTGAGGGGATAGCCATGGCCACTGCTGCCAGTAAAAGACATTATGAAACATCTGATGTTACAGAATTGCCGTTGGCAACATCTTTAGGTAATCCTCACAATAAAGCTACAAAAAGTCCTAGAAGACAAAGAGCTGAGCCAAGATCCCAGCCCTGTAAGAAGCTGAGCCTATCCACACAGCTGGGCTCCCTAGAAAAGTTCAGGAGATACTACGGGAGAGTCAAGTGTGTGCTGCCAAGGCCGTTAGCAGAGCAGAACAAATCTGGTGTCCCTGTTTGTAATTTACAAGCTAACCGTGACTTTTCAAAGAAGCAGAATGACGGTCATGGTGGCTGGAGTATTTGTGAGACTCCGACTTTGGAACACACAGATTCCAATAATAACAGCCAGCTTGTGAGATCTTTAGATGAGACTTTAGTCTGCAGCGGAGAAGTTTCACCAGACAAACGAGCCGTTTGTCAGAGCCCTTTGACGTTGTCTGATTACTCAGAGGTTAAAACAAACATAAGTAGTAGAAGATCTCCAGGATCATTATCATCCAAACTGTCCAGAATGAAGAGCGACCGCAAAGAAGTAAAACAACTTGGTGAGCAATTCCAAACAGATTCCAGTGGAAAAGATAACACCTCTTTTGATCTTGAATCTTCAAATAATGATGGTTTGTGCAATGCACATCAAATGTGTAAATTGACAGCGGAAAACATGAGGGAAAGTTGCGGCGTTTCTAAGGGGGATGCTTGCCAGCCATCAGACGACACGAGAGCAGAACTCACGAAGCACACTGTCAGCTCATCACCACTCAGCAGCACTGAAGGGGAATACACAGTCTCTGCAAGCGGTGTTTTACCATTATCGGCAAAAAAAGATTGCCATAACGTCATCTGTGAAGATAAAAGCGTGTTAGCTGAACTCTCAAAACAAAACTTGAAAGATTTGGAGGTTCCCTGTGTAACCTTCCCAAGTAACGTGGCGTTCTCTGCAGACAACACAAGTAAAGGCGACCCCAGAGATGATTTGCGTTGTTCTGACTGGCTGCAAGATTTTGATGCTTCCTCGGGTAAGACGATTTACATCAATACAGCAACTGGGCTGAGCACCTACAGCACTCCTCCTGCTAAAGGATTTCAGGCTGCCTGCGTTAAAGATATAACGACAATGGCTGTGAATGTTGTCTCGGAGAATGGTAAGAGGGTGTGTTGGGGTGAAAACAGAATGAGGAAAACAATCTGTGTTCTGCTAGGTGCATAAAATGCTTTGCTGGCAGTTTGTGTTGAAATGCTCACTGTGTTAGCTGTAATAGCTGTATGGAAAACAGGAAAGTGTTGGAGACTGTGGAGACAGAAAAGCATTAACATTCAAACCGTTAAAAAGGTAATTTTAAATAAAACAGAAAGAAATGGCAACACCTTGTCAATTAACAGGCAGCTGCTTAGTTTTCACTGGGCATCGTGGCATTCACTGTGATCCCAATTACATATAACTGCTATTGTTTATAAAGCAAGACCTACTTCAAAATAAGTATACCAGAAATGTATTGTGTTTTTTTTTTTTTTTTAACACTTTGTCCTAAATGATCGTGTTTCCAAGAATGTGTTGTTACTGTGAGCCCCATATTAAACCACAAAAACGGCCCTTTTTTCAACCTGCCTATAAAATTGAAAACAACACTTGAAAAATGAACAAAAATCTGACATTTCATTGAGAATGCTTAGTCTGTTCTATGGATGTTGGAGGGCTGTTCCTTCACGCTTCATGTTGCAGGAGATGTTGTACAGCATTGTTGGCAGTTTGATGGTGGAGCTTTTCTTGAAGTTACAGGGCGCTGTGCTGTATTGTTTTGTCAGTGGTGGAACATTTACAAGTCCCCATTGATCTAGCTGTTGGTCTTGGCTTTCTGTGTCCTCAGTATTTGGCTTGGTAGCATAATGTCTGATAATTTTCCCTTCAATTAATAGATCTATTCAAAATTGTTCTTTATTCTGTCTATAGGCAGAAATACTTTGACCAAAGATGCAGCCATTCCACCTGTAGGCTGTGTTTTCTTCTATGTAATTTGTTTTGAAAAAGTAGCTTGGCCTTGTTTCCAGTAGTTCTGTGAAATGTTTGGCTAATCAATATTTGGCCTGTTTGGTTCCCTTTTTTGTCTCACTTCCTCATCACCAGTCATAGAAAACATGGTGCAATAGATGTTTCAGGTGTCGTTTCCTTTTAAGTGTAATAATTGATGCCAATAGTTCTTAATATTTGTTGTAATCCATTAAAGCAGATTTATTACAAGGGGAAGAACATCTGTGTTTTTACTAGGTAAAACTAATGGGAAGTGCAAAAGTACGTTCCCTGTCTAACACTTTCTTTTAATTTCTGTGGTTTACCAATTTCCGCTGCCCCCAGAGCTGTTTGGTAGCGAGCCAAAGCACGGAGTCGTGGAGCTCGATCTTCTATCCAAAATGTTTGTGTAGTGCATTCCTGATCATGTTCACTTGCTATGGGTGCTTTCATTCTGCTCTTTAGAATAGTGTCAGTAACGCCACGGTGTTGACTGTGTTTCAAGGCCAGGTGACTTATTAAGACGAGTGTCTTGCACACAAGTTCAGGGAAATTAAACTGGTTGGTGGCAGGTGGAAAGAGGTAAGAATAATCCGTGTTCTCTTACGGATATCTTTCATAGCCATCACACCAGTGGCTGGCTGTTATCTTATCTCTCACATCCCATCTACTCCATGTGCTCAACAGAAATGCTGGATTTTGTAGGACAGACTCAGGTGTCTTTGTATGGATTAAATTGGCCATTGCAGGAAAACTTATCAAGCTGTGTTTCCATATCGAATGGCTTTCTGAATAATCTGATGCTGTGCATTTGTATTAGGTTAATATTCTTTGTACTAGATAGACACCCCAGTTCAGCTTGGTCTTTGTTGCCAGCTATGTCTGTATTTTTTGTTTCTTTTATTACATTATTGATCAATATGTCCTGGCACCAATACATTTTAATAAGCTAATTGAGGCAAGTGAAAATTAGTATTCTAGTGTGCTAATTGTATAGGTCTGAAGTAGATAAGTTATCCTCAGCACCTTTTCTGATGTTACCCACCAGAAGAATCATATCAATAATATCTTTGCCAGCTCTGAATTCTCACTGGCCGTTGGGTAAGACAATCCTTTGTGAGTCGTGTACATCCTGATCAGAGTTTTCCTGCAATAAGAGGCAGGGAAGTGAACTGTAGTTTGTTACATGTGTAAACACCGTTCTCCTGTTCACAGAAATGATGGATGCTTCTGTGAACTCGAGGGGTAACATCTTTCCATGGTAGTAGCTATAAAAGTTCTATCAAAGTCTAAATGAGATGGAAATCTTCATTTTGCCCCGGTTTGCTAAGAATCACATCAAGTCCTCTTGCCCTCTGTTCAGTAAGAGTCTGTGACTAGGTGTTGGGGCACTTGGACGCTGAGTTCCCTTCCTGTGCGGGACTGCCAGTTTGGATTCTTGAAAGGATTCTCAGTCCCCAGGGCAGAACCATCCCTGGGCTTTCCTGGGCTAAAGCCAACCGTCAGGAGTCTGTGAGCTGGCCGTAGGATCTCACAGAGCTTTTTCATACTGAGCTTATCAGCACACAGCTGGTTTTCTTTGGCTTTATCACTGCCACTTTTCCTGCATGCACACCCGTAATTTCTTAGTAGAAAGGAACTTTATTAATTCATTATTATTTCACAAAGAATAGAAGGCTGAATTGTACCAAAGGAAGGGTGAAATGTTTACCGCTGTGCTGGAAATCAGAGCCACTTTTCTTAATAATCTTGATAACAGTGCAGGTTTATAATATCAATAAATCATTTCTGGGTGGGTAGGAACATGGTAGGCTAACTGATATCTCATGTGGTCTCACCAGCTTGTAGATTGTAGTCTTACAAGTTGCTGATAACTGCATGAAGTATTGATGGGGCTGGTGATTGACATTTTGCCATTGAAAGTCAAGAGTGTTTTGATATCTGAAAGACTTAACCTATACCTTCCTTTTCCTTTGAGGATGACACTTCTGATTGCACTAATTCTGGAAGTAAATCTTATGCGATTCAAGCAGCAACTAATTTTTAAGGGCAGTCTTGCAGAAGCCACAGTAATATTTTAAATAAATTTCCACATGCAAGTATTTCAGATAATTCTCAGTATTTTCCATATATGCTGCTATTTCTCAATTTTAGATGGCAAAATCTGTGAAATACTCTAATTTGCCCAGGGCTAAGCACACTTTTATTTATGAGAATATAATAAGTGTGTAGCTTTTTGTAATTTTGTGTGTTGATGAATCTGCAGCAGTAAATTTATGTTGTGTTTAGGGGTTCAGTGCAGGTGCCATCCCTTTAGAAGTGAGATTGTGCTACCCTTCCTTCCTAGACCTCGAAAAGAGAAGACTCTAGCAAGCCAGGATCCGAGAGGTAGGGCCAGCTTTCCAGGACACAGTGTTCTGTTGTAAAAACAAATCAAAGAATTCTCCCAGATGTCCCAACAGGAACCCAGAATTACTCAAGGTCTGTTAACAATGGGACTGTGTGAGTCATCTCAGATCTAGAACTGGAAAAAAAATTCTTCTAGGGTTGAAGGCAGGTTAGGGGGTACTTATTTACAGGATGAAATACCCAGTTCTTTGTTGAATTATGTCAGAACTTTAAAGAATAATTACCTACTCCCTTCTTTGTACTCATTCCAACCTTGGAATGTGAAAAATAGCTTCAATCCTCACTATTTTTTTCTTTTTTTTTGTGATGGAAAGGATGAAATCACCTTTTTGGTATGTGGCTTTGTCCAGGGGCAGTGGGTAGCTAAGCAGGTGCTTTTTTCTTTTTCTTTTTTTAATTTTCCTTGCCACTTCCAGGGCCTGTTGAATTGTGCTGCAGCATGCTCAGGAGACAGCAAGCTGCACAGGGACCTTTCTAGTTAAAGCAGACAATAGAGAAGCCCATTCTCATGTTCCATTATTTATCTGTCCATTCTCCCCCTTTTTTGATGGAGAAAAAATGTAATAATTCTTGCGTGAGGTAGAGGTACCCAATGTACCTTGTACTGATGGCTGGTGGCAGTCCCTGTATTATCTGTATGTTCTTTCCCAGATGCTGAAGGCGAGTCTCTCCAGTCATTGCTTTCAGAATGGGATAATCCCGTTTTTGTTCGCTGCCCAGAGGTAAGCATTATCTTGCATCTCATGCTAAAACAGGAGTCAGTTTATCCTTCTGTTACTTTCTGACATGGGGACCAAAATTGCAAATATATTGTAACTGTTGTATATAATTTATTCAGTGATATATTAGACTGCAGACCTTGCAATTGTATTTTTATAGATAGTTTATATGTAAGTCATTTTTGTGCATATATTCAGCCTTTGAATAAACATCAGGCTAATCTTTTGCTTTTCAAAAGCAAAACATTATTGTAGGCTGTCTTTCCCTCTACAGAAATGTTCATCTTAAAATAAAAAGTTTTCAAATGGCAAAATTGCATTTTATGGCAGTTGTTTTTGTAGCTTGGCAGGGCTCTAGCATGTGAGAGGAAAACAATGTTTGAGCTGTTATACAGACTTCTGTTGTTGTCACGATGAAGCATTATCTTTAAGCATCGTGTGTGTGTAAACATACGTATGTAATCACTGCCACCTGCAAACAATGGAGATGGAGTAGCAAACCACCTGCTGGTGAGTTTCTGCAGAGGAATGTTTGTTAGTTTGTTTGTTACAGTGAGGTACTCTGAGTCATCTCAGGGTAGTGCATCTCATCTACTGAGAGCCTGCGTAGGCTGATTGTGAGCTTCAGGTTTGCTGGTGGGTAATTCAAGTAACTGAATGCCTTGAAATTAGCAGGTAATATCCAGATGGATATACAGGGATAGTAGCAGAGAGATTGCCAGATGGTATCTTTAGCTAGTGCTGTTCTTGTGTAGAAAGCTTGGTTTGTCAAACTACAGAGAGAGCAATCTCCAGAATGTTCTTTCCTAAATCTGATGTGTTTTGTTGTTGTTGTTGTTTTCCCTTATTCTCCACGGGCTGCTTGATACTGTAAACTTGTAAACTCTCCATGTAATTCTCTTTCTACAGATTGCTGTGGATGTGACCAGTGGTCAGGCTGAGAATCTGGCTGTGAAAATTCACAATATCTTGTATCCTTATCGTTTCACCAAAGACATGGTCCATTCAATGAAGGTACAATATCTATCTCTAGTTTTCATGCCAAAATTCCCATTGAGCAAGTGGGGTTTTCTGAAATTTCTGCCTTGTAGGAGAGAGGTCTCCAGGGAAACAGATCATATCCTTAATTTTCACGGGCACAAACAGAAATCTGGGTTGGTGTGCAGTACCATCAGACATGTATGTCATGTGAGATCTTAGCAGATTATCTATCAGAAGATCCTATCTGCAAAGCAACTAAAAGTCCTTCACTGTATGGTTAAATCAAACCAAGAGGCAGCCCTGTTGCCACTGTTTTGAAACACTGTTAACTAAATGATCATTCAACAGGCAGGTTTTTACATTTGTTGAAGATAATTGCTAGTTTGTATTCCCCTGAAGCCTGTGTCCTACATGTTCTATATTTATTGACCTTAGAAATTTAATTCTTCAGCATAGTGGTTTCAAAAGCAAATCCCAGATTTCCTGGAAAGACTTGAAATTTCCTTTTAAGATTTATAGCTGCTCTGAGAATTGATTCTTAAAAATGGCATCATGGCATGAAGCTTAACTATTTTAATGCTTTTTTATTGAATGTTTTGGTTGTTAACTTAAAAGCTGATGTAAACGTATGGCTGCAGCTTACATTGTTTGACAGTTTGCCTGGATAAAAATGCCAAAGTGAATTCTCTCCATGTGTTACTTATTAATAACTAAAGGCTTGTAAGCCAAATTAGCGTCATTCTCATGTGATCAGGTTGATGACTTTGAGATTGCAGGTTCTGACGAATGAGACATGGTAACGTTAAGCTCCGGGATGGAGAACGTGAATGATTCTCACTTATGTTGTGTGTGCAAGAATAACAGGAGTAAATAAAGTTATTACAGGAAACGGGTTATGTTTCAGAAAGACCAGAGAAGAAAGCTGGAAAGCAGAAGGAAAATAATTGTTAATGCCTTGTATCCCTTCAAAGAAATAGGATCATCTATTCATTTTTACCTAGGGGGTGTACAGTGCGTGTTCAGTGAGACAGTACTCCCAGGGAGCTCTGTCCATTTGACTGAAGGAGAAATTCTTCTCTAATCCTCTGTTAATTTAAATGTAAAAATGAGATACTCAAAGCATTGTGCATCACTGCACAGTATTCCATCTCTAGCTCAGGTTGATTTATGATGCTGGAAGAGAAGGTGGAAGCAGCTCTCAAAGGCAAGTTAGGCAAAAGAAAAAGAGGCAAAACAAATGCTTCCTGGCTCCTACAGATGATCAGCACAAGCCCTTAGACACAGCTCAGATTATAAAAGGTTGTTTATATTTTTTTTTTGGTGATGTCAGCAGATCAGATACTTAGAGTTGCTGTGTACAGCTTCAGTTCTTAGCTCAAGGAGGCATCTACACCACTGTTTAATCCATTCTGTAAATTTCCAGCCCCACCTTGCAGTTCTTGCCCTTACAACTGTCTTTGAAAAGACAGACCCAGAATTGTTTTCTTGGCTATTTTTAAACTTTCTTATAGTTCCAGACTAAACTGTTTCATGACCAATTTATGGTCATTTCACCAGCCAATGTTGTATTTTAGCCAAATAATTTCTGCCTTTTCCATATTTAGCCCCTCATTTTATTATAAAGAATATTTATACATGTATATCGTCATGTTTCAGTTTTGCTAGCTCAAATTCCTTGAGCCCTTGAGACTAGAAAAGATGTGATTTCCACTCCCCTAATCATCGTAATAGCTGTTCTGTGTGTTTGATCCCTTTTGATTGTCATCTTCTTCTGTTTACCTTCATTTTAAAAATCATTTTACCACTGGGTATTGACTGTTCTGAGTGTCTTACAGGTTCTTCAGCAAGTGGACAACAAATTTATTGCTTGTGTAATCAACACCAGGAATGAAATGGATAAAAAGGAAGGTAAGAGTAGTTATTATTATTAAGTTAGGTTTCAAATGTAGTCATATTGCAGAGGGAACACAGTCCTGCTTGTCCTCTTGTCTTGGGATGATATCGTGAGTAGAGCAAAATGTTAGCCTTCACATGAAACTGCCTGGATCTTCTTACTCTTTATTTTGGATGTTGTTGAACGTTCCTACTGCCTTCAGATTAGTGTTATAAAAATAGATTATACTCAAATTACTAACGTCTTTCAGACTGTGTTCACATTGTCTGGACGTATTCATTGCCACAGCTTGCTGAAGCTGTACAAAAAAGGCATTCAAAATCAGTAGTTTTTGTAGTGTTTTTAAAGACTGTATTAAATAGAACAGTTTGTGGGTGACCTCAGCTCTCGTTCTGAAGTTAGATGAAGATGTCAATAGACAAGATTTTCTGGCTTAATCCAGCTACCGTTAATTTAAATGCTCCATTTGGATCACCAAATTTCAGCTCTGTAGCGACATTGTTTTGCCAAGACAATCTCCTTCTCACTTCATTTTTGTAAAACTAGTTGGTATTTACCTTCTAAATGTAGCCTCTAGGGAGTGGTCATCCTTCTTTCCAGCCTGTGCAGTTGCTGGTACCAAGTTGCCTATTTTTAATCTATTGTGTTACATTTTTAGGTGGAAACCTCGTGGTTTTGGTGGACCAACATGCAGCACATGAGCGGATCCGCTTGGAGCAGCTTATTGCAGGTGAGGATTCAGGTGGTTTTAGGAAAGGTAGTGCACAGGAAAGTGCAAACAAGAGCTTTCTTAAAGGGAAAGCTTGCTAACTGATTTGTCATAAGGATAAACCTGGGATATGTCGAACCAATAGGATATTGATTTGTCATCTTGACCCTGATCCCTGTCAGAGTGCAGCCATTCAGTATGGGTAGCATTCAGAGCATTGGCAGCTGAAAATTGTTACAGCGTTTCCAAAAACAGAAGATATGCACCCTACCCACAGAACTATCAAACTAAAATAGTCCTGACATAATGAAAGAGCAGGAAGACTGATAGGAAAAACAATGAACAGGAAATAGAACAACATCAATAAGAGCATATGGTTATGCTGTGAAGAATAAGACGTGGGGTGCAGAGTAAGGAGCACAGTTAATTTGGTTCCTTCTTAGCTGAATACCATGCTTAAAGCCTAACATTTCTTCATTCTGAAACTGAGGGAAATAATGGTCTTTTCTGTAAGCTCATTAGCCATTGGTTTCAGTATTAGAAAGCACAATAGCTATCCATCAAGTACTTAAAAATCATTGACCTTCTCTTTCATTGAGAAATAGCATGAAGTTCCTGCAGAGAGGATTCCAGGAAATTTGCTCTCTTTGGTCAGGTACTGAAAAAAGTTAAAGACTGAAGGGAGAGATGCTTAATGAATAGTATTTTAATGCCTTTTATGAGAGATTTTTCTGTGGAAAAATTGCTCTCTGTGAGTTGAACTAAATATATCAGTAGGGTTGTTGGTTTTTTTGTTTTGTTTTGTTTTGATTTTTACTTGTTTTTTTTGTTTTTCGCTATTTAGGGTGACTCTTTTTTGGAAATGGTGGGAAAAAACAAAGTGGCATTAACCAACCCTTCCCCAGAGACTAGATGTCTGGTTTGTGACATTCCCAGTCCTCCACAAGTTTCAGGAGAAGGCATTCTGTGGTCATTTTTAAATCCAAACAGAGGATTACATGCCAAACCATAGGGTCATTAAGGGTAATGCCTGCGTAAATATTCAAAGAGGGATACTTGCAAATGTTTCATTCACAGATTCCTATGAGAAGGAAGCTGCAGAGTGTGGCAAGAAGAAATTACTGTCCTCCTCCATCTCTCCCCCTATGGAGATTGAAGTTACAGAAGAGCAAAGAAGAATCCTACGGTTAGTAATGGCCAGTCGCTCTAAACTCTGGGGGAAGGCTCTACTGACCAGGAAGATCTCTCTATATAACTTAGGTCACCACCACAGCTGTTCTTGCCTGAGCAGAGACCAGTTGGGTATATCTATTCTGTGGAAAATAAGTGGGCTTCTGGCATGCCATCTCTGTGCCACTGCCATACCCTCTGGTTTTCTGGGGAAGGTGAAACTTGGGGCATGAGCCAGGAGAGTACCAGAGCAGTCTGCAGCAGATCCTCCTGGCTAGGGAGCAGCACTTGGAAGTGCACGCTGGGGTGCAGTGCTCCCTGTGTAGATATAGGCACCGACTTAATAGGCACTGTTGGAGAGGAGGAGGATGTGCTATGGAAAGCTTGTGTTGCGAATCCTTCAAAAATGCATTCCTTAATCCTAGGTGCCTGCCAAGAGTAACTAATGAGCACTGTTTCCCAAATGTTTCAGACTGGTAGACTGGTTGCTATTAGGATACTTAACTTCTGTACTGCAGGAGTTTAGGCTAAGATGCAAATGTATTGTTGGACTACTATAGACCTACTGGACACTAATTGATCATTTTTATTTTCCCCCAAATATCCCTGACTGTCTTCTGCCACGTGCATTTGTATTTTTTCTCATGTTCTTCGTGTTCAGTCAAAGTTCCCTGTTAACTTCCACAGGTCCACCTCATTGTTATTTTCAGATGTCCCCCCCATTTTTTTTTGGTAATGTCTGCGGCAAACTCGTCAGCATTTAAATCACTCCTTGTTAAGGTTGCTGCCTTTTATAGGGATGCACTTGTTTGGTGTAAAGCCCTTTCTGTGTGTATTCTGATCATAATGGTATCGCTGCTATGTCCGTTTGGTAACTCGTGTGTTACGATGGCTAATACCAGAAATTCCAGAGGAAAGGGTAAAGCACTATTATTCACCACCTGCTGTATGGAAAAATGTGAGAATGTAACCGCTGCTGCTCATAGTTCAACAATATTTGGATGCCTTTGTTGTTCCTATCTTTTAATGATATTCTTGCCAACATCACCATATTTTTAATGCCTCTTGTTCAACTTGGAGTTATTTTTACGCTCATCTTTGAATGTCTTCCATGTTTGACATACCTACTTTTGAGACTGGATGGCCAAAACTGAATACAATATACCAAACGGCAGTGTCCCACTGATTTCAACAATAGCTTTACAATTGTTCCCATGTCTTCTGTTTGTTATATATACATGGGTGTATATATACACCTAGTATTTTTTCTACTTTTTTTTTTTTTTTTGGCTACTGCTGCTTAGATGAACTGCTTATTTATTGAGCTGTCATGACAGTAAAACAGCTTTTTTTATTATAATTTTTGCTGTTTAATGTAGAAACAAACAAAATATATGCATAGATCAAATTATTCCTACTACTTTGCATTAATTTGTCCTTATGAGCAGCAAATCCATTTTTTCATTTTTCATTTAACTTTTTAATTCATCAGACTTGCATTTCTAGCCACTTCAAAGGCTTTTTGAAAGCCCAAATACATTCTCTGAGGTATTGCTTTTCAACAAATATATCACAAGCATGCTAAAAAAAATCAGTAAGATAAAGTAAATCAGAGAGGCATGGTTTTCTTTTATGGAAGCTGGTTAAATTATTCAGCGTATTGGAATGCCAGTTGTGATTTCCTATTGCCACATAAGATAATTGATTCAAGAAGCTTTCTGCTGATGGCATATACTGGTGTTGGCTTACTGGTGGTTTTTTTGTATTCCTGTTTAGCTTATTAGTATTTACAAGCAGTCTGTGAGACTAACTGTACTAAAAGTTATTAATTAAAAGCACTATGGAAAATCTAAATGCTGATGTTGCTTGCAAAGGTCAATGTATTGAAATATATCAACTTTCCTGAAATATCTTTCTCTTCAGCTGTGCTTGCTGGTGGACCTCTGGTTCACCTGCGTTTTTGATTCTGTTATTTGGCTAGTAATTGTTGCAGTAATGCATTGTTCTGCTTACTCTCTTGAACTTCCTTTTTTACTAAAAAAAAAAAGAAAAAAAGGAGGGGGGGGCTCAGTTGACTCCACTAGCTCCGTGGATTCTGTCATTTCACCACAATGGACTTTTTCAGTCTTTTTCCTCTCACTGTAGGCTTATACATGGTCTCCTTGTCCTTGTTAGAATTATACAAGTCATCTCCGTGTGGAGCATGGTAATTGCATTATTCTTGTGATTGATTTTAGTAAGTTTGGAATAGCTTCTTTTTTGTTCAGAGAATCTCTTTTCTATAATTTACCTTCACCACCTTTATTTTAAGTGAATATTCCCTGAGTGAATAATATATACAGTATTGTGAATATATATATTATTATAACTGTTTTTTTACTATTGTTGATAATAATTGCTGGCTGTTCCTTCTCTTTGATGACAAGTTCTCATCTGACTGTGAAGTCCAGTTTTTGTATGTATTTTTCTATCCACAGGGTGACAAATGTCAGATTAACTAAAAGTTGTTCTTTCCTGCTCTCTTTGTTTTATTAACAGAACATAAGTTCTTTAAACCAGCATAAATTTCTTGCAATATTTTTTTCTGTTGTAAGCATTTGCCATTACATGTCAGTTGAAATCATTTTTTTAGGTTAGACTTAAAGCAGCCTTTATGATGTGTAATTTTTATATTTGAAGGGGGTACATGCATGTTCCTGTCTGTATGATGAGTTGGTAATTTTTGCTTGAACCAGACACCTGCTGCATCTTTAGAAAAGAAAGATTTATAAATTTAAATACAAAGTTCTCTGCGTAATCCAAGAACTCTTAGATCTTTTAGCTGTGGAGCATGCAATATGCATAGCTGATTGGAGTGAGAAGCGTAGGTGTATGTAGAGTGTAAGGGCAAAATTAATTGGAATCTTGTGAGGTGTGTTTTTCAGGATTGGAAACTGTTGCAGGAAAGAAGAAACATAGAAATTGCAGAAATATTTAGGCATGCTGTGTAGGTGTAGGTGGTTATGTCTTATTTCTGTTGTTTTGCTTTATTTTTCTCCTCAGATGCTGCTACAAAAATTTGAAGGATCTGGGCCTTGAATTATCATTTCCTGAGACCAACAGCTCCTTGATTCTAGTCAAGAAAGTGCCGCTGTGTTTTATAGAAAGAGAGGCCAACGAATTACGACGGAAAAGACAACCTGTCACTGAAAGCATTGTGGAGGTCAGTTATGGATGTGGATCAGAGCAATTTGTGATACTGGCTTTCTGGGTTAATCACTGTTATGAGAGAGTTATGGCCAGTGTGGGGGCCATCTCTTTTAGTAGCTGAAAGTCCTATACTGAAGTCCCTGACAGCAGTGATAGGAGTCTGATTCAGACTAGGAACAGTGAAAAAAACCGAGAAAAATAGTAGGCAGTTCAGATATTTCATCAGTTTACTGCTCATCCTTCTTGAACGCTTGAATGAACAGTGAAACAATTGTTATTGCTGGTATGGAATATTTGTTAGGATTTTCATGAAGTCTGCATGTGCAGTTCAGCTTTCTAAAAGCTGCTGTTCCAGATGTTCTGTGGTTTGAAGAAGAAATTGCTGAACTGATTGCTTGCAGTTTCCATTGTAAACAGTTCTCCACAATTGTTAGTGGAACGAGGACTCTCCTTACAAATTGTTTCTGGAGTACCATATTCAGCCACTAGGCTGAGCCATTGTGAATCAGTCCAGTCTTGCCACTTGTCTCTTTTGATACAAAGAGAGAAAAAGATAATTCATCTGATTTAATTTATTTTTCCAACCCTGCTAGAATCAGGTAAAAGTCAGAATGCACTCTCCTGGTGTGCCAAGAGCCCTGAAAATGGTGGCAGAGTGCTTTTTTGTTTTATTTTTTTGAATGGTAGCTGCAGATCATGTCTGTCCCTTACCAGCACTCTTTCTTAGCTGAAATGTCAAGATCTCATGAGTGTTTTGGCAGACCTATTCTGCAGTCCTTTTTATTTTAATTAGGACTAGTAGCACCTATTCATGATTGAATTCTCTGTATCTTAGACATTAGAAATTAAATCCACGTGGACTATTATTCAAAGAAGAAATGGCAATTATTCAAAGAGAGCATGTATATATTATACTCTGAAGTATGAGAGTTCCATTATATCCATTTTTCAGGTATATTCATATATATTTTGTATATAGAAGGTCTATTATATAATATGCTATATAATAGAGTATATTTCTACAGGAAACTGGTGCAGAGAGAAACCAAGCGATTAGTCTCAGGCCTGACAAGGTATTTGTGAGATGTCAGGACTTGTGCTGGGAACTTTCACACTATGGTCAATGTACAAGCAACTGCATCATTTTTTCCTGGGGAATATTGGCATTTATGCATTAAATTATACACAAATGTGGACAAAGCCGGGTATGGGCACCGAAAGGGAGGAATAGCAACTGATCATTTTGCCTTTTTCTTTCCAGGAGTTTATTCAAGAACAAGTTGAGGTGAGTAGCTGTCTGCTTCTAAAGTTGACCGGTATAATGCAAAGCTTATTGCACAAACTAGAGGGAATAAGAGCAATAAGCACCATAAGAGAGATGTGGATTTAGCTCATTCTTGTTATATTTCTCCCTTTCTTTTTTTTTCTTTCTTTTTTTTTTATTAAATGGAATGTAAGATAATGTTCCCTTACTACTTTTAGCTAGTGCAGACCACAGGACGAGCACGAGGGACACTGCCTCTGACGCTTCTGAAGGTGTTAGCTTCCCAAGCCTGTCATGGTAGGGGAACTGTACTTTTTCTTTTCTTTCATTCCTTCTTTATATTTAGTTTTTCAACCTTTCTGCTTCTACATAGCATTCTTCCTAGGGCAGTAGTTTCAGAATGTGTTTGCAGGAATTCCAGGATTACAGTTTCATAGGGATGAGGAGATAATGGTCTCTTCGTGAACAGTACCGTGAGGGACAACAACCACTGCGCTGGTTTATTTGTGTGGTCCTGAAGTAATTTCCAGCCCACACATGAAACACTGATAAAATGCGGTGTTTTATTCACTGAGATGCTCTCAACCCTGGGAGCATTCAACCAAGTAACAGTTCTTCCTCACAGGTGTAGACTGCAGTAGGTCTAACCTCTTGGGGCAGTTTCTGTGTTATGTAAAATATTAATGAGATTGTGCTGAAAGGGTAAACCTGAACCAAAAGCATCTATTTTCATGCTGTGTCACTGCATTCTACAAATGGCAGACTGTATATTACAACTTTTTATATCTAAAAAAGTCCCACAGCTGAAGGGCAGGATTCATACAGTTTTGTCAATCTGTGAAGGCTAAAGTCTGCAGGCACCTCTGCTCTGCCTCCTTAACGTTCTGCTTTGATTTCCTCTGGATGCCATTAAGTGTCCCTTTGTGAGAAAGGACTTAAGGGCAGGGTCAGTAGCAGGCATATAAAGCTGATAAAGCCTATGGAACTGGTAATAGCTGTCTTCTGGTTTTACTGCCTTTATGTGCATCTCCAGTCCTTAGGAAAAAAAAAAAAAGAAAAAGCTCCTTTGCTTCTTGCAACATCACCTGGAAAGCCAAAATCTAATAATCCTACCATCTATCAGACTTAGATAAGGTGAAAGGGTTTAGGCTTTGGATAGCTGATCCGCATGCAGTAGCAGGAGGTGGTTTGCATTCCCTCTGGCAGCACTTTCAAGAATTTTCTCTTATTCCAGGAGCTATCAAGTTCAATGACAGTTTGACTTTGGAGGAGAGCTGTCAGCTCATTAAAGCTTTGTCCTCTTGCCAGCTGCCCTTCCAGTGTGCTCATGGCAGGCCTTCCATGATGCCCCTTGCAGACATCGACCATCTGCAGCAGGAAATTCAGGTACTGTGTGGGGCACTGAAATAAGGCAACGTGCCCTGGGTTATGAGGCTTATCGTGTACGTGTGTGTTAGAACTGGAACAGACCAGCACTGTCTGTATCTTACACAAACTTTTACAGAGCTGTTATCAGTAAAATAATAAATAATTAAATAAACCTCTGTCCTGCAAACACTTTAGAAAGGATTTTAACATGTTCCATTTGAATGGTCACCCTGGCTTGAAGCAGGTTCACTAGTGGTTGAAGTCAAGTTGTGGTTTTTAAATGTAAGATTTGGAAAACATGTAAGTTCTGATATTCCGCTAGTAGCAAGTGTGCTGAAGATTGAACAAACACCTATTTTCCCAAAGTTTAAGATGCCTTAAAATAGGGAAAGAAGCAAAGAAATAGCAACATTTCTTTAAAATTAGAAAAAAAAACAACAACCTCCTCTCCTGTGAATACTACAGTATATTAGGTTATTAAATTAGATTCTGTTGAAAGTCACGTGGGACTTTGAATTAGATATGACAAAGAATGGGAACGTCTGTATTAGGGCAAAGAGCACGGAGACATTGAACTAGATTTATTTATTATTATTGCTTAATATTTTTCCCTCCAGCCTAAACCTAACTTGGCTAGACTGCGGAAGATGGTTCGAGCATGGCACCTGTTTGGGAGCAAAGACCCTAACCAAAAGAAGTACTGACCTAGGAAGCAGAGAGCAGCCAGGAGAACACGGCAGAAGCCCAGCCCTGAAGCCTGGAGAAGCATCTTCAACGTTAAGGAACTGTGTTGTAAACCTGGGTCACGTCACTGCTTGACTATCAAGGGCAAGTTGCAGCCACTCACAGTTACTGCAAGCACAGCAGGATTCTGCATAATAGAGAAGAGACTTTTAATTAATGGATTTTATAGTGCTTTGAAATTGAAGAGGTATTTATTAATAAAATTAACACTAAAGTATTTCTGTGGGCTCCTGGCAGTGGTTGGAATGAGGACTGACCAGCTTCATAGTAAATACAAGCCAACTTGGGATCAAAAAAAGGTGTCTCTGCTTTAGAAGGCAACGACACACCCAGCTGTTTTCTCCATCTCCCTGCAGTTCACATTCTTGAGTAATAGGTTTCTAAATCCTAGCATAGCCCCACTTTCGCCGAAACATACCCTTACAGAAAGGACTAAATAGCTCATGGCATTTCTAACACTAGGCAGGGTTTTTTTTTTTTTTTTTTTCGAACACATTCCTGTTCTATTTTGCATCTCAGCCTAGGCTAAAAAGGAGTATTTCAGAACAGTAAGAGATGCCTTTTTATTTAAATCACAGCCATCCTTGTTCTGTGTTAAAACCTACGTTAAAAAATAAATGCTATTGACATCTGCTGCCCCTCACAAAAAGCAAGAGCTTTCAGAACAGGACAAGATGCCTGCCAGAGAAGAATAATCCCAGTCACCCAGTAGCAAATGGGAAGGAAGACCCACAGACTCCAATAAGCAAAGCAAGAGCTTGAGCTCTGCCCTGTGATGCAGAGGCGAACAAGCTTGCTGACAGAAGCCTGCCTTTCATCAAGAAGGCAATTTCTATTCCAGCACGTTACAAAAAAAATAGTTGTATTTCAGCAACTCAGCAAAAACTGACATAAAATTCTACCAAAACACTCATTTTTGAAACACATTACTAGTGGATTTCTATTACAGTCGTAGGCAAAACACACCTTCAGCTTCCTACGGCAGCACGGGTGCAGGCAGCTCACTGCACTGGTAAGACTCCTGCTAGTTATGGAAACAAACTAATTCTACATGGAAACATGAGTAACCCTGAGGTCACCCTGAACAGCCTTTATTACAGCACACCTTGAAATAACAGCTTAGCTGCCCCAGAGAGTGACTTGGATGCCTTGCTATTTCAAAATTGAAGTTGGTTAGCAGCTCCCTGCGACTTGTAACAGCAGAGGGTCAAAACCTGTACGAGCGATCTGTCTTCTGGTCTTTCTGGTAGGGAGGACATTGCACTGAGCAGATTCCCCACAGCAACTCATCTTTGCAACACAGGCGTTAATTAGCTGATGCATCTTTCTCTTTAGAAAGATGGGAGAAGTCTGGAGAGTGACAGACGTGCTTGGTGTTAGAGTTCGTAGTCATCTGGGTGGTAGAGTTCACTCATGAGGCGGTAGATATAGGAAGGCGCGTTACCCCCGATGTTAGAAATGAAGAGAGTAATGAGCTCTGGTGGGACGTAGTCAAACACTGGGCAGTGCACGTTGATCTTGGCCAGGATCTCCCCTGAAAAGTGAAGAGCAGCAGGATTAGACAAACAACCTAGAGAAAGCACGCTCAGCCTTCTGTGCTTAGCCCCCTGCTTCTTCCTGAGCCCCTCAAACTGGCTATGCACATGTCACCCTGAAGTCAGTACCAGGACATCCAGAATCCTTTCCAACTTCTCCACCAATGTCTTTTAATCACAAATACACAGCAATCCTGGACGAGTAGCAGCATTCTCTGCTCTTCTGCTAGTTTTTTCCCCCCCAGCAGTAACCCTAAGTCCCCTCTGATGCTGATTTACAGAAAACCTGACAGTATTTAATCAGAATACAGGAATCCCAATGCTGCCAAAGTTACTACTTAAACAAAAGCTCTGAAGGCCAAAATAAAAAGCCTGCATCAAACCTGATATATTTTTTCCCAAAAGTCTTTGTCCCATGGAAACGGGGCACTTAGAGAGACATTACTGTCTGGGAGGGAGCCTGCGAGCTGCCACCTTGCTAAAGGTGGTGCTCGGGTGGGAAGCCCGTTGCAGAGAGACTGGATTTCAGTGAGTGGATCATGTAACAAAATTTCAAGAAGTTACATGAGTCCTGGGAAGGAAAGCAGTCTGCCCCCAGTGTCAGGCATCTGCTGCATCCCACAGGAAATTGCCATCTGTCTGATACCATTATCATAATCCTATAATAAAGTGCTGAACAGCTCAGAGCAGAAGCAAGACTACAAAGAGAGACAATGTTCAAAAAAAAAAAGAAATCTTGACCAGCCTGTATAAAAAAAAACAGTACCTTCTGTGAATGGCAGCACTTCCTGTGGCGACACAAACTTGTGGAATGAGTCTTCTTCATTAGGGAACTGAATGAGACAGAGTACAGAAAGGTCAGGGGAAAAAGAGCACCTTGTTATCCTTAGTGAAAATATGCAGGGTGCTAAAAAGAACTAAAGCAGAGAAAGAGGACTTGCCAGCAGATAATGCGTCTGTTTACAACAATTACACAGCAGTTGTGGCAAGAACTCCTGCAGCACCTACAAGTGAAAGGTTTTCCCTAAACATTTTTAGAGCTATGGCCTGTACGCCCTTCTGCAAAGCCTAGGGAATGGGAACAGAGACACGACTTCCTCATTCTGCATCTTGATCTGTCAACACTGAAAACACTCAGTGCAGGAAACAGTAGAGAGCATCCCCATCTACAGAGGGTCCTTCACCACTAAAGACATAAACAGCAGAAAAATGCCACTTGGCATAGCAGGGAGTGCTTCCAGGAGACCCAGATGTGCGACAGATCTGGGTAAGGATCTCCTGTCTGAAATAACAGCGCCAGATTGGGGAGATGCTCGTTTATCAACCCCCCATTGGGACAGGTGGTGCTCTCCACCCTAAGCTTCCCCCAGCAGAAAAATCCCCCCCTTAAATCCAGTGAAGGTCGGTGCAGTACCGAAGGGGCGCTGCACTTACCTGTGGCGAGAGCTTGAACATGGGGGCGCACACGATGAGCGGGGTGGAGTGGTGCTTCGCTGCCAGCGCCAGGGTGTGAGTGCCGCTCACGGCGATCAGCGCCCCGTTGGCCAGGATCGTCTTCGTACCAATGATGACCTGAAAAGGCAAATTAGTGTTAGATGCATGCTCTGCAGCAGAGCTTCCTGGCTCAGACCCTCCCGGATGAGATGGAGGAGTCTGTCAGGACAAACAGGGAATGCCGGGCAGAACCTGGGCTGCGTTCCCTGTTCTGCTACAGGCCTACAAAGGAAGCTTGTGCGAGTAACCTGACTGCTGACCGCAAGGACTGCCTTGCTGTAACGTGAGAATGAGCTAAAGCAGCTTGAAATAAATAGATGAGAAGCGGTGGGACTGGATTTTATTAATTAGGATGACTTTTTTTCCTGTTTGGGGTGTCAAGTCCTTATCTTGCACCTCAACAACTCCCTTCACCACCCATCTTGTGTTCCAGGCAAGAGGAATTTCTCCTCTGGAAATGCTTTCTGTTCCATTTTCTTTAATAACTGGGAAGTTAATGCTTCAGGGCTCTCCTGGCTTGTTTTTTTTGCAACTGTTCTGTCCGTTACCCACAACAGCAGCAAAACCAATCACTATGCAGTTAGTCATCATACTGATTTGGGGTTGCACACTGCATTTCTACCCCATCTGTAAGCAGGGGATTAGTACAATTGTGAACCTTCACAGAAGAAGCACGTCCATCATAAATGGGACCTGCAGCAGTTTGAGGCCTAAGCACCAAACCTGCGAGAACTCCCTCGTGCAGCAGAGCCCTACTCACCTTGTTGACTCGAGACATGACAGCAAAAATAGCTGCGTCGCTCATGACAGTAGTCTCGATGTTCTCTTTGGACAGCCGGACTGCCATTTCGTGCCCCTGAAAAGAGAGAGAACCTAATTGTTTCCCTGGAACACAGCTCCTAAAGTGCAGTTATAGATATTAGCACTCAATTCTTGTCCAAGCCACAAAGATATCAAGGATCAGAGCACGCGCGCAGCTCCCCAGCTGAAGGGCACAGGGCAAGACAGCGGGCAGTCTTCAACCTCACCTGGCAGAACGGCGCGCACTCCGCCACAATGACCTGGAATTTCCTCTTGCGGGCAGCCTCCTTCAGGAAGGCCTCAACAGTGCGAGAGTAGCCAATGGTCATGATCACCTCGTTGGAGTGGATGTGCTCCAGTGCCTGCATTGCGATGTTATCCGTGGTGCCCTCTGTAACGGAAGGGAGCCGTGAGCAGAAAAGAAGCTGGGAAAAGCAACACTTGTGAAGCTGTCCCCCAACAAGGTTATTTTTTACTTAAAGCAATGCTGTGAAGACTGGGAGAACAGGAGCAGCGTTTCTCCCCGTTACTTTTACGGGGAGGGAATGAGAAGCTGGCCCTTGAATGCTCTGTGCTTCCAAGCTACTGGCCCTATTGAAAATTCCACCGCTAGTGGAGTGGGCTGGGTCAGCAGCAGCCAAGCACCATGCCCACACGACAGAAATTCCAGTTTTCCAGCCCAGTAGCACTACAGCCATGTGGAAAGGAGATGTGGGGCAGCCTGGAGGTGCAGCCAGTGCCTGATCTGTCAGGAGACTACAGGAGAAGAAAAACGTATCCCAGCGCTATGCACAAGGGCAAAATTATGCTCATAGGGAGTAAGCCCAACCTCGGCAGATTGTTCATCCTCTGCTTCACAGGGCTCAGCTCAAGACTTCCCAGAAGAGCAACGGAATAGTCAAACAGACGCTCCTATTTCCTTCATCTCTCTAAACCCAAAAGCAGAGGCTGCTCCCCTAACACACCTTCCTTCAAACTAAGCCTCCCAGCTTCTCACTGCCTTCTTTCCACTTAAGAGCAGAGAGAAGCATCAGCCCCATCCCATAAGGAGCCGCACTCACAGAGCAGTGAAGACCCCCCCATACCTAGCTCTATTAGCAGCTCGTTGATAGCTTCAATAACGTTAGCTTTGAGGGTAGGGTAGGAGGTATTGAAATCCTCATTCAGCCCTCCAGAAGTCAGAAGCTTGTGCAGGGATTCCTGCTGGTCGCTTTCCTCGCTGCGCCCGCGAAGCCTGTGGAGAGAAGGAGCCCTTCAGCCTCGGGAGAGCACGTGGGGCATGGCCTGACACAAGGCAGCAGGAGGGCTCTTGAGCTTGTGTCCCCGCAGCACAGCACATGGATATGAATCGAGGGGAAGGAAAAACTGCATGCAGAGGTCATGACACACCAAAGTCTCCTTAGATGTCTCTGTCAGAAAGACACCTGACACTCCGCCACTGAGAACTTCCCCAAGTCGTGTCTAAAACCTGCGGCAGGCACATGGAGAGCAGCGCTCAAAGCCACCGCTGCAGTGGAGCAGACCCTCCTGGGAATGCAGGGGGACGAGAAGCTAAGGGGAGAGCCCAGGCTGCTCTGCTGGGGACAGGGAAGCTCACACACCCACAACACACGCCGGGTGGGGTTTCACTAGAGGCAACACCCCCGCTCCCCCTCGGCTCCCGAGGGGCTCCCCACCTGCCGTACTCCTCGCGGATGACCTTCAGCACTCTCCGCACCATGTTGCCCACGGTGGTCTCGGACGGCTGCGCCGCTGCCATCCTGCGGCCCTCCGCCCGGATCAGCTCCATCAGCTCCCCTGCAAGAGGCCACAGCCGCGTCACCGCCACCGCCACCACAGCCCCCCCGCTGCCGCCACAGCCGTGACGGGGAAGCCGGGCCCGCGGGGGCCGGGCCGCAGCCGCTCACCGGCCGAGCCCCAGTGGCCGTGCGCGATGATTTTCCGCAGCAGCGCCAGCGTCTGCCTCGCCGTGTCCTCGGAGCGCGGCCGCCCCCCGCCGCCGCCCCGCAGCCGCGCCACGAAGGCCTCCATCTGCTCCCGCAGCTCCGCCGCGCCCGGCATGGCGGCGACCACCTCCACCGCCGCTCCGCCACCACCGCCGCTTCCGCCGCCGCCGCCGCCGCGCCTTGCTATTGGTGGAGACCGAGGCGACCAGGAGAGGCGGCCAATGAGAGGCCAGGGGAGGGGGTGGAGGGCCCGCCCCCGTTACCTGGGAGACGGGCGGGGAGCCCCTCGCTGCCCTCCCTCCCCCGCCGCGGGGGGTTGTGGGAAGGTGGCGGGTGGGCGCCTGAGGGGGGGGTGGGGGGGCCATGGCTGCCCCTCACATCTTGTGCCCATCACATTTCATTGTGCCCCTCACATGGCTGCCCCTCACGTCTCCTTGTGCCCCTCACATTTCATTGTGCCCCTCACATGGCTGCCCCTCACATCTCATTGTGCCCCTCATGTCTCCTTGTGCCCCTCACATCCTGTCCCCCTCACATCTCCTTGTGTCCCTCTCATGGCTGCCCCTCACATCACTGCCCCTCACATCTCAATGTGCCCCTCACATGGCTGCCCCTCACATCTCCTTGTTCCCCTCACATCTTGTGCCCCTCACATCCCATTGTGCCCCTCACATCCTGTTGTGCCCCTCACATGGCTGCCCCTCACTTCTCCTTGTGCCCCTCTCATGGCTGCCCCTCACATCTCCTTGTGCCCATCTGATGCCCTCAGTGCTTGCTCCATGGCCTCTGCCAGTCCCTAGCATGCTGTCCAGGCACATCCCTCCTTCCCTGCTGCCCCCTCTGCCCCTTCACCCTAGCATCAGCTGTGTGCCATCTGCAATCCTGTATAAACCAGAAGCTCCATGGAGTGCCCGCCCAGCTGCGTCCATGCCATGGGCAGCGCCATTCCCCCGTTTTTGCCCCTCCACACATGAGCGGTGTGAGGCAGGACGGGGCTGCCCGCTTCTGCTGCCGTGTGCCGGGCCGTGGCATGCACAGACCGCTCCCACACACGCACCCTGGGACCATGGCACGCAGAGATTCGGCCAGAAAAAAATATCCTTGCTTTGGAGCTTTGCTTTGTTTGTTTACTTGTCTGGCTCGTAAACAGAGCAGCTCTTGGAGATTAGGCAGGAGGGAGCAAGAGGAAGGGAAACCGGACTCGGGGGTTATGACCTCCGTGTGGATGCCGGGCTGTTTACATTCCCCGCTGTGGCCCCAGTGACCATTGCGGGGCAGTTTGTGCTCAGCCTCCTGTCCTGCCAGCCTGCGGGGTTTGTAGCTCCCTGCTTGCGCTGCCCCGGCCCTGTTCCCTGCAGCACTTCCCGCTGGGCACTGCTGCCACAGCCAGCCCGAAACGGCTGCCAGCCCGTTGTCCCCGAGGGGCAGAGCCCTGTGTTCAGCCTGCTGCCTCGCGTTTCATGAATGAAAGCCTCTGAATGGGGATTGCAGGATCTGCTAGCCCGGTGGCCCTGTGGAGCTGAGCCGAGCCAGGACCTGTGTTCCCCTGGAGAGCTGAAAGGCAAACACTGGGCTCTGGCTGCTCAGAGGGACCGTGGCTAAGGGACATCTGGTTGTCGTGAGCCAGCAGCTGTGCCAGGGGCTGGTGCATTGGGCCAGGAGTGCCCAGCAGGAGTGAAAAGGGAGGAGGGTGGCACAGTTCCAGCAAGGGCAGCCCAGGGAGCATGGGGCACACAGAGGAAGCAGCTGGGAAGACGCCTTTTGGTGTCCTGGTACACTTGGTACACTTGGCTGGGATCCTGCTGGCTTGCAGGCTGTGCTGGCTGCTGTGGCAGAGGCAACGAGGTGGGGGCCCACATGTGGGTCCTGGCCAGCGTTACAGAACAGGAGCTAAACCCTCTGACCCCACTGTCTTGCTGCAGCCTGCTGCCTCCTGCACGTCACACCCCTCTTTCTTCCCTTCCTTTCCCGGGTGTACCCAAATCCCCCGGGAAGACTTGGCTGCTGTGGCTTCCCAGCTGGTGCATGAGCAAATGCTGTGGGCAAAGGAGCTGAGGAGGGGATGAGCTGGCCGGCAGAGCGAGGCTGCTTTGCACGTTTCCTTTGCCTGCGGAGGAGCTGCAGCATGGCTCATCTCACGCCCAGCACGGCGTGCTGCTCCTCGCTCAGGGATGGCAACTGGGGACACTGCTTTCCCTCTGCCCGATGCATTCTGCATTTCAGTTAGCTTTCCCTGGGGGCTGAATGCAGTCCCCTGAGTGCTGGTCTGAGGGAGGAAAAGGCAGCAGCACAGAGGCTGGGTAGAGACTGGGAGTGCTGGAACATCGTGTGCTAGGAGGCTGTTTGGATTAGAAACCCTGCGGATCAAGTGGGCTGGATGAAATGCCAGGGAGGGGAATCAGAGTTTGCTGAACTCTAGTAATTGGACTCGTCTGTAACACCCGGATAGGAAAGTGAGCTGCTCACGCTCGGCACAGATGAAGGGAAGGAGCCAGCAGAGACCAGCCCAGTAGGAATAACAAGGCAGCCTGGATAGGTGACAAGGGGGAAAGGAGCTGAGGGCAATCGCTGGGTGCCAAAGGCACTTTCTGAGCACAAGTGGTAGAGGAGCAGTTAAGGACTGGTGTGGTGCAAGGTCTGGGGGGAACATGAACCACAGCCTAAGGAGAAGGGTGCCCCAAAGCTGTCTCTGGTATAATGTGGTGCACTGTGGAAGGTCCGTGTTCAAAAACTTTGGATAAAAACGGAGGGGATGGCTCCAGCCAGGAGCTACGACAGCCGCAGTGACAGATGTGGCTGCGCGGCCGTGGAGGCAGAGCTGTGAGGAAGCAGGAACAAATCTGCTGACGGGCTGAAGGAGCCCAAAGCAGTGTTTTCTGCGTGTTACTGGGAAGAAAATATGTCACGTAGTAAGTGAGGGGACTGGAAATGAGAGGCTGAACCAAGCGCTGAACTCATGTTGAAAACTTGAGCTTTCAGGAAAAGAAGACAAAAACCCCAAACAAACAGCTGATGATCAAAAGCAGGTATGTGAATAGCTGGAAAACTCAGCTCTGTGCATCTGGAGGAGCACGCAAATGTTGCCTGAGTCATCGGCAGTTTTAGCATGCTTGAAATTCACGTCTGACTCTGCAGGTACTGGGGAGATGTTCTGCTGGTCTTTGCAGACCTGGTAACCATCCCCTAAACTGGTGCTCCTTAGGAAAGAGTGATTTCTCTCTCTGGGTGGACAAGGAGGGACAGACGGGGCTTGCTGGGGGTGCTTTAGCCAGGCTCGTGCAGCCCTTCAGTGGGTGCCCGATGGGAGAAACAGGACCAGCTCGGTGCCTCGGCTTGGGTGCAGGTCCCTGCCCGGCAGCTTGCACCTACGTGCACCGACCTCTGCCTGGCAAGCAGCTGACGGCTCACCCTCACATCAGCTCAGCGCCCGCGGGCAGGCCCTGGCAGTGCTGACACACTCCGTGATCCCTAAAGGAAACAAGTAGGCGGTCCTGAATCCGGCCCCGGGATCATCTCTTCTGCCAGCAAGTTTGCCATTTGCCCCTCTCTTCTTTGGAGCCTTAAAATAGAGACCGAGGCTGGGAAGCCGGAGGGTTTTGCTGGAGTTTGTTGTGGAAGCAGCCCACGCTCGTGTCCCCAGTGGGTTGCGCAGGCTGGGCTGACCCCTGGGGACAGGCAGGAGAGGCGCGGGAAGCTGGCATCGATGTGCCTGCACTGCACATGGAGCCTCGCTCCTCTTCTTGTTAGCCTGCCGCCGTTCCCCTGGTCCCCTCTCGGGATGCAGACAGCTGGAGGCAGCGAGTTCAAAGGCCGGGCTGCTCAGGAAGAGGTGCGGGAAGTGCCGGAAGTCACTGGCTGTCATGTAGGAAAACAAGCCCGAGCGAGGGACGAGGGAGCATGGGGCAGGGACGGGCAGGAGATGCTGGCCCCGGCATCGCAACCAGTGCGCCGGCCCTGTCCCCGCTCAGAGGGCACACAGCAGGCTGGCTCGGCCGGGGAGGAGGCGATACGGGGGGCTCACCGAGGTGCATCCCTCCAGGATGGGCTCAGGGTAGCCCCCGAGCAAACCTGGCATCGCCGCCGCCTCTCCAGGAAGCCGGGCCCTTTGGGGGAGACAAAGCAGGGCCGGCCGCTTTGTGGTCACCGCGGGGTCCGTGACACCAGCTCTCTGGGCTGCTTCCTGGTCACCGGCCAGCTCCGCGCAGTTCCTCCGCTCACGCGCTCCCCGCGCTGCAGCTGGCCGCGGGCTTTGCTTTGCTCATTGTCTGCGGGTGATGCGAGTTATTCAGCGGCTGCCAGCTTGCAGGCAGAGAGGGAGATGAGCCACTCCTCCGCCCACGCCATGGGAAAGGCTCCTGGACGAAGCCCTGCCGACGCACACGTTCGCTCCTGCCGGGGTGAGCCCGCTGCGGAGCCCGCACGCAGCGTCCCCGGCGGGGAGCACAGCCTGGGAGCAGCCCGGGCTCTCCTTCTCCTCGTGTGTTTGCCTGCCGGAGCCAGACGGAGGCTTGCCGTCACTATTCTTTTGCTTTGTGTCAATATTATGACAGCTAAAAGCAGGAGAACTGCATCCACACGATAAGCGGCCAGCAGCTCTGGGCTGGGCGTGGATCGCGTTCGTTTGGCAGGGGAGAAAAGCGCCTGGGAGCCCCTGTGGGGAGGCGACGGGCAGCAGCAAAGCATGGAGGCTGCCCCACGCGCCTCTCCTCCCCGTTAAACCTTGGTTCCCTGGTGGAAAAGCCACCTCTGGCTCTCACGCCAGCCCCACTTTCCTGGGGACGGGGCTGCGTGGGGCAGCTCGGGAGCGTCTCCGCTTCCCGCTCCGGACTCTCAGCACCTCCTGCACCAGGGGCTGTTGTTTTGGCACGGTGACTGCACGCCCCGCGGAGGCTTGCTCCGGGCAGGTGCTGATGCAGTGCTTACCTGTAGGCACCCACGTATGCTCGGCGCTGCGGTTCGGCTCCCTGCTGCCTCACCCTGCTCCTGCAAACACCCGCGTCCCGGCGAGTCCCTGCCGGCCGCCGGGCAGTATGTGCTCTCCGTGACTTCCCCGCCGGCTTCCCTGGTGCTGCTGCGTCACGGCCGGGCTGGGAGACGGCCAGCCAGCCCTAACCCTCCCTGCCGCCGGCATCACTTTGCCCACAGCTTCACCTCCGTGGGAGCAGGGCTCAGCCTCAGCACTGAACTGAGAGATGAGAACCAGTGCCTGGCAAGCCAGACACCGACCCGAGTACCTCAGGGCCCTGGGAGAGAGAGATGCTCTTTGGTGACATGGCCACTGCCCCCCTGAGATCTCCAGGGGGATTTTGGCTGTGTGTGGGAGCAGCTGGCCCTCCTGTGGGTCTCCTGCCTCCAGTGCTCCTGGTGTCCCCACCAAGAGCTGTGCCATGAGCGGGCTGGCCCCAGTGCCCATGAGCACAGGCAGTGTGGCATGGGGGGGCTCGCCTGCCTGCATGGAACCGAGCCATCAGGTGTCTGAGGTTTTGACCGGCCCTACGGAGAGGCCACAGGTCCCCGGGGAGGCCGAATCCACCCCAAGGAACCAAAATAAACAGCAGAGTTCCTGCCACGTGCAGCCCGGGGCTGACTAAGGGCAGCCGCTTCCGCCTGCCTCGGGCAGCAACAACAGGCGCCGCCAGCCACAATGTTCGGGGTGCGCAGCACGGCCCATTTCCCCCTATTGTCAGCCTCCTCCTCGGCAAACACATCCCCCTGCGCACCTGGGCTGGGAGGAGCGACCGCAGCACGGCGCAGCCTGCGGCCAGGCGTGGGCTGCCCGACCCGCTCCTCGATGGTGCCCGGCACCACGGCCGCTCCGGGGAGTCCTACGGGGCCCACGGGTCTAGCCTGTTGTCTGCGGGGTGTTTCCTTCCAGGGGTTGCTGTCCTGCTCGTCCACAAGGACACTTGACAGCCTAGAAGCCTGGCACGTCGCATCTCTGTGACATTTGGCCGTGGGGGTCCTGTCACATCTCCGTGACATTTGGCCGCAGGGGTCCTGTCGCAATTTGGGGCTTGGTGCCCGAGGGGCTGGCTCCGCTGGGCACCAGACGACACGGGGTGTGGTGTGGCCCCGGGTGGGAGCTTCCAGCCCTGGACGAACTGGCTCTGGTGTCAGAAATAGCAGCAGCACAAAAATAATGACCTGAGGTTTTCTGGGTGTTTTCGAAGGGTTCGTCGAGTGACGCAGGAGGGCCCGGAGACAGCCGGCTTGAGGAGGAAGTGGGGATGTTTTTTTGGGGCTGTTTTCACCTGAGACGCTGCAGGTGGGATTCTGTAGGGGGGAAGACTCCTGTGAGGGGATGTGGATCCTAACATGGGGCTGCTTTTGGGAAGGAGGACGGCTCAGCAGGGCGAGGCTTCACAGGGGAGAGTGGCTGCCCGTGGTGGGCCGTTCAGCGAGGTGGGCACGGGGGGCATCCCAGCGGGGCCATACAGCGGCTGTCCCCTACTGAACCGCCAGAAATCCGCACAGAAATGAAGCAGAAATCCCTGTGAGCAGAGCGGGGAGGTGGCACGGGCACACAGTCGAGCTGAGACTCCCGGCCTGCAGCTGCCACATCTGTCCCATCAGGAAATGTCTCCGCGTGCCTTCTGCCCCCAGCCGGTCCCCTGAGCCCTGTCCGCCTCCGTTCCCAAAGTGTGTGGCTCCGGACGCTCGTGGGAGGCAGCGTGAGAGACACCAGGGCACATTTACAGCACCAGCAGCAGCCCTGTCCTGCAGCGTGGAGCACAGCCCCGGCAGCTGATGTTTCTCCCATCCACGGGGGGACATTGCCGGTCACAGGTTACCCGCGTCCAAATATTATTTCTCTGCTCCCGTCTCTGCTGCGTGCTGCCTAGGAAGGGGATGCTCATCCCAGGAATGTAAACTCTGCCCAAGGCCTCTGAGGAAATAGCTTCAGACCAGGAACAGGCTTGCACTCGGCAATTAAGGGCTGGTCTCCCCAGCCACACGGCTCCTGGGGGAGAGCCCTTTGCTCCGGTGCCAGAGGCTGGCCTTGTGTCTGAGAGGTGGCCCCAGGGGACCTTCCTGCAAGGACAGGCGGGAGGCCCTGCGTGGTCACGGTCTCTGCAATAACAGCGCTCTGTCCTTCCAGCGAGCTGGTGGCAGCGACCGCTCGGGGCAGGAGGAAACGCTCCCTTCACCCCCAACCCCAAAACTGCCCCTGGGGAGGAGGAGGGGGTGCCCTTGGCCGGGAGGGGCCGTGGGGCAGCAGAGGGGGAGCAGAGGCGGCAGGGGACATCACAGCAGGGACATTAGCAGCGTGTGGAGGCTCCAGACAGAGCCCGACGCCTGCTGACGCCTGGGCCACGGCCACCTGTGTGGCCCCATGGGGCTGGGGACGGGCCACCAGCGTGTCCCTTGTCCTGGGGACCGACTGCGTGGCACTGGGGACGAGCCACTGCTGTCCTTGTGCCGCAGGGCCAGACCCCACAAGGAGGTGGACAGGGAAGCCCTGCAGCAGCCTCCCTGCCCTCCTGGGACGTGAAGCCTGGCAGGGACGCAGAGCCCGTTATTTCCCCGGGACCTGCAGCCCATGGGGGATCGTGTTGCCCGCTGGCACCCCTTCCCTTCCCTTCTCTTCCCTTCCCACCTCCTGCAGCCGCAGCTTTCCCGGCCACCGGCACTTAAAAATAGCACGGGAAAGGCCACAGAGCTCCTTGGGGCTTTCCTCCCAGCAGCGGGGTTTGGCCTGGCCGCCCCCAGCCCCGCTGCAGGGAGAGGCTCCGGATCCCAATGGGGTCTGCGGGCAGGACCGGGGGGCTGAGGGGCTGCAAACCCATGGGGCAGGGAAAAGCGGGCCAGAACGGGGGGATAAAGGGCTGGAAGCCGTGCCGGGAGAGGCGGGGGGGGGCTGCAGGCGGGGCTGCTCGGTGGCCCCCGGTGGCACCGGCCGGCCCCGCAGCCGTCGGGGCCGGGCACCTGCTCCCGCCCCGGGGGCGGAGCGGCGGCGGTGAAATAGGGGCGGCGGAGCGGGGCGCGCTCCCATGGCCCGGCGGAGGTGGTGGAGGAGCGGTGCCGGTGCCGGTGGCCCTGCCCCGGTGTCCCGGTGGCTGCGGGGCGACATGCCGGGGGGGCGGCGCTGGAGGCGGTGGTGGCGGCGCTGAAGCCGGCCGGTGGCGGAGCGGCGATGCGGCTGCTCGGAGCCTTCCTGCGGCTGCTGCTGGCCGGGGCGCTGGGGGCCCCGGTGAGGAGCGGGAGGAGGGGAAGGGAGCGGGACAGGGGATGGGGGAGGCGCCGGGGGTCGCGGCGGAGCGGTGCCCCCCCCCCCGTGCCGCCCCCGCCAGCCCTCGCCTTTCCCCCCTGCAGGCCCCGGAGGCGCGGGGGGCAGCCAGCGCCGAGGCGCACGGTGAGTTGGAA
Source organism: Anas platyrhynchos (assembly GCF_047663525.1). NCBI lineage: Eukaryota > Metazoa > Chordata > Aves > Anseriformes > Anatidae > Anas > Anas platyrhynchos. Next base: position 24,210,289 of record NC_092591.1, read on the forward strand.
GCGGGTGGCAGCCGGTGCCCGGGGTGGGAGAGGGTTACGGGGGGCGGCTCCGGTGTCCCGGGGCCGTTATCTGCCCGCCCGGAGCCCCAGGGGGGGGTTCGAGTGGGATCTGGGGGGATTCCGCGATCTCCGCGCCCCGGGGCTGCTTTCCCGTGCGCAGCCGGTCCCGGTCCTTAAAAGCCGGCAGCGCAGCCTGGCCGCCGAGGGGATGGAGGGGACGGAGCTGGCAGAGCCCCCCGAGGGGTCCCGGTGGCTGTGGGAGCCCCCCCAGCAGCGTGGTGATGGGCACGAGGGGTCCTCTCCATCCCTGTGCCCCACGGTGGGGCATGACCCCGTCACAGCTGCTCCTGCGCCACCCCATCCCCTGCAACGGGGACACCTCAGCGGGGGGCTCACCGGGGTCCCCCCTCCCCGGGGCACCTCCTTAGAGCCCCCCTTGGTCCCTCGCAGTCGTGAGCTTTAAGGAGATCTGGAATCGCAGCTTCTGCCGGCCGCTGGAGCAGCTGGTGGACGTCATCGCCGAGTTCCCCGACGAGGTGGAGTACATCTTCAGACCCTCCTGCGTCGCCCTGCAGCGCTGCGGGGGCTGCTGCGGGGATGAGGGGCTCCGCTGTGTCCCCGTGGAGACCAGCACGGTCACCATGCAGGTAGGAGCTGCCTCTGGGGCAGGGTGAGACCTCTGGTGGTACCGACCTCCATCCCTGCTTCCCTGCCCTCTCCTCGGTGCTCAGTCCGACCTTCTGGCTGCTGTCACCTTTCCAGACTGTCCCTGTGGGGCTGGGGTGGCCCTGTTGCTTGTGATTCTGCCCGCTTTGGGGACAAAGACGCAAAAATCACAGTGGAAAGGGAAAACTGGCAGTGTGATTGCCCTCGTGTGCCAGGAGATGGCTGTGGTGGTGCTGGCAGCAAGCGTGCGATGGGGAGAGGGTGAGCACGAGGGGCTGCGTGTGCTGTGCTTCCAGCCCCATTATGGGAGCTGTACGAAGTGGGGAAGGGAAATTTAGGCTATGAGCAAACTGTGTTGGCTCTTTCCAGTGTGCTGCACAGCCCCTGCCCTCGCCCTGCTGGCATCAACCTGCTGCTGCCGTGCAGGGGTGAGGGACTGGAGAGAGCCTGCAAGAAATCAGCAGCAAGTTTGATCCTGCAGGGACTGAAAGCGTGTTGGAAAGGGAGGGTAGGAGTTCCCAAAGAAAAAAATCCTGACTTAAGTGGAGTGAAAGTCTCTGAAGTGATGAAGAAGGCAATGTTCTGAGCTCCTGCTGGGCTCCCCTCCACATGTGGTGTGGTGATGCCAGGCACTTCTGCGGGGTCAGCGTGGATCACAGCATGGATGAACACTCACAGTGAAGCCCCTGGATGTCCAGCCTGGCCTCCAGGCTGGGCTCTGGGCTGACACGTGGCAGGGCAAATCCTGCGCCCCTGGGCTGGGGAGGCACCGCGGCACCGGCTCCAGGCTGGGTGCGGTGGGAGAGGCGGCAGGAGGAGGCAGCAGCAGTGGGAATGGTCTGGAAACCAGGGCTGGGGGGAGTTTCCTTCAGGGAAGGAGGATGTACAATGCGGACAAACATGTGAAAGGGCTCCACAGAAGCAGAGACCAAAAAATCTGCTCTGAGGCTGGGAAATCCCAGGGCTAGGGGATTTAGATTACAGACCCCGGATGCCGGGCGGTGGGAGCAGAGCCTCCCGAGCTGCAGTGCCTGTGGAGGTGGGGTCTGCGGTGCCGAGGACTGGGTCTGACACGTGTCTGGCGGAGGGGCTGGGGTGGACGCCATCCTGCGCTGGCCAGGAGGTAACCTTTGTTCCTCTTTCAGCTCCTGAAGATAAAGCCCAACGGGGAGGCACCCTACGTGGAGATGTCGTTCACTGAGCACAAGAAGTGTGAGTGCAGGTAGGGCTCGTTCTGTGCCGCTGCGAGCCTGCCAGCTCGCCTGCTGCCCCTCTGTGGGGACGGGGATGTGCTGGGGGCACCTTGGCTTTGTTGGGAGCCCTCCCTCAGCTCTGTTGTGCCAGGTGCTTGCGGGGCAGGCTGCCCCACCTGGGCACGGGGATTTGGGGGTGTGCGTTTTTGGAGGATTGTGAAAGCTGGGGAATGGGAGTCCTGCTGGGCAGCTGTCAGACGTGAGGCTTGCCTGGAAGAGCGTGAGGATCCCCGTGCTGGTATTCCCCTGCTGTGCAGGCGGCCGTGCTGGAGCAGACCCAGGGGCCGTCCGGCTCCGCGCTGCCTCTGGAGCCGTCCTTCAGCGGGCGCGTAAGGAGGAGTGGGAAGGAGCACGTGTGCTGCTTCCCCCTGCTTCCAGCTGTTTTCCGTGCAGGGAATTTCCTGAGCCTGTTGTGGGTTTCCTACACGGGGTAGCTCCCGGGGGAACTTCCTCAAATGCTTGTGCAGCCCGTCCTTTGGATTCGTGCAGGCTTCTTGCATCTGCAGCACCTTTTGTCTTCTCGTTAAGCAGCCTTCAGCACTTCTGTGGCTCCCCCTTATTGAGCTTAGCGGAAGCGGGGTGGATGTCCTGGCCTTGGCTCCTGTGGGGGATGCCTGAGCCAAGTATGTTGTGGCTGGTGTCAGACAGCCACTGCTGAGACTGAAGCAAATCCCATGTGTTACTTGGGGCCCTGCGTCGGCTTTGACCAGCTGAGCGATGAAAGCTGTCGCTGAGAGCAGCCTAAAAACCGAGCCCGTGCTTCCTGCCCTCATGGGCAAAATGGCACAGCCCCGAGGGGAGCCACCAAAGTCTGGGTGGGAGAAGTCACTGGGTCTGCTTTAAGCACGAGTTAAACCCGGTGTGCTGCAGGTGGCACTGACCACGTAACACCTCTGCTCTCCCCGCAGGCCACGGCAGGACCCGGTGAGGCCGGGGAGGTAAGTGGCACTGGGGGTGACGCTGCCGCCCGGGGCTGTGGCCTCACTGCCCACGCGTCAGTCTCTCTTGTGCTGCTTTCCTTTTGAAGGAGGAGACCCAAGGGCCGAGGTAAGAGAAGAGGAGAGAAGAAGAGACGTAAAGACTGTGAGCTGTAAGTGAGCAGGGGCAGGCGTGGGTGCTGCCTTCTGAGTTCTGTTTGCAGGGAACAGCAGGATTTTAGGCCTTTACCTGGCGCTGTGAGTAGCGATGGGTTGAGGGGAGAGCAGGACGGAGGGGACAGCAGGTGGCTGGGGGAATCCTCCACTCACTGGGGGCTTGGTAGATGCTTGGTGGCCTTGAGGCTGAGATGCTGAGCAGGACGGAGGGCATGGCTTGATGGTGCGTGGCTCTATTGCCGTCACAGACTGTGCTGTCAAAAAACAACCCGTGAATTTCCTGTTCCAGCCTCCTTTTGCTGCCAGCCGTGTCCTTACTGCAGTCCTTGGCTGGCTGCTGTTTGGGTTACTCCCAGCCTTCCCCACCTTGTGTTCTGCTGACTCTCACAAACAGCCTGCTGAGGCCGTGCAGGCCAGGCACGTGCAGGGGACGCAGCCTGGGGCTGGCCCTTCCCTGTGTTGTCCAAATCTTGCTGCCCAGTGCATCTACAACCCCACAGCCCCCTCCTCCCCACGAAGCCCTGCTTCTTGCGATCCCATCCTGCGGTTTGGTGGGGAGGGAGGGACCTGGGGGGCAGCGGGGGGTGACCCTGGTGGTGCTGACCCAGGTGTGCTCCCCTTGCAGATGCGGCATGCCGCGCAGGTAGCCTCCGCTCTGCCCCCGGCCTCGCTCCTGCCTCCGGGGCCTGATCCAGTCCCATTCCTGCCCAGCGCGGGGGACGTGCGGAGCTGAGTGATGGTGGCTGGGGAGCAGATCCGCAGCGGGAAGGAGCCGACGGGACTCTTGCTTGGCCCTGGAGCCGAGGACTCCCTCGCCCTGTCTGCACCGGTTGCAGCAGGACTAAAGGACCCTTGAAGGAGGATGAGGAGCTGGAGCTGCACCGTGGTGCTGGAGGGCCGCGAGGAACGGAGCTGGTGGATGTGCTGCTGGGGGTGGCATGGGGTGGGGGCTGCAGCCACGGAACTGCTCTGTCCTGCCGGGCAGGGGAAGGAGGGACAGCCGGGACAGGCAGGGCTGCATCGCTCCCAGCTTGGCACGGAGCAGCCCAGGAGGTGCCAGGGGGGGTGGGGAGCTGGCCTGGGGAGGCCTCCCGGGGGGCACGGGGAGGGAGCTGGGGTGCTGTGGGCCTTCCTGTGCTGGTATCCTCTTCGTGGCCTCCCCCTTCTTAATAAAAGCTGGGGGCAGACCCAGGAGCTGGCAGGGTGAGTGCTCCTCTCCTTTCCAGCAGCTGCAGGCTGCTTTGCTGCTGGTGACATGGGGTCCTGGGACCCGCTCTGGGGAGGGAGCTGCCCCTCTTTGTGGTGCTGTGTGCGGCTGGAACCTCTCCCTGCTCCCCATCCCCTTCCTGCTCCAGCCCCAGCCTCTCTGCCCTGCTGAGGGCTGGTCCCAGCTCTGTCCTGTGGCCACCCCTTCCCCTGGTGGGGCTGCTGCAAGGCGGGCAGGCTGCACGTTTTCCCCACTCCTGCTGTGGGAGGGCTGGATCTGGCTGCCGAATGCACCCCCGTGCTTCTCCATCCCCTCCTGCAGTGCACGGACCCGAAGGCCAAATTGGGGCACCAGCACCCCCCTGGAACACCCATGGGGCACCACTGGTGCCCTCAGTGCCACCAGCCAGTGCCACCTCCTCGGGTGTGGGGCTGGCTTCTGAGCTCAGCCCACCTTCCTGCAGGTCCTAGCTGAGGTTTATTTCTCCAGGCTTGAAGCAGAAGCCTGGGTGAGAAGATGTGCAAAGGCTTAGCTCTTGCCATCAGCTGAGAAGAAATGCGGTTTGTTCCACCTGGGTTAACCTGCTATAGCATGTGGGTGGGGGTTCAAGGCAGCTCCCCCTGGGTCTGGCACAGTCTGACACTTTGCAGGGAGCTGGGGCCCTGCTCTGGGCAGGTTTGGCTCCTTTCAGCCTGTCTGGCTGTGCCTGTAGGATATAACAAGAGCTGTGAGCAGCACATGGGGGGTGGCTGTGACGGTTTCTGCACTTGTAACAGTAAAAGTTTCACCAGGGTAGCATTACACCTATAAAAAGAAAACTACGTAAAAATGAGGGTGTTAATCAATTAACCTGTTAAGCGTGGTTATGAGGGTTAAAAGCAGAATGGCTCTATTACCTGTGACTTGGAGTGCCTTGCATCCTCACGCAATGCAGCTGTGTTTCCCAAAACCTTGGTGCAGCTCTGCTGCCACAACCTGCTGTGCCGCATGGGCAGGCAAGGAGATGGAGGGCAAAATCACCCAGCACTGGGTCCTTTTCTCCCCGAGACCTTGCTGCTGGCCTCGTGGTCTGGATCCCAGCCGGAGGTCAGGCTGGCAAGGCCTGGGGCTGGTGATGCCCCGGGGAGCAGCAGGACCCCGGCCGCCCCGCTGGGTTATCGGTGTCCTGAGGCTCACTGCCTCTCCCGGCGCTGCGGGGCAAAGGTTTGTTTAAGGAGGCTTTAGGAGAAGGGCTGGGGCAGGAGGGCTTAGAAAGGGTAGGAGGGAAGGCAAAACATCAGCTGGGCTCCGGGCTGCAGTTACGGTGTGCTTTGGGGGTGCACCTGGTACGGTGCTGGGGAGCCCAGGGGGCTGGCGTTAAAGGTTTTGCTGATAGCTTCAGGAGCATGCAAGGGAGCCGTGCAACCTTCCTGCTTGCTGTTAGCAGCTTCTGGGGGATCTGAGCCATTTTCAGCCCCCGGGGACCACTGGGACCCGCTGCAGACCAGGCTCACCCCTGGCAGGAGCACACCGGGGGCTCTGCAGCCGCAGGGATGCTCCGGGTCGTACCCGGGGGGGCGCCGCCGATTCCCCCCGGCCAGGTGCGAAGCCGGGGGCGAGCGCGTCCCCGCGGCCCCTCCCTGCGCGTGCCCGCGGCCGGGCGCGTCCCCGCGGCCGGGGATGAGCTCACCCGCGGCCAATCGGCGCCGCGCCGGGGCGGGCTCCCGGGCGCGCTCCCCGCCGGGCACCGGGGCTCGGTACCGCTACCGGGGAGAGGGGGTCCGGGGGGCGGGGGGGGGGCGATGGGCGATCGGCAGCCCCGCGCCCCCCGAGGCCATGCGGACCCCGTGGCGGGGGGCGGGCGGGGGCGCTGCCCACGGGGGGAAAGCCCCCGGGGGGACTGCCCGCGGGGGCACTGCCCGCGGGGGGATTACCTGCTGGAGGCGGCGCGGCAGCTGCGGCTGGCGCTGGAGCGCGACGTGAGTGAGGATTACGAGGAGGCCTTCGCCCACTACCAGAACGGCGTGGACGTGCTGCTGCGCGGCGTGCAGGGTGCGGGGGAAACGGGCAAGGGGGTGTCCGGGGGGTGTCGGGGCGCAGGGGGGTCGGCGGAGGTGCCCTGACGCCCAGCCGCCCGCAGCCGACCCCAACAAGGAGCGGGGCGAGGCGGTGAAGAGGAAGATCGCGCAGTACCTGCGGCGCGCCGAGGAGATCTTCACCTGCCACCTCCAACGTGGGCTGGGCGACGGCAGCCCCGCGGGCACGGTGAGCGGCCGCGGTGGTGCGATGGGGTCGGGGGCTGATAAGGGGCTCGGGGAGCCCGGGGAGGTGGTGGAGGCACCGTGACGGGGATGTCCGCGGGATGGTTGGACGTGGTGCTTGGGGACGTGGTTAGTGGGTGCTATTGGTGGTAGGGGTGGTTGGAGCAGGAGATCCCGGAGGTCTTTTCACAGAATCACCTAGGTTGGGAGAGACCTCCGAGATGACATGGTGCACCCTCTGACCTAACAAACCAACCTTTCCAACCCTCGTGGGTCTGTGATCCCCTGGCCCTCTGCTCGCGCTGCCTCGCAGGGTTACAGCAGCCTTCGCTTACGGCCCATCAGGACGCTGAGTGCGGCGGTGGAAAACCTCAGGCGGTGTAAGGTGGTGGGAGTGATCGATAAGGTGAGGGCTCGACATGGAGCTGGAGGGCTGAGGCTGGGGACCGACCAAGGGAAGCATGACAAGGAGGGGCCTGGCCGTTGGGATGGGGGTGATGGCTCACCAAGGAGCATGGGGGTCTCCATCCACACTGTTCCCACCAAGGAAAATTCACAGCGGGGAAGCCAGAAACTTTGTTAGCTGGCAAGTCTGTTAATTTCCCCTTTGCTCTTGCTTATCAAAGCTTCCAAGATACTTATGAGGAAGCTGCTGCATCCAGGTCTTTCCCGTGTATGGGATCACGCTCGATGGCCGGGTACAGTGGTGGTGGATTCCTGCAGCTAACCCAGACTTCAGCAGCAGACCAGCTCCCTGAATGAAAAAGCTAGTTAGTCATTTGGGATCTCAGAGCGAGGATGCCAGGCTTTCTGTCTCCATACGTGCACTGGCACGTTGCTCCCCTCTGCTGTTCTCCTGGCGTGGTGGTTTGTCAGGGCTGGGGTTATTCCTGCAGGCTGCGTGCCAGGGGCACGGTGTCTGAACAGCTCTGTGTACGCTGCCTGCAGGTGCAGATAGTCCAGGATCCAGCCACCGGAGGGACCTTTATCCTGAAGGTGGGTGTTTATGGTTTCACAGCTCATCAGCTTCCTCGTCATTAGGAGGAAATTCTTCATTGTGAGGGTGGTGAGGCCCTGGCACAGGCTGCCCAGAGGAGCTGTGGGTGCCCCATCCCTGGAGGAGTTCAAGGCCAGGCTGGATGGGGCCTTGGCCAACCTGATCCAGTGGGTGGCATCCCTGCCCACGGCAGGGGGTTGGAGTTAGATGATCTTTAAGGTGCCTTCCAACCCCAGCCATTCTGTGATTCTGTGATCTGCCTCCATCCCCTGGGCATGACCGTGGGGCAGGAGGTGTCTTGCAGCCAATAGGGCCAAGTGGTGAATGTTCCTTAGCTCCTTTTCTATGCAGCTCAGCAAAAAGAAGATTTATGAGTAACAAACTTCCTCTAGGACCTCTATGATCTGCTATTTTTGTCCACTCACCTCCCTCAGCCACCAGAAGGGGAGAGGTTCTCCTTGTTCATTCGTGTGTTTCTCCGCTGGGCCCCGGCCTTGTAATGGGGTGACCCAGGCCCAACACCCGTGTCCATCTGAGTCCAAAACGGGTGGCGGTGTGCTTGGTACAGGTGGCAGGGTGTTTTCCAGTGCCCTTACAAGTAGCTGTGTGTAAGAATAAGACTTGTTTAGCCGCTGGCGAGGAGGCCGTGGCGTGACGGAGAAGCGCCATTTCCTGGGGGAATGTAGAGGTGGTGTGGTGGAGTCCCACTGGAAGCAAGGCCCAGGAGGCAGTGTCCCCATGTCCCGTGCACTGCAGGAGCTTTGCAGAGCCCTGTGCTGTCACAGCTGGGTGTTGGGGACAGACGGACAGATGGACAGACAGACATACCACCACGAGCTGCAGGTTTCCACAGCGTGGGGCCCGCAGCTCTTCTGCCTGTCCTCCTGCCCTGCCTGGTCCCATGAAACCCCAGCCCCTTCGGTGCTGTAACCCCCCTCTACCTGTACCTCCTCAGAGCCTCCCCAAATCCCACGTGGAGACCCGTGAGCGGCAGACCATCATCCCTCATGGCGTCCCCTTCATGGTCAAGCTGCTGTGCTACTACGCGAGCGAGGACTCCATCTTCCTCCACCTGGAGCACGTGCAGGGTGAGTGGGGGCAGCACTGCCTCTTGGCCAGGAGCATCCTGCTTTTATCCATTTTACAGGATCAGATTGGTTTCTCCTGGTGGTTTAGGACTTTTTTGTTTTTCTAGTAACAGCACACGTGCTTCTTGAAAGGGTGGCTGGTGCCAGGCCTTGGAGACTTTGTGGGAGTTGCTGCTCAGTTTTATGGGGGATTTGGGAGATTTGATAAGAGCTGGCTGAGGAAGTAACCTAGAAATGGGGCTGTGGAGACCTAGGAGGAGGAGGCTGGGGGGGCAGGGAGTGTAATAGGGAAAGTAGCTCTGGGGATCACTGTGTCCCATGGGAGGGAATGGTCATACAGCCATGCCTTGCTGTAGGGAAGTTGGTGTGGTCTGGCAGCTTGAAAAGAAAAACCTCTCTGCTTTATTGGCGTTGTCTGGCTGTGGCAGGAAAATTATGGAAAGAACTGAGTGAGGTGGTTCACTTGGATGTTGTAGAACCAGAGGCTATTGGCAAGACCTTCATAAAACATTATATGGTTATAAAAGAAGAGGCCACAGTGGATTTTGAGATCAGACCAAAGAGAGGAGATGGAGGATCGGGGGATGAGGGGCAGGGAGCAGGTGATGTCCTGAGTGGGTAGGCCATGTCCTGTGCTCAGGAGGATTGTGTCTGCGGGGTGGGGCCTGGTGCACTTTGTGCCCCATCACTTTTTCTTCTCCACTTCCCAGGGGAGACGCTGTGGTCTCACCTGCGTGCCAAGTACCGTGCCCAGCAGGGCCCTCCCCACGGCTCTGGCTCCCTGCACTCCAAAGCCGCCCCGGCCCCGAGGCCCCGCAGCAGAGAGGACGCCGAGGGAAGCGCCCCGGGGAGCAGCCACAGCCCCATGGACCCAGCAACATCCACCAAAGGCCCCAGCCGCTGTGCCCACCCCCAGGACTCTGTAACCACCGGCGAGGCCGGGGGCTGCGTGTCAGCCAGAGCAGCCCCCCGGCACCATCCCAGGCTGCTGGGCGGTGAAAAGCTGCCCCCACTGCCTGCCCCCATACCCAAAACTGGGAGAGGGGAGCCCCTCCTGCCCTCCTCCTCGGGTCGGCAGCAGCTTGAGCCAGCCCTGCAGGAGCCGAGCCTGACCCACGGCCGGTCTGCGGCCTCCTGGGGACTCCGCAGCGCTCCGGGCTCCTGGGGGCACGGCCGGAGAGCTTGGGCCGTGAAGGAGGAGCAGGTGCGGCTGTGGGCAGCAGAAATCCTCTTGGCCCTAGAGGGGCTTCACCAACAGGGCGTCTTGTGCCGGGACCTCAACCCCAGGAACCTGCTGCTGGACACGGCTGGTAGGTGGTGGCCAAGGCGGCCGCCCCCAAGGGCTGGGAGACAGCTGCTCGCCCCATTTCCAGGGGGCTCTGGCTTTCCTGAGCCTGCTGGGGGAGAGGGTGGGAAGCTGGGGATGTTTGGATGTTTCTGAGCCTGGAAGCGTGGTCCCAGCTGGGGTTTCCAAGAGGTTGTTATGAGAGATGTCCCTGCGGAGGGAGCGTAGCTGCAGGAATGTGCTGCTTCTGCTCCCATGTGGGGCTGGCTGCCTGGGAAATCCCAGCACGGGGCAGCTGAGAGCAGCCGAGCTGTGCCTGAGGTCAGTGGGATTGCTGTTTTTCCCCTGCTTGTACTTGTGCCCCCAGGGTCTCCTTGAGCCTGTCCACCCCTTCGAGCCACGGGCACCACTTGCAGCACAAGCTGAAGAGTTCCTGGTCAGCTGGCAAGGGCTGGGGCAAACTGGAGCGATACAAAACACCTAGGGAACAACAACAAGGAAAAAAAAAAAAGTGTCCTGGCTGTCCCCGCTGAGGGCGTGTTGCCAGCTGAGGGGCTGGGGCTGGGCTTTGAGCTCCCACCACCCTCCCCAGTGTTGTCCTAACCTCCTTGGTGCTGCTCTGCAGGTCATGTCCGTCTCACCTTCTTCGGCCAGTGGACAGAGGTGGCACCACAGTGCTGCAGCCAGGCGCTGGAGGAGCTGTACAGTGCCCCAGGTAAAGAACATGTCCCCTGCCTTCTGCCTGGTGCCACCGAGCAGGGTGGAGGCCCTTCTGCATGCGGCGAGACCAGCCTGGAGTGTACCAGCCATGGGGCTGCCTGCCTCCAGCCCCAATCCCTCTGTCCCTGTCTGCAGAAGTCGGGGGGATCACTGAGCCCACCGAAGCAGCCGACTGCTGGAGCTTCGGGTCGCTGCTGTACGAGCTGCTGACAGGAGTGGTAAGAGGCAGAGGTGCTGGGACGGGGGGACAGAGGTGACACTGTGCTGCAAACGCTCCCGTGCACACCTCATTGCTCCAGGAGGGCAGCTCCTGGTGCTTGTTATGGGCTTTTGGGTGCCAAGAGCCTGGATTTTACATCCTGCCGTGCTGGGACGGGGTCGGGTGGTGATGAAGGCTCGGCAGGGTGTTACTGCCCTGCTCAGTGCCGTTGCTCACCACCACCCTCTGCTACTTGCAGCCGCTGTCCCAAAGCCACCCATCAGGGATTCACCCCCACACCCAGCTGCAGCTGCCAGAGGGGCTCAGCCTGGCGGCTGCATCGCTGCTCACCCAGGTGAGGGGCTTGGGAGGGAGCACGGGGCTGGAGGCTGGCCGAAACCCACCCTGGGCAGCTTTCCCAGTGTTCCCCTTCCCTCTGTTTTCCCTGCAGCTCCTGCAGCACAACCCCAAGCGGCGTCTGGGCGCTGGCGGGATGGCCAAGCTCAAATCCCACTCCTTCTTCAGCACCGTCCCGTGGAACAAGCTGGTGGGCTAGGCAGGAGGGGACACCTCCCGCCCCCAACCTGTGAACCCACCGGGGGGCTCTGCCCGCGGAGGGGGGAGGTTTTCCTGCCAGGGCTGTGCTGTGCGGGTGTGTAGGGGGTTTTCGAGGCATTCGATGTTCTGTCACCACTCCTGTGAGGCCGTGGTCCCCTCCTGTTGGTCCCCACAGTGGGATGGGAGCCTGTGCCCTGAGCCCTGCTGTGCCACCCTTCCCAACCATCCCAGGACACACTGACGGCCCTCGCTCTGCTTAGCACCGTGCCTTGGGGATCTTCTCCCTGGGGTTTTCTCTCTGCTGCTACCACCCTCGACCTCCCGTTATTTTTTTTTGTGGTTCCCAAGTGTGTTTCCCCTGGGCCCCGCTGGCTGGTGCCCGAGCCCGTGCTCCGTGCCACTCACCGGCTGCATGTGGACGGGCAGCACCTGCTGCAGGGCATATAATAAATATAATAAACTGCTCCTGACTGCTCGCAGCCGTGTCCTGTTTCTGAGCTGGGCTGCGTGTGCCAGGTGAGGGAGCCCCCAAAGCTGCCCAAAACCTGTCTGTGAGCCCGGGGTTGGAGCCTGAGCTTTACCAGGAGCTGCTGGTTCCAGGGCCTGATGCCAGCAGGGGCAGCACCCCGCTCCTCACCGCCCTGCCAGCAGCGGGGCTCCTCCAGCAGAGGGAGGCAGAGCCCGGCAGAAGCTCAGGTCCCACAGCAGCTGGGCAGATGAAACAAGCCAGGTTGCTGCGCTGCCTCGGTCTGAGGGCTTGTGACGGTCCCTTTCACTGCCTGGGTGGGTCCAAGGCTGCCTTTATTGCAGCTCCAGTAACTACAGGCACCGCCTTTCCCCAGCCTCCTTTATACAGGTACTGTGGGCCCTCTGCCTGCTAAAGGCACAGGGGTGCTGGGCACCAGCATGTTTCATCTGAACCTTCTCTTTAACTCATTTATTTGTGTGACAGCAGCTAGACACGCTGCCTTTCCCTTACAGCACACAAGGGTTTTCCCCTTCTCCCCCCTCCTAACCTTCTCCCTCCCTCAGGGATGAGGGAAAGCTGACTCCGCACACATTTCTCCCCGGCTGCCAGGAAGCAGCAGGGACCAGTCCTAGAAAATGCTCTCTCTCTCAGCATCACAGCTGTGGGTGCAAGAGTTTTCCCTGAAAAGAGGCTGCCTTTACTCCTGGCTGGAAAGGGCAGCCATTCTCTGAAGTTGATGTCAGAAATGGAAAAACCCTTCCCCAAACCAGGAATGATTTCTTAATGCCCCAGCAGGGACAGCTCCCTGGGAAAGTGCTGTTAGCACCACAGCTGAGACAGCTTCTGCTTTACACCTCCTTGATCTTTTTGCCTCCTTTCTCTCTTTCCAACCCCTTTCTACCCTTTGTCCCACTTTCATGATTTACAACACCCCACTGACCTGGCTCCAGCTCCGTACTTGTCCCTCTTGGCCCTTGTGTCATTTAGCAAATGCTGGGATTTCCTTGCTGTCCGTAAGGGTTCTGCTGATAGACCAGGAAAAGGATGACTTCCAGCCCTCAAACCTCATCTTTACTGGGAAGAGCCAATTCTGTGCCAGAAGGTTTGAGAACAGGAGAGTTCAGAGCCCGAGAAGCCTCAGCTTACTCTCACTATCAGCTACCCAGCTGCTTACACGGCCCTGGGGAGGCTGCCACTGCCCAAGGCCTCGCCCCAGAACCAGCTCACCCCAAACACACCCCACCTCGCAGTCGTTGCCCAGTTTTATTTTGTTTAAAATCCGCCGTGTTAAATACTTTTAGTTACAAGTTCTGTGTAGAGAGGGTACGAGTAATAGACTCCGCAGGCACTAGCAACCCCCTCGCCCCCCCCGTACATGTGTGCGCTATTGGATTAAGGACTGCCCCCCACCCCCCCCCAAAACCAGCAGCCTCGGGCTGGGATACACCTTACACTTAGAGGCCTGCCCCCCAGCTCCCTCCTCGCTGGAGGAAGGCCAAGCCCTCGCAGGCAGGAAAACAGCAGCCGGCCCCACCATCGGTGCGCTGTGACACAAGGACAGCTGCTGGGGGCTGGTTCTCAGCTGAGTGTTGGGCAGGTCATGGTGAAACGGGTGCCCCCCACCCCCAGGAACAGTGTTACCCCCCCCAGAGATCGTGTGCTCTGTCCCCCTGGCCACGAGCGTTCTTGGCCAGGCTGGAGAGAAACAAAATCTCCACGGGAAAGCAGGGGAGATGTAACTGCTGCGTTCCTGTCCGAGGTGGGAGTGTAACCAGGGCACTGCCAGAGGCATGGCACCTACCTCAGCCCTGCTCTGATCAAAAACTCTGTTGCAGTCGGCCTGGGGGACCCCAGGCCGCCCTCACAGAATTGATGAGTGAGTGTGAAATATTTTCAAGCAAAACAGGGACAGAACAGCAGCCTTTCCTCTCCTCCCCCCCCCAGGAATCTCAGTGCTAGGAAATAAAGCTGAACCTGCCTCGGAGGGGCAGGGAAGGGTACCCTAGCACAGCAGCAGCAAGCATTTTCCAGTGGTATAGGACAAGCTAGAGGTGAGAGGTTGGTGCCACGAGGGAGAGGACGCCCTAGAGACGGTTCTGGAAAGGCAGTGCCATTCAGTGGGTGGCCCACCGCACAGCAATCCCCGTGAGAGACCGAACCGTCCTCGAACAGAACAGGAAAGGAGGTAGGAGCCATCCTCGCCACCCCCTCCGGGACACCTCCGACCTCAGGGGAGGGAGAGAGACTGGAATGACCCCTGCCAGTTCCCGAATGCCCTGCGTCGCCCCTGCTGGTGCCGCGGCCCTGCCCTGGGTGGGTGGCGTGGGGGGGTGGCTGCTCTACAGGTCGAGCAGCAGCACGCGGGGATCCTCCACCGCTGCCTTGATCTTGCGTAAGAAAGTCACTGCCTCTCTGCCGTCGATCAGCCGGTGATCGTAGGTCAGTGCCACGTACATCATGGGCCGCACCTCGATCTGCAGGGGAACAGCGAGACGGGCATTAGCGTGCTCAGCCCTGCTGCCTGCCCGAGGCCCTTCTCGGAATTTGGGAGGGCCTGGCTTTTTCCTATCCTGAATCAGGGGCTTCTGGGTGCCTCCTGCCTGGCACTGCACAGGACTCGGCCCCTTCCTGGACAAGCAGATTATTCAGTTGTCCCCCTTACAGATACTGCACGGCCCCCTGCACACCTCAGGCAAGTACCAGTGCCAACCAAGTAGCTCTTCACCCATTAGCCCCGCTTCTCCTTCACCGTAAAGCCTTGTAGAAAGTAACATCATCCCCCTTGAAAAAGCACGTGGGCTGTGGTCCTCAGCCCTCTGAGCCCTCTGAAACCTCCTGTGCAGCTCTACTCACTTTGCCTCCAACAGCCACAGGCCTGTCAACGATGGCATGCATGCCCAGGATAGCAGACTGGGGTGGGTTGATGATGGGTGTCCCAAAGAGCGACCCAAAAACCCCTCCGTTGCTGATTGTGAAAGTGCCGCCATCCATGTCTTCGATGGCCAGTTCATTCTTCCGTGCCTAGAAGAAAGGCAAGGTCTTGGAAAGCCACTCACATCACAGGAGACAACAAGGGTTTGGATGATCGCCCTCTCCAGGAATAAATGCTGACAGCCAGAGCTTCATTAACTAATTTGTTCAGCTGGTAACAAGCATAAATTACTGGAAAATGCGTTCTGGTTTTAAACCTGAACAGTGCTGTCTTTGGGGAAGGATTTTCCTGCCTTGGATTCCAACTCCTATTTTTGCAGGAGACTTCTTATCCCAGGGGAGTTGAGCCTTGGCCTCCAAAGACAAAGGTGAAGATACATCGTGTCACTAACAAAGAGCTGCCCTTCCAGAAGGCCTCAAACGAGTAGATAGATCTGTCCTGTAAGGCATGGCACGGCTGCAGCTGTAACTGGATCGCTCCCCGCAACACAACTCAGTGTGTTAGAGGTCAGAGATGACACCACACAGGGACTGAATCAATTCATGCCTGTCCAGCACCCTCAATTCCTTCAGTTCCTCCCAACCCTCTCCAAAACCACCTCCACCTTCACTTACCTTCTCCCCCAGCTCGTAGATAGCTCGCTCTATGTCAGCAAAGTTCATATTTTCTACATTCCTAACGACAGGAACCACAAGACCCTAGGGGGAAGCAGAGTGCACAATCAGCAAACTCAGGGCAGCGACAAACAGAGAGCTGCCACCGGGCAGGAGCCTGGCCTCAGCCCACAGCAGGTGGTTGGCACCGCCACCTCGCGCCCTGCCAGCCTGTCAGGAAACCTGGCACGGCACCCTCAAAGGGCCCGCAGAGTAAATCAGACTTCATCTTCGTACAGAAACCCATCACACAGCCAGGACTGTTCCTATCCCAAATCAACATCCATAAAAGCAGGTGAGACGATGGGAAGGATTCAGCCATAGCCTCTTTCTCTGGGAGAAGAGCGCAATCCCTTTGTGCAGGACCTCCCCTAGACTTTGGGAGCAGTGACAGTCCTGGCCAAACCTCTCCCTCACAACAGAAACAACTAATTCAGTGTGTATCACCATCCCACACTCTCCCTGGACAGGAAAATATCTTTGAAGCAGCAATATAATTTACAAAATGGTGGGACAGTACAGTAGGGTTAGTCCAAGGACACACCTAGATGAGCAGTTTTATCAGTTCCTGCTGCAGTGGGGCTCAAAGCTGAGTCAACTCAAAGTGAGCCAGTACCCATCCTAAAACCAAGGCTGCAGGGAACATGGCCAAGGCATCCAAGGTACCTACCCGGGGAGTTGCTACAGCAACACTGATGTCCACATAGTCCCTGTACACAATCTCTTTGGTCGTGTCATCAATCACTAAGTGAGGAAAAAATGGAAAGAGTTGTGTTATGCATACAGCACCCCAGATAGAGAGCTCAAAAGGCTAGGAATATCCATTAAATCCTAACAACTTGCTCATCTCTAGCTCAAGCATAACTCCAGAGAAGACTGAGCCTTTACTGCTCCTGCAGGAGAAGTGTCAGGACAGAGCTTTGCTAACAGGGCTCTTGGCAAGGTGTCATCTACCTCTGTAAGGGGCATTAGCAACATCAGGAGGAGCCCAAAGGACTCTGTCCCCCTCTTTCCTGTGTGTTTGATTTGCTTGCCCGAGCTATTAGCCCTGCCTTGGACTGGCCCACCTTGCCCCACTCACTGACAAGATGTGCAGCTCACCAGCAAGGGTCACCACTCACCTGCATTCACAACAGGCTGGTCCTGCAGAGCAAAAGCTGAAGCTTTCACAAAAGCTGACATGAAACCTAGTTTTAGGTTGTGCTTTTTCAGGAAGGGATCCTTGTGTACAGCTCTCATCTCCCGGATGTTGCTGCAAAACACAACAGTGGTCAGCAGGGAGTGCAGGAAAACACCCTTCCCTCGCTCTGTAACAGCTCTTGGTGTCACCCCAAGGACTGAAAACCTGCACTACCAACTGGCAAAACCCCAGTCCCCTGAAAAATCCTTCAAATGTCATAGATGAAATGGGCTGAGGGTGGCTCTAAGGCCCCTGCCAAAGGATCTAACAGGAACTGGTCCAGGACCATAAGCTCAACAGGACAGGTTTAAGCCACATGAGCTGCACTGCCAGGCACACAAGCAAGATGAGGCATGGTTTATTTCCTGCTGGGGCCTGATGAAGCTGCAGACAACCCTGCTGAGCCTCTGGAGCCACCACTGCTGGCCCCAGCACAGCACCTGCAGATGGCAGCTCCAGCTGTGTCAGGACTGACCCCGAAGAGTGAAAAAAACAGGAAATGCCAGGAGAAGAAAAGATGCAGGCAATGAAAGAGGCAAAAGACTTCAACCGCTGCACAAGTCCAGTGCCAGCCAGCACAATAATGCTTCTGAACACCACTCTCTGGCTCCAGGAGTTGCATGACTATAAAAGAAGCCTTCCCAGATGCTATGGCAGCAGGGGCTAGTTCACCCACAGTCCTCAAGCAGATCAGTTATGTTTCTCCACTGTCCATGTTTATTAGAAATGAGAACATTTACACCCAAGCAGTGGCCATGAGCTCTGCCTCTTGTAGGCTAATCCAGATGCTGTGGAATTGCATGGTCCATCCCTCCTGCCTCCAGAGACCTTAAGTCTTTGAAGAGACAGTTTCAGCAAGGGGCAGGGGTCTTTGTGGTTTAGAGTGTTTGTTTTCCTGCACCTAACCTCGTTTAGGGCTAGGATTACTGCCCAAAGACATTAGTGCCTCCCAAGACACGAGGGCTGCAGCAATGAGGAGGAGGTTTGCTCTGAAAGTGGCTCATTAAGGCTTCCTCCTTTCAGACGCTGCCCCCCCCACGGGAAGCAGGAGGCCCCAGCTCAGGCCCTCACCAGCCCACAGCGCAGCAATCAATCCAAAGCAGATTACCAGATGCAACGAGAGCCCCAGGCCAGCGTAAAGCGACACCTCAGTGAGGCTCATAGAGGAGATAAAGCTGCAGCACTTCCCCTCCAATCAAGACTATTTTGCCAACCTTATTGTTCTGAGACCCAAATATTTACATGTTTTGTCTTAAGGAGCAGAGTAGGATTTCACAAGGCAATTTGATTTGGGCACAATTTCCCCTTAATGCACTGTAACCTAAGCCGCCCACCCTCCAAAGCCATTAGTGTGCTCAGCCCATGCAAGCACTTGAGTCAGAAGACCCCCACCTGCCTGGAGGGGAGGGGGAAGGATGTTGGTCTGTCTCTGGGAAGCTGAACCAGCTGACAGCAAGGGCCTCGGACCTGTGTAATGCCCATCTGAGAGGCTGGCGAGCCCCAGGGAACCACCTCATGGGAGGCCAAATATGCCCAACTCCAAAAAAAGTAAGCTGGTGGAGTGGCAGAAAGCAGATGATGCACCTTGGTGTCTCCTGGTAGCCACTCTACAAGTGACACCAGTTACTCCTCTTCTGCTCAACATCTACCTAAGCTCAACCAAGAGCCACATAGATGAGGAACTGAGCTGCCCCTTTAACAAGCAGCAGATGACTCCCAAGGAATGAGAGACCCTCAGGAAACTATGCACCCCTCCTACTGCCACACCGCCATAGCCCTCATCTCAGGAAGATGTCCCAACAGACACGTTGTTGGTCTCTCCAAAGGGGATCAGTAAGGTCTTGGCTGCTATTTAAAGACAGCTGCCTGCACCTATTTAACCCAATACAGGGGAAAACAGAAGGTCTGCTCCTCACCTCATATCAATCTCATTGAAAGTGGTCAACATGGCACAAGTATTCTGAGCCTCCTTCAGCCGCTGAGCGATACGCTGACGCATCCTGTTCATTTTCACCTGAAAAGTGAACAGAAGTAAGCAGAGGCTGCCTCAAGTTCATCCAAAACACCCAAGAAACTCAAAAGACTCTACTTCTTGCCACCTTGTTGGCCAGTAATTGGGTTAAGGTTTTCACTTCAGGTCTCCCTGAGGAACACGATAGTTGAGGAGCTGCCCATTTCACTATGGTGCTGCCCATTCAGACCCGTGTTCCTCAAACTCCAAGCATGGTTAAATTTCCAGCACAAGGCTAATATAAGAAGAGCAAGACAGCTATAAAAGCAGGCTGCTCAATCCAATTTTCTTAGGAATGCACAAAGCATCTGTACGTTCTCCATCAGCACAGCGCAGGACAAGACTTTTGCCTGGAACTGAGGCCAGACCTGGCTTTTTCTCCACCCCACCTCTAAGTGGTGCCCTCATGCAGAGCATTCCCAGTCTGTCACAGTCCTGCCAAGCTGGGTGCCAACAGGTAGATACGGACCCGGCCCCAAATTCACAGCTTGTGCTAGAACAAGGTGTCACCCCACAGCATGAGCAGCTTACCCTGTGCTCTGATCGGGCACCTTTGCTGGGCGCTGCCTCCCCAGGGGGGGCTGCCACTGGAGCTGCAGCCGGCTTCACTGCAGACACTGCGGGCAAAGAAGGCATCAGTCAAAAAGGGAAGGCAGGACCTGGAGAGAAAGCCCTGAGGCAGACAGCCTGTTTGAGCCCTGTGTTAAGCAACAAGGTGCGTAAGCAGCTGCAAAGTGGGCCAGGCGGATTCCAGGCATAGCTGAGTTCTGCAGCCTGGAGCATCCAGGGCAGTAACACAGGGAAGCTTTCAGGTTAAGTGCCAGCCTGCTAATTGCTTTTAACCTTACAAACTCTCCCCAGGGAGAAGAGGCTTGACAAGAGGAGAAAGCAGCTGTTGTCTCACCTGGTTTGCTGTCGATGGGCTGAGCTGACACAGGCGGCACTGGTGGCATTGTAGTGGGAATTGGTGCTGCAGGAGGGGGAGGAGCAGCTGCAGCTACAGGTTCAGGGGCTGCAGGAGGAGGAGGGGCTGCTGCTGGTTTGGCCTTGGCAGGAGCAGCTAAAAGACAAGGAAGAACAACCATCATAAGAGCAACCACGGTTTCTTTTGTCAGGGATCTGTGAGTCCAACCAACCTGATAAAAGTTAATCCTCTGACAGATTGCCTTTATGTTCTCAACACTAGAGAGCTGCTAAGAGCCCCCCCGAGAGGATCCCGTGGTGTTTTACCTCATCAACACCTTAGATCTCCTCACTGTGCAGGAGACTGGATGGCAAAGAGAAGAGAGTGGAGAAGAGAGTTGTGTCAGGGGAATTCTCAGCTAATTTTAGCCTACTGCTGCTATCTCCTCCAGAGGGAGCAAAAGGCAACTTTCCTCCTCAGAAGGGCTACAACTATGCCTTTTCTTTTTTTTTTCAGCCACTCTCAGGGTCCTTCCAAATGCCTGGCTTCTGTCTTCAGAAAAAGACAGGTTGAATTAGGAAGGTCTGCGCAAGTTACACATGTCTGACTCACCTCCAGTTTTCCTGAGTTTGAACAGAGGTGTCCCCCCTTCCACTTTGCCGCCGTCAGGTACCAGAAGGGCTTCAATCACACCAGCTGCTGGGGCTGGGACTTGCACCGATGTCTGCAAAATGGAAAATCTTGAGATTCCCCCAAATACTGGATGGGGAACGAGTGCCCAAGTAAAGATGCTGATATGCACAGATACACGTTGTAATTTGGCACAGACAGCACCTCTGTCTTGCACCATTTCCACCGGTTTGCACAGCCTCCACTGGGACTTTGTGCCAGTACTTGGAGCCATAGGAGATGCTGGCAGTAGAATGCTTAGCCTGATCTTCCTGCTCCAGGGTACAATGCAGAACTGATTGTACTACTGCCAGCATCTTCCTGACAGCAGCACTGGAAGCAGAACGTGGCAGGGAGTTTTAGCAAGAACTTCAAAACCCAAGGGTTCTTTACGGGGTGAGTACATTTAAAGGCTGGATTTAAAGCAGTCATCCCACAGCTATGCAGATTTCTGTTTAAACACAAACAGGTTTTCAAGCTTAACGCACCCAAGTGGGAAGAAGGAGTGGAATCACAGCTCCCACAAACATCAGCACCATTGATGCTTATTCAAATGCATGAGGAGGGAAGAATTGTCAAACAACTCTCACTTAAGGCACAGCCAAATTTCATACTAAGTGAGAAAAGCTTTTCTCTGTGAAGGGAGCAGGAGAGACAGGAGAGAAAGGAGAGCAGGAGAGGGCCTGCAGGCTCGGCTGGAGAGGAGCCATACCGGGTACTCACTACAGAACTAGAAAAGTTTTGGTCCAGAAGACTCCTACCTTGTCTGTTTCAATCTCACACACCACTTCATCTTCTGCCACTGTGTCTCCAACAGCTGAATGACAGACATGAAGAGCTCTGTGAGGAAGGAGGCTCCAGCCTCCCCCTCTTAACCCACAGCCATCTCTCACTGGCCCAGAATTTTCTCACGCCGGTTCTCCACGACTTCTACAGAAAAGTCTAACTCAGTCTGCTCAGAGCCCATTCCCAGTTTAACCATCTCCCTTCAACATCACCCAGGACAGAGGTAATGAGGCAGTAACTGCAAAAAAATTAACCTTAACTGCCTCGTTTGTCACAGGCAGGCTCTCAGCCAGTGAACTGCAGCCCACCCCTGAGCTTTCCCGTGCAGAAGCAGTGGGGCTGAGAATCGCAGGGAAGAGGTAAGTCCTTACCTTTCTCCCACCTGACATCTCCTTCTGTGACTGACTCTGCAAAGGCTGGTGTGTTCACCGTCACCACGTCATCCCCTGTGAGAGAGGCAGACAGACAGACTTGAACGCATTCAGAGCTCAGAGCTTTTGGCACTGCTTCATTTTTGTCACCAGGACTCTAGTAGAGCTGGCAGGTCAACAGACATCAAACATTAGCCTTCTTGCTTCAATGCTGGTTAAGATCTGAACACGAGAGAAATTCCCACCTGGCCAAAAGTCACACTGTGACAGAAATACCAGACAAGAGCTTTAAGGCCCAGAGACAAAAACTCAGCCACCCACTGGACCACAAGGATGGAAAAGGCAGCTTCAGCTGTTGTCAGAAGAGCGACAGATAGCACAGGAGTCACCCTGCTGCCTCCTGACTTCTTACTTACTATGTACTGCTGTGGTTCTGAAGTAACGGACAGCGAAGACACTGGAGCTATTTACTCTGCAGAGAGAGAGAGAGAAAGATATGAACACGGAAGAAAAAATACTGTCTTCTGGAGGCTGCGAGAACCAGTTTCAAGCTCAAAATTTACATTTGCTTGTTTCACTGATTTGAAGGCTGCTCAGCTGTTCGGATGTATTTGTTCCAAGGGACTCCTACTTACTGGTTCGAGGTGCAACAATCCCACTAGGAAGCATGGAAATAATTCAGTTTACAGTCACTTGTGCTCTCAGAAATTCAGCGAGAACTGATATTTATGAAATCTTAATTTAGGGAGCAAGCTCAACAGATCTGCTGTAGTTTAAATACTGATAAAAGGCTGACCTAGCCATACGCCCAAGATGAGTGCAGGAACTGTATTTTACCTTTAGATCAGGACTGTCATGCCTACAGAAGTTGCTAGATTGCTCCAAAAAATAGAATGCATCATTAATTGCCAACGTCAACACATCCAAGAGACAGCTGTTTCCCTCCACCATGTCCCTTCACAGGGAGCTGGC
Source organism: Anas platyrhynchos (assembly GCF_047663525.1). Taxonomy (NCBI): domain Eukaryota; kingdom Metazoa; phylum Chordata; class Aves; order Anseriformes; family Anatidae; genus Anas; species Anas platyrhynchos. The sequence continues at coordinate 24,232,543 of NC_092591.1, forward strand.
AATCACAAGCGTTCAAAGGATGTTTTTTTATACCTACTCACACCGTATTTGGAAACCCGAAGTAAAAATGCTTTAGCTTTCCTCCAACACAAGCTGCTTGGTGCAAACGGACCTGGGTTTCAAGCTCTTATGGATGCACTCTTAAGGTAAAAAATGTACTTAGGGAAACAAGCAGACTACCTCAGCAGTGCAAACCTTGTCGTGTGACTAAGAGCTCCCCAAACTATCGCACTTCTCCTGCAGGAGACTAGTGGAAATCCTACCAGGCTGCCAGCACAGAGCAAAGATTTATAGTCAGAGAAACACGGCGTAGAGACCAATTTATCACTGGTCTCCTCATTTCTGCCCCTATCCTACCTTGCAGTCTGCTTCCAGACAGACCTTATTTTCTTGCAATGTGCCACAGTTCCTGACCTGCAAAAGCTGGAGAGCCCAGATTTTTCTAGGGCTGGCTCCACGCTCCTATGATGCGCAGAGGGATTTTAAGGCAGCTGACTGTACTCAGCCTCCCAGTTTCCAAGTCTTGTCAGGGTTAGAGCAGCCTCTACGTATCACAGCTTTCCTGTGGATACTTACACGAGCTTCCTGCTGTTGGTGTAGGCCAGTCCCTGGCTGCCAGCCACACCTGTGAATGAGAACGGTGTTACCCCATGGGAACATCACCCAGCCCACGGGTGTCCCTGTCAGCAAAAAATAAGTAAGAACTGCAGAGGACACCGCTGGAAGAAACTTGGGACTAGGAGGGGACATACGGCCAGACAGAGGCACCTCAGCCAACCTGCCCAGAGCCTGCTAAGAATGGTGGCCTTGTCTTTACTTCGATTTAAAGAGATGGGGAAAAAAAGAGTTATATCTTGACCTCAGAGCTAATAAGGATAACTCTGAAGAAAAGCAAACACAGCAGCAGTTACCCCAGTCAGAACAAGAAGAGATAGCAGCGACAGGGGACACATCCAGAACTGCTAAAGCCCCCATTGCTGGTGTGTTATCCCCAGGGTAAAGGGGTTCCTAACAGCTGCAAGGTATCAGGCCCCTACGAGGTGCTCCCAGGAGCCCTCACAGCCACACGGAAGGATAAAAACCACAAAAACGGGGCAGAGGGCCAAGCAGCAAGCCACTGGCATCCCCTTCTATTCACCACCTGGCCCAAGAACACTTCTTTTTCAAAGCTCACAATAGGGAAGGTAGGTGCACGACTTGTCCGAGTGCCCCCTCCCAGCCAGCTGGCGTTCCCTGACGCTGCAAGTTTTGTTACACCCTGAACCTTTGCCTCTGTCAGGGCACTGGGCATTTTTCCAGGCTGATCTGAAAGAGAATCAGCGTAGCAATTGGAGAACATAATTATCTCAATTACACGGGGCCAGGAGGATTTATTGCATTTTTAAAAAGAGGTGACACAACATTGACACCATCCCCTAGTAAAGAGCCAGTAATCCTGGAACCCTATAACCAGAAAGGTGAGGAGATTTAACGGATTTCTCACAGCAGAATCAGTGAGTGATGTAATCCACCATAAAGGCATTACAACTAGCAAAAAGAGCTCTGGGAAAATGCAGCTGAAGTACTACAGCACTTCCCAGGCATACGAGCTTTGACATTTCAGTGAGCATTCACCCATTGTTTCCGAAGCAGTTTATTAGAGAGCTGCTCTTTGCAGCAGTCTGTGTTTCCAGCACCGCAGCCCCTGAAATACAATGCTGCTGCTGTGAAGTCCTCACCACAGCCGAAGGGATCGGGTGGCATTACGCTAGGCAAGGGAGGCACTCACACGGGAACGCAGCGCATGCATTTCACCAACTGCTTCTTCGCTGCATGACTGACAGAAGTAACCCCCAATCCAACCTCCTCCTGTTTTCCATAACCAGCTCTGTTCCAAGTAGCTTGAAAGGAAACAAAAATGTAAGACTCACCAGACAGCGAGCGTCTTGCCAGAGTGCAGTTCCCCTGCCGGAGAGAAGAGGAACCATCAGTATCTCGAAAAGGAGGCCTGTCCCGGGAGGGCTCGGGCTTTTCCCAGGAGCAGAGACAGGACCCAGCAGGCAGGGCCCACGCCACCTTCCCACAGCACGCTGCGGGCAGATGGTGACAGCACCCGCACCCGTTCCTTCCTGGGTGCTGCCCTGCACAGTGACGTTAAGGCTGAGAGACCTGGGTTGCACTTGTAGCTCCTGCTGCTTTGACCTTGGCCTGCACACATCCCCCTGCAGGAAGGAACACATTCCTAAAGGCCCATTTCACTGAGCTTGCTGTGAATGGAAGGTCAAGGGTAGCTACTGGGTCCGATAAAAACCTGTTCTGAGATGTTTAATCCTCCAGTCACAGCATCTGACACCTAGCATGTTTTTCAGTTACTGGTTTCTCTGAAGGCCACGGAGCCTTTGAACTGCAGAAGGCCAGGACTCCCCTCGCTGGAACAACTCCTCCTGCCGTGGGTGAGCCAGGAATCCCACCTTCTGGCGACCTTTCCCTTCACGCCCAGTAATCATTGACTGCACTCCTAGGTCAGCATAACATCCCTCAAAAGTAAAAGACGTTTTGAGATAACCTGGTTTCTTTACCTGCTGTTATTCAACCTTTTGTTGGTATTGAACCTGCAGATCTGAAAGCCTACAAATTCTTTACAAGCCACAGGGAAACTCTCTGTAACCACGACTAAAATGCAGCCAGCTACGGTTTGGAACCGCGGCTGCTCAGCAGCTCAAAGCACCCTCATCCAGCAGGAAACACAGAAGGTAAAAATTAGACTCCATTCAGGGCTTCAGTTTCTGAAAGGAAGTTTGTGTAAAAACCCCGATTTCAGCTTCAGCAGAGCAAGCAGGGTAGGCCAGAACTGATCTTAAATACCACAGACACTTTTGGAGATGTGGGGGAGCACAAACACCAAGGTCCAGGGAGATACTTAAACCTGCCACACCACCTACAGGGCTGCAGCCTGCACGAGCACCCCCAGCGAACGCTTGGCACCGTCAGAACAACCAACAGCTGCGGACAGGCCCCTCTGCAGCTCAGCTATCCAAACCCACAGGCAGACGTGGCTCCCCAGATAGTAACTGCATTATCTACAGGCTGCATCCAGCTGTGCCGAGGACACACACACAGCACGGCTGCTGAGCCCGTGGGGCCTGCCTTGGACAGCTATGAAGCTGCGTGGGGGTCCAGCAGCATCCTGCTGCTCCATCTGGTGCCCGCAGAGCTGGCCCTGCTGGGACCAGCACGACACACACCACAGTAACTCCATTTGGTCGGAAGCCCAGCGCCCCACGATCCCCAGCACTGTCCCAGCACCCGTATTGATCAAATCCTGCCCGCGCTCCGCAGCGGCCCAGATAACGCCAGGTTAATGGCAAATAAAACTCCAAGCAACCCGGGCTCACCTCTACCCATTAATGTTTTCCCGGGTGCTTTATAGTTGTAAAGGTAATCCTGGCATCCCAGGCTGTAACTTATTAAGAACGAGGCACAGCCTCAGTGAACGTTTACTGTAAGGTTAAAAAAACAGCTTAGAAGCTCTGGGCTAAAATAGAGGGCTGGGAGAAAACACATCTGCGGCTCTCTTCCAGGAGAGGTGCCAAGTCTGTGTTCCACAGTCACGGCAAAATTAAGGAAAAAACGAGTGCCTCTCTGCCTGTCTGCCTTCTAGCTAAGCGAGGGATGAGCTCTAACAGGAGGAAGAAGCTGCTAATGAAAGCCACCAAGGCGCTTGTGTTCTGCAGAACCGCTGCGTGTCCATCCCTTAACCACAGAGTGCCACACACAGCTCCGGGGTGCCCAACGGGGCTGTTTCCCGTTCCCTTTTTTCCTGAAGGGATCACTGTGATTGTACCTGCTCCTGACATCACCTGGCATCTGATCCCAGAGCTTCTTCAGTGAAAGCAGCAGCAGGCAGGTCTGGCTAGCTGGCGCCAGTGCTCTGGGTCACTCTCAAGGCACAGCATTCCCCTGGAGAAGTCTCTGGCTGATCCGCCACCGCCTCACGCACCCGGCCATCAACTTTTCCCCCCAGTTCCACGTGACTTCCCAGAACTGCTTTCACACTGTGTCAGCGTGACCCCGGCACACCGCATCCCGGCCACACCTTTACGGAGCTGTCTCCTTCCAGCAGGTCACGTCACGGTGACATAACCCACGGAGTACACCTGCTAACAGGGCACCCTGCGTGCCGCAAACCCCTTCTGCAGCGGAGCAAAGAGGGAATGACCCAAACTCAACAGGAGCACACAGCTCACTGCCCAGAGCCACAACAGGAGCCCAGCTCTGAGGACAGGCGAGGCAGCAATCATTTTGCCAGCCCGTTTCCCCACAGCTGCTGCTTTAGCAACAAGGATGAGCAGAAATCGTGGCCCCACAGAACACCTCTGCATGTCTTTGGGGGGTGTTAACACAGCTACACACAGTCACCAGGACAGGGGGCTGCCATCTCCAGCACACTGAGCTCAGGGAGGGCAGAAGCTCTCCATAAACCCCCCCCAGACAAGCAGGGCTCCGCTGACAGCTGCTGACCGAGGCCCCCCGCCTCAGGGCAGCTCCCCGCGGGCCTCGCCCAGGCCGCGCCTCACACCGTCCCCCCCCACACCGCACAGCACCCGGCCCCCCCTCCCCAATCCCGTTTTTTCCCTCCTCCCGTGCCCAACCCCAGCATTTCGGGAAGGTTTCAGCGCCCCCAAGCTCGGGGCCGCCCCCTGAGGCCACACCCGGGGGGCGCTGAGGGCGCGGGGCGCAGCGCTCGGGGCGCGTCCCGGTGCCCTTGGCGCCGCCGTCCCCGCCCGGCCGGGCGCCGCCGCTCTCCCCCCTCCCCCCTCACCCCCCCTCGCCACCCCCGTTCCGCTCCCGTTGCGCCCCCGAGGCCGGTACCTGGCGCGGGGCTGGCAGCGAGCGGCCCAGCGGGCGGCGCAGGCCCAGGCAGCGGGCCCGCCACAGCTGCAGCATCGCGCCGGGAGCCGCGGGGCGGACGGCGGAAACTGGGCCCGGCGCGGGGGGAAGTGCGCGGGGAGGGGCGGGGAGGAGGAGGAGGGAAAATGGCGGGGGGCGGGGATGGGGATAGGGGCACGGGGATGGGGGCACGGGGCTCGGGGAGGGCGCTGCTGTTGTCCTCCAGGTTGGAGGAGACCTCCAAGGTCACCCAGGCCGACCCTGTGCTGACACCGGCCAGCCCTGCACCGAAGCACGTCTCTCAGCTCCGCAGCTCCACGGCTTTAAAACACCCCAAGGGGTGGTGGCTCCACCACCGCCCTGGGCAGCCCGTCCCAATGCCTCACAACCCTCTCAGGAAAGAAGTTTTTCCTAATGTTCAACCTAAAACACCCCTGGCGCAACTTTAGCTCGCTCCCCCTCGTCCTGTCACCACGTCAGGGGACAGACCAACCCCCACCTCGCTACAGCCTCCTTTAATGTCCCTACAGAGACCAATAACGTCGCCCCTGAGCCTCCTTTTCTCCAGGCTGAACAATTCCAGCTCCCTCATCCACTCCTCATAAGCCTTATGCTCCAGACCCCTCACCAGCTTCATCGCCCTTCTCTGAACCCACTCAAGCACCTCCATATCCTTCTTGTACAAAGGGCCCTACCCAAAAAACTCACTGCAATGTCCAAGAAGTACCTTGGGAAAGCCATGAAGTCTGTCTGGCGATCAGACATCTCCCAAGAAGCCAGGTCAAGATTACACATACATCCTAAATTTAGCCGTGGGTTAATAATACATCATTGCTAAACTGCAACCTTCACAAGAGTCTCCTAATATAAGTTTGCAATGAATATCCTCGGTGTGGTTTTCAAAAAAAGGTTGAAGAAAAATCAATAGGGTGTCGTCTCTGAGGCCTCGGAGATGTGCTGACAGCTCTGAAGCACGGCAAATGTGCCAGGAAGGCTCTCTGCCAGGGATTTCTCTGTGGTCTGCCTATAGAGGGCTCATATCCTTGAGCAAGGCCACCCGGTGTCAACTGCTTCTAACCACAGCCGCCTGCCTACCAAGTGAGTAAAACAAACCTCACGGTGTTAGTTAGGCGTGTGGAGGTGAGTTAAACAGAGACCTAGAAAGGGCAGAGGCAGCTCGGCTTTCTCTAGCTCCAGGGAACTTCCACCTGCTCCTCGCCTCCTGCACCAAGCGTCAGGCAGATCGGTCCTGGGGGTGAGGTTGGGATGTGCTGGTGGTAGAAATGTCTCTGATGTACCCCACAATAAAAAACATACTGAATTTGGCTGCTTTTCCTATGTCATTCCACTTCCCAGCCATTTCCTACACCACAGACCCCCGGTATCCCCACAGCGGGGGATGCTAGAAGAAACTGGGCACCTTCAGCAGGAGCTGGGGGGCACCTGGAGCTCCACACCACAGGCTCCACTTACCTCGAGCCTGGTGTATTTGTGTCATCTCACCAACAATTCACCACCCTGGGTCCTGGATGGGGTCCCAAGGCCAAGCCACAGCTTCCCAACCCTCTCAAGGTGCTGCTAGGCGGTGGGACAGCCCTGCAGGGGTGCGTGGAGGGGGCTGGTCGCAGCTCTCTGGGCCAGAGATTGCCTCCTCGTGAGCCCCAGCTGTGACCAGCCCCTCGGCTGCCACTGCACAGCCCCTGGGATGGCAGAGCCAGGCAGGCATCGCCCAGCGAGCATCGCCCTGCTCTGCCACGAGAGAGGCTGGGGGCTGACGGACAGAGCAAACCCAGCACTGGTGCCACTGGTGCCGTGTCTGCAAGCCTGGGAGGCAGCTGAGCAGGGTGGGAGCAGAAGGTGGACAGACCCCTGGACGTCCATCTGCATATTCAGGAGTCATTCCCAGCCGGTTGGCTGCCTCCAGCCACCCCACTCCCTCTTTAAAGGACCTGAGCACAGCGGGAGGACGCACCGGGGTGGCCTCTCCGGCATCCCACAGCGCCCAGCACGCTGTCCTCAGGGCTCCCCGTGCCCGGCCAGCCCAGGTGAGCGGGGCAGAGGGGGGCGAGAAGCTTGGGCTGGGGTCCTTGGATGGAGGCGGAGGGGATGGGGCAGCTCGGGGGGTATTTGCAGTGCTGGGGGGGCAGCAGGCTGCTCTGTGCCTGGCTCTCCCAGCAAGGAACAGCTGGAAAGCCTGCGTGGGGTTGCTCCCGTTTCGGGGAAGACATGCCTGGTTGCTTTTCTGAGTAGCTTTGTTGTGCTCCTTGGTCTTTTTCTTCAGTTCAGAGGAGCCTCAGCTTCTTATTAGTATTTCGTAAGGCAGTGCTGGTGAAGGCTGGCTGTAAGAGCACCCATCTGTTAACTCGGCAGGGAAAGGGCTCCATCAGCGGGAGCAGTTTGCGTGGGGCAGGACCTCCTGGGCAGGACATTTTGGCAGGGTCTGGATGCAAAGCAATGCCTGGAAGCCCCTCACCTTCACCTCCTGCCCTCCGTCCTGAGGCTTCCCGTGCCTGCAGCAAATTGCAGCCTCTCCTTGGGGCTGTGGTGGCTGGGGACTATGGGTTTTGCTCCCACTCCCCAGATCTGTGTGGGGAGGCAGCAGCTCAGGTGCTGGAAGGCTTAGCCAAGCTGAGGGGACAGCGTGACAGAGGAGGGGAGCAGTGTCTGTGTGGTACTGAGATGACAGGATGGTGATTTACAGGAGGGGCAAGCCCGAGGACCCACGCTGGGGTGATGAGTTGTGATGGGCAGTTTACAAAAGGTAGAGCTACTCTCCCGAACACCATCCTGGAGTAAAGGGCTGTTCAAAGAAAGGCAACCTGCTATAAAACAGTGAGTAGAAACATTTTCTGCACTGCTCGGTAGCCTGGGGGACTTGCTGTAGAGAAAACAGTCGTGGGACAGGAGATGAATAGGGCTGAAAATGATCAGATGTTTCTGGGCATAGGAAAAAGAATCTCAGGCACTTTAAAGATGCCTGGAGAAGACATAAACTGTCCTACCTCAGGTATGGAAAGCTACTGCTAAGTAACGTGGTTGATGAGGAAGCATCCCACAGGGATTTTTACACCGTAACGGCCCAGGATATGAGCTTTCGCTCCTCCTTTTGCGAAGCTGTCAGAACAAGCGAGTGGAGGAGGTGGCTGCCTGCCTGCACTCAGCATGACAATTTTAAGCCTGGGGCTGCTGGCTCAGGACTTTCCTTCTTCCCTGGTAATCCCCATCCCCACCCCTTTGATTCCGTGTTTTAACAAGCCCCTGGCAGCCCTGTGCTGTGGTAGCCTCAGCATCCCAGCGGTCACACCATGCTGTCCCTGTCCCCAGACCCTTCCCGTGGGAGGCAGGTGCTGCCCATCTCTGTGTCCTTGGGGCTCTGGCAGCTACGTGCCATGAATGCCTCCACCAGGGCTGCTGTCCCTGAGCCCGGGCACCCTGCCAGTGCCCAGGAGCACCTGAAAGCACCTTTGCCCAGGCACACCTGGAGGAGGGCTCTCTCTGGTGCTCGCCGCCCTCGTACCGGAGTCCACCAGCCCAGCTCTGTGCTCCCTTTCTGCTTATCTCCCTGAGCCCGTGCCTTGCACGTACTCCTGAGGCTCCCGTTTCCTTGGGGATAGGGGAGATGCTTTGTATTTAAAGCCATTGCAGTGTTTATGGAGAAGCTGAAGTCAAAGCATGGTGAGATGGATTTCCAACCCTTCCCAGGGACACGGCTGTGGTGCAGGAAATCCTCACATTCGGGGCCAAAATGTTTGAAGTGGGCTCCAGGCACCATAAATGCTGACTGTCAGCAGCTCACGTGTTTTACAGTGCCTGGAGATTTCTATGTCTCATTCCCCTGGGTTTTGCAAGGGATTTGGGATGCACTGAGAATCTGGGAGGAAAATCTGTGTCCATGTGCATGGAAGGCAGCTGTGTCCAGTCCTGCCGAGTGATGTTTCTTGCTCTTTCTTCAGCTCCGTACCTCTCGCTGGCTGAAACCTCGAGCGCCTGGGCTGCCTGCCAGCCCGTCACTGGAAATGATCCCTTACCAGCTGCAGGGCAGCCCCCCAGTGCCCAGGAGGAAAGAAGACCCGATGGATGGCAGGAGGGCCCCTGAGCAGGGCAGAGACCCTGCTGCCTCAGGGCACAGCCAGGGGCTGAAAACAGAGCCCTGTTTCCAGAGGGACCCTCTGATGTCCTCCCCCAGCGCGTCCCTCGTGTCACAGCTCCTCAGCCACACGGTGGTGAGCAGGAGCCTGGACCCCTGCACCCTTTTCCCTTCCTCACGACCAGTGGGGCTGCCCCAGGGCTACGAGCTCGGTGTGCCTCCTGCAGAAGGAGCACAAGCCCTGGTTCTCCCCAGGACCCGTGCCCCAGCTCCTGTGCCCGGTGCCGGTGACAGGGAGCCGCTCTCAGACGAGCACCTCCGAGCCAAGCGGGCCAGGGTGGAGAGCATCATCCAAGGCATGAGCCTCCCACCGACCCCACAAACCCCTGGCACCGGCGTGGAGGGAGGTGTGGGGCAGGACAGGGAGAAGGGTGGAGAGATGTCCTGGGAGGGCAGGAGGAAGCCGAGGGTGCCCCAGCCTCAGCGGGGTGTGGGGGTGGCTGGGAGAGGGGCACCCAGTGGGGGCAGCCCCCATGCTGCGGGGTGCCAGCAGCTGAAGGAGCAGCTCTGCTTTCTGGAGCAGCAGCTGAGGTGGCTTCAGGAGAGGTTCTCCCAGGTGTGTGACCCTGAGGACGTTGCCCAGCCCCAGGGAGGTGCTGGGGACAGGCCGGGCAGGGACGGTGCCGCTGCTGCCCGCCGCCCCCACAAAGCTGCTCCCTGGGGGAACTCCCCAGGGGCGGACGGGCCCGAGGGGACGCAGGAGGATGAGGGGATGCAGGAGGACACGGGCGGCCTGCCCTCGGTGGCCAGGGTCCTCTCGCAGGCGCTGAAGCAGGAGCTGGCCGGGGTGACGTCCCGTGTGGTGGACTCTGTCCTCACCAGCGTGTGGCCGAAGGCGGCCGGCCACCTCCTGCAGCAGCACCCGGGGCCAGGGGCGGCTGCCAGGGGGGAGCATTTTCCTGCTGGGAAATGCAGAAAACCCCTCGCTAAGTCATCCCCAGTGGGCACGCTGGGCTCACCCCCACCTGAGGCAGCATCCCTGCCCTCAGGGCACAGCCTGGGCCCTCAGGGCAGCTCCTTCAGCCCCACGGCACTCAGGAACCCCCACCAGGCACCCGCTGTGGGGTACACGCTGGGCTCGGCCGTCCCCTCAGCGCAGGAGGGCCGGCTGCTGGGCCAGCTGCTGGGCTACGGCCACTGGGGGAGCCCCCCTGCCCCGCAGAGGTGTCCCCCCGAGGCCCCGGACCCTCACTGGGGAGCCCCCAGGCTGCGGCCATCAGCGGTGAGGCAGCAGCGGTGCCCCTTGCCCCTGGGCCCTGGCGAGGCGGAGGGGGACGGGGCGCCCTTCGCCCCCACCCACGTATCCTTTGGGGCCTGATCTGAGGAGATGGTTTGAGGAGATGATTTTGGGGGTCCCTTCCAACTGGGCTGTGCTGTTTTATGCTAAACACCAGCAGCCCAGAGGCTGTGGGGTCTCCGTCCTTGGAGACCTTCAAAAGCCATCTGGACGTGGTCCTGGTGGCCTCCAGAGGTCCCTGCAGCCTCAGCCGCCCCGTGATGCCAGGTGTGGGGATGGGTTTGGGCAGGCGAGCCCGGGGCTGCTGCGTGCTGGCTTTCCTTGACCCCGAGACGCACCCAGGAGGCGCTGACCCCAGGCCACCTGAAGAAGGCCAAGCTGATGTTCTTCTTCACCCGCTACCCCAGCTCCGCTTTGCTGAGGTCCTACTTCCTCGATGTGCAGGTAGCTGGGCTGCGGGGCGCCGGGAGGGACCCGTGGCGGGTGGGATTTTGGCGCTGGTTTTGCTGAGACGCCTTTTTCTTTCCCCTTTACCCCCGGCAGTTCAGCCGCTGCATCACCTCCCAGCTCATCAAATGGTTCAGCAACTTCCGCGAGTTTTACTACATCCAGGTGGAGAAGTTCGCCCGGCAGGCCCTGCTGGAGGGCGTCGCGGACGCCGGAGCCCTGCGGGTCTCGCGGGACTCGGAGCTCTTCCGCGCCCTCAACACGCACTACAACAAGGGGAACGACTTCCAGGTGAGGGCTGCGGGCTGGGGCATGGGGCCGTCGGTGCCCACCCGCCCCGGTACCCCCCTGCCCGTCTCTCCGCAGGTGCCCGGGCGCTTCCTGGAGGTGGCCAGCCTGACGCTGCGGGAGTTCTTCAGCGCCGTCAGGGCGGGCAAGGACGCCGACCCCTCCTGGAAGAAGCCCATTTACAAAATCATCTCCAAACTGGACAGCCACATCCCCGAGGTGTTTAAAGCCGTGGGGTGCTCCCAGGAGCTGCTCCGCAGTTGATCCGCCGTGCAAGGGGGCTGAGAAGTTTTGGGGTAACCGCTGGTGGCTGTGCCGGACATCTCCCGGGCACAGCTTCTGGCATCCATTGTTCTATTTTCTATCCATCCTAAAAGACAGCCTCCTGGGGAGAGGTCTGCTGCTCACCCCAGGCACCAGGGTTTTATGCTGTGTGTTTTATTTGGCTGCTCAAACCCGCTGCCAGAGAGGGGACAGAGGGAGAGGAAGCCAATAGCTTGGAGCCTGGGAAATGGCCGGTCTCCAGGCCCCGCTCCAGCTCCCCCCGGGACCTGGGACCAGCCACCTTCCTCCTCATTTCCAGAGGGCTGCAAATCGGGGCAGAGAGCCTGTTTTTGTTTATAAAGCAGGCTGAGGTCCCAGCAGTGGGCAAAGTTTGCTTGGCACGGCAGCCCAGCACGCCGTGCCCGCCCCAGCAGCACTCCTCGGGCCCGGTCCAGATACAACACAACAGCGTCCAAAGAAAACATCTGGTGAGTTCCAGCGTTTCAAGCAGCCCATGAGAACGGCTGGCTGTGCCTCGGGGATGTAAAACTGTGTGTCACAGCTGGCACAGACAGCCCCTTGCCCTGTGGAGATGAAGCCAGGCAGCGTGGCTTCTGGTGGAGCTGCCCAGGAGCGATCACACAAGCTCTTCCTTGCGGGTTGCAGGCCTGTTCCTGCAGAAGCATAGGCCAAAGGACATCGCTGCTCCTTGTGGCTGGGACTGAGCAGCTGCTTTTCCACCAGGTGAGGTGTTTTGGCTCTCCCGTCCTAGCAGAGGAAGCGCTGGGGGAAGGCAGCACACCTGGTGGAAAGGCTGTGAAGAGGAGCCGGAGGAAGGCTCAGAGAGGGGAGAAACCGTACGACTGTGTACAGGCAACGACATCCCTGAGCAAAAGGCTTGGGGACAATAGGGCTGGGAAGGGGTCAGGACGGTGCTGGACATGCTGCAGGGTGCGAGGAAAATCCAAGCGTCAGAGCACACAGGGAGACCTGCAGGCTGGGTTTTACCATGGCCCTTTGCCATCAGACGTGGGGCTAGCCACATTTCCTGCCTGCGTTTGTATGTTAATTGCTTGAGGTTTGTATGTTTTACCACCCCAACTCCAAATTTACTCATCCACTTTTAAATAAATGCATAGTTGCGACTTTACATCCCCAGAGACCTATCTGATAACTTTTCCTCTAACGTTTTACCTTGGGAATTTCATACATTTTGTTGGGGAAAAAAAAATAACACTACGAGAGAAGGGCTTACTGCTGCTGCCAGCATTCCTGTGGGGCCGAGCCACCCTGGCTAACAAATGTGCTCGTGTAAACCCACAACCTCACCCAGAGCCTCAGGTCAATCTGCTGCAAACGCAGCAGCCAGCAGGAGGATGAGAAACTCATCCCAAAGCTGATGGGGGCCGGATTCAAACATCCATCCATCACCTGAGAAGTGCTGTTGGTGACACCACGAATGTATTTTCGTAGAGCCCAGTGGTGCCCGAAACACAGCAGGCAGTTTTCAAATGAAGACAAGCAGGTGCCTGCCACATAGGGATTTCTATTAGCAAAGTGAGTTACTTACAGGGCTGGGGGGAAAAGGAAGAGATGTAGTGACTCCTACGCGTGGGTGGGCTGTGCAAGTTCCACAATTATCCACTGAAACAATGGGGGAAGTGCACTCACCTCCTGCTGACTCACTTTCAACTTTTTTAAAAGAAGAGTCCATTCTCTCCACCTATCCAAATGCCTGTGGTATGTACAATAAATAAATAAATAAATAAATAAATACCCAGAGCCACCAGTAACTGTCTGCTGTGAGAACAGGTCCACAGGGCTGTCCTTCTACATTTGCAATCCACCCACAGCAAGATGCCCAGCCCACACAGCTAAGGATCGCAGAGACCACTGAGAGCTAAATACTGCTATTCCCTTGCCTCTGGGCTCCTACATGTCCTGTAGCAGCTGAAAGAGGGAGATGCGACCACATTTGCATCTTGAGAGCCCTTAGTACTCGAGTATGTTATTACTTATTGCAAGGGCTCTCATTACTCACATACAACTCTCAGTACTCGTGTACAATTAGAGCTTGAGGAAGTCCCTGCTGAACATTCAGCCCACGTGCCATAATAGCTTGGGGAGGAAACTCTGACGAGCAATGAAACATCTCAGGCTTTTCTTTACTGCTGTGAGTGGCTTGGACCCGTTTGCTGTGACTGAACCAGCCCTAGAGGTTCCCAGCTCAAGCAGAAGTCCTTGAAAAGGCCCTGCCCTCAAATACCCATCATGGACAGTGCAGCGGTTTTTTTTAAATAAAATAAAAAAAAAAAAAACAGAGCGTTTTTTCTCCCTTTGAGATCCCTGTCATCATATTCACAGTGAGCAATCACACCTACCGCCGGTCTCTGCAGTATTTCCATTTACTTCCCCAATTTAGCCACTTGTTTTTTAGCACTCCCAAGCAGCGGTTCAGAGGGTGATTTTCACTTTGTACATGAGCATCAAACACCATTCCTGGGTTTGCTATTCCAATAAAATCTGCACCACAAATGCTTTCTGGGGCTACTTCTCGTTATGTACTAAGCAACTGCAACCACACAGCAGTAAGCCTAATTGGCATGAGCCAAACCCGGCAGCCTCCCCGCTGGTGTTTATTGCCCAGGTTTTTACAGCTTTCTTTGGAGTTGTTCTACTAGATTAAGAAGGATTAGCCTTAAAAGTGTCAGCCTGTAACGAACAGGTTCAATCTTTTTGTCTTACCACAACTGTGGAAAACAAGAAGCTAAAAGCAAGCAGTGAAGTTAAAAGCTTGAAGTAAAGCACAAAAAATACAAGATCGAGGAAAAAAAAAATGAAATGTGAGAAGTGTTTTAATGTATTTCCCAAAACACGTCATGTGTTGTCCACAGCTTTACACAAAGTACAGAAATTATAAAAAATAATTTGTATTATTTTAATAAACTAGCTAAGGCAAACATCTGAAAACATATGCATATATACATATATATACTCCTCTCCCTTTAAAAAGCTCTCACGGGGGTCTCAGAACATAACAGTAAGTAATCATTTTCCCTTTCCAGTTGCCAAGTCTGTAAGTAAGGAACAGGAAAAAATAAGGACCATCTCTTGCAGACAAGGTGAACTGAGGGCCAAGGGAGAAGTGTGCCAGCCCTACCCATCCGCATATCTGAGCCCCCAGCCTGTGCTCAAACAGAAACAATTACAAAGGCTCTTTTTCAATAAAACACTTTAGGAAGAGTAGCTAGAGTTACAAAAAGATAATGCCTTATAAACCGTATTTTTAAAAGCCACAGCACTCTCCTGTCCTGAGCAACCCTTATAAAGCAGAATTTAATCTGTTCATCTTCAGAAGTGTCAAGGGCTGGGATCTTGAGGCTGAACAGCAGCAAAACCAGATCTTCTCAGCTTTCACAGTTCATGGCCCACCTGAGACTTCTCAGTTTGTTGCATTTTTGCCATGGAAGGCCACGTCCCAAGCACAGCATGGCGAAGCTGGCACTGAACTCCATGTGCCTGTTACCGTGCTCTTCACACACCCTTTGGGTAGGGTGCAGGTGCCCCAGAAGAACCTTTAGAAAATGGATTTTGTACTCAGGGCTGGCCAGTGCAATCGAGCCATGTGAATCCATCACGAACAGCTGCTGGAACTGAGAGCAGACGTTTCAGGTGAGAACAGGGCCTGGCAGAGCAGCACGTGGCAGCTGGAAACACCACCATGGTCAGCACGGTCCATCTGCTGAGGGACCTCTATTCATGACATGGGGTCCTGCCTTCCCAAGCCATAGCAGGAGTGTTTGATTGGTGGCAAATGTTCTGTTTCGGGAACTTCACGGAGCTTTGCTTAGTAATTGAAAGTAAAGGAGTGACACCACAGTACTCAGCCATATGTCAGCACTTAGCTGGAGACACGATTTGCTTGTGTAAGCATCTTCTGTCCCACAACGTGACTAGGCAGCAGTGCTCTCCGTATCTGACCTGGCGTGCCATGCAGGGAAACAAAGTCCTTGCAGATGGTGGGTCTACTCATACAGATGCCTGCATTTCATGTTTAGAAGGGGTGCGTTTACTCTGGAAGGAATTCTCTCTGAACATTGTTCTTGAGCAGCTACTATGGGGAAGGCTGCAGCGGCGCAGCACGTGCTTGGTGCTGAAGAAATTCTTGCCACGTGAACTCTCCAGTAACCAAGACAGAAGTGCAGGATCCTCTTTCTCCCGAGCTGGTGTCAGCTTGTTTCCATGTAACCGTGCTGAGTAATTCAAACAAAAAGACAGCAATTTCTTTCCTCACATGCTCAAACACCAGCGGCCATCCTCCTGCCTTCTAACAGCCCACGGTCTGTCTGCATCACTGCTCGTCACACAGCAACCTACTGACGGGACCGAGTCACTCAAATCACCACGATTCTGGGGCCACTTCACTGGCTAAGCAAAAACAAGTTTTGCTTTCAACTGCGTCATGAATCACAGCCGGCACTGATGGAGGCATATCCCAACTGCAACTCGAGATCTGTTTCTGAACAGATGTTGAATGTTAAGTCAGTCGGGAGGCTGGCCGAGATCTTACTGCCCGTAGTGCTTCTGTAGGGCCTGTTACAGAAACCACAGAGCCCCAGCCTCAGAGCCCCCCAGCTGCTCTCCCCGCCAAAGTTGCTCTCTGGAAAGTAGTGGCAGCAGTCTTTGCAGAGCAGCTCCTCTCTTTGCAAACGATGCTGGAGAAGTCTTTTTTTGGGGTATTTACAGGTGCTTGCGCAGTCCCTACGACATGCTCCAGCAATCCAAGGATTTTGATCGTTGGAGAGTTTGCACGACTCTATCCACCACCTCCCAGACCTTGTCCTAGGGGCATTCTTGTGCCAGTTCAATTGTCTTTAGTCAGTACTACTGAACGCTCACGTCTTTGCTAGCAGTGAGTGGTTTCTTCCACTGGAAAAAGACCATAGAGTTAAGAGCCCCACACCCAAAGCACAACAACGCACACTGGGAGCTAAAGCTGAGAAAGGATCCTCAGACATACAAGGTAACAGCTGAGAGATGGGGGAGAGGAAGGTGGAGAGGATGGATAAATGCAAATACTGTAGATGTAACTCATATCTTGCAGGTGTAAATCAGAAAGCAGAGGTAATGGAGTTATGACAAGGAAAACATGGTGCTACAAAAAAAAAAATTAATCAGGCCCTACATATAGAAGACCTACGCACACACGTCCTAAATTCAAATAAAAATAAAGGAACACTGAGATTAATAGGGAGAAAGGTTTTACACAGAAACCTCCTTAAAGCCTTTTTTTTTTTTTTTTAACCAAACAAACTTACTTTTAAAGTCTATTTTCACCAAACTCAGTGACATTAAAAAACAAACAAACAAAAATCTCAGCTGGCAATTGTACAAGTGAAAAAATGGAGGCCAACTACTACTGAACGTATTTCTCTCCAAGACCACCAAAGGCATCATTTTAAATGCTATACTATTTTCAAAACCTTTGTCTTACATCAAAGAAAGTTGGCCAAAAAAGGAATCTGAATTCTAGTTTGTACTCTTTCACAGTATTACTTCTACTCCTGTGATTTCCATAATTCCCTAGAATACTGTTCAATCTTGATTATGTTGTTAACTGATATAATTTTTGCCAGGGAAGATGTTTACCAGGTGCTTATTTGTAGAATACATTAATAATTTAAACTAATTTAAACTCTATTGCAATTAAAGCGCCAGAGACCTTCCTTTTCCACACCTGGTGTATCAAAAACAGGGAACAATGAAACCAATATTTAAAAAGAAGAAAGCCATCAATATATTGCAGGAAGTTAACAATTTTTCTATGATACATGGACTCCATCTGTACACTCAGATACACTGAGCTCTATACTGCTTCAGGTCTATAGGACTTGACACAAAGGGGGTGGGGAGTGGGTAAGTCATACAGACTGAAACTTGGAAAGTGACAGAGGGGAAGGTGCTGGAGGCCAATCCCAGCTGGGCTGGACTCATCCGGCCAGAGAACTGAACATAAAGACAACTGATTTCAGCATCACACATTTATTTTTGTTTTATATGACATGCACGAGGTGGATCATACATTTGTTCATGACCTGTAAAAAATGCAGAAAGCACAGAAAATAGGTAATTAACCTAACTGGACATCAGGAGAGAGGTACATCATTTCTATCTCCTGTACATCTACACTTCTGCTGTTGAAAAGAAACCTTCCTCATCTTGATGTATGGAGACAAGGACAGATTAAGATAAAAGAAATGTCAAAATAGTCGAGAGAAGGAAAGTTAGTGACTACTGTAGAGATAAACTACATACTTTTATCTCAGAAAAAATAAAACTCCTAAAC
Source organism: Anas platyrhynchos (assembly GCF_047663525.1). Classification (NCBI taxonomy): domain Eukaryota; kingdom Metazoa; phylum Chordata; class Aves; order Anseriformes; family Anatidae; genus Anas; species Anas platyrhynchos. The sequence goes on from NC_092591.1 coordinate 24,250,141, forward strand.
TGAAGGAATTAATACACTAAAGACCCCACCTAAATGATTCATCTAAGTAAGAGGCTGATTCAGAACAGCTGCATAAATCATATTTTCCAAAGGAATGGCATTTGGAATCAGGCCCTCTGTGAATAAAAACACCCAGATGAAGCACATCCATAAACTGCACTCCTGCACAAGTGCAGTCACCTTGTTACCAATCCCAGACTAAACGTCAATTGTGCAGATATTTATAAATAATGTGTATTTCTGAAGCTGTTTCATCAGGCATGGTAAACAACCATCCACGACAAGAACACAGCATGCCTATTTGCTGTTTACAGAACTTATCACCAAAAAGGTCAGATATGGAGAAGAAATGTCTGAATAGAGAGAAATTTTGCAATATTCCTTGAGCAAAGGCAATCCCTAGCAGACCCTGCTGAGGAACCTCTCTGCACCTGGACGCTACTGCATTGGGGCATGCAGTGCGTGGAGGGCAGCCTTTGAGACAGAAATTCTCGGTGGCTTTTAAAATTAAATGCAAGACTAGGATTTAGATGCAGAATCCAATAAACCATCAAAGCAGAACACAAAACAACAAGACGACGTGGTCAGTGTTTTCAGATTTAGTAAAAATGTTAATCACGCCAGTTTTACTGGTCTTCTTCTGTTTTTACTGAGGTGAATCTGGCTTTTTAGTCAGACTTTTATTTTGCTCCAGGTTAATCTTCAAGTAGGAGATGGTCATTGACTACCAGTGTACCATCACCAGTGCATACTCACCGCATTGTGTCTTGCCCCAACAAATCCTGTTGACGCACTGATTGAAGGTACCTGAATATTCTTCTTGAGCTGCATCTGAGCCACATAAATGCAGTGAGGCGATAGCAGACAGACTTATAAGATAGAGGAATTTCATACCCAAGTTTCCTTAGGGCCATCCCTTCAGCCTCGCAGCAGATTCTCGCTGCCTGTTGGGAGAAGGGAAGGGAGATACAAACCTTTATATTCCCAGGACAGGAATATGCGGATTGTAAACTCCTTAGAAAAGGGTATTCACATTCCTCAACTGCAAAGTACCTGCTGCAAAAGGTGCTCTAATCATGTCATGCAATGTGCATTTGAACCAAAGTTGTTCAAATTGTTCATGTTAGCGCTTCAAGGATTCCTTGAGACAGATCTTGGTAGTATATCCGATCATGTTGGAGCTCTGTGGTTTCTTAGCTACACTGGAGCAAGCAGGGCTCTTCTTCATGTACCCCACAGAAACAGCTTGCTCTTGTCCACAGCTGAGCTTCCCATGTTGATGATTTTAAAAATGAATACCCTGATACGTGACTGTTACAGGTGATATGACTCCCTTCTAGCCTCCACAGAATCCGCAGCTGCTAATCCACGTGCTTCTGTGTGGAGGAACTACAGGTGAGTTTTGGTCGTCCAGCTCTCATAAAGGAAGGAAGGTGTTGTCTCAAATACAAAATAAGAACATAAAATTTCATTCGTTATGGTTACTTAGTATTTTATCTTGAAATTAGATCAGAAGTAATGTTAGAGCTTTGGTTCAGACATCCATCCTTATTTTTTCGTCATTCCAAGGGGAAAAAAAAGTGAAAGATTCAGTAATAAGCCTTGGAAGATGTCAAAAGAAGTCATTTCTTGCTACAATATATTTAGATGCTACAATCCTAAAGCAGCTACCAGCAAGTTGAATCCTGTTTTCCATTAGATGTCAGCAGTGGTCAAGCTTTTTAGCAAGACATAAAGAAACCATTTAAATTTGATACGTCTCCTTATGGCAGAATGAAGATCTCACTCCGTATTTATGCAGCATGTAGGTTCAATGAAATGCAAAATCTTGACAGCAGACTGCAAGTGATACTCTACACAACAGTGCAATGTTAACCCACTGATTTATTTATTTTTTTTTTCCCATGGAAAAATGGTGGCTTTTTCATGAAGTAGAAGTTAATGGCTTAGAACTGCACTGGGCAATGGGAACCCACAAAAACGTAATGGTAGTGGAAACAATTTCAAACTTTTGGTTTTTCTCCAGTTTAATCCTAACATGAGAACAGAGCTTTAGTGCCATCTGGTTGTCATTACCTGAAAATCTTGATTTCTGTGATTCAGACTGAGGAGTATATGATGAGATTTTCCAGACAAGTTAATCTGTCCATGTCTTCTTCAAAGAAAAGAATTTGGCAACTTCAATTCAAAGGGAATAGAAAAGCAAACACCTCCAAGAACACCAGTAAAGACTGATCACTTGCACAAGAGTTCTCAGCATCCACAGATGAATAATAAATTGAAACACTGCAGGTGTTTGTCAGTAAAGATGTTTTCTGTGCTCCAAATAGTACTACAGTATTTTTAGAAAAAAAGCAGCTACACATACAAAGGCTTAAACCTGGATCAGCAACAGTGGTCAAACTCCATTATTACTATGTCACACTTACCAAAACAGAACAAAAAGACAAATTTAAAATGCTGCTTAAGATATCTTGCCTTCCACAGAGCACATAGTGCCAAATTGAAGTCAATGCCTCTATTACCTACCTGTCAAAACAGATACCTTGAGATCTGTACTCACAAGGTAAGGTCATTTGTGTTCCAAAGCAGGGCAGAACTGCAGCACTGCTCCCTCTGTGTGTTAAACCCTAGAGGAGGAAAATAACATCCTACAAGTCTTTGGCAGAAGGAATCTTAGGTTTTTGGAAAATGTTTCTATTTTTTGTGCAATGTTTCAGTTTACACACAATCTGTTAGTGGCTTGTGGTTTTAAAGAGGATTAAGAAGTACTTTCAAATCACCCTTGATAGGCTTTTTCAATACAAATTCCTTTCAAAATCAGCTTGCTCAACTATACTTTGACCTGTAGACAAAAAATGATATGGATTATTTTATATTTTCCTCCAGAATTATGTATAGTTGGACTCGATGATCCTGAGGTCTCTTCCAACCTAGAAATTCTGTGATTCTGTGATCTATTGAGTTACTATGGCAGATACCTCAAATATCAGAGTCGCTAGCACATTCTAGCTACATAAGACAGATTGCAGCTCAGATAATTAGAGTACAACTGACAGAATTCCCATTTTTTTTTCCATTTTTCCCCTCCCCTCCTCCACTTAGATGCATTTTTTTTTTCTTCTCCAAGGAACACTGCAGTTACAATTTCCCTCCAAACGCAGCAACATTTCGAGATCTAGTAAGCAAGGGTCTTCATGTATTCCCTTGAGATTACTGTGTTCAAACACAGCAACTTCATGTATGAATACAGGGCTTACAGCAGACAGTCCAGATGCCATCCAAAGTATGCCAAAAATTCCGGTGTAAAACTGAACATCCATTCATATGCTCTTGTGCATAAATACAAGGGAAGAAATAAGGAGAAATATTTGAATGATTCACATTCCAGAATACAAACACTAGAAATAGGTCTAGATATTCCACATGAGGTTTCCAGAAGTTAGAAAAATAAAGGAAAAAAACAAAAACAGCTATTTCCATCCAGGCAGCTTTAAGGTTTTTCATATTAAATTTTGAATCCTAAAATTCAAAGAGATCAGAGACTCCTGAATAGAAACCCAAACCAAAATGCCAACTACTTCAAATACACTTGGAGTTTTCTATTTCCAGTAACTTGCTGTATTTTTTGTCTGCTAACAGTACTTGGGCTTACCTGGTTTAACCAAAAGCATGAACAGAAGCGTACGTTCTGCTTCCAAACAGTATTAATCACCTACCAAGTAATAATCCATCTCAAATACTGTCATTACCAATTTTCCATCCTATATGCATCAGGGAGATTTAAGGCTCCAGGCTGCAGATCCAGTATGAGGGAAATTTGGAAGTGGTAGAAAAAGACATCATAACTGCTGGAAGAGTCCACTGGTAAGAATGAAACAATAGGATTTCACCATGAAACGGATTAATCTGGAGCACAAATCAGAAAAGTTGCTCTGTGTTCCTTTAGTCAGTGGTAGGATTCTGACTCTCACCTGTAGGAATGGGTAAGTAGAAGAGAAAACTACTTTTCAGATCAGGCTTTATGAGACAGTAATGAAGATTGCCTTAGAAACTCAAAATAAAGAGAATTGTGTAGTTCATATTTTAAATTCCAGGAATTTTCTCTCTTCTCATTTCTGCAATAAGAAAATTAAGTATAATCAATCTTGCACAATGCTGTAAGAGCTTGAATTTCCTTTTACCCGCTTACAATTCACGCTGAAGATGTGTAGGTCTCATCAGAAACGGCCATCTCTGTTCCTCAAGCACTTTATCTCAAGGTACGTAGTTGTGTTGGCACAGTTTGATCTCAGACTCTCTGTGGATCTCAAGTGCAGTATTGCAACCTTGATTCCCAGGCGTAGTGTGGGAAAAAATAAATAACAAAGAGAAGCATAATAAAAAGGAACAACATACCCATCAGCATTTGACTTCCTGAGGCCACAGACCACGTGAACATTCCCCACACCAAACTCTCAGTACTGCTTCTCCTGTCCAGGCCATGCACACCGAGTTACAACAGTCCAAGAGAGTTCCTGGGTTGCAGTTGAATTAATTCACAGTTAACTAGCTGGATGGCTTGTTAAGAACTTGAAAAAACAGAAGTTCAATTTGTTTCCATCCATTTGTTTCCAACCATGTTTTCTTCAAGTCCTGAGGCTTGTCCAGTGTTTTCCATAATTACATGGCAGTAACATTAATAATGAAATTGCACCATCTGCTATAGGAAATTGTGTCCAAAGGGCATGAAACAACTCATGATATCCGCATTAATTAAGTGGATTTATATCAGGCAAAGACCTTTCTTCTTCTGTTAACGACAAAGTTGTTGAGGTGGCAACAAGCTGTCCCACAGGCCAAATTACTTCGTTCCTTTGAAATCTCAGAGTGTTCCAGTAACGTTGAGATCTCCAATTGGGAAAAACAGATTTGAGCTCAAGAGGTCTTGTTCTAATTTAAAAGCACGGTAATGAATGAGACTATTTCTGCAGGAAGCATACTTTCCAGTGTGACTTACAGATCGCCATCCTTCGTAACTTTTAACTATTCAAAGCAACTGGACTGAATGAGGGATTTTTGGCAGGTAGGCTAATCATTTTAGTGTAAAAATACATTTTTTTTTTCATTTCAATCCTTTCATAAAAAAACACAATTGGAATGATACTCAGGATCTAAACGGTATCTAAATGGCTGTTCAGCAATTAAAGTGCTTCAGAAAATAGTTAGGGCGGTGCCTTAAAAGCAGACAATAACAGCAATGTAATGTTTACAGACAGACAGGCAAGGAACACAGTTAATGGACAAGGATCATACAGATGACTGAAGCAAGTCAAAAAATACCAAATCCAATCTGACAAGTGAGAAGTGAAAAATCTAACATACCAAATGCAAACTGTTCTCCTGTAAAGACAGAAAACTAACAATACAAGGTAAGTTGTTCATCTATGTTGACGTAAATGTTTAAGAAAAAGCAAACCATGACATTTCCAGGTGATGGAATATTATATGCTGCATTTTTAATCTAGCATACCTTAGTCAGGCCGTAAAGCTCAATGAGCAATTGTAGAGTAAAACACACATGACGACTGAAGATGACAACTACGCTCTGTTCATGTATCCACACATTGTCTTAGGTTACATGTTTCCTTGCAAAAAGCACATGTACTTCTTACATGAGGTAGGTAGTTTCAGTATTCTTAACAAAGCAGAAAGTCTTAAGAAAAATGAGGTGCCATTAAAATCGCAATTCACAGAAAATACTCTTAACAGTCAAATTTGCCCAAGAGGTAGCAGCAGTTCCATTCTGCAGCAGCTGATGTTTTTTTTTTTTTTTTCAGGGTTGTGTTTTCAAATGTGATGCACTACACAGTAACAGTCCAATTTAGAGTTAACGTAATTGCGTGCATAGAAAAAGATGGATCTGAAAGTGCTGGATGCATATTTTCCTATTTAGCCACTTATCAACATGAACATTTTTTCTGTTCATTGCTGTGACAGATTCTAGAGCCAATATCGTGAGCAGACGAGTTAAGAACTAAATCAGGATCAAGCCTTACTGGGTTCTATAGCAAAAGATTCTCCAGACAAAACAGAAATCACTCATCACCAGACTCTGACTATAAGCCAAGCATTGGACTACCCAGCCACTCTCAGTTCTGTGCCAGCAGCAAGGACGAATTTCTCATTTTTGCTTGATTTATTCACTCAATGAAGGACTAAGGTATGAGGAATCTGTTACACGCTGTAGCTCTGGCAAAATGTTATTTTCTTTGAGAGCCACTTGCCATCAAGCAGACGAAAACTAACCTGCAAAACTTTCAAACCAATTGAAACAGATGGCAATATCACTGAAATGGAAAAGGTGGAACTTTAGGGAGCCAGAAAAAAAGAACAAGCACCACTAGCACCCCCAAGGTGTTTTCATAATTGAAGTTTTGCCCTAAATTTGAAGGCTGATACATTTTCTTTCTCTTATTAGAATTAAGTATGACCAGGTGAATTTTCTGTCCATCTCTTTAACTCTGCATTAACCACACAATAAACTTGATGTAACCTGAGCGTTATCTGCTGAAAAAGTTTTCAAAATTGTTAATAGTAGTACACAATAAGATCAGTTCTGTCACATGCTATTCCTTTGCATGCTCCAGAAATATTATTTAGCCTGGAAAGGTAGTGTTAGAAAAGGTCCTGGTTTAGTTTTTTTTCACCAGAAAAACAGACAAAACAATTAACAAGTCAAGAAACTTCTTAAAAGTCAAGAAACAGCATCAACTCTTAGCAGTGGTATGTGTGCCACAAGAACTCCAGTTCTCTTAGGGACGACTTATGGTAAACTGAAAGCCATTTTACACATACCTGTGAGCAGCTTCTCTGAAGTGAAGCTTGCCTGATTTCCACAACAATATACAAGGTCTTATTTCTTAACTATTATTTTTCCTTTGTGAACAACTCTCAGCCAGAATTCAAAGATCACTTGGCAACATTTAAAAGAGAAAGTACATGTGCTACACAATAGCATGCATACACAGCAAATGCGTATTCATTACCTTCAACTTTAAAAACATTGCATTCAGGGAGCTTGGTTTTCTTGTATTAAACACATCCAGGGCATAACACAAGTTCATATATTCACATATTTCCAGAGAGCTTTCAATCATGCACCATAGACAAAGATGGAAAACCAAAAAACCGAGCCATTAGAATGGCAAACAAACCCATCCATTAGCACCATTAGCTCTCGTCAACAACATAAACCATAACCACATCAGAACCAGCTCATTTCCCAACCTAGAAGAAAACCACAACGTAATCACTCAGCAGAGCAACAAAGAGTAGCAGAGAAGGAAATTCAGGACTTCATTTGCTTCCCTCAGAAAGATCAGGAGAAAAATTTCAGTTCACCACTAAAACAATTATTTTAGGATTTAAACACCTTGCCTGGTCACAACATTGTCAACACAAGGTATTTGCTTCAAAACCTGAGAGGACAAAAGAAAGTTTTCACCGGCAAACCTGTGATACTGTGCAGAAATGGTATGTCAGCATCTATGAAGATTTTGCACCACTTTTTATAGTGTGGACTATTATTTTTCAGCAAGTTCAACGTACTTATACAGGAATACATGGGTATAACTTCTGGTGTCTGTTGCTTCTTTTTAGGATGTTTCTCTACAAGACAGTAGACTTACAAATGGAATGAAATGTCCTGAAATGTCAACCAGTGTTGACTAAAAGACATAGTAAGACCAAAATGAATTTTCTATGCTGCCCTCCAAAGAATGCTACAGTTGAATGCCATAGCTTTCAAGTTCAGCATTAAAGAACCATTTTTCTTGCATTACTACCCTGAGTATTTCAGAGGCATCCAAAAAAATTTATACTCACGTAGTAATGGAAATTTGACATAACTGAGAAACTAGGATGCAGAAAATGATCATTTCTGCTCTTCCAGAAGAAAGAGAATGATAATGGCTCCTAAAGGCCAGCAAAACCTGGGGCCTTAATGGAGCTGTCTCTGCGAGGAAGAGCAGGTGATAAACCTAGAAGACAGGACACATTCCAGAGTTATGAGCACCTCTTCCAGGTAAGGATGGCTCTGAGCACTGTCAATATGTGAACACACAGACCACAATTAAAATGTGAAACAAAAACCATGCTATATGGTCCACCAAGAACACAGAGTTTATAGTGAAATTTATTGTTCTGCTTCCTAGTACAATAAGCTACAAGGTACATACAGTATAAAACGAGAACGGCCACAAAGCAAAGGTGATAAACATTCTGTGACAGTACAGTGGAGGTAACATCTGTCTAATCCTTCCACTTTATCCCACAAACAGCAGCTAAAACTACTGGCCCTCCCCTTTCCCCCCTCCCCCCCTTCAAAAATATTAAAAAGTAAACTGTCTCTCTCACTTAGGAGCAGCGGGATTTTTTTTTTTTTTTGAGGGCACTGGTTATTTGCCAATATCTCAAAAAATTGCTGAAACTAAAATACCAAAAGAAAAACTGTGAAGGTGGGAGTGACATGACCCATGCAAGATGCTCATGACACCTTGGTTCACATCTCCTCAGAGCAAATGGCCTGTAAAGAAAGGAAAAGTTTGTTACATCATGTAAAACAGCAGTTAAAATGGTCAGAGTTAAGATAAAAGTAAGCAAAATCTGAACTAGACAGGCCAAAGCATACAGCTAGGCTATTCTTATAATGAAAACACTTCTCCTTTTAGCAGGGCTTGGAGACTCTGAGAGTTGCCAATTTTTCTCCTTTAATTTTTAGATGCTGTACAGGGGAACGCACACTGAAAAGTGCACAGCTGACAGCTGCTATACAGGGTTCCAAATCAAATAATCTTGTCTGGGAGAACTCTTAACAGAGGCAAGACCTGCAACCCTCTAAAAAACCCAACACCCAACCCTAAAAAAAAACAACAACAAACTAAAATAACCAAACAAGTAAAACAATACCAAGGCCATAAATATGCAAAACCACCGTATACTTACCTTAAAGGCACAAAATTCCCATTAACCACGTTTTCATATATACTTGGTACGGTTGAGGGCTCTCTCAGCAAGATGACCACTTTCATCTGTTATCTTCTCCCAATCTGTTTGTCCAACAACAAAACCAATGGCCCTTTTCCTGTCTGCATCTTTTTTTTCTTCTAGATCTGCCCACCGCACCTATGGAGAACATACTATCAGTAGGACAATCCCTTATGAACTCCTGAGACACATCTAAGCTTCCCACTGCAGATGAGAGTATAAGAATTCTGATTTGTACTCATTTTAATTCCAGCAGGTAATTATTTTGTTCTCTGATGAGTAAAGATAGAAATGGCACCGGTTACGTTATTTTTAATTGAATATCCTGAATGCTCAATGAAGTAGAAAAAAAGGTACGTGTGATTAAAATTTTCCATTTCAATGCCATAGTGCTGAGAGATGAAGAATCACTACAGTTACTTTCCTACGCAAAGCAATGCTTCCTTCCCTTTCCTCTATGGCTCTTCACTGTCATGCAGATCACTTGCACTCATCCTGTTCAAACACACACAGTCATTTCCTCGCCCACAAACCCAGACACGATGTGGGGGTACGGGGAGGGGAGTGTAACTGCGGGGAGGGAGGAAGGTGATGATGAATGGCCACCGTCCAGGAACTCAACAGCAACACACAACTGCAGGACAAGAAAAACAGTAAGTGAAGGAGCCCTGACATCCTGCTGATTGGTCCCATTCAGACTGATCTGTTACTTTTGGACGTACCCATATCACCTTTCTGCCAGCACCCCCCTAATTCCACATTCTATCTGAACTTCCTCAGATATTCATACTGATATGCAATGCCTGATTTCTTCCACCATCACATCCCCTGAGAATGTCTTAGTAACTCCCTTTCTCTCACACACTGTTCAGTACCACCCGTGTTTTCTACTTGACTTTACAAAGCAAACCAACAAACCTAAACACGGACTGTCAACTCAAACTACTTTTAGGGGCAAAGTTGAATGAATTCCATTGCTGATCAACTCATTCACTAAAAAATAAGTATGAAAAATAACTTGGCTGCAAAATCAACTGTAGTCTGTAGAAGACCCACAGTTTCTTATCAGCTTTAGTGCAGAGCTAGCTGTAACAGGTATTTCTAGATTTGTATACATATACACACATCATTCTCCCCTCCCTCCCTGGTTCCTTACATTTTCCTTGAAGCTAACATAACAAGCTCCACATACTTTTAACCTCATGTTTTGTTTTAAACGGATTAATATACAATATAATAAACAGATTAACAAACAATAACATATATTCACAGTGGATAGAGATATAAATCCAGACAGTTGAGTATCTGCTTGAGTACAAAGCTTATGGCAGAAGCAATGAGTTAGAAAGCATGTCTGAGTATCTTTATCTGGTAGTAAATGTTTCTTCACATACTGTATTGTTTGCACAGATGCAAATGATGTTCCTTTTTTTGTTTGTTGTTCTTTCATCTTTAAATAAAGATTCATGGGACATATAGAAAAGCAAACTAAAAAAATTAGTCTGTAGTTATTAATGTTGGCTACTCTCTGAATGTAAGCTTGTATATTCTTTTCCACCACATAGTGGTATTTGTGATAATCCTACCATTTAAGAATACAGAAGAATACCAATGTGTTATCCATGTCAAATGGTAAATTTTAGCATGTTGTATCAGTCAGATTTGAACATGCAATTCTGAAAGCAAAAGCTTGTCTGTTTTGGAAAAAATAAGCACCCTACCTATTACCTCTTTCATCTTCCTCTATGATTTTCTTTTTTCAGTGGTATTTGAAAAGCAGTTTATGCTCAGAACAGAAGTACATATAGAATGGTTGAAGCCATCTTCTTAAACACCCTCTCCCAAGCTATATGCAAGGTATATGCAGGAGATAACTTCAAGGCTTTACTGATAACGGACCTACATAGTTGATGTTTTCCTCAGCTGAATCTTTTTGAAAGTTAAGAACAGTGAATTGTTTCTCTGCCTACTTATTATAAAACCTAACAAAAAATTAGTTTAATAAAGTCACCATCATCTTGTCTTAGAACATACACCGTATATCACACCATTTCATCACACAATGTAAAGCCTAAAAAAAGACTCCACATGTTCCTCTGAAACGAAGTGCATCTTCTTCCTCAGCACGAACTGGGACACGACTCCATTCTCAATCTCAAAAGCCATGCCATGTGTAGTTATCTTTCATTATCTACAACTCCTCACTTCATTATACATGATCTGTTTACCTCTGAAAGAATCTATTCTCCTACAGAATCTAATGGAAAATAAAAAGCGAATCAGTGAAATCCCCGTATTCATATACGCTGACTGACTTGATACAAACTCTTCATCACAGAAACCTTTCAATGGTCATCTACAGAAAGTCATTTGAAAGTTTATTACCCTTTTCTTTCCAGGTTCAGAAGCACGAGTATCATAGTCATCTGGAAGCTGTAGATAATCTTCCATTCTGCTGGCAATGGCTTCCCAGTCACGTTTCCTTTTAGTGCCAGTCCGCAAACCATCCAGCTTGTCTGAGAACAAACACAGAGCCTCAGAGTTAAAGGAGATTTTTTTTCCTATTATTCACACAAACAAGATGTGAGAGGAAATATTTTCAAAAGAATGATCAGCAGAACTTGCACATCCAGCTTATCTTGATAGGCAGTATGATGAGAGTTGAAATAAACTAGAAGACTCAGCACCATTTTCAAGTTTTATTGATCTTTCACATTAACTGTGTGGCAAGAACACTCAGTCTTGTTATTTGTACGAGGGGAAACAGCTTGCTTTTCTGGATGCTCATACCATATAGAGTCTGTACTTACAAGTACAATACAGCCACCATAGCTCTTTAAGGAACTACAGATCCACCTGTTCTATATTAGAACACAAGACCAAAGCTGTAGCATCTCTCCCAGATTTGGGGTTTAATACTGTGTCAATCATTACACACATGCAATATCACGGAATAAGTGACGATCATATAATTTTACGCATCGAAAACAAGTTTTTGAGGTTCTGTTTCTGCTGAACAAAACCGTCCCCTGAAACCCTGACCTCCCATTTTTCTTCACCCTGCAAGGAAGAACCACCCCAAAAATTCCTCCAGGACTGGAAAAAAAATCTCAGATTTTTTTTGTTTCATGATGCAAGAAGTCAGTCACAAATATTTGAGAAGTATGCTTGTCCAACAGCCATCATTTTCTTCTTTTTCTTATTGAACAAATAAATGCATGAAGAGAAACAGTTCCACTCCTAGGTTCTAAAATTTTGTTCCTCTTTAGACACTTATTTTCAGTGAAAAAATAACACCTTCTTGAAATTATGTGGTCAATTGCTTTTGGAAAGGAGATGAAGGAATTTCTCATTTTAAGATTATGAACAATAAGACATGAAAATGAAAACAGGCTTCACAAGTTGAAGTAAATCCTAGTACTAATTATGTTGCTGTACGCTATCATTTCATAAGCCAAAAACTAGACATATGCAGAAGGAACACTAAGCTTGGTAGTTACGTTCTGTGAGCCATTTCCAGTGATGTTAGTAACCGTGCTTCAAAAGTCACCACTGTAATTAAATCTACCCACCAAAGGTCTCTGAAATAAACCAAGTACAAAGCAACATATTTTCTGGAGAGCAGAAGAGGATGTTCAAGAGTATGCATTTAAAGAAGATCAGTTCAGAGATGATTTTTTTTTTTTTTTTTACTTAGCATTGGAGAGAGAAGAGCAACAACAGAGAGGATGTGAGGCAATGGTGATGTAGACATGATACTAAAGTTCAGTGCCATAACCTGGTGAAGTAATTTCTCTCTCATACAACTCTAAAGTTTTTAAGAATCCACTTCTGTCCCATTTCTCTAGAACAGATACAGAACTTCTTCCAAGAAAATATTTTAATCCCTCTCTGAAAACAAAACAGAAAAGCAAAAAAAAAAACCAAAAACAAAACCCAAACCAAGCAAATCAAAAAACAACACTTCAGAAAACTGTGTGCAGAATATTTGTATCTGTTTCATGATATCTTGTGACATGATTCATTTAAAGTTCTTCTTTGCTCTAAGTTAAATCTGCCAAGTTTGAAGCTCAATCTCCACAGAAAGCTGGTACTCCCTCTAGAAGACAAAATTAATTTACAAAATATTCCTCTGTTACTCCAGCACACGCCATACTCACACTATTCCTCAGTATTACTTTCAGATCGATCAGTGTAAAACATTCACGGAGTAAGGGTTATGAGAAAAAGAAGAGGTATTTGAAGGGATAGCAACAAACAGATTGAGGAGCATTTAGGAACATAAAGAACTGGAAGTTCAGGAGCTCTGCTGACAGTTATGCATAACACAGGCGTATTCCTGTTGGAAGGCAACCTGCTGTGATGCAAGCAGATCTTATTTCCAGCGTCCCACTCCCTGCTGCACACAGACCAACTGAACACAGTCCCAAGAAATGTGTAACTCATAACCAGGGGAGCTCAGGAGGCATTCAGCCTATCAGTTCCCCTCCGTCCCTTTTTGTTAGTGCTATACAGAATTTATTTTAAAATGTTTTCTCCTTCCATTTTTGAAGTTGGATTGCCTTCCTTTCCAGAGAGATCTGCTTCCACCCATACTATCATGGTTCACATGCAGCAGACACACTCTAAGGAAATGTCAAAAGCCTACCACAAAATATATACATATGTGTTTTTTCCTGAAAACAAGACAAGGTGTCATTTTGTAACAACAGTGCTTGTGAATATTTATGGCAGATGATGATTACTGAGTGTTAAACTATCAAACAAATCACCATTTCAATTTTAAAAGCAATGAAACATCAGCATTTTTTAAAATCTGTAGAATGAAAAACTCACCTTTAGAATTTTAATAATAGCTTCTGAAAGTAAATTACTTACTTTGCTCAAACTAAATCAATCGACTACTTTTTTTTGTTTGTTTGTTTGCCTTTCTTGTACAAAAGCTACAAAGATTTAAGTTAAATGTTATTTGCATTCCAGAGCAAATTTTACAGTGATATCAGAACTTCAGCTATGGCATTTCTCCTTTAGTAGAAGTTTGTCCAACTCACCGCTAAGCCACACTTTGAAACACAGTACCATACTAAACACTTAACACAGTCAAATTTTAAGAACATTAGTCCATTTCTGTAAGTTTAAGAGCTTGAGTGTACAATGCACTGAGACAGACTGAAACAGTAGTGACCAGATTTTAGAATAAAAATGTGGCTGTGCAGTCACAACACATAAGGAAACGCTGTACCAGCATACATAGTCAGAGGAATGCATCAACCCTGCCAAAGTAAATTTGAACTAAAGCAAGTGCTCTGGGGCAAACAGCATGGGGACTGGCACAAGTCAGCACTGCAGCTAGAAGAGCTCATGTTTTTCAGACCTTTTCTAAGGCTTTCTGCGATTAGTAAGATCTCGTGTCCTCCTGTAACAATATCTATTCAGAACGAAAACCAAAAGAAAACCAAAAACAAAAGAGGACTTACAGAATTGTTTTCGGATTCTGCACTTAGACAACCTCTGCAAGTGCATGCCCGCTGGGACTCATGCAATAAACCTAATGGGCAGGCCAGCTCCCAGGAAACAACCCAACTTGGGAATGACAAGTGCATACCACAGTTTACATGCCTTTCAGGAAATAATTCTGATATGTCATCTACTGAAATGGGCCTGTGAATAACCAAACAAGATCTTACTGTGAATTAAATATAATTATTACTCAGACTGCAAGTGCTTATAAAGCATACCCTGAGCTAAAAGCTGCCTGCCCTCACAAAGTAGTTTTTCAAAAAGAAACAAACAAAACAGCATTTGTTACGTAGGAATGCCAGGCTTTTTATAACATACGTTCTGTCAGAATTTACTTTTAATCCGTAGTTCTCTATATTTATAAATATGAATCCAGAGGAATTCAGTAGTTAGGAAAGTAAAATTATGAATACAGATTTAATAGAAAGACCTTCTCAGCACCTGTGACTTACAGTCTGCTAAGATCCAGGTTGTTAGCTGATTGGTATTATTCCAACAGTCTTGCAAGTAATTTATGTTAGAGTAAAATTGACTCTGCTGCTCTCTCCCAGTTTGACGTTTATGTTAACTGGAGACCATACAAAAACCCTCTTGTGTTTTCTATTATGAATTTTCCACATGGAAAGAAAGTCAGCAAAATTCTGTCGTTAGCAGTATTTGATCATGAATGAGGTAGATTTTGACAGCTATCTGTAGATTTCTGCTGTAGCCACAGTCCCCACATTACTAGAAACTACCCATAAAAACTTTTAGAACACACTCTGGACTCCTGCCATATTTATAAAAGGCATGGGATGACTTGAAATTTCTCTCTATGCAGCACAACACATCTGTTCCTACTTAGTATTTAAAGAAGAGTATATATTATTTGGAATAACACACAACGCCATCAGAGCCTTGCGTTCTTCAACAAGGCAGAGTTGGAAAAAATCATTACAAATTTAAGAAATAATCTTAAGATATGAAAAGCAATTAACTTGTATACCAAGAATGCAGAAAAATCTTTGTCTTGAACTGCTAAGCTGTTCGACATGCTGCAAGCATTGAATATGAATCTCCTCCAGTTTTACTGCAGGTGCCACAAAGCCAATATATTCCACAAATACTTAAATGACTTAAAAGAGAGCACAGCAGCAGAAGACATGGTGCAGCTAAGCAGTTAGCAGCAAGAGATGAAAATTTGCTTTATGTAAGCCAGAATTTCTGATGCTGTTTCTGTTGTACAAATGTTATTTTGGTTATTGGAAAGTAATCATACACAGGGCTGTACCACATGCAGAAGATCTCAAAAAATGCTAAGACATACTGTATCCCATTCAGGTATTTATTACTTCTCAAAGATGTGATAGAAAATGGTAGTTTTACGCACTTTCCATTCATAAAATCTTGGCTTAGTACCATTACTGTTCACTAGGGAAAAAAATAGAACGAAAAATCCCACAAAAACATAATGACTAAAGATGTTTTTCCACATGTACATATTGCATCATATCCATGGTGCCTGCATTTCAACCTGAAGGTCACTTTTGACTTTGATAGAATTGTAATATTAGCACTTATACACAACGCAGCCAGCAACACTAATCGGAACAGAATTGCAGCAAACATCATGCCCTTGTAAGTCCTGGATAGTCCATTCTGTATCCTACTAAGAAAAATCCTAGTACCCTCCTGGAATTCAAAATGCTTAACAAACTTTAACTCATTAACACATAACTTATTGAAAAGATGATGCTGATTCATTCAGAACCAATTTCAACATATGGTACTTCTTTGTCCTCATACATGCCAGTTTTTGCAAGTAAGATGCATCATCAATGCAATTTTACCTATTATGCAAGTCTCCAAGAAAGTGAGTAGTTACTGACAACATTTATGCTTGAGAAACACATATGCAGTATGAACAAGAATGCAGTGCAATGTAAGTTGACTCGTCACTTTTTATAATACAGAGGAGATGAATAAATAATAGAAATACCGTTTTAAAAAAATTTACAACACAATACCTTCCTTGAACAGATGGAAGAACAATTAATGAGTATATAAAACAGCAATGGTTAGAAAGTCATAATTCCCATGCCTCTGGTGGCAGAGAGAAATTCCTTTTCTGTATTGAAGCTTTTGCAGTTTCAGATGTGTATGAGACCAGTACATTTATTTGTCTTTGGTAGGGAGGCACAGTGAAAATGGAAATTAAAGTTTTGCAAATATCATCAGATACCAACTATAAGAAACAGGAAAAAATAAATACCCACCTAGCTTTGCCTCAGAAGTGTCCATCTCCCATTTGCTTTTCGGAATGTAACCCTAAATCATACACAGAGAGAAGCTCGGAGGATTAGAGAGAGCAACACATGCATATCACTTTTGAACTGGAAACAGCATTACAATGGGAGCTTAAGGTATTTCTTTTTGTAAGGCACAATTCTTGTTATCAGATGGAGGAAACAAGTTACTCAGTATTTCAGAACTTCTGCATCCACTTACTTCCCTTTCAGAAAGTGACTTTAGCAGCCCTTGCACATCATTACAAGAATGCTGCTCTGCCAACACAGAACTCCATAACGAGTCTAACAGATAGCAGTGGTGCTGTGTGCAGTTACTAGGTTATAATATCCCAAGAGGCAAAGTTATAGTGACACAATTTATCAGGCATTAAGAGTAGTCAAGACTTTACAAATGCAAGTTACCTTAGTCAAATGCAAAATATACCTTAGTCAAACGTTTTTAATATATTTCCAGATTTACTACACACAAGCTTCATTTAATAGTCCTTTCAGATGAACATACTATACTCTTGTATGAGTAGTCAGTCCACAATTTTTTTTCTAGTTTAAATGAGGTAGTATCTGCTGAAACTGTGATTTAATCATTTTTTCATTTAAAAATAACCCTCATCATGGTTCAAAGATTATTTCCAAACACTTTTTTGCTACACATCATCATACATTTTACATATAATAATCTTAAGCCAGTTCATTCCCTGCAAATGAAAATAATACTAAATTTGGCAAAAAGGTATTTATTTAAGGTATTTTCTTGTAGTCTTTTCATTTTATACTCTTACACAAATAAATCCTTGCTAAACAATTATTGATAACTCTTATAAGTAGTTTTATTCCTAATCTAAGCAGCTGAAATTCTCTCTGCAATCACATAAAAAGCTCACTGTCGTGAAATGGAACCCTTGTGAGAGTTTAATTGTTTTAATGATTTTTAATATGGAGGGAAAAGAACTACTCTAGCAGATTTCAACAAGAAAACAAACAATTCACAGACCAGTTTTAATGTACTAATTCCTTTCCTGCTCTATTTATAGGTTGCCTCCACTGCAAACACCTGTGTATTCATTAATGTTGAGTTACTAAATCAATGTACCATGACAGAGAGCTACACTGCTTTTGTTTACGTTCAGCGTTCTCTTCCAAAATCTTTTACAGACCCTTTATTTTTCTATCAAGCATGTATCAGTGATTTGAGATTATCAGATTTCTCTATTTTAATGTTTTTAATCAAGTCTGTAGTTAATACAAACTAAAACAGTTTGTGCTGCAATATTTCACTGTGACAAATAAATGAATGTATATATGTATATTTGTACTTTTCAAACATATTGCACATAAAAATATGCTCAGAAAAGTTATACCACAGCTAGGAGCATGTATTGAACAAAGCAGTGTGTGATACGTTGGTGAGAACACTAAGTTAAATGTGTCAATAATTCATACCATCAAGCACAGAAAAACAAGAATTGTCTGAACGCTTCAAACAACCCTGTGAGAGTTGACAATAGCAACAGAAGAGTGACTTTGATGGTGTGAAATGCCCTAATGTGTGCTGAATCTGCATAATATCCCAGTCTTCGGATAGGATAAGAAAAGATTCAGAATTCATCCTTTGGTACAAGACAGTTGGATATTTCAAGGACATTTGCCAGATGGAGCTTGAGACTTCTCTCTTTCCCCAGGATTAAGAGAAGTACAGGAGAACAAAATGAAACAGTTTACCAACTGTTCTCAAGAAGGCGACAGATACCAAATACTTCTGTCTGACACACCTCTCTGAAATCAGCCATGTGACTGAATGGCAAAGATTACATACGGCAGATTATTCTTTGCTGTTTTTCACCTCTTGTGACTTGGAATAGAAAACATTCTTTTATGTAGTTTACTTTTAGATATTAATAATTTGCATAGTTTCCACCACCATGCTTTCTCCTTGTCTTATAAAGAAAAAGCTTATTTTTATGATGTGCTGTGCAACAGGACACTCCCCAGAGCCCATAAACACACACACACAGAGTTATGCACAGATTTCTCTCAAATGCTAAAAGACAACTTTCTATTCTAGATATAACTCATTTTCAAGAAATGAGAAGCTAGCAGCCATATTCTTGTAAACATGGATGCATTTTTAAAGAGTTCTAATCCCACTTTATGCAGTCTCATACTCTGTGCCAGAGAATAATTTAGCAGAGAATGAATCATATCGCTAAAAAGAAGACCAAAGAAAAAAGAAAAAAAACACATGCAAAGCCCCAAACCAGATGTTTATTAAAATCCACTCTTCCTAAATTTTATTTTTGTTATTGTGTATTTCATCCGTTTTCTATACTACCACTCATGAGGAAGAGTAATTTGTAATTTTCCATCAAGAGAATGGACTTTGCTCATCCCAGACATTTTTGGTTACTTCCTGTTTATTGGAATTTAACTGCTTGGTTGTGGGAACCAGGGTTTGACACATTCAACTCTTCAAGCACTGACCAGTTGTAGCTCCAACACATACCAAGAAGTTACATTCAGAGGCCTTCCGCAGCCTTTTAAAAACTTACCCAAAAAAGCCAGCCTACAGAACTAATCTCTAACCTTCATTCATCCAAGAGATCTAATCCCTTCGCTTGGAAATACCTACTGACAAAGTCAGAAAGCCTCAGCAGCGAAAATATTCTTCGTAACTGTTGTCATACACTATGACAGTTGAGACGAGTTCTTTAGACGTGTGAAAGAAAATAAGCTAAATGAATCTGTGCCCATTCTTCCCACCCCTCCACCTGGTATGATACTTAGACAAGCTGGAAGAGAGAGCTATCGTGTACCGTAATTTATAAATAAATATTTGCAAGAGGCATGTTGCCATGATACTCTGATAATGCCATTTGTGGCATACACTCTCAGATTATTTAAAAAAAATCAGATAGGAATAACATGATTTGACATTAAAGTTCTCTTAGAAATGTTTAAGGAACAAATGACTATAGATGTGTGTATTAAAATCGCACTGCTAAGAATGGCAATGGGTTGGCATTTATAAGATCGAGACTCTCCCTCAGACATATTAAAAAGCATTTTGTTAGAGATGGCTGATGTGTCTCCTACCAGTTCACTCTCTTCTTCCTCTGCTGCATCCTTCTTGGCTTCTTCTTTCTGGTCTTCAATATTTGCATCAAAATCCTCCATCTCCACCTGTTACAAAGCACAAGCACAGACTTGCAAGGCACTGCTTGACTTCAAAATCTCATCGTTTTAGTAGGTTAAGCAGAAGATTCCAAGCTCAAATAGAAGAGGAAAGATGGGATTAATTTTTGCAAGCATTATGCTGTGGTTTATATGAATACTGGCTTTACTTCTGCTTCCTTCAAAGCAGGTTCCCTTCTTGCTGTAGTGAGAAACTGTTGGGAAAGTAGCAATACTTTGTGATCCTCCTTCACATGGATTCTTTGTGCTACCAGTATTTGTAACAGTAAAATACGTCCCTTGCATCATACACAATCACGTTTCAAAACCTGAAATTTCATAAGAAGATCTAAACTTATCACTTATGCATCACTTGAATGGCACTCTCTGTATAGAATGCATCTTAGTCAAGCCTCTAGCTTAAGTATTTACTTATCACAGTGTAATGAACAAAAATGGAATCTTTAAAACACATCTAACGCTGCCAATCTAATGGAATACTTTCTGGAGCCCATATCTCTGAAATGCCTGATACTCACACATGCAGTTATGCAAACCATTAGTAAAACTTTGATGAACATATCAGAGTAAACCCCTAATATGTCCTTCTCTGGGTCTACTTGAGAGCTGAAACTTTTGCTCTCCTCTTGGAAATTACTATTTTACAATAAAAAATATCTGTAGAGTAGAAAATAACCTGCTGAGATCATGACAAGCTGCAAAGAGTAAACACCTTTCTACTTCAGCAGGTCAACAGTTTCTATGGCCACGGCACGAGCTGTTCTGACAGTAACATGCAGCTCTGGTACATTCAATACAACCATTAACATAGTAGTTTATTTCCAGAGCTCCTGAAATGTCTGTCAAAGACCGCAACAAATAGAAAGATAACATATCCAAGATATGTCATGGCAAACCATAAATGGAATAAAAGGTAGCATTCCTCTACATTAAGTGTAATCTTCCGCTATATGTGTTTTATTTACTACTTTACTGCACAGGTCTAGATTTCACACAGCAGAGATCCAGAGGAGTTATCAGCTATTTCTCAAATTGTGAACCACTAAGCTGAAAAGGTGCCAAGGTTTGCACGAGGGAGCAAAAATAGTCTTTAATTGCTACTAAGCAGTTGCTAAAGTGGCTTCAACTCTTCCTCAAAGATGCGCAAGTTGGGACTCCAAAAATGCCTTAAAATATAGCTTGTGCCTTTGTATTTAGGTCGTTGATAAGAATAATGGAATACACTTAACTGACAGCAATTACATCTTTCTATAGTGCCAATTATATGGCAGTCCTGTTTGTCATCATACCTCATCATACCTTCCTTTATTTTTTCCATTATAGCTACATCTCCATAATTCATCATTTTAACATGCAGAGATACTCTTACCTCTTCGATAGCAGCATCTTGCAATAGGGAACGAATGTCCAGGCGCATCATGTGACGTGGCGCTGCCTCCCAGTGATCAGACATCTAAAAAAAATGCACCAGAAAAACCCAAAACATAAAAATGAAGCACCTCCAAAAAACATAAGAGACTGAACAGAAAATTGGGCTTCTTATCACAAGAAAAGATCTATCTGCACTTAAGTCATTTCAGTCAATCCTGTGAAATAACTACCAGCTCTTCTTAGAAGAAAATTGTAGGGGTTATGTAGACTAAAATAAGCCAAGTTTTCCAACAACAGCAGGAGTGAAAACAAAAGGAAACTTGCAATTAATCCTATGACTCCATATGTATACAGTTACCCTGCTGATTTCCTTTAGCTTGCGTCCATGAATATTCCTCTTGGAACACGTCTGGTTATCTGCACTCATTTCAGCTAAGTACACCTAGAAAGAAGAAGACAATATTAAATGTTTTAAATCAGTTTTTAGAGTTTTTCTATCTGGTCATAACTCCACAGCTGTACATTCTAAGAAAGGTAAACTTGCAGCTCTAGACCATAGCACTCTTCCTTCAGTTGGGAAGGACTTTGCATTCAGAAGTTCAGAAATGCTGGTATACAGGTGCTAGGAAATTCAAATGCCTTTTAGGTATTTACCTCAAAACCCTTGGTTTTTGCTGCACTCCAAAACTGCTCAAAATGTCGCACTCTATCATTGATAGCATCAAGGATAATGAAGGGAAAGAATCCATCATCCAAAGTCTTTTTGAAAGTTTTAAACATGCTGGTGCGATAGGTCTCTTCCATATCAGCTTCATATTCATATTCCATCACCTGAGTCAACAAAAACAATTTAAGAGGACACCTATTAAGCTGTTAACGTTCAACTGCTGAATGTCCTGACCACAAAGTACATTGGCATGAGAAAACCATCTTCCAAAATCGACTTTCAAATATTTGCCCGTTCCACCCCTACGTTAGATTGATTTGTTTTTGAAAAACAGTCCCCACACCTGTGCAAAGCAACAGACTGAAATTCCACAGTATCTTGCTTCTTTGTCAAAACAAGAAACTGAATTAGGAGTACCTTCTTTTTTACTTTTTTCCCTGTATCTGGGTCTCTCTCTTCCTTTTCTACTTCAGTGATAAAATAGTCATCCAGGCTGAGCACTCTTGGTGCAGGTCCTCCACACTCTACTTCCTTATCCTGGGAAGAAAGCAAAACAGAAATACTCTTGGGTACCTGTAAAAAAATCCATTCTGTTACAGAAGACCTTAAATATGGTTTTGGCAAATGTCAGTTCCCTTCTCTATATTCAAAGCAAGAAGAAAGCAGTATTCCTTATGGTTACTAAGAGTGGACAGGATTCACATGCCACATGAGGACACAAAACATTAAATAACAACAGACTGAAATTCCAGGTCTTGATCTCATCTCTTCCAGGTCTTCCTGCTTTTTCCAGTATGTCTGACTTAATTTTTATCTTGGAATACTGTACAAACAGAAATAAAACAGTAGAACGTATACAAAAGAGACAAGCAGCACTACACAGTGAGCAGTCCTTTACGTACCCTGATGAGTTTTGCTACATGTGTCTTCCCACTGCCAGGCAAACCTCTCATTATGATTACAATCTGAAACAAAGATAATGTAAAATAAGACAGAAGGCTGTACTAAATCAAATAAATCTCTTACATAAAGAAATTCTAGAAAATTATGTGCCCTGGGCTCACAATTTTGCCAACAACAAGAAAAGCCAGTACCATGCCTCACTCCCACATTTTACAAACCAGGTTGTAATGCATGGTGGTAGTTCCATGGGAGTAGTAAGATTATGTGATGTTAATCGTCCCAGCAGCTCACACTGCACAAGATGTTATGAAACTGTTTACAATAATTGAATTAGTCTTGTCTAAATGTTTTATTGCCTGGATCTTATTCTTTCTTTTATATGGTGTACTGCCAACTCTCTGACAGGATAAAGCCAAGTCTTTCCTCTGATACATCAAAAATCCAAGTAAAGATCTCAGAAGAATCTAAAATACATGAATATTACCAACTAAGAGGAATTTCATATTAGCTTTCCTAGGAGGTTTACATCTCCTGTGGACTCCTTAGGGCTAGGCTACAACATTCTGAGTATTAGCAATAGAACCAACAGAATTTACAGTGCTTCCCAATGCATTCAGACTTCAGAGAAACTGATTGTTGCTGTTGCAATGCATACTCACTCTCTCTGGCCTGCTATCCCGCCCTGGTGGCTTCAAAATATCATCTACATTTTTAGATTCTGGCTTTCTTTCCACTCGTGGAGCAGGTGGTGGCTGACGAGGCATAGATGGAGCAGAAATTGGAATCCTTTCCTCAGGGTAATTTCTACGATCACCTTCAAATTCAGAAGAATTTTCTTAGTTCAGTGAAATTAGAAATTTTAACAGACACTCTTTACTTCAGGATAAATTCATGGATGTCTCCCCAGAACAATTCAAAGTTCTAATCTTGAAACTACTACACAATAAAAGATATTTTTAGCAGAGTATGTAATTGTCTTTTCCCGATCTCATCACTACTGAGAAACTAAGCTATAACATTATCCAAATAAATTTTCCTGAGTTCTATATTATGAAAAATTATTTCTTTGTTAAGAATATTTTAGTAGGTATTCAGGACTGAGAAACCATACCTCCAAACATGGAAGGCCCATGATCATACGCTGGACGATCTGTCTTTCGTTCATATGGTGGTCTTTCAAAACCACCCCGCCTGGAGGAGGGATGTTCTTTCTTGTCACGGTAAGACTGAGTCCTTGAAGGTGCAGTAGGAATAACCCTGCCAAAATAGTATTCTGTGTATTCGTAGAATTTTTTACTATGGATTCCAATGAGAAATTAATAGGTACCTCAGTCAAAACAGACAGCCTGACACACAATATAGCTTGAACCAGATTGATTTCAAAAATGTTCCAAAACTACACACCTATCATCTCGCGGATGACGCTCTTTTTCAAATCTCTCTCGATCATAGTCCACAGAACCACGGTCTCTGTGCAATTCCCGCTCTCTCTTGAAATCCCGGTGGTCTGTATTTGAATTACCTTGACGCTCAAAATAGGGTTCACGATCTCTTTCTCTGTTGTAACGACCAGGGTGATCTGAAAGGAGAAACCCACGGAAACCCAAACTATAAAAACATATCCTGAATTTACTATTTTTGAAGGATAAACAACAAAAGTACAGGAAAAATACATAGAAATTCATGATGCGAGGGCTAAAACAAACTCAGCCACTGAATCTCTTTCCCAAACTGTAAGAGACAACCATAACATGCAATCCTACTTAAAGCTACTGAATTGAGTCTTGAACATGGCTTGATCAATGACCGTATTACTCCTCTTGATGATATAAACTGTTATTTTTATGGGCCTTGGAAGGCAATAAAGTGGTTCTTATTTAAATTAGGAGTTACTTAGTTTAATACACACTTGTAGTGCCTTACAACCTTTCTTATAGGCTAACTAATGGCCTGTGAGCTAACCAAGGGCTCCCTACCTTTTTGAAATGTTTGTCTCTCCGGCAAAGGTTCTGGACGCAGAGTTACCCTCTCCCCATATGGAATCTGTTCCACTTTACTGGTGGTTATATCTGGTTAAAAATAATCAGAAAGCTAAGTAACGTCTTAAAATACCCCTCTTCCATTTCCTTCCCAATGTCGTGAAAAGCACTCAGTCAATGGCATTAGAAGTGACTGAAATAACTTACCAAAATATACATAAATACAGAACACCAGGGTTTTTAAAGCCTTAAGTATGTTTCTGTGTGCGTAAGTATGCATACAGTTTACCTAACAATGGGACTTTATCTCTTTGGATGAGTTCGGGTAGCTTGCACAGTTAGGTTATATACACTGATGCTATGAAAGTTTCGGTAAGTCAAGCTATGATAACGTTGAGAATATTACCTGAAATGCTCTCTTAAGAGACTCCCAACAGTCACAGTTTTTCTAACTGCTTCTAGAGAAACATCTACTTAAAGGAATTGCCGTGGCTTCAGTTACAGAGAAAAACTCTCTTTAACGGCAACGCACAATTTATGTACAACTTTACAACCCAATTTCACTTTTGCAAGAAAGAAAACCTGAGAGAAGTTGATTCAATTAAAAGGATAGCGTTGAATTTTAGCTTTGATAAACTCACTACTAAAAATCAGAGGCTCTCACTGCTTTGGTGTTAAATGCCTGTTTAGCATGCCAACTCCTCAGAACCAGGACATTGGTTCTAGAGGGCTCTAGGTATTGTTAGACGGGTACCTCATACCCATTAAGCAGCATACAAATAATGCAAACATTACCCACATTCTGCTTTAAGTCACTTCTCAGAACTGTAACAAACCAAAGTACTTTCTAACACAGTTACAGTTCCCACACTCTGTTATAAAGGGATTAAGGGAAAGTCTCACTATCAATCTACATATAACGTTGATGTGCCCATATGAGCTGGTGTTTAGTAGAAGCAGGCGTGGACGTATACCATTCAATTCACGTGACACAGCTTTTCAGCATTAGAGAAAACATTAAGCTCAAGACTGATTACTGACTCCTTAAAATTGCACTGTTTAGTATTAGGTCACGATGTACACAGCCTAAACGTCAGCTGCAAAATATATGTGGCATATGTTGTGTGCCACACTCCTTTAGGAAGCAGTTAATGGAGCTAACTATCTCTCTGTTACAGAACGGACAAATACATTCACTGCAATACCCACCTCGCCCATGGCCATAATCCACAGTTTGCTGAATTATAGGTGCTTTAGGAACGGGTGGAATAACTGGAGGAAGTGACACTGGAACAGCTGACGGAACAGAGGTGTGAGCAGCAGGTACTTTCACTGGCGAGGATACTGGTGGAGGCATCATTGACTCCTGTTTACATAATTCGTACTCCATATTTGCTCCTTTATCCTCGTTTGTGTCCCAGAGTCCGTGGAAAGAATCCTCATCCCAGCGTTCCTGTTCCACAGCAGAAGGTGATGGTTTTAAAGACTGACCATGACTTGGGGCTGTAGTTGGAGTAGGAACTGGAGCATGTGGCCTTGTCATAGGTGTAGCAGGCCTTGCCAGTGGGGCAGTTGGTCTTGTCACTGGGGTGGGCTGTCTGAACAACACGGGAGGCTTTATAATAACAGCAGGAGAAGGTTTAATAGCTTGGGCTTCTACTGGTGCCTCTGAAGATAGCTGAGAAGAGACCTAGATGCAGAAAGCACTTTAAATAGAGATCTGTAATCTAACCTTCTCTCATCCTCTGCAAGTCAGTAAGCACAATGGCAATCTGTAATTAAATTATAAGCATTTTCCAGTACCTCCATCAAGGTGCTACAGGTAGGAGGACAAAATTTCAAGAACTGGCGGCCTGAATTAATTTGGCGTTTGCTCACTATGCAAAGGCTTGAATATTATATATTTTCTCCTTCAAAATAATATTAATTAAAGCTCCAGTGGGCCTATCTCAGTTCAAAGGTGTCTACAGTTTTATTCCCAAAGATTCTTGTTGTCTGTGAGGAGGCTGAAATAGTGGGAAAGTAGGGCAGCTTGGTGAGGCACAAAAGGATTGATAAGGTCAGCTTCTTTCTGGAAGTCACTGGAAAAATTCCCAGAGGACAGTATCACCTACAAAACTCTTAATAGAATCAATGTCAGATCAATATCAGAAATGGGGAGGTGTTGCCCAGTGAAAAAATCCGGTCTTGAACCAAACGTCCCCATGGAACCCCGTACATTGTGTCAAAAAGGGCCTTTTCAGAAGCACAGCAGATGCCAAGTTAGAGGCAGCTTTACTAGCAGCATGCAAAAGGACTCAGAGAAGGGCTGTAGATACAAGCTGAGATTTGTAGCAAGTTCACAGACATGGCAGAAATCCCAAGAAAAATAACAGTTGTTTGAATACCTCTGGGCAGATGGGTGAAGTAGGAAATACCAAAGTTAGGAAGTAAAGTCACTTCCTAAAGATGGCAACATATCTGCAGCTCTTGGTAGCAAATCTGTTCCATTACTTTACTTTATAGACACTGTAAACAACGAAGAGGTCAGCTAGGCAAAAAGAAAACTTGTAGTGTATCATGCACAGCCCAACGCTTCTCTGCAGGGAGGGACAAAGAAAACTTGGTCTGGCTAAATGTCAGGCTCGCAGCTCAGTACAGCCAAATTTATTGGTACCAGTAACTTTTAGGTTACGATGTGACGAAGAATTAAGTCTGTGCATCAACTCCAACATACATTTAACATACAGTTATCAACAGTTAACAACATTCATTCTAGGAAGGATTTATAAACCTGAGTAAACACGACTGGAGAAATTCAGCTGTTTTCTCACCTGGTATGAACTATCAAAAAACAAATTTAGCATCTGAGAAGAGTTCCCAGGACAAGCCAGAAGATTGGACAGTGGAGGAGTAAACTGTATCACAACAGGAGATGAAGGCACAGATACACAAATGTGTGCTTCCACACGCTTTGTGATACTCCATCCAGTACTGAGTATTTCTAATAAAAACAGCCAACAGAAAGCTAACATCCACTTTATCTGAGTTTCTGATGGAACTATCCTCAAATTCTCTTTCAACCTCTTCAAAGAGGAGGGAGCACTTAAAGCAGGAAAAGCAAAGCAATCTGGGATTTAAAGATAATATCAGAACCAAGTTATGTGGTGAAAAGGAGGGTCTTCTCATGAGCCTTACGGCCTTATTTGATAAGAGCTCACCTCATCTTGCACATTGTCCTACAGCAGTCTAGGCTGTTAAAACCTCATGAGCAACTGTCCCCAGCAGGTTATGTTCAGAAGACACGGTGGACTGAACGAATAAGAAAGACTTTGGAAAATCTAAAGAAGTTTCTTTGCCTCAACAAAAGACTGAATAAGTTGTAAGGATTGCGAGGGAGGCATTCCACAGAGAAGTCTGACCACCAGAGTGCAGAAAAGATCTGAAACACACAGAATTACTTACTACCCACGTTACGACGTCGACTTGAGATGAATTTACCTGAAAGCCACCTCCTGGCCTTGTGCTGGTGTTCTGTGGTCTTGGAGAGTCCTGTGCGGAAATGTCGGATTTAAACTCTTTCAACTTTTGCATCTGTTCTTTTTGCTCTCTGCACATGAATCACAAGAAAATGGTATTAGTCTGTAGCTCAAATGAAAACTTGAAAAATTAAAGATTTATTACACTACCATCACTGGCCAAGTCCAAAGTAGAAAAGGACATAAGCAGGCTTTATATGGTCAACACTGATTCAGAAATCCCTGTTTCGCACCCATGGAAGTATATCTTATCAGCCTCCTTTTTTGACCACAGATTTCCTCTGTGGCCAGAACCACTCTGCTTTGATAGTAAAGAACAAAGCCATATTTTTAGGTTCCACCAAGACCTGCAAATGGGAAGCCCAGGGGAGATGCATGCCTAAATGCTTTCAGGGACTCACTCTGGGATGCACACTAACAAGACTGAGGCCAACTCAAAGCACAACAAAGATTCCAGCATTTAAACACAAAGTGGTGAGGTTAGCTTTCCTTGCTTTATGTATCTAAATGCTATTTAATACACAACCCACACACCGTCTATGGAAAAGAAACCAGGACCAGCAGGGAAAGCTGTGACCACCAGGTTACAAAATTCTATTCAGTGTGATTTTGTTTCCTTTGAGTTATTGTTAACATCTTTTTATCTTGTTTTTCTTTGATTGTAGTAACTCTGTTGATATTTAATTGCATGTACTAAAGTAGTGCCCAAAAACCAACTACGGGATCCCCTCTGTACTACTAGGCACAACATAAGCCATCCTGATTAGCAATGCATCTGTTCAGCATGCAGGGCAAGGGGAACATGGCACGCAGAAAGGGATCCCAAGTGCTGCATTAGCGCAAAGAGCATGAGCAACTGCCAGCACTTATAAGGTCTTCTTTATGCTGGGTTTAGGAAAAATAAACCAGATGATAAATATAGAACAGCATGCAGCTCTGAGCATGCTGTCATGTACATGATAAAAGCAACCTGACGTGAAGTACTGGTCTAACTAATGTTATTAATATCCTCAAATCAAACTTAAAAAGAACAGTACCAACAGTATCACATTTATATTTCCCCTTTTCAGTGAATTAGAAAGACATATAAATCTACTTCCTTACATAAAACGTTTTAGTTTCTATGCTCAAGTATCTCAGCTCTAATAAATTATTCACTTGGGCACTGATCCCCAAACTATAGCCCTTAAATTAAGTCCACTGGCTTGCAGCCATTCACATTAAACAGCCCAGCTGGCCACCTGAGGCTATGAGAAAGCCAGGAAGCTGAAAACAAGCTGTTGCTCCAAAACTTTTGGCAAATGTTGCGTTATAACACAGATTTCACAGTTACTAACACCTGTTGAATTAATCTAATTGCAGTGAAATATTAATGTATTCATAATAACACTTCTGCCTTCCCTTTTTGAAATCACTTTTCTTGCGATTTCTGCATGTAACTAAGCCCTTCCTTCCAAATGGGACAGATGCTTAGCAATAGCACAGATGCTCAGCAATCTTACGAGTTTGGAAACAATACAGCTTCAAGAAAAGCACAAAAATGTCTCTATTTTTCAACATCGTTTAATAATAATGTAACAGTGATAAGTGAACACTTATTTGAACTACTCAATATTTTAGTAAAATATCTTCCTTGTGAAATTAAATCCTTGCCTTTACTAGGTACCACGGGATCTATCTCACAAGAGCTATCTCACAATAACTCATGGAGAAGATGAACCACGTGAACCTCTGATAGATTTCTTCTTTATAATCTCCCCTTAAAGATCTCACTCCTCACTCACTGGACATAGTAAAAGAAACTTATCTTTCCAGTTCTCTCATGAATGCATGTAATGCACCAAAACTCAGGCATCAAATCACAAAGAAAACATTTGGATAGAGGGTATGTGCTCTCTTCTTGTATTACTGAATTTACTGAGCCCTATCCTACCGGATATTTCTGATGTTTAAGAGGTTATTATTCTATTGCTTCTTTTAAAATAAATGCTTATTAAAGCATTAAGGAGTCATGTCCTCCTCATTTGACATCACGGTTGTGTTGATCCTCAGAATTAAGATCAACCAAGCTTGACCAAACTACTCATCGAGGATGCTGGAGTTCAAATGAGAGAACATTGTTAAAAGGGAAAAAAAGCACCTATGCTTTAAGAATCAGTATCCAAAATTTTAATAGGTCCCACTGTGTGAATTAGGAACCACCTTAATGCGGATCTTGACATGTATTTAAAAGCAATTATCAACAAAGTCATCTGAGGATAACAGAAAGATTAAGAAGCAATTATCAACAAGCTCCTTTGAGGATAACGAAAAGGTTGGTCAGGCGATGTGGACAGATTTGTACTTGGGAAGTAACAAATGGAGATGCCCTATTCGTGGGGAAAGGGGTGAGTGTTTATTTAAGGAAAAAAGCCCATCCACAAAAGCTGGGATGGAGATCTTCCAAATAACTAGTTCCACCCGAGCTCCCATTACCATGCTGTAGTGAAAAGAAACGAAACCATTATTGTGTAAATTGAGGAAGAAATCAGGAAAGGGGTATCATCTTCACAGAAGCACCAAACTATGCTGGCAGCTTGTCTTTAAATAATCTGTTGGACAGTTGCAGGGGGATAAAAATAACAGACTTAAGGAGCATCGATATAAGACACACCATACATCAGGTTCTCATGGCACCTATCTTGCAACTCCATTAGTGAATAAGTGTCCAAAAAGGAGGTTCCAAAAGCTTGCCAAGGTCATGAATTTTACAAAATCACATCAGAACAATGTTTTCTTCCAATAAAACAGTGAACACTACTGTTAGGCTTGGAGAAGTATCTGAGTAATTGAGACAACTCCTGGAACTGGAAACAGAGTGAGAAGCCTTGTCTGACACTCTGCAAATATATAAAGTCCCCTATACAGGGACCCAGTTTTAAAAGTAGGACTTCTTATGTATGAAGTAAAATGCAAGCATACTTTTAAACATATATTTTGTTCTGAGAAAGGCATGAAGAGAGGAGGGAGTCAATAAGTTTTGTTTTGTTTCAAAAATAAGCTCTGAACTTCAGAGGCAGCCTGTTACTGATTAAGATTTTGACAATTTCATCCACATCCAAACTGCCCATATGGCTGCTTAGAGCTACAGTAGGACTGAATCGGCTATTTAATAGCCAAAACTGGAGGTGGATTCACAAACCCAAGGAAAGCTTGGGACATCAAAATTTAGCTGTTTCTATTCAAACCCAGAGTATTTAGTTTGCATTTGAAAGAATGAGGAAGATAGGTCAGAAATACAAGAGTCAGCTCATCACAACCTACTATTGCAGGACAAGTAACATTTAGCACAAAGATGTCCAAAGGGAAATTAACATCCTCCACACAACACCATACAACTAGAATGTACCAGCTCAGTTCAACACTCCAGAAAAGATGCAGTAATATCACAATGTACAAGAAAATCTAATAAGCCTACTTTAGTAATTTCTCTCCCCCCAAAAGTGACAGAATCAAGCAACTCACCGAAGCATTTTGAGCTCCTGGGCAGCTTTCAAAATTATCTCATGCTGTCTTTGGCTAAGGACCATCACTCCCCCCAAGGACTGTTCCGAGTCCAGGTTTGAATCTGCTCCCAGCATATCAGAGGAATGTGAAGGTGGGAGAAGGGATGAATCCAGCTGGTCACCCATAGGTCGCAGCCTGTCTCCATCATCTGGATACCACCGATCCGTCAGCCGTTCCCTCTCCCAGTCAGTCCTTTCAGGAAGGTAGTCCTGCTTCTCCCGCCACGTGTCGTACCTCTCGGGGTACTCTCGAATCCTCAGCTCCCCCCTGTCTCGGAGGTCTCTGTCGTAGTGATCTCTGTTCCTGTCGTCCCTCCACCTATCTTCGCGGTATCTGTCCAGAGGTGGGAGAGGTGGTAACGGTGGGAGAGGAGGGATATCTAGGTCACGATTGCCCATTTCTCTGTCATCCATGGGTCTCATGTCCCAGTCTCTGTTATCCCATTCTCTGTCCACATCTTGATCATAAATATCTGTGGATCTTCCCGTCCTATCTAGATCTCTCTCTAGTTCCCTCTCCCTCGGCCTCTTCCAGTCATCCCACCATGAATCTCGTCTGTCGTGATCAGATGATAAAGGAGGTAGTGGTGGCAGGGGAGACAACGGAGGCAATGAATGGTGAGACTGCAACCTCTCATCCCTATCATACGGATCCACAGAATCATCCTGATAATCGGAGTTGTGGTCTCCCCAGTATCGTTCTCTTTCCCAGTCATCCAACCGCTCGTGCTCCAGAGGAAGGTCATCCCTACTATCTAAAGGAAATTCCTCCTGCATCCCCTCATCCTCATGACTCCAAGAACCCCTGAGCGCATCGTCTCGATGGTACGGAGCCAATTTGTCGGGATCATCTCCTAGGTGCATTGGTTTATCCATGCTGCCAGTGTCGGACCTCCCCGCTTCCCTCTCCCGGCTATCCGGCCTCCTGACGTGTCCCCTCTCGTGGCTACCTGCCCTCCTGACGGGACCCCTCTCCCGGCTACCTGCCCTCCTGACAGGACCCCTTTCCCTACTGCCTGCCCGCCTCATGGGGACCCTCTCCCTGCTGCCTGCCCGCCTCATGGGCTCCCTCTCTCTGCTCCCTGCTCGCCTCATGGGCTCCCTCTCCCTGCTCCCTGCCCTCCTGACAGGTCCCCTCTCCCTGCTGCCCGCCCGCTGTGCCCTGTCCCTGCTGCCCGGCCGCCCTGCGAGCTCCCTGTCTCTGCTGGACATCACCCTCTCCCTGCTGTCTGACCGGCCACCCAGCGTCCTCTCCCTGCTGCCCGACCGCCCGTCCGGCATCCTCTCCCTGCTGCCCGACCGCCTGTCTGCCATCCTCTCCCTGCTGCCCGCTCTCCTGAACATCCCCCGGCCCCGGATGGATGCCTGCCGAGCCTGCCCTCTGCCCCTGTACACGTATCCCCTGCCACGGCCCTCGTCCATCCTGCCCATTCCCCGGCCGTGGCCGTCATCCATCCTGCCCATTCCCCAGCCGCCGTCCATCCTTCCCATGCCCCGGCCGCCGTCCATCCTGCCCATTCCTCGCCCGTCCATCCTGCCCATGCCCCTGCCCCGGCCCATTCCCCAGCCACGGCCATCCCCCTGCCCCCTGCCCCGGCCATCATCCATCCTGCCTTGCCCCCTTCCTCTGTTTCCTGGTCCCTTGCCTCTGTCTTCGTGCATAAATGGCCCTTTTCCTCTGCCTTCTGGCCCGGACAGGCCCTGCGTGGTGTCCGAACCAAGCAGCTGGCTCTCTGAGGAACTCAAATCCTGGTTTCCCGTTACAGGGGTCACCGCCCCTCCTGGCCTTGCAACGCCTGACTGCAAAGCTCCAGAGTTGCTAGAAAGGGATGTCGAAGTTTGGTTCTGAACAGGCGGAGTAGTCGCTTTGGAGTCTTCTACTTGCTGGTTAGGATCGTGTGAACTCCACGTCCACTTCTTAGGAGGATCTGAAATAGTTTCTTTGACTTCACCTTTGGATGGTTCCTGTTGAGTGCTTGCGAGGTCCTCACTCGGCTCCACGGAGCCTGTACTCGTCACGTCAGTAGACTGCGTTCTACTTCCAGCCTGCTGATTGCCACCCATGTCTGTAAAAGGCTCTTTGTTTTCTGCTCGTGAGTCTGTTTGGGACTGCTGCTGTCCCAAAGGAGGCCTGGGCCCCCTCCACCGTGGGCCGCCCGGTCGGGAACCGTGTGCATGTGATGTGTTTTGGGAAGTATAAAATTGTGCTGCTGGTCCCCGGGGGATAGTTCCCCATCGACTCGTGTGCTGTCCATCAGTGTTCTGGCGGTCAAAACGCGACCTGTGTCCCTCGGAGCGCTGGGAGTCAAAACGGGGCCCTCTTGGTCTTGAGCCTTCAAATTTGTCGTATCCTCTTCCTCGAGGGCCATCAAACCTGCGCATAAAATAACAGCAGTTTTATTCAAATGAACATGTCAAATAAAACTTGTCTAAAAACCAGTTTCACACTGCCTGTTTAACTGATGCATCCTAGCGTGCTGTAGGATCAGATCCGCTTGAACCAGTGCAGAAGCACCAAGACCTTCTCCACCCCAACACTGTCCTGTGAAGACCAGCCTAAGCCACCTGCAGACAATGTAACCCTAAAAAGAAAACTTGGCTTCAGTATCCCAGGATTGAAACTCACCTTGAAAAAAACTTGCAAACTGAATGGTGAGAAGTTTTGATCTTTTGTTTAAAGAAACTTTTGTTGAAAACAACAACTCTTGTTGAACTTTGGTTTTAAAACTTCGCAACACGCTTACCTAACCAAAGGCCTTATAGACAGATCTATAAACACAGATCCTCACAGAAAGTGCAGCGAGCTGTGATATTAACCAGTTCGATGCAAGACAATATGCCTAAAACACACACATTTTTATCACATCACCTTTCTTTTTCCTTTTCTTTCTTTGTCTACAAGCAAGAGTAGAGGTCAGGCAAACCGGCATAAAGAATAATTTATGCAATCATATTTAGAAAGGCTCATCTAGTCAAAAAACAGCCTTTAGGCATATGCTTAACTATTGATTTACAAGACGCACACATCAAATTCATTTTACACAAAACATCGAACTTGCTCCTGAAGTCCAATTGCTTGGATATTTGGGATTCACAGTCATCTCTCCCTGGATATGAATTCATTATTGCCTAGTTACCAGCAGCTGTTGACTTTTTGCAGAATTTAATGTTTCAGTGAGCAAATTACCAAATGAGCTCATTTACACAACCTCAAGAATTTTAATAATCCTAGTAAGACAACACTTCAGCAGAAAAAGTGGAAAGCACGGTTTCTGTTGGAACAAAACTGCCTTTTGCTTGGGGTGTATGTGGTCAAGATGAACAGAATTAAAAGAATTATCAAGTGTGGTAGCAAGGTATCTTCGATTTGAAGGACCAGCTTCTACATGTAAGGTATAGCAAGAAGAAAAGGTTGGATACTGTAAGATATCCTTCACCCCCAAAATTCTGCAAATTAGTTTAAGGGAATTCTTCAGAGTTTCTTGAGAAATGTTAATTGCTAAAAAGTGGTGGGTGGGAGTGTGTCTTTTTATACGTCTAATCGTTACCTGGCACTTTGGAATAGCACCAGGTAACACACAATATTTTAAATTTATCACAGGTTCAATTGAAAAGTTATTACAGCCCTGTTTTCTACTGCCTGTATTGAGAACAAACAGTAAACAGATTTTTGGAAAACCTTTGATAAAACCATGAAATAGTCATGCAATTACAATATAGGAATGCACAAAGGTTACAGCGTTATTTAAAAAATTCTTTTTTAAACATTTTAAAATATTTTATTGTCAGTGGGCTCAAAAATAAAGCCATTGTATGTCCTTTCTAGAAATTTCTGATTATCCATAGTCTATGGTCACAGAGCACTGAGCTCTAAACTAATGCATGTATAAAAGACACGCACTAGCAAATCACTGAAAACAGTCTGCAGAACTGCACATCCAAAAAACCCCCAGGACTAGAAATGACACTTTTTAAACCCACGGGGAGACAGAAAATTATTCAAAAGTTATAAAAATTCAAATATGATGCCTGCACTTCATGAATTACTATTCATGAATGATCACTTCGGAATCAAAAAGGGAAATGAAAATGAAGATATGAAAAATATGTAAATGTAAAAATCTAGCAGAATATGCACGGATAGAACCAAATCAACGGAACAAGGCTGCTTTTTGGTGCACGAGGCATCACATCAGTCTTTAACTAATGACCAGACAGAACAGATGTTTTTGCAACCTGATATTGTCAACCATGGAAAAACAATAACAAAAAAAACAGTCCAAAAGGAGTATCTCGGATCAAACCATATCACAGATATAAAACCACATAAAAGACACAGAACGCTGGTTTTTAAAGTAACTTGACACTGAGACAGTAGGCCATCCACCTGACAAAACGCAGACTTAAATTTGAATAAAAGTACACCTCACAAGAAGATAAAGACCAAGACCATCAGATGTTATGCAAAACAACAAGAACCCTACCATTAGACTAAGGCTCAAATCCTCTCCTTCCTCTCGTTTAAAATTCTTTGAATGCTAACTAATGCTGCACATGTAGAAAAACACTGATTTGGATGCAAGACAAACATCACCTCTCTCTTATCAGAAAGCTATTTTGAGAAGTGCAGCAAATAGGGCAATCGTCTAGTTACAGAAATCTCCCATGCTAGAAGTTAAAGTACAGGTGAAGAGCTCCGAATCTTTAATTTCTTTTTGCTGCAAATGGATTTCGGTTGCAAAAAAATAATAAATTTTGCTGTTAAAAACAAAACAAAAAAATTAAGTTTCTTGTAATTAGATATCATAGCATATTCAACTGAATATATATCTGAACACTTTCCTGAATTCCTTTCAGGAGGTCCACTTTAAGGTGCTATTGTACATAGTAGTAACTTAAAAACACTCCCTCAACACTTTTGCTTTACATATTCCTAAACTGCATTCCAAGTACTACAGATGAAACACTGGGAATTTAAATGGCTTTTTATGAAAGGTCATTCTTTCAAATGTGATTTATCATTAACCTAAAGACAGTAAAGATGTATCAAATATTTACAGCATCTTTCCTGTTTTCAGAAAACGGATATTACATTTCTGAGAATGAGAATGGAGCAGTGCGCCCAAGCATTTTACTAGAGAAGAGTATTTGACTCTAGGTAACGCTCAGGTGAACAGCATTTACCTGTTTTTGCTTTAATCAGATAAATACAGAACATGGTGTACACACATTAAGAGCAAAACTCCATCAAATGCACAATTCACATGACCTTAGAAAAATCTGAGAATAAGGCGTAATGTTTCATTTCTTAATATACCAAAAGGCTGCCAGCCTTGAAAGCATATAAATCAATAAAAATATCCTTACCTGGGACCTCTGGGGCCTTCAAAACGTGCTGATCTGGGAGGATCTGGAAGCAATCCACCTGATCTCACTGGTTTATCCTGCATGGTAGGGGTGTGTGTTGAAGACAGTGCAGAAGGGGCTTTCAGTTCCCCACATCCTTGCTCAGATGACATAGAGACATTTTGTTTATTATGGTGAACTTGAGACTTCCCGTGGTCTGAAGAGCTGAAGGATGAACTTACTTGAGAGTGGTAAGTTGAATATACAGGTGAGCTACCTATTTTTGATGCATAGGTACCAGGGGTGGGAAGCAGAGCTGGCCTTGGTGTTTCAGTAGACTGATTGCTTTGAGAACTAGATCCTGAAGGGACAGAGGAATTAGATAACTGAGATACAGAAGACAGAGGTGGAGGGACCAGTGGAGGTGTAGCTGAAGGTAAGGTTGGAGGCATAACAGGAATGCCACCTGGAGCCGTTTGAGAATATGGAACAAATGGAGGCGGAAGCGAAACGTTTGCAGGGTACTGATTCTTCAAATTTTGGAGCGAGCTCACTTTCTCCTGCAAATGGGACTGAGTGACCTTCATCTGTTCATCCCACGCTTTCCACTGTTTCTCATACTCTTGCAGCTGGTCTTTGTGAGGGTAGGTTTGAAGCTGATGCTGCCACTGCTGGTTCATTGACCGCTCCCAGTCTTTATGAAGCTGCTGGAACTGTTTTTGCTGTGTCTCATAATGTCGCAGCTGCATCTCCACTGACATTGTCTGCAAGGAGAATATGAGAATAACTTCAAAAGAGCATCTTAGCTATCTTCAAGGCCACGTATTTTAGTGTCACTTGTAACATCACAACTTCTGACTTGTGCAGAAACCTGAGGAAGAACTACAGTGAAACAAAAGCAAACACTGTGATGTCTAAAGTTAATTTACACATTGCATGACTGGAGGGCAAACATTTAGTATAGAAGACTTTTTTTTTTTTTAAAGAAGAAAGATAAAGAAAAATATAATCAAAGGCCTCCACGCTCTACTATTACTGCATGCTTACAACAGCTATGAAAGCCCAAATCAATCTTCACGCTTTCAATACATGCAGCATGTGACTATTTCTCAAGGTTTCAGTTTCTATTAATCTACACAGAGCTGCTTCAGCTGTCAGCAATGATTTTTCTCTAACCTTTTGCTAGATCATAATTTGCACAGCGCAGCTTCTATCAGCAGTTTGTCTTTCTTATGTGTACACACAGGTCCTAATACCCATGGGCTTAATCTGTTCTGAGATTTTTAGGTTTACATTTTTTTTTTTAAACAAACCCGACAGCCCAAACCACTTAAGGAATGCTTAAACCACGAAAAGCTGACTCAACTAATAAAGCAATCAGCTTCTTCTTTAAAGGCTGCAACAGGGATATAATTATCTGAATCTGTTATTAAGACACCATCACTGTACACATTTGTACTGTATGACATTGTAAAAAAAAAAAAAAAGGGAGGGGAGAACACGGCCGGCTACCAAATTACCTCACACCATCATCTGTGTAACTGACCTTTCTCCTGAAGAATTTCTCCAGCAGTAAAATGTTCAAAACTGAGTAAATTCAACACTGTGTTCAGCTTTGCTCCTGTACCACTCAGGTATGTCTGAAAATCATTTGACAAGCATACAGTCTTATATTTCTCATCCTACTAAAGCTTCATCACCACCTCTTAATTTTTTTTTTCATTCTGAAGTTGAGTGCCAGTAGGAAAAGGGGATATAGACTTCTGTGCACGCAGAAAAAGTAGCTAGACAAATAAGCCAGCCATGGCAAATTATTCTACTACTTATTTTGCAGTAAAGCATAACTGTTAGGTCACTCACAAAGTATATCAAATACCATCTCCTCAGTGTTTCACCTGTAAATGTGGAGGCTGTTGCATGATCTGTTGATACTGCTGTACTATCTGCTGCAGCTGGGCATGCTTCTGCATTATCCTCTGGTACTGAAATCCAACTCGGTGATGGGGATGCTGCTGCCATTGAGCTGCTGCTGCTTGCAACTGTTGCAATCTCAAATCTTCCTCGGGGTCATCAGGAGGATCAATGTTGAGCTAGGGAAATAGGCAAATATTATAAATAAAGGGAGACTTCCATCAGAAGAGAAGAACGCTGGGTCACTACGCAGTTTGCAAGAACTTTCTCAGCATTCCTTATTTTATCAGCCTGTATTTCAGTGTTCTGGCCACCCCTAACTGCTGGAAGTCTGATTTGTATTTCCTTTATTCTTGTACAGTCTGATCTAAAGGTTAGGCTGATGGGGATTAGGGTGTTCATACACACAGAAACTTACCTGTAGGTAAGAGATTAAAGCAGATCTGTTCAGTGCTGCTCACACCAAAGGCAGTGAGACAGCAGTGCTTTTTCATGATGAGGTAAAGGAATTCCAAATGCATCATTTTGCCACTTGCTAGGAACCTGCACACCATAAATTTAAAGCGCAGCACATCCTGTAGGGTAATCTACCACCTTACAGTAATCTGTTCAAACATCCAAGCTGTTGCCTCCATCCATTATGGAGCAACTGGCATTAAGCACTGTCTAAATATTCTGTACCAAGCTCTTGGCTTTCAGAAAAAACTATAATATGCAGGGAGAAGGGGAGACAGAACTGAAACTGACAGAGAAGAATTAAAAAATCGTGTCCAAAAGCATCTACTGAGTGCTTGATTTTGCACTTAGGTATCGCAATGTGTTTCTCACAGACAAAGATGACAACGCTGGGGAAAACGCGAGTGAGCCAAGCCTGGTGCATGTGTGGGTGACTATGTTAAGTCTGCATATGAGAGTATTTTTTTTTAATTGGTACAGCCCTAACAAATGTTCTTTTCATGTTGTTTTACGATATTTAGTTATTGTTACACAGTATGCATGAGAATATGATGGAAATATTTCCCTGTTTTGTCCCCTTCTAGCACAATATAACACAGCAGCATCTCCCTGCAAAGCCTACCTGAGTTTCAGTGGCTGTAAGAGAAGAGTCGTCTTCTTTGGAAGCTGGAGGCAGGGATTCATTCAGCGGAGGAGGTTCAGACTGCTGAGTTGAAGCACCCATTTTCCCTTCTTCAGACTTCACTCTCTGTTCAGACGTATCCTTCCCTACTCCTGGCCCTTTCATTTGCTGCTGTCCCTGAGCATGGGCTTTTGCCCTTTGCTGCAGGCTAAGCAGGTGTTGCTGGTACCAGTATTGCTGCTGTTCCTACAACAGACAGAAAGTTTCTCAGAAAAACAGCTTTCATGGGGAAAAAAAAAAACAACACGAACATTAATTCATGATAGTCGCTAGAATCATGCAGAAGAAACATAAGCTAGAAAAATGTTTAAATCTATTTTGAGAGAAAACTCACTCATCAACAGCAGGGCAATGCAGGTCAAAAAATATAATCAAAATTCAGACACCACCGTGGTGTGTACCATGCCTCACTTAATTTCCTGCTCCAAAGAGCTTACAACTAAAGAAAATAATAAAAATCAGAAAAATGACAAGTAAATCAAAGTACTACAGGCATGTAGTAGGTACCACACTTATTAAGTTTAGTGCTTTTTATTCCTAGCAAATATACGTACTGATTTTGAGACTATATTAGGTAAAATGAAGGGAAAACGGAGGACAACGAAGGCGAGCGAGGGAGAAGGAAAAAGTATGAAACATACAAAAAAGATGACAAGCGTGAATGGCAGAGTAACTGGGATGGAGAGATTGGAATAAAGG
The DNA here is from genome assembly GCF_047663525.1 of Anas platyrhynchos. Lineage (NCBI taxonomy): Eukaryota > Metazoa > Chordata > Aves > Anseriformes > Anatidae > Anas > Anas platyrhynchos. The sequence goes on from NC_092591.1 coordinate 24,291,242, forward strand.
TTTGGAAAGGAAAAAGAACAATCAGAGCCAACGAACAGTGCGGATTATTTGTTATCTGGATCCTGATTAACATTCAGCAGCTGAAAGGGTAAACAGATATGGCTGCACCCGAAGAACCAGCCATCTAAGAAGCAGTTCAGCTTTCAGTTTTAAATACTTCAGGCTAGAATTAGGGGACTCCCAGAGCATGAAAATAGCTTCAAACCACTGCGAGCTGCCGCCAGCATGAAGAACCAATGACTAACGTGGCGAATCTCAATGCTTACCGGACAGTGCCTCTTAAAGAAAGCCAAGCAGGAACCAAGTAATCTCTCCAACTAGTACAAGAGGTATCAGGCATCAGATCGGACTGGCAGGATAGACTAAAAACTGCCAGGAGGCAGCTGAAGAGTGAAGGTGAAGACCTGGCACGGCCTTTTGCTATGCAAGTCCCTGCCAGAGAGCACGGCAGGTGATGAAATGTTATGGATTCAAGACACAGCTCCATAAGCTCGTAGAATAAAATTCTCCAGATTTTAAAAGCAAAGATAGTGGCCACTGCTAGGGCAGCTCCTGTATTTTAGGGCAGAATATACTTGATTTTTAAACTTTCACATCAGCTGTACCACCTTTGAGGATCTGTGACTGCTCTACATCTTTTTTCATATTCTTCTGTCCTTCCTTTCCATCCAAGCATGCGCTGCTGAGAAAAGAAATCCCTAAAGAGCCTACTCACAAACAGAAAAGAATATTTTAAGATGCCCTTGCCTTTTGGGTAAGTGTGAGAACTGCAGTCGTAGGTGTTGTCTGATGTGATTGCTCAAAACTGAACCATTCAATTTATCTTTAAGCGGGTTTAAGAGAAGCACAGGCTTCCTCCAAAAGCCTACCTCACACTCAAAACGGGAGTGATGGTTTCGACTGCTAACAGCCTAGCAAACACAAGCACGCAGATGTATTCTTTAAAAACACTTCTGTAAAACTGCAGCTTGGAGATGAGGTCAGCAAAAGGAGAGGCTATGCCTGGACTTCATGGTGATCCTGCAGTGACTTCAGCCAAGGGTCTTTTTAACAAGAACATGACTCAGAGAAGCTCTCACGGGTGGAGGACGTGCATTCACGCTGCAGCATGGAACCTCTCGAACATCTTCAACAACAGGCTGTAATGAGGGTAAATTTCAACAGCAGGGAGGAGCACACATCCCTTCCCAGTTACACAAAAGATGATTAAATTTATCCCTTTCAAACGGCACCGTAAGGGGATTTAACATGACAGGGCTGGATGCCATGCTCTAGAGGAATGAGAACGAGCACCTGTTATGACTGCCATGAAACTCTTCATCCGGAGATCCACCTCGTTTTCTCCTCATTCTAGGATTCATAGGACTAGGACTAGGATTATAGGAGTAGGATTCACAGAAAGAGCTTTAAATGACACCACCCTGCCACATACTTTTCACAGCAAGGTCAACAACACACGCACTTGCAGATGTGAGCTGAAAAGTGAGAGAAAAGTGAAACGCAGGTTTCTATTGCTCAGGCTGAAGAAAACAGAAGTATTCATGGAGGAAAAAAAGCCAAGTCCATTCTTCAAGTCCAACGACAAGCCCTATATCTAAGGAAGACAGCAGCACTGACAGAAGCCTTTTTCCATCTCTGGCTGACCAAGAAGTGCCTCTGGCATCACACAGACACCACCAAGACCAGCCCTGACCACCTAAAGCACAACCCCAAGCAACACAGATCCGCTCCGATGAGGAGTTTCAATGCAGCCAGTTCTCTGCACGTGACAAAGGCCATGAACTCGAGCTTGACAAAGGCTGGGAAATCGCAGCGATGTGTCGTGTTCTCTGCTCCCTCTCCGCTTGGCTCCGTGCGTCCTCACAGTCCCCAGCTGGCGATATCGGCCCAGCCATGTTCAGAGCCATGCCAAAATAACAGAGGAGGGGTTTTAGAGAGGCTGCTGAAAGGTGACCCGGTGAAGCTGTGGCAGCTTTACCAGAAGCATATAAATACATATTTATGGGTACAGCTGCACCCGCTCAGATTTGCTCCCTACTGTAAATAAATAGCAGCATACGGCGCACAAACATCAGATGGAGCATTAAGGAAACACCAGGAGCATTTGAACAGAACTTGTCAGGAGCTGTATCTAACTGCAGGGAAAGACAAGAAGCCAGAAACCTGCCCCAACTGTACGCTTGGGAAAAACTGCACTAAACTCTCAAGGTTGTCCCAGCAAAGAAAAGTACCTTACACTTGAAAGGGAAACAGCGGAGTACTCAGAAATGGCAAATTGCACAGCATTTCCTTTGTTAAGAGAAAAACAACAATCTGTTTTGGCTGCAGCCGCTGCTACCGTTGGATGAGAACAGAAAGAATTGCTTTCAATTACCATTAAAAAAAAAAAGAGCTTAATAGGATTTTATAAGTGATGAGTTATGGTCCCCGCTAAGCTTTTAAAATCACTAGCAAGAAAGCCTCACTGCTTTGCTTTCGCTATTCCTATTGCGTAAGGATTTGCTGCCCCAAATCCTGTCTTGTAGTACAGCCAGACAGTCAAAATTTTATCAAATTTATGACCAGCAAAGTACCATATTCCTTTTGAATTAACAGTGAATTGTGTAGGAGACTAAGAACTACTTAAGATACAAATTGTTTGTACAAACAGTCGTGAAACAGACAAGGTAAACGTTGGAGATGCTTTTCAGCAGCACTCTGCTCCGTCTGTGCGTGCAGTACAATAACACATTAATTGTGATTATTCTGGGAAGGTCAATTGCTGAGGAAGAATTAAAAAAAATCTTAGCAGTTATGAAATTTCCAGCTTCATAATGGGGGAGGAATTACTTCAGTGCTTGATCTGGAGTTTAGTAATTTAAGAATTCAGCAGCAGCCTCAATACCAAATAAACATCCCTTTCAATGTCTGATTTTCCAAGGTTTTGGCATTAAAAAAAAGAATCCCATTCCTACCACTGTAAGACATGAACCAATACTGTTCAAAACCTTCATGAAATTAAATCCGTGAATCACTTTGCTAGGCAGGGATCAGCTACATGGTACAAACTTAAAAATGGTACATTCTCAAATGCATCTATGCTCAGGTATGAAATTTGAATGGATACAAATTCAAAGGTGTCTCAATGATCGACAAATTTAAAACGTCACCAACTTCAACACGAGGCAACAGTTTTGCAGACTTAGCTCCACATTGGTATCCTAAGATCAATTTGCCAAAAATATTTTGAACTTACATAAAATCCATCAACTTGTGAAAGCACACACGTAGGCTTTGTTCTTGCAACTGGATCTCTACAAACTGACCCTAAAATCCTGCAGAAGCCTCAGCAAATCTGAACGAACTGAATACTTATAGCTGAGGACCTCAACTCGCACGCCTTTGTCCACACTCAGCCTTCAATAAGTGAATTGCTCCTAACTTCTTGCATCAGGACAGGCACATCACCTGCAGAGGAAGCGCTCCCATCTAGGATGTTAAGCACGTGTACGCTTTGTGGTCACTTTGGCCCTACTGTACCTATAAAAGTACACAGCCTCAGCCATAAGAGTATGTTTTGCCAAAAAAAGCATTTCAGAACACTTCTCTCTGTTGTGGTTTAAGCCGAAACCAGGACACTCTCACATGCCCTATGCAATCTCATACTGGAGGACCAAACGCACAGCACAAAACTGATTTCCAGAGAGTGAAAGGCAATGAGGTACCACGGCAGCTTTAAGCGTAGCTGGTAAGGGTGAACAGCCACAACTCTGTACCTGTCAGAGCAACTGAAACAGGGTCCCCAAAGGACAGCTCAACGAGGAAATTAGAGAAAACAAGGTCAGAACAGGGTGCTGCAACATGCCATAAGCAGCCCCCCTGCAGCACCCTACAGAGGATGAGATGAAGCCAGCGAAGGCTCGGTGCGTTTCACCTCCGTGCTGCGCTTTGGGAAACAATTCTCCAGAGCCCCCCGGACCCATGGGGGGAACCACATCCAGCGGGGAGCCGGGCGATGCCTTCCTCACCTGCGGGGTCATGGTGGCCGGGTCTGGCTGCGGGGCGCCGTGCTGCTCGGGGGGGGCCCCACTCTCCTGGCCGCCCCCCTGGGGACCCTCGGGCAGGGACAGCGCCGGCGGGGGGGTGAAGTGCTGCGGGGCAGCCTTGGGGGCAGATAGGGAAGGAGCTGCCTGGGAAGGGGACGCCTGCGAGGGCAGCAGGTAGGGCTGGGGGGGCGCCAGGTAGGGCGGCCCGGGGGGGGGCAGGTAGGGCTGGGCGGCGTTGGATGCTGGTGGGGGCTCCAGGTAGGAAGGGGGCGGCTCGCTGAAGGAAGGGGGAGGCTGCGAAGCTTGGGGCCGGGGCAGGTAGGGCTGGAGCGGGGGGGACTGCCCGGGGGGCGGCTGCAGGTAGGGCTCCGGCTGGGGAGGCGGCAGGTAGGGCTGCCCGGAGGGAGGGGGGTGCAGGTAGGGCTGGGGGCCGGCGTTTGGCTGCGGCGACTGCGGCGGCGACGACAGCTCCATGTCCATGGGCACCGGCGAGGAGGGCAGGGGCTCGCCCCACTCCCCGTGGCCGCCGGGCGGCTCCTGCCCGTCGCGGGGCTTGCGGCTCGGTGGCGGCGGGGCGGAGGCCGTCGGCGGAGGCTCTCGGTGGGCGAATTGCTTCTGGTAGCTGCGTACCGGCGGCACGGCCACGGGCGGCGGCTGCTGCTGGTGCTGCTGCTGGTGCTGCCAGTCCCCGAACGAGCCCGGCAGCGGCGGCGGCGGCAGCCCCGGGGGGGGCGGCCCCGGGGGCGGCGGCGGCCCCAGCAGCACCGACTGCAGCTGCTTCTGGTGCATCTGCTGCAGCTGCTGCAGCTGCGCCAGGTGCTGCTCCTGCAGGCTCAGGAACCCCGAGGTCCCCCCCGGCGGAGGGTGAGGAGGAGGAGGGTGAGGAGGAGGAGGCGGCGGCGGAGCGGCGGCGGTGCTGGGCGCGGGGCCCGGCGGCGGGTAGCTGGGCAGCGGCATCGGCGGCACGGCGGGCGGCGGCACGCTGGGGGGAGGCATGGGGAGCGGCGGAGGGGGGATGGAGGTGGGCGGCGGCGGGTAGGGCCCCGCCGCGCCGTACAAGCCCCAGGCCGGGTACATGGCGGGGCGGCGCGGCCACAGGGCCCGGCGGCGGCGGCGGCTGAGGTGGAGGTGGTGGAGGGGGAGGGAGGCCCCACGGCGCCTGCGCGGGGAGCTGGGCCGGCCTCCCGGGCAGTAGAGAGGCAGCGCCGCGCTACAGCGGCCCCCCCTGCGCCGCCTATCGGGGGGGCGGCGGGGAACGGTGAGAGGGAGGGAGGGGAGGGGAGAGCCTCGCGCTGCCTGAGGGAGGGGGGAGGAGGGAGGAGCGGCGGCCATTTTGTGTGCGCGGGGAGGGTGGGTGGGTGGGTGTGGGCAGGAGTTTGAGAGTTTGTTTCACCTCACAGGGTTGTGATGGGGATAAACTGAGTGACCACAATGGGAGAGGAGCGTTGGGTGTGGGGAATCACCTCAGGCAGCACGGCGGCGGTGCTGCCTCGCTGCCCGCTGTCCCTCCACAGCCCGGGCAGCCGTCCCGGTGTGTCAGCTCCAGTTCATAGCTGGAGAGCAGCATCCCTGCCCAGTCAGAAATCACAAACGAGAATCTCCCAGAAAAACTGCAGAGTTTGAACTTAATGATAACACACAAATCCTTGGGGAAGCCACCTCAGTTCCACACACACAACTTTCCCCTTTCCTTCTGCCCAGAGGTGGTTACTGATCATTTCCTGCCTGTGGTGCTCCTTTATATTCACAGGATCACAGAATCATTTAGGTTGGAAGAGACCTTCAAGATCACCTAGTCCAACCTATGACCTAACACTAACGTATTATTTCCCTTACAGTGAATATGGCTCCCTGATAGCATTTGCACCTCTTACCCCTGCCTCTTCCAAATACTACACGTAACACTTATATCCCCAAGCCCTTTAGCCTAGTTTCCTCACTAAGCTCTGAAAGCCTGTCATTTCAAAATAGAAAACTTCTGTGGCAAAAATCCTTTGATTTATCCTCCTGAGTTCCCTCATCATCAGTTTATTCAGAGTTCCTTCATGCAGGTGGTCTCTTCCAATCTCCTTGCCATTTGTTGTGTTTTTTGTTGTGCCATGAAGAAATCCGTTACTTCCTCTTACCAATAAACACACAACCACTTGCCGTAGCATTTTCTGAGCTACATCTGGGAGGCTGAATTTAAGTGTAGCTTCCAAATGGCCTGAGAGATGTTTCTGTCAATACTCAAATCTATTTTCGGCAGCACTAGAATTGTCTCCTCCCAGCCAAGATTATTACTGGCTTTACCCAACATTACCTTGTCCTAAAGCAACCCTGCTTTGTCCATCCCATGCTATCTTGCTCTTTTACAGTCTGTGACATTATTAGTGTATGTCATTCAGCTGTTTTTATTTTTTTTAATGGCTCACGCTCTTCCTAATTGCTGTTCTACCACATTTCGGTTATCCCTCAAATAGCCCAAGTCACATCTTGGATCAGTAGCTAAAGTTTCCTCACTTCAGTGGTGATAATGGTGTAGCAATCTTGGGCCTTCTGGTGGCCCCCAGAAAAGAATGGAAATTATTTTCTCCCTTTCTTTGCATAACTTCAAACGTTTTTGGGAGTGGATTTTTCTGCTTCCTTTCTCTGTCTTCAGAAGCTATGGAAACTGGCTATGGCAAAAGACAGGATGTGGGGGAAGCTGGAAATCCTTGAGTTATTGGGAAACATCATAGGCATCTGTTTGTTATCTTAACTTGTGTGCAGGTTTAAATCAAATGCCAGAGTTGGGTCAGGCAGGAATTTATCTTCTGGTTTGGACCAGCAGAGTTCTGCATTCGTAGGAACATCAAAGCATTCTCGTTTACCAAGCTCTTTCCTATTATGCAGATAATGATCTTTCCCACCTCTGACCTACTGCAAGTTGGATCTGAGGCTGGGATGACATGGTGCACATGGGGTAAATACTTTCCCTTCAACTAAGTGTCTGATCCGCAGGTTCCCTGAGGACTGCTGGGGTTGGACTTGATGACTGAGGTTGTCTTTTCCTGTCCTGAGTTCCTCTTCTCATCAGGCTCTTTGCATTAATACCCAAGATTTTCTGTCTTGCCGATTACACTCACTTTACAAAAATTTGCTGATGGATTTCCCTGCTGCTCATCCTCCAACCCTCAAGAAGTGTACTTCTTGAGCAGCTCCTTATGCCTCCTAGTAACAGGTTCTTCAGGTTACTAGAACAAGCAAGGCAGATTGCTGACTCTCTTATTTCTTAAAGTTTCTTGTAAATGCGCATACTTGCTTGGATTCCTACCAGCAGTTCATTCGACATACATGTATTTTCATGAAGTTTATCCAATGAGCATTCTGCTGGCAAACATTCCCCAGATTCATCATGTTGCTGTGCCTTTGACCTCCCCATCGTGAAAAAGACTTTGTCAAATACTACCATAAGCATCCATTTCTTTCTCCTCCAGTCTCAACTCAAGCAAAATTATTTGTATGGGGACAATTCTAGTTAACTCTCCTCCAATAAGTCTTTTAAAACTAGTGTTGCTCTGAAAACCAAGTAAAATAGATCTAATCCTACAACTGTTCCTCAGTCCTTGTTTGACTAAGTGTGGCCTTCAAATGTGCATGACAATACTTACTTTTAGCTTAAAGAAACATGACTTGGACCGAGAGTAGAAAATTAAGGATATTATTTTTGACCTGTACAGTTTTACACTGTCAAATTTCAGGTTGGTTGGTTGGTTGCCCTCTTCCTGGCTGGAGGTGGAGAAGATAAACTTCTACTGTGATAGCCTGGAAGGGACTGATGTGTTCTGAAAGAGTCAGCGTGCTGGTAGTTCAGGGGTAAGTGTAGCAGGTGAGCCTGCAGCAAGCAAAGAGGTAGTATGGGGATAAGTCTGATGTGTTCCCAAAGTTTCCTACAGCAGCTGTAAAGGAATGTGCTAGCACAAAGGTTATTAGCATGTAGGGACATTTCCCAAGGACAGGAAATGATTAACAGAGAAGTGTTATTTTCACTGCTGCCTAGCCTACAGGGATTTGAGTTCAGCCATTCTCTGCAGCCTGCACCAGTGTAAGGCACCACAGCATAAAAGCTCTATTAAAGTTTGGACGTTTTCTTAATTATACCAAGCATATCAATTTCAGTCTCCTGTTCACACCCCAACGCCAGTATTTTGGCCAGGAGGCACACTGCAGCATGTGGGCCTCCGGTGACTCAATTCCTCTCTCATCGCTCAGTCTTAAAACTATTCACTTCACCACAGAGGAACAGAGATCAGAAGAGCAAAATAAATTACTAAAAATAAAAAAGTAATGGGGAAGATATGAGAATGCAGAGCATGCCTCTGGGAAGACAAAAGCAATATAGCTTTGAAGTACTTTTTCCACTGCATTTCTCCATCTGGCTTAACCATCTCACTCCTGACCACTTCCTTCCCATGTTGCTGCAAATGCTGCAGGTCTCTGAGACTCACTTATCTGCAGCCATTTCTCTTATTTTTCCCCTCCTACTCTGCTCCCAGCCCACATTAACACCTTTTACTTTGACACCTTCCTGTACACACCGGTGTTCTCCTCTTCCATGACACCTATGGAAAGGAATGACACTTTGAAGTGCATAGGTGCCAAGCAATCAAGAGGGAGAGGTACATCCAAACCCAACAACCCTCATCATCACTCTGCCCGTAAGCAAAAAAGCTGGGCTGCTGGCTGATCCAGTAAAAATATGCTGCAAGATGATGCCATTATACCTTAAGTACAAACTCCACTGGTAAGAAGATTAAGAATGCACTAAGTACCTAAGTGAGGGTTAGATGAACAAGGATACATTGAGTTTAGGAAACATGGAGCAGGACACAACTTGATTCCACTCAATGTATTGAGATACAGTTGAATAAAAGACCATCAACCCAAAATTAAAAAAAAATCAGAGCACTGGTCCAGAAAAGGCAGCCTACTGGTGTAGACTTGACGGCTTTTCTTCAGCATGCAGCCTCCAATTTGCTTGTGGGACAGATGTGAGGGAGTATTACAAGGAAATACTCATGCTGCTGCAGATGCAGAAATATGAAACTTCCAATACCTCTGTGGTTCCATTCTCAGTCATAGTTGGACCATCACTTATATTTATTTAAGAATGCCAAAATCACCTTTTTAAATAATCCCAACACGAAAATGAAGAGGGAGTTAGGCATATTCTTGTCCATAGAGTCCTCTTGTTCCCATATCCTCCTCCCAGCTATAGGTTATCAGGTGCAGTCAGAACAAGGATGAATAAAAAAAGAATCCTACAAATAGCTTTTTCTTAGAGGGTCAAGGCTATGAAGTCAGTCCAGTATCACCCACAATCCTGTCAGCAGGGTCCCAGCAAAAAAGAAAGCAGGAGGGTTGGGAACAGAAGGACCCTTATCCTGGCTCAGAGTCCTGGTGTTCATGGCTTGGCTGGAGAGGTTAGAATCGAGGAGCTCCGTAATCATCTGGCATCCTCTCAATATTGTATCTGCAAAAGAAAGAGGGAAAATGTATGAAGACAACCTGCTCCATATTGTTCCCCTCCCTGTGCAGCAAGATGCTTACAGGGAGACTGAACAGCAAACAGCTTTGTTCCATTTCTATCTGCAGCTCAGATCGTAAAGAGGGAAAAAGCATTACTTACGAGAAAAATGTAAAGATTTCATAAGATTACCCTCAGCCTTAACCTCAAACCCTTTAGAGCTCAGCTATCTCAAGAAGTTACTATCCCCAGAGAAGGAAAAAAAGAGTGTTTTTTGTAAGATCTGCCTTAGGCTTTAAGAATAAACCCACTGTGCAGAACAGAACTTTGTCCATTTGACTTGGGATTCAAGGGCAAAATGAGTAGGGGCAAAGATATTTTGAGAGAAAATCTCCTAATCACATTCTAGGTACAGATCAGTTTGAACTCCATGTATTTATGCAATTTTAGCAATTTGCCTCCTCATTTCTGACATTCTGCTCTCTGTCTGCATATTACCAGACTCTCTCCACTGTTAGCACACCTGCCTCCCAGTGTCTCTCCCATCTCATTCAAAGACTGACTGTCTTCTCTCCACATCCCATTTCTTCTCCCTACCATGCTATCAAACATATCTACCCTACTTTGAAACAATTTGTCATAGTTTCTATGCAAGATAAAACTTCCGTGTTGTAATTATGCACAAGAGATATTAAAACAGTGTATATGACAAATGAACATGAGTAAAGTCCTCTTAGTCTAGGCTTTACAACAGGCACTTCAGAAGGAACAGCAAACAAACTTAAGCAAATGCTGTTACAGTAGATCACTGCTTCTAATGTATATGTATTTAAAAATATATATATTAAAGCAAGCCAGTGCTTGCACATTTGGGAAAAATCTGTTGCTTTGAAATTGCTGCACTAGTGTCTTTCCAAGTTGGTTTGATTTTTAGCTAAAAAGCAAATTCAGTTTCTTAGCAGAGGGTACACAGAGTTTCCAAATAGAACATGGAACACGAACGTTTCCTCAAAAATCTGTAGAATGCACTTGCCTGACAGCCTTGATGCTGCTGCTGCTAAGCAGCACTGAACTATGGAAACAATGGCCTCAAGGAAACAAATTTCCAGATAAAAGCAAGTGAACGTGGAGGCTGCAATAAAAGCAGGTCTATAACCAGTCTCTTCCCAGCAGCAGCCATACATCTACTTTTGTGCAAACACTAGGCCCTTTAGCACAACCTGTGCTATAGACAGTGCAGGAGAGATGGCAACAGAGTCCTTGTCAGACAATGACTGAGCCTGGCATCGATGTCAGAGGTCCCTTACCTGTGCCTGGAAATGTACATTATGGGTACTCCTGGGATTTTTCGTATTCTCCTCTTGAGCTCTTTATCCACTGTGGCCACTATGTAGCATTTGTGCTGAAAAGAAGAGGCAAGTCAGATTCATTACTAGTGAACTGGCACAACAGACAAAGCCAAGCAAAAGCCTCAGCTCAGTAAGCTCAGTAAACACAAGAGGGCTGCTTGTCCTTAGTGAGGCATTTCTAGGACTTGGTTATTCCATAGGCATAACATCCTTCTGCTCACCAAAACAGATTCTGAGAAACATCTAAAGGCTGTCCACCCTTTCCAGCCAACAACTTTCCCACACTGGATGCTTCTTGATGCTGTCCTATACAGGAATGCGTGGGGAAGACTAGGTACTCCTCCAAAGAAAGTTGTGCTAAGGACTGAAACTGTCCCTTTACAAGACTTTGCAGTTACTCTGCAGAAAAGTTAAGTCATCAGTAACCAGCAGGGTTCAGGAATTTTCAGAAACATTAGTACCTGAGTGACTCTTTGTACCAAGCAGTCATCAGCATAGGTTCCTTTGTGCATACACGGCAAGCGTTCGAACCGAGGGTCCTTGGCAATTCTGTGGGGATACGTACATTCAGCATCACGGCAATCAGACCAGGAGAAGCATACAGTAATACACTTCTTTCTGTGATGTGCAGCAGGTTATACTCAAAACAAGGGCTTAAGGTAGGGAGCAAATGGTACAGTTCAGTCAACCGTAATGAGGAGCAAAACCAGCATGCAATTTGGCTGGGTAAGTTTTTCTTAGTACTTGTTAGCTGGGTTCCAAGATCCCCACAATGTTAAGCTCTCACTGAACCTGTAATACTGATCTCATGGACCCAGAGAAACAAAACCCAGTTCAAGACCTAAAATCCTTCTGGTAAAATAGCACCATCATGGCAAGTCCTTTTCATTTCTTTATATCAGAATACGAAGTTGTAGAAACAGAGAGGAACACCCTGCACGTACCTTAATGCCACACGGTACCTCTGTCCTAGCTTCTCAATTTCAGCCATTACGCAATCTGTGATACACGGAATACCTAAATGCAAAAAAAAAAAGACAACATTAAAAGTCTGTATTAGAACAGTGGATCAGTGTTTAAGGCAATTGTCTGACTGAAACCAAGGTTGGTTCTGGGGTTACCACAGGCTGGTCCAGAGTTACTGTAGGCCATCGAGAATGAGCTCCGTGAGCTCACTACAGCACGTAGCTTTTTTCAAGGCATCTGTTGCCCTCAGCCAGTGGTGTGAGGCTGACGGGGCACATCCTACGCAGCCCAGAAGCGTGGCCGCCACTCACACTTGGCGTAGAGGCAGTCCATCATGGACTGCACCAGGTCCAGCTTGGCTTTGATGGAGAAGTTGATGAAGTTGGTGTCCACCAGGATGTGGTACGGCGGCCCGAGCTGCGTGTTGTACTGGAAGAACAGACAGGACGGATGCTGGGGGCTGCGGGGAAGACAAGGAATCGCCTCAGTTAGCTGTGAGCGAGGAGATGAGAGATCCTACAGCCTGTAGTGCGCGAAGGCAGGCACTTACACCTCCCGCTCCTTGATGGCGCTCGGGTCCTCCTCCTTCTTCTTGGCGGGGGCTTTCGCCCGCTCCTTCTCGTTGCTGTAACGAAGCGGGGGCACCGCTGGGGGACGGGGCAGCGGAGGGGTCCCAGCAGCACCGGGACCGTCCCCATCCCCATGTCCATCCCCATCTCCCCATCCCCGTCAGGGCACTCACATGCGCTGGTCCCTCAGGCTGATCATGCGCTTCATCACCGCGTACTTCCGCGCCTTCTTCTGCTTCCCCTGCAACGAGACGCGGCCGCCGTCAGCAGGGCACGGCTCCCCGCTGTCCCCCCGGTGTCCCCCCGGTCCCCTCACCCCGTGTCCCCCCTCACCATGCTGCCACCACCACCAGCACCACCAGCACCAGTTCCGGCGCCTCCACCCAGCGTCACCGTGTCCCGCCCCGCCGGGCAGGGCCGGCCCCGCCGTCACTTCCCGGGGAGGCCGAGCCGGGAGCCGCCGCAGCGGAGCCGGAGCCCTCGGTAACCAGCGCGGGGAGGGGGCTGCGGCACCGGGGGGCTGCCCGCAGCGGGGCCGGGGCCGTGCGGCTCGTCCCCGGGGGGGGCCACCGGGGGGTGGGAGCCCCGCAGCGGGTGTCCCCGTGCTCCCCCGCTCGGCCCCGGGTTGCGGAGGGCTCCCCAAGGAGCCCCGCTGCTTTATCCCGAGCCTCAGAGCCTCAGGGAGCAAAGCCCTTGAGGGGGGGGTTGGTGCCTGGGTTGTAGGTGCAGGGAAAGGGGAGCCGGGCCTCACCGCTCTCCGCTCCCTCCTGTGTGTCCCTGGGTTAGCCAGGAGCTGTGGCTGCTGGTGCCACACAGATACAAGTGGTTCTGGGTAGAAAAAGTGTGGCTGAAGCCCGTGAGCAAGCTTCTTCCTGGAGAGCTTCCCTGCTGGGAACGTGCCCGAGGGTCCAGCAGTGAGGCTGCGAGGAGTTGGTTGAGGAAACCACGCTGGTGATGGACCAGAGCTCACTGCTGGGGGATGAGATGAGGTTGGTGGGGCTGTGCCGGCGCTGCTAGGAGAGCTGGGGGGCTCACAGGGAAGGAAGTGGTCAGGAGGAAAGGGGACATCATCCCCAGGAGGCTGGCCACAGAGCTGCCGCCCGGCTGGCTCGCTCTGCTTGGGGAGGAACTCGCAACCCTTGGGGTGAAAAGTCCTCAGGCAGCTGGCAGAACTCACCCATATTCATTCATTTTTCTGTTGCCGGTGTTTCATTGGGGTTGTGTGTAAATGCGTGTGTGGTAAGTGCCAGGCCTGAAGAGAGAACGGCAGATTTACCTTGTACAGACCTTTGTCATTGCGCCTTTTGTCCTTGGTGGCTGATACAGGAGTCAGCTCCCTGCCTTTTGAGCTGACTCCTCAGTCTTCTGTGTATTTTAAAGCAAGTTCCCATCAGCATTCCTGCTTGTTCTATCGTGCACGCTTCCATTAATGTGAGAAAATACCAAGTCTTTTCACTCGAAGGGAAATTGCGTTGTGTGTGGCACGAGATGCTGGTGGTGCTGGACATTGCGCATGTGGATGGAGGGGATGTCCTGCTCAGGGGCAAGCACAGTGCTTTCAGCTTGAATTCTCTGAGGCGGTATCAAAACCACAGAAAGGGTTATAAACCATTTTTCTTCTTAATGCTGGAGCTTCTCAAGGGAGAGAAGAAAAAGTGTTAGATTTATCAGCGCACCAGGAAAACTCCAAGAGTCATAGAAGGTTTTTAGGAGCTGAGTAAATCTGTCCTTTATAGCATGCCCCCAGCTGGCTCCCATAAATGTGCCATCACTGTTATAGCTCCCCTCTATGTACAAACACATTGGTTGTTTTTTTTCCAGGAGATTTGCCTTGTGTTCCTTTGGCTTTGCAGAAACAGTAAAGCAAACAAAACTTATTCCTGTTACTGGCCTTGTTTTCCTTGCTGCCTCGAGAGAAGCAATGGCACTGGTATTGTTTACCTTATGGGTCCATGCTGTCTCTCCTAGTGTTTCTCCTTGAGATGAAGCTTTCCAAATCCCCATTTTCCCTGCAGATGGCAGGAGACCATTGCTTGCCGTGCCCTTGGATCGGGATCTGTAAGGTCAATTCAGCAGTTTTTCAGCCCAGCTAGGATGGCACCTTATGCTGCAGCGTGTCTGAGTTAGTTTCCCAGCTTGTGGCAGTTCTTAGCACAGAGTCTATTTTAATTTGGATCTGCATTCTGCTAAGCGAGCTGCAACCTGTCTTGAACACCAGCTCCTAGCGGCTCGGATCTTTACCCAATGTTTCCCAGCTGCAGGAGCATCCTTAAAGCTGCTGCCAGCGCATGTGCTCGAGGGAACGTGGTTGTGCCACAGCCTCTTCATCTCTGCTGGCCTCCTGACTTGGCACCTCGCCTATATCGCTTCACGTTGAGATGATTAAAAGGAGAAGCTGCTGGGCTGATTGAAGGAGACAGCTTGCTGGACACAGGGGGTTGCTCTGAAATTCTGCAGCCCCGACCGGGAGGCTTTAGTTGACTTCAGAAACCCTTGTAGTTGAAATTGCAGGTCTTTTCCTCCTCTCTTGAGAGAGGCTGTCGCTTGTAGCATGTTTTTTTCAGAAGGGAAAGGGTTATGGGTTGAGGCAGAAATAGTTTGAGTAGGTGAACCCACAGTGTCACTTCCGTGTTGCTGCTTTTTTGGTGACCTGAAGAGACTGATGCTGTGAGATGCTGGGAGATCTCACAGACTGCAAAGCCGTGGAGAGTTTCTGTGAAATTCCTCAGCTGTGCAGGGAGGAGGTGCACACTTTTCACCACCAAGCCAGGCAGGAGCAGAGGTTCAGCCAGGCACTTGTGGCACAGGCAAGTGAGCATTAAAGACTGTGTTTCAATGACACTTTGGATAAGAACTGAAATATCAAAGAAATTGCTAATCTGTGATTCTAAATATACAGAGAGAAGAGTTTATAAACCTGAAGCTTCCTCTAAGAGGAGAAATAAGAACTTGTGCCCCTGGGGACTGCAACGTGTTCGTTCAACCAGAGGAAAGGAGAAAATAGCTGAGTGGGTGGGACTTTCCCTGAGGCGAGGGGGAGGAAAAGACAGCGCGAGTCTGACTTCTTCTGCAGCACCTTCAAAAACCTGACGGCTTTCCTACGAGTTGGAAAGCTTAGAGCTCGAGTAGCAGTGTGCAAATGCAGGAGGCTCTGTGTGATTGTTGCGATGGAGAGCAGTGAGACATCGGAGGAGGAAGGTAGGAGAGCAGGGAGCAAGGAGTGGTGTGGCAGGCAGGAGGAGCACGGCACTCGCATCCCCAGGGGAGGTGGCACTTCAGGGAGCTGCCTGGGTCTGCTTCATTCTCACTCCTTTACGTAATCTGGGTTCTGAATGAGTAGGTACCAACTGTGTAGGCTCTGTGGCTTCTCTTCTGGCATACGTCCTGTTTTTTTTTTTAATGTGGGCTGCATCAATTCTTGCTGTTAGATTTTATTTAAATCTCAGTACTGACAGTAAACGGCAGTTCAGTGGGTTGTGCTGCTGAGATTGAAATGCCGTATGAGCTAAACAGTTTTCTGAAGGCTTAAAACACCGGTGGCAAAAATCTGTCTTATCTGCTCAAAGGTCCAAGAGCTTTCAGAGTTGTTTTTTTTTTTTTTTCTTTCCTGTTTTCTTCTTGCATCTAAGTAGTGCTCTAGACATAGGAAAAAATAGGTTGTGATAATATATGGCATTTTGTGGCATTTTTTTGGCCTTCCAGTGGTACCTGGTCCTCAGTGCTATTCTTGATTAGCACACAGCTTCCTGGCTGCTCTGGGAAACCCAGGAGCTCAATGAAGCATGTGGGGACATGTTATAGTGGTGTTTTTCCTTTTTTTTTTTCCCCTCTAATATTGAACTTGTCAGTTTCAGTGGGTCCTATGAAATGAGATAGTTACGTGGATGCTGGGGGCAAGTTGAAGCCTCGCACCCGATTGACCTTGATATCTTCACAGCACTGCTTCTTTGGATTTGACATCTGGTTGTACTTTTGCAATGCCTCTCACGTGTTTCTAGTTGCTACATTTGTCCTCAGCAACGGAGAGATCTATCTAACTTACATCTCTTTCTTCCTTTTCCAGGGAAGCTAACAAACCACAGGCTACCAGGAGCAGCGTTGCAGAACAACCTTTTTCCACAAAGAGGAAGAGATTGCTGTGCTCAGGTCCTCGCCTTTCAGCAGTGATTCTGTGATGCAAATTCCAGGAATTTCATTTTCTGTGATAATCTTCTCTATGGCCTCTTCTTGCTGACGCTTGCCCCAGTGTTGGGCACAAAGAAAAAGGATGCTGAAGAATGGGTACCCTCCTTTTGGTTTTTAGAACATGGGCAGTTGTATAAAGGTACGTGATTGCTCTTCAGTCAGAGGGATGGAGTGTACGTGGAGGGCAGCAGAGGGGATTTGTTGGGCTGGAAAGCGATGGCCATTGTGGCAGGGTGTGTGTGTGTGTGCCTCATTGAAGCTTTCTGCATGCTAGCATCCACTGCTGCTGCTGTTGAGATGACCGATGAATAACTCCCCTTTTGTGTTTGCTCAAAAAAAAAAGGCAGTTTGAATGCACAATGTAGCTTCTCACTAACTGACTGGTGACATGGTGAGCTATATTGTATGCATCAGTGTATGCCAAATCGTTTGTCTGATTGTCACACACGTTCATCGCTGCTGCTGCTGCTTGTTCCATCTGCCAGCTATGTCCTATCAACCAAAGAGCATGTCGTTGTTCTGGGCGTAGTCTTTTTACTACATGTTTGTTTAGCAGCCCCCCAGTGAGAACTTGATTCTAGATCGGTGTCTCTAAAAATTGCTGTCATCTTAACAGTGTGCAGAACCAAGGTTTTAGCTTGCATATTGATCAGGGAGAGTTTCAGCTGAGAGGTTTTGCTTTGCAGAAATGAGTAGAAAAATACAGGTGGACTGTTTTTTGTTGCATTTATACTTATTTGTACTTTCTGTACTAGAGGCATAGGGTGAAAAAAAAAAATTAGCCCTACCCTAGGAAGATTTTGTTCTGAACAAGTAGGGTTGGTCTTGTCCACAACCCTTTTATTCTGTTCCTTTTTTCTAAGGTTGCTGATTGAGGGTCAGTTTCTGTCCATTTTGGTGGTGGCTCTGTTTTGTGCTTTTATGGTAGCGTAGAAACTTGTGACTTGCTTCCTGTAGGTGTGAGAGTTTGGGTGAGTGGCTTTCAGATGTTGTTGCTGAAATTGGTGATCCTGCAAAAAGTAGCCCCTTATTGCAGTACCCAGAGCACACCGTCACTGGTTTCTGAGGATAATTTGTTCTCCTTTTAGATCCCTGAATCTGTAATGGTGAGAGAACTGTTCCTTGTAGCATGCTGTGCTGTTTGTGTATTTCAGTCTTTTGGAATAATGCCTTAGGGATGTAGTTGGAGAGGAAAAATGGATGATAGGTATTTGTCTGAGGAATCATAGATAAAATTTAGGCCAATGTGTGTGAGGAAGAGTCATTGGACTGGACTTGGCCTATTTTGTGTTCTAGATGCAGCTGTGATCCTCGGCTGTGTGTCTCACCGAAGGGACCTGATGTTTTACATTATTGGTAAGTGAAGGAAAGGCTGCCACTGTATTTGTTGACCTCTCCATAGGCTTTAGAGGAATTTCTTGAAAGCCCCGGCTTTCACGTTAGCTTAGAGTCTACCTAACAAACATGAAGTTATTGTCACCCTGCATTGTGCCTTCCACCTGGCAGACTTGCCCCTTCTCCATTCTTCTTGTTCCCAAAGTCCTTCCATCAACCTCACTTGTAAGCCATTCCCTTACTCTTTCTCCTGAGAACTAGTGCAGGGTTGTTGCCTCCATGATGCTTCTTAATCCAGTCTTAATGTGATGTGCAGGGCTTGTGTGGTTACCTGACTGTTTCCCGTAAAGGAATCTTTGTAGTTATAATTTGCAACTCAGAGGGAATTTCATTCTTCTGTTGGGGCATCTGCTGGCCATAGCTGAGACTCGGTACCACCTTTACCTATTTCTCCTCTACTTTCAGTCATTTGCAGTGTTTCAAGGGACGTGTTATTCTCTAACCTAACTTCTAGCATAACACAAGCCATAAATGTTTGCACAGTAGCTTCTGCCTTGAACATCTAATTCGCAATTGACTAGAATGTCGTTAATAAAAGGCGTCTTGGGCTGAGGAAGGTGGGACCTCCGTGCCAGACTCAGACGTGCTGCTGCAACCACCCTCTGTTCTCTCCTTGCTGCAGGTGGGATCACAGTGTTTGTGGTAGCCTTCTTCTTCACCATTAAGTTCCTCTTTGAGCTTGCCGCACGTATAGTCAGCTTCCTTCAGCATGAGGACCGGGAACGCCGAGGGGAGCGAACTATTTATGACTACGTGCGAGGCAACTACCTGGATCCCCGGTCCTGCAAAATCTCCTGGGATTGGAAGGACCCCCACGAGGTGGGCCACAGCATGGCCTTCCGAGTGCACGTAAGGGAATATTTCTGTTTCCACATATCTTTGGGGGCAGGGACAGAGGTCTGAGTTAGGGGTGGGCCCTTCAGTTTATTTTTGAGAGTGGGGGACGGGGGAAACAAGCTGGATGTAACTTAAGAGTAGGAAAGCTTTCTGTTTGTGTCTTCTGCTCCCCCCAGTCCCAAAAGACCAAGTCTGGGGGAATGGAACAATTATACAAATGAGATTGGTGAGGGGCCTGAATGCTGAGGGTTTGGAGCTTTGTGGAGAAAGTCTGAGCAGGCTTTGTTGGGCTCATGTGCTTTCTGTCCCACCTTCCCCACCCAGAAGGGCATCAAAGTAAGAAAGGTTCAACTAGGTTGCCGTACCCATCCATTTTAGGGAGGTGAGAAAACCCTTCTGCTTTTGGTGTATGAGGAGCAGTTCTCTCTCCAGGACAGGCAGTGAAAAAGAGCTGAAAGGAAAGGGATTTGTTTAGTTCCTGCTATTTAAATTTACCCCCTTCAGCTCACTCAGTCTCACTCACGGCAGTTCCATCAGTCTGCCTGTGTACCATACTCATCTCCTGTTTGCTTAGTCCTTAATTCACCAGCAGTAGCTGTTGTATGCACTGGTTCCTCTCCCTGCCAGTCAATACACATACTCCTTCAGGCTCTGTATGCTCTCTGTATGCAGGGAACAGTGGTAACTTTCTGCTGATGGCAGGAAGGATTTATCCTGCAAACCAAGCTGCACACTTAGGGTTTCAAGATGTAATTATTTACATGCAAGGGAGTACTGGTTAAGGTGTGCCAAAATAGTCTGCTGGATAACTTGTGATTGAGCTGAGTGATTGTGCCTAACAAGTTTTTTTCATGCTGATGCTTCTTACCAGCATGATAAGAAGCTCCTTAACATGTTGTTTTCTGTAATAACTCAGTGAGAGCTTAGCTGGGCACAAATGGACAAGACAGTCTTGTTTCTCTGAAAGGACATGGCTTTGCTTTTCTCTTTCTTTGGGCAGTGTGTTCTCTTGTTTTCTCTTCTGATACACACTAACTGTGCAGAGAAGAAATGCCTGGAGGCATTTTCTTTTTGAGTCACTCATTTGAACCCTGGTAGGAAAAAGAGAATGAGGTTGTTCAATGCCCCCTTGTGTCCTGTTGGTTCCGGAGGACGTAGCCTGTGTGTCAGAGCTGGCTGTTTCTATTCCTGTGCCGAGCTAGGGGTCTTGGCCTTGTTGTCCCTTTGTTGCAAGGTGACTTGCTTTCTGTGCACCATGTATTTCTGCTGACATGTTTTTCTCCATTTCCCATGCAGTTATTCTATAAAAACGGGCAGCCTTTCCCAGCTCACCGGCCTCTGGGGCTGCGAGTTCACATCTGCCATGTGGAGCTAGCAATTGATATTCCTGTAACCCAGGAAGTTCTTCAGGAGCCTAATTCCAACGTGGTGAAAGTGGCCTTCACTGTGCGCAGGGCTGGGAGATACGAGATCTCTATAAAACTCGGTGGCTTGAATGTGGCCTACAGCCCCTACTACAAGGTGTTTCAACCAGGTAAGGCCTAGGTGGCCCTGTAATGATTCCAAAAGTAGATATGGAAATATTGGAGGCAGTTAGGTGTACATATTTCCAAATAAAATAGATAAGTGACAGGGAAAGGGTTACCCTTCGCTGTTATCTTCTTGCCACGTGTAAATCCCAGCAATAACCTGTGATTAAAACGTACTTGTGACTACCAGTACATGACTAAATAGAAGCTGTCTTACAGAATAAGTCATTCTTCTTAAACTCCCTAACTATTTGTGGCATGTTCTCAGTTTTGTAATAATTTCTTCGTGATCCATCTAGTACTCAGAGAATGCCTTTTGTGAAAGTAAGCTGAACTGGAAATGCTGTCTTGATTTGATGCTTTTCCTCTTTTGAATACCCCCCTCTGTTCCTTTGAGCTCCTGGAACAGTTGCTACCTTTGAGTATATGCTTCTTTAGAAAGATTTCCTTTTTATCCTTTTTAATTTTTTTCCTTCTACTTTTGCTTTTTGACCCCCATCAGCATCTTTTATATTTCAGACACATTTTCACTGAAGGTACCTCCATTAAATTGCATTGTGAATAGATACAAAGCTTGCTAAGATACCCCTTCAGAAAGGGGGAGCTCAGATTTAATTTGGGTATTCTTCAGGCTAAAGTTTGTTTGATAAACTGAATTTGCAGGTTTTCTTGGATGTCAGCTGGCTTGTCCTTTGTATTTGCAGTGAAAGCAAGTTCTAGAGCTGAAGGTTAGGATGGAGGACAGGATTTAGTTCAGAGGGCTGGTAATTGGGCTTGTTTTATCAGTATTGAGATTCTGACCCAAGGTGACCCCAGTGCACCATGCTGTGCATTTTAGGGCTCAGATATGTTGATTTTTTGAATGTCAAGGCATAGAATATGTTGAATTTTTATCCATTTTCAAGGGGGATTGTGCCCCTAGTTGCTTTTCTTTTGTTCTTTCTGACTCTAAACTGTTGTTGTCTACTTCAGGGATGGTGGTTCCCTCCAAAACCAAAATTGTTTGCCATTTCTCCACTCTGGTGCTGACCTGTGGACAGCAGCACACCCTACAGATAGTTCCCAGAGATGAGTATGACAATCCCACCAGCAATTCCGTGTCCCTGATAGATGAGCACAACTACAGCCTCTCCATCCATGAGGTGAGTGCAGCCCCATCCCTGGCTGATCGTTTTGGGGTGAGCTCAGAGAATTGCCCTCTTCATTGTGTGTTTTCTGTCTAGCTGGGTCCTCAAGAAGAAGAGAACTCTGACGTTGTGTTTGAGAAGTCTGTGGTGTCCAACCGGCAGACTTGCCAAGTGTTCTTCCGACTCACGTTGCACTGTAGGGGATGTTTCCATGCCTGCATCTCCTACCAGAACCAGCCCATAAGCAATGGTGATTTTGACATCATTGTTCTAAGTGGTGAGTCAAGAGCTGCTCAGTATTCATTCTCTGAGTGTTCTCTTGCAGGATGCTACACACGTTTGTGTAGCAGAGCTGAGTGTAGCATCTCTGCAGGCCAGCCATGCTTAATTGCTCAAGGAATGCCTATTCATTTAAAAATGCTAAATTAATTTGTTGCCGACAAGGGAGATCTCTGAAGGCTGATGTTCTACTCCCTCATCAGATAAAACCATTCATGCCTTGATACCTATCTCGGGGGGGCGTTATCTCTGAAATTAGGCAGTTTGTGCTGCTTGCTAGTCCTTGGCATCTGAGCCATACAGAAAGTGAGCTGTGTATTGTATGTTGAGCTGTTTGTATGAGGATCATTGTATGAAAACGATGTGCTTTTTTGTTGTTTGTGGTGGTTTTTGTTTTTGTTTTTCAAACTAGTCACAATCTGAAGTCAGGGCAGACAAACTACTACCTTGTAATCTTTGCATCCCACTCCAGTGTTCTCTTTATCAGAGTTTCACTTCACCAGGCTTTTTCCCTGGATCTGTTAACCTTCTGTTAATTCAAATCATAATTTACTAATTTGTTGTGGGTTCTTTACTTTCTGGTTCTGGGCTGCATTAAGATTTGTACAACTCTTATCCGTTTCCTTCAGAGAATGAAAAGAATATTGTAGAACGCAACGTGTCCACCTCAGGTGTCAGCATTTACTTTGAAGCCTACCTTTATGAAGCTTCTAGTTACACCAACACTCAGTGGCACCTTCCACCAACACACCTGAGCTCCTCCCAGCGCCGTCCTTCTACCGCAACCGAGGATGAAGACGAAGATTCTCCCTCTGACAGCCAAACTCCCGAGAAAGTGAAGAAACCTAAAAAAGTCTACTGCTATGTGTCTCCTAAGGTAAGACCACAAAAGTACCAGTCCTGAGTGCGTGCTCAAGGAACACAACAACTGAAGAACTTATTTGTACCCTATGCATTGGCTCCAGATTTACATGCCATAAATTTGGCTAAAAAAATTTTTGCCTGTGGGTAGACAGCAAACAGATTAATATTAAAATGCTCCTTGAAGCTTTAGGAAACAGTGTTTTTCTAGGTCTCATTCAAGCCTATTAGGAATCTTGACACTGATTGTTCAATAGGTTTCCTTTTTGCCTGTCCTTTGCTCTGCTCAGGTCAGGCTAGCAATTCCCTTTCTCAGTTTTTGATACCTCTAGACCTGAACTTAGAGGAAAACACTTATTGGATTTTATGGATTTATCTTTCCTATTTCTTGAATGTTGCAGGGAAAATAAAAGAAAAAAGCGCTCAGGGTATGAAGGGCAAATGTATAAGTAGAAGGAACATGATTCAAGCAAGTCGAGGGAAGATGAAGATTCTGTTGTAATAAGACTTCTAGCAGAAACAATTACCCTTTCTTATTGTCTCGAGCATTCAGGGAAATTCGAAAGAAAATTCCACTAAATCCTACTAATGGATTCACTTTGTTGATCTATTAATCTGAAAGCATTCTGGAAAATGTGATAAGTATCAGTGTAAATGGCTAATCCAGGAATTGTTTTCCTGACAAAGAGAGAGGATTATTAAACAGTTGTAGGATGGAGGATGTTGCTAGAGATTTCTAAATCTCTGCAGCATTCAGCACTAAGAACTGACTTTGAGAATGAGTTGCTGGGTCCTCATGAGCTCAGCATCCTTTCATCCTTGGAGGGTTATTCTGGAATTTTGTAGTCTTTTCTGTTGCATTACTTGGTAAAGAAAATCCCCAGAAGTGGGTACTAATGCAGGTTCCCTGTAGATGACAAAGTTATGAATGTGTTTCAGATGTTTGCATAATTGTTTCCCTGGATCTCTCTCTATATACCTAGAGCATCTGTCCTGTGCAATAGCTGACTGTTCCTATGCTGTTATTTAAGGTGTTTCTGCTCATAATTGCTCAGTGGAAAAATGCCAATCAACATTTTTTTCCAGTCACTGCAGCTAGAACAGACTTGTGCAGAAAATTAGTTTTGTGTTTTCTCTAAAGATGCTAAAATTTCATCTTAGCTTGCTCTCCAGAAGGCAATGGTTCCACAATTGGTAGCCATTTGTTCCGGCAAAAATGCACTGTAAAAGAAACTTCTCCAGATCTCCTGTATTTAGCAATTACAAGGGCATTTTTGGTTTAATTTTTTTTTTTTGAATTGGTTGTGAAAATTAAGGGATTAAAGAAGTAGTAGCAAGAGTTCTGGTAGATAGAACATAACTTTTTCCAGAATGTTTTTGTCAGTGCCTTAGAATCTTGTCTTGAATTCAGCCTCTCAAGTGTACTTAATTTTTACCCTTCAATTAGACTGGTGATGTTCTACTGAGCACAGTGGCTTGCTGCTGTATAACCTGTACCTTGCTAGTATTCCACATGCATCATAAGTGTGCATGGTACAGTCTTACTAACAAGTTGCTTAGTTCTGCATGCTGTTGCCAACTTTAAAGGTTTTTATATATTACACCACAAGAAGATTTCACCAAACTTTTCCAAAACCTGTCCCTGGGGTTAGAGGGAAGCCTAACTTCCATGTTTGTCCTGTACCTCAAGTGTTTCAGGGAATACCCTTAACACATGCGTGACCTTTGACATTTTCTTGTTCTTGTGATTACTCAGCAATTCTCAGTGAAAGAATTCTACCTGAAGATCATTCCGTGGCGCCTTTTCACCTTTAGAGTATGTCCTGGCACAAAGGTGAGTCTCTTTCCACAAGAGGTGGTCCTCGTAACTGAGAGTCTGTCTGTTTTTGGTTTTGTTTTCCCTTTGGAGAGAAGGGCTTCCACCCACAGAGCACATTGTGTTGCATAAAATTCAGATTCTGGAATGCTGTAACAGTGCCTAAATTCTGCTAGTATTTATGAGGATGAGCCAGTTGTGTTACTCCTTTCTGCTTTTTGTCCCAGTTCTGGGCAAAAATCTTGATTCCTTTTGCATTTCCGTTGTTTGTTTTCTTCATAACCATGCTAAAATGCTGTGACGGTGTGCAGTGAAGCCTGTAGGCTAGGGAATGAGGTTTGAAGCAGCCTCCCAACTGGAGTCCAGATGCTTGAAGTAGTGTTCCTGTTAACTGCGTCTGCATGGGTGAGCAGAGGGAGTCTGAGAGCACAGGTGGTCTTGCTGTCTGCTGTACGTGTTGTGCCTTTTACAGTATGCATTAAACCCTTTCTTACATCTTTTTGCTGCTAGTTTTCATACCTGGGTCCTGACCCTGTGCACAAACTACTGACACTGGTGGTGGATGATGGGATCCAACCGCCTGTGGAGCTCAGCTGCAAGGAGAGGAACATCTTGGCAGCCACTTTTATTCGCTCCCTGCATAAAAATATAGGTAAAGGGCCAGGGGGTGGGTACAATAGTTGAGGAGTTAGAGCTTGTCTGCTAGTTTTGCTTGGGAATGAAGACTGTGAGCACTGAATGACCTGTGATGGGAACTCCTGATTCCTGGAGTCTCACCTTCTGTTACTGGTGGTGCTTCCAGGGAACGTATTTCATCATGCCAGCTGTTCATGTTTGGCTTTTCTGTCATGCTTTTTAAAAGTACACCTGTAAGTATATGAATGTCAGCAAGAGTAACTGCAAACTGCCTTTAGAGTTCTGTCCCAGGTGTTGCTGTAACAAACTCATCCTTGGACTGTAAAGCTGACCTGTACGGTTAGGTTTAGGAATGCCTTCTAGATGTTTGAAGTGTTGGCAGTTCAGGCCTGACACAAACTGTTACCGTTCACAGGAGGCTCAGAGACCTTCCAGGACAAAGTGAACTTCTTTCAGCGAGAGCTGCGTCAGGTGCATATGAAAAGACCTCATTCGAAGGTCACGCTGAAGGTCAGCCGTCACTGTCTGCTGGAGTCGGTGAGTGTACAGGTCACTTCACTAACGCCCAGTGCTTTCTCCATCCTTTTTCTTCATCTCAGTGCCTAAAGAAACCCAAACTGATGTGTGCCAGGGCAACCAGGTTAAAAATGATGAGTCCTGTTTCAAGGTGGATGCCACTAGGCAGCTGGACACTGGAAAAAGAAAGAAGTCTTAAGGTAGCTCTTTTGTGTTCAGGTTTGGTAACAAGTGGGATGCCATGTTCCTCCTCAATGCCCAGTAAAATGGGGTCAATTTCTTAAGCAATGAGGAAACTTCAGCTCTGATATTTTTTTTTTAAGGAACTTGTCAGAGTAAAGCAGGCCCTGAGAGATGTCTAGGGTAAATGCATGCATAGCCAGTAAATGTAGGAGTTCTGCTGGTACTATTCTGTCCTCATTTTACACTGGGACCTGAGGCTCTGAGAGAGGCAGTTCATCTGGACTAAAACTGAGGACAGAAGCTGGAGTCCCTGAGTCCTTGTCTACTGTTTTTCTGCTACAGAGCTATTCAGTGAGGTGAGCTCTCATGTCAGGTATTACTTAGCTGCACACATGGAACTATTGAAGTGATAATAGTGGTTCGGTGTGACAGTAAAGTATTCTGTAGAGTTCTTGCATTGAGTCTTCACTGAACCTGACCTGAACTGATACATTCATATAATACAGTGCTTAACTGACATTCTAAATACTGTGTACACAGAGCAGGCAGTTATCCTGACTTATTGTTTCCACATGTGTCTCCTAACAGAAATGTTATAAAGATGGAAAAACATTTCTGGGGAAAGCAGGACTGGCTGGGATTCCCCTTGATTTACACTCAGTAAATCTGTGTTTTGGAATATTTTCTGCACGTACAAGCTTGCACTGTTTACAAGATTAAGTTTCAGTTAATAGCTTCATAGAAAATGACTTCATTTCTAACAGTATTTCCATGACTATTTTTCTTGCTATTTTGGAAATTCCTGCACTGTCATTAGCAGTGGTGTTACAGCCTAGCAAGACGAAACAAATTCAGTGCCATAATAATAAATGTAAGCTTCAATGTACAAGGTTGACAGGCACAAAAATGTGACCAGTGTGTTTAGCCCAAAGCAGTGACTAGCATGATGCTCTAATCTATTTGAAGATGAACTAAGCCAAAGCTAACTGTATGATTGAGGACAGCTGTGTAGCATTTTTTTTTTTCTTTAATTGGAATCCAGAATCGGGACAAAGGAAGTTCTCGACACTTGGAAGACTGTTACTTTCTTGCTTCGTGACTTGCTTTAAGTATGAACTCAGTGAACCCTTCAAGCTATTTTTCTAATGCTCTCTGAGAGGTTCCTTTTTTAAATCTGACTCGTGGGCTGAAAGTGCTTTACAGAAATTGCTCCTACCCACAGGCATTTTAATACTTTAAACAATACTGCAGCCTTGAGAGGGATATATCTGGGTTGCGCTAAGACTATTGTTAAACCTCATACTGGTTCTGAGATGAGTTGTATTTTGTGCATAATGCTTCTCTGCTTCTCTTAATAGAAGATGAGGAATTGGCTTCTATGGCTTTCAACAAATAAGAATTAGACCTTAGGAGTTCCTAATTCTCCGTTTTATACTTTAGAGTACTAGATTGTGTTTCCTGTGTACAGTGTTGCTTAAATTGCCCATCCACATGAGCAGGATTTTATATTGGTTGCAGGATGCCAAGCAGTAACAGCTGTTGCTATTTTACTTCTTTCTTCTTTTCAGTCTTTTAAAGCAACGCGAAATTTTTCTGTTTCTGACTGGAGCAAAAACTTCGAAGTGGTTTTTCAAGATGAAGAAGGTGAGTTATCCTGTGAACTTACTTGAGGAGGAAGTGAAGGGAATGACAGTGGAGTTCTTAGTCTGCAATTCTGTTTTCTTGTAGCATGTCTGTCCTTCATGGCTTTCCAGCTCTCACTTTCTCACAGATGTTAGTGAATTATCCTTCTGGTGCTGTGTATCCCTACCCTACATAGGGACCTGGAGCTCCCTAAAAATGTAAAAATGTGTATATCAGGGCTCTGTTTGGGAGCAGAATGTAGTGTTCCAGAGTCCCTGTCTACTGCTTTCTTTTTACTACACAGCTTTCATTGAGATGAGCTCTCATCTCAGGTAATACTGAGCTGCATGCACAAAACTGCATGCATGAAAAGTTGATGACCCCTGAATGACTAACTTGTTTTATCTTGTAGCTTTGGATTGGGGAGGTCCACGCAGAGAGTGGTTTGAGCTCATCTGTAAGGCATTATTTGATACCTCCAGTCAACTCTTCACCCGCTTTAGTGATAACAACCAGGCCTTGGTGAGTCTGCAGTTTCCTGTGTTGAATAGTCAAATCAAAACTCTGTACATTGGCATGCTGCTGGCTAAATAATACTGCTGTTAAGTTGAGAAGTGTGCAGCCTTATGCATTTATAGGAGGCCTGCCCAGTCACTTCCACTGCCTTTCTCAAAGCTTTGCAGAATGATCTTAACCCATTGAAATGCAAAAGAACTGGTTGGAGGAACAGCAGAGGGTTGCCAGTGAACATAGGGACTCCAAATGCGTAATAATTCAAGTACATTTTTAAGAAAGGTCAGACAGAAGCTTTAACTACTATTGTTGTAGCGAGAGAACATTTGGACAGTTAACAAGGCCAAGTACTCACCCCTGCGAGGGATGGAAGAAGGAATCGAGCAGTGAAGCTGTGACAATATGGGGAGATGGCTCCTGCTGGAGCCTGTAGGAGTGGCACATCCAGTATTGTCTTAGCTCAGAAGTGGGTGGTTGGAAACAATCAGCGACTGCTAGCTTTAGTCAAAAGGAATGTTCTTTTAGTTAGGATAAACTTCTTAGCCAGACCTCTCAAGTCTTAAGTACCAATAATTTTACCACCATACCAGTCAGCAGGGAAGGATGGATTTCTGGAGAAGAGGAGGTGGCATCAGAGCTTCTAGAGGTTTTGTTGGGTCTGAGTGTTTCAGAATCCATTTCTGCTCTCACACAGCCTCTGACCTGTGGATGTGAACCACTTTGTATCCTTCGTAGGCAGGCTCAGGCATTTAATTCTATTGCTTGGCTCTGAGGATATTACCCTGAAGTTCTTTGGACACCTGAGAAATGCAGCTTGAGCTGGTCCTGTACCTACTGTTTGTGCTAGCCTTGTCTGGTACTCAAGTATTTCGTTTTTTCTCTTTACAGGTGCATCCGAATCCAGTGCGTCCCACGTGCGTACGACTCAAACTGTATGAATTCGCCGGCCGCCTGGTAGGAAAGTGTCTTTATGAGTCATCCCTGGGAGGTGCTTACAAACAGCTGGTGCGAGCTCGCTTCACCAGATCCTTCCTGGCTCAGATCATAGGGCTCCGTATGCATTACAAGGTAAAGCTTAGTCTGGGAAAAGGAGGAATATCAATGTGGTAGAAACATATTCAAAGTCCTCACTAGCAACGTATGTAATTTTTTCCCTTGCCTCTTCTTTCTCACATTCCTTTCTTCTTTTCTTTTTTTTTTTCCCCGCTCAGTATTTTGAAACAGATGACCCAGAATTCTATAAATCAAAAGTTTGTTTCATACTGAACAATGATGTGAGTGAGATGGATCTGGTCTTCGCTGAAGAGAAGTATAGTAAAACAGGACAGCTGGAGAAGGTGAGGAGGTGGTTCCTGAACATGGGGCAGTTTAACTCCTTCCGAACTGTACCAGGGGAGGCTGAGGATTGTGTACCCCAGAAAACTGAGCTTACTCTAAGCGTTAGCAAGGAGGATTTATTCTGGGTGGGAGTTCAGGTTTGAGGAATGCTGCTGGTCACACTCATGTGAAGTGTTCTCCTGTTTTCAGGTGGTTGAGCTGGTGACAGGAGGAGCTCAAGTACCCGTAACCAATGAAAATAAAATTTTTTATCTGAATCTGCTTGCACAGTACAGGCTGGCCAATCAGGTTAGGGAGGAGGTAGATCACTTCTTGAAAGGTAACATGCTCTCTGCTTCCCTCTCTTTTCTGCCGTTATGTCCTTGGGGCCAGCACTTGCTTGCTCTTCTCTCTTCTTTTCTTCTAGGTCTTAATGAATTAGTTCCTGAGAATCTACTGGCTATTTTTGATGAAAATGAACTTGAGGTAATTGCTGGCTCTCTAAGCATCTCTACCCTTATTTCCCCTCCTCTCTGACAAATGAAGAGCTTTCGGATCTGGAATAAAGCCAAAATGTTTCTTCTCTAAGTATTTTAAGCATTTATGATTTGGACAGTAGCTGTGTTTTTGTTTTCTGGCCTTCTGTCTGACTGCAGTCTCTCGTCTTTCAGTTGCTTATGTGTGGTACTGGAGATATCAGTGTCTGTGACTTCAAGGCACATGCTGTAGTGGTAGGAGGATCTTGGCACTTCCGTGAGAAGGTAGGTGAAAAGCTTTCTCCCTCCTGTTTGCTGTCAGCAATTAGCCCAACTACAGAAGCAGGCAGCTTAAACTGGGAACAGCTTTCTTGGTTGGAAATCAGGCTTACGGAAGGACAAACGGGGAGATCTGGGAGTCAAGAGCATGACTACAAGCATTATGAAATAGCATTCCCCCAGAGGGTTAACCTTCAGCCTTGCTGAGCAGAGATTCTTAATCAGTTGGAAGCAGGAAAAATCCAGCAGCCACGTTCTTTTTAAGAAGAGCCAACAAAACCCTAATTAAATGCAGTTCAGCAGGACATCAAGAAGAAATGGTGGGAATTATTGCTAGTGAAGACTTTCATGGTAGTGCACTTATCTCTAAGGGACGCTTTAAGATCATGATTGCAGCCCACATGGAGTGTTTGGAGTTCAGTGCTGTGGTAGAGACTACTGATGTAGTAGCCTAAATTTGTGCCTTGTAATTGTTCCCATCCCTCCCTGCCTTTCCCAGTGGGAGGAGGATGGGAATGGAAGTAGCTTCATTTAGAAAAATAAAGGAAACTGCCAAAACACCCAGGCTGAAGAGAGATTGGGAGTGCAGTGTTCTAGCTGTAAACACTGGGATGGCTCCACCTTCCTGCAAAAGTATCAGACATGTGGAAAAGCAAAAGATCAGCATAGTGCAAGAAGCAAGCGAGCTTCTCCATTGTAAGCCTACCTGGTTGTCTGTATGGGTATTTCTAAAATCTCTAAGGAAAGCAGAAGTATTTCTGTTTTAAGGGAAAGGATGTGGTGGGGAAGCAATAGCAGGAGACATCTTTTAAGAAGGAACTATGTAATCCTTGCCTCTGTCACACCTGGTGAAACAGCAGATCGACTGTTAGTAAAGCATTAGCTTGCAAGATCAATTGAGTCATCTTGTGACCTGCTCATATTTTATGTATTTTATATATATTTATATTATATATATTGAATTGCTGACCTTACCTTTACTGCTGCCTAACAGGTCATGAGGTGGTTCTGGACTGTTGTCTCCAGCTTCACACAGGAGGAGCTGGCCAGGCTGTTGCAGTTCACAACTGGCTCATCCCAACTGCCCCCGGGAGGGTTTGCTGCACTCTCTCCATCTTTTCAGATCATTGCGGCTCCAACTCACAGTACTTTGCCAACAGCCCACACTTGGTAAGTATCCCGGAGGAGTAAGACTTTCTGCGTTGTGCTTTGGGAATGACACTGGCTATTTGTGGTGGGCAAGCAGCATATAGCAGCTAATGTGTGGGATATGCGTGTTAACCCGTCTAAAATCAGCTGATGTCCCCTTTCAGATCTGGCCTGAATGGGATTTTTCTTTTGTCTTACAGTTTTAACCAGCTGTGCCTCCCTACTTATGACTCCTACGAAGAAGTGCACAAGATGCTGCAGCTAGCTATCAGCGAGGGTTGTGAAGGCTTTGGCATGCTGTGATTTTTTTCCCCTTTCCAGGAGACCGTTCAGCCCCCTGGCTCTTTGTGGCAAGACCCAGGTTCAGTCCATTACTTGTTCTTCCCTTCACATGGGTAATGAAGGCAGGGCAAAGACTCTGTGTAAAGGAATTTGTCATCCAGAAGATGTCACGTGGCCTTTCCATGTCTCAAATATGTCATCAAGACCTCATCTTTTTCCTTTCCTTCATTCTCCCTTTGGTTCAGTGTGAAACAGCAGCAGGAGTGTGGTGTGCTCATCACGGAAATACTGCACAGGATATCCCTGCACCCTGTACACCCGTCCGTCTGTGAGAAGAGTACATGAGCAGAAGTTGCAGTGAGGTGCAAGCAGCATGCTGAGCTGCCTTGATCGTAGCTCTCAGGGAAGAAGGGGGAAGACCGGTGTGGAGCTCTGCTGGAAACCTGGTTCACGGGAAGCCCTAGTAACTTCCCACGTCTTGGCTCAACTCCCCCAGTGATGCTCCCCAACAGCTCATCTAACTCCATCACTCATGAAGGGTGCAGGGTTGTCCCTCCTTCCAGCACCTGTCCCAGAAGGGTTTCTGCTTCTCCTTCTCCGTCTTGCTCTGGATGCTGCTATCCCGTCACCCGTGCCACCGAGAAAAATGGGCAGTACCCCTCCCTGGAGGGAGCAACCCAAAGGGGAGATCAGTCTCATCAGAGCACAAGTGCTGGCCCTGACAGTGATTCTGTACTACCTCCACCAGGGTCCAGCAGCTGAAGCGTCCTTCTCCAGCAGCAGCTGGTAATGAGCCTTTGCAAATGAACTGGAAGAGGAGTTTCTCCTCCGCTGAATGTTTCTGATTAATGATGTTGCACAGGAAGCTGTCCCACGCCCTTGCCTTCTTTTTCCTTCCTCAGGAGAGAGGGTATGGGCATGACTGTGATCCCTCAATGCTGAACACCAATGCCTATCCCACCTCCACCTTCAGGGTATGTATGTGATGTAGGAACAGTGGCAGGTCGGTGAGATGCTACGATGCGTGCTGGTCTTGTGTTGTGGGGGCGATGGTACCGGGCAGAGCACCGTACCTCCTCCCAGCCACACCACAGGGTCTTGGCTTCTACCTCTGTCATGCAGCAGCCTGAGGCTTCTCTCTCTTTACTGCATTTCAGGCAGAGTTTGCAGAGGGTTGTTGGTGCCTGCAGAGCAGCTGGCTTTCTGTCCTACCTACCTTCTTTCTTGAGCTCTCCTTTTCCTGCTGCCCCGTTCAGGGCTGCTGGCTTTCCAGCACGAAATGTTAATTAGAACTTCACTCAGACGATCACTCAACAGCCTGCACGGATGGTACATCACACCCACCACTGTCTGGCTTGTGGGGAGAGGAGTGGGCAGACCTGCACGATTAGGGTGTGCCAAGCTGGCAGTCCGTCCAGCCATCCCAAGGAAATAAAGGGAACAGGCGCCTGGGAATCTTGATAGGTTCTTCAGTGAAGCAGAATTCAAGAAGATCTTTAAGTTCCCAGCAGTTTCTTAGTTCAGATCAGGAGTCAAAGGCATGCTGGCAAGTGTGAGAAACCTGCATTGCTGCTGCTTGCAATGTAAGCTTTCACGGGATTATGGAATGGCTGGATTTCTTCCGGAATAGAGTCTCAAGCTGGCACCCCTGAGCTAACTTCAGAACACCATATTAGATAAAAATTCACTTCATCCTCCTCAGCCCCCTTCTGTCCTCAGTCTGATCCAGGCAGACTTCTGCACAGTAAGAATTTTTTAAGATAACTGTATATTCTTTTCCCAGTGTAGCTTAGTTGAGTTGACTGGGAATTTGGGGAAACATTCTGTATCTAGAAAGTGTTTCTGTTAAGGCAGCATCTTAGCCATTCTTGGTCTGAGTGTGCTACTCCTGTACAGAAAGATACAAGCCATTTTGGTGCCAAAAAGCAGCCAGCTGAGCATTGAGACTACTCAGGGGGATTCTTTGCCCTGTGAATTCATTCCATCACTGGCACCGAGATGCTGGGAGACTGCCAGCTTGAGAGGTGCCACCACTGTGCTCTGACAGGTCACTTCAGTAGTGTCTGTGCTCCCCTTTCTAGCGCAGTCTCCGTTTTGTAGGGTCCTGACCTTTGGGTGGAGAGCACAGTGCTGTTTTTTACACCGTGGGTGGCTTCCATGGTCGGTACAGGCGTGGCTGCTGTCTTCTCTGCACCACCACTTGACTGCTTTCTCCAGAGGCTGAGAGAAAGGTGGCGGTGCTTGGCTTGACTCCTGTTTGCTGGGAGGTGCAGCCTGCTGCCCTTCCCACGTTGCAGCCCTGTCTTGCAGTCTCACCTGCTGAGAACATCTCCAGACTCGTAGGTATGGGCCAACTTTGCCAATGACATCTTCCTCAGGAATCCTCCCTTCTACTGAGCTGGACTTCTTTACTCTGAGGACGAAGTAGCCGGACATTGGGCAGTCTTCCTCTGCTGGAAAGAGCTCCTTAAAGTTTCTTACTGTCCTACAGCCAGCACCCCACACTTCTCAGTGGCTGTACAGAGCCAAGGAACTTCTCAACACAAGCGCA
The DNA here is from genome assembly GCF_047663525.1 of Anas platyrhynchos. Classification (NCBI taxonomy): domain Eukaryota; kingdom Metazoa; phylum Chordata; class Aves; order Anseriformes; family Anatidae; genus Anas; species Anas platyrhynchos. Next base: position 24,325,193 of record NC_092591.1, read on the forward strand.
GTCAGAACTGTGATGGGTGCAGGTGCTGTTAGTCAGTTAAACCCATCTCCATTGTCTCCACAGGCTCCTAGGTGATCCCGTGTTCCTGGGATCCCTCACAATGTTTCTAAACTTGTCTCTAGCTTTATACCCTTAAAAGTGTGTTCACTTTTTATGCTGCCCTTACCACTGGCAGCGGGGATGCGCTCTGGTCATGTTTCATCTGACACAGGCTTGTTACTTTTCTTTTTATCCTTATTTATTCCCACTTGATAGAGGCACTTCCCTAGAAGGCTTTAGGATCCTGGTACTGTGTCAGACAGGTTCCACGTTTCCTGAAGCTGTTTTTGGGGTCTGGCTTCAGCCTGCACCTGCAGACCATGTTGCATGTTTTTAGAAACAAGGAGCTGTGGATGATACAGGTCAGATTCTAGTTCCCTCTGTTGAATTTCTGGCAGAGTTCAGCCAAAATTTGGAAGCCTGTGGTTGTAGTAGCTGATTTTGTAAATAGTTTGTATAATAAATAAAATATTTTAAAAATGCTGCCTTGTTGCTCAGTGTTCTTTCTGGGCTGTGCAGAGGGAATCAAGCTGGACAATGCTGTGCAGGGGTGAGGGGCTGCTTCAGGTCTCCGGGCCTCTTGCTGAGGCTCCCTGCAGAGGGTAAAGGGTGAGCTCTGCCTGTGGCCTTGCAGGGTGCCCGACTGAACCCAGGTCCTCTGAGATCCTGGGAAGGGGCAGCATTCTGCTCCAGGGCTCGCACGCTGCTGTGAGGCTTCTGGAAAATGGGCAGAAGCAACTGGTAAAGCCAGAGGGTATTTTAAGGAATTCTGTGTGTACGTTAAGAATGCAGCTGGTGCAGGTAGGTTTTAATCTCACTGTGTGCCACCTGACTCACTCTGAGCTGCAGGTGTTGATGCTGCTTGTGTTTCCCTGTACAGCCAAGAGGGCTGGATGAAAAGAGAAAGGGAAAGGGGAGGTATCTGAGACCTTTGTGTCTTCTTACCTTGTACAAGAGGCTTTCAGATTGCAGGGTGCCTGTGTGTGCAAGTGCCTGCTAACAAACAACTTGGTAAGGTTTCAGCTGGTAACCTTCAGAGGCCGTACTGAATTGCTGTGATTCTCTGAGCTTGAGCTGCTCCCAGCTTGGATGAAAAGGGCATTTACCACTAGTTTTCCTTGGACTGTTTTTTTTTTTTTTTTTTTTTTTTTTTAAGATTAAGGATTAAAATATTTATTTTTAAGCTTGAGTAAATTCTGCAAAGTATTTGTGTCTGTTAGCATTGCTGCCTATAAGCAATGAAAACAGCATTTCCTGAGCTGTGCAAATATTTAGCCCATCTTTGGAGCGCATAGCACTGGCTCTCTGCATGCAGTCCGCCATGTAACTTGGCAGATGCTGTTACAGATTGTGAAACCAGCATCTAGCCTTGGTTCTGGCTGTCAGGACCTGAATTCTGGCTAAAGAAGAGAGTGAGCAGTATATGTGAGGTTTGGGGATTGCCTCTGGTGTTGTACTGGGTGGTGGCATTATTTCGAAGCTCCCTGCAGGAACAAGGCCTTCTTATTCTCGACTCAGAGAGGGCAGATGAAGCAGTGGTGTCATGAAGAATCCAGAGACTAAGTCCTAGCATCCCCTGGAAATCTGTGGTTGTGAGTCTAGGGCTGGGGTGAAGGCACTTAAAGGCGAACAGCTTGTCTGCAACCTGACCAAAATGATGCACAGCAAACCACGTGGACGTGTCTTTATGTGCCGTGCCTGGTATTTCTCGTGGGAAGAGAGCCAAGCTGAGGCTGGCATTTTCAGAAACACGATCCCTTTGGGTGTGAAGGAGAGCTTGGTGGACTGAATGACTTCAGCGTGATGGAGGTGCTAAAGTTTCTGCCCCTGATGGCAGGATGTGTGATGCCATCTGGCTGCCCTGGTCACCACTTTATTGTGATGTTTCTTCAGATAACCTGAGTGAGTGGAGCACTGGGGGAAAACACGCTTTATTTGGATAGTATTTTTTTTTCTCTTTCAACTGACCAGCCCAGCTATAACGTTATGAACCAAGCAGTAACTCCTCATTCCCATAGTGAATATGTACGCTTTTTACATTTCTGGCTGTTCTGCTACCATCTTGTGTCTGACTGGCACATGAGAAAAAAGTTCAAACATATGATTATGGGAACTAGAAAAGAAAAACACTTATGGGAAACATTGCAGTCCACCAGAACCTCAGCCTGTCTTGGCATAAACCTTCCGGTGCACAATCTGCAATTTTCGAATCTTCCTGTTAAACTCTCTTCTTATTTGTGCTTTGTGGTTTTTCTTTGCTTTTCTCTTCTATATTTTTTTTTTCATTGAATGCGTGAGAAACCCTAATCTCTGCTCTCAAGAGCATGGAACTTGATTGTAGGAGGGAGGTGTTGCTGCATGAATGTGTTCATTTTTAGACATAATTTGCTATAACTTTTTTTTTTTTTTTTTTTTTTTTTCAGTAAAACAAAACAGCTGTAGCTGAAGTTCACCCAAAATTCCTGATCAGTCTTTTCCAGCTACCCTTCTGCTGGGATGGCGTGCTACGAAGTATGCTGGGGCGTGGGCAGTTGCACACTGGGTTGGAAGTGGGGAGCGGGGCTGGGAGCCAAGCTGTTCTTGGGACAAGCTGCAGTGAATACAGACAAAGGAAGCTGGGCTCTTGCACCAGATGAGGGATGGAGAGACTAGAATTGGCCTAAGGCTGCTCCAGGGTTTTCTGTGAGGCATGTGAAGGCCAGAGTGAATTTGGGTGTTTTTGTGGGGGGAGTGACTCTGCAGTGGCCAAAACCACATTCTTCTCTCCCTCTTGAGGCAACTCTCTGATAAGCTGTGAGAAGCGTGTTGGCCCGTACCCATCCCTTAATTTAGGGATTTATGCTAGCATAATGCTGAAGCCCTGTAAACTGATGCAATTGTCTAAGTAATCTTAGAAATTTAATCTCTTACCAGCATGAACAGCTGCCTGGGGCTCTCTTGTGCGCCGGTAGCTGAAGCGTAAGGTTGCTGTGCGATGGAGCAGTGCCACTCGCTGCAGTGGCTGGAGAGACACAGGGAAAGAGATCTCTCTCTGGTCCTCTTGGAGGATGAAGAAAGCAGCGCCAGGAGGCTCGGATGTGCCCAGGGAAGCAGTTTGCTGCTTAGAGGCTAGATCAGAGTCATGGAAACCTTCGTTGCTGGTGGGGAACAGCCTCAGCCATTCACGTAGGGAGCACTGGCAGCCACCTTATCACTAGTTTGTGATTAGGGCAGTCAGTGGTACGCTGCCTTCCCCCTCCTAGGCCCTTCTAATGCTTGGGACCAGCATGCGACACGCTGGTAGCAACTGCTGCAACTAAAAATTGTGGTAGGAAATATATTGCCCTGGGGTCTTCTAGTTAGACACAGTCGTTGGGCTGTGTCCTGCCCATCGACAAGAGCACCCAGGACCACTCTGGGATGCTAACCAGTGCTGGCGTGTCTCCTCGTCCCCATCTTCCCATCCTTTGTCTCCGAGTCGCCCCCACCCCAAGGAGCTGACAGTCTCCTGTGCAGCCCCTGGCACAACAGGGCCCTGTTTCGGGACTGGGGCTCCAGGAGAGAGAAGGGGAAGGATGGGCAGCCGCCGGCTGGTCTGGCAATGAGCCTTTTCCCTGACCAGCAGCCAGATGACAGCGAGGTGACAGCGAGGTGGCAGCGAGGTGGCAGCCCGGCGCTGCCGACAGTGGGTGCCTGCAGCTGCTTGGCCACCAGAGGGGGGCCGATAGTCGCCTTGAAACCCTGCGGGTTGGGTTCCCGCTGCCTTTTTATTTATTCCCTTATTTTCAGGCAACCTCTTGGTCTAGCAGAGGGGTTGGCCGGCAGATTTTCTTGCTCTAACCCTCAGCTTGGGGTGTAGGGGAAGGCAGCACCCAGGAACCGTCCCCTCGTCCCCGCTGCCCCTCTCCCCCTTGCCCTTTTGGTTTCCAACCACATGAAAACGCATGGGAGGAAGCTGGATTTACGCGCCTGTGATTAACCTGCAGCAGGCTCTCTCAGGAGGCTGAGGACAAATAGCTCAGCAGGAATAATGTGCTCGATACGGACAAACACCAGCAGTAACACTAACCAGATTAGATGCGTTCCCTCAGGCTCTTGGACACACATTAGTCATCGGCGTGAGGGGGGAGAGGGAGCTTTACCACATGGACCACGGAAGCGTAATTGAGTTTATACACAGAGCTGATGTTCTCCTTTTAGGGCTCATTATAATGAAATGGACTTCTCTATTAGCTGCAGGCACCGCAGCTTTCCGGAGAGCCTGTGGGAATGGAAGCAGAGCTAACTCGGTTGGTGCTGACTGCTCTGCTCAGTGGCACTGCAAAGAGCAGAGGGAAAGGCACCAGGGAAGGGGGTAGGATGGTGATGCTGCACCTGAGGCATCTTCAGACTCCAGAAACACTTATCAACCAGAAAGTGCCTGTCGGTCTGCATTTCTCAGTTCCACACCTCTCTCTGCTCCTCAGGTGCTGGGTTCAGCCTTGGAGGCCTGGGGTTGTGTGAAGGCCCAGGCAGAGGCTCGGGTGCTGCTACGAGGCTGTGGTGTTGAAGCAGAAGCCTATAAAAGGATAAGAGGGTGCAGAGGAAACGCACAGCTCCTCCCGATCCCTTTGTCTTGTCGAACACGGTCAAAGCGGCTGCCAGCAGGGACTGAAAGGCAAGGAGCACGTGGCTGAGCGGAGCTGTCTGCTCCACAGATGGACTGAGGAAAGCGAGAGCTTTCCTCCCTGCCCTCCCCAAGGGAGGATAAAAGGGTGCGACATGGATGTGGATAATGAAAACACCCATGGTTAAATAAGATTTAAAGCAAACAAACCTTCCTGCTTCGGGGCCAAACCCTGCCTCTGACGGACAGGAGTTAAAAGCAGCTTTCTCTCTGCTTCCTCCTGCCTGCCTCGAAGCAAGCCCAGGATGCTAACCTGGAGGAGTGTTTGGCAGCTGGCGGCTCCAGGCAGGAAGAGGACAGCAGAATCTGCTTTAATCCTGTCATAGTTCTCAAGCTAATTAGGATCAAGCTAATTTAATACTTGAACAAGGAACAGGCAGATCCTTCACGGAACTGGGTGTTAACAGCTTTCCAGAAACCCTCTTCCCTCTCGGGAAGGGCCACCCGCAGCATCCTGCTGGGCCTGTAAGGGGGGCTCTCCCTCGTGCCCTGTGGCCCTGGTGGGTGCTGGCACCCGTGTGTCCCTCTGCACCTCAGGAGTCTTTGGCACGTTTGCAGACTGTCTGGCTGTCTGCTGCCTTAGCTGAATTTTGGCAGTGTTGTTCTGTCACCCGGACAAGTTCCTGTGTAGTCTCTGTGGACTGCTGGGCCATGTCCGCTCTGTGCCCTCCTCGAGCCGCCAGCCCTGCCTGCAGGCACAAGAGCATGCTTTTTCCTCCATGGCCCCGGCCTAGCACAGGCTCAGGGAATCAAGGGGGGGCTGTCTGCTGAAAACCGTCCTCAGCGATCCCGATGGCTACGGCTGCAGTTGTCATTTCATCTCTGCCTCCTCACCTTCATCCCTCCCCCTGCATCTCATCCCCTGCTCTGTTTTCCACTGCTCCTCTGCTCCATTTGCGACTGTGGCTGTGGGGAAGATGAAGTCTGGCTTGGCCTTCCTTCCCCAGAAACCTGCGCTGGGGGGGGGGTGCCCTCCCCAGTTTTCTCTGGCTGCCTTTTGCCTTCCCAATCAGTCATGGTAATTTCCCCTGGCACTGTTTGGCAGGGGCTGTACCTTGGCATAACGAGCAACCAGGGTCAGCTGTCAGCCTCTGAGCCATGAGCCTAATGCAACACAACAGATGTAGGTATTTTTTCCAAGTTTTCTCTGGGCAGCAGGATTAAAGTCTCTGTTCTCAGCTGGGGTTCCCAGTGTAGTCACTTCCCTCTGCATTACACAACACCCTATTAAGACGAACAGCACAAACATGTTCATTGGGATCCCTTCCCCCAACCCCAGAAGGCCAAGGAACAAAGACGAGGAGGTTTCCAAAGGCTGGGAAGCTGCCTCTTTGGTCCAGGAGCCCTGAGATAATCCTGCCCGGACATCCCCTGCGAAATCACCCTGTGGCTCTCTGCTCATCTCCATCCTCGTGGTGCCAGGGGTGAGGGGTAAAAGAGTAGTGGGGTCACGTTCTGCTTAATCCATCAGGCTGTGTGCAAAGCTGGGTGGGTGTAGAAGGGGAGAAACTGGTGTAGCAGCAACCCCACCATGCCTGGTGCCTGTGCCTGCCCTGCCTGCTGATGTGGAGGCTTCTGAGTGTGTATGTGTGCATGAGCCCAGCAAAAGACAGTGATGAGGAGGATTTTCTCAGCACTAGCAATGCAGACAGAGTTATGGTGTGGTCCAGACACACTTTCTTGCTTGAATTCAAAGCTTTCATGCCATGTCAAGACTCTGGTGCTTTTCTGCTGGACACAAAGCTGCCTTAGGGATGTGGTGTGCTCTCTGTAGCCGACTGAAGCGGCTGGTCACAGAGAGGGACTCCGGGCACCCTTGGTGAGACAGAGAGGGCTTCCCCAGCAGCCCGAGGGGAGCATAAGTTCTTGTGAGCACACACGGAACAAGGATCTGCTGCTGCTGCACACCAATTACTCGCTTTATTGACAGAAGACCATAAATGAACAAGGGAATTAATTAGGGCTGCAGCAGGCCAGGTTGGATGCCTGCAGGGCTGAGAAGGCTGGAGCTGGTTCAAAGCGCAGGGGGAGCAGAAGGCCCCGGAGCTCTGTGTAGCAAACAAAGGTGCTGCCACCGGTTCAACCCCTCGGGGAGAGCTGTGAAAAAGCCTCTGTGACCAGAAGGACAGTCCGTAGGAGGGGGAGAGACCAGTTCCTGGCAGCATCTGTTTGTTCAGGCCTCGGATGAAGGACTTAAGCAGCTTGTTAATTCGCTCCTTGTCCAGCTGCAGGCTTAGTCACTGTGAGCGGGCCTCCAGGGCAGCCCGCGCGGTTGTGAGCCAGCTCCTCCAGCCCTGGTACTTTCCGTGTGCTGGACGAGCCAGCGGTGGAGCCGGGGGGTGTGTTGCAGCTGTCTGGCCCAGCTCTAGCAAAGCGCTCGCAGCAGGTCCTTTCCATCTGCCTTGGCCCAAGAGTGACCCTTGCAAACCTCCTCTCCCCTGCCGTCGCCTCAGCAGATGGTGGGAAGGCAGATGGGGAGGAGGAGATCTGTGAAGCTGGAGTGATAGAGGCCTGGCCCAGTGGCACCTCTCGTCCTTGCACCTCTCCACCTTGTGTTGGTGGGGTCTTTGAGCCCATGAGCCTGGGAGGGGTGTGCTCAGCTGCTGCGAATCGCTGCAAGCCACTTCGGGCAGCTGATTTCTTGACACCCTGTCTCGCCCCACATATTAGATGCTGGATGCAGAAAATCTGCACTGGGAGCAGTGCAGGGAGTCGTTTCCTCACCTAAAATTTTACTAGCCTGCAGGAGCTCAAGGAGGTGGAGCGAGGTGCTTGGCCCACTGTGGAGGAAGCTTCAGCTCAGCAAAGGGTGTTTGGGACAGCTGAGCTGTGGATCACCCGCCAGGCTGCACCAGCTGCTCTGGAGTCAAAATTCAAACCACAACCAGACTTGGTCCTGATTCCAGACTTTTCCTTCACCTCATTAGTTAGCGGCTTCGAATGCAAATTCTGTGGCCGGTACACGAAGGCCTGGCCAGCGTGCAGGGCTCCTGTCCAGCTGCCCTCGTTCGATCCTCCTCCCTGACGGGCCTGGCTGGACGCAAGAATCGCGAAGGTCTCGGAGGGAATTTGAGGGGTATCCAGGTCATAGCATTCAGCGTTGTCACGCTTTCTCTCCAGGTGGCAGCAGTGGTTGACTTGGACAGAGGGCAGTCCTTTCCCAAAGACAAGTCAGGCAGACGTGTCCCAGCGCAACACAGAGGTGCAAGGTTTGCTTTGCAGAGGCAGTTTGCCCCCCTTTGCGTTACAAACGATGCAGACAGCTTGTGAGAGATGACCCTGCCTCCTGCAAAACAGCTTGTGCAAGCAGCGTGGACAAGGAGCAAGAAGCAGCCTGAAAAGGAATAGCAGGATGGTGGAGAGAAGCTTGGAAAGGTTGTCAGGCCCTTGCAAAGGCAAAGATGACTAGGGGCCATGTAGAGGGGCTCCACTGTAATGTTTGGTACCATGCCCAGCCTGAACCTCTAGCACCATTTAGTAGGCTGGACCAGCCTTGGACTCTGTCTTGTTTGGCTAGATGGAAGTAATTGTCATTGTGTCCTGAGCACAGTACTGCTGTCACTCTGTAATTCCTCCAATGAGGTGTTGCAAGCAGATACACATGTGCTGTAGCTGTGCTTTAGATTTGGATTCGCCTCTGGGGACAGGCAGTGATAAGTGTTAAGAGCTGTTTAGATCCCAAACTGTTGTTTCTGAATCGACTTCCAGTGAGAGCAGAAGACACGAGGGTGAGGGAGCAGCCGCTTCCCCTGCCAGGAGCATCCTGCTGGGACAGGAGGCACCCCGAGCTCTCCATGCTCTCTCAGCAGCCTGGGTTAATGGCCAGGCTGATGCTGGTGGTAGGGTTTCCCCACAACTGTGGGGAAAAAGGGTTTGCCCTTGTTCAGTGCCTGCCCCCGGGATTTTGCCTGTCAGCTGCAGGGGCAGGTTTGGGTCTGTCGAGGCAGTTCCCCTGTGGAAAGAGGCTGCTGTGATTAATGACCAGTGATGAATGAGAGGGAAAGGGGTAGGGGGAGAGAACTGCCAAGGCTTTAACTCCACTGGGTGCAAAGGTTCAGCCTGCTTTGGATCTGCCGGCAGGAGGGGAAGGCACGTCCAGGTCCTCAGCCAGCCGGGGTGTTAACAAGCGAGAGGTGAGCCTGGGTGATTAGGATGTCCACGGCTGCGTTGCATAAATCAGACTTGGAACGCCAGGAAAAGTCTCCAGGGTGATGAAATGTCTAAGTGTCATCAGCTCTGCAGAGATAATTAGAACCAGAAAAGCACCGGGAGGTAAAATGGCACAGATCAGTGAAAACAGGCTTGTGGGCTCGGGATCCTCGTGGATCTGCGCTGACTGCAGGCTGGTGAGGGGGGGGATGGCCATGGGGGAGGCTGGGTGTTTATGGAGGAGTTGCAGGGGTTAATCCTCCTCAATCTTGGAGACAACCACCTCTGAAAGAGGGAAGTCTTCCTGCCAAATGTGATTCCCTGCTTATTCGGATGCCTTGAACAGAAAGTGAGGAATGGAGGGGAACGGCGGGGATCCACTGCTGCTCTGCCTGTGCAGTCAGTGCGAGGGAGGGCGACCCCCCTGCCTCACTCTGGGCTTGGCCTCTGTGAACTGTAAATCCCAGCCCTGTAACGTGGGGGTTGGTGTCATCCTGGGGGACCCCGCTGGGGGCCAGGAGGCTGTGTGGGACCTTAGGCTGAGCAGAGTCACAGTGTGGGTACAATGTCCCCAGGAGCCACCGGCATCTCCTCCAGTGGTGACCACACTCTGAGGACAGGTCCGCCCGGACCATCCCCAGAGGTCCTGTCCCACCTTCAGTCAGTCGGGGACTGTGGGAGGGAGCTCTGGCAGCTGCAGCTGCTCTGCTGCCAGCACCACATGCTTGTCCAGCTGCGGCATGGAGGCTCGTGGCCAGCCAACATGAGGACAGGAGCCACTATTTCCAGTGGCTTGGTGGTGGTCGTGAAGAAGACCCTGTGTGTCCTCATGGAGCCATCACAAAGCTAGTTCCTCGCAGGAGAGCCTCATGTGGGGCCGTGGCTGGTGCTGGCTGAGCCCCGTGGAGCAGGATTGCTCCTGGGCAAGTCGCCGTGCTGCTGGAAGCCACCTGAGCTGTGCAGACAGGCTCAGAGCTGAGCTGCTGCAACACGTCCGCCTCCAGGCGCTGCGGTGGTGAAGCTGTTCAGCTTTCAAGCCTCCTTGAAGGAGGCAAGGCTGTGAAGCAATGTGGAAGTTAAACAGCAGCAGCCACTTGAGCATCTTTGACGTCAGGTCTGACTGGCTGGTGGCAGCGGCAGGGTTATTTTGCAAAATAGCCATGAAGTATCTGGCGGGGTTTTGTTTTTCTAGCTGCCTCCTTGCTGGTGCCCCAAAGATTTACAGTGAAGGGCAAATGTTTGCTCTCTCCCCTTGTACCTGCCTGTGCCCAAGTGCTTGCTGATGCTGTGCTCCTAGCTCGGGAGGAGCTCTTTGCTGGCTGTGAAATCTCTGCCTGGATTAAGTGTCAAAAGGCAAGTCCTTGGCTTATGGGAAGAGCACACTTGACCTCTGACTCCTCAGAGCTGCGCTCTCCCTTGGGAGGAAGTGTTGGTTCAGGCCCTGAACAAAGCACTGGCTGTCATGAGCATGACCTGCCCGCCCCGGCAGTGACAGGCTGGGCTGGGGTCAGATTTATGCTCCGGAGGGGAGGAGGAAGAGACAGAAGACCCCGTGACCTGGAAGCTTAGAGGTGACCAGCTCAACTTACTGAGAAAAGCAAAGCTACGTTGCCTCCTGTGTTGGTCACAATACATTGTCCAGGCAGATGGGCCACTGGCACATCCAGGTGTGAGAAGGGAAGCTGCTTGGTAAGATCCAAACGGTGTTTTGAATCCCCTTCCTCTCCTTATTTTCTAACCCATTCTTCTCTGTTGTGTTTTGCAGCACCCCTCTCCCTGAATTCCTGCTAACATCTTTGCAGCTTCTCCAGGTCCCACAGAAGATGTCCGCAGTAGCAAACTTGGCCCTAGCCTGGACTTAAGACAACATTACATGTGGTCTGTGGTAGGTGCAGCTAAACATACTTGCTTTCACTGAGCAGTGACATGCATACGGCTCTCACCCGAATCCAGACTTTTTCTCTTGCAGCATGCCCTTTGCTCGATATAACTTGGCTTGCTGTAATGCCTGCGGGCCCAGCAAGGATGTGGGCAAACACAGTGTGGGTGTGTGGGATGGTTTCTTTTTCCATTTCGTCCCTGAGGGGCACAGCTAGGCGCTTTATCTGAGATCGCAGAGGAAGGCAGCAGCAGAGCCAGGGCTGAGCTCAGGTGCCAGTGTCAGCACCCTGGGGCACTGCCCCGGCCCCCTTGCCATGGGCTCTGTGTAGAAGTTGTCAGCTCTCCCTGTGCTGATGCTTTTCCATGCACTCCACTGAGTCAGGCTGCTCTTATATCCAAGCTTATTTGGGACCCCTGCAGCTCAATATTACTGAGAGGGGGGCTGAGAAGGAAGAGATTTACTCACGTGGGGCTGATAAAAGAATCCAGGTCTGCCCAAGCCTCCAAAATGCTGTAAAATTGTTATAAATATGCTCACAGTCAGCTGGAAGAGAAGTGAGGGCATTGGTCCCTTGTGAAATAACATCTCCTTTTGTGTCATCTTTGCTTGTTCCTGTAGGTATTTGTGCAAAATGGGAGGTGAGCGCAGACCCTGCCAGCTGCCAGCCAGGTGTGGATGAGGGGAGGAGCAGTGTCTGTACCCTCTGTACCTGGTGTTGCTTTGCTTTACTACCAGGAGAAAGATTGTTCATCAGCTGCTGTGAACCCAGACCTAGGACAGATGAAGATTTTGTGGCAAGGAACAACCACCACATAACCAAAGCCCTCCTGCATGCTAGGGGCAGAGCTCCCTCCCGCTCCGGCAGCTTACGGGTCTTCTGCACCTCCTGCCTCCGTGTCCCTCACGCCCCAGAGGATCAGCTGTGCTTCTGTTGGCTGGGAAGAGACCGAAATCAGGGCATTTTGCTGTGCGTTTGCGTGGGAGGGCTGCTGTTAGCATGGGCGTGAGAGCCGCACATCTGAGAAACCAATACAAGGAGAGGGGCCGCGCACGTGAAGCGGCTCAGGGCAGCGGGCCACGTTCCTCCTTTAGATCTGCTCGGTGCTGACAAACCCATTAGTGGCAGCTCGATGCCGCTGCGAGCAGGGCTTTGCTGAGAGCCAGAGCCCCGTGGGCTGCCGATGGTGTCTGAGCCACCAGAGCCTGTCCTGCATGGCGCACGGAGCGGCCCCACAGCGGCATTTTGGGGAGCTCTCGGCCTAGGGATGGGTACTGCTGAGTCAGTTCCCTTCCCCATTCCCCTCCTCGAGCCCTGCTGACATGGCTTCCTGGCCCGGTGCTGTCAGGAAGAGGTGGTTTGGTTTTTGGGGAGGGCGTGAGTGTGTGTGCGGCCCGGCCTGGCCCACGAGGGCGTGAGAAGGGCAAGGAACCATCCGCCCAGGCCAGCTGCTTCCTCCACTAGAGCACCGAGACGGAGCCCTGCCATACCCAGACTGTTTGGAAACATGTTGATAAACTTCCAAACGTCTCTTTCACAATCCAGATGTGCTCGCCTTGGCTGTAAACCCTCATCTGAAGAACAGGTGTGCTATAATGTTTCTAACAGTGGCCCCAAAGCCAGCTGGAGGCTTGAGCTGAGCGGGGGCCAAGGGGCTGGTGCCATATAGGATATGGATACCGGGGCAGGGACAGGTGAGGCGGTGAGCTGTAGGTCAGCCGTAGTTCACAGCAACCTGGAATCAGATGGAGGGAAGGCAGGGACGGTGCCAGAACATCCCCAGCCCACAGTCTCTGCTCAGCAGCACCAGAGCCATCTCTGGAGAGGCTTCCCCGGCTGTATGGGCAAGCTGGGTGCACCCATGGGGTGGAAGCACGGGGCTGGAGCTGGCCACCAGCCTTGGTGGTATTTTCTGTGGTTTCCCTCTGCGCTCCCACCAGCTCCCCGCTGGCTCTGCTGGAAACACTGAAAAGAGGGAGATGCTTCTTTGGGCCAAGCTTCAAGTGTGCCTTGGGCCTGGAAAGCAGACATCCTACCCGGGGTGGGGAAAGGTGCCTTGTTCTGCGCCTGGAGTAACCCCTGTCCCTGTAGGAAGAGGATGCTACTTCATCCAGAGCTTCTTGCTCTGCTCAGGAGGTGGTGGCCTGATGTGGTGCAGCATGGAAAGCAGCTTCCCTCCTCTTCTCTGCACTTGCCCTACACTTATTTCTTCGTTAAACTCTCATTCCTCTTTATTCTTGTTTCCAGTACAAACCTGGGCCTCGCTGCAGGCTCTAGGAGCGTATGCCACACCTGGGCGTGGGGTGGGTGACAGCAGAGGCAGCGTGGCAGCCGGTGAGGGGGCTCCTGGAGCTGTGATGCCACTGGAGAGCTGGATTCCCAGCCTGTGAAGTCATCGCTGGGAAATTGGGTACTCAGCCTAATCCCAATAATTACCCAATGGGACTGTAAAGTGTAAATGAACTAGCCTATTGCCTGATGACTGACTACTTGAGCTCTAACACACACCACCTAATAATTGGCGCTTTCTGCAGTTCTCTAAGATTCACTTATTAATAAGCTATTTAACATGCACTTGAAATAACCGCATTGTAACAATCTGAGATCATTTCTCACACAGTCCTTCCAGCTCCCAAAGTGGTAGGAAAGCATCTAAAATTGTGTGAGGGGAGTGGGCCTGCCATTTCAGGGTGGCAGATTAGCCAAGCAAAAATATGGATTCAATGCCAGCCACAGAGGTCACTTCCATTTCAGGGTGCGTGTGGCCATCACCAGGTTTCCTCTGAAGTGCAAAGCTTGAGACTTCCAGCCTGAGTTCCCTATGCCCTCAGCAGGAGAGGGTCGTAAGGAAGGACCAGAAGCTTGAAGGACATGGAAGCTGTTGATTTTTAGGATGGCTGCTTTGGAATCAGAAGCAGGAATGAAATTACTTTAATCCCAAACACTCAGTAGAACTCAAAGCTTTACAATGCTATTAAGAAAAGTTCGTGATGGTAGAGATTTCTCAGAAAAAGCTCCTTCAGCACAGTCTGGCATTACCTTGTTTCTCCCGTCCCCACTGTTGGGTTGTCTTGTTTGGATCTTTTTTTTCTCCTCCAGGTTGTGGACCAGCCATCAGGGAAGGAGATCTTCTGCCCCATGGTTCCTGCATCTCTTCAGCTGTTCTTCCCATTTCCCCGTTCCTCGCCAGTCTGTTACAAGCTGGTGTTCATCAGCCACCTCAGGAATAGCCTTCTGGAGGTAAGACCCTAGAGAAAATAGGAAGAGAAAGCTGCAGAAATCCATACTACCAGGGTCCTTTCCTCACTCCTCTCAATGCGCCCTGACCAAATGGGGACCGTTCCCTATTTGTGAGTCAGAGCCCTTAAAAACCAGCCAGATGCTCCTCTTCTTCTTGCTCCTTCTTCCCTTTCCCCCCTCCTGGAAGCCACTGAGTGCCTGTTCCTCCTGAAGCCCCGCCAGGCGGGTGCCCTGAGCAGGTTGCTCTGGAGGAGGCCGTGGTGGAAGGAAGGGGCTTCCATGCGGGGCAGCCTCCCTGCACAGCGGGGCTCTGTGGGGATGGCCAGACCCGCCTGGCCTCCAGGCCCCTCTACCAAAAATGGGGCTGGAAGAGGCAGAGAGGCCAGGCCCAGCCTCCTGGGGGGATGGAGGCTGCAGTCGGATCACTGCAAATGGGACTTCATTAATTATAAATGGACAGGTTCCCCTGAGCTGCTGTAGCTCTGCATGAGTCACATTCTAGCTGTTTTCTCTCTCTTTTTTTTTTTTCTTCTTTTTTTCTTCTGGACGAGTTGCTGAAGGGGCTTGAAATAACGTGATGGATAAATAAGGAGCCAGCTGTGCTCTGCAGCCAGCCCCACCAGAGCCTTTCTGCAGCAGTAGCCCACAGCGATCTCCTCTCTGCCTCACTCCTCACTCCCATCCCTTGGGTTCTGCCATCTGTTCCTGCTCTCCAGGTTTCTCCTCCTTCACAGCAGCATGTTTTCCTCTCGTGTTGTATCCTCCTTTCCAGCGTGTGGTCTCAGCCCCCGGTAACGTACGGACATGTGTTTAGACAACAGCACGACCAAAGAGTCTGGCCAGGGGACACCCACTTGGCTGGGCTGTGCCTCCCGCCCCCGACTCGGAGAGGGTCCTGGCTAAACGAAAGCAGAAGGAGCAATAAACCCAGCTAGGAGGTGCTGGACAATTTGTGTTCTGTTTTCTGACGAGATGCCGTCACTGACATGGTTCTCGGCTGCCTGCTGGCCTCCTCGTCACGGGGGGAGGCCGGGATGTACCCTGAGGGACACACCGAGAGTGGGTGGAGGTGGCTGGAGGGCCAGCGTGTGTCTGCTTGGGTCTGTTCCCAATGGTCCAGTGGGAACATCTCCTTCCCTGGGTGTCCTGCCAGCGTGTGTGCTGAGCTGTGTGTGCACTGTGGCACAGCCAGGGTGTCAGATGGTGTCTGTGGAGGATTTGCTGGCTGTGCTCTCACATTTAGACACCACTTTTCTTGCCTCTCCAATGTCCTTGGTGTTAGAGGTCCTCTCCAGAGATATCTGCACTGCTGGAAGCTGTTTCTCCATCCAGCTCCCTGTGCATTCCTGCCTCGTCTCTTGACTTTTTTTCAGAGTGGCTGTGACTTGCACCTCTGAAAGGTGGCTCTGTGCTCTGCTTTTTGAGCCGTGGGGCTGGCCAACCTTCACCTGCCCTTCAGCCCGTGCCGGGGGAGGGCTCCTTTTCCTCTCTGGGAGCTCCAGGCAGCTCCTGAATCCGTGGAATGTGTCCCATCTGCAGCGCGTTAGGGGTCCGCTCACAGATGAGGAAGAAGCACATGTGGGTTGTGAACCCTTCAGAAGAGGAAGAAAAGGGGCTAATTAATCTAAGGGATGCAGTGCCAGGAGCCGCATCTGGGGGCCAACTGGCCCTGGACGCGTGGTTCCCAGGTGCTGCCCCTCCGAGGGGGTACTGCAGAGGCGGTGTGGACATGGAGGGTGGGGGAACGAGGGTGCACAGAGGGGCCCTTGTGGAGACCCTGCATCTCCATCTGACCTTGGCCTCTCCTTCAGTGCTGTCTCAGCCACCTAGAAGCCGGTGCATGGACATACAGGGAGGGGAACGCGGTGGCCCTGCTTTGCCCTGAGCACTTTGCCCACCTGCAGCTCACCCTCCCGGGCCAGCGCTGTGCTTCCCGCCGTCGGCTCGCGCTCTCCATCCTCTCTCTGCTGCTAATCTCTCTTCCCAGGCGTGGGTTTGATCTCGGCGGCGAGCAGCCCGACCGTCCGCGCTCTGTCTGCGTGAGTTCCTGAGAAATGAGGTATTTCGTGTTTGTCTGCTGAGCCCCCGCTGAGCAGCGTGCTGCAGCCCAGCTCGCCTTGCAGCTCCCCACGCATCCCAATTTCCAATTCATTTTTGGGGAGGGCTGAGTGTGAGACTGGGAGGCAGCATCCCTGTGGGTGTGCATCACCCCCCTGCTCACCCGCACTGGGATCACTGCCATCACTCCTCACCCGCTGGGCACTCACCATGCCCTCGGTGGCCACTGCTGCTCTGTAGCACTCCTGTAGGGTCGAACAGCTCCGCACATCCCTGTGAGAGCACCTGCTTGCTGGGTGAGGCTGGGAAGGTCCGGGGGCTCTTGGTGGTGGCTGTAAGCACAGCACGGGGCTGATCTGAGATGGGACGCCAGCCCCCCCTGGCTCCGTGTGGGGCACTGGCTTTATAAACCTCATTCCTCAGCTCTGCGGGGGAGACGCAGGCTCCTGCAGCCTGGGCAAGGCTGAGCCTGCATCTTCCCAGGGTGACCCCGTTCCCCCGGGGGCAGGAACCCCCTGGTGCCCCGGCCGAGCCCGCAGTGGGGCTGCCTGCAGTAGCTCCGAGCACTCTTTCAGCCGCTCTGTTTATGGCTTTGTTTATGGTGTTGATACTTTTCTTGTGTCAGGTTTAGGCACAAGCATTCTTTCCACTGCTGCATAAGAAAGTAATTAGGTGAGGATGGAAAGGACATTCTTCTTCCTCAGAACAAAGAACTGAGCCCTGGCTGTTATCGGGCACTGCTCGAGGGGTCCAGGGGCTCTGTGAGCTTCTGCCCAAGCGGGCGGAGAGCTGGCCGCATCCGGGGAGCACGGAGGTGCCTGCTGCTCCTTGCTTTGATGCTGTTGCCAGCTGCTGTCACCGAGGCTGAAGCCCAAACCCACTCAGCCCCCCTGCTCCTGTCGCACTTGCTCACCTCCAGGGGCTCTGGTTCCAAGAGCCCCTGCCCTGCAGGCAAACGTGAGGGTAGAGGGAAAGGATTGCCCTGTGCGTCCCCCATCTCTCGTGTTCTCCCGCAGGCATCCAGTAGCTGCTCTCAGGTAGGGATGCTGAGATGCACCTTTCATCTGCCCGACCCTGATAGAACAAACCCGAGCTGATGAGCATTGCAGGACACCTCTTTTTGCAAGACACACTGCAGGGACATGCTGCTGGGTATCTCCCCGCCTTGAGTGCCCGCAGCACACTGCTTTGCTCTCCTCATGTGCAGAGATACAGAAAGAAGTTTTTAGCCACCCACCGAGCTCACAGCCACCACTTGCGGGCCAGAGGGAGCCCACCCCAAATACACCGTGCTGTCTGGCAGGGATGGAGCCTGTGCTGCTCCAGGAGGACTCGCTCCTGCCCAAAATGGCCAAGGGCAGTGGAGAGCAGCAGGGACGTGGCAGAGGATCAGGCTGAGCTGGCACATCTGGCTGAAAGGAGACTTTTGGCCACTTTCTCCCTCCTGCCACTCTTCCCTCGGTCCTTCTCAAAGCATTTAAGGCTCACTGGGAGCCAGGTGCCCGCAGGGAGGCGGATGGGAGGGATGGAGGTCTGCCCAGCTGGCGGGCTGTCTCCTGGAAGGTGCCACTGAGCTGAAGGACCTGGAGCTTCTGGGTGGGTCCTTTCCCAGCCCGGACCTACACAAGTAAGCACGAAAACCCTGAGCCGGGCTTGGGGGTGAGACCTCGGAGATCCCCGGAGCCAGCACGGGATGGCAAATAAAGCTTCCACCGCCGTGCCTCGGCTCTCTGCTGGGAGATGCCCCCGGGAGCCGCGGGCCGGCTGCCGGTGCTGCTGCGGCTGCGGAGAGCCCCAGATTTGGGGTCGGGGGCGCGTTCCTCTGCCCGCCCCCGGTCCCGCTCGGGGCTCCCAGGCTCGCTGCGGGCAGGGAGGGGGCAGCGGGGGCTGCTCGCTGCCGGGCCGGGCTCCCCGGGCAGGCAGGGGTTAAGGCTCCTCCGTTGTAGTTTGTTTCCCTTTGCCAAAGTGGGTGTTGCTGGAATGTCTCCTCTCCTAAGGAGGGGGGCCGAGCCGTGTCCTCCGGAGAGGGGGGGGGGGCGAGGGGGGGGGCGATGTCAGCATCAAAAAGACACAAAAGGGGGAGGTTTCCAAAAATAAAACCCTCCATCCCCTCCAGGCTCTGCCAGTGCCAGAGGCGGGCGCGAAGGTGCTCGGAGCTGCCCGCGGAGCGCGCCGGGGGGGGGGGGGACGACGACGACGACGACGAGCCGCCTTCCTCCTCCTCCTCCTCCTCTTCCTCCTCCTCCTCCTCCTCCTGCCGGGCCGCCCGGTGGGCAGCAGGTGCCGGCGGAGCCCGGCGGGGCGATGGGGCAGTGAGGC
Source organism: Anas platyrhynchos (assembly GCF_047663525.1). NCBI lineage: Eukaryota > Metazoa > Chordata > Aves > Anseriformes > Anatidae > Anas > Anas platyrhynchos. Next base: position 24,343,523 of record NC_092591.1, read on the forward strand.
TCGGCTCCGCCGGGCGCACCGGAGCGCAGCCGGCGGGGCGATGCCCGCCCCTCGCCGCCGGCTCTCGGCCGCCCCGCGGGCTGACAGCATGCGGGGAGCCGCGGCCAGCGTCCTGCCCCTCACCTTCGCCATCCTGCTGGGGCTCGGCGACTGCCAGCGGGACCTGGCGGCCAGGCTGGAGCCCGGCGCCTCCCGGCGAGCCGAGCCCCGGCGCTTGCGGGGCCAAGCGGCGCCCCTGGGGGCTGCGGGCACGGCGCCGGGGCTGCCCCGGCCGCACCGAGCCCCCCAGGAGGCAGCGCCCCTGCCCGCAGCCCCCGGCCCCGGTGGCGGAGACGGGCTCGGGGCCCGGCGGGGACACGGCCACGGCCACGGGCACGGGCAGGGGCTGGCGGCCACCCGGCAGCGGCCCCGGAGCGGGCTCCGACCCCGAGCCGTGCCCCGGGCGAAGGAGCCGAGCGGCGCCGGGAGGATCGCGGGGTAAGTGCCGGGACCCCCGCGGGACCCCCGGGGGCTGCCTCCCCGCCGTGCTGCGGGCTGCGGGACGCCCCCTCCGCTTTTCCCCCCGGGCTCGGTGCCCCGAGAGGGGCTGCAGGGGCTCGGCTTTCCCCGAGGGATGGAGCGAGGCCGGGCGCTGCGGCTCGAGCTGCAGGTACCTGGCCTCTTGGCTCCTTCCTCCCATAATGGGCCCCTTGTAAGCGCTCCGCACGGCAGCTTCCCATGGCTTCAGCTGGCTCGGCCGGGGGAGGCTTCTTCCGAGCCGCCTGGCAGGGCTGCGTCCCGCTCCGGGCTCTGGCTGCAGCCCTGTGGAGGTGGAGAGGAGATCATATGGCAAGGCCAGCTGCTCAGCGGCCCAGGGGAGCTGCAGCGGGACGGCTGGCACGGCGCTGAGAAACCCTTTCCCCTGGGCTCCCTGCTCTGCGGTTCCCTCTGTGCTCCCCTGCTGCTGATGCCCCTCGGGATGGGTGCCCCTGCTAGAGGGATCGGCCACCAGAGCCCTGGCACGGGCAGCGGGACCGACACATGTGGCAGCACGCATCCACTCCCCCTGTGAGCCCTTGTGGGGGGAAGCAGAGGGCAGGCTGTGGGCTCACTGCCCTTGAACACGGGCAGAAAGGTCTTCTGTAACGTGGGGAGGGATCTGCACTAGAATGCAAAAGGCAGCTTCATCCCTGAGCTTTCCCTCTCCCGTACTCGTCTCCCTGCGAAGTTTCAAGCCAGAGCTGTCTCCGTGTAGTTTCTGCACCCCACGTGGTTTCCTACAACTCCACAGAAGCAGTAAACACAGCCTCGCTTTTCTTCCCCATTACGTCTGATACTCAGAGTCCTTACCGCTACCAGCGAGGCAGTGGCAGGCAGGTCCCGAGCTGTTGGCTTACTGACTCCTCTAGCCGTGTTTTGCCCGCTGCCCAGAGGGACAGCACGCTGAAAACATTCCTTGGGAGACCCGGTCCTGCTCACTCGGGTTTGGGGTCCTCTGGGCTCAGGAGGATTTTAACCTTTCTGCAGCCCCGGTGTTGTCAGCCGTGCTTTAGGGTCTCGTGGCAGCTCAGCTGGGGCTGGTCCCTTGAGACGAAGCCCATTTCTTCCCAGTGACCACCCTGCAGTCCCGCGGGGTCCCCAGGCTGCGCCCAGTGCCAGCATCCAGCCCACGCTGCCACGGGGGGCGAGCTGCCCCGAGCTTCATGCTCTGTTTGGAAGACCCTCTGAGGAAGCAGTCCCGGTGTGTCCATCGCCGCCGCTCTGTTGGCCTGTTATCAGAGAGATGTGGCTCCCTGGGGCACGGGGTGGTGTCCTCCAGGCTCTGGGGAGCGAAGAGCCGCACCTCGGAGCCGCGCTTTGTCTGCACTCTGCCTCTGCTCTGGAAGGTGAGGGCTGGGAGGAGTGAGCTTGCTGTGGTCCCCGAGAACTTGAACTCTGGAACGTGCCTCTAATGGCCTGTTGGCAGTAGCTTTCCATCTCTTCTGGAGTCCAAATCAGCACTTTTTAAACTTCCCTGTGACCTACCGTCTTTGGCTCCTACGAGAAAGCCGAGCTAAAATCGCCGCCGGTGAGTAACCACATGGCGTTGCTCCTCATGGAAAGCTAGCTGCTGCTGCCTCCAAGCCTCTCCGTGAGACTCCCGGCCTTCCACCTCATCCATCTTCTTATGTCCCTTGCTGCACTGGACACGTTTCCATCCAGGAAACGCAGGGCCCCTAAAAAACTTCATTTTATGATGTTTCATTTTTTTGCCAGGTGGGATATTTTCTCTTCTGCTATTTGCACTGCACTCTTGCTGCTCTCTGGTATGTCAACCTTCATTTTCCCTTCCTCAGGTGGCTTTGCAGCCTGCTCTCCACCCCAGTGCTATTTATTCATGTAGTTACTTTGGCTTAAAATCCCAGCGTGGGATGCCTTTCCTGGTTCCCAAGTCACAGTTTTCTGCTGGTACCTCCAGTGGCCTTGCCCAGGTCTCCATGCTTACTGTGAAAAGGCATCATGTGGCTGAAAAAAATGGTTATTAGCATGGTATCTCCTCTGCAGAATTGGCTTCCCACTTTGTCTGACAGTAGCATATCCCAAATTGAGTTTCATTCTCAGGGACCGTTTGGATGTGTGCAGTACCCTGCTCACTGTGCTGCAGGTGGGACCTGCTCACACCCTCCCCTGGGAGCATCCAGCCGAAAGCCTTGCCTGAGCTGGCTTTTGGTGTTTTCTCCTGTTGGCTTGTTGTGAGGTGACTTCTGACAACACAGCATGTATCGTGGAAAACTGCTGTCTTCTAACACTGACCACAAGAAAGGATGCAAAAGGATGCTGTGAACAAATCCTCATGTGCTGCACACTAAAACTAGAGGGAGCTGGGTGGAAGCCTCCACTTTTGCTACTTGCCTGGACAATTTTGGGGGGCATGTGATGCTTTTTGACAGGGAATCCTGGGCTAACAGGCTGGGAATCCCATATTTTCTCCTTCTGCCCCCTATTTTCTTTCTGTGCGTTGGCTAATGCACAAAATTTTTGACTAATTCCTGTCGTGGATGCTGCCTGCAGTTGTATGGTGCTGGTTCACCCAGGTTTTTGGGATATCGGCTCTCACTGCAGTGTACACTTAGGACTGCTCAGGCACAGAGGCAGTTAATGCTGATGTGGACTTGGCAGAGCGTTTTCAGTGGCTCTTTGATGCCAGCAGCCTTTTGCTAATGTTTTTCGCTGGGTCTGCCTGCAGATATTTCATACACAGTTGGATGGAGTTCACTGTCCTGCCGTATAAAGGCAGACCTGGTGATCTAATAGTCCCCTGGCCTTCTGTGAGGATGCTGTGAATGACTCGCATGGAGCCAGCGTATCTGGCAGCGGAGCACTGCGTGAAGTCGAAGGATGATGCATGGATTACAGCTCAAATAAACGGAGAAAAAATGCTTCTGCCGAATGCTTCAGAAACAAACACCGTGTGATCGCCACCAAGGCTGTGCACATGCTTAAACTATGTGAAGCCGCGATCTTACTACTGTTTTCTGCTTTTCCTTCCCCCTAGCGCTTGTTGCAGTTGTTTGGCTCTGGTTTCAAATAACACTGTGAAATCTCGCTGCCTTTTCTCGCCCCGAGTGCTTGTGTCCCCCTTCCCGTGGCGGGGACCTGCTCCTGACGGCGTGCTCCAGCTGCTGCAGCGGAGTGGGTGGTAAAGACTTGGCTACAGTTTTTGCCAGGCTGTGGGTTATGCTGGTGCATCCAGCACCACAAATAGCACTGCTTGACGGGGAGGAAGCTTCGTGGCACTGAGCTGGGCTGGGAAATATTCTGGAGGGTTCCTGTGAACCCTGCAGCAGTCCGATGTCGCCGACAGCCACGTCCCAGCACCTGGGAACATCTCCAGCCATGTCACCCCCCACTGCCCTTCTGCTGCCCACTCTCCTCTGCCTGCTGCCTTGCCTCCAGTTTGCAGGGCAGCACGGCGAGCAGGAGGCAGGCTGAGTGCTCCAAAGCTGGGAGCATGGCCTTGGCTCACGTCGATACCTCACGGGTCCCCTCGCCAGGAGGCTCTGCCAGCTCCTTCTCATCATCCCTTGGGAGCTGCTGTCCCCTGGGTGATGCCCATCGGCTGCCTGGGTACAGTGACACCAGGCTGGAGGGACCCTGCTGCTGGTTTTGCCATCCCGGAGCAGCCCCACATGCCCAGGGGTGGCTCACAGCCTTGCCCTGGTGTTGGTAGTGAACATGCCGTGCTCCTCGGACCTCCAGGTGTGAGCAGATGCAAGAATTAATTTGACTTGTTTGCAGGAAGCCACAGCGAGGGAATTTAAGTGCTTTCTCCCTGTAAAACCTACCTGGGTTAACAAAATGTTGATCCTGAAGGGCTGGATAATGCTTTACAAATGATGTGGCTTCTCAAACCACTTCCCCTTCCTACGTGCGGTGACTGTGTCTCTACTGGCAGCTTCCAGGGCAATCCTGGCATGCCTGCTGCCCACCCCCTTGGCTCTCCTGAAACCTGAGCCCCACACCTTGAACTCTGGCACCTCTGGCACCGCCATCTCATGCCGTGGGAATGCAGGAGTCATGAGGATGCTGGTTCGGAGCAGGATCTTCTTCTGACCCTGTTGTGTTCATGTGAAAGTCAATCCAGAAGACAAATGTACAAGTTTCCATGGTTCCTGTAAATTCTGTCAGCAGCTCCAACTGCCTTGTCCAGCGTTAGAAATAAACCACACTCCCGACTTGGTTTGCAGAGGCTTTCCAGAGCCGTCAGGCTGCCTATTTCTGACTTTGTATCGTTTGACAGCTGTGCTCTCCCCTCTACCTAGATACACAAAAGTTACGCATTCCCCAAACTTTCCCTCTGCGGTGAGTAAATGCTCTTGGAGAACAACGTGCAGCTTGTTCTCCCTCCTCCTTATCGATGTGTCAATAGGAGAGGTGGCCAGAGGCAGCAGGGCTGCCTGCCTGCTTTGGTTTTGCAGGGCGCAGCGATGTCCCTGCCAGCCACCCGTGGCTGGTGATTGCCACCTGAAAGTGCTGGTGGGGAGGATGCTGTCCGTGTGAGGGCAGCCCAAGCGACCTTGCGTCAAAGTGCTGGAATTAACAGCCGTGGAAATGAGCTGAGCCTGCTGGATCGAGCGTCAGCACGAGGTGCTTAGCTGCAGAGGGCTGGCAGGCCGCAGGCAGACAGCAATGGCAGGCCGCGGCTGCTGGCGCGTCAGGCAGGGGAGGCCGCGTTGTCTTCAGCTGCAGCCGCCTGGGATGTGTCCGTGGGCGAAACGCTGTGGCCAGAGTGGGAACGAGCCCGATTTATGCCCCAATGCCATGGAAAAAACACAGTGCCATGAGGTCTGTAAAGATGGCAGGCCTCTGGCCTGCCACTGCCCTCAGGAGGAACGTGGCTCCTCAGCGCCGTGCCGGCTCGGCACACACTGCCGCATTCACGCCGTCCCGGGGGGGTTTCTTCCAGGCACTTGAACAACTCAGCCCTTGTCCGATGGGTTTTGATCTCAGCTGCTGGTCCATCTGGAAGGAAATATCAGATGCTGCAGGAAATAATTTTGCGGGTGACTCAGAGGTGCTGGCTGCAGAGACCTCGGCTCCCCCTGCTCCTCCTCATCGCGCTCTTTTGTCTCTTTGCTCAGGCCCAACGTCTGCGGGAGGCAGTGCTGCTCGGGATGGACCGTGGCCCCTGGCACGAACCGCTGCATCAAACGTGAGTAGGGACACCACAGCTTGCATGTCCCCAAAGCATCGGGACCCTGCAGGTGGACCCCACGCTGGGCAGGGCAGGGGATGGGCTCAATCCCCACACTGGGGGCAGCATCAGGGCATCCCCCGAGCATCTGGCTTTGCTCGAGTGGCAGCAGCTGCCCAGATGTTTGGCTGGAAGGAGCTCGGCGTTGTTTGCCGCGGGGTCTCGCAGCGCTTGGGCTGCGCCGGGATAATTGCATTAGCAATCGCCGTTCGGGAGCGAGGGGCCAAGGGCTGACTCACCTCCTTTCTCGCTTTCTTCCCCCCTCTCGTCCACAGAAGCCAAACGGTAGAGAGCGTGCTGTGCTGCCAGACAGTGTCTGTAAACAGAGCGGGAGGCCAGCAATGGCAGCATCTTTCTCTCATTAGGGGTTTTTGTAGGAGCCGTGGATCTGGGCTCGCAGCCACGCAGGCTGTTGAGCGCCTGCTCAGGTGCCGCTGTTCCCGAGGATTAATTAAAAGGACACCATCAACACGATCAGGCCTGACAGTGTCACCCCAACAGGGGATGGGAAATCTCAGGCAGGACTTGGATGGAGAGCGGTGGTGTGTAAACATCGCCGAGTTCCCAGCTACCTCCCCCTGTGGGCTTTTCTGCTGGAGCTCAAGCTGCCGGGGACACTTGGCTCTGTTTAAAGCTGCCAGCGCAAGCTGGACGGCCCACTCGGGTTAATTTCTGTGCTGCGATGTTGTTTAATTTCTGATCCCATGCTCTTTGCTATGGGGCATACCAGGGCAGTTAGCAGGGTGGAAGCGCAGCCGGGGGAACCTCTCAGTGTGGTGAAGCAGGGAAGAAGCTGGCAGTCGGGTCATGGGCAGGGCCGTCCGAGCCGGGGTACAGGAGGAGAGTGGGCCAAACGCTTGCTTTAATCTAATCACCATTGCCTACCACGCACAGTGACATCTTCCTTCTCCAGGGACACTTTTTCCAGGGACTTTCCTCTTGCAAAACCTCCACACATGTCAGAACTCAAGCCTTGGGCAGATTTCTCCAGCCTTTTTTTTTTTCCTTAAGCTTCTAGGGCTGAAGGGCAGTGAGGACTTGGGTTTTTTTCAGAGAGTCAATGACTGGGAAGATAAAAAAAAGAACTGTCTCACTTGGGGACACTGGTGGGGTGAAAGCAAGCTAACGGAGTTAAGGACAATCTCATAGATAATGTAGCTGTTCCCTATCACCTCATCATTCCCTGCTCATACAGATTCCTTGCCCTCTGCTGAAGAGCAGGGGAATCCTCCTGCTCAGCCTCCCAATATTAGCCTGTCCATCTCCACCCTCATCAGCAGTATGTGTCGTGGTTCTCTGCTGCTTCCCAGGATGGCAGCCTGGTGATGCAGGATGAGTTTTTCTCTGCCATGGGTATTTTAAAGTTTAAAGGAAACATTTTTAAATTAGCATGTTGGGAAGGACTAAACAAATCCATGCACTTTCTAATCTCGTACAGATGGGCTTGTGGTTAAGATGCTCGATGAAGGCGCAGGGATCCCAGGGTCTGTCGCTGGCTCTGCCTTGGTCTCACAGTGTGTCTTCAGACAGCTGCATTAGCACCTGGGGCTTCTCTGCATCTGCAAAGCAGAGATGATATTCACATGCCCTCTCCTTCTGTCTGTTCTCTGTGCAGTGACTGTAGGGTTCTTTTAGTACGGGCTGTTTTTCATTGAAGTTATGTTTTCAATCTCTTATTCATACATTGCCATTGATCTACCTGCCTGTCAGCATGCACAAATCTCTCACTTAAGTTGTCCTTCCCTTCTGGGTTTGCTGACACAATCAGAGCTTTAGGTTAGAACTGCGGTTACATATTCTGTTGCATCAATAAGCAAACTTTCCCAAGAAAAAGTGGACTAAACCACCCCAGTGGTACAAGTCCTTCAGCACCTTCCCAGCTTTCCTGTGGCTGATGGACAGCTTCTCCCACAGTTAAATGGGACTGAGCAGGAGAGCAGCTCAGAGAGCCTACAGTGAAGATCTGCACCACTGCCCTAGACCTCGAGCAACATCATTGCTCAGTCCTGGGCCAGGCGTGTGTGCAAGGCGATGAGAGGTTGGACTCCGTGTACCATCCTGCTGCCTTGCCTAGCTGGGTGGCTAGAGCCAAAGCACACTTATCTCTGCAGCATCCTCCCAATCTTATCCTTTTATAAAGAATTTTGAGATACCTGTTTTCGCTTTCCTTAAAGCCCCAGCTTCAGGAACAGGTGCTTACAACGAGAAGAAAAGAGGGGATTTCATCTCACCAGCAGGTGTTCATAACCCTGCGGCTGGGGAGGGACATCTCTGAGCAACCCCTAGGCTCAGAAGCCAGAAAGCAAAGAGAAAGACTCCAAATATATATACACATATATATTCAACTGTTTTGTTTCTTCTGACAATTTTATGGTTTCGGGGGTCTGACTCATGATTTTCACATTTGGAGTTGGAAGGGCTCTGACCTTCCTGCCTTGCACATCTAGACTGAGTGAAAACCAGTGACCTTTGAAAGCTCTTTCAAGTCATTTCTGAGTCTCCAAAACAAACAGGGAAGTGGATTAATCCTAGAGCTGGAGTATTTCAGCTAGGGCCGCTCCCCGCCCATCCTGCATGAAGGCTGATCCCATTCCATTCTTTTTCTTTTTTATATTGGCTGCCTCAGGGGCTTCCAGAGTGCCTGGTGGCTTGTTGCTGCCAAGGGGCAGAGCCTACATCCCATGCCACTATTACAGCTGTGCATGGGAGACATTGTGAGGGCTGCTGTGGCTTGGGTCTGGAGCTGCTGCTCCGGTGGGTCCCTGCTCTGCAGGATTTCAGCTCTCCAAGCGGCTGTTTGGCACGGCAGGCTTCCTGGGGTGGTGCAGCTTGCTGGGAGATAATGGTATGGACTGGCAGCCCATTTAAATCACAGCTGAGCTGTTATAAATGACCTCAAATTTTGGACTGCCAGGCTTCCCCAAGACAGCTCATTCCTGCTTGACTAGGGCTCTGTCCGTGTTCCAGAGTCTGCAGCAGAGGCTGATTTATTTTACTGAGGGATTTCATCGAAAGCTCTGGCTTTAGCCTATACAGCGCTCCATGGCTTGGGTTCTCCCTTTTCCCTTGATCTGTCTCTCTTCCTGAGCCTTAACACGGTAAAATAAAGGTCAAATGAAGTGTTCCAGCCAATGTATCGCTGATGCAGTTAGGAAAAGCTGATGGCAGACCAGTTTTGGGGTCAGGGAGTGGTCCGTGCTGTAGTGAAAGGACCCTGGAGTCTGCACGGGGACTTCCCTTGCTTGGTGCCAGCGGGGTGATGTGGGCATGGCACACGGGGCTAGAGCTCTGTGGGTCTGTTGTCCAGAAAAGCAGCATGTCTCACAGACCTGCTTGGTTCCCCCAGCGATGGATGCAGTGTGAGAACATAACCAGGAAGGGAGAGAGGTGCTCGTGGAGCCTCGGCAGCTGGGTGTGGAGGTGCTGGGACATCAAACTGGCTCCTGCGGCCACCCAGGGCACTCCTGGGGAATGGGCCTGGAGCAGAAGTGGTAGCTGCACACTGCAGCTCATCCACAGGCTTTCCACGTTTGCCTTGCATTGTCGGGTGAGGTTTCATGGCCTCCTGCCAGGCAGCCCTTACCTTCCTCTCTTCTTTGAAGGAAGACATCGGTTTTCAGTGCCTCCTCAATTATGCTTGCTCAGAACATCTAGCCTGGTCCTACCCAAGTGAGCTGTGCTTCCCTGGCTCTCGCTGACTGGGTTATAAACCCAATTTGGCATCTGTTAACTTGGGAAGTGTCAGGGTCCAGCATATAATTAACAGCACTTTCCTCCCGGGGCGCAAACTGAAGCTGATGTGCTGTAATTAGGAACACACGCGGGCTTGGAGAGTGGTTTGGGCATGAAGTTAATGAACTGGAAGTCCCTGTAACTGCGGAGGAATTTGGGCATGGTGACTCCAAAATCGGCTGTGGGAGGGAGAGCTGGCAAGGGGGAGAGGCAGGAGGACCGTGCAAGTCAGACCCCAGAACAGAATAAAGCAGAAAGGTAGCACACAAATTGCTGTACCCTTTGCTGCCGGGAGCCCCGTGTCCTGCTAACCACCTCCCTGTGTCCCCCCAGCTGTCTGCGACCCACCGTGCCAGAACAAGGGCTCCTGCAGCCGGCCCCAGGTCTGTACGTGCCGCTCGGGCTTCCAGGGCTCCAGATGTGAAGAAGTCGTCCCCGAGCAGGAGTACCACCCGCCCGGCATCGCCCTCCAGCCCCCCGCCAGCTCCCTGCGGAGGAGGACCAGCACGGCCGAGAGGGACGCGTCCCCGCGAGGGGCTCAGGCGCCCATCCCGCGGCACGCACCCACCGGGTAAGTCTGCTCCAGGGTTCCCAGTTTGTCCCCAGTGCACTGTCAGGGTCCCCGGGCACACGCAGGAATGGGACGTGGTCCCACAGGGGAGGAGCTGTTTGTCCCTGTCCTTCGAGCAGCCTTGGGGGCAGCAGGGTGGGCCGAGAAGTGGGGTGAAAACTCTTTCTGAAGAGGATGTGTCCAGGGCACCCTGTGCAGGTGGCACCTGGGGGAAGGCACACAGACCTGAGGTGTGCTGTTAAATGTGGGTTTGAGCCAAATGATGATATGTGCAGTGCTTCTGAGGTGTCTCCCCTCAGACTCCAGCTGTTACTGAGCTGGGTGTTCCCTGCTTTTGTGCCATCCTGTGGGTCACTCTGCAGCCTGGTGTGGAAGCAAAGGTGCAGCTGTTGGTGTCCAGAGGGGTTTGTTCAAGAGAGGCCCTGCAAGAAGCATGTTGAGCTCAGGATGATAGCAGTGGCACCGTCTGTTTTTTTGTGTGAAGAAAAGCTTAGGGCTTCAGCCTGGCTGCTGTGAGTCGGTTCTGAGGTGCTCTCGTCCTCTTCCACATTTTGTGTTTTATGAAGTCCCTCTGGAGATGAGGGTTCTTTGTTTATAGAATAAGGCATGAAAGGCAGAATCAGTCACAGAACCTGTGGGTGGCTGAGGCTGGCAGGGACCTCTGGAGGACACCTGGTCCAACCCCCTGCTCCAGCAGGGCCACCCTGAGCACGTCCAGGTGTCTTTTAAAGATCTCCAAGGAGGGAGACTCCACAGCCTCTGGGAAAGGCACTAAGAGGCAGTAAAGGCATGAAAGGTGCCTTTCCCTGACAAGTGCCTTTCCCTCTACTATTCAGGCCGCTTGGTGGGGATGGAGAGGTGGTAATGGTACCTGCTGGTATAGAAGAACCCACATATTTTTTCAAAAGAAATCATCTTGGCTTCTTTGTAAGAGTCCATGGATTATTAAGCCCACTCCTAGAGGCCTGTGTCTTTCTTGCTGCTGCTTATCCAGTTGCTGGGCCCGAAAGACTCGTTGCTGGTAGCCACCACGGCTGAGAATTTGCACATGGCTTCCAGCAGAAGTCTCTCAGTAACAGTGAAGAAGCCATTGCAGCAAATTATGTGCCCTGGAGGTGCCAGACCAGGAGGTAGCTTCAGTTTCTCCTTTTCCTCTGTGAGCTGTTTTGACTTTCTCTATCAGCACTACTTGGAGCTGCCTGGGGAATGGGCAATTTGGGCTTTGGTTTTCTGCATTTTTGCTGTTGATTTTAAAGTACTTGTTGCATTCAGTAGCCGTTGTGGTTTTGTCTCTTCTGAAGCAGAGGCAATGTATGGGCTGGAGACATTTCTGGACATGCACTCTTGGACATCTACAATTTTGGAGGGGCTCAAATGACTGAAAAGGGATGACTGACACGAGGCAGTTCACTGAAGCCAGCGTATCTTGGTGCCTCAATGAAAGGCTATCTAATGAGAGCCAGATTCAGCAAGGCCGAGGTGATACTCATGGGGAGAGGTGGCCAAGGCCATGTCGCTGCTGCTGGGGAGAGGCTGGGTGCACAAGTGAGCAGGCAGCCTTAGCACATGCCCGCGATCCCACTGGCTCCCGACGAGCTTCCCCACGGCAGTGACCTCCTCCCACCCCTCTGTGTGCAGGGAGGGGAGGGAGAGCGGTGCCCCTGCAGATACGCCACCTGTTTGAGGCTTTCCCAGTTAGGAACATGACCTCAGGCTCCGTGCGGAGGACACGGGACTGTGCAGGCACCGACAGAGCGGTGCTGTCCAGACAGACACAGCGCCTAGCGAGTGCTGGGCTGGGACTGCTGAATGCCCAGCTGCCTGCTCTACCTTAAATCCCTTGGCACAGTCCCAAGGAAATAGGATGCCGTTAAGGACCGTGCCATGCCTTTCCTCCTTCGTTCCCCACAGGACATCACCCCATCCCTCACTTCAGCAAGAGCGTTGGATGTTCGTCCTTGGCCATGCTGTGCGGGCTGGTGTGGGGCTGCCTGCACCCTGGCACTGGTCCCCGTCTGTGCTCCTCCCTTCAGCCCCTGGGCTTTTTCTCATACAATCCAGTCGCTTAGGTTTTGTCCATGGACAATGTAGCATATGGCATACAACTGGCATGGCTGAAAAGTCTCGCAGCTATTTGATGGGTTCTTTCCCAGCTATTTTCGAGTGTCCCCTTCGGCCAGCTAGCCATGGAGCACTGTAAGAGGGAGTTCCCCCTGCAGGCTGTGCTGCCCCAAAGCCCACAGCCAAAGGGGCACTTCTGCTGGCATTGCACCCAGCTGTGCCCTCCCACTGCTTCCTCTGCACTGCCACTGCTGTCATCTGGCCCCTGGGTGAGCTGGCTCTGCTCTATAAGCCAGCAAAACACTAACACAGCAAATTTAAGGATGACTTTCTGCCCTTGCAGTGGGGTAATTTGAAGCACAAAGACCAGAAGGATTGCAAAACCAGCAGTGAGGGGAAGGAACGGGGTGGGCTTCCCTTTTGGGGCAAGCCACTTACTAGAATGGACATTTGTCTCATGAAACTGTGCTCTCGGACCAGTCTGAACTTGGAGCCTCGTTCTTGCAGTTGCAACTTCATCTGTCCCTGTGCTACCACCGAAGTGCTTTCTGTGCTTCTCCATCAGGCTTTCTGCATACAAGTGGCCTGTAGCAACAAAGGCAAGAGGCATATTGGCCTTCCCACAGCTGGGTAGGTCTTGCTTGGAATTACAAATACAAGGATTGCTTCTTAGGTGCTGGCAACACAGGCTCATCTTCACTGGGGTTCAATTCACTTTGAGAGGAGCAGCTTAGGTAGATTTTCCAGTCCTCGGTCTCCTGGGTAAGGAAGAGTCATGCTGGTGGCACAATGACCTCTTGTAGTGAGCCCACCGTGGTCCCACAGCACCTGCCTTGTTGTCTGATTTGCTTATAAGTATAGAAGAAGCCGTAGGGTGGCTCAGGGGGTGAGGACACTGGTCACAATTGTTGTGAGGTGGCTTTGAGATCCAGGACAAAAAATCAGTCCCCAGTCTCCCTGCACATTCTCATTGCTAACAAGGAGGAATTGCGCAAGGGTAGGAGCTTGTAGACCTCCGAGCCCCATCGTGCTGTGCCAAGACAGGAAATCAATCCTCACGTGAGTGAATTTGCTGTCTGTTTTTGTTTGTTTGTGTATATGTTGGCTCTATATGTGTTTGTTTGTACTGAGGTGGTAATCAGAAGCTGTGAAGTCATGTACTGGAACAATGCTGTAGTAGATGCTGCACAAACACGCAGCAAAAAACACGAATGCTCCCCAGAGACCTGCTCTCTGAGCAGAGATGGGGCTGATTCTGCTTCCAATGTATTCTGAAGGGAGCCTGCAGACAGAGATAGAAGAGCAACATCAGGGGTTATTCAGAAAATTTCTGGACCAAAATATTCCCCACTTCCCTGAGAGGTGGGGCTGGCTTAAAATGGTTTCTTAACCTCAGCTGGTCGGACTTGCCAGCGATTTAAATTTAAAATCGCTACTGAGATGCTGAGGAAAAATGATGAAATCTGTCTGCCTGGCGGAGTCCGTGGGATTCGGTGTGGTGCCTTGTCCTGTCTCGTACTGGGCACACGAGCTGGGAGTGCCCTGTTTCTGTGCTGTATTGCAGGATATCCCACCTTTGGCACTGGGCAGCTTTTCCCGGAGTGCAGGAAACCAGCAGCACGTGCGAGGTGCTGCAGTGAGACAGAGCCTGTGCCAGAGCTGCCTGCTGTGCCCTGGCCTCGGGCAGCACCACTGAGAAGGCACGGCTCGGAGATGGGTGGCTCTGGGATCACTTTGGTGGCTCTGGAGCTGGTGATGCTCAAGCTTTTGGTCCTTACAGCGCAGGCTGGGCGATGAGTGTGACTCCCCAGCTCCCTTGATGGCGAGGAGGAGGTTTGGAGCCGGGTGGCTGAGGGAGCGTGGGGACCTGCCACAAGCCAGGAGGCCCCGGCCCGAGCTGTTTGGAGCAGGGAGTGCTCCAGAGAGCAAAATCCTGGGGGCGTTAGAGGCCCTCCCAGCACGGGCTAGCAGCAAATCCTCCCTCATCTTGATCTCAGCCTGAATCTCTGCCCGGGGAAGCAAAGCCCCGCCGGATGATTGCGCGGGTGGAGCTGCACCTCAGCCCAGAAGCCGAGCTAAATGGAAACAGCTTTGTTTTCCTAAGGCTGGAGTATCGGAAGAATTCCTGTTTGTTTAGCAGGGGGTGGAGAGGGCTCGTGCCCCCGTCCCTCCGGCTGGACGCCTGCCTGCTCTGTGGCCACCTGTCCCTGCGGACAGCAGCCCGTGGGGAGGGACCTGCTGCTGCCACCCAAAGGTCCCTCCTGGGGGAGCGGAGTGCTGGGTGCCCGGGTGCTGGGCCCGTACCCCCCTCTGCCCCCGAGACCGTGCTGCCCAGGCAGGATGCGTGCACTGGGGTAGGGAAGCAAGGCCTTCCTCCTCCCCCAAAAAAAAAAAAAAAAGATGTGACCAGGACCTGCAAAGCATTTTCGCAGCAAGCCGGGCAAGGGGAAAGGAAATAGCTGTGGTACAAGGTGCTGAGACACGGCGCAGACGGCTCAGTACAGCTAAGCCCTGGAGAGCAGGGAGCTTCCTCCGGGAGGGCTCTGTTTGGGCAGGGCAGTTGCTAGGAGGTGCCGGCTGGTTTTGGGGTGGAAAAGGAAGAAGGCTGAGTTGGGACATGCCCTCCCTGAGTCCTGGTCTCCGAGCCTGCTCTCCAGCACCCAGGAGGAGACATCTCCTCCCTTCCTGATGCGAGGAAGGGCTGCTTGCAGGCCCGGAGGAGCTGTGGCAAGCACTCCTGGCCTGGCGAGGCTGGGGGAGCCTCGTGCCAGCAGCGAGGCCCTGCCAAAGTCTCGCTCCTCTCTCCGGGAAGCTAATGATGAGAACAGCAGGGAGCAGGCAGGAGGCAGGCTCTTGGGTGTGCAGCGGAGGTTACTGGATGGAAAAAGTATATTTCCCCCCTTCTGAAAACCAGCTGAAGTAACTCGTCACGGTTAGAGAGTAGCTCCTGGTCTGGTGGCAAATGCCTCGCGTGCTCATTTCTGAGGAGAGTGGCATCCGTGGCATACCATGGATGGATGTAAAGCTCTCCACCCTGGGATGGCTGCTTGAAACATGACATTGAGAGCTGTGGCTTGGCAAAACCAGCTGGATTAGCTTGTTGTCATTGAGGGCTAGCAGATAAAATGAAACATCAGTGCAGTATCATCTGATTTTTGAGGATGCTGCTCCAAACAGAGCAGTCTTCATTGTTAAGGCAGTATCTGCAGCCTCCTGTCTTGCCAGCTTTGAACTTCCCATGGTTGTGAGGAAAGTGGAGCTTCCTTTCTGCCTTACCTGTGCTGCTGCGGAGTGTCCAGGACGATTTGTCCCCTGCAGTGACACAGAGAGTGCTAGGAGGAGGCTGGTACCAGCCACCCACCTACTGAACATGCTCCTGCTCTTCTGCTCATTTATGACTGTCATTCAGTTTATACTTACGAGGGTTACAACTTATTAATACCCAATTAGCTACAGGAAATAAAAGCCATCCTGGTGGAGAAGTCCCTGTGCGCAAGCGCACTCCCCTTGTGGGGGCTGTTTCCTCCTTTGCTTGAGATGAGAGCAGCTCAGGAGATGACTTTGAAATCCTGGGGTAAAACGCTGGTGCCAACCTTGCCTTTCCCTCTGCGGCGTGTTTATGCTTGTTACTTGAATGGCATATTTCCCTAAAGCAGATAAGCTGTAATTGCGGCCTTCTGAGGTGCTTCCCTATGGCAGTATAGTTTTCACAAGGTGGCCAAGCACTTATGTTCCTTGATCCAGAGCCAACTTTGAGTAGATATCTGAGACTTTATTAAAAAATTGAAACTGAAAAGCCGGTGCCAGTCCGTGTGAGAATATGCAAAAATGAGATTCCACTCGGGGCAATGAGAGCTCCATAAGTTCCAGGTCTCAGCCCCTCTCCTGTTTTGACACAGTTGAAAGCCCTTGGCAGGCTGTCTGGGAAGCCTAAAGGAAAAACTCAAGCTACCCAAGAGGAGTGTAAATGTAATTTTTCTTATATAAAAATACTTCTATTTTTAAATTGCAAGATACACCTTCTTGAGCCTGGCACCAGATACACTTGCTCGACTTTCTGGTGCTTTAAAGCTGTCAGCACCATTCTGGTTTATGTGTTTTATGTATTTACTTTCTAGGGGGTTGCATACACTTCAGAGCAGCGGGAGGATAGCGAGCTTTTCGGGCTCCTTTTAAGCTCCAAATATGGTCTTTATATTAGGCCTGGTTCTTCTGTACCTCCTTGGGAGCCATTCCTATAACTTAATTCAGCCTCTAGGCTTTGGGAGAAAACGTTCAAATGCACTTTTCCTTCTACCTGAAAGAAAAATGCTGCTGCTGTCAGCTTAGTCTGAGACTACACGCTAGACAGCAGCCTGCACGGCAAATGCGATGTGCATGTGATGGGTGAAGTAGTACAGAAAATCCAGTTTATAGCCGATTTTATATACTACACATCTATCACTTGGGACATTTATGACAATACAATTTATATAGCAGTTGTGTGAAAAAGAAAGATGTTAAAAAAGCACCGAGGCCACACGATCAAACACTGGAGAATTTTTCCCTGATGCCTGCATTGGTTTGTTGTCCAGCTTTCTTTCAGCTTCCTTGTGCATACGGATTACGCTGCAGTTTCTCATACCTGGTCGTATGCTGCCTTTTTTGGTTTAAGCTGGTACTTAAGCAAAATCAAAGGGGTTCTCTTTGGTTCTGAGTGTTTCCATAAATCACTGAGTGCTGGCAGGACTCGAGGGATGGATTGAAGCTGATTTGGTACAAGGAGGGGTTGAAATGGAGATGTAGAAGTCCCCAGGAACTAAGCGTTTGCAGGAACTATGAACAGATTCAGAGTGGAAAAATATTATCTGTTACAGCCGAAGGAAAAAATCCTCCATGGGAGGAAGAAATCCAGAAGAAGGAGAGGCTGAGGTTTTGCAGAGTGGGAGCGAACAGCAAGCAGAGAGCAATGCAGTGTGGCTGCATGTGAGGGACCAGGCGTGCTTGGGACGTTGGAGGCAGAAGACCCAATCGCATGGACTTTTTTCCTGTGCTCCCCGGGGTCCTGCACTGAGCCAAGGTGGTTTTCATTGCCAGAAAAGATCCTGGCAAATTGGAAGGGTGGGAGCTGAGGGGAACAGTTAACAGACCCACGTCTGAGCCAAAAACTGGCCTGGGAGCATGGGGAGCACGCTCAGAGCCTGAGGCTATGTGGATGGGGCAGGCAGCATGTGTTATTAGATTGCCTGTGCCTCGGCAGGGTGGCCACCCTGATTTCTCAGTGACGAGGCTTGCCACAGCACCAGAGTGCCAAACTCTTCCAGGGGCGTTAGGACAGGCTGATAATGACCCCGGAGCTCTGCCTTCCCTGTCCCTGTCCCTGTCCCTGTCCCTGTCCCTGTCCCTGTCCCTGTCCCTGTCCCTGTCCTGAGACGTGGAAACCTAACTGAAAGGAGCTAATAGACCCAAAGGCCAGGGTGTCCAACCTGCATACAAGCCACTATTTAAATCGAAACATGTCTTAGAGTGTTCCCAGGGTGAGTGGGTGTCTCCCACACCTGTAGATGAAAAGCCTCTTTACCAGCCGAGAGGATTAAACACGTCTCCTCTCCACCCTGTGCCCTCTGGGCCTGCTTTTCCCCCTGCTGGCTGTGGGAGAGGCTTTGCCTGCCCTCTCTATGCCCATGTAAAACGGGGGGAGGCTGCTGGCTGCCCCCGCTCGCCAGTGCACGGGCACATGTGGGTGTGGGGCTGAATAGTGCGATGTGTTTCCAAAGGGCTTTGAAGCGGGCAGCTCACTGCAGGGGGCTGGAGTTGCTCACCAGCAGGATGAATGCAAGCTCCATGCTTGTTTCCTGCCTGCCGTAGAGGGGGACAGGACACCCCACCTTCAGTGTGCCCAATGCCTCTGCTGGGAGTTCCATCGGATGGGTTTGGGGTCCTGGCATTTTGCAGGACCAAAGGGGTCGGCACCAAAATCTGACCGAGCCAGCCAGGGCCCCCTGCTGCGTGCCAGCCCCGTGCCGTGCCCTGCTGCCTGTCTGCACCCTCCTCGGGCCGGGCAGGTGCTGTTCCCATGCCTGGAGAGCTGGCCCGCTTCCAGGGAGGCAGTTGCTTGCTCGCTAATGCGAGAGCACAAAGACGAGCAGTGACGGCGTGGCAGGTGGCACGTGTGGCGTGTGGGGCAAGGTTTCGTGTCAGCAGGGAGCTGAGCGGAGACGTGTGAGCAGCCGCTCTGGCCAGGCTCCTACATCCAAGCGGGACAGAGGCTGGAAGGAGGAATGGGGTGGCCACTCACAGTGATAAGCCAGGGCTGGGCAGGTTTCAGAGCTTCCTCTGCTGCTCGTGGGGATGATAAACGGAGCCGAGATTTATGGACACCGTGTGGGTGGGCTTGAAGTCAGGTGCCTTGTGTGGTGTGGTTTCCCCCCTCCTCCCTGCGTCCTAACAGAGCTGTCTTCCTTGTCAGCATGTTTGCGAGCTAATTGATAATAGACTTCAGTGCTCTCGAAGCTGTGCCCCCCCTGTGCTCCGGGGCCTGGAGCCCGAGCCATGAATCCCGTCTGCCTGCTGAGGAACCTACTCCGAGTCCAAGAAAGGGGAAGTTTCTGGTCTGCGGTCAATTTGCTGCTTTCCAAGGCTGGCTGCTTTCCTCTCCCCCTGTAGACACAGACACTGGTGTGGAGGCTGCCCATTCTTCTGTGATGCTTTAGTGGAAAATCGGCAACCGCAGAGCATTACAAAGGGGGAAGTGAATCACTGCCTTTGGTCCCTGTGGCCTCAAGCGGCAAGGGCGCCTGGCCAAGGGGACAGGCGAACGGACAAGACAGATACCGAGCATGTTGTTTGGTGTTTCAAGAGCAGGGGAGAGCCCTCCTGTTGTCCTGGCAGGTTATCAGGGGCTGAGCGTGACTCAGCCCCCGTCCTGGCTGCGAGCTCTCCTCTTGGAGCAGCCGGTGCAGGCTAAGGCTGGAGGAGCTGGGGGGGTTCCCCGCTGCGAGGAGCCTCACTCCGCAGCCCCGGGGCCTCACTATGGGGTGCCCCAAAACCCAGGGTCCCCTTCTGCGTGGGTCCAGGCAGGGAGGCCCCCCTGCCCTTCCCAGCTCCTTAGGCAAGAAGCAGCAGCCACTTGGGAAGGGTTGGCCAGCAGGAAGCAGGTGGCAGCAGCCACTTCCCAGAGGACAAGGCAGCAGGTTGGTGATGGACAGACGGAGCTGCTTGGACTCGGGTCTGGAGATGGGGCTTCCAAGCTCTTGGGAGATGGATCCTTCTCTGAGGGCCTCGTGTCTTCACTTCTGTTTTTGGCCCTGCTCCACTCCCCGCTGGTGTCCTGCTGGGAAGCACCCATTGCTCCGCAGCAAAAAGCGGGCCCTGCGCGAGCTCGCTGATACTCGCCGGGTGCAGATCTGTTTCCAGCTCCAGGAGTGATTTTCCAGCCCTGGTCCACGTCTGAGGCAAGCACCCCCTGCCCACACCATCCAGGATTCACTCGCAGTGCCTCGGGCTGCCCACCCGGCTGTGGTCAGCCAGGCTTTGGGTGGGGAGAGGGCAAGGCAGCCCGGATGAAACAAGAGCAATACTCCCGTGGCACTTGGCTCTGCGTTTCCTTTACGCAAGATGCGAAGTGCACCACTTCCAAGCTCGCTAGCGATCTGGCCAAAACCAACAGCTGAACAAAGAGCAGCCGAGAGAAGTGAAATCCAGGAAAGACTGAGGTGTTGCTGGTAGGGAGAGGGAAGTGCTTTGAAGAATTCGCCACCTTTGCCTCCAGCCCCAACGAGGATAGCTGCCCGTGGGTCACGGAGAGGAGCCGCAGCTGTACGTCCACCTGGATTCCTCATGGCTTTTGTTTACCCACACCAAGTGCGATCATCAACAGTCACCGGAGCGTTTGTCAAAATACTTTCTATATGCAGTGGGTTAGGAAAACAGTTTTGCTTTTTGGACCCCGAGGTTACGGTGATTTCGACTTGGTTATTGTGATCCTGTGTGCCTGGTCTTGAAATGACAGGCTGGTAAAGGAAAATGTGGTTGGTTCAGAAAACAGCACTCATCACACTCATCAGTGTGGCTACCAGGAGCCTGCCTGCTCAGCCTTCTGCTCTCCATCCTCTGTGGGGTGAGAGGTACCAGGTGAGACCAGCAGGACGGGCATCCCTGCTCCTTAGGGGCAGTACTGCTCCCTCTGCCTTCCCTTCTGGACCCATGCTTCCCCCCGGGCACTGCTGCTGTTATTGGGACGCAGCGGGGTCGGTGTCCTGGGGCAGCACAGGAGAGGTGTCCCAGGAGCCTGCAGGCTGTCCCTGCCTCACAGGCTGTGCCTGACACGGAGAGAGCTGTCAGCAGCTCTGACGGATGAAGAGCAGGGAAACCAGCTGCTTGGCAGGCAGTTGCCTATAAAGGAAGAGACCACTGCCTCTCTGCAGAGGCTCCATGCGGCAGAGATCTGTGCTGGCCTCGTGCCTGGCTGGAAGCGTGGAAGTGAGTAATGCCGCGCTGGGGGAGGCTGTGAGACTGAATGAATGTGAAGCCTCGGGACTTTCAGTGCCCCAGAGCGCAGCTCTCGAGGTCTCAACCTCCTCTTCCTCTTCAGTGCCTCTTCCCGGAGCAGGTGCATGGTGAGAGGTAGCACGAATCCTCCCTCAGTGGGAAGCCCTGTGGTGATCTGGAGCCACCCCGTCTGTTCTCTGCCCTCTCTGTTCCCCCAAGGCCAAACTCAGGGGAGAGAACTTGTGGCACTGAAGATCTCTGGGAACTGAACTGGAACTGAAGTCTCTGGAACAGGGACTTCAAGCTCTGGACATACATTAGGATCCACCAAATGGTTAGGGGTTGCTAGCGCCTTCTGGCCAGGTCTGTGCCGACGTGGGGAGCTCAGGGCCCATTCCCTGAAACCCTCCAAGCGAACCAGTCCCCCTCTGCCCAGCGTGGACTGACTTTGACAATTTGGAGGGGAAAATCTCCGTTTTATATTCCCGGACCTTGAGCCAGCCGCTTGGCGTGACTTAGGGATGGATTGGATCTGACAAACCGGGATGGAAAGACACCCTTTGCCATTGATTTCTGTGGCCTGGGGTAGGAGGGTGTTACCCAACCCAGTGTACAAATCCCAGAGCTCATCTGCCTAGAATAGATTGCCAAATAAACAAATTAATTCAAAGCAAATCTGCCTCTCCCCACTGCGACACACACTGGAATGCTTTGCCAGCAGGATCCCAGTAGGATGGCTTTTCCTCTGGTATGGTGAGGCTTGGGGTAACGTTCCTCCTCCATTTTTCCTTGATGAGGCTGGCACTGCCTGCCTGCAGTGAGCCCATAGAATCCGCTTTTCTTCGTAAACGAGACACTAATGAGTACTTTCTGGAAAGCTCTTCATATGTTTGCCTTTTTTCCCCTACAAAATCTGATGATCCTGGGAATCATCGGAGTTGTCCCCAGAGCTGAGGGATGGAATTCCTTTATGCAGCCCATGGGCTGTGCCCAGCCAAGCCCTTCTGCTTGCATATGGCACGCTCCCTTCCTCAAGGATAACCACGGTGTGAGTATTTTCAAGCACCAGAGCTGATATCTCTTTGCCTCGTGCCACTGGCCACCCTTACCCAGCAACTCATCAAAACTCAGGGTTCAGGTTGCCCTAGGATGATCAGGACCAGGACAGTAAGCATTGCAGGGCTGGGGAACTCTTACCTTTTCCCTCTTGGGTGCTTCTACCTATACAAAGCCAAGTCCCGGAGCCCCCGTGTTCACCCATAGGACTATGCTTGGGATTTCTCACCAGAAATTAGAGAACAAGTGTTCCTCAGCTCCCAGAGCTTGGTAGGGCTCCTTTAGCCTCCCTAGAGCTCTGTATGGCTTTTCCTTCTTTCCTGACAAAGGAAGTGGTAGCACACCAGGTAGCAAAGGAGAAGGCAACAGGAATCAGAAGTTTCCCTGTTGGCAGCAGGGCTGGATAGTAGCTTAGAAATGTAAATTTCTTGATTTTAACAACAACAAATGTTTTTATCAGTAGGTAACATCCCTAACGAATTTTGTTATCCATCCCTGCTCATTGACCAATGCTATTTGCTCTGCCTCCATCCCTGCATGACCTTTAGCAAGACTCCTCTCTGAACAGCGTGTAAACCTTCGGTCTGCAATGCTTCCATGCAGGAAGCATGCCACGCAGGAACCTGTGCTGCTCCCTTCTCAGGACTCCTGTGCCTGCCTCCTTACAGCAGCTCAGCCGTGTCACCTTCCAGGCTTTCCTGCATTAGAGACAAATAGGCTGCAGGTATCCAGTCCGGGGACTTCAATCAAGGCCAGAAACCATCAATAGATCAATAAATAAACTGAAAGAGCCTCTGTGACAGCACAGATAACTAATCTTCATTCATTTATATCTGTAGCTTTCCACTGATATGTCCCAGAAGTACTCTTTCCTCTCCTGAAGCCATGCTATCAGGAGCCCCCTGCTTTGGTGGTTTTTGGCAGAAGGAGGGCAGCGAGACTGATGCACGTGGGTGTGGGCGTGATTTCCAGCAGGGAATAATTTGGCTTTGGTTTGCAGATGTCGTTTCATGCTTTGCCTTTTTATGCTGTTTGTTAGATTACAAGGCTCTTTACACCTGGCAGTTTGTTCCTGTGGAGAAGCCCGTGCCCTGTAATCAGAGCACCTCTTCATCTTCTTTTTGATAAATTGAAGAGATTGACAACTCCAGGTTTCTTAAAGAATGGCATTTTCTCCAGCCCTCAAATTATTTTTGTCATGTTTTTTCCTGTTCCCTCCCTGGTTTTTCAACATCCTTCAGAACGTGTGACATATTTCACGTCAGAACTAGATGTGATATTTTAGCATATATGCTCCCTGCTGTGATGAGGATGTGCAGAGAGGTAAAACACCTCCCTGTTCCTGCAGTGTTTCGCTACCCCGATGTCAGGGTATCGAGCTGACAGCTCATATTTAATTGCTTGTCATTACCCCTGAAATCTTTTCAGAATTGCTGGTTTCCAGGGTAGTCTCCTATCTGCAGCTGCTGCCTGCATTCCTTCTTTCTAGAAGTATAATTCTGCATTTGGCTGTATTAAAATCCCATATTGCTTGGATGGATTTGCCCTCCAAAGTGATCCAAACCGCTCTGTATGATTGCTCTGTTCTCATCACGATACACCACATTGCAAATTTGTGTGTCAGCAGCACACATTATCAATGTCGATCGCATGTTTATTTCGAAATAAAAATATTTATTTCCAGATGAAGCTGCAGAGCCGTGCCAGACCTCGTACTGATCACTCTGGAACCCATCTAATTCGCTCCCCAGTGACAATTGCTTCTTGCGTCCTGTCACACCGCCAGTTTGTTATTCATTTCACATGTGCTTGATTGACACTCTACTGCTGTGTTTATTTTTTTATCGGAGTAGCAAGGCCTCCAAGCCTGTCGTGTGTGTGTTTGTAATTCTATCAAATGATGAAAATGGACTCGTTTGAGAAGAACAGCTCTCCACAGACCTTGTTGTCTCGACCTCATTTATGTATTCCTTTCCTTTAGTTTCTAATTAATCGACCTGTGCGTCATCTTTTCCATTATGTTGCTCGGGGTTGATTTCTGGCTCCCTGGCCAGCAGTTACCTTGTGTATCACGCCTGACCTGCTCAAATACCAGCGCACTGTTCGCTGCCTTTCCATCTCCCCAAATCCTACCATTATGCCAAGACGGCCAAGCCAGGAATATCAGTGAGCCAGAGCTGCGGTCAGCCAGCTCTTGTTGGATTATCTGCTCCTATTGATTTTAGAAATCCGTGCTCCCAGGCGACACTGTAACACCTCCCCTGTGCTGACTGTGACAGGGAAAATGGCAAAAACCATACAATGCGATGGACGTCTTCGTGCACTTCAGTGGGAAAGGGCGAGCCTCTTTGCCCCAGCCATTCAGTCAGAGGGGGAGGTGTTGGGGCGGACAGGGTAAGACAAAAACCTGTTGATGATTATGTTTGATTTTGGTGGAATCTGAGGCTGGGATGTTGAAAGGAACTTGGGGCACTTACAGGAATTGGTTCTTGGTCATTTTCTCGTGTTTGTGACTCTCGTGGGCCAAGCTTTGTTTATTTGGCTCAGCGTGGCACCGGTCATGTCCCCGGGCGTGAGGAATACCCGTTCCTTTTTCCTCTCCCGCAGGACCCAGAGCAGAATTGGCTCTCCTGTCCCCCCGCAGCACACGGGGCCCTCACGGACTGTCCGGCGGTACCCAGCCAGCCACGGCCAGCTCACGTCTAATGCGCTCCCCAACGGGCACGGGCACGAGCAGAGCAGCTCTGGGCCCCACGCGGCTTCCCAGGAGCACACGTTGGCTGCAAGGGGTAAGGCCTGTAGGGGTGTCAGTCTCTCGGGGCTTCTTCTTGTGTCCGGGGGTGTCACAGGAGGTCCCAGACATCCCTGTAGCACCTTGGAGGTGGGGAGAGGAGGAGAGCTCAGCTCTGAGGGGGAGAAGGGAGCAGAATGGAGAAAAACGGAGGACTGAGGAGAGAGGGGTGAGAATGGTGATGATGCTGAGCGTGGTGAAGAAGGAGACCCCGCTGAAGGGGAGGAAAATGCTGGCAGCTGGGGAGATGTGACAGATGCCTCCTGGGGCTGTTGAACATCACCCCAGCATGCTGCCCTGAAGCAGGGATTGCCTCAGCCTGCAGGAATGGTGCCTCCCAGCTTCTCTCTCTGTTAGAGCAGCCCCGGAGGTCAGATTGTGTAACCAGCACCTAGTTCTTCCCTTTGGCTGCCCCCTTTGTGCCTTCTGACACGAGCAGGGATCAGGCCAGGCTGCCTGCGGTTCCAAGGCAGAGCCTCAGCAGCTCCCCAGCTAGGACAGATGCAAGTTGTCTTCTGCAGCTTGGCTGCCCCTGAAGCAGTGGCTCCCCAAGGAAGCTCCAAGGCACCATGGAGCATCTCAGCCCTTATAAGTAGGGCTGCGAGCCCGACTGAAGTTGCAATCCGAAATTAGGGGTTGAAACGGGAAGAGTGGGGGGTGAGAACAGCAAGGGGGGACCCACAAAACTGCTGTCTTGCTGGGCAGGGATGGAGGGCTCTGGTGTCAAGCCAGCTAGTTCGTGGTTGCACAACAGCTCTGCCTGTTGTTCATTTTCCACAAGCCTCCAAGAGCTGTCAGTGCAAGTCTCCCCCGTACCTAACGTGATGATGGCAAGGGACCAGGGGAGGAGTGCAGGTAACCGCAGGAGGTCAGCAGACACTCGCAGGGAGACATGGATATACTTCAAAACCTCACGCTGTCCTTGACGGACACCGCTGGGGTTATTTGTGTGGGAGGCTTGTCAGTGGCTTAAGGGCAGCCAGGCTCCATGCTACTGAAATGGTCTGAGAAGGACTGGTGCTTAAAACAGGGAAAAAAAAAAAATATTGGAGTTCGAGTCCTTGCTCTGGGAATGCACTGGAGCTCGAGATGCAGATTAAGCGCCCCCTGGTCTGGAGATGCTTCTTCCACTTAGCACTGTCCTTCTCCTCCATAGGGGCCAACCTGACAGAGAAGATCAGGAAGATAAAAATCGTCTTCACGCCCACCATCTGCAAGCAGACGTGCCGGAGCGGGCGCTGCTACAACAGCTGCGAGAAGGGAGACACCACCACCCTGTACAGCCAAGGGGGGCATGACCACGATCCCAAGTCTGGCTTCCGCATCTGTGAGCACCCCAAGGCCCCCAGCCCGCCTTTGTGCTTGCTCCCCCTCTCTCCTCCTTCTGCCTTCCCTGCCTCTACAGACGGAGGGCTTGGGCTGGTTGGGGACGGGAGGAGATGGCCTCTCCCAGCGCTAGAAAGATGTCTCCTGGAGTCCTTGGGGCTCCCTCCATCTCTGTCTCTGGGGGAAGAAGACAGACCTTGCCTCATTGCTCTCTTTCCTGGGCAAGCAAATTCTGTTTCCATCCCGCCCCAGGTAGGGGGGACGCATGCACTCGAGTCAGGCCTGCAGCCAAACCCCGCCGCCCCCTCCTTCTCCGAGCCAGCTCACTGCTTTCATTGGCATCCAGTCCTGGGGCTGACTTTCATCACCTAATTTCCTCCTGTTCTCTCCTTTCACTCACGTGGCAGCCAGGAGAGCTGGCTGCAGGTTGCAAGCTGCTCCTATAGACAGGGCTGCAGAAAGCTCTGCTTGCCTTTGAGAGCTGCTGGGACTGCTCGGCAGGTCACTGGGATACCCGGCTGTGGGGTGGGCACGTTGACCTCCAGCCAGCTATGGGAGCAGCCAACGGGACCTGATGGGACTGCTCCTGAAAGCCTCTGTGACTCTCAGGTTCCTCCTACACCGAGAGAGTACAAAGTCTGGCAGTTGTGGACAATGAGTGTTATGGGGTTTGTGGTAATTTATGCCTGGATCCCAGTCCAAAGCGTGTCTGTTCCCCCCAGAACTGTCTGCTGGGCTCGAGCACATGAGCTCCCAGCAGGGTGGGAGCCTGTCCCCTGGGGTGAACATCACAAGCCGTGCTGGGATGTGCAATAGCAGTGTCTCATCTCACGCTGAAATGAGTCAGGATGATCCGCCGGGAAATCCCATGCCTTGCCCAAGTGCTGCTCACACGGAGAGGGTTGCTCCAGCCATCTGATGAGGCCAGAAAGACGTGACTTCAGTTTCATCAGCGGAGGCTTTTTTCCGAGCAGACGAATTGCTCCCAGTCCTGTCCCACTCCACGCTTCCCCCACCCCAGCTGCTGGCAGGGCCAGGGCTGGCCGGGAGAGAGGCCCTGCACGTGGCTCCCTGCCTGTTCTCTCCTCTGCCTCTCCCGTCCCTGCTCAGCTCCCTCCCGGGCCGGGAGGCAAAGCCCTGCCAAGTGGGGAGGGGGCTCGCGATCCCCCGATGCAGAAGAGCAGGAATTGTGCTGACTTGGCTGCCTGCGGACACCCCACGCTGGCCGTGGCCCCAAGCGAGGGCTCCTCACTGAGTTATGGCCCTGGCTCTTTGAGGGGCTCAGGGAGGACCCCAGATTCCCTATGTGCTGGGTAGTGGGGTGCAGGGGGGACAGGGTAGGCCCCTGGGGCACCACAGGGCTCGTGCCAGCTCCTCAGCTAGAGGCAGAGTCTCGGTGTCCCCACTCAGCTGGTGTCCCTTTGCCTTGCAGACTTCTGCCAGATCCCCTGCCTGAACGGAGGCCGCTGCGTGGGCCGGGACGAGTGCTGGTGCCCCTCCAACTCCACGGGGAAGTTTTGCCACCTGCCAGCCCCCTCTCTGGAAAAGAAGCAAGGAGGGAGAGCGCCCAACACGCCGCCCGGCGGCTCCATGAAGCACTCCACCTACACCCTGCCCTTGTCCAACCAGCTGGGTGAGCGCGGCCGTGTTGAGTCAGATTTCCTGAATTTTGTAGGAGAATTAGATTTGAAAACCCATCCTCACCACCATTTCCCATGCTGGTGGCTCCCATATGACGCCAGTTTCCTCTGCCAGAAGCCCAGGTCTCCCTGATATCTCTGCATCTTGCTCCACGGCTGCTCCTCAGACTGTCAGGGCAGCCATTCGCAGCCCCATGGAAGCCACTGTTTCCTTATGCTTGCATTTTGGGCTAGGTTATTAGAAAAGTGGTTCTCCTAGCTTCTGAAGGGCCCAGGTCGCTGGAGAACACTTTTGGGAGCTTTGTACTGTTTTGGGGACAAAGCACAGAAGCAGAGAACCCTGGTGGGGCCAGCAGACATCTCCTCTCTTATAACTTTGGTGGTGGACAAGACGCTCTTCAGGTGCCCGACGGCTGACAGATTGTCACGACTGTGCCCTAAACTTGCCTTCCAGCTTCCCTGAACCCTTCCCTGGTGAACGTCCACATCAACCACCCTCCGGAGGCCACCGTGCAGATCCACCAGGTGGCCAGGGTGCGGGGCGACTCGGAGGTGTCGGAGGAGAACAGCGTGGAGGCCGTGCTGGTGCCTCAGCCGCCCGCCGGGCCCTGGCACACCTACACCAACGCCAACGGCAACAGCATCGCCACCGAGGGCGGCCGGCAGCAGAGACCCCCGGGGCTGCTGGGGAGGTGCTTTCGGGAGGCTCTCCACGGGCAGGTAAAGGCTCACCCACCGGGTTTTGGGGAATGCATGGGGATATTGCTTGTTCTGTGGGTGGTGTGTTTGCCTATGGGGCAGGAATGGTAGCTTCCATCACGTGAATCTGTTCGGTGTGGACAGCACCCAAGTCCTAGGGGCATGGGCAGCGATGTGTTACGTGGGAAGAATGTATTGTGTGTGTTACTTGGGAAGAAAATCCCTTGTTTTGGCCCATGCTGTTTTGCCCCGAGCAGGCTGTGCCCCGGGGCAGCGTAGCCCAGACTTGATAGCTTTCACACACAGTCTCGTTTAAAAAAGGGTGCCCTATTTATAGCAACATTTACAGGCACGCTCTGTGATTATTGTAGGAAACGTATAAAACATAGGAAAATTCCTTTCCCTCTCAGACGATAAATGAAAGTCTGATTTCCATGGAACGTCGCCTTCCTGGGCAGCTCGGTCAGGGCTTGGGAAGCAAACGCACGTGAGGGGCTTTCTCACCCCCGTCCCGCAGTCATCATAATTTCTTATTTTGTCTCTCCCCATATGTTTCTCTTGCGTCACTGGAAAAGTATTGGAGGTTTTTGGCACCCACAGGAACACCTGTGAGTTCCCTGGAGCTGCTCGCTCTCAGCGAGACCCCAGCGGGGCAGCCTGGGACTCTGCCTCCTCTCCCTGCTCAGCCCTTTCCCAGGGCTGCTGCTGATTCCTGTCCCATCCTTTAGTTGTTCCCATCCAGGACACCCCTAACTGGATTCCCCAAATAAATAAATAATGAGATTGGACCCCAGGCATCTCAGAAGGGGGCTGGAGAAGCCCTGTTCCTCTGCGGGCAGACAATGGCACTCTGACCCCTGGAGCAGGCCAGCTCAGGGATGCTCTTGGGATCACTGCAGCTCCCTCCAGCAGCTCCAGAGCAGGAGAAGGTCTCAGAAGAGGTGAGGGGGAGGCAGAGGTGCCCCAGCCACGCTCACACCTTGCTTGGCTGCAGCGGGGCCGGTCTGTGGAGCCCGGCGGGGTGCGCTCGCCTCTCCCGGCTCAGCCTACAGCCCAGCTGATGGGAATGCAAGCGCCGGGCACGCCGCCATCCGCACGTGGACGGGGGCCAGACCTGGCCTGTGGGCTGTGGCGGCTGGGCTCTGATGGGGAAGCCTGTAATCCAGAGGGCCTTGCCGGGGGGTTGAAGAAGGGGGGGAGAGACTCATTAAGCAAAGGAAAGCGCCTGCCCGCCAGCTCCCTGCAGGGCTGGAGTGGTGCACCCATTCTGCTGGCTAATCGGCCAGGCACGGGGCTGAGCTGAGGGCTTTGCCGGGTGATATCATCTCTGGTGCGTGTTCTGCTCCACTGGATGTCCCCTTCCTCTCCGAGGGGTGCAGGAGGGGGAGCTGTGTGTTTTTCTGTCTGCAGAACTGTTTACTGTCTTAAACTGCATCCCCGGCCCTGCGGGGAGCTGTGCTGCGAGCACGGTGCCGGCAGCTGACCCCGAGCCTTGTCCCTGCTTGCCAGCCAGGCGGGACGGACGCTCGGTCCCGACCCCAGCCTGGAGGGAGACGCCTGACCTCCTGCTCCTCTCTCTGCAGTGCACCAACCCCCTGCCGGGGCTGACCAGGCTGGAGGACTGCTGCGGCAGCGTGGGGCTCTTCTGGGGGGTGGACCGATGCCTGGCCTGCCCCCCGCGGCCAGGTAAGCACCGCTGCCAGGGCACGGGGAGCTGCGGTCTGCGTGGGTGCTGGCTCCACGCGTGGCACGCTGCTTCCACGGCAGCCCTGTGCTGCCAGGGGTCCCTCCGTGCCAGACCCATTCGGAGGGAGAAACGGGAAAACAACGGCCGCGGTTTTAGGAGGTGCAGTCCCATATTAGCGGAGGAGGCTGCAGACTCGGCCCTATAGAGTTACGGGCTTGCTCTCAGCCCGACACGGGCTTGGCAGGGGCTCTGGAAATAACACTACATCAAACAATTGGCAGGAGCACACCCGCTGTCCGTTCCAGGGGCACAGGCATCCAGCGCTGCTGCGCCGGTGCTGGGGAGCTGGACGGGCCCACCCGGCCCCGGCGGGGATTCCTCGCACGCCCGGCAGCATGTGTGTGTTGTGGGGAGGGTGTGTGCCATCCCAGCTGGGGTGGGGGGCTCAGCCCATCGTCTATCACCCCCCCACGCCTTGCAGGGGGACGCGGAGGGGCTGTGCTGAACGGCTCCTGCCTGGGGGGCAGCCCCCATGGGAGATGTCCCCCTTGCACGTGGCCGTGCTGCCCATCTTCGCTGCCCAGGGCGTGGGGGCTCAGGGCTGGGAGATGAGATGGGATGGGATGGGAAGGGATGGGGTGAGATGGGATGGAGTGAGATGGGATGGGGTGTGAGGAACCAGCTCTAGCCTCTGGTGCTGGCTGGATGCAGAGCAGGGCAAGGTGCTGGCCTGTGCCAGCACTGCAGGGCGCTACAGGAGGCTGCAGCTCAGCTCGGGCAGGCAGGGAGCTGCTCTCTTCTGTCCTCCCTGCTGCCCTCCTTCATCGTTGCTTGGTTGCTCATTCACGTCTCCAGCGCACAGAAGTGCTGGATCAGACCCAGCGGTGCTCTGACCACAGAACAGAGGTGTCCAAGGCAGGAGGTTTTGTGCCAGTGTGATTTCGGTGCCTCCCAGCTCTGCCCCGGGGCTGTCTCTCCCTCCTGTGTACACCTCCCAGAGCTGTTTGCATCTCTCTGTCCTCCCTGTGCTGCCCTGATTCAGCTCCTCCTCAGCCAGGGGGTAATGCTGTCTGGAGCCAAATTCCTTGCAATCACAGACTGGGTTGTCAGCATCCTGGAACCCAGTGCAGCTCCGAGGAGCTCTGCCTGCTGCCATTTCCCTGCTCTGCCGTGGCCATGGGCCATGCTGCTGCCGGCCCGAGCTCCTCCGTGTGCCAGCCCCAAGGGAGCCCTGGGCACACCAGGGTGCGAGTGACCACACGGCTAGGGAAGTACCCCCAGAGATGCCTCAGCCCCTTCCTCTTCTTCCCATGGCACTCCAGTATTTGCTTTCTAATGAATATCCGACTTGCACACCCCCCTGGTCATGGCTTTCTCCTGCCCACCTCACAGCAGTCTCCCACTTGCTCTATTTCCCCACGATCCCTCCATCAGGGGAGGCCTGCTCAGCACTTCTGTTAGGCTGCAGATGGCTCCCAAATCTCTGCACCTCCTTTCTCCTTCCCCGTGCCAGGATGCTAGGCTTCTCTCGGCCGTCATGGCCAGAGCTACAGCGGGGTCTCCTCTGCCAGACTTAGACCATCAGGCTTCAAAATCATTCCTTAGTCACAGGTTTCCTTGAAAACAGCCATGAAATCCCCCCATGTGCTCTTTGCAGTCAGCCAGCTGAACAAATGTGTTTAAGAAATGCCTCCTGACTGCCAGCAGGTCCCACTCCCCCGGCTCGGCGCACGCCTGAGTCCCAGCTGCAGCTCCAGGGAGGTTGTCGCTGCTGGTCCTCATTGAGTGGACAGACACTTGTCTGGCTTTTTTTTCAGATTAATTCCACGGGGATAAGAAAAATGCGTCCCTGTGGGTCTGCTGTCTTCCTGTGCCACTAGAAAATCCCGTCCTCAGTCCCTCTGGCTCTGGGGGATACAGTTTCCCTATGGAGACCAAATGGATCATGTTGATTTTGGCAGGAATTCAGGCTGGCTGAAGGGGCTGTTTTGGTCCTCTTTAATTGTGTGCAAGCATCTTCCTCTGCTGGCTACCTCTGGCTGCCCTGTAACCAGCCCCACATGCAGGAGACCACACAGTGCAAGCGACAGGAGCTGTGGGGCAGGCACTGGAGGAAGGCACGCTTTTCTCCAGGGGGCTGACTTTGCATACAAGAGCTCTTACCCTGGGGTGGAGCCAAGGAAACACTCCTTTCTCTGTGATCTTTCTGCTTTAATGGAGCCACCGAGTGCCGTAACCCTCTGCTGGGACTCCCAGGTCTTCTGCTTCTCCAGCGTGACGGCATCTCTCTGCATCGCTCCTGCTGCAGACCACGTCCCGCACTCACGTCCCTTCTGTCTCCTGGGCTTGCTGGCTCGCGTTTCCCTCTCTCAGAGTTGCTGGGCTGTCACTCGGTGACCTGCTGTCACGTGCGCAGAGATAACATGTCCAGTGACTGCTTCCAGCTTTCCTCCTGGCACGGCGGACTTCAGCATTGCGCTCGTGCGTCCCGGGGAGGCATGCACCAGAGCAGACTTGACAGCTCTGGGAATTTCATTCCAGCAACCAGAGACAGAAATGGCAGAAGCGAGCTCAGTGTAAACACTTACAAATGTACAGAAGTGCAGCCAGGCAAGAGCTAGACAAATGGAGAACTTGTTTGGATTGACTGTCTGCCCGAGACACTGATTGTTAGTAGAGTCTGGATACGTCCGGATGTCTCTGTCGAGCGCAGCTTTCATGTTTGGTGCATGTTTGTGTGCGGAAAGACATCAGAGGAGAGGAGGAAACCAAGGCAGGCATCTGTCCGAGTGAACCTGCCATGACCAATCCCTGCTATTCTTTGTGTTTTGCCTCGCCTCAGAAAAGCTAAGGCACTTGCAAGCCCTGTCTGCACTCGAAAGGGACAGTGTTTGAAGCTGGGGTCAGAACAGAGCGAGAGGTGGGGTGTGAGCAGGCCAGGGCTGTCCGCAGAGGGGCTTACATCGCAACAGGCGGAAGATAAAGCCCAAAGAAAGCTGGTAGTGTGAGAAGGGGATCAGGCTGAGGAAGCTGCTGGAGAGAGGACACGTGGACGTGGCGGGGAGGAAGCCCAAACACAGGCAGGGCGTTGGAGCAGTGCCAGTATCAGGCACGCTGCTGGGCAGATCTGCTCCTGCTTACCTACCAGACCACATCCAATTTTGGGGATATGGGCCTGTGGAGAACACACAGGAGCAAGGACAAGCTACGGTCTGTGCAAAGTAAAACCAGCAAGGTCCAGAGAGTGTTTCATCTTTCCCTGGAAGCTACAGGTCAACACAGGTCTCAGGGAGGGTGTGAGCTGGTTTTCCTTGAGCATTAGGATGCCTTGGTCCTCCTCAGGCACACGGGGACAAAGGAAACAGGTAACGCAGAGTTGTTTTTTTCTGAAGGCAAGGTGTTTGCTATGATGTAAGACCAAGTTTCTCCCACCTCAGATTTATTTTCTTTCACTTTTGAACTCCAAGACTTGCCAGAGGGACTGCTTGCTGAGGTGTGCAGCTCTGAAAATCCCCGGGGTTTCTCCGGTAGAAGACACAAAGTGGACAAGCAGTTAGCCAGTAGAGGAGGGGGTTGCACTTGCTGAGATGAGGCCTTCTGTGGCTTGTCCGTGCCCCAGGCCCTCTTCTGTTCCACCTCCTCCCTGACTCCACAACCACACAGTGCTTCAGGAGAAACCCACAGCAGCGATGGACACCCTCTGCCATGCAGGAGCTGCCGGTTTGGGTGGGTCTGGGGGATTTTCTGACCACGGCAGCAAACCAGCATCTTCCAGGTGCTGTTTTTTTCACTGCCCACTGTCCTTATTTCACGCTGCAGCACAGGCCTGCAAGCAGCCCGAGCGTGGGCTCGGCCGCGCACCACGGCGCCGGTTGTGCTCGCTGCACATCTCCCCGCGCTGCATGAAGAAACAAGTCTTCGAAGGGCTATTGTTTTGTTTTCATTCCCCCTCCCCATGTTTTTTCAAGTTTTTTGTCGTAGAGAAAAGTCTGAATTTCACTGGAAAGTTGGATCCTGTAATGTCTGGCTTGGCGTCCGCCGCGCTCCCCAGGCAGACCTCCCACCGCGCCAGGGGTGGCAGCTCACCCATGGAGCCGGCTCCGCGAGCCACACGCTCCTCTGCGCCGTGCCTGCAGGCGCTGAAACGGCAGCAGGAATCCCCTTGAAAACCAACCCCCTGGTCTGCCCTTGTTGCAATCAGATCCGGGTGGATATGGAGGGGAAAAAAAAAAAAAAAGAAAAAAAAAAATGGAAATACGGGAAGGAGGCTACAGAGGGGGCTTTTTCTGCTCTGTGTGCTGCAAAGTCTTATCCTGTAGGAGTGCAAAGCTTTCAGGAGAGCCCCATTTGGTGGTGTTCCCGTTTTGCTCATCGCTCGTGCAGTATTGTGGTCTCAGTGCACAGCAGCACAGCGCTGCAGAAGTGTTTCTGGGGCATTGGAAAAAGTCCTGATGGAGCCTGCCTACCACAGACCATCCCGAGGAGAGATGTGACAGAGCAGGACCCAAGGTTTCATGTCCGTGTCTTGTCCATTCTGCCCGGGCATTCATCTTATCCCCACAGCCATGGCTTTTAGCTCTTGGCCTGACATCTTCAATGTGTTTTCTCCCTGGAGGCTGATTGTCTCCACACCAAACCGGGCTGAAGTTTGGCAGGGTCCACCACCCCACCACTCCTGGTGTCGTGAAACCACCCTGGCTCCTTTCTTCGCCCACAGGCTGGGAAATTCAGGGTGAGTGGAGGCACGGTGGCCACCTTGCTGGCTGCTTGCTCTGTGCCCAGCATGGGAAGATGCTGTGATCCAGCTCTTCTCTGGGGCCAGGCCAGGGTGTCCAGAAATGACTGTGGGTCCTGAAAGTGTCAAAGTTCTCCTTTTCTTAGAAGTCATCCTGCTAGACTGCAAAATGCCTGATTTCCATGCGTTTGTTTTCCTTCTCATTCTGTACTTGAAAATTGTCCTAGCTTAGGGTAGAGACGAGGAGATGAGGAGGGGCCGAGGGGGGGCAGAGCCCATCCTATAAGTGCTGAGCCCACGAGGCAGAAGTGCCCAGGAGGCAATGCTCCAAAATCTCAGCCTTGAATCAGGAGCCAGGGCATCCTGCTGGCAGCACGCCTGAAATCCCTCTGCCCAGCAGATGCTCAGCTGCTCCATGCCCGGGCTCAGCCTCCAGGAGAATCTCTTCCTGGACAGAGTGTAGACAGACAGACAGACAGACACAGGAGGCTGGGACCTCTGCCCTCTCCAATCGCCAGATCTGCTTTTTCCCAGGCATTGCCCCTTGCTGGTTTCCAGAGCAGCAGCCTCCAAACTTGTGCCAGTGGCGTGGGAGAGGGATGGATGCTGATCCCCTCTGCAGGAAGCTCAGGTGTCCTTGGCTGTTTTTTGGGAAGTGATTTGCTGCAGTAATGAGCTGCAGGTTTCTGCAGACTCGCGTTGGTGTGCCGAGGTGGCACAAGAGCTGCCCGCTCACCCCCATCGCCGCTGTTTTCTGCCTTGCCTTCTCCCCGGCAGCATCTGGCTGAAGGATGCTGCGCAGGCTCCCTTTCTCTGCAAAAAGCTTTGTGGAGAGGGAGCAGGGCTCTGACACATGTCATCGCTGTTTGATCTCCAGCGTGCTTGGCTCCCCGTCGCAGGGCTTGCGCATAACGATGCTGCTTCGTTTGAGCGTCTGTTATCACATTGTGCTGAGGCTGACAGATGCTTCCAAGCACAGTTAATGCCTGTCGGCAGCCCCGAGCCCATGGGCTGTGGTGTGGGAGGACCTGGAATCCCGCTGGGGCGCCAGGGATTGTTTTTCCCTTCCCAGAAGGTTGGAAGTGTACCCAGCGATTCCCAGTATCACCAGCATCCCCCTTTCCCTTAACAGCCGGGTATTTATATGCACCTCCTGCCTACAATCCATGGCTGAACTGTTGAAGGGGGTGAGTAGATAGATCTTTCTTCATCTGGCCACTGAGGATCTCCTGCACCTAGAGAGCCTTGCAGCTTCATTTAATGTACCTGGGGAACCCAGGCTTTCTCCTCTCCTCTCTGCTGAAGGGTGAGGAACAGCTTGTTGTTTCCATACATTTCTTTGCTAACCCCAAATGTCTTTGAATGGCTTCAAGCTGCATCACAGGGCAGAGTATCCAGGACAAAGACTTAACGGACAACCCAGTTTTCTGCCCCCAGCACACTGTTTGTTCTCTTGCCCTTTGCAGGCTCTTTCCGCCCATCTCCTGCCTGAGGCATGGTCTCAGTTCGTTCCTGGTTCTTGAAAGCTGCAATGTGCTAGGAAGCTGCCAGATTCTAGATACGGCTGTTGCCATCAAGGGCTTTCCATTTATGACGCCAGTGTGTGCTGCTGATGTGAGGCAGGAGGAGTTTGGGTGGTGGGAGTACGGCTGGACAGTCACTGAGCTCTTACACACACTCCTCATTTCCATTCATATGGTCCAGAATAATGTTATAAAGAGACCCCACCCTGGGAAAATCCCATCCCTAGACAAAGCACCCTTCTTTCTACCCCACCCCAGGCTTACTCACTCCTCAACCCTTCACCTCCCTGATTCCCTTTCCCTTGCTCCAAAATACAATGCCTAACTTTGCCCTTCTTTATATTTATGGGCCACATTTTATTTGCCTGTAAAAACTCGGGAGAGGTTTAATTGTGCAGGTTATAGGTCATTTTGAAACCCACAAAGCTATTTTATCTCTTTGGGTGAGACTGACTGGGGCAGGAAGAAAATAAAAAGAGGGAAAATGTAAGAAACAGGCCCTGGCCTGTTATTTCAGCATCTTATCATGGACCTCTGTCATTTATTCTGCTCTGATCCCCTTTGTCAAGTGCCACTTGGCTCTCCGAGCTGGCCAGGGAGGAGATGAGGTGGCACAGGGATGGATGGCGAAGCACAGGTAGCACCTCTGAGCCACCAGAGTGCCACCTGCCAAGCAGCAGAAGCCACCACTTGGGAAATGTGGCAGTGCCCACCTCTCCCTCTGCCCTGGGCATCATCACAGGCTTGCCCAAGGCAAACCCTTCTGCAGGGAAGGTGGAGGAGAAGGTAGGACGCTGATGGGTAGCTCTGTTGCCTATGTCCCTCACTGTTTGCTTTCTTCCCAGCACACCCTGTGGTGGAGAACGGACAGGTGGAGTGTCCCCAGGGGTACAAGAGGCTGAATCGGAGCCACTGCCAAGGTAAGGATGCTGCCTTCATCCCTCTCTCTCCTTCTAACATCCACTGTCAGGCAGAGGTGTAATTAACTACACAAGTAAAATACCGTTACCTAACTTGCCTGATAAAGATCTACAAAAAAAAAAATGTGTTTCCATCAAACATCTAAAGAAAAAAAAAAAAAAGAAAACCCCAACAGGTTACCTTGACCTACATGACTCAGGCTGTATGCAGTCAGCTCTGAGCTGGGCCAGCATGAGAGCGCTCACCTGTTTGCTCCTGCTGCTGGGATGCTGTCCCCAGATCCTGCTGTGCACACAGCAAGGGGCTGTGCTGCTGCTCTGCCAAGTGTGAGCACACAGCTCTCCTCCTGTAGTCTGAAGCAACAGCAGTTCTGTTGCCTGAAAACTGTTTTGGAAGGCTGACTGCTTGTTCATTTGCTGAGTTTTTAAGGGGGAGAGTGCCATAAAAGTGGATTCCTCTGTTCTGAGTGTGTCACTCGTGCACGCAGCCAGGCTGCCTTGCCTGCCCAGCGCTGCTGGGGTCTATCCATTTCTCACTCCCACAGTCCCTCAGCTCCATGTGGGGACGGCACCACCACACTTTTCTGTCTGGTTCACACTCATTTGGCATCCTTTGGCCCAGTGCTTGCATTTTCCGTGCTCTGACTACAGCGGAATTTTATGGTTCCCTTCCCGTGATTCACGATAAGCTGCGAGGTGTCATCTAGAAGATGCAGCAGGGAGCCTGGGCCCTGGCCACGCGAACCCAGGGCTGGCAATCTAATGACTCATCTCGCTGGGACTTTCCACCATGCTTCCTTAATTAATGATTCAACCTCCCCCCATTGTCCTGGGGGAGAACTTTCAAGGCACAACAGCTTCTATTCTCCGTGGCGCTCAGCTCTCACCCCTTGTGTGGCCATGGGCAGTGCCATGGGTGTGAGGAGCCACCCGGGGATGCTCAATGGGAGCCTGAGGAGCAGAGCAGCTGGAACCACTGATGGCAGTGAGCTGGGACCTGCGGCGCTGCTCTGGATCTGCATCCCCGCTGGAGCAGGGCGAGGCTCAGCACGCTGAGGAGCAATGGCAATGTGGAGTTGGCTAGGAAGATGTCTCCTCGCAGGAAAAGCCCTGAACCAGAGACGTGTGCCTCTGCGTGTTCCTTTGTAAGCTGGGCTGGAGAAGCACTGCTCTGCAGTCTGCTGCCTTGTGGTTGCTGCCTTGTGGTGCTTTTCTGATCCCTGCTGTTGCAGTGGGATGTGAGTCTGGAAGCCCAGCACCTCAGCTCAGCTCCAGAGTGAGTGATTGGGATGGCGGACTGGGAGAGGCCACACGGGACCTTCTCTTGCAAGCCCAGGTAGGAGGGGAGCCAAGGGGCTGGATGAGAGCTGCTGGTTCCCGAGGCCACTGGATTGTAGGAGAGGAGCTCAGCAGCCTTTCTGCTGGGCTCTGGCTTCGCAGGCTGAAGGGGGACACTGGAGGAGCGATGTGCTTGCTAGACACAGGGCAGAGGCATGTGTGGGCTGGGGTCCCTGGGGTCAGTCCCACACACACCTGCACCTCAGTGCCTGTTGCTGACTCGGGTCCTTTCTCCTCACCCCACACTGGTGTAAACCACGGGCTGCCT
Source organism: Anas platyrhynchos (assembly GCF_047663525.1). NCBI lineage: Eukaryota > Metazoa > Chordata > Aves > Anseriformes > Anatidae > Anas > Anas platyrhynchos. The sequence goes on from NC_092591.1 coordinate 24,382,052, forward strand.
GGCCCAGCGTGGTTGTTCCTCAGGAGCACCAGCAGGCTCGTGTGGGGTGGGAGGAAGCAGCCGAGACAGCTTATGAGCCTCGTTTCACGGTGCCTGAGGCCTCTTCTTGTGGGTCAGCCATGGCTCTGGCCGGCGGCAGGGGTAGGAGCGTGTGGCACCGAGAGCGCCTGCCTGCCTCTGCTCCCCCCGGGGCCTTCCACTGTGGGTGGGTCTTCTGCTGCCAGTGGAAAATGGGGCTGGACCGAGGCCAGCGTGTGGCCCTGGTTTAAATTAAGCTCACAAAGCGCAGCCCTTGGTGCTTGTTTGTTTTGTGCGCTCATTACTCTAATCCCTTCAATCCCTTTGCTTACGCGGAGGCCAAGCACCTCATCCCCTGGGCGTGTCGGTGTGACACGGCCCTGAGTGGGGCCAGCGAGGGACAGAGATCAGCCACACGGCCCGAGCCTCCTCTCCAAGTGGGGTCCCCAGCTCATCTGGGGCCTGGCCGCTGCTTTTTGCTTGTGAACTCCGACCTGTGCTTGGCACCGAGCAGGAAAACGCCACTTGTCACAGCACTGTCACAGCCACCCCCTCCTCCCCGAGCTGCAAGGGACAGCACCACTCTGTGCACAGGTTCATGCATCATCCATGCCATAAAGTCTCTGCAGATCCTTTCAGAGAAGGTCTTCTTGCCATGCAGGGTGCTCTGTTGATCCTCCCTGCCGAGCTTTGTTATCTCTCTGTTGGGTTTCTGCTCTGAGGCCACCACTTCTGGTCAGCAGAGGAGATTCTCTCAGGACTTGCTCACACTTCTCTATCTAGGGAGAGCTTGAGAGTTGTCCTTCCTTGGGGTCTGGGGTGATCAGGAGGTATGCAAGGGGATGTCTGTGCAACCCACGTAAGAAGGCCTGGGGATTGAGTTGTTCTCCATCCTCTGCTGAAAGCTCTGCCCCAGGAACTGCATCAGGGCCGGCTCTAGATCAGTGCAGACAGATGCAGTTCCTCCCTGGCCTGTTGCACATCCCTGTGGCATTGGTACTTCCAACTGGCTGAACATCGTGACCTGGTTTTCGTGGCCCTTGTGTGCCTCAGCCGCGTGTGGGGCAGCTGGTGGAATGAACGGAGGAGTTTAAGAGCACAGGTCTGGAGAGGACCTCTCCGGTCAGTAAGTCTAAACTCCAGCTGTCACAGCTGGCTGTGTGACACCCCAGTTCTGCCAGCAGCGATGCCTCAGCTCCGAGGAATAAGCTGGAGTGGGGAAAGTTGTTCCTGTGCCTAGCTGCTGTCAGGCAGTGTTCTTCCAAGTGTCCCAGCAGCTCTTCCCTGCACCCCGTCCGCCTTGAGACAGTCTCTAGAGGGCTCCTGAGGTTCCAGCAAGGCCTTGTGTGCTGGTGGTAGGACTGCCCTGGGGCTTGGGGAAGTGGTTGCATGAAGCTGCCTCGCACCGTGTTGGCCTCCCGTACAGCAGCATGGTCTGTGGGCTCACTGGCTGCTCCAACCTCTTCGCTTGTAGCACATGAGATCTGTAGAGGAGTGCTGCTGAGGTTCGTCCAGCTCCACGCTCCCATCCAGCTCTTCCTGAACGGTTTGTGCTTCCCGAGACGGCACATTTCATCAGCACACTTACTTTCCTGGGCCAAGGTCTTTAGCGAAGATATAAAGCTGGATCAACCCGTGAGGAGTGCTTCCTTTTTGTCCTCCACCCTGAGATCTGCCCTCAGCTCCCCCCTTACGCACCTTTTGCCAACCCCCATCTTCTGCAGCTTAGCTCATACATTCCTGCGTGGTGCTGTAGGAAGGGCTTCACTGCTGGCCAAGCAGATGAGACTGACGGCGTTTCCCTGGGAGAAGCCCAGCTCCCTTCTGAAGACTGCCTGATGTTGCTTGCTGAGTCAGGGGCAGAGGCAGTGTTTCAACTTGGTGTCCTCCCTCTCGCATGACCTACAGCCCAGAAGAAGACTCTACAACAATGAGCCAGAGCCTGGTCCACCACCTCCTGCCTAGCAGTGGGCTCTCTCAGCAGCCAGAGCGCTGCCAGCACCCACACGGGGCACCAGTCCCTGTGCCCTTCCCTCATCCCTCCACCTCTGAGGCACCATCAAGGCTCTGGAGGCTGGTTTGGCTGGCAGCAAAAGGGCAGAGGCGGCTCCTCTCTACCTCGCAGCCCTTCCTGCACCCAGCCACACGGCCAGGGGCTGTCAGCCGAGCCAGGGCTCCCTCTTCCCACAGATATCAACGAGTGCTTGATGCAGGGCTTGTGCAAAGACGCCGAGTGTCTGAACACCCGCGGCAGCTTCCGCTGCACCTGCAGGCCTGGCACCATGTTGGACCCCTCCCGCAGCCACTGCATCTGTAAGTGCTCCATGGGGACGGGCAGGACCTGAGCAGGACCCCGCAGCTCAGTGGGGCTGCAGCTTTGTGCCTCTTGCACGTGGGGGTGGGTGTGAGGCTGCGTGCCTGCGTGCTGCCCCCTGCTCCTGTGATGAGACAGGCTGAGGGCACGGGCAGAGAAAGTCCCAAGTGGCTGAGTGCCCTCAGATCCCTCTTCGGTGGGCGCGGGGCTGGACCTCAGGCACTGACCCTGCCCTTGCGTTTCAGCGGACAAGGCGGTGTCGATGGAGCAGGGGCTGTGTTACCGCTCGGCGGCCGGAGGCGTGTGCTCCTTCCCCCTCTCGCACCGAATCACCCAGCAGATCTGCTGCTGCAGCCGCGTCGGCAAGGGCTGGGGCAAGAACTGCGAGGCGTGCCCCGTGCCCGGCTCAGGTGAGACCAGGAAACCGCAGCTCTGCGGGGAGAGCACAGCCACGGCTGTGCCTGGCCTTGCTTGGCAGCCCTTCTGTCTCGCTCGGCTTCCCTCACCTCTGCTGCTGGAGCAGCAGCATGTCTCCGCGTGGGGTAGGATGGGGAGGGGAAGGTGCTAAAATCCTCAGGGCTGGGAAAAATCTGGTGTGTGTAGGGTATCTCGAGTGGTGTGCGAAGTGTTTGGTGCCTAAGTACCAAGGAGTTGCTTTTCTCTGCTCCCTCACTCGGTCTGAACCTTTTTGTGGGGTGACCCTTTCCTAGCAGTACTGACCTGGGGAGATTTAGGTTTTGGTGTCCAGAAGTACCAGCCAGCAGCTGTTGAAAATACCTTCTGCTTGATGCATCCACTCACTGCAGCCAAGATGTGTTTCTGTCATGAGTTAACCCTTAGAAATCTCCAGAAAATGACAGGATGGGAGAAAGTGGTACCTGCTTTCACAGACACCTGCCCATTTTCACTCTTTCCTGCACACGTCCCACCATCATGTCTGGGTACTGCAGGCACATCTGCCTGTGGTCCCTGCATCAACCTCTCCCTTCCAACCTCTAAAGCCCTGATTTGATTTTCCCTCACAGAAGCCTTCAAGGAGATTTGCCCAGCAGGACATGGCTACACCTACTCCAGCTCCGATATCCGCCTGTCCATGAGGAAGGCAGAGGCAGAAGAGCTGCCCCTCAGCCTGGAAGAGCAAAGGGAAAGCAGCAACTGGACGCTAGACTGGACAGCAAGGAGACAGCAGCTGCAGGACAGCTTGCGTGGAAGCATCCTGCAGGCATTACCCCACCCTGGCATCACGGCAGGAGAGGGTAGAGTGAGGTTAAAGCTGCTCCATCTGGGTCCCTAACAGGGGAGGGCAATTCCCAGGTCCTACCGTGTCCCCATGGGTGGTTTTGTGGCTGATACGGGCTTTGTACATTTGTGTGAATATGCAAGGTGTCCTTCAGCCCTGCAGTATTCCTGGGGCATGAGACATCACCTCTTCAAGCCCTTGGAGGGGAGGTTGGGTGCTTCAGGCTCCCGAGACTGCAGCTCTGCAGTTGGTGCTGGCCAGGCTGCCTCCCGTGGGACCTCAGCTCCGCGTGGGAGCCCTGGCACTGCACTCCTTCAGCTCTTGTCCAGTACAGCTGGGGAGAAGTGTGACCGACTGCTTGTGCCAGCAGCTGCTGGGGTGGACGCTCCGGGGGTGTTGGCTTTGGCAACAAGCTCTTACAGGGGAGAATGAAGCACTGTGAGGCAGTGCTGTAGAGGTGGGACGAGGTTAGAGCTGCCAGGGTTGGAGGATGGAGGGTGCCTGCCTGCCTTGTCTCCACTCACCGTGCACTGTTTCCCTTTCCAGGTCAAGTTTCTCTTGCTGGGCAGGTGAGTGAGGTTTGTCTTGCCAAACGTGGCAGGATCACACAAACAGGTGATGGGGAGTTGTGAAATGTGGTCAGAGGCAGCAGCAAGGTGAGCGAGTAGCTGCACAGCCCCCCCCCCCCGGCTGCGCTGCGGTGACTGGAGGCTCTGTGCCAGGTGCCTGCCCTTGCTAAGAGGCTGTGAGCTCACACCAGCAGCACCTGTGGGCTCTGCGGTGCTAGTTCATGGCCTGTGACCTCCAGTTCCCCACAGGAGACACAGGGCTCCTTCCAACTGAGCTGTCTGGGGACCGATTCATCTGCAGATGGGCTTTGTTATTATGAGCCTGACTTCAAACCTGTCTCTTGATCCTGGCCATCATTAGAGGCTGGGTTATATCTCACCTCAGTGCCTCTGTGCCCCCTCTACATTAGCTCCTGAATATCCTTGCAGCCCCTCTGAGAGAGGGGACAGCACACTGCCATTGCCACTAGATGTGGACTGTCCTTTCCCAAGGACACAGGGAAATCTCAGCTGAGGGCAGATATTTGAACCAAAGTTTCCAAAGCTTTCGACTTTGAGGCAGAGCTGGAGTGGGGCTGCTGTTGCTTAGCTGTTTGTTATGGAAAGGTCCTCAGAGAGGAGAGATGGGTTGTCCCCTTTGGTGGGCACGGCATCTCAGCTCCATATGGGTGGTTAACGGTGGTCTGGTATTTCTGTCCCTCAGGTTGCTGCTGGTGCCACCCCGCAGCCCGCCACGCGCAGAGGTGAGCACGGGGCGGGTGGGAAGGCAGGGGGGGAGCGGTGCTGAAGGGGAAGGGGCAGCAGGGAGGGCACGGTGGCTTTGAGATGTCATCGCCCTCAGAGATAGCACTGGGCTGGAGGTTAAACAAGATGATGGTGAGGTTTCTGCAGCCTCCCTGCTGCCCCATCCTGGCTGCCCCAGGGATGTGGGCACCGGGACACCCAGCACTGGTGGGCTTTGGGTGGACACCCACCCCTGGGGCCAGGGGAAGGAGCTCATCCATGTTCTTCCTCAGCAGAGGAAGAGGAGTCGCGGCGTGCTCCTGCCCAGCCTGTGCCCACCACCACCTGGGCTGATGCTGCTCCAACACAGATGCCTGCACAGGGCTCAGGTGCGTGTCCCTCCCCTGCCTGCCTGCCACTGCGGGGAAATTACATCCTAAGCTCTGTGCTGGAGCTCTCTCCCTTCCCAGCCCTCTCCTCTTCCCACCTAACACCTGGGATCGCTGTCCCAGCCCTGTTGGCATGTCCCAGCCAGGGGAAGGCAGCCGGGAGCAGGGATGTCCAAGGATGACCCTTCCTGGGAGTGAAGCCCTTGGTTCTCCAGGCCCTTCCCTGCCTGCAGCTCATCTGCTGGGCAGCAAACACCAGGCCAGGGGGGGTCACGCGCCTGCTCGGGTGGCTGCAGCATGAGCTGAGTCACCGGGAAGCAGGGTGGAAGGGGCGGCATGTGGCTGCTGGGGCGGCTTGTTTACGGCGCAGAAAACAAGAGGGCTGTTGTTCCAGGGCTGCCGAAGCGTCTGGGAGCTCGGCCCTTGGTCCTCCGCCTGGGGCTGGAGCACCTTTGGGAGCAGGGCTGGCGGAGGCACCTTGCTGAGGAATGCGCCTCCCTCAATAGCCTTTTGTCCGGGGTTGGTCTGGCCCTGGGCTGGGGTAGGGAGTGATGCTGCTGCCTTCTCCTGTGCCCTGCTGCCCCCCTGCTGCCTGCACCCTGCTCGGCAGGGCAGGGGGCTCTGCTGTCACCCTGAAAGGCGGCCCCATCCTCCGAGACCTCTGGCACGCATGGGGCTGGCCAACCTGTGTGGGGCTGAGCACTGCAGGGGACTGGTGCAGCCCCAGCCCTGCTATCTCTCCACCCAGGGGCCAGCGGCTGTGCCTCTTCACCTCTCGCCTGCGGAGCTGGCACTTGTGTGCTCACCCCAGATGGATACACCTGCTTGTGCCACCCGGGCTACGCGTTGCACCCCGGCCATCTCCGCTGCATGGGTATGTCAGCACCTCCTCTGAGGTGAGGGGTGAGCAGGGCCAGAGCAGCCCTGGGGTGGGGGACTCCTGCTGGGACCGGCTCCCCCAGCCCTTCTGCTCAGGGCAGGTTAAAGAGCAGGGCCTCCCTGCCAACTGTCTGTAGACCCTTTGGTCCTACAGGCTCTTGGGGCAGGATTTCTGGCTTCTGTGCTGAGCTCTGCCCACACGGCGTGCTGTGGGGCTGGTGGGGGGCGGCAGGAGCTGCTGGTGCTGACAGCCTGCCTTCCTTCCCTGCCTGAGCACAGATGAAGACGAGTGCCTGCAGGATCCTTGTGCTGGGAAAGGTCGCTGTGTCAACAGCGTGGGCTCCTATTTGTGCCTCTGCTACTCTGGCTACACCCTGGTTGTCTCGGAGAGCAAGCAGAGCTGTCAGGGTGAGTGGGGGTCTCCTGGCACCGGGCTGCCACCCCCCCAGGGTCTCCCCATTCTCCCTCCCTTGTGCTCTCTCATGTTCATGCACACGTGCGTACGCTGAGCACTTCTTTGTGGTGGTGGGGTGGGGGTCCTGGGGTGGGCAGGTGGAGCAGCACATCTCCTGCAGCCAGCTGTGGAGCAGGAGGGCTTCAGGACTTGTCTCTTTCTGTGTTGCAGATCGAGATGAGTGTGAGCAGCCCTCTGCCTGCCCAGGACAGCGATGCATCAACACCCCCGGCTCGTACCGCTGCGAGTGCAAGGAGGGCTTTGCCATGGGGCCCCGAGGACAGTGTGAAGGTGAAGCTTCCCGCTGCCTGTTGTCCTTCATGCAGAGCTGAATACCTCTCCTCGCTGAGGGGTTGTCTCTCTTCCTCTTGGCACCCCTGTCTCGGAGTGGGACTCTGAGGCTCCAGCTGCAGGGGACACCCTGGAGGAGCCTGTAAAGATTTTGTTTCTTGGCAGATATCAACGAGTGCGTGGATCCCAGCCCTTGCCCCCATGGGAAGTGTGTCAATACCCCAGGCTCCTACAGGTGTGTCAGCTGTGCGGATGGCTACCGGCCCAGGAACGGGAGATGCATCGGTGAGGACCTGGGGCTGGCCCTGGGAGGCACCCTCACCCCCATGCAAACCTCAAAAAGAGCCAGGGGCACGTGCAGCACGCTTGCCTAGCACAGTGCCCTTGCTCCTTGGGTGGTGGAGACGCAGCTGAGCACCCTCCCGTGCCATATTGCCCTTCTCCCTGTCACACAGATGTGGATGAGTGCCTTGTGGAGGGGACCTGTGCCCACGGACAGTGCATCAACCTGGATGGCTCCTTCCGCTGCTCTTGCTACCGGGGCTACGAGGTGGCACCTGATGGGAAGAGTTGCCAAGGTACCTGAGGAGCTCTTGGTCCAGACCCAGAGCCCCCTGACACGTCACACATCCACCCAGAGGTTTCCCTGGGCTCTTGAATTCTTGGCTCTGGCCAGGTCCTGACTCTTTGGACCCCATGTTGGCTGTTTCCCTCAGCTTAGCTGCTGGTTGTGGTTTCTCCTCATTCTTCCTGCTCCCCTCACTCTCCCTTGTGTGCTTACGCAGACATCGACGAGTGCACAGCCCGGGCTGCCTGTCCCTCCGCACTCTGCCTCAACACCGAGGGCTCCTACTCCTGCATGGCCTGTGATGCTGGCTACGCCGTGTCCAGAGATGGCAGTGTGTGCGAAGGCAAGGATTCCCTTTCCCTGGGACAGAGGAGCGGGTGCTGGAGGGAGGGAAAACCCAGGAGGGGAAGAGAAATAGCCATGCCTGGGTTGTTGTAGGGCCTGGGGAATCCCTTAGCCTCCAGATCCTTCGGCAGCTGCTCAGCTCCCCAGCCAGCAGGTAGCACGGGGCCGCAAGTGGATGTCACCCCGAGCAGCAGGAGGGAGATCTTCACCCAGGAAAGGGATGGGGGAAGGACTCCTGGGCTAATTGTGACCTGAGGAGAGCTGACAAAGGCCAGGGGAATATGAGGAGCCCTGGAAAGGTGGGCAGAGACAGGCTGTGTGTGGTTCAGTTCAGAATCGTGTGCCTGGAAGCACATGCCCCAACCATAGGTCCTCAATAGAGGAATTTCTCTAGAGAGAGCTGCAGAGCTCTGCAGCTTACACATAGCTGTTGAAAAGCACCCAGGAAGATCTCACTTTGCTGTGGCTCTCAGAAGTTCCCCTGCATGGGGTCTCCACTTCCCCATTCCAATTCTCCTCTGTGTTAGTGCCTGAGAAACCCGGTGTAAAATGAGGTCACTTCCCATATGATTTTTGCGTGCAATGGAAGAGCAGTGGTTTGGTCCCCTCCATCTGCCCTCCCCTTTCCCAGGACTGCACATGACCCCCTTCTCAGCCACCTTGCCCTGGCAGGGTCACGAGGGCACCTTATCAGGGTTCGATACCGTTCGGGTCACACTAACCCAATGGCAGGATGGCACGTTCTTCCCTGCCGTGGCCCGTGGCCTTGTCTGTGGATCTGGGCTTCATAGTTGAAAAACGATAAGGGTTTCGTGATAGTTTTGTGATAAATAAACTAGGTCATGGTTCGTCTCCAAAAGGATTGAAGAGCATCGCTACTTGCAGCCCTCTGGAGCTGAAGATGTCTGAAGCAGGACACCCTGCCCTGAGGAGGGAGGGAGCTGCTTTGTGCTTGGGGCATGCTTGGTGCTCTGCAGAGAGGAAGAGAGGGTCCTTTCCTTTGCCCTGGGCTCACTGTGGGGACACCCGCAGAGCCTGTGGCACGGGGACAGGTGACGAGCAGTCCTGAGCAATGGGGCTGGCTGAGGCTGGGCCAGCTTTGCCAGGAGAAGGACATCTTAGGCCAGCCTGGCAAGTAGGAAAGCAGGGCCACAGGACGTGTGGCTGGTGCTGGGTTATTTTCACAACGCCTGCTCTGCTGCAGCTGGCTGCAGAGAGGGCTTGGCAGCACACATGGCTCTGCGCTGGCAGTGGTGGTGGTACCCGGCACAAAGCCCTGCTGGAGGCAGGCGCTGGGGCTCACAGAATTGCACTGCAGGGCAGCCCGAGCCCTCTTTGCAGGCTGACAGCGGGCTGAGGGCTGCCCTGGGAGGGATTCTTCCAGGGGAGGCAGGAGCTGGGGCCTCACTCTGCGCCGTGTCCTTCTGCTCGGCAGACGTGGATGAGTGCGAAGACCCCGCTGTTCAGTGCCGGGGGGGAGAGTGCAGGAACACGCCGGGCTCCTACGAGTGTCACTGCCCAGCTGGCTTCGAGCTCCTCAACGGCACCGTGTGCCAAGGTACGAACCCATCCCTACAGCCTCCTGGCTCCGGGGCACGCAGCTGCCCTACGGATCCCCTTCTTTCTTGGCAGGGAGGATGCCAGTGCCTAGGCAGGTGATGCCACCACGCACGGCACACCCATAAGGCTGTAGCCAAATGTGCATAGGGAAGGTCTCTCCCTCCGTGGCAAGAAAGCCAGGGGCCAGGAGCCCAGCGAGGGCAGCCTGTAAGAGACCGTGGAGAGGAACAGGACGTCCCCCAGGGCTGGGTGGGGGGCTCTGACTCTGCTCCTTCTGCAGATGTGAACGAGTGCCTGAACAGCGAGATCTGCAGCCCCAACGGTGAGTGCCTCAACAGCCACGGCTCCTACTTCTGCATTTGTGCTCCCGGCTTCTCCAACACGGCCGGCGGAGTCAGCTGCCAAGGTGGGTCTGTGGGCGGTGAGGGACGTACCTACGGCCCTGCCCCTTGCTCCTTCACCTGCTGCAAGATCCAGCCTGACATTTGGGGCCTGGTTCTGCAGACGTGGATGAATGCGCAGACAAATCCCGGTGCTCGCAAGGCCAGTGCCTGAACACAGAAGGCTCCTACAGGTGTCTTTGTGAAAACGGCTTCAAGCACTCCCAGGAGACCGATGACTGCGTAGGTGAGAGCTCATCACCGGGGAGATCAGCCCTGCTGCCTCCCAGCACCCAAACTTGCCCCATAAGGAGGACCAGCAAGGCCTGAGGGTCTCTGGCAAACTGAGCCTGACGTGTGAGCAAGCAGGGAACCCCACTTGACCGTCCCTGCCGCTTTGCCCTGCTCCCTGCAGACGTGGATGAGTGTAAGGAGTACGGGGATGCCATCTGCGGCACGTGGCGGTGCCAGAACAGCCTGGGCTCCTATCGCTGCATCATGGGCTGCCAGCCCGGCTTCCACTGGACGCCCCTGGGCGACTGCATCGGTGAGTACAGCATGCCTGGCCCTGTCCCCTCCCTGCAGGGACAGGGGAGCTGTGGGACATCTCTGCCAGGGGCGCGGGGGAGAAGGAGGAGGAGGAGGAAGCATGTGGCCAGTGGGGAGGCAGATAATGCCGAGAGTTTGTTTTCTTGGCCGAGCTGCCTGCTTGTGTCTAGACTTCTCTCTTCCTGGCATCTGGAACAGACACTGCATTGTGCTGCTTTCCGCTCAGGGAGAGTCCTGGGCAGGTTACAGCCATCCCAGGCTTGGGGCTGGACCACAGCTCCCAGTAAGCTGTGCTTGCTGGAGTGGCTGCCTGCTCCAGTCACCTGCATGGCAGCACTGGGCGAGGGGAAAGCTGCCACTAGCGGGGTTAGGCAGGCCTGGGTTTGGAGCTCAGGCTTCAGCAACAGGCGAAAGGAGAAGTGCGAGGGGGCTCTGCAGTTTTCCTGGTCCCTCACACCAAACGCTTGCCCTAATCCCCAGCCTTTGGGGTCAGGGCAGAAGGGGCTGGGCTGTGTGTGTGTGTGGTGGCATTGGGCTCCGGGGCAACTGCTGTGACTCCTGCTGCTGCAGACATAGACGAATGCGCCAACGAGACGCTGTGCGGGAGCCACGGCTTCTGTGAGAACTCGGAGGGCTCCTTCCGCTGCCTCTGCGACCGCGGCTACGAGAGCTCGGCCTCCGGGCACTACTGCGTGGGTAAGTCACTTGCTGGGGTCCCCGTCCCCTGTCATCACCCTGCCAGGTGATAAGGAGGAGCCTTCAGCCGATTGTGGACCGGTGTGGCAGCGACCCTGCTGTGTGGTGGCACCCGGGGCGTGGGCAGGGATGGTATCCATGCACTGAGAACCCCAGGCACAGACAGGAGCCTTGTGCTGAGCCACAGCACAAACGGAGCTCCCAGCTCTGCCCTAGCATCTTCCAGCCAAAGGATGCCCCAGTGCTGCAGCCGTGCTCTCCCCTCCCACCCCATGGGCCTTGCTCACACCTTGCCCTGCAGATGTCAACGAGTGCGAGCTGATGGTGGCCGTGTGTGGGACCGCGCTCTGCGAGAACGTGGAGGGATCCTTCCTGTGCCTGTGCCCCAGCGACCACGAGGAGTACGACACGGAGGCCGGGCAGTGCCAGCCACGAGCAGCCATGGGTGAGAAGCGGGCAGGGCAGGAGCGGGGCAGCCCCGGCTGGGGTGAGGGAGAACTGAGGGGGGTGAGGGGGTGCCAGGGCTGAACGTGCCCATGCAGGCAGGGGAGAGCTGTCTTCTGGGGAGAGCCGAGCACCTCCTGGGTGTGGGAATCCCATCCCTGCTCTGCTGTCTTGCAGAGGGCCCCGAGAGCCACGCGGCCCAGCCCTCGGACAGCATGGAGCGCAAGCAGTGCTACTACCACATCGGCGACGTCCACCTGTGTGACAGCGTCCTGGCCAAGAACGTCACCAAGCAGGAGTGCTGCTGCACCGTGGGGGCAGCCTGGGGTGACAACTGCGAGACCTACCCCTGCCCCATCGCGGGCACAGGTAGGCTGGCGGCCCTGCCACCCCCAGGCAATGCCAGTGCTCTGCCCAGCAGCTTGGTTGCACTAACGGGATGTTTTCTTTTGTCCCATCTCTCCTTGGCACCTGCCCCTCGGCCAGTGGAGTATCAAGAGGTCTGCCCTCTAGGGAAGGGCTACGTTCCCCAGGAAGATCTGCTCTCGGGAAAAGTCTCCTTCACAGGTACTAGCATCACTTCTTCCACTGGGGAGAGGGAGGGCACAGTGCCGAGCCCTGCGTGGGGATGGAGCCCCAAAAATATCTCCCCAGGGCTGTGGTGGGGGGTGCTGACATCCTGCTCGGAGAAATGGATGCTTTCCTCCATCGGAGAAATTACAGACTGGCAGTACCACCGAGCTGGAAAGTGCCTCTTCCTCCAGTCCTGCCTCACTGCCGGCAGTGCCCCTTTCTCTGTTGAACAGCCCCATGCATATTTCCCACCAGGGATGGGGTCCAGTAAGACACAAGCCTTCCAGTTACTGATCAGCGTTTCTAGTGGCCAGCTGGCTCAGACTTTGACGCTTCATCTCCATGCGTTTGCGTTCTCAGCCTTCCAGAAACACGAGTGCACGTCCTATTTGTGAAAGCATCCACTAAGAGAGCTCTCTGTCACTCCTCCTCCTGCTCAGCCTGTGGGTGCTCACAGGCGTGAGGCGGCTGGCAGAGGCAGGGGGCTTGTCTGGGGACCTCGTGGTGGCCCAGTCCGAGGAGCCACGTGGCTGTGCTCCCTGTGACACTTTCTCTCCTCTCTCCACCCCTCTCAGACATGGATGAGTGTGAGACATTCGGCTCTGAGTTCTGCCGCAACGGACAGTGCCTGAACACGGTGCCGGGCTACAAGTGCTTCTGCCGTACGGGCTATTTCTATGACCCCAGCAGGCTCGAGTGCGTCGGTAAGATGGCCTCAAAGAGCAGCGGGGCCACCACTGTGTGGAGGGACAGAGGAGCTGCTGCTCCCATAGCTGTCAAGGGCTCCCCGTGACCCTCCTGGGGATGGGAGAGGTGTCAGGCAGCGTTTTGGCAGGGAATGGGCCCCGCTGCCCCTGCCTGCCAGCCTGAGACTGCTCTGTCCTTGCACATGGGCAGATCAGGACGAGTGCCAGAACGAAGTGTACTGCATCAACGGCGAGTGTCTGAACACGGACGGCTCCTACCACTGCTTCTGCAGCCTCCCGCTCGTGCTGGATGCCACCGGCAACCGCTGTGTGAACCTCTCTGGCAGGGCAGGTGAGCCCTGGCACCCCTTCACCCATCCCACCCACAGTGGGGTCACCCCGAGAGGGTGCGGGAGGGAATGGAGCCGGGGCGTGTGGTTGTCCCCCCTCAGAGCAAAGGAGTGACCCTCTTCCAGAGGATTCCCACAGCATCCTTTGCGTGTGTCGCTCGCAGATGCCCTGGAGGAGTATGAAATCCACCTGGACGTCTGCTGGCAGACCGTCTCTGACTACATCTGCCAAGACCTGCTGCACGGCGAGCAGACCACCTACACCGAGTGCTGCTGCCGCCTCGGCGAAGCCTGGGGCCAGAACTGCGCGCTCTGCCCCCACAGGGCCTCCGGTGAGCGGGGCAGCACGGGCAAGCACCCCACAGTGCACTCTGAGGGTGCACCCATAGAGGGTGTGGGTGCACCCTCTACAGTCATATCATACCCTGAGCTCTGACCTTGCTTTTCTCTCACTCTGTGCAGCTGATTTTGCTTTCCTGTGTAGTGGGGCCAGTGAAGACAGTGACAGAGGGGCTGAGGTCCGAGAAAGACCTAGGTATGAGTACGGACCGGGCTTGGAAGACCCCCACTATGGCCTTACCAGCCCAGACATGGGCCCCTACTACAACTACCTGGAATCCGAATACGGAAATCCTGATGTGGGCTTCCCTCGGAGGGAACCCAGCAGCGAGTTTCGTGGCAGCCCTTTCCACCACGGCCCGGGGCGGCCCCCGCCCCGCTACCTGCCCAGCCAACCTGGTGAGTACTGGGAGACACAGGGGCTGCCTGGCAGCTCCCACCCTGGCTGGGATGCTCCAGGATGGCCCCAAGCTTTGCTCCTGGCTGCTCTCAGTTGGTGCCAGCCCCACCTGCACCATCTCACCAAGTGCCTGATGTCCCCTCTGGCCAGGCGGGCGGTCACCCTGCTCTGACATCCCCTTGCCACCCTCCAGGTCTCTACGAGGGCTTCGAGGGACTGCAGGCTGAGGAGTGTGGCATCCTCAACGGCTGCGAGAACGGGCGCTGCGTGCGCGTCCCAGAGGGCTACACCTGCGACTGCTTCGACGGCTTCCAGCTGGACATGACCCACATGGCCTGCGTGGGTGAGTGGCTCCCCGTCCCCATCAGCTGAGGCGGCCCCCACATCCCTTATCTGCTGCCGCTCTCTGCTGGTGCTGGCTGGGACGGGTGTAGGAGGTTTCCCTGCTCTGACGGGTGCTTCGTGGCCTTGGAGCTGGGAAAGTCCCCGCGGCATTGCAGCCTGCCTCTGCTCTGCCAACATCAGGGCACCTCGGGGCACCAGGGAACACAGGGAGCAGCTGCTCGCTGCCTTCTTTGCGTAACACCCCTCTGCCTCGTCAGCTGCTGCTGTACTTCTGCTTGCTTTCCTCTAAATCCTCCCTGTCCTACGAGCCAAGGTCTCTAAAGCTCCTCTCATGGTCTCTACACCCCCACAGTGTGTCTCTGCAGCCCCTCTCTTTCCTTGGGCAGGGCTCCTACTCCAGCCCCCAGCATCCTTACTGCACAAGGCGATTGTGCCACCACACAAACACACGGAGCCTGTGGCCTCTGCTTCCCCACAGGGCAGAGCCTATCCCCTGGCTCCCACTTCTGCAGTCGTGCAGTTTCCCTTTCCTGGGCTGCAGGGCTTTACGCTCGTCTTTGGTAAACTTGGACTTCTCCAAAGGGCTTCCCTGCTGGGCCAGGGGGGGCCCGAAGCCCCAAAGCACTTGCAGCCCGAGATCACGCACAGGTTTTATGAGCACGAGGAGTTTTCCTTTGTCCACGCTGATTGAATTGAATGGAGCAGGGGGCAGGATACGTTTTAAATGGCTTTTATGTTTGCAGCCAACTGCTGCTAATTATCTTTCGGGTGCAGCTTGGTGACCCATTGTGCGATTGCCACACTTTCATCTCGCCCATATTTTCTTGGTCTGGCTGAGTGTGTCATGTGAGAGCGTGTTGAAATCCTTGCCCTGGCCAAGACATGTTATATCCACCGTGCCTCCCTTATCGGACAGAGCAGTTATCGGGTCAGTGAAGGGAACCAGATTGGCTTGACACAATCAGGCCTTAACAGATCTGCTCCGACTATTTAACTACCCCGCTATCCTCTGGGGGGAGGAGGGCAATGACCTCATCACTCAGAAACCTGCTCTGTTTAAGTGGATGGGGGGGAGTAGTCTTTAATTCTGGATTCCCCCCTCTCTGTCCTCGGAGCTAGTCACCAAATTTCCCCTTCCTCAGGTCCCTTTGACCTCCTTTAGCCTCTCCCTCAGAGGGAACCGCTGGCTTCCCAGTGCAGGAGCACTAATTATTTGGGGCCGAGTGGCGGCAGCCCTTTAGCAACATCGTTGTGACAGCTTTACCTAATTGTCGAGCTCCTCCACCACGATATTGCCTTTCCCTCCCACAGCCTGCCCCGTGCTCCTGCCCCCTCTTCCACATACTTGAAACGTCCCTGCTGGCTCTGCTCACAGTGAGCATTTTTCGGATGGCTGGAACAAAGCCCGCGGCGGCTGCGCCAGCCAGCTCGGCATTGTCTGGCTTTTGTTTCCTCCCCCGATAAGGACCAGGCCTACATTCCCCATTGTTTCCTGCTAATGTATTTATGGAGCCTTTTCTTGTTGCTCTTTCTGTCCTCGCCTCGCCAGAGCTCATTTCGCACCGGAGCTGTTATTTTATCCCTCTCCGTTCCCCAGCGTGGGCTGTCACGTACCCGCACCACACTGCGAGCCTTCGGAGGGCTGCTGCGGCTGCGGGGTGCAGCCCATCAGCTCGTCCTGATCCCACAGCCCTGCCTGGTGTGGGACAGCCCCACGGCTCGGTGCTCACTGCTAGTGCCTCGCTGCTGCTGGCCTTTGGGTGCCTCTGTGCTGGGGGCTGCTCTGCCTGCCTGTGCTGCCGAGCAGGGCTCCTGCACGAGCACTTTGGCACAGTTTGCAGGTTAATAAAACAAGGCCTTGTTTGTGCAGTGCGAGGTTCCTTTCTGTTCTGGTCCTGGAGGTGATAACTGGCCTCTCAGGGTCACCATCATCTGCCTCCCAGCCTTGTCAGCCCAGCAAAGGGCATTTTCCAAGGCTGGAGGCAGCCTTTCTCCCAGATCCCAGGCTGGCACAACGTGTCAGCGGGAAGCTGCTGGGCTGCCTGGGGGGGTGCCTGGCTGCTTAGCATGTGGAGCCCTGTATTGGGGCTCCATCCTGTACTGCTGGTGCCAAATTTGGGGATGTCACAAGGGGAGCTCTGCAAATGAGCTGAACAAAGCGGTGAGCCAAACGGGTAGGGTGCAGCCCTGCATGATGAGGGCTGATGGAGTCACGGGGGGCAGCCTGGAGGTGCTTGGGGAAGACAGAGCAGCCTGAGGGGGCTGGCAGGGGCACGAGGAGACACTGGGTCATGTCACGCCACTGCCTCACCCCCCCCTTCTCCTCCTTGCAGACATCAACGAGTGCGACGAGGTGGGCGGCCCTGCGCCCCTGTGCCAGGGCGGCACCTGCGAGAACACGGAGGGCTCCTACCGCTGCCGCTGCTCGCCCGGCTACGTGGCCCTGGCCCAGCCCCACCACTGCGTGCCCCACACAGCCCAGAGCCCGGCGGCAGCGTAGCTCTAGGGGAGCGGCGGTGGGGGTGCTCCCCGCCGGCAACGCTGCTTTGGGACCCGGCGGCGCGGAGAAGGGTCCCCGGGGCTGTGGCTGCTTCCGAGCCCTTCGCCCCCTCCCCTCCAAAGCGCACAACTCCCTCGCCACCTTCCCAGGGCTGAGCTCCCGGCCTCTGTACCCCCCTCCTCACTGCCAGCCCCCGCTTCTGCCACAGCAGAGCCCTCCCCAGCCTGGCCCCCGCTGCACCCGCCACCGTGCCACGCACCGCGGGGGCTCGCAGGACGCCTTCCCCTGCCACGCAGCCCCAGCTCCTCCCTGCACCCCACAGAGGCTGGGCTCGCCTCCCCAGGGCGAGCATCACTGCTGCACTGAGCTAGCGGCCAGCCTGCCCCGCGCCACGGGTCCTGCCCTGGGGAGGACAGCCCCGGCTCCCCAAAGCTGCTGCCCACCCTCTCCACGTGGCACAGAGGCTGGGGGAACCCCACGGGGGGCTCGCCCCAGGCGCTTCCCCACCCCTGCCCGCACTGGCTGGGGGTGAGTGGGCAGGGGGGTGAGGTTCCAGCTTCGTTTTTCTGTAAAGTTGATGGTGACTTTTTTTTTTTTTTTTTTAACCGAGTCTGCTGGAAACTTCTCTCATGTTGTTAAATAAAACATTTATTTTGGGCCCTGTGGCTCAAGACACTGGGGCTGGGTCAGAATCGTGCTTGTCTTCCCCCTGCCAAGGGATACCAGCGTCCCCTCGCAGAGCCTTGCCAGGCCAAACACTCGCTTATCTGTCCCAGCCCAGCACCAGCTGCGGGAGCCAACTCCAGCCCCCAGGGGCTCCGCTCACACCCACCTCCTTCACACACAAAGGAGCTCGCAGCTCTACCTACAGAAGACAGCACACGTCGTTTTTCTTTAGCCTTTATTAAAAGGAAAGTTATAAAAAGAGGTTCGGGAGCTCCCAGCAGCTCCCGGTTGGTTGACAGTGCAAGCCATTGGTTAGAGAAAGAATCATCCCTGCAGACATTGAATGCCATTTGGCGTTGCATCCACAAAAAGGAAGTTTTCCCAGCCACAGTCCTGCTGGCCCAGGACCGCGCTGCCAGCTCAGGAAAAACCTCCTCTTCGTCCCTCTCCTTCGGCTGTAAGGGTGGAAAACACAGGTCCCAGAAGCATCCCGGTCACAGTGGAGCAGGAAAAGCACAGGAGGGTGAGGGTGGATGTAGCCAGCATTCTACAAGAGGCACTGAAGGATTACCAGGTAGCAGCTCAGACACTAGCCAGGTTCACTGTGGAGAAACTTCTTTGTGAGGACAGACAGCTCCACTGCAAACAACTGAAGTGCCTCCACAGAGAACCCGGAGGACAATGCCCTAACGCTCAGTCTCTCCTGGTGACAGCAGCAGACACTGCTCCCCCTTGAGCTGCTGTGAGAACACACCAGAGGGCTCTTAGAGGAGTGAGGGCTCTCTGCCCACAGCTGAGCTTGCAGGAACACAGTACTAGCTGCTCAGAGGCTGCAGAGCCCTGAAGGAAGCAGTAAGAAATACTTATATAAAAGAATTTGGCCTGTGTTGTCTTCTTTCTGTTTCTCCCCTCCCCAAGCCCTACTAAGAGCAGGGCTCCTCAGCTGGTGATCTGCACTGGTATCTTCCAGCAGAACAACATCTGGTCCTGGTCATCCACCAGCTCCCACTTCACAATCAGTTTAATCTGAAAGAGAGAAGAGGGAAGTGAGAGCATTTAGGAGACAGCAAAACAAGGACAGAGGGCAGTTTCAATCATCTGTTGAGCAAGGAAGTCCCAATAGCTCTGTGGAAAGAGGACAGAGCTGGGGCACTGCCCTGGCCACGTTAAGTAGGCCACACACGGTGACTCCTGCAGTATGTTACACGGAAGGAGGGTTCTGTTGTGTGACACAAGAGCCTTCCACACGCTGCACTGAGAACCTCACTCTCCGAATAAGCAGAGTGGAAACAACCTGCGGCATCCCAACCGAACTGCATCCTGCAGCTGAACACCCCAAATCTGAGAGCAGCAGGCTCTGCGGGGAGGCTACGTATGAAACCAGCACTCAAGAGACAGATATTGAGGCAGCTGAAACCACTTCTGAGCAGCTGGAGCTAGGCCGCTTCCTCCACTGGATCTATCCCAAAACAGGAACTAGAAACAGAAGCTTGCTCATAGCAGAAGTGACACTAGGTGGCCCGAACTCTTCTAACCTGCTCCCTACTACCGGAGGACAAGAAATCACTCCTTAGAGGTGGGTTGTGGGACTGCCCCAGGACAAAGGTAGCTCTGAGGAGCAGACTGGGTTCCTGCTCACTTACACTAGGGTACTCGCTCTTCACGGGGAGCTTATTCAGGTAGCTGTAGGAGTGCCCCTTCTGAATGGGGCACTGGATCCCAGACTTGCACCCGTCGGGCTCAGGGATGGGAAAGGGTATGTCCACGTGCAGCATCTCGCCGTACACCTTTGCTTTGCTGCCCTGGCTCTCGATCTCTGCGGGACACGGAAAAGTGTGAGTGCGGCACCAGAGCAGGGAAACACGTTTCTGTGTTACGGCCTTGTGTGGAGGCCACAGAGAACACGCTGAGCAGTGCTCTTGCTCCTCAGCAGCTTCTCCCCCCCCAGAGCCCCTCTCCAGCCACCCCGGTGACCCCGCAGGGCAGCAGAGAGGCCCCCACCCGGTACTTACTGCTGGAGAAGGTGACGTTGATGCTGTAGGACGTGCCCTTGACGAGCTGGCAGGGCTGCGTGGGGCAGGGGCTCACATTCACCTCCTGGATGCTGCCGTCTTTGGAACCTGCGAGGAGCAGAGGCAGGGTCACGGGCTGGGGCTGCACCCGCTCCCTAGGGGCTGGGGGCCGGGCCCCTCCACCCCCGGGGCTCCCGGGGCCGGGGCTCACCGCAATCCACGAAGCGCAGGGGCTCGGCCAGGGCGGTGGCGAGGAGAGGCAGCAGCAGGGCGAGAGGCGGCGGCACCATGGCGGCAGGACCGGGACCCACAGCGGGACCGGGACCGGGACGGGGCCGGGCAGCGGCGGCCGCGTCACATGAGCGCGGCGGGGCCGGCCCGGCCCGCCCCTGGGCCCGCCCCGGAGCACGGGGGCGGGTTGATAAAAAAAAAGAAGTCTGGGTTTATAGCAGGACGGACAAGGCCTTGTATACGAAAGAAGTAGCGCCTGCCCTGTGCTTTTAGCACGCACCGTGTGTAAACACCACGCTGGTTTTAGCACCAAAGCTCAGATGCTGCAGGGCGAAGCGTTCAGCGCAAGCCTCACACAACTCGCCCGTGTCCCTTTCTGATCCATGACGGCGCCCACCACTTCAAAATACTTCAGCAAGGCTCGCCTCAGCTGTAGGCCGGCCTCGTTCTGCGGCACAGCTTCCCCCCAGGTTACCGCCGTCACGCGGAGCTTGTGGTGAGGCACAGAAACTCTGGGAGAAAAAGAAAGTTAACAGGAAAGTCTTCACAGCAAGGCTGACACTCGAGGTCTTCACTCATGAAGTCCAAGCAACTCCATTACACGGGGAAAAAGTCTAAGGTTCCACTTTATGAGCCAGCTACACCCAACGAACGTAAATCCCTGTAACAGCGCTGCACTTGTAGCCCAGTAAACAGATACACCTGCAGGCACTGTAGCAGCAGCAAACACAGAAGTTGTATTTTCGAGAAAATACACATACAGGGACTAATCATTTTCTACCGCTCCTATAGCCAGAACACGCTCCTTTTGCTGTAGATCATCAAAATTCACACTAAAATGTGTCACAAGCCACTCTTGCATTCAACAGCCATGTCAGAGGTTTTAGCATCATCTGTTTCTGAATCACTGAAACAAGCTCAGTTTTCCACTGAAACAAGTACAAGATGCCTTGAACATACACGTTGCAGAGGAGACGAGAGTAGAATAGCTGTAGAATTCAGCTCACTGGCAGACCTCTTCAATACAGGGTGCTTAAAGAGAGCTAAAGGAGTTCCCCAAACCTAGGGGACGCAGACCTGAATAAGGAGAGGAAAACAAAGTATGATCAAACCTAAGAACAGATTACATCAAGCTATCAGCAACCACAAAACCAACAAAGTCACAGCCTAGGAAGGAATAAAATGTAGGCTGTAACTCTGGATGAGACAAAAACACCCCCTTGCCGCATAGCTGGCAGAAAGAAAAAGTAATTACTGATAATAAAAAGGTGCAAAGAAATAGCTCTTCTCCTTAGTTACACAGACCTCTACCAGCCACTCAGAACGTTTGATCCCAGCACCTGAATCACTCATCAAAGTCATGGATTATTAATTAGACTAAATTAACTCTGACTGAGGCTAGCTCATCTCTCCCTCATTTTCTCAGGCTACAATAATGGTCTGACCAACATCCAGAAATGCCTTGAAGATACATGTCAGATTTCTGACACTCAACGCTGGCAAAACTGAAGGCAGCTAGAAAGAAGCTATATCAAATCCCCCAAAGGTGTTTGCAGGCACAGCATGGGGCCATGAAACACCCGTGATAGTCCAGTACACCCTGCAGAAGAAAAGCCAGTACAGTGTGGGAAGCAGGCACCATCCTCCCCCTTTTCTCCCAAGAGTTCTTGATTCACTCCTCCACAGGTCATCTGCTTTTGGGACAGCACATTGATAATAACTCAGGAAACACCCCCAATGTTTTTAAAAGCATCAAGTGTTCCACTGTGCCTGATCTGAGGATTCATCAACTCTTTGCAGATAACTGGATTGATACCAGCTCCTCTGGGCCCCTGCCTGTGATGCTTTCATGGTTTTATGAGAGCATCATTAACCTCAGACTGAGAAAAAGTAAACAGTCCAAACCAGTCTTTATTTACATGTTCAGGGTGGTATAAATAAGCAAAAGCACGTGGTTACTTGAAAGCACGGGCCCCTCTCAGCCTGGCAGACACATTCACCACTAAACTGTGGGAGTGAGGCTTTTAGGATTTATATACATGAGACTTAACTACATGTTTACTACTGCAGTCACTTTACCACGCACTTGATTTCTATGCATGTGCCAAAGAAAATAATTCTACTTCCAGGAGACTGCAAGTCTCTGCGTGGAACTGCCAACTCCACGCTTAATGGACAATAACTTTGTCAAGCAGATCTCATTTTGGATTTAAGCACTTCCTTTGCCACTGTTGGGCTGCGGGGAGGTCAGGCTGTTCTAGACGTTGCCTTTTTCCGAGCGAGATGTGTGAGAGAGCTAACAGTCACCAAGTCCCGAGGTGCACTGACTTGAAGGGATCCTGCTGGGATGACTGGTTTTCCTCTCATGCCACTGCATGACTCCCCACAAACACCACCAGGGTGGGGGAACGAGATTGCGGGCTGGAATTCCTCCAGCAGAAGCATGTGAGGAAGAACGAGATAAGACTCCTTTAACCACGAGCACATCTCTGAGGAACAGGCCAGACTACTGTCACATGTCAGATGGTTGGGCTTGAGAGAAAAATTAAGTAGGGCTGCTCAGCTTAGGGCTGCCAGGCAAGTTCAGGACTTAGTCAGGTGAGACAAGATGATTTGCAATGTTCTTGGTAGAAGTATTTTAAGAGGAAAAGTATCTTTAACAAAATTCATGTAGCCTCTTATTAAGCCTGAGTTCCTTGCTCTGACTGCGAAGAGTTAATTGAAGAGCCATTAAACACCTACACAAGTTAAAATAAGAGGCAGCAGATATGAGCAGAGGGGGCCTGGGAGATGAGAAGTGCTGGTACTAATGCAGGCTCCGTGCTCCAAGGAGGAGGTGAAACCATGGAGATTGCATCTGGGAACAGTGCCTTCGACACCAAAGCCGAGATGAACGCTCGGATGTGCACAATCCTGCTGGATCCTGCTCTCACAGGAGAGCCGTGAGGAGCAGGAGGGGACGAGGTGGAACTGCAGAGGCACGCAGAAAGCTGAGCATGCAGATCTCTGTGTTTGCCCTGCCAGTCATAAATGCTGATCCAAAGGAAAACAGACCTCTACAGGGACTGCTGAGCTTACTTAGATATTCTCACCTGATAAAGGAAAGCAAAACAGAAAAGGCAATATCAGGAAAAATCCTAAAAAATCCTTGAGCCCAGGCCCTGAGTTTATTCTTGTGTTTGCGTAATTTCCCCTACAATGGCATCTCGATCCCTATCAGGGTCTCCGGGTACTACTCAGCGTAAATAACCCTCACAGCTAATCCCACCGCAAACACGCTGTGTGGAGAAGCGCTGCGTTATTTGCCAACTTATTTTTCTTTGGCGAGCTCTGCCGCTTTCGAAAGCAAAACGCCTTCACTTCAAGGACGGGCACAAGAGGCTCAGCCTCTTCCCAACCCCGAGACCGTGCTGACACAGCCACATCAAAACGTCCCCTACAGGGGAGTTCCCCGTCGCCTGCGGCAGGACAGCCGTGGCGAAGGGCAACCGGGGGCTGACAGGGAGGGGCAGTGCGCCCCTCACGGCCGCCATTTCCCCCGCCCCCCCCTTTCCGCCCCGCTGGGCGCCATGGCGGCCCGGCGGCGGAAATGGCGGGCGGGGCGCGGGGCGGGCGGGAGGAGGAGGAGGCAAGATGGCGGCGCCGGGGGCGCTGAGGCGCTGCTGGAGGCTGGCGCTGGGCTGCCGGGCCAGGTACCGGCCCCGCGGTGGTGGTGGTGGGGTGTAGGGCTCGGAGCGGCGCCGCCCGGTGCTGGAAGCCGGTGCTGAGGCTCTCCCCTTTTCTCCCCGAGGCAGCTGGCGTCCCGCACCGCCGCTCCGAGGACGGGCGCTGCGCTGGGCATCGTCCTCCTCGCAGCCGGGCCCGACGGAGGGCGAGGGGCAGGTGTACCTCAGCCAGAGCTGCGTGAAGGTAGGGCCTCGGCAGGGCTTGCCAAAGCGCCCCGCCTGCTCTAGGCACGGTTGGAGTGCTCGTCTGTGTGTTTGGATCCTCCGTCGTGGTTGTGTGCCTGTGTTTGCCTGTTGCAGAGGCTGCTGGAGATCGCGGAGGGCTCCGAGTTCCTCAGGCTGCAGGTGGAAGGAGGCGGCTGCTCCGGCTTCCAGTACAAGTTCTCCCTGGACACAGTTGTCAATCCCGATGACAGGCAAGGACAAACGGGGGCGGTGGGGGTCAGGGGTGACAAGAAAGGTGTGTGCGATGTGGTACCCTGACCTGAAGGAAAACCGCCTGTGAATTCAGGAAGGTGCTCAGACTGCTTCTCTGTCAGGTCTGCAGCACAATTAATGCTTAATTACATTGCTTTTCTGTAGGGTGTTTGAACAAGGTGGCGCCCGTGTGGTGGTGGACGTGGACAGCCTGGCCTTCGTGAAAGGCTCCATGGTGGACTTCAGCCAGGAGCTGATTCGCAGCTCCTTCCAGGTGGTGAGCAACCCCCAGGCAGAGAAGGGGTGCTCCTGTGGGACCTCCTTCTCTGTCAAATTCTGACGGGACTTCTTGTGGATGAACACGGTCTGCAGGTGTTTTCTGGCAGTCTCCAGAGGGTTTTTGCTCACTCTTTTCCCAGCTGTTCCTTCTCATCTTCCTTACTCTGTAATACAGCAGTTACAGATGGCTCCAGCTGTGTGTGTGTGTGTTTGAACTGAGCCTGTCTCCAAGACTTGTTGGCCTCCCCTTTAGAAACATGAAGTAGCCGTGAGCACGCACAAAGGAACATCTTCAGGAGCATCTTCAGCACTTTGTGAACCACCTGCCAGGTGGTGCTGACTCGCCTGCCTTGTCCTGAATGTGGAACCACTCGCCTCTGCCAAGAGAAGGCTGTATGCATGTGTGTTTATTGAAAGTTCTTACAAAAAAAAAAAAAATGAGTTTTTTTGGTATTACTTGTGTATTTCTAGTGGGTAGAATCTGGATTCGTTCCAGCATCTGCTGCTTATTCATTGTTTTTCAGCTGAATTGGGCTGTCACCTACCACTGTTGCTGGCTGTCCGCCCTCCAACATTCAGTGGGCTTTTGCAGACCCTTTGCTTTTCTTTTGCCCAGCAGACCTGTCTCAGTCCCAGGAATCTACAGTGGTGCTGTCAGTCCCTAGGACTGAAGTTTTGCCTTGTTCAGAGTAAGTGACACTAAAAGATTGAGGTGGCAAGAATTAATAGCTTATTTCTTTTATTAAAAAAGTAAAGAAAAAGGGTGGTGCGTGTGTGTGTATATAAATGAAATACGTAGCCCGCCATCCCCCATTACTATTTTAAAGGCTGTTCCTAAACCTGACTTGGAATTGTAGGTCATAACAAGGTCTCAGGTGTCATAGTATGTTCATTGCCTTCTCTTC
Source organism: Anas platyrhynchos (assembly GCF_047663525.1). Taxonomy (NCBI): domain Eukaryota; kingdom Metazoa; phylum Chordata; class Aves; order Anseriformes; family Anatidae; genus Anas; species Anas platyrhynchos. Next base: position 24,406,899 of record NC_092591.1, read on the forward strand.
TCAGCAGGAAGGGCAGTCTAGGTGACGCAGGTAGAGGAGGTTCTAAAGTATTGTTTAAGGGTCCTCAAGTCAGTTTGACTAAGTTGTCTGAGAAAAACTTGCTTCACCATTTAATCTGCCTGTCTGCCTGGTCTTACGAAAGAACGAAATATCTCCTTTCCTTTATGAAACTCCAATAAAAATGGGAAATCTAGAGGTTTCCAGAATAACGTCCTTTTGATTACTTGTTTTCTGTAGCTTTTTATCTGCCACTAGATGTCTTTTAAATCACAGTGATTCATCTGCTTCTGTGTGAAAGGAGAGATAGGGAAACTATTTTTGTTCCCTCTCTTGTGTTTTATCTGATCAGAACCAAATTGTTGAAGGCTTGATTCTTTCACGTGAGTCAGGGAGCGCTGCGTGACTTTGGTTTCAAGGAAGCTGTTTGTGGCAAACCATGAACTTTTTGAGGCTCTGTGCCGCAGGTATTTTTGTGGTTGTTGTTGAACTTAACAGATTCCTTCCGAAGCTAGTCAGCAGTGCGTACATATGCTACACGTCTGCCTACTGATTTCTAGTGCTCAGTTTATAGCCAGACAGTGTTAGCTTCATCTGTAAATGTTACTGGAGTTCATTTGTGATCTGCTGCAGCTTTGTCATTTGAATGCGGTTGGGCTTTGGAGCAGCAGTTCCTTTGGTTTAGCCTTTTTGACTTCTGTTTCTTGAAGTCAACAAGACTATGTTCTATGTAGCTGTGTCCCCGGCAGAGAGAGGTGGATGTAGCACTGTCCCGGTTTGTAACAGGGAGTAAAAAGATGTGGTTAAAAGATTTGTCTAAACCTCTGCAGGATGTCTGGGCCCTACCCTTAAGCTCCCAAATCTTGAATGGGATGTTTGCCCGAAATGCCTTTGAAAGAAACTATAAGACCTAAAGGCTTCTGTAGGAAGAATACGTTAAAAAAACTTAATTTCTTTGAGGTGGGGTAACCAAGCAATGAAAGATGGCAGGAGGCATTGTTTTCTGAACCAGAGAGTACGTTATCTAGTTCTTGATACGTTTCATACAATTTGACCTTGGTCAAGTGTCTTTTGGCATTTTTGTTGTGGGAAATGTAAGTGCAGTAGTACTGAAGGGAAGGAAGCAAACCAGGAACTAGCAGGGCTTTTTTTTTTTTTTTTTTTTTTTTTTCTTCCCTAAATGAAAACGTGTCTTTAGCTCCCGTGTCTTGGGTTATTGTTCGTACAAAATGTGACTGTGCTGTCTCTGCTGAACCTAACCAAGTGCCACTTGCCTTTACTCACTCCCGCTGATGAAGTAAATCAAATAAGTGCTGTCCACATGGAGTGCCACCACTTTAAGGTAACTTGCCACCTCCCCCCTCCTGGGGACTGTACAGAGGATGAGGCTTTGTTTCCACACCAGTGTCAACCAGCAGGTTGTCACTGGGCTCACTGGAAGCTTGTCTGCCTGCGGTTCTGGCAGTACTGCTTGAACTGCACTAGGTGGACCCCTTACTCCTTGGGATTCATTGCACTGGGCATGTACAGATATTTAGACTTGCATCTGGAGTGAGGTGAGATGTGCTCCTTGCAGGACTGAGGCAAGAGCATAAGCTTCTTTGCCTGGAGGCAGTCTGGAGCTGAGTTCTAGTTCTGCAGCGGTGTCGTCTTTAGATCAGAGAAACTGCTAGGAGCTGGAAAGGTTCCAGCTCTACAGTACGCTGCTCCTTGGCCTCCAGCTTCCTGTAAGTAGCTATAACCTACTGGCCAAAACTACTAGTCTTCCAGTTCCCAATAGGGAAAGGATGCAAAGGGCTGTCTGTTGTCTCCAGAACCCCACTGGCTCTAAAAAAAGCATGTCAGTACATCCGAAATTGGAAACTTCTGTCTACATGAAGAAAGTCAGCAAAGGGGGGGGTGGATGTGCCACTGTTGAATTTTGGCTGTGTAGGCAGAAAAGACTGGATTTTCCCCTGAAAAGGGGAAACAAACTATCGAGGTTTGTACACTGAATAATAGCCTTAGAGTTGTCACCACACTATAGGCTGTGGGTAAAGACCAGTGACCTATTTTAAAGAAAAAGATGGAAGCAGAGGTTTATAAGAGGAATTCAGTTCTGACTGGGCAGTGACTTGCACTGAAACCCTGAGAACGGGGCAGGAGTATGGAGCTGGAGATTCTGCGTTTGCTTCACTGCAAATGAGAAACCGCAGTGGAAAATCTTTCTCTGCTCCCACATGAAGGATTCTCTCAGTTCACCCACCTGACAAGGAATGAATGATCAAGAAAGATATTTATGGAAACCTATGTTAAGATAAAACTTTGAGGGAAAGGGCACAATCATCAGTGTCACTGACAGGTGGGTAGGGGAAGGTGCAATAGGAATTCTAGCTTTGTTCAGGGCGCGTTGGAGCTCTGCAGGGACTTGTTGGTAGATGACCAGCACATCCTCAGCCTGTTTAAGAGCAGCATTCCAGCCCTGTTCTTAAAACTAGGTAACTACTGTCACTTACAAACCATGGGTAACCTGCCTCTCTTCCAGGCTTCCAGGAGGCAGTACAGAAATAGCTGACCTTTGTCATGTTCCTTTTCTTGTGGGTTAGGGTTATGTGTGAGAAGGCCATGTTCACCTGGGGTGGACTTCTCTGTGGTATTACTTGATAAAAAGAGCATTTGGGGTGGGTGGCTCTGCAACCCGTACCCCCCTGATGACACCCAGTTGGGCTTCTGCCTCCCCCACGCAGTAGTATAATTTCCTGCTTTCTTAGGGCTTGCCTGAATCCAGTACCTGGGGGAGGAATCACTAAATGGTGGAGGAGGCAATAATAGGAAAGCAAAAGTGCATGAAAGAAGGTTTCTCTTGTCCGTGTCCCACACTGTGAAGACAACTGCTTTTGCATCACAACTCCCTTCAGCCTTGCAAGCGATTTGAACATCTGCTAGCAGTGGGGAGTAAAAACCAAAGTGGTAGAAACCCCACTATTAAACCCCACCCTTAGCTGGGGCTGGCCAGAGGAGCTCACCGAATTCAGAGCAAGCAATTTGTACTTCTAGGACGAGCTGCTACAACACATGCTCGAGGCCTGACCTGCGTGCGGTTTCCTCCCACAAATGCAGCAGTTGGGTTCGTTAGCAGTGTGGGAGAGGATCTGCACCATTTTGATGCTTCATCCTCTTTGCCTGCTCTTTCATGCATGCCAACGTGAGCTCTCGCCCAGCGTGCACCATCCTCCTCTGGAACAGGCCGTGGCTGCCGGCGAGATTGGCAGCAGAGGAAGGGATAACTTTGCATAATGGTTTGTTTGATACGACTGTCAGCCAGCGTGGAGAGAGAACCATGATTCAAGGAGACAGAGCTTTGGCAAGAATAAAGTGCAGCCACCTGTATCACATCAAAGTCTTCCATTTGGGTAATCTTTTTTATTGCTTTTTTTTTTTTTTTCCTTTTGAAGAGGACGAATCCTTGAATCAAGCACTATTAGGGGCTAGGCACAGGATTAATGGTGCTGTTTAGATCTTGGTAGGTTCTCAGAGGTGAGTTCGCTCTGCGTAGCTTCCAGGGTTAGAGTGCAAGTGGCTTTTTTTTTTATATCCCAAAAGGAAACAACTCATGGGTCATGGACCTGGGGTGGGCCGTGGACGGACGAGCCGTGATGAGGCAGCTGAAGCTGGGCACGGCCGCGATTCCCGGCTCCACGGGGAGCAGTTTGTGCGCAGGGCTTCCTGCCGCTGGCCTTCCCAGCGCTCGCGCGGCTCTTAATATTTCCTGCTTGAGCAATAAGAGTTTATGGCCCTAGTCTTTGTGGTTGATTAGAGCCCAAGTTTGTGCCCCTGTTTTAATCAGTGCTCATTTACCTTTGGCATCCTTCGGAGGCACAGAATGGTATGTCTTTCGGTCGCCATGGAAACAGCGAGACTAAATGCACATTTCCATGGCAACCTGCCATTATCTCCAGCTCTATCTGTGGGTCTCATTTTCTGACCATGGGGGTGGGGTGGTGAAAGTGGAGCTTCATCTCTTTAAAAAAAAAAAAAAAAATCAATTAAGAATTAAAAACTGTGCTACCACCACAGGCCCCTCTCCCTCTCTGCCCTGGGCCTGGGGCCTGAGGCACCCGGCTGCGGGGAGAGGCCCGTGGTGGCTGCCGCCATGCCGAGCGCTGGGGCTCCAAGGTGCTGGCTTCAGCTCCCTTCTCCCCTTCACCCTTCTAAAAATAGGGATGTTTAGAAGGATTTGATGACAGCGCTCCCGCACTTCTCAGGGCTCTTTGTTTCCTCAGTGAGCGCTCCCAGAACAGGCCCTTGAAGTTAATTGAACTTTCCAGCGGGCTCCAAAGGTCGACGTGTTCCAGCTCCTCCTGGTCCGAAGGGCCGAGGGTTAATGACAAAGACTTCTCCTCAGAGTCTCAGACCTTATCTTCTCAAACTGGAGGCGCCAGGGAACACGACCTTGACCTCAGGAGCAAGCGACCTTCTTGTAAGGAGGCAACATGGCCTGCTCCAGGAGGCTGTGACCATCAGAGAGCTGGGCATCAAAGGCAAGGCTGATTGCCTTTGTGTGCGACTCGGAGGGTGCAAGGCAGAGAAAAACAGGTGTCTGCTGTCTGATGGGACTTGCCAGCCCCCTGCCAGACGAGCTCTTGGCCCCTGCTAACATCTATGCCCCCCCCTCCCCAGTGACTGAGTCAAAAAAAAAAAGAGAATTTGCTGTACTTTGAGAAATTGCACACAGCTGTTCCTTAAGCCTGTGTTCATTATTCTTGTTCTAGCTGGCTTGACCTTTAGCTAATTCCTCTTATTCATGGTCTAATCTTGGTTACTGAGGGAAAAAGCTCGTGTCTTGCCCTGTTCTAGCCTGATGCAATTGAGTCATCCATGGACGGGATGTGTAGAGCTCTCCTTCCATGTCTGCCCCACTGGTCCTTCACAGATGCTGAAGCAGAGGGTGACAATTCTGTCCGCCCAGGAGTTAGCATGGTGGTCCACAGGGCAGGTGAGGCGAGGGCTCCTCAAGCACAGTCGTTTTCCTTGCTACAGTCTGCCAAAGTGCTGTTCTCGTGTGTCAGAGCTGTCACAGTCAGCCAGGTTCGTGGTGGCTCACCAAGGGGAGCACAGAGAGCATTGCTGAACGTGCAGGATTTCACCCCAGAAGAATTACTGCCCAACACGCTCCCAGGGTTTGGATGGGAGCTCTTTCTTGGAAGATATGACAGTGGTCCTTGAACCATGGGCATCTCCCTGAAGCAAGGAGCTGAGGGCAGCATTCCTGCACTCCAGAGGCTTTTGCAGCTTGCACTGGGAAAGCCTGCATGGTTCACAGGAGGATGTGTTGCCGCTGCCAGGCAGTGCAGGCTGGGCTCTGTGAGATGCTGCAGTGGAGGGTATGGAGGAAGGCTTGCTGCACAAACTCAGAGTTTGTGCACAGCAAGCTCACAAGCAAGGATGGCCATGCCCTGGCCAGCTCTTCCCGGCAGCCCATGTTGCAAGCTTCTCCTGGCTCTCTGCATACCCACGCATGCCTGCTGGAAACTTCAGACCTGGTAGATTCGTGTTAAATATAGAAACTTTTCACTCAGGGGCAGGGAAGAGCTAATAGCATGTGGTAAAGGGAATGACTTTGGTGACAGGGGTGGAAATAATGTGAAGATGCTATTGTTAGCAGAGCTTTATCTGCTAGCACTTGCACAAGCTTTGTGGGGAGCAGTGGAACTGTGTGGCAGATCCCTCGGCCCGTTCATAAAGCGCTTCCCCTGCTGCTGCCACCCTATGTTCCCAGATAACAGGCACAGGCCAGAAATAGGACGGCCGTGGTGAAAGAAGTTACTTAATCCTCTTCGAGCTAAGCAAAAACGTGTCACTGAAAAGCCAATTCACAGGGCAGAGCTGAATTACATGGGAGAAAATTGTGTCTGCAAATCAAAGCAAACTCCAGCACAGTGAGAGAGCGAAGAGAAAATGGACCTGGTATGGGAGAAGGGTGAATAGCCTGGAGAAGAGCAGGGCTGAAAAGATCCAGCCTTGGAGTGGAGCAACAGGGTCAGGAGATCAAGCGGATGAGGGCTGCGAGAAACCATTGGCTTTCTGAAGCAGCAAGGAGGTGGAACAGTGGGGAGGGAAATGGGAAAGGACACAGCTTGGCGGGCACGTGTCCTGTTCTTCTTTCCCCAAAGCAGACAGCACCAGGGGCAGGAGGTAATCACCAAGCCTCCCCTAGCTCCAGTGCAGGAGAACAAATTTGTGAACAGTAGTGGCTGTCAGAAGGTGCAAGGCACTTAAAGCTGCCCAAGACCTCTGCTACCAGAGGTCTCCACCTTCTACAGCTCTCCAGGCACTGCAGGACCAGCTGCCCATGACCCTACAAGCTTCTCTGGCCTGGAGGAAGGTGACTGCATCCTCCCAGGGGTGCTGATTTGTGTCGCTTCCTTTGGAGTCTGCACTCCCTCTGCTCCCTCCCCTCCCACTTCCCAGATGCACTTGGTTTTTACATCCTTGTTCTTTTCCTCACAGGAATGAGTTTCGGTGCGTATCGGTTGCGTGAGAGCAAATTGATGGAGCCGGCTGCCGAGCGAAGCAGCTGGAATCTTTCTTAGGAGAGCCGCAGTCGTTAATTACAGGAGCCTAACTAAGCCCCATCTCGAGCAAGGAGCATTTTCTAGGTCTCCCTCCATCCTTCGGTAATTCGCTGCGTGAGTTGTCACAGCCCAGCCACGACTCTGGGAGGACTCAAAGCGACACCCACCTGTTTTATGCCACCACCTGAACAAAACCTGAGTCCTGGTGAGCAGCTCCCTCTCTGCATCCCTCACCTCCTGAGCTGGTAAATGGCACCACAGCCAGGGCTGCAGGCAGCACACGTCCATCTCGTGGGCTTCGGCACCTTCCCTGCCCCAGCTGGACAGAGCTGGTGGCTCTGGAAAGGATTTGTTCTTTATGAATTTACCCCAGAGGAAACAGAGCTGGGGAGAAGCAGGAGGAAGCACTCAGGCATCCTTAAAAGCCCAACGCTCCCTATTGTGTGCCTCTGTGATGTGTTCCTGGCTGACAACCCCAGTATTTGCCGTGCTGTTGCCCCGTTTCAGAGCGTGCCCACACAGAGAGCCTTGTTTTAATATCTCCGGCTTGCTCACAGCCTTCACTCGCGCCACTTCATGACCTGCGGTAGGGAGATAAGAGCATGTCCTGTGGCAGGAGCCTTCCTCCCTTCACAACAGAGATACTGCAAGGAGAGAGGGCTGCGGACACAGCTCGGGCAGACAAAACTGATTCGGTCTCTGCAGAAGAAAGTTGCACATGTTTTCTTCAAATGTCTGTGGAGCTGCCAGGAGGTGTGCGAGCCTAGCCAAGGGAGGCAGCAGCAGCAGCAGCTGGTGTCAGTGCCCCAGAGGGATGCTCCTGGACTTTTGCTGGGGTTGGATAGGAGGAGGAGGGAAGGGGGCACCGGGTCTCTAATTAGGGGACTTTCTCCCTCTGGCTGCCTTTCAATTTGCAGTGCTTGTGGGGGGAAAGCAGAGCCTGTGCCTGGTGAGAGCGGTTCACCTGTGCTGGGACCCCTCTCAAAAGCTGCTAAACATTAAAAAAAATATATAAATCTGTGAGCGCTTTGATAGTCCTCACAAGAAAGTGAAACAGAAGAGCCTTTGAGCTGCACGTAGGAAGAAAAAACCTCTGTGCATTGCTGGGGGAAGAAAGGCTGGAGGAGCCGAAATCTGGCAACAGTCCCCAGCTGGCGAGGGAGGTGCTTTTCTGCCTGGAGCTGAGCTCTTGTCACAGCTGATGCAGAGAGAGAGGAAAAGCACAGGACGGACGGGAGGCAGCAACCAGCACCTCCGAACCTCCCGGGATGGGGAGGGCGAGCCAGGAGCCAGCGCTCACCCTCTACCTTCACACAGCAGCTTGGTTCTGGGCTCAGCCCCACAGAGGCAGCGGGTGCCCCTTCCCCGCATCCCCCAGGTTTCCATAGCAATCGGTGTCAGCCGTGCAGGGAAGCCGATGGAGGGAAACGAGGGTTTCTCCCCATCCTGGGCTGCTGTGGGGTGGGAGAAGGGGTGGGAGGATGCTGCAGCCCAGCCTCAGCCAGGCCAGGGCACGAGGAGGGGTTTGTACCCCACGTGGAAGGTTTTGGGGCCACCCATGCGAGCTGTGCCCTGCTTGGGGCAGAGCTGGTGCCGGCCCTGATTGTCCTCTCCTGCAGCTCTTTCCCCCGCGGTCTGCTCTATTTTTCCTTCCTTGGTGCTTTTCCAACCAGTGAAGTCAGAAACTAATCTCTGCTTTTAATGGAAAACAAGGTGTGGGGGCAGGAGGAGTGCACGCAGCCTCGAAGGCAGCATTTGTATTCCCCGGGTGGCGGGCTGGGGCACCGGAGCAAGCTCGCAGGGAGGGAGAGGGCTCAGGCAATCCACAGAAACGTGGGCATCCGAGCCAGTGAGGGGGAGGTTTGGGGGGGCTCAGCACTATGGGGAGAGTGGGTTTCATCGTTTGCTCACCGTCCTTACCCCTCCACCACAGGAGGAAGGTGCAGAGCTTCTCATTCGAACCAAATGGAAAAGCGATGGAGGTTTTCATGAAATAAAGGGGTCAGTGCATACCATAAAACATTCCACATGATTTTGCAGTTAAAAAAAATAAATAAATAAACTTTAGAAACTTAAAAACCAGGTCAGCTTTGAGATGGATCTGTCGTCTTGAAACAAAGCCAGGATGGTTCATTTAGCAAATGTCTAAACAAAATGTTTTGACATTTCTCAGGGACAAATTATCCGGTACATTTTCAGACAAAACTTGTTAGCAAACGTGACTGAAAAGTTTGGAGCCCTAAAAAAACCTGCGTGCTGGGGCAGGTATGCCATTTGCCAAGCATTTCACACGCTGCTGGGCAGAAGCCAGGTGCCAGGGGCATGAAGGTGCCTGGAGAGGTGCTTGGGGGTGCCCGGGGATGTGGGCTGGGCTCCAGCCTCAGCTCTGCTGCAGGGGAGAGCTGAGCCCCTGATCATTTTCAGCGTACAATGGTGGGGAAAGGAACTATAAATAAGCCAGAGCAGCCCTTAAATAGGTTGTGAAAGAGAAACGCGGAAGTTTTTGACACGATCAAGGCCCTGAAAGGGGAGAGAGATGGGAAGGCACGGGCACGGGAAGCTGCCTCCCTGCCTGCCCTGCTGAGAGGTGGATGTGCCTCCAGCAGGGCGATGGATGGCACGGGGAATCTATCATTTCCCTGTGTAAATAGCCTAACGCTTGCCCACCTCAGTGACCTGCTCTGGCACACCTGGAGACCTCGCCACCTCTGCCCGCGCCCGCCGGAGTTCCTCGGCTCTGACCTATTTCCATGCATTCACCATCTTCCCATCTCTGCCACTTTTGCTCCCGCAGCCTGGAGGAGGGGCCTGGCAAAGGGAATGTGAGAAAAACGATGTGGCTGCGAGGTAGGGGATACCAAAGCAGGCAGCAGATGTGATCCGAACCCCCTGCAAATCCCCAGGGGTCCTACTGAGCACCCCCCAGCACCGCTTGCTGCAGGTGAGACCCCTTCTGGGCGGGACACCTCACACCAGGCAGGTACCAGGGGCATCTACACGGAGCAGTGAGAGGGAGAGAGCTTTGCCCTGGGCACAGCACTTCTCTCTGCAGCTATTGCAGCTTTAATAGAAAACAGGCAAGAAATAGAGCTCGCTGCTGAGGCCAGGGCTGGGGCACGATGCTGCTGCCGGGGCAGCCGCCTGACCCGCTGCGGGGCCGAGCAGCCGCCGGCGTGGCTTCCTGCAAAGCCTTTCAGAAGGAAATGCTGTTTGTTCTGACATTTAGAACAGATTAAAAATCGTTACAGGCTCTTCTGGAACATTTTAGAAGGTGAAGCTATTGATCTAAAAACTCAACATCACTTTTGTAGCAGAGGGGAAATCCGCCCGGCTTCACGCACAGGATGCCCGGCACCATGCCCGCTTCCATCCCCGGCTCGTCCCAGCCCCGTGCCTCCTGTGGGGCCGTGTGAGGGGACACAAAGCCCCAGGGGCTCCCAGCATGTGGGGCTTCTCCTCCGTTCCATGGCTCTGCTGGTTACAGGGGCGTTTTCAGGCATGCCCTGGCTGCTGTGCAACACTTGTCAGCATGCCTCTCTTCTCCACCTCTCACCAGCCATGCTGAAGTTGGACCCACCTCATTAGCCAAATAAATACCATTTAATTAATAAGGATTGCCCGCCATGCAGATGAGCATCACCCATGAAGCAGGATGCGGCACTGCCCGTGCCCCCATCACGCACCCCAGCTCAGGCTCCTCCAGGCTGGCAGTTATTTGTTACCAACCCTTTATCTGCAGCTCACAGAGACCTGCCTGGGGACACGGGGCCCCAGGGAGGGCTGCCAAATGCCACCGGTTTAGGGACGAAGCTGTGAGGGCTGAGGACACTCCTCTGCTGCAGAAAATTAGCAGCTTCACTGGCCTCTGTGTGAGCACAGGCACCAATCCCTCCTGCCTCCCCCCCCGCCTGCTCGCCTGCCCCAGCTGTGCGTGCTGAATGGGAGCCAGCCAAGCTGCTGTTGGATTAAACAGCCCCACCGACCTTCATAACTTTGGCTCCACACCGATTTTGTGTGCTGCTCTGGGTGTTTCGCACGTGTGATGGGGGAGCAGAGGGGCAAGAGCACAGGCAGGGCCCCTGGGGCAGGAGGGGGTTATTAACACAGCAATCAGCAGCAGCAGCGCTCGGCCCCCCAAACTTCTTCCTGTGTCAGCAGAAGTGAAATGAAATTGCCTCCATGGCCAGCTCTGGAGAGAGCTCATATCTCTCGGCCCCGAATCAGGGCAGATATGAAATTTATTATCTGTGAAGTAAAAGGGTGCTGCGCTTCAAACCGTCCAATTATTTCTTGGATGAGTGTAGGTGAAGGCACTGCGAGGGGCCGGTCACAGGCACTTCACAGAGCTCAGCGGCGTGTTAGGGCACGGGCTTGGCCAAAAATATGCCAAAGCACACATGCTGCTGGCCAAAGCCACCCACAGGCTGCCAAGTGGGAAAGGGCTTAGGTGGGAACTGATGGGTTCAGGCTGCAAAGCCTGGCAGAAAGGACCTCTGCAGCCTGTGTGCACAAAGACCACGTCCAGAAGTCCCCCCACCTAGCCACAGAGCTGCCCCCACGCTCAGTTTGTGAATTTGCAAGCTTCAGCTTCACCAGGATCCCAGCACTGCGGGCCAGCCCCCAGCACGGAGACCCCAGCTTAATGCCCACCTCCTTTGGAAAGGCAGTGTTGTTCCTGGAATGAGCACAGCTGGGCAAACGCAGACTTTTTTTTTTTTTTTTTTTTTCTCTGAGGTGATGTTGATCCCCACCATTTTCCAAATCATTTTCTCTGTGTAAATGTTAGATGCCTTAGCATCCTCCGGCCAAGCAGCCGGGAAATTAATACAATAAAAATGCAGCTATGTAGAGCAATTCTCCAGTGAACTCTCAGCCTTCCTCTGATGGTAGGCTTTGAGTCTGAATGGGATTAATTGGGCTTCCTTCCTCGTTAGGGAGGCAGACTTCTGCTCACCCCCAGCCCACCCACAGCAGAGCTGGGCCTGCGCCGTGCCCTGCACACCGCCACCTGGATGGGAACCACAGGCTGCCAAAAATCTGATTTTTGAGATGAGGAAGGCTCCTGAATTTCGGTGATGAAATTCCAGCCGGGGGGCTTGTTCAGAGCGAGGGTCGTCCATCATCTTTTAGTACCCGTGGGCACTGCAGTGAAGTGCCTCGTGAGGATGAAGGATCTTCTGGGAGGAGGGAGCAAGGTACTAAAAGCCACCTTTAATATCTGGCTGTGGCTATTTGTGTCACAAGATGGTCTCAGGCACTCTTTTCCTCTTTTTTCATTAGTTTGTGACACATTATTAGAGCGAAAATGCCTGTGGAGGAAATGGAGCAATAAAGCCCCCTGGAAATTTAGGAAAGGACTTGAAATGCTGAGGGATGTAATGCCCTGGGCTCAGGCTTTGTGTCCGATGGAAACCCCACAGCCGTTATCAGAAATAACCAAGCAGCTGTGACCTGGCTGGGCCTCCAGAGGACAGACACCGAGCGAGGCAGGCTGCCCACGAACCAGACCAGCCCCCAGAAAGAGATAAAACACGCCAATGTTTCCCAAACATACATTTTTGCACTCAGTGCTTCCTGGCGGAGGTGCTCCCGATGTGACATTTAAACAATCGCGTTTTAGGCAGGCTGGCTCGGGGGCACACCGTAAGGGTTGGCCTGGACTCAGCTGTGGATAATGCACCTGGGCTGCTGCTCAGCGCCGCTGCAGTGGCACCGGGGCTTCTGATGACGTGATTCTAGCAGGGACATCCTCATCCGAAGCGATTGCGGCCACCCTGCCAAGAAAAGCAGCGTGCTGAGAGTGGCGGTGTTAAATTTTAACAAGGAGGCTTGGTACAGAAGAAGAGGAAAGTGGTTAAGGAGTGGCTTGAGACATCAGGGCAAATGTTAAAATCTGTGAACATCGCATGAGGGTTTCCCATTCCCTCATCACTGGGGCTGAGCCTTTTGGAGAGGAAATGAGGCGAGCTGTGCTGGAATACTACAGAATAATAAACCAGGACCAGGTCCTGTCCTGGGCAGGGGGACCACATTTCCCCGCAGCCGCTGGAGAGCTGCTTTCCTGAGCAGGAGCTGCTCTTTCGCTGCCGTTTGCAGACAAACAGGGGTTTGGGGAAATGCTCGCCGCCAGCTCGTTGCTTTGACAGCAGTGTTTTCGTGATGGCCTGTCAACCACTGATAACGGGAATGTCCTCACGCTCAGGAGCACAAGTCCCAGCATAATAAATCCTACGCTCTTGTCTCGGGTTGAGTGGCAGAGAGAGATGAAATTGGGTCGAGGCTGTTGCAGATTTGACGGCAAAGTTGGGGAAGCGTTCAGCAGAAAACTGGTGGCTTGTGAAGCCTCTAATCCCAGTGCTTTGACGGGCCTCACAAACATATCATGGCATTGATGAGCTCTCGGGCTTGGGCAGCGAGGTGTGCAAATCTCTGATGGAAAGCAGCAAAGAGGAAACAACAAACATAAATGCCCTCTAATGGGAGCAACTGGTCAGATACATTGCCACAGCAGCAGGGGCTTCCCAAGGATTCGGAGTGATCCTGTTGGAAAGGGAATGGGTTTGAGCAGAAATGGCTTTCAGGGTATGTTGTATCCTCAGTGACAAACCCCTCTGCTTATGAAGACAGCCTCACCAGTGTACAGGGAAAGCAGAGAGTGAGATGATACCCACGGACAGAACTAGATGGCTTCATTTTCTGCCTGGGGATCTGTTTTCAGGGCCAAGATACAATTAGTGCAGCCGTCTCTGGAGCTTCCCCACCGATCCTCCTCAAGTCACCCATTGCTGCTGCAGAATCCAGATCTAAAAATCTCCTTACCATTCTGTTCCTCTTTAACCTGGCCCCAGCTTCAGACCGCTCTCTTTCTACGACACCGGTCCACAACAAACTAGCAAGGGTTAAATAAATCTGTTTCTATGACAGACAGGTCTTTTTCTACTTGCCAAGGCAAGATTCAGAAGAAATACAGTCTGTGATGGTCTATATGGACTTTGAATCTTACGGACTCTGATCTATAATAAGGGCTCTGAATCGGAGAGCTCTTCCCGCTGTGTATGTGGGCTATTTCTGCTCCTTATAATTGTCTTCTCTGCCCCATGAAGCCCATCACCGAGTTCATATCTGAATTTGTTGTGATAGTCAGAAGACAGCCAGTAATAAACACGGCATGCCAGGAGGAGAAGTGGGGCTGAATAACTGGGGCTTTGGGTGTGCCACCCTTGAAGGAGAAGGATGGATTAGGTTACAGCTTCATACAGTGAATGAACTGTACCCACCGTGCGTGCTTGTACAAAAAAAAAAATTTTTTTAAATGAGATGGTATCAGAGCTGTAGAGATTTTGGAGAGGCTGTAAATCCAGGGGAATAACCTCTTTCTCATACCTTGGCTCTCCCTGCTTCTCTGCAAGAGGCTGGGATTTCAGCAGCCCAGAGCAGTGGGCTGTGCTGAGCTGGCGTCACCCTTGGTGCACAGAGCTGAGAGCAAGAGGCTGGACCAGAGTAAAGTGCTAATTGACTGCTAGAGCCTGCCAGACATAAAATGAGGGTCCTGAGGGTCTGGGTGCAGCCAGGCCCCACATGAAGAGCTGTGGTTTTTGGATGCACAAGTATCAACTTATCAACATTTATTGAGTGTTTGGGCCGTTATGGATGAAGCTGCCGAGTCTCCATACTGCAGTGTCTGCTCTCACTCCAATGCAAGCCATTTCGTAATGCAGTGTTCTTACACAGGGATTCCTGCAATACAAAAAAATATATTTTTATATATATAAATACATATATCAGGCCAAGGCTCACCAAAACTATACTGCATGGCAGAGCCAGCACCGAGCTGTCTTTATGACTTCACCATCTGGAGAGGACACCGTGGAGGTGCCCCACCACACGTATTTCACACCACATCCCTGCAGAGAGCTGCGCAGGCAGTGCTGTACGGGGTACGTATGTGAGGGGTATGCCATCCTGGCAGCCTCCTTCAGGTGGGTGAAGAAATTGCTGATACCATCGTGATGGAGGTGCTGGGCTTGGTGGGTTCGTGTCTGTGACAATGCCCGGAGAACCCAGAGCAGGATTTCTGTAGGTCCTGGATTTCTGTAGGTCCTGCTTTTCCTGTGGGAACACACACAAAGCTGTCACACACCACTCTGCTTAGAACGGCCACTCACGTGGGGATCTTTAACACTGACTTAATGCTTTATAACACTCCAGAAAATTAATCAGGGAAAGAAAACTAGGGGAACCTACGCGCTCCTCAGAGCCAACCTGACAGCAGCCATTGGTTTTAGGGCCTCGTACGTGGTGGCTGGATGCCCAGCAGTGCTGCAGGAGGAGTCATCGGGAGGCATCGAAACAAGGAGCCCCACGTTTCCTTCTCACCCCTGAGCGCACTTTTGGCTCAGCTGCCACTTCTGCCAAAGCAGCCCGCTGGCAGCAGCTGACCTCAGCCCATCGTGCCCAACGTGGAGGCTTGTATGAAGACGAATAGCAGACGTCGCATCAAATCAGTGCCCTAGCAGCTAGAGGCAGCTTAGCAGAAAGATTTGTTCAAACAATGAAGCGAGCCCCGTGTTTTTCAGGAGGAAGAGCATCTGTTCACGAATGCTTGACTAATTTCTCATTATCTTACTGAAACAGCTTATGCCACTGGAAAAGCATCCCCAGCACGGCTAGTGTCAGTCAACCGTTGGCTACCTGTTCTGATTTACTGAGATCACCAAGAATGACACAAGCGATGTAGGTACAGGCATAGGTATTTCAAGAGAAGGGACAAGTAAAAGCCACTCGTTTCAAGTGAGGACAAGCAGAACAAGCAGGAGCTGGTGGCTCTGTGGATACCTGTAGCTCAGGTCAAGGTGCAATGCTGGGCTGGGTCTGCCCAGGGGCTGCAGGGATCAACTTCCAGTCAAAGTACCTGCTCCTGCCTGTCTCCCACGGACTTGTCCATGAAATATTCACACCCATCACCATGCTGGTCTTCAGGTGTGTGCAGCTGCACTCAGTCAGCGGGCACACTGCAGCAGAGGTCCAGCTCTCTGCATATTGTCACTGCAAGTCTGTCCCCTGCCACCTGAAGAACAGGCTGGAGGCAGAAGAACATCGAACTTTGGTCTGAATTGTGCATTGCGGACTCCAGATTTGCAGTGGAAAGCTTTGTTACTGTTCCCACCAGGAGCTTCAATCACAAGTAATGGTTGGTCCTTGGGGCTAGTCCCTTTCGGTGATGTTTTCCTTCAAAGCATTAAGAGTGGGTACACTCTGCTTGTATCCCGCTCGCTCATCAGCGCGGTGATTTGTTTCAGCTCCTCCGTCTGTGTCACGGAGATAAAGTGATTTGCCTATCGCTGCAGAGCACTCAGAGAGGGCTGGGTGAGAAGTACTCCAAGAGCCAGCCCTCACCTTGCTCCGTCTGTAACAAGATTGGTCCCCGAAGGAGATTAGCCGGGGGAGCTGGCCCTCCCTGCCATCCTTCATCACTTCTGCATCTGCTGGCACCACGCTGATGCTCCCCGGGCATGCTGGAGCTCCGGTGCTGTGGCTGCGGGAAAGCAGGAGAAATGAAATATGCCTTGTGTGTACGGGGAGGAGGGAAGGGGCAGGGAGGGAAATGATGCCTGCTATTTCCATGTCTCAGGTATTTCATCATCATTACAGTTGTAAATGACAGCATACAATTTGCTGAGAGATAGGAGTAATGAGGAGGCAGAGGGGAGAGGCTGGAAGAAGAGAGGAGAGGTAGAGAGAAAGAAGTAAGAGAAATGTGGGCACAGTTTAGGGAAATAAAACAACACAGGGAAAGGAAGGAACAGTGACGGACTTTGGGAGCAACAGAGGAAAAAGGGGAGGGATAGAGAGAAATAGGGTTTAGAGGGCAACAGGGGAGAAAAGAGAGAGGTTCTCAGGGAATTGGCTGGCAGAGGCAGGAACTGGCTGCTTCCCCCGAGTTCAGAGTACTGATGGGTTATTGATCTGGGGAACCCGGTGTATTTCATACAGCAATATTTTCTAGTTGGGGAAGGCAGCTGATGTTTGAGAGGAGAGGAAGCCAGGGCTGCTGGCAGCCTGCCTTCTGACTGTGGGCAGCAGCAACTCTCCCAGGGCAAAACCAGAGTTGCAGAATGCCAAATACACAAAATGGGGACAGGGATTTAGGGGTCACTCGACCCTGCAGGATGACTTTTGGAAATAAAAAATAATAATAAAGAAATTAGCAGGTGCAGAGGACCACAAGGGACAGACAAAAACAATTCATCTAACACATGTGGCCGAGCAGGGCTTCTTGCAGGGGTCAAGCCACCACCTAAGGCTGCAGCCTGTGAAAAATGCACTAATACTCATTTAATGAAGAAATATTTGGGTATATTTATAAGCCTTGTGAAACTGCATATAAAATCACAGCACCTGCAAATACAGGCAGAGAAACGAACACTGAAACTAGAGCAACCTACAACACAGTCCCAAGACACCTCGACTCAAACCTGGGGGGGTCACAAAACTCTGCAGCATTCAGGCTGCAGCTCCCTGCTGGAGGTGAGTTGCTGGCATTTTGTCCAAGCATCTCCAATCTCACCTCGGTCCCAGACTCAGCCCCTGCAGAAGCACCCAGCTCTCCGGTGTGCTCTTTTACAGGCTCCACCTGGAGATCCTTCCATTTCATTTCTCTCTCCTCCAGCCTCCGAGCCATTTTCTCTCCTCAGCAATCTGCAGCACTTTTATCCCGACTGCGAACGTCAGAGCCAGCTGGCTGCGTGCTGACAGGAGTGTCTCAAGGCAGGTACCTACAGACCTCTAGGCAACTTTTCAGGGTATTCACTCAACGGCTCGCTGAGCACGGCCTCCAGATGGATTTTGAAGCCCACAAGACCTCTGTCATACGCAGCAGTAAGTCACCAGCAGCCTACAGGGCTTTGCACAGGTGTGCAGTGAATGCAAACAGTGGTGGGGATGGAGGCTCTGGTTCAGGTGGAGCACAAGCCCAAGTTGTTTTTCTTCAGGTTTATGTGGGCACCTGGGCAGTTTGCGGCAAGATGCCACATTTGGGTGCTCTCCTGCAGCACGAGCAGAGGCCAAAGTGCCACAACAGGGAAGGAGCCACAAATCTTTTCTATGCCCAGCCTCCCTTTTCCATGGGGTAAATAGAGGGGTACTAAAAACCATCCCACGCTTCATCGGCGAGCTGCAGGTGCTGCTCCTTCCCCAGGTGAAGGCATGCTCTCTCTCGCCATGCTCTGCTCCCCCCAGGAGCCACTTTTCCTGACTGTGGTCCTTTGCAGTGGCTTTTTATAAAACTCTTAATGAATTTCAGGGTTTGCCCCTTGCAGAGCCTGGATTAAACAGAATTTTAATGAATATTAAGAGTAATACCTTTAATTGAAAGATAGGCTCCATCTGAGGTGAAATCTTGGCTCCACAGGAGTCAGCAAGCAGCTTGCCAATAACTCACTTGAGCCAGGACTGTACCCATTAGTGTGAGGGCAATTTCAGGCATCTAGCTCTTTCACAGGTTTCAACAGAAAATGCCACAATTTGTTTTAATAACCCGGCTCCCTTTAATGAGCAAATTAAAAGAAGTTGGTACAGAGCAGGAGGGAAAAATGGGATGGTGAGGAGAATACTAAAAATCTGCTGTACCGGTAGGGTGACATTTTTCTGGTGATGTCCTTCTCCCCAAGAGCCAAGCTTGGTGCCAGTGTGGGCACCTTCATCCAGGCTCCATCTCTTGCCCTGCACATCGAGCCCGCGTCCAGGGCTGGCCAATCTCTTGTGCCTGCCTCCGCTGAGGTCTGGCCTTCCCCGCTGGATGAAGAGCCCTTGCTCTAACCCTGCTGCTGGTCGGATGCACGTGCAGCCAGCCCCTGCCTTGTAGACACCACCATGGTCCTTACCTCTCCATCTCCTTCAGCCCATTCATGGGATACACACCCACCTTTCCCTCTTTCATGTCCATGCAGTACCTGCTGCCAGTGTATGGCCTGTCCCTGGTGTCACCATGTGCTGGAAAACTGTATTTATGGAAGCCCACGCTGCAGCCAGCAGATAGATAGACAAAAATTACACCAACTGTGCACCATCTTTATCCTTCCTTTTCAAGGAAAGGCCCAGACCTCTTACTGTTTTGTGGCACTGCTGCAGGATCAGGCTAGGCTACGGCAAGGAAAGAGATTTGTCAAGACTTGACAGGCAATTCCTGTGCATATAAAGATGGGAGAACAGGACTTTAAAGCATCCATGAAAACATTGGCAAAGGCTTTAAGGACCGGTGAGGCCAAGTTAGTCAATCCGCTGCTTTAAAGCAGCAGAAGTGACGATAATATGATCGATGCAGCTCAAGCCAGCAAGAAGCATGCTGCTGCTTTCAGAAGAACCTGCAAGGCATGGAGGAGAAGCCCTGTGGAGAGGGAATTACAATAATTGAACCAAATGGCCGTGTGGGTGTTTGCTGCTCTTGCAAGGTCATCACGGGATGCAGTCAATAAGGGTGTAAAGCCTGTACAAATTGCACAACCAGGGAAAAAGACAGGATATACATCGGTAGCCCACCCGCTTGGCCTGAAGGGCTGGCAGGACTGCTGCAGGACCCCTCGTGCCTTCAAAGCCCACCCATGGTGGGTACAGGGCCGGGGGCGATACCCAGCTGTGACAAGCCCAGCCAAGGCAATCGTGCAAAGCTGGCAAACGTGGCTGGAGGGGGAGTTGTTCTTAAAAATACAGGAGCTTTAGGCTGCTGAGAGAGGCTGTGGACGGGAAAGGATTTCTGGCCATGCAGGCCGAGGCTAGGACGTGCTGCTGTGAGGTGACCCTGAGTGGGACAGCGCAATCCAGGAGCTACACAGTCGTGGTGCTCATCAGGCCTTACCCACTCGGGCCCACAGCAGTGTTGCTGTGGTCTCCCAGGGGTGCTGACAGCATGCTTGGTGACCGTATGGCTTCAGTGGGCATAGGGCAGGCCGAGCTTCACCACCTACACCCCAAAGGTGGTGCCCAAGCTTCACCAGCAGCCAGGCACCATGCCAGGAGGAGAAACAAGAGGCTTGCCCAGGCCCAGCACTCTCTTCTGGGAGCTGCCCCAGGCCAGGGGGTGCCAGGGGGACCTCCCCGACCCCTCTCTTAGCCCAGGCTGCAAACACCGTCTGTCTGGGGCTTGTATTTTCACCTTTTAGAAAGGTACCTGTTAGTTTGCATCTTTAAACGTCTCACATATAACAATATCTTGAGCCAACGGATTATGGTGCGGCTGCTGCAAAGTGTTACCATTCATGCCGCAGCCCGGCTTTCTGGAAACCTGAAAAACTTCCCTCTTTATAAATGATCTCTAGTCTGAGGTTGAGCCCATTATTGCTACAGTTAAATCTATAACCCCAAGAACAGACCCAAATGAAAAACAAGCAGCTGCATGGACTTCAAGCACAGTTGGCTGCTATAGCTGAGTCTCCACAAGAAAACAAATACACTGCCTACTTCTTCTTAGATTAAACCTCCCTGCCACTGCCTGCCTGCTTCCGAGAGCACCTGGAGCTCGTCTAAGCCAGCGTGGCTCCAGAATGGCTGCAGATGCCGAGCTTGTCACAGGTCCAGCTCTGGGGGTGTCCTGGGCTTAAGGAGAGAAGACTGAACGGGCAATTAACATGACCACTGCTTCCCTCTGACCCCCACTGCTCTTGTATTTTTGTCTCTACCTCCAGGCAATATTGCTTCCCAAGGTCTGTAAAACTTTTCCTCCTGTTAACCTAGCCCCTGCGGGGTATTTCAGCATCTGATGTGAATGACTGTTGGCCTGCAATGGATTTCAGATGGTTCTTCAGTGCCCTCCGCAGTGCTTGGTCTTCAGCAGGGAGAGCACTGCGCTGGTCCTGCTGCAATGACTGGAGAGAGAGCTTCAATTATAAGCACTTATTTTTGGTAGTTCATCACTCAGTACAAATACTACCCTTTGAGATACATTTTTGCTTGCTTCTTTCAGCCCACAGGTGGCATATTTTGTAAAGTTTGACAAAAATCCGCTTGGCTGGTTTATTTTATTCAGATAGGAGGGGGGTAAAGTGATTTTAGCACCATGGGTATCTTCCAGATTTTGTTTTTTTCTCTTCCTGCAGTTTGATGCATTAACTTCAGCACATTCCTTGGCTACTCTGCTCTCACTCAGGGCCAATGCTGTCATTCTGCTGGAGGATGATTTGGTTACGAGAAGCAGATTTAACGTGATGGCATGGGCTTTAGCAGGACCCAGAGCCTGAAGGAGCCATTGCCCTCAGAACGTGAGACTCCAAGGACGCCCGAAGTGAGTTACCCTTGCCACAAGCACATTGTCTGCTGCTCCACACTGAGGGTTTCCCACCCATCCCATGGACCACGCTCTCCAGAGCCCTGTCTCAAGGCAGGTGTGAGCAGGAGGGCTGTTCTCCAGCCTTGCAGAGGTGCTTGCACAGCCCCCTGCAGCGCAGCTGGCACACATCCTGTCTCCTTCCTCAGGTCTGCAGCAAGGCAGCCCACCCACCACCCACGTTAGCATGTGCTTGTTGCCCTCCCCAGGAGAAGCTCCAGCCTTTCTGCTTGCCCTAACAATGTGTTAGGGCTACCAGCACCGAAAAAAGGCAACCACTGCCCACGAGTGATATCAAAGCCCCCAGAGCTCCCCTGGGAAGCAGTCAGGCTACCACAAAACACAGCTGTGGCATTTGAGCCTCCCCTGATGGGACACACTGCCAGCTCTCAATCTGAAACCGTGTCACCATTAGCTCAGCACATCCTTGGCTCCTACCCCAGAGCTGAGTCTCACCCGTTTTTCCCCTTGACAGGCTGTTCCTGGGGGTCTCCTCACCTTCACCTCCCGTCTCCCAGCAATTTCTCCCTGCCTCTCATCAGTTCTCTATATAATCCAAGCATTTTGTCATCGGTGCAGAGTCGAAGGTCTGTGAGCAGTGCCGTGGGCCGGCTGGCCTGCCAGCAGGCTGACAGTGACCCCAAAAACAGCCTGGCCAAGCGGGCTTGGTGGGACATGGTGCTCGGGGTGAGGTGCACCGAGGGGCTCAGGCTGTAGGAGCTGGCATCCAGGGCTTGCCAGCAGGGGGTT
Organism: Anas platyrhynchos; assembly: GCF_047663525.1. NCBI lineage: Eukaryota > Metazoa > Chordata > Aves > Anseriformes > Anatidae > Anas > Anas platyrhynchos. The sequence continues at coordinate 24,428,517 of NC_092591.1, forward strand.
GCACCATCAGGAAATCTGCTGAGAGAATGCTGAGGGGGACGGGAGGTTACTGAGAAGGAATCCAAGGTCTTTCTGTGGAGAAACAAAAATGGAAATTTTGACCTTGTCTGAAGATCAGAAAAGGGCTGCAGAGCCAGGGGTTGACATTAATGAGCTGAGAGCAGAAGAAGGGCCTCTCTGGAGGTGCCTGCCCTCAATTTATCCATTTTCTCCCTATTAAAATCACACCACTCCCTGGGGAAGGCAGCTCCAAAGCCCATCTCATTTTGTCATTCGAATGAAGTGTTTGATCTGAGAATTATTATTATTTAATATCTGATGGCCGATAATGCTTCTGGCGCTGACCCAGAACATATGGGAGAGCCGGTCCCTGGCCCCAGGCTTTAGGACAGTGGTTCCAGCTCCCATTTAGTCACAGGACACCAGGATCCTGCTCTTAATGAAAAACGATGTGACGCATATGTGGTATGAGTCATTATAATGTTAACTACTGTTACTTCAAGCCCAGACATTGCCAGGATCGCTTTCCTCCCTGAAGATGATTCATGTGCCTCATGCGTGACAGTTCAGCCATTTTTTTTTTGCTTATTCAAGTGAATTTCAATATTTTTAAAGTGTTTGGGGGACAAGGCCCTTCTGTTCCTGCTTGCTGAGCTGATTTTCCCTAAAATTTCTACAGCCGGCTTCCTGGAGGCTTGACACCGGGAAGGAGACAATTCACTGCAGAGAGGAAAAACCCCGGGAGCTGCAGGTCGGGGTGCACAGTGGGAACCTCACCCTGCAAAAGGCTCGCTCCCCACCCAGGGATGTGAGGTGGAAAAGGTCCCTGTGTGCCCAGAAGCTGTATACAAGGCTCGGGGACAGGGCAGCGGGATGCTGGAGGCTCTGCAGAAGGCTCCTGGGCCGTGCAGGCAGGGGTGCGACCCCTGCCACCCCTCCTCTGTGCCGGCAAGGGAGCGAGCAGAAATGGGGAAGGCCCCCGCAGTGCTCACAGGGCTGCCACTTGATATCTTATTCCTAACCCTGCTGCCTCCCTTTCATCTCGGGCTTCGGCAGCGCTGTAAAGCTTCATTTCCAGAGACTGTGCCTCCTGCCAGTAGCTGAGCTAGGAGCTCCCCGGGGCTCCGTCTGTCAGACCGTAACGATGCTTTATTCAGCAGTCGGGCGGCGGGGGACCTGCCTTCCAGCAGGTGACCTCCAGCACAGGTGGGCTCTGTCTTTGCTGGGGATGGGGGTAACCCTCTGCGCCCACATCGCAGCATGGGAGCCACTGCAGAAGGGGGAGCCCTCAGCTGCTGTGGCTCCTGCCCACATCGACCTGTGCTCAGGCTGGGACACGTCCACACTCTTTGGATAGAGGTGTGCAACTCCCAGAAATGAGGGGGGAACAGAAAAAAAAAAAAAAAAAAACAGAAGACAATAAACAGTTGAGGAAGTGAAGCTGCACAGATCAGGCTCCTGTGGGATTTAAAGACTGAACCCCGTTGGTTCAAAGCCAGCTCTGGAATGTGGGATGTTTCCTCGCCGTCATCTCCTCTCCGTCCACCGCCCTATCCTGCTCCTTCCCTCTCGCCCTGCCAGCCCCGGGGACCGGGTGCTGCAGGCAGCGCCAGCAGCGCGGCTGTCCCTGGTGCGGGGAGGCTGAATCACGGCTGCCAGCCATTGACCTCACTTCCATCCTCATCGGAGCTGGCACAGCTTTCCAGGCAGGCACGTGTCACTGACTTCTGTTCTGGGGAGGAATTACGGCAAGCCTGCTGTTTGTGCCCTAAATGCAACATAACAGGATGCAGATGTGTACAGACAGCTCTCAAGCACCCTCACCTCTCTCCTGGCCCAAGCACATCTCATTTTTTCTGTATGAAGCTCACGGATTTTTTGGTATGGGCTGCACGGCGTAGAGGCTTGGGGCTGACTTGAGGGTCAGTGGCTTTTTCCCCTTGATTTTCTAAATTCAGTTCCATCTTCAGCAGAAGTCCCAACTTGGTGGCTACTTGGTGGCCCCATTCAAGCACTAAGTGACCACAGAGTCACAGCCCATAAGGCTGGGGAGGATCTTGCCAAAGTCATTGCATCCATCTCTCTGCTCCAGGGAGGGATCAGTTCTGCCCAGAACATTTTGGACAGATATTTCTCTAACCTGGTTTAAATCCTCCAGGAGTGGAGCCTCTGCAGCCTCTGCAGATAACCTGTTCCACTGCCGAGACATCCTGACCATTGGAAAGTTTCCACATGTAACCTCAGCCATAAATAACGTGTGCAGGTGTCAGGACAGGCTGGAATAACAGATTTCTGGAGGTGCAGCCTTTTCGTTTCATTTTCTCTCAGGAAAACACTGTGGTCTTGAGTGCTGGCTACAGACATTCGTCTGGACACCAAAGGAGAGCCCCAGAGTCCCTTCCCAGATGATATCCCTGTGTGGCAACTACCAGACAGGTAGTCCCAGCCCAGCTTCATTTTTTTTGAGAGAAAGTTACGTTTTATGGCCAGATTTACCATAAGGATCTGGCTGCCAGCAAAAGCAGCCAAAGCATATGGACCCTTGTTCTGGGTTTAGAGCTGCTTTGCTTTGCCAAAGTGATGCAAAGCAGTGAGCCTGCACACTGGGGTCCCTCCCCTATCCCTCTCATCCTCCAGATGTCCTCCTGATCAAATCCCTCCTCCTCCTTGCCCCCATCACGTCCTTGCATATAGGGCACTGTCACCCCACTCTTCCAGCCTCTGCCTCGGCTGGCTCCAGTCCAGGAGGATGAGCTTAAGAGGGCATTTAGGATTCACAGAGGTCTCTCACCCTCATAAGGACCTGCTTTTTTCTGCAATGACCTCCTCGCCCTCTTGTCCCAAGCGGGATGGGCATCCACATAGCCATCCTGGAGGACGGGAGCTGCCTGTGCTGAGAGGAGCTGGAGCTGCTGCCACACACTTCAGGCATCTAGCAAGGCTTCCTAGCTGAACCAGGGGAAAGGAAGGTACCACTGAATGGCTATTCATGGTATGTAAATTGAGAGCTTAATTACCGCAAGATTCAGGTGCTCTGAATAGCTTTCTAAAGGCACCCGCCTTCCTCCATCAATCATCTGCCGAAGGAAAGCGCCTGGCAGCAGGCAGCAGGAGCACCGCTCCCGCACCGCAGCAGGACAAGCCCCGCTTCCCCGAGACCCCTCGAGGTGCTGGTGGGGACCAGGGGGTGCGAAGGGACATCCCTGAGGGCTCCTCTGTGCTCCAGAGCTTTTGGTTTGGCAGCAGCCGACATTTCTTCTTACCAGGAGGGAGGAAAACGACGCTAATCCCAAAAGGAAGATATTCAAATATATTGCAGATGCAGGCTTTTCCTCAGCTTTTTTTTTTTGCTTTTTTTTTTTTTTTTTTAAGTTTGAGGCATCCGCGTTATCAGGTGCTAATGGTATTAGAGGCATGACAAAATCTGATGCAGGGTGCCACATTTCTTAAGGGACCTGTAGCTTGCGTCTGGCTTACTGCATCCTGCAAAATGGCCAGATCTCCCCATGCATGCTTAGAAACTTCATTCTACACCCCAAGGCGCTTCGCTTCTACACAAAACTCTTCTTTTTTTTTTTTTCTTTTTACTGTATTTTTCATCATAAATAATCTGAATTTGTCTTCTAATTGAAAAACTGAACTCGTCCATAACAGCTGAGTCACTATCAACACAGTACTGTAATATTTTTATTATTTTCTGTATCCCCTTATGAAAGCAATCTGACAGCGCGTTTGTGTTTTTTTTCCTCACCACTGTACATTAACCAGATGGTTTTCACTCTATTGTCCACAGATCCACCCACATCTTTCTTCCCTTAATGCTTCCAGTTAATTTAGAAATCACTAGCGATTATGAAAAGCCGAGGTTGTTCCTTCCAATATGCTTCACCCTCTACTTGTCCACACTTAATTTCTTCTCCCATCACGCTGCCCAATTAATTAGGTTTGGCTGATCCCTCCAAAGCTCCTCTCTCGGTTCTAGCTTTCACTAATCTGATCATTTTTAATAGCTGCAAATAGAAGCTAATCTGTTCAGTGCTGCCCCAGTCCCCGCGGACGCATGTGCAGAGCCCCGCCGCTCGCCTTGCTCCCTCGGACCGCGGGCCCTGCCTGACGCCTCCTGGTTGAGCAGGGCTTGCTTTTCATCTCCTCTTCGCTCTCTCCTTCTGCTTTTCTGCAGCTGAGTCCTCACCTTGGCGCAGCCCTCCCAATGATTTGGGGTTTTAGTGGTTTCGGTCCCTGTCTGGCGGTAAATCTTCCGTCTCGCCTCGCCACTCGTGACTGGTTGGCAGGAGTTCAGGCTCTCCGCATAAAGTGATCTGGTTTTTGGCCGTCAATAAAGGAGTGTTACCAAATCTGTCGTGGCGTATTTATCTGTTGCTATGTCTGTAGCTAGATGAAGCATGCGAAGCTCAGGACATATTGGCAGTGAGTTTTGAATGTTTGATAGAACATAATCAAAAACAAAAACCCACCTTCCTGTGCAAGGCAGCTCTGAAACACAAGCACAGCCTTTTACTCGCGTATTCTATGTCTACGGCAACGTTTTCATAATTATTTTTTGAAGAGAGGCATCATTTAGCTGGTATAACAAGCCCAATGTGATAACACGTCGGCTAATATTTAATGTAATGAGATCTCATTTCCTTCTGCTGGATGGGTTCTTGCCAGAGGTCTCCCTTGCTGCCTGCAGCTGAGAGAGGGGGGCCATTTGTACATCCATTTTTCTTTCATTCACCCCAGTGGATGCATAAATCTAGCTACAACTTTCAGCCGAGCAGGAGACTCCGGGTGTTATTGCCGCCTCTGCCTTGAATTCTGGCCCTTTTATCTCTCCGGGTAGGGAGGTTTCCCATGGGTGTTTTTTTCCTCGCTGCCCTGGAGGCGGCTCATTCCTGAACGATTCCTCTGGGTCACACGTTCCTTTCAGCCAGGAGGGCACAAGGAGAGCTCGTGTCACATCCCAGGGATGCTGCCCCACTCTGACACGGACCCGGTGGCTGCTGTTATAACAACGACCCCAAAACCACACAGCTTAAGCTGTTTTTCACCATACCTTCCTAAGCACAAGCATGTCCTCTGATACAAGCGCATGCATGCGTTTCTCCCGGAGCCGCCTGAGGTCGGCAAGGCTTTGATTGGGGATGCTAATGTCACCTTATCGTCACTAAAGCAGGAGAAGCAGAGCTGCAGCTCCGCCGCTAAGTGCTGCCTGTAAAGTTGGAGAGGGCTAATCCCCCGCCCAGCCAGCTAATCGCCGCGCCTGCATTTTAATCCAGCGATTGTGCGCGGCCCATGTGAAGGACGGAGCTGCCGAAAGCTGCTTGCGGGGGCAGAGCTGCCTGCACGCTGGCGGTGACAGCACTGCCACCCATCAGCCATCCTCCCCGCTCTCCTGCTCGTCCTCCTGCTGGGCATCTCGGTACCTCGGCATCGCGTGGAGCTACGGCAGCTCCCAGGGCCTTGGCAAGCCGTGGATCAAGAGGCTTCATCCAGCTACCAAGTTTTTATCTCAGGCTCCCCCACAGCATGGAGAGACAGGGTTTCAAGCTCACGACTTGCTTCCCACCACCCCAAGCCCCTCAGGCCTTGCCGAAGGGCTGTCCATGCATGATGAGGCTTTTCCTTCCTGGCCTTCTTTGTCAGCCCTTAATTAGCAGGTGCTGGCTGACCGTGGCTGCGCGGGGGCCAATAACCAAGGCACACTGCAGGGCTGCCTGCGGCAGGCTGGGCTCCAGCGGAGCGCATGCCCACTGGTACCAGCAGCTCCCAGAGGCATAATGGGGACCCTGGCTGGGGCTGTCACCCTGGGAAGGTCGCTGCCACCAAACTGTCCCAGCAAACACCAAGTCCCTGTATAACCAGCAGTGGCAGACCTCTGATGGCAGAGATGCCATAGGGCTGCTTTTTAGCAGCCCACCCCAACCTCTTTGTGGCATCCTGAGCCCTTTCCCATTTATCCCACTCCCTAGGGACATCTGCATGGACTATGTCCTTCTTGGGGTTTGCAGGCTGTGCAGGAGACCCCCCTGAAGCTATGCCAGCTGGGTCTGGCCAACAGGAGCACTTTTCCCTGGGGATCCCTGTATTAATAATAGCAACTCCGTGCTCCAGCTGTCACCCTGGAAGACAGTCCCCTGGCTGCAGCCACCAGCCTGTGGCTGGCATTCTGGGCTCGCATCCTTCCCGGAGCTGCTTGGGGATGCAGACAGTGGGACCTGGTTTGCCCCCAGGGAGCTGAAAGCTGCCAGGCACGGGGCTGTGACACTTGTTGCTGGTTCTCACTGTGAGGACACAAAGCCCAGGTGCTGTGCTTAGCCTGCACCATCCAGCCAGTCCCTTTGGTTTTGGAAAAGGCTCTCTGCAGCTCCTGGACCCCTCTGGGGGGGGTCCAGGCGCCCCAGCCGGGCCACCCTTCAGCCTCTCACACTTCTGCTGGCAGCCGTCACGCTGCTGGGTGCCCCTGAGCCGGGGAGGAGCCGGGATTTGGGGAGTTTGGGAGCAAGTAGGGAGACAGCAGGGGGGCTCGGGGAGCTGCCGGAGCGGCGGGGAGCAGCAGAGCTCCCGGGGCACCGTGGGGATGGAGGGGGGCTGCGGGAGGGACGGGCTGCCAGGGCCCGGGTGCCAACTCGCGCTGCGCTGATGCGAATCCGGATTAACTCCGCCAAGCGGGGCGACCCCCGGGCGGGCGGGCGGCAGCTCCCCGCAGGGCAGGGCAGGAAAACCCCGGGCTGAGCCGCAGCAGCAGAGCCCCCCCCGGAGCTCTACCTGCCCGCCGCGCCTCTCCGCCTTGCCGGGGGCTCCCCCCGGGCGCTGGGGTTGGAGAGGGGGGGGGGGGAGCGCCGAGCGCTGCGCCCTGGCGAAGGCAGCGAGCGGGAGGCAGCGGAGCCACTTCCAGCCTCGCCGTCTGAACGGGTGGCAGGGGACGGAGCCGCGCCGGGAGGAGGCTCCTGGAGCAGGGAACCGGCAACCGGGGAACGGCACCGGCCGCGCTCCGCCGCCGGGCGCACCGGGGCGCGGAGCCGCCGCCGCCACCGGAGGGCTCCGCCGCCTCCCGGCCGGCTCCGTGCCCGCCTCGGCGCCCCCCGGCCGTGCCCGAGGGCCCTGCCCGGAGCCCCCCCGAGCCTCTCCCCGCAGCCCTCGCCCCGCCGCAGCGCGGCCCCCCCCGCCGCGGCCATGCCCGCCGCCGCCCCGCCGCCGCCGCTCCAACTTCGCGGCTGAGCCCCGCAGGTAAGGGAGCGGGCTCCGAGCCGGGGGAGCTGGCGGTGCTTGGGGGGGGGGAAGGATGGGGATGGAGAGGGGACGGGGGGTCCCGGAGGGAATAGATGAGGAAGGTGGCGGGGGGTGTCGGGCCGTGCCGGGGGGCTGCGAGGTGCAGAAAGCGGGCAGCGGGCAGCCGGGGAGGGAGCGCCTGCTGCTGGGGCCGGGGGGCGGGTGGGGGGGGGCGAAATGGCAGGATTTCGGGAAAAGTTTTGCAGGCCAGCTATGGCACGGGAGCTGCAATGGCACCTTGCGCTGCTGCGTGCACGGGAGGCAGCCTGCGGGGCTCCCGGCCAGGCAGCTCGGCCGCCCGCAGGACTTGGGGGCTGCCCGCCCTCCTGCCCAGCCCACGGAGCCCCCCGAGACCCTCCCCCGGCTCCCCCCGGGCACCCCCGGGCAGCGGCAGGGGCAGGGACGGGGCTCGCTCCTGCAGCCGTGGGCAGCGGGGAGCCGTGGCCGCCCCGTGCCCCGCCGGAGCTGCACCTCCGCCCGGTGCCCCTGTGCCTGCCTGTGCCCGGGGGAAGAGCCGAGAGCCCAGGAGTTGGGAAGGGGAGAGCTCTCAGTGCCAGACCAGCGCCTGGTTATGATTCCTTCTCCGAAGCTGCTGCGGGTTTCGCCAAACCTAGGCTCTTCGCCACCAAGCCACTTTGCCGGGTTGCTTTGCCTCTGGAAAACAAATCGCCTTTCCGTCAGCTCAGGATCTGTCACCGGTAGAAACCTTTTTTTTTTCCCCAGGAGGACCCCGAGTGGAAGGTAGCACTACGTAAATGACAGGGCTAAGCAGAGGAGCGGGGTCTGAGGCTGCCTGCAACAACACAAGGCAAAAAAAAAAAGCCCCGGTCCCCTGGGGATAATAGCTGGTTACTTTGTAGGCTGTCAGGAGCAGGAATTACCCAATCAAAGATGTAGTGGCTGCATTTCTCCGGCAAAAGTTTCTCGTGTCATGAAAATGGCTGGCAGACCGAAAGCTTCGGGGAGCTGAATCGGCTTCACTTCAACTCCCTGAACCACCATCAGAGGCAGGTAATAAACACGATTATTAAAGAATGAGTAATTTGCTGCAGCTCCGGCGCGGTGAATTTGTACAGCAAATCCCGGCTTTTGCCTGGTACCAAACCCCTCCCTGCCCTCTGAGGTGGGGGAGGACGAGGTGAAGCCCACAGCTCTGCCCATCCTGCCCCCAACCCCGTTGGCATCAGACCCTCCGGACACTGAAGCACCATGCCCCTTCCCCAGGTCTCTCACCTCTCCTTGACCACTGCCCTCCCTCCTGTTTAACAGCCATGCCCGGAGTTGTTTTCTAGCTCTCTTGCAGGCATTTGCTCTGAATCAGGCAGATTTTTTGCTCTTTTCTGCCTATTTTCTAAAGCTGGGCCTGATTCTGGCAGGCAGTGCTCGTGGTACAAGTTCAAGGGGGTTATTTTAGGCCAGATCTTGAGCCAGCTTTTCTCTATCTGTAGAATTAGTGATGGGCAAATGATTGACTTTTCCAGCTGAGGAGCCAAGCCACAGCATTGAGACAGGAAAAAAAAAAAAAGTCCATTATAGATTTCCTCCAAATAGTCTTACTGCTGCTGCTTCTTAGTGAAGCGCAAAAGGCAGCAAAGCAGTCCAAATGCCTTGGTCAGCCTGGAGGGGAAAGCTGCACTCGTCTCCAGTGTTTTTCAGGTGCCTCGCTTCCAACAGCTTCCCTTTGGAGCGAAACGTTTCATCTCTCTCTTGAAAAACAAAGGCAGGCACAGGGTTTGTCCCCAGGCTCTGTTTCTGGAGAACCAAATGATTGCGTGACAATTTCCACCCAGCCCCATGGGGCCAGGTCGAGCCTCCCCAGTTGTGGTGGAGCTCCGGGGCTGGGCTCTCCCCGAATGCCCCGCAGACCCCACAGACCCCAAGATGCCAGGCAGGGTGAGATGGACGGGGCTGTGGCTTGTCCCCATGCAGCAGGGACATGCCAGGAGCATGCTGACAGCAGCTTTAGGGGTGCAGCCTGAGCGCAGTGCCAGGAGGGGCTGGTCTAAATCCAGCCTGGGGAAGAGCAATGAGCCAGAAAGAGAGGGAAAGCATGGATACAGCAAAGGCAAGGGCAAGCTCAGGGGGCCACTCAGCAAGCCGTGGTCAGGACTTGACAGAGACATTAAAAAGAGCACATGACATCGGTTTTCATCGGCTCTTCCCAGCCCCATGGCAGGTAACCTAGCAGTCGTGTCCTGCGTGTCTTTGCCCTTGCAGATGCTCCTGGCTGCCCCAGGGGGCTGCAGGGCCAGCAAGAGCTGCCAGCAAGAGCTGCAGCTGGGTGACAGCCTAACCTTTGAGGTTTGTTTGGAGCAGGAATGGAGGGATCTCTTCCTCTGCTGGAGACCAGCTGGCTGCACCCACGATGAGCACAGGCCGTGTTTGGAAACTTAGGGGTTGGAAAAATAAGCTAGAGATGTGCCGTGCCCAGAGTGTAAGTTCATTTTTTAAAGGGAGAGCAGCTCATTGGCAAATGAATTAAACATCTGAAGTGTGCAGGGGCACAGGGATGCCCCAGGAGAACAGGGCCACAGCAAGCAGGGTGGAAATAGCCCTGAGCTGAATGAAGGCAGATAAAATAAACAGGACGGTGGGGAAGGGAGGTGATGGCATGCGTCAGCCTTCAGGGTGGTTATGAATCATTTGTACGTATATGTTTTAAACAGAGACAAATGAGCAGCCCCGAACAACTGCTTTACATTGCCAGCCTCGACTGACAGAGGGGGGACTTGGAGGGAGATCCAGGATGAAGCCGGGGTTCAGGTCTCTCTCCTGGAGGAAAGCAGGGTGATGTTTGCCAGGTCACTCCTGCTCTGGGTGGCAGGCTGTGGCCAGGGGAGCACCTCAGGGTGCCATGGCCTGGGGGACGTGAAGGAAAAGAGCCTTGAAGTGGAGATGGTGGGACTGGAGCACAGGGTGACATGTAAGGAGACATGAGAGGAGCTTGGAGCCACCTGGGATACCCACCGTGTGCAGTTCAGTGCTAGGTATAAATAGTGATGAGGAAAATGTGATGGGAAACCGAAGACTGTAACCACTGGCGTAGGAAAACCAGCCATGAGTAAAATTACAATCCACAGGCACAAGCTTCTGTGTGCCTCCCAGCAGCAGCAAGAACACCCTGGCCATCAGAGAGCCTTGGGGGAGCTCCGTGAGCTGCTCCTGGCAGCGTGGGCTTGGTGTCCATGCGGGCACCCCATGCAGGGAGCCTGGTCTGGGCAAGGAACGGGTCTGCCTCCAGGCTGCGAGCTTCTGCAAGGCACAAGGCCCCGTAATTTTGGTTCTCAGCAGCCCTACACACACGGGTGTTTCCAGGCAGGCTGTTGCACTGAGGGCTGGGAGCCAGTACCCATCTCTCCAGGCAGCTTCGCGTGCAGCAGCCACAAGATTTCCTGAGGGTGGTCCTGAGCTGGGCAAGGGGAGCTTGAAGCCTGCCCCCAGCCTGGGGTGATGTTCCTCCAGGCCGGTGATTTGGGTGTTGCAGCAGGATGGGAATTTGCTTTTCCCTGGAAATTCTGGGCTGGAATTGTGTGGCCGAGCTCTCCTGGCGGGCTGGTGCCTCCAAGGGCTGGCGATGCTGAGCGACAGCCCCGGCAGCCTCCCCGCGCTGGAGTCATCGTGCTGACCCGTGCTTTCCCCCAGCAATCCCTCTTGGCCATCAAACCAACGTGTGGCAAGGCACAGAGGCCTCCGGTGGGAGCTATCAATCGGTTTTGATGGGCACCGAGTGCTCCCGCTGCTCACCAGGGCTGGCTGCTGAGCGCTCTGCGGGGCTGGAGGTTGGGTGGGCGCAAGTGCACAAGTCCCTAGGGCTGAGCTGATGGTCCCAGCGCGGCTGTTGGCACCTCCAGGGCTCACCCAGCCCCAATCCTGTCCTGGCCACCTCCCCAGCCCAGTGCTGCCGGCCAGGTCACCCCTTGGGCAGCCACCCCACAGGCTGCAGCGCCAGGGCAGCCCCTGCATCGCACCCCGCACCCCGAGCCAGGCTGCGGGAACTCCTGCCAGCAGCTTTGTTTACTTGGTGTCTCTCCAGCTGAAAAAAAAGGACACGGAGAGACTCCGGACGTGCTAATTTTACACCTAGCCGCCCGCACAGCCGCGTGTCTCACCACCACCCCTCTCCTCCAGCCCTCCTCCATCCCCACCGCCCCCCAGCTCGGTGAACGCCCCCCTCGCAGCCGGGGCACGCACTTGGGGACCCCCCCGGTGCCTTTCCACTCTGTGCCTTCCCCCGGCCCCCGCGCTGCGTGGAGCACCTGGGACATCTAGCGGCCACCTCTCCAAACGCCGGGCCCGAGGGGACGCGGTGGCAGCGGCCCCCCGGGGGCAGGACAGCCGGGGTTGGAGGGCAGCCCCCTTCTCCTAGCTCGGAGCTCACGGCCGGAGTTGATTTCCAGAGGTTTAGGGGCTGGGGTCGCTGCTGCCGAAGCGCCCCGGGGGCTGGATGTGCTGTTGCTCCCCGTTAGGAGCGGCGCAGGAGCTCTGGGCGCAGCGGGGTGGAAGCGCTGCTGCAGAGAAACGTTTTAACCAGGGAGAGCAAAGGCTCGGCTTCCACCTGGAAATTGCCCAATTTGACTCGCCAGCCTTGAGAAGCAGCCCACCGCGTCCCAATTCTCGCAGCAATTTCGTCTCTGCTGGAGCCGGGAGCCCGCTGCCGAGGCCCTGGCTCTGTACCCGTTAGGAGATCAGACGAGTGAGAGATCAGCTCACCCCTTCCAGCTCCATCAAACTGGCTGCATTGAAGTTGTGAATTTGCTGCTTCCCATCACAAACACGCTCAGCTGTCCTCCCTCTAACCCGTGCCTGTTGGCTCCGTGTCAATCCTCTCCCACCGCTGCCCCCACCGTGCCCCTTTGCTCCTCTGGGTGCCACGGCTGCCGCCACGTGTCCTCATTCCTCATTCCTCCTCCGCCAGCCAGAGCACGGCTGCTTTCTGCAGCGATGCCTGCTGGCCTGATAAAAGGGTTTTTATTCTCCCCTCGAGCTGCACCTGACCCCAAGGCTCACAGCTGTGATGGGAAGGGTGCCGGCCACATCTCCATGTCCCTGCTCCATCAGGAGTGGGACCGTTGCTGTCCTGGGGCCACAGCAGCTGTACCTCTCTGTGATGCTGCTTCCCAGCAGTTTGTGCTGTCCCCTGCCCCCAGACCCATCAGGGACACGGCAGCACAGCGGGCATCACTCCCCGAGCACGCCAGCCTGCAGGGTGCTGGTCCCAAGGGACAGCCTCTGGCCAGGCAGAGCTGACCTTCTCACTCGGGAGCCTGGGGACGTGCAAAGAAATCCCAACCTCCTAATGAGCCCGGGAAGCCAGGCAGAGTGTTTGCTTGACAGGGCAATTAGACGATGATTGATTCCTGGAACAGCTACTTAATTCACCATTAACTGGGCTTATCGTGGCCAGCATCTGCGCTGAGGGTCCCAGCGAGGGCTGCGCCGCCAACCTGCGCCAGCCACGGGGCCGGGGTGCGGGGCTGGGCTGCACGATGAGCAGAGCTGGGGTTGGCACCTCGTTATTGTCAGGCCTTATTTTGGCTCTTTCCATCCAGCAATGGGCTGGAGAACGCTGCAGCTGCCTGGGGGAGCCTGGGGGAGCCCAGTCTCATGGTTCGTGGTGCCAGGGGGATGAAGCAGTTTGCAGGGAGCCAGCATTTGCTCCTGTCCTCTGCAGGGCTCAGCCTGCCTGCAGTGATGGCTGAGGCACGGGGCTCTGCCCCTCAGGGGTGTCCTGGCCGGACACAAGGCCAGAGGATGTCTGTTCCGTTCCTCTTCCCCCAAGCCTGGTTATTACCGGGCTTACTTTATTCAGTCCCAGTGTGGCCAAATTCTCTATGGGATCCAGATAAAACGAATGGGGTTTGGGGAAGACCGCAGGGCTGCACTGGTTCTTCCCAGCCCTGCACTCTCCCCGTGATTCCCTCCAGTATTATCTCTGGTGTTTTTATGGCCCAGTGCATGGTACAAGCCTGCCCTGCAGAGGCGTGCCATTGCAGTCAGCCCAATGGGTGCTACAGCTGCACTCCATGGTCCCGCTGCATCTGTATGAGAATGGCAGTGAGACCTTCATTCTTCATTTCCTCCTGGTCCCAGCAGCCCCGTTACCACCCCATGCTTCTCCCAGAGAGAGGAGTTGCTCTTCTGGGCTCCCCATGTGGCCACGAGGACCCCTCCTGCAGCCCCTGCTGGAGGTGGCAGCCCCACTTCATCCAGCTCGTGCGCTTCAGAGCACACACCCTGAGCACCCCCTGCCTTCTCCCACGCCACTTTTGGGGTTCCTAATGCCTCTTGGCCCTTCTTTCTTCAGCCCATGTGCTGAGTGCCAGCCAGCTGTGAGCCAGCAGCTTTGCCACACACCTCTCTCCCTCCTCAAAATCGGTGCCGACGACCTGGTGCATGACAGGCAGCATCCTCCACGCCTGCAGCATCCTCTTGCTGGCAGCCTGCCCACAGCCCGGCTGCGGCTGCTTCCCAGCACATTTGGGCTCGGATCCCAGCAGGTTGCCATCCCTCTCCATCGTGGTTCAGAGCCAGAAACACTTCTGGAGACGAGGTGTTGGTGCCTCAGCACAACCACCAGCTCTCTCTTGCTGGACCTTGGTGTCCTGCTGCAAGGTGTCCTGCTCCAGGTTGGGCTCCTACATTTGAGGGATGCTCAGGGTCTGGTCAGCCCTTATAATTTCATTAAAAAAGAAACATATTTCATCAGAAATCTAATCTGCATGTTGAGGGAAGCAAAGAAGATGTTTGTGCGTTCCTCACCTGGAAGCAGGGAGGAGGCTTTGTGCTCCGAGCACATTTATCTGGCTCTGTGCAGGAAATAAAATGCTCTGTGGTACCAATAGGCATCGTCTTTAAATATTGGGAAAATGCTTCGCAGCCATCTGCCACAGGAGCCACTGAGTGCTTTATTAGTAAGGTGGGAGGGTGAGGAGAGCAGACAATGATTTGGGGGAGGGAGGTGTGGAGGGCACTCGCCAAAATGTGCAGTGCTTTAGCGATGCAGGAGTGCTTTTGAATGGCTTCATTTTCCTGAACAGCTTTCCAAAATGCAACGACCGCTGCCAAAACAAAACCCATCAACGAGGACATTTACAACAGGCTACAGCACTCAAACCTGTGCACTGTGGCAGAATTCGTCTGAGGGGAACAGGACCGCTTGGGAGGCAATCGGGCTGTTCACTCCCTGGAGCTTTCGGCTCCAACTCCTTCATTTCTGTTTTCCTCCCGAGGGTTGGTTTGGAGCCAAGGTGATGCACCTCCCGTCAGAAAGGCTGGTGCGCCACTGGGAGCCCTGTAGCAGGTGGCAGCGTGCCTCTGCCGCGCAGCATCCTGCAGAGGAAGCAGCTGCAGAGGTCTCTGGGGAGGAGAAGCAACCTTTGGGCTTGCGAGGCAAGAGGGTGGCACGCTCCGGGAGCCGGGAAGGTGCCGGAGAGCGGCTGTAAAACACAGCGCTCGGGTGCCGAGGAGCACAGGGCGATCGTTTCTCTCTCTCCTGGGGGATTCGGGTATCTCACTACGCAGTGTCTTTGTGCCAAGGTGGGTTGGAGAGCCAAAATAGCAAGCGCTCCTCGGAAGAAACGGGGTTGAAACATTTCATCTCAGAAATTTTCATGCCAAAAAGAAAAAAAAAAAAAAAGAGAAGAAGCAGGGCGGTGTTTCAGCGCTCTGAAATGGAGGAACGGAGCAGGGAGGGGAATTTTCCTGAGGCAGGAATTGGTGTTGACATCTGTAGCTGAGGGATCCTGGCTTTCCTTGACTGCTGCCTCCTCGTGTCCCAGCCCTAGCCTGTGAAACGGCCCCAAAAATCAGCCTGTGCCCATGAAGGCCGTTAGCTGAGCACGTAATGCCCACAGGGCTGTAATTCCCCATGCCAGCCTCCACTTTGGGAATTCAGGAGGGCCCCTCAGGTGGATGTCAGCCCCTTAGCTACTTCAGTGCTGTTACGCCTTGCAGCAGCACAAATTAGGAGCCAGCACAAAAGATACAGAAGGTCCTTCCCTGCCAGGCTGTGCGTGGCCATCTCGAGATGCATTATAGATACAGCAAATCCTCGTCTTAATCCAGCCTGAATCAGAGCTTCCTGTCGCACGGCTGCATCCTTATCTTGCTGGGGAGGGACAAGGAGATGCTCAGTTTGCCGAGATAGCATTCAAGCTGGGGAAAAGGGGGGGAGGGCCCTTGTTTTCCCCAGCCTCGCCAAATCCTTCTGTTCCCGCTAGCCCCGCCGTGACATCGGCTCCGCATGGGCGACAGGCGTTTGGGCTGCCGTGCCTCGCTGCAGTGCCAGCTCTTCCCTCCCACTCTCTCTGCTCCCGCAGGATCGCTCTCCCCTTCCACCCGCAGCATGGAGAGCGTGCGCGAGCTCCAGGACCCGCTCCTGGCCAAGGCCCACGGGCACCTCCGCGGCACCTACTCCTACCACCAGCATCACAGCCAGGACTACCCCAGCCACCGCTGCCAAGGGAAACTCTACTCCTACATCTTCCAGAACACGGGCGGTGCCAGGACTCACCAGCTGCTGGACGCCAGCTCCCTGCAGCTGGCTGTCGAAGCCTTGTACGGCCCCAACTTCATCCTGGTGAAGGATGAGACCGCTCTCAAGGCCAAGGACAGCAAGGCGGAGAGCTGCGAGACCACTTTCACGGAAAGCAAAGAGGCCCCGTCTGAAGGGCCTGAGGGGCACGAGGCGCAAGGGTCACGCCTGGTAGAAAGCGACATCCGCATCCAAACGGTGTCCTACGAGGTGGAGGAGGAGGAGCTGCAGGAGTACGAGGTGAGCTCTGCGCGGTGGGACGGCACCAAACGCCTCCTCTGCTACCTCTGGTCCAACTTCTTGGGCATACATTACCTCTTCTTTCCCTTTAGCTTCGCTCCCAGACCCCACCACCTCCTGTCTCACCCCTCACTTTCTGTGCACCAAGGTTTTCTTCCTCCTCCTTATAATTTCCAGCCCGTTTCCCTCACAGCAGACCTCAGGAGGAGGCCACCAGCTTCTCAGGTCCCTGAGGCCGGCAGTGCGGGCTGCCCAGCCCAGAGCACGGCTCTGCCACAGCCCCGTGCCTCCCCCACAGCCGTGTATCACTCAGAGGACAGGCTGCCGGGAAAGCCCTGGCCGAATGCAGGCGGGTTCGTGGCAGCTGATCTGAGCAATGGGATTGCTAAGAGGACAGGACACATCGCCGCTCCGCTTCAGCCGCTTTCCCTCAATTTCTAAATTAGTTTAGCGGGGTATCGATCTGCCGGTCCCTAATGGGGATAAGGCACTTTGTTTAAGTTTGTTTGAGCTGACAAACAGCCAGTTCCACCAAAGCTCAGGGTATTTCAGTGTGAGAATATCTCCCAGGGAAATCCCAGACCCCCAGCAAACGAGCTCAGCGTTTGCTCTGGCAGGGAGCCGAGGAGCGGCTCCGCTCCTGAATGTGCTGAGCTACGGGTTTTCTCATCTAACCAGGCTGAGACACTGAGATATTTCTGAAACTCACCCTTGAACCTGCAGGTAGGAAACATGTGAGACTATGTGGTGGGGCTGGGGTGGAGCAGGAGGTGAGGGAAAGGGCTGAGAGGGAGCCTCGGGGCGCAGCGTGGCGAGGAGCCTGGTGGCACGAGGAGATGGGTGCCTGCAGCCCCTGCTCCCCCGCCCTGCCAGGTCGGGGAGAAAACTTCTGGGGGGCTTGGGGTGCTGTCAGACATTTCTTCCATCCCTGTGTGCTGCTCTGGCAGGGCTCTGATTCATGCAGGTTCATTAGGAGTGGATGGCAGGGCGTGGGGCAGCTCACGGACGTGCTGCTGGAGCTTCCCACCACCTTCCTACCAGCCCTGACTTCATCCCTTTTTGCAGAGCGACTCCTCCAGTGACAGCGAAAGCGAGGACCATTTCCTGATGCTTCCTCCCCGGGACCACCTGGGCTTGGCCCTGTTCTCCATGCTGTGCTGCTTCTGGCCCCTGGGGATTGCTGCCTTCTACTTCTCCCAAGGGGTAAGAGATGTCCCGGCCCCCTCTGCTTGCCTGCATGTGCTCAGCCCTGGTGCCAGGGTCCTGCAGGGACCTTTCTGCTCACCTCTGTGTTGTGCCCAGACCCCTGAGGGCTGGGGCATCCTGATCCTGGATGGCTCCACAACTGCCATGGGGCTGCAAGCCCTCCAGCTCCTATTTTGGGGGCAGGCTTTTCCTTTGGGCTTTCAGGTGCTGTTTAGGGAACCGGGGCTCCCGTTGGTTCCTTGCTCAGGTTCTCACCCTCCAGCCAAGTGAGGATAACAGCCTTTTCCACCTACCCTCCCATTCTCCAGTAGTGTGGAGGTCGTGCACCATAATTTCATCTGCACGGAGGTAGCCCATGACCTGGAGACCAGGAACAATGGGGACTATGGTCTCCCCATCACCGTGCGGCTCCACCTTGCCCCTGTTTCTATTCCTCGTTGGCTGAACCCTCTGAGCCAACACCAGACTGTGAGCAGCTGGAAAGCAGCATCTCATCCAATTAAAACTCCTCCAGGATTCCCAAAGATCCTGGGTTCGGGGTCTACACAGGGTGTCCAATTCCTCGTTGCCTTCCCTGGGGAGTGATGCTGCTGAGGGCACCTTTGGGAAAGCAGGAGAGGCTGGAGAGTGGCGGCCCTCGGGCTGCAGTAACGTGGAGGAGCTGCTGCCTTCTGCAGGGCTTTGCTCAGAGCCTGCTCACAGTCACGTTACTGTCAGCCCAGAATAATTCGTGTCGAGCCAGGAGATTCGCTCCGTGTTTGCACGGATGCTGTTGTACCGAGAATAGAAGGGGGACAGGTGTTAAGAAGTTAAATCAAGAAGATAGAAACAGAAATGGAAAAGTATCTAACAGGAGCACCTGGCACAGAGCCGGTGAGAGAAGGGGGAAGCTCCAACTGCCTGGGACCTGAGAAGTGGCTGATTTCACATTTTTGTGTGCGGTGTGGGGTCGCACAGTGCCTTCGCCATGTGATGATGTGCTTTGTACAGCTCACGCTTGGCTCCCTGTGCTGTAATTACCCTTTGGGTTCACTGTCTTGGCAAGGAGCATCCCTTCAGGCTGTGTCTGTGTCTGTTTGAGCCCCAGTAGCAAGAGATATTAGGAACAGGTCTGGATGCACCCCGTGCACTCGGGGAAGCTGGAAGTCTCCAGCCCTGAGAGCTAACACCCACGTTTGCCCCCGTCACGGGCTCCATAAGCCCTTCTGTGTCAATAGGTTTCAACTGAAGACTCAAACCTGACAAAATCCATTAAATATCGTTAAATGGCTTCCTGTTCCTTCATTTTGGTGCTCTCCCAGCCTTCCTAGGATAAAGTGGCTGGGGCTGGGCAGCTGATTCATCTGTGCACTGAACACGCACAGAAGCCCCAGCTCCAGGAGAGTGACAATATTCTGCCCGAGATCTTTTTAAACACAGACTGATCAGCAAAAAATGCAGAGCATCGGCAGGCTTCCCGCTTAGCCCACTCAAAGCACCAAAATCTGTTTGCAGAGCGCGGCGATGTAACCGATCCGCTTCCAAGATAAATTTAGGTATCAGAAAATGCAGCACTTAGCCTGGGGCCCTCCCCGGGTCCACACAGAGAGGACACCTGCAGAGAGGACATCAGGCCTGAGACTCCTCGCTGTGGATAGATCTGGCCCTCTGGGTTTGCCTGTGTTTTTGGTGAGGGGGGCCATTTGGATGCCTGCACACCCCACACGTAGCTTGATTGGGGCACGTTCCAGCTCATCCCTGTGCACATCCATCCCCCTGTGCGTGCTGCATGAACCCGTATCGCAGGGGGACGAGAAGGTACAGCTGTGTGTGCTTCTTCTTCCTCCAGACCAGCAAGGCTGTCTCCAAAGGAGATTTCCACCTGGCCAGTTCAGCCTCCCGCCGAGCCCTCTTCCTCGCGGCGCTCTCCATCACCATCGGCACAGGCGTGTACGTCGGGGTGGTGGTGGCACTCATCGCTTACCTCTCCAAAGGGGGCCACGTGTAGCTGCCGCCTGCACACCAGCACCGTCCCCAGCCGCCAGCCCTCCTGGGATCGAGCTTTCCTGCGGAGCACAGGGTGCCAGTGCTCGCAAGGGCTACCCGCACGGCAGGACCCAGCCCTGGATGCCCTGTGCAGGCTCTTTCCCTTTTCAGACTAACAGCAGATCCTTGGAGATATTCAAAACCACCTGGATATGGTCCTGGGCAACCTGCTCTAGGTGGCACTGGTTGGGCAGGGGTTGGACCAGACGGCCTCCCGAGGTCCCAGCCAGCCTCAGCCATTCTGTGAGCCGGTGACACCCGTTCTGCCCGGTGCTGTGGGGTGACACCATCCCACAGCAGGGAACTGAGCAGCGGGCTGCCTGCAGGGACCAGGAGGAGCACCTTGGAAGGAGTACAAGAGCGATGCCGCATCCTGCTGCCAGCTTGGTGCCCCCATCCCTGCAGGGCTGTGGCACCCCTGCAGCCATCAGGCAATGACTGCTCTTTCTTCTGGGCATCTGGGGGTGGTGTCAGGACTCCCATGATGGGGACAACGCTCTCGTTTTGGTGCCATGGGTGGCACCTGGCCCTTCAGCTGCAGCGAAGGAGGAGGGCACAGCATGGACACAACCAAAAGGTCCTGGGGTGCTCTCTGCATCCCCCTCGGGACAGATCCATGGTCACCAGCCCATCCCAGACAAAAAAAAAAAAAAAAGAACAAGGAGAAATGCAAGCTGCAGACACTGCTCATCAAAGGTGTCTGGCAGAGCCAGCAAGGCTTTCCAGCATTCATAACGACTGCCACGCTAATTGCAAGTCGGGGCCCCAGGAAGGCCGGCATCCCTCGCTGCTTGGCCCTGGGGAGACTTGCAGGGGGAATTTCTGCCCAAGAAGTGACCGGGGGGGAGGAACCAGGGGGAAAGACCTCAGCTCTCGGCACTAGGTCGGGGGCTTGAGCACCAAAGGGGTGGAGAGGAAGGGCTGGCACAGCTTGCAGAGCCTGGGGTGGGGTGCTGGGAACGAGGGCACAGGGTCCTGAGGGGGGAGGTCTTGGAGGCAGCACGAGATGGGGGCATCTCCATCATCCAAAGGCAAGGAAAAACTGCACATCCACGTCTACAACTTACTTGTGCCAATTTGTGTGTTGTCAGCGGCACACCAAGTGCTTCGGGGTGGATATGAAGGCAATGACTGCCCCAAAGGGCTCCCCCTCCCCAGTATCCTCCTTGCCCCTCTCTGCCCATGGCTCTGCAAGAGGCGCAGCGTGCCCCTCCGGCTGCGTGTCATTCAAATGTACATTTCACCCTAAAGAAGCATGTTAATGTCTGCGATTTCTGTTGTACTCGAGCCATAAAGGAGAGAAGCACATCAGAGACCTGTTCAGAAGCAGTTCTGAGAGTTCCCATTATCTTTTATAATGTGGAAGAGCTAATAAAGGAGCAGGCGAAAAGGATGCTGTTTGTAACAACGCGGAGCTGGAGCGGGAAGAGGGGAGCTCTGCAGGCTGCTGCGGGAGTGCTGAGCTGGCTGGGAGCTGGAGGTGTTTCTGCAGCTCCCTGCGGAGTTTATCATCCAGCTGGTGTCTGGGCAGCTCGGGGGGAGTCGTACTGCGATGTAGATCCCAGCCAGCAGCCCACATTGGGAGCAGGGTGGTAATGGGGGCTTCTAGCCATGTGGGGATGGATGAGAATTAGGTAGAGGATGGAAGGTTTCTGGTCAGGCTGCCTAGAGGAGAAGCTGAAAATAAAACAAGCTCAGAGAGGGGCAGGAAAATATGAATATTAGGAGTGACTAGCCAGGTCTGGCTTCTGATGGTGGAGAGAAGTGATGGGGTGCCCGGGAGAGGTGAGGGGCATCCCCGCCCGAGGAGCTGGATGCATGCGATGGGCATGGGGACCAGCCTCCCCCTGCCCCCATGGTCCCACTTCTCACCCCCATGGGAGTGCCCCCAAGGCTTGCCAGGGCTCATTCCCCAAATCTGCTCATCTCTGCATCCCTGCCCCTTTGTCTCCTTTAATTGGAGGCACACGAGGCAGGACTGGGCTAATTCCGAAGGACCAACAGAATTAAAGAGAGTTTTCCACTAATAGCCTGGATCTCTGATGATCTTGTAAAAGGGGGGGGAAGAGGCTGAGCAAGCGCATCCCTAAGGGGGGCATTATGCAAATGGAGAAATTAGTTGGAAACAGCCTGAAGGGAAACATGTGGAAATTGAAATCCAAGGACCAGCGTGGAGAATGCTGCTGAATAACTTATCGCAGACTCGCAGCGTCTGCTGCAGCTGCCGGAGCAGAAGGGAAGGAAGCAAAAAGCCTGGGAGCCACGGCAGTCGGGGGAGATGCGAGCTCCAGAAATGTGACTGAGCTGAGAAAATTAAAAAAAAAAAAAAAAAAAAAGAAAAAAGAAAAAAGAAAAAAATAAGCCCAGCCAGGGCTGTGGAGATGTGACTCCTCACCCCCTCCCTCCCATTCTCCCAGGTGGAAGGGACCCCCCCCAGGACCTGCAGCCCCACAGCAGAGCTTCATAGGTGTCCTGGCCCCACAGCGGGTTCTCAGAAATTTTGGGCAAAGGAGGACAAATTCTGGCCTGTCAACATTTCTAACCCAGAAAATAGAAGACTCAATGGGCAACCAGAGGTGCCCACCCCAGGGCAGTGATGCGTGGTGATGGGTCCCCAGGACTTGGGGTTCCCTGAGCTGGGGATGGGGGCTTGGTTAACTGGTGATGCCCCACAAGGATGTACACAGACACTTGCCCCCCGAGCCAGTGCTGTCAGGGCAAAACCACCTCCACTGCCCCACCGAGACTGCTCTGGGGCTGGTGAGAGAAGAGCCGCAGGGAATGATGACGAGCAGGGTTCGTCCTCCTCGCTTAATGGCACCACCAGTGTTTTCCCTCCACAACAATCTGGTGAGGAAATAGCTAATTAGCTGAGACAGGGCACATCATCTATTCCCGTAAAAAGAAGGAAAAAAAAAAAAAAAGGCAAGCAAGAGCATGTATCAGTGCGTGCCTTGGGCAGCCTCTCCTCTCCCCGCTGCTCCCCACAAACAGCCTGCAGCAGGGTGTGCGGGGAGGCACAGCCCGTGGCCATGCCCCCCCTCCGGGGCTGGTGGGAGGATTTTTGGGAGAGAAGCCAAGTAAGGGCCATCACTGCAGCACCAGGCAGGAAACCTGGGTGCTCATTACCTCTCTTCTCCCTCTGCCATCTCAGGCAGCCCCGCATGCAGGAGGGCACCATGGGGTTGAGCTGTCTGACCCTGCACGCCCCCCTCCTCTGCATCCCCCTGATCCCAAGGCATGGGGATGCTTGGGAATGGTTGGGGATCATCCTGCAGCACCCCACAGCAACGGGATTTTTCCACCTCCTTCTGTCAGCAAACAAACACCTGCAAGCTTCAGCACCGGGCATCATCCCCTCCTCTCCCCAGCCCCATCGGCACATCACTGCATCTCCTGAGCCAGGTCCCCTGGTCCCTGAGGTCCCCCGGTGAAGGAGGGCTGGGGACAGGGGTGGGGAAGAAGCCAGGGAAGGAGACCTGACATGCAAAGAAATGTGATCTCTGCCAAAATGCCATCCCCGAAGTCATAAATCAAAGTCTGTGCACAGACAGAGAACTCTTGACAGCATTGGACAAGAAAGATGGATTTTTTTTTCCTTCTCAAAGTGTGTTTATATTTGAGTGTTTTCTCCAAAGCTCGCGTGTTTTCCAGATGTTGATTAAGCTAAATCATCAGGGCACATCAGCTCACTTGTTTTCTAGAAAAGGGCAGGGAATGCAGCATCTGGGTGTCAGCCAAACAGCTGGCGTGGCACCGTGTGGACAGCTGTCGGGCAGGGCTGGTCCAGGCCAGCTGAGATGGGTGTAAATGGGGTATTCATATTTTAGAAGTTCTGTTGGGCTGGAGGGTAAAATCCTTGAAGATCAGGATGAGGGTTGGTCTTTTCCCGTATTCTCATTAGCAAGTCGGCAGAGGAAGGAAGGGTGCGTTGGTGACATTTGCTAATGAGACAAAATCAGGAGGATTTGGAAATACCGAGTACGAATAAAGAAATTGGGCAACGCTGAAACCCAGAGCAGTGGCACTGGGATGGGGCAGTGGGAGACACAAGGGCGTTGCACGGATGGGCTTATCCAGGGGACTGATCCAGGTGGTCCCTTTTTTTCCTCATCTTCTTTCCTCTCTTCCCCACATAGATATTCTTGATGATTGTTTTTGTGCTTGCTGCTCACATTTCAGTTGGTGACACTGGCTTTTCTGTCCTCCTGTTGCGGATCTATCTCCACCCTGGTGGGCCTTGCAAGGCTCAGAGCTGCTCATGCCCCCGTGAGCTGTGGGACCCTAAATCATCTCTGTTGTGGGGAGGTAACAGGGACTACCAGGGCTCCCGGGTCCTTTTGTCAAGACATCACTTCCATCACAAAGACCGTATCTGGCAAACCTCTTGTTTGAATGGCCCAGATGCCAAACACATGCTGAATTTCAAGACTGCAGATTGTTAGTCCCATAGGAAGGACAGCCTCTGGACAGAGACCGCTGCCCACCGTAGGTGCTCCTGCAGCACACCCAGGAGCAGCACCCAGACCAGCCCTTCCCGCAGGCCATTATAGCTCATTAAGCCATTCGCAGTCACCTGGTTTATTAGGCAGGCTTATTGCCCTGTTAGTCCCCATGTTTAACATCCCCATTGAAGAGGAACGAGCAGTCCCCCACGTAACCACCTGTTTTTATTGCAGGGATGACATTCCGCCTCCACCTTTGCTCTGTGCTGCCACCGGGTGGGACACTGCTCTTGGCCCACAGGACAGGAGGGACACAGCAGGGTGGCACCACGGTCCCTGTCCCCAGAGCACCCCTGCCACATTCATGTCCTGCCCCACCACCCCAACCCAGCCGGCACAGCATGATGGACCTAGATGGATATGAATTAGGTGTGTTAGCAGATGAGCAGAGCCCTAAATCACAGGCAGGTGGGGAGCTACTCTGCACAGCTTCACAGCATTTTAATCTCCTTTTACTGTTTTCATTTCCGTCTTGGTTTGGGGTCAGTGCTTTTGAGCACCCGCCTGTGAGGGATCTGAGCGACGCCTCAACTAAATCTCGCTCCGTGCCTGCAAAGGGGGAGATTTATCAGCAGCACAGGGCAGAGCTGCTGGGACTGCCTTGAATTCATCTCCTGCCATGCAAGCACAGCACAACGGGTGTGAATTTAGCACTGTGGATTTCCCCCAGACAGGCATTGCCCACCACCCACCACATCAGCAGCACCCCCCCATGCCTGATGGGCACCCTGCCCCTGTCCCCAGCCCACCCCAGGCTCAGGGTCCCCTTGGAGGACCTGTGCAAGCAGCAGCAGTCAGACAACCCACATCTCCTGCTGCCACGGCTCAGCAGAGGGAGGGCCCAGCCCCAGCCCAGAGGTCTCTCTCCTGCCTGCCTTCACAGCCGCTGCTGCCATGGAAAGTGGCTGTCTCCAGCCCCCGGCAGTTTGGAGACACGGGTAATCACTCTGGAGTAATTACCAGCTTGCTCCCTTGGAGGAGTTCACTGGTGAGAAGTCACGGGCAGCTAATTACTCCAATTACTTCCTGACACAGAGAGCCCAGGCACTCAGAGCTCTCTGCAGCAGCACCCAGCACTGCTCCCACTGCAGGCCCCATCCCCTCCCCAAGGCACCCCCAGCCCCAGATCCCCTCCCCTGGGACCACACACAGCAACCTGGCATCCCCTCACCCCACAGAACATTTTCTAGGGGTGGATCGATGGTGACAAGGTTCCACTAGCACCACTGCCAAGGAGCTAAGGGGTCACCACCCGGTTCTGAAAAGCAAAGGGAGAGGGAAAGGCCTTGCCCAGAAATCCCTCATGGAGGAGTGAGGAACCACACAGGACTGGGAGCAGAAGTCTTTATTGTTTTCAATTCTTACAAGTCAGGCCTACACAGCCGTGTTTGCTGCGAGGAGGCAGCCACCCTGCCTTGAGTGGCTCAGGGAGAGACTTTGGGCCCACGGGGTTTGGTCCCTGCCCCACACCTTCATGCAGGCACCAGGGAAGAGACACAGAGGAGGCAGCTGCCAGCTCTGAGTGAAGGACTGTGTGAAAGAGGCTATTGCTAAAAGACCAGGAAGGTCAGGGATGGCTTCTCTAGAGCCTAAACAAAAAACAAAACAAAAAAAAGGACAGCAGCTCCTGGCTTGGCAAGGGAACCTAACACGTTCCCAGCACAGGCTACAATGGGGACACAACCCAAAGCCGTCCTCTACCAGCCTCTGGTTCCTCCAGGGAAGATCAGGGCAGCTAGGGACAGCTATTAAAAGCTCGAAAGCTAAAGTGGCATCAGTGCTGGCCTGAGATTAAGCCTTCATCCTCCTTAACCGGGAGGAGCACAGATCAGAGATGTACACATATCCCCCCAAAAAACACTGAGCACACCCCAGGCCCCCCCTCACCCACAGCTGAGGGGATGCTGGGCACCTCCATGCTCAGTTCTGCACATCCCCACTCCTTCACACTTGTGCCCAGGGCAGACAGCCCTTCCAGTCCTCCACCCCATCACATACAGGGGGGCTGCCATGCCCTGTGACCCCTGCGCATCCCCTGAGCACAACTGAGGACAAAACCCCTCTGCCCCTCTCCTTTGGGGCAGCCAGAGCCTGCCTCCCACTCCTCCCATCTCCGGGAGTGGGCACCATGCAGGCACTCCCATACCTGATTGAACCCCCCAGAAAACAAAAAAAAATAAAAAAAAAATCAGAGACTAGGAACAAAACAAAATCAGAACAAAAAGTTAGGCCTGGGCCCCGGCCTGGACACCCCACCGGAGAGCCGCAGGGCACAGAGCAGCCCTCAGGCATCCACGAGGGTCAGCCCGTCGTGCAGGGCACGCTTCCACATGTAGTAGGTGGAGCGGGCTGTGAGGGGGAAGCGGGCGCTGAACTCCTTGTAGGTGGGGAAGGTCTTCGACTCGAAGCGCTGCTGCAGGAACAGCTTGGCTTGCGCCTTGAACTGGGCAGTGGCGATCACATCCATCACAAACATCCGGCTGTTGGCCTGCTCCGACACGGCGTAGCCCGAGATGGTGGCGTTGTACGGGGTGGCCGGTGCTGGCTTCTCTAGCTGCTTGCTCGCTACCTCTGCAGGGAACTGGGGTTTGTCACCCAGCTCGGCCCTGTGTGGCCCCAGGGCAGCCACCCGCTTCAACAGCCGCCTGGAGCTGGCCCAGCGCAGGCGCTGCCGCCTGAGCGCCCGGCTGATGCCCTTCCAAAACCAGTAGGTTGTGGAGGAGAGTGCTGGGTAGCGCAGGCGAAACTTGCTGAAGGGCAGCTGCCACTGCTGGACCTGCCTCCGGGCCACGTCTCGCAGCTGCTTCCTCCAGCAGAGAGAGGGCTTGAGCTGCAGGAGACTCCTGGGCGCTGGCCGGTCTCCGTTCAGCCTCTTCCTAACAGGCAAGCTGCCTGGCTTCAGCTGGAGGAGGGGTTTTCCTATGGCTAGAGGTTTGGGGTTATCCAAGGGAGACTGAGGGGGCTTGAAGTTGGGGTTCTCCTTGATGGCTTTTCTTCGCCAGTTGTAGTACGTGGACCTGGAGATGCCGGGGAAGCTGCGCTTGAAGCACCTGTAAGGCACCAGAGTGTTCATGGAAATGCATTTCTCCAGGTAGGATTTGGCTCCTCGCATGAAGATCCCTGCTTGGACCGGGTCTAGGGAAGGACTCGGAGGCCTAGAGCTCGCCTCTGAATTCGCTGGCTCATCCACAGCCTTTTTTTGGACATCCCTGTGAAGCTCCTGCAACCCATGGGCCTCAGCCAGAGCGGAGGCATCTCCATTGACCACGCTCTGCATCTCGTGCTTCCAGGCATAGTACGTGGACCGGGAGATCTCCGGGAACATCTGTCGGAAGTGCTGGAGGGGGACTACATTGCCCTCTTGGAAGCAGGACTGAAGGAAGTGTTTGGCTGCGAACCTGGCAGCTGCTTTCTGCCGGTGCTCGCGGGACTGGCGCTTCCAGCGGTAGAAGGTGCTCTTGGTGATGCTGTACCTGTCACGGAGGTTGGAGTACGTCAGCTGCGGGTCGCTGTTCAGCAGCTCGAGGGTCTTCATGGGCTGGACGGGAGGCTCTGGTGAGGGCATGGTGGGTTCCAGCTCCTCCAGACCCACCACGGCCACGAAGTACTGTGCTTTGAAGACCTGCCGGGAAAGCTGCTGCCCCGACCACATGATGTGGAGCGTGGAGGTCCGCGGGCCGCACTTTCTGGGCCGGATGAGGCGGTTGAAATACGGCCGGATCTTCAAGTTGCTCATGGGGTAGATGGAGTAGATGTTACACTGCAGCACGGAGGCCAGAGCGTAGACGTGCCACATGTTGGCGAAGGTGCCAGGGAAACAGGTAGCTTTGATATCGGCATCAAAGATCGCCTCCAGGATAGCCATGGGGAGGCTGGTCATCTCCGGGGTCTCCTCGGTGCAGAGGGAGTAGCGGGCAGCCTGCAGCATCACCTTGGAGTCTATCATGCCGTTCAAGTAGTACTGCTTGTGCAGCAGCATCTCCACCACCGTCCGCACCTGCAGCTCCAGGCTGAGGCTGGGGTTGCCCCAGAGCAGCACACTGGCGGCCTCGAAGAGGCGGTTCCCCTCCCCTTTGCAAACCAGGGGCAGCATGTTACTTGGGGCATCCTCGGGGTAGAGGCTCCTGGCTACTCGGTCAACTTCCAGCTCCTCTTGGAATTGCCTCCCGTGATAGCCGGGCAGGGAGAAGGATGACAGGGTCCTCTCCGCCTCCAGCGCGGCGCTGGTGAGGCCCTCCAGACCGAAGCATTCGGTGGCCTCCTGCAGCTCCTGCAGCACAGACTGCACCAGCTGGTGCCGCTGGATCATCCTGAAGGGCAGCAGAAAGAAAGGAGTCGCATGAGATCAAGAGAGCGCATGCTCCAGGCTGATGGGGGCCTGGTACCTCCTGCTCTTCCCTAGGCGTTAGGAAGGGGGAAGAGGGTGGAGGAAAGGCCTCTGCTCTCCCCCCCCCACCTGCACAAACACATCCCAAGGACAAAGGAGGAAGCCTGGGTCCCCACAGGCAGACTTGGGACAGGGACATGGGCTCAGCTTGCTCTGCAGTGACCTCCTGTGGGCAGCACGCATGGCACACAGCCTCCAGAGATGTCTGGGATGGATGGGTCAAACTAAGGAGCAACTGCATCCATCGGGGTGGGAGACGAGGCCAGCCTCAGCCCCCACACACCGAGCTTTGTGCCCAGCCTCACCCCTACCCCCAGCTCCCCCACAGCGCATTTAATCTCCCCTCTACCAGCAGTTATAAGGAGCCTCAGGGGCGAAATATTCATCACCTCAGCAGGAACAGCCAGGTGACACAGCACTGTGCAGGAGCACAGAGGGGCCAGCCTGCAAGGCATCCAGGCCAACAGCAGAAGGGACAGGGAGATGCTCCCTCCCTCAGAGCAGGGCACCTCAAAACCTGAGGCAGGAGGAACAGCTGGAGCCAAGCCACGGTTACGGGTGCCTGAGCTGACACTAGGTGTCACTTGCTGCTCAGCAGAGAAGCAGGGCCAGCCGGGGAGAAGGGGCAAAAAGTGCACAGCCCCCAGAAGCCCTGCCAGGCAGGAGGCAACCCCAAAGCACAAATGGAGAGAGAATGGGGTGGGTAGTTCAGAGGCTGCATGGAGCCCTTCTTCCCCAAATCAGCCCGTCCCAATCCCCTGGGTGCCAGCTCCCACTCAGGGGGCCCAAGGGGCCTAACCTGCATCCCCTCCTTTGCCAGCGTTGGTCCTGACACCCACATGGCTCTGCCCCAACCCCTCCAGGAGCACCCCTGTGATCCAGCTCCACCACCACATCCCCCTCCAGCATTGCTTCACCAGCAGCCAGCTCAGATCCCTCACCCCACCAGCCCCGTCCTTCCCTCTCAAACCAATCTGCACACTGGGAGCACAGCATTTCACCCAGAGCAGCCCAATCTGGTCAGTTTTCTCCTTATACAGAGCCCTGCTCGTTCTGTGCCACCCCCTGCATATTGGACATCACTTTGTCATCTCCTTCATTCCTATCCCAGCTGGAGACCCACCTTCTCACAACACTTTGGAGGCATCATTACACACCCAGCTCTGCAGGGAGATGCCACGGAAAGAGGCAGCAGCCCTGAAGCAAAGCAGCCGCCCTGCCTGACCCTTCCTGACTCTCCATCCCGTGCCCTGCTGCAGATAACATTACCGTTGCTGCAGTACCTACAGCCCCTGGCCGTGACCAAACAGCAAACGGGACAAGGTGCCACATATCACACCGCTGCATCACCACGGGGAGCCCCACGCTGCTGCTGCTGCCCCTTGCCTTTAATCAGGTCACCAGATCAGCTCCCCTCCCTGAGCTGAGCCCCTCCGTGGTCTCCCACATGTTGGAGGCCAGGGCCTTCTCCTACAGCTGCAGGGCATCAGCACTCAGAGACAACACAGGAGAAGGCCACAGCTGCAAAGGAAAGGGATAGATTTGTCCTCAGCCCTTTCGACCACGCAAGCACAGGGTTGTGTGCTGGGTCTGGCTGGGACGGAGTTAATTCTGTTCACAGCAGCCCCTGCAGGGGTGCGTTTTACATTTGTGACCAGAACAATGCTGATAACACACTGATGTTTCACCTAGTGCTAAACAGCACATGCACAGCATCCAGGCCTTCTGTTTCTCACTCTGCCCCCCCCCAGTGAATAAACTTGGGATGCACAAGAGGCTGGGAGGGGGCACAACCAGGCAGATGACCAAATTAACCAGAGCTATTCCATGCCATATAAGCAATAAACAGGTTGAGGAGGGGGGTTAGGGAGACCTTTAGCCATCTTTTGCTGGAAAACCGGCTGGGCATCAACATAGCCATGGGAGGTGGCGAGTGATTGCTTTGCATCATTTAGTTTTGTTCTTTCTTCTTCCACCTCTCCTTTGCTCACTAAATGATTTTTATCTCAAACCACAAGTTCCCTCACTTTTATCCCACCCCTATCAGAGTTAACCCACAATAGATTGTCACTTTGGGTCAGGTCTGTACTTCTGCTGCCCTGGAGGCTCACGGAAGTTTATCCTGCAGAGCAGCATTTTCATGAAGCCAGTGGTGTACAGCACGTGGCGAGGAGCTGAAGCAGAGCTGCCCCTCTGTACAGCCGGGCAGGGAGAGCCCCAGCACAGCCCAAGCCCTCACTCTCCATGGCCACATCCCCTGCAGCCGCTGGGAGAGCAGGGCAAAGAAGAGGTGAAAAGCTTTTTCCCTGGAGGGGGAGAGGAGCTGGGACAGGCTAGGGAGCACGGGGACCACGCCGGGTCTTTATGGCCTGGTGGGCATTTCCCACCCCCTTATGGCTTGGAGGGGGGAACAGAGAGAGCTGGAGGCACAGATTTAAATCCTCTTCTTAAGGAATAACCCGCAGCCTCAATGTCACTGCCAGCTCCTGCAGCCCAGAGCTAGAGCAACAGGACCCTGCAGGCAAGCCTGAGGCAAAAGCCAGGGCTCCGGCATCACAGATAAACTCCTGGGAGATTGCATGGAGGGGGGCCGGGCAAGCCAGAAGCAAAGGACATCAGCCCCTGCTGAGCTGCGGGCTTGGGCTCATCGGCAGAGCAAGCCCAGCAGCTCCTGACACAGAGAAGCTGCTGCAACGTGAGGGTTTTTACCCCCCGCTCCCCCAGCACAGCCAGCTGAACGCGATGGACAAATGCTCCCCAACCCAACACAGCCCCGAGAAGCAACCGAGGGAGCTTTGCAGCACTGATAACGGAGGTTTTCGCTAACCCGGCCGCTTTTGCATTGTAACAGATAAGCGAGCACTCGCAGATCACGTTCTCTCACCTAAACCGATGGGCTGGTGGCATCCAGTAGTGCAAGTTCCCCGAGCCTGTCCCCAAAACGCTCCCAGCAGCAGGAATCCGGGAGCCCTCGGCCCCTGAACCTCGCAGGGCTGCTGGGTGGGACAGCTCAGCTGGCTCTTGAACCCAGCTGCGGGCACTGAGGGCTTTCAGCTGAACCACGGCAGGGTCACAAGAGCAGCACAAAAACCTCAAGGGGCCGTCTAGGTGAGAAATATCACCCCCTGGGGCTGCCGCAAGCAAAAGAAGCCCGCTCCCACCCGCCAGCACCCCCCCCCACACACACACCCCTTCTACCCGGCTTTATTTTAAAGGGGGGGGGGGGGAAAAATAAATCCCCGACGTGCAGTAACCCAGCGGCACCTGGCTGCGGCTCCCCGGGGATGGGGAACTTACCTGCGGAGCGCAAGCGGCACCTGACTGCGGCCCCGCTCCCCGAGAGGAGGAGAGCCCCGAGCCCACGGGGACCGCGCTGTCGCCCGGGGGACAAAGGGCCGGGCTGGGGAAGGAGGGGACAGGGGAAGGATGGCGAGCAGCAGCCGCCGTCGGGGCGCACTCACCTGGCCCCGTCGCTGCGCACCTTTAAGGGCGGCGGCAGGAAGCGGCGCGGAGCCGCCGCCGCCGCCGGCCCCGGTGGCAGCCCCGAGGGGACCCTCGGCAGCGTGCGGGGACGGGACGGGCCGGGCCGGGGATGGGGTCGGGCCGCCCCTCCCTCGTTCCCCCTTCCCCTCCCCCGGCAGGAAGCGGGCCATCCCCGCCGCCCCGGCCCAGATGAAAGCGGAGCGGGCCGGGGGTCACTTCCAAAGCTGAAGTGCTAATGGCCATTGTCCCGCCGACAGCCAGCTTAAAGAGCCCGCCGCGCCCGGCCCCACAGCCCCACGGCCCCCACAGAGCCGCGGATGCCCCCACATCCCGCAGCACGGCGGCCCCGGGACCGAGGGGTCAGCCCGGCCCTTGGCGCCCCGTGGGATGGGGATGGCCCCGTGCTGCTGTCTGGGTGCCGGGGCTGCAGCGGGCATCGCTGTGGTTGTGGGGCTGGCACTGCCGCTGTGTGTGTCTGACCCCGTGCTCCTTGCACCCGGATGAAGGCTTCCAGACCTTCTCATCCGGGCACAAACAGCCGCCTTCTCCCTGCCCTTGCCCTCCAGCCACGTTCGTGCCACCCGCAGGCCCGTGCCCGCTGTCCCTGCCCCACTGCCTAATCTCGGCCCCTTGTCCCCCTCCTTCACTCCCGCACACACACAATGGGTTCAGCAGGGCTCACGTGAGGCTGTGCAAACAGCACGCGCGCCAGGCACGTCGCTCCGCCACCACTAAGCCACCAAAACCAGCTCCACCCTGCGTCCTCCTCACAAGCCCAGAGCTTCCTCTGGGCCCTTCCTCTTCCCAAGCTCTCCCCACCCAACCCCGTCCCTGTCCCAAAGCCCCCACTGACCCCAGAGCCTCCTGCCACCCGCTGAGCCCCGCACTCCTGCACCTCTGGCTCTCCTGCACAGCTTCTCCTGGCCACCACCTGGGGCTGGCCAGTGGGGGATGATCCTCAGAAAGACTCAGCCGCTGGCTGTAGCCACCAGGGGTTTCCAGTCGCAGCTGGGTGGGTTGGCCATTGGCCTTAAGTTTCACCACCTATCCAGCCTTAGCACTGCTCCTCTCACCTCCCAGGAGCACAGTTTGATAGGAGTGAGCTCCCTGGAAGCTGCGGACTGGCCCCACTCCCACCCCTCATGAGTCCTCCCTGCCCCAGATAAGATCCATCACCCAAGCTGACTGAAACCTGGGCCCCCGTGCTCCCTGAGATCTCTCATACTACACACAGACAAGTCGCACTGCAAGGAAGAGAGACCTAAACCACCCCCCTGCAAGCTTTTCCCCCCGGCTCAGGCAATCTTTGTATCTCCACCGCCAGCTCCACTCTCGCTATCAACCTGGCCAGCCCTGGACGCGCTCCCCGGGCGGCTGGTGCTCGCAGCCACAGCTGCTCCCTCCCCTTCTCATCCTTCATCCTTTTAACTTCTTTGGTTGCAAATGCAAAGCAGTGCTCACAGGGCAGTGAGACACTGGTAAATGCCAGAGTCAGCAGGGTCAGTGATTAACATAGGAGCTGGAAAACACACAAAGAGACAGCCTGGGCAGTTCTGTTATGCAGATCACTGCACACACGGGCTTCCAGCATATAAACAAGTAGTTAGCATTTTTCTGTTCCTTGGAGGAGTTCAGTGGGGGACCAGCACGCTTCCTGCTTTGCTGCTGGATGCTTCAGCATGGCAGCGGGTTGTGGAGACCTTTGCAGTTCAGCTCGGCTTGCCAGAAGCTTCTCTGCCTGTTGTGCTTTCACCTGCTTGCTGCAGCCCATCCTTTCACAGCAAAGGTGCACAGATATCCAGCCACACGTGGGCCTTGGTGCCGGGGGGCATGGACATCCAGCAGCACTGGAAGGCGGGTTTTGCTGCTCCGAGTTTGGGCACAGGCCAAAAGCAACCTCCGTGTTCAGTAGGTACAACTCTCATCGGTTTGAACCCGATGAGGAGGGTGTCCCAAGGACGTGGTGCTGCGTTCCTGCACAATAGTGCCACGAATGGGGACGATATTCAAACACTCAGTTATCCTCCCTGTAAGGAAAGCTCCCCAAACCCACCTCCAATCCCAGTGGAT
This sequence comes from Anas platyrhynchos, assembly GCF_047663525.1. Lineage (NCBI taxonomy): Eukaryota > Metazoa > Chordata > Aves > Anseriformes > Anatidae > Anas > Anas platyrhynchos. Next base: position 24,462,238 of record NC_092591.1, read on the forward strand.
GGAGTCAGAGCTCCCTCCCCGCAGTCCATGGCTGGACCAGAGGAGACCATCCAGGTAGGATGGGAAATGTCTGAAATAATGCCACTGGGAGCAGGTCAGACTGTGGGCTCATTGCCAAAACCAGCTCTGGAATTGGAACAGATTGACCTAAACAGGCTAGATTGACATGTCCATCCTTCAAAAACATTGCTGGTATTCTGGCTTCTGTTTTTCCCATCTTTCTCCCCCCAGAGCACTGCAGAGTCAAAATCTGAGTGCTGTCATCCCTCTGGGAAGTCCAGGGAACTGGAACTGACGAAGCACTAACTGGAACTGACGAGGCACTGGCAGGACTGAGAGCATGGAGGGCTCCAAGGAGGGTCCCAAGTGTCTGCTGTTTTGGCTGGGTTTCTCCCCTAGCATTGCTCCATGAAGAAACACCAGTGAGCAGAGCTTGCAGCCTGAGATGGCAACAGACGTAGGGCCACTGCAGCTGCAGTCTGCTCACATATCTTAGGTGGAAGGAACGTCAAGTTGCATGAAATACTTCTCTGTGGTCCTGACGTGACTGTGGCCAGGGGGGCTGGAAAGCATGGTTACTCTCCAGAGTAACTTGTTCAAACTGAATTTCAAAAGTCCTGGTTTTGTGCTCATTTTGTCAGGTACGTCTCATTCCCAGCCCTGAAACCAACTATGAGCACACTGCCTCACACTTCTGCTGGAGCTCATAACGGGATGTGCGGGTAGACAGACCGGTGGGCCCCGCGGAGAGGACCTGTGAGGCTCTTTCATTTCTGTGCCTGCCTCCAGGCAATGCCGGTGCCAGCAGAAAGACAGTTGTGTTCAGTTCTGCTAACACTGCACAGAGAGGGAGAGCTGCAAATTACAGGGAGTTTACAGACAGGAGCAAGAGAGCCGCTGTGATTGAATTAATAGGAGATGATGTGAGGAGCAAGATCTGTTTAGTGGTGCTGAAGTGAGAACTGGTGGGCAGGGACAGCCCAGTGTGTAAATCACAGAGGGTGAGAGGAATTAATGGGGATGACCTCAGCTGTGTGACTGAGGACAGAGGAATGGCACAGAGGACAGAAGAACTTGGCCTGAACATTAGGACAGATTGGTGGCAAGGCCCAGCCAGGAGTTTCCTCTCCCTGAGGGCAGCAGGGAGTTGGCCTGGGCATTAGATCCCATCTTGAACAAGAGACTGGAGGCCCCTAAGGCTCCTCCGCATCCTGCTGCCCGCTGCCTCTGCAGTGACTCAGAGCTCAGTGTCATTCCCCATCACTCACATCTGCCTCAGTGCCACTTCTTACCCATCCCATGCAAAGTGCTTGGGTCCCCATTGCTGTTTTCCCACCTCTGCCTTAAGATTCCCCCTTCATTCTCGTGTGGGACCTTAGTGCTGTCCCCTGAGAGGGACACAGAGCACCCTGTTAGTGTGGCTGCCTTCCCTTTCACCATCTGGGTGATGTTCAGGATGTACGAGTCCAATGCCCAGGGGTAGTTTTTAAAGTAGGTCCCATCTCTAATTACCCTCTGCTTCTCTCGGGGCTCTTTTCCCTTTTCCAGCTGGGTTCCCTCTTCCTTCCCAGAGGGAAAGTTTGAACTTGGTGCTGGTGCCATGCCCTTGCCTCCAGAGGCATCGTGCTCCTGCTTGGGCAGGAGGGCAGTCCCTGCGAAACAGCGAGCGCTGCACCTCAGCACCAGCGAGGAGCAGGAGCCGTGGCCGTATCCTGGGGTCCCTGGGAGGGGTGGGGGAGAGCCGGGAACTGCTGAGGATTCAAAGTCAAGATCAAAGCGTTTCCCTCTGAAGCCCTAACACTCTCCTTCCCTCCCACTTGCACATAAAAGCACTCTGCCCTCAGCAGGCTCCCTAGGCGGGAGGGTGGTGGGAGGAGGGGGCTGGCTTCCCCCTTGCTTTTCCTGTGTTACTAATAGCTCTTCCCAGAGGTGAAATGGTGAAAATCCTTCCACCCCTCCTCCCCCATCCCTGCTCCTCTCCCAGAGGGCCTGAAGTCTTTTCAATGACTGCGATTTCATGGCAGACCTGGCCTTTGCTGGGGCGTTGCCTGCCAATGCCAGCCAGGACAGATGCGGTGAGCAAAGCCTTTGAAGTGTACAGTAGAAAGATGCTGTTAGAGGCGAAGCATGGGGAAGAAGGATTTAAAAGACAGCAGAGCAGTTGGGCCCACAGGAGGGGGAAAGGCTAATTAAGGCACAGAGCATGGAGGGGGAAAAGACAGGATCATTAAGATAGCACAGCGGGAGCCGATGGTGCGGCTCCAGGGTGGCTTCAGCCAGGATGAGCCTGGTGCCATCGGTTCTCCATTCCCACCCTCTGCTTTGTGGCGGCACGGGAGCGTTGGTGACTGCTGATGAGTTCAGGTGGCTGGTCCTGCTGCAAAACAATTGTTTTAGTTCATGCACTGGTATATAGAGAGATAAAGCTCAGAATGCATTATACCTGGCCAAATGCCCTTTACTTACTATTGAATAGAAACAGGGCTAAAGACTGCAAGTGATAGCAAGCTGAAGGAGCTGCAAGCTCGTGTAGACGTGTATGAAGAAGCTGGAGACTGGGAATGGGCAGGAAACGGTGGATTGAATTTTGGAAAAACCAGGAAGATGACATTCTTCTGGCAGTGCCTCATTACGAACCATTGCGCAAAACCGGCAGTGTGAGGAAAGACTCGGGATGGGAAAACTGAGGGGATGAAAGCTGGCAAGTCGAGACTGCTGTTCTGTGTCTGTTCTGGTGATCATGGCAGCTCCGGCTTGCTTCAGAGCTCAGGAGGCCACAGGGACATGGACAGATATGGAGAGCCAGCAACGCAGGGAGGGCAGGCACTGAGAAGGCCACACTGGTTTTGGGGAGGAAAGGTGGAAGGCAGAGGGGAGTGCTGTAAAAGATGTAAATGCCTGGGTGCTGCTCCGAGCATGGGGGTGGAGAGGTGTGGGGAGGCACCGTGCCTTTGTGCTCAGTCAGGGCTGCCTCAGAGAGGGTCCCAGAGCTGACAGGGATGGGCAAAGGGCAGGGAGGAGGAGGAAGAGCCACCCTGGCCATCACATCTCTGTGTCGGATCCCCTGGATGCCTTGGTGCTGGGAAACCATTTAATGGGCAGGGGAGGAAGGGGAGCAGTGCCCCCTGCCATGAGGCAAAGCACGGGGGTCATTGTCCCGGTAATGCCCGGCACGGTGACACACCGCATCCAGAGCCACCATATCGCACCGCAATAGGATATGGCTTCCGTCAGCAACCATCACCCAGGGCTGGCGCAACACCTGAGAGAAAAGTGTCCTTTTGAGTATAAAACTGAGTCACCAGGGAGATCGGCAGGGCTGATAGCACCGCGAGCAGCAGCAGCGAGGGGAGGCAGGGAGGGAGGGACGCCGCTTAGGGACAGCGCTGCTCGCTAGGGCTCCGGCTGGGTTGTGTTTGGAAGCACCTGGAACAGGGACAGGGGAGATGGGGCTGAGGGGTGGAAGCCAGTGGGGGCGAGAGGGTGAAGTGAAAGGGGGACAGCCCTGAAGGGAAGGTCGGGCAGCGGCCATCCCCTTCCCTTCAGAGCTGTCCCCCCCGCCTCGCAAGGTGGCGCTCCCGGCCGCCATGGAGGCCTGAGCCTGTCGGTAGCGAGCTCCTCCACAGCGAGGAGGGCTCCTGCATATCCGCCACTTTATTCGCGAGCTTTATGAATATTTAGGCAGGGACAGCCCGGGGGCGGGCCGCGCCATCATGGCGGGAGGCAGCGCCGGCGGTCGGGGCGCTGGGGCCGGCGGCCGGTGAGGCAGAGCGGGTTTGGGGTTTTTTGTTTTTTTTGGGGGTGCCGCCGAGCTCCCAGAGCTCGCGTCCACCCCCGGTGCGGCTCTTCCTCTCGCCAGGCCCCGGCCCCAGCTCGATGTGGTGTTCCTGCGGCGCTTCCTGAGGATCCAGGCTGTCTTGTTTCCCCAGTGGCCGTCCCGCAACGCGCTGATGTTCCTCACGCTGCTCTGCGTCGCCTTGCTGGGTAAGCCGGGGAGCAGGGCAGGTTGGGCTGAGCGCTCCTCAATCCCCCCAAAACCCCCTTTTTTTTTCACCACACCACCGTCCTTCCTTCCCATCCCGTGCTTCCCTCTTTCCTCCAGAGCAGCTGGTTATTTATCAGGTCGGTGTGATCCCCAGCCAGTACTACGAGGTGCTGGGGAACAAGGACTTCTCCGGATTCAAAGCGCTGACTGCCATCGCCCTCACCCTGATCGTGGTGAACTCCACGGTAAGACAGGCCAGAGGCTCCCTCGTCTTGGAAAGGGAGGGGACAGCTGCCCGTGGCTCTTGGCATGATCCCGTTGAAGGATCTGGGTCTGCCCAAGCCCCGTTGGGCAGCTATGTGACCGCTGATGCAAACTGCTAATTGTTTCATTTTGGGAAATGCTTGTTCTGCTGGCTTATCCCTTCCCATCTGTCTTCTTGCCTCCGTTCCAGCTAAAAAGCTTCGACCAGTTTATCTGCAACCTGATGTACGTGAGCTGGAGGAAATCCCTCACCGAATACCTCCACCGCTGCTACTTCCAGGGCCAGGTTTACTACAGCCTGCATGTTCTGCACGAGGACATCGATAACCCGTAGGCTGCCTGCGGCTTCTTTCATCCTCTTGCTTGGCTTCTGAGCTGCTCCTCGCCTTTTCCTGACCTCTCTGTATCTCTGGGTAGGGGTTTAAGCCATAGGAGCTTTTTTCTACCTAGACACAGATACACCCATCCAACCTGGGTGGGTGGTGGTACCTGGCGATGGGAACTCCCGTGACCACTGGCCTTGAAGGTTTTGTAGGCAGGATGTTTCTGTTGCAAGGAAAATGGAGAGCCATCAGAATAGGGATCTAGCACTGCTATCAGCCAATCCGTCTGCAATCTCAGCTCTTGGCACGTGGTGTGATGTTGCAAAGGGCCTGTGTGGAGGCAGAGAGCACTGCCTCTCCCTGTCTTCACGCAGCCAGTGCACTCAGGACAGTCCCTGGCATTCAGTTTGAACTTCAACCACCAGTCTCCGGCTGAACGCAGTTTTGCTTAGTAGGGTTTTTAGTGGTTTTGATAGCCTGTGGAAGCCACATTCAGGAAAGGCTTTGTTTTGCTCTCTGAGGGCTGCATTTCCTCTTCCCTGTTCCTAGGAAGGAAATGTCAGGGTTGTCGTGAAATTTGAGAGAAGGAGGAGCATTCAGTCCCTCCTGGTATGCCAGCCTACACTCAGATCATCTTCTAGTCCCTCTGTAGCAGCCTCTGACACAGCTGCAGAGAGGCAGAAGTTCTGCTTCTTGCACTGTCCTGGTTACTGCAGAACTGCTTTTCTCAGCAGAAAAGATCAAACACCTCCCTTCCTCGCAGTGTCACGTTGACCCCGGCCTTTCTGCCTGTACTCTGCACACAGGGCACTGCTGACACAGTTATGCAGTTTGAAGAGTTAAAGATCCTACATTAGACAGCACTTCAGAGGAGAGATTTTTGTTTTGTTTTGTTTTGTTTTGTTTTTCCTCTCTGGAATTTAAAGAACTCGTTATTAAACACTTGCTGAAAAACTAGAAACCTGGAGAAAACTTTTTCCAAATTTTGAGGCTTTATACAGTTGTGTCAAGACCACAATCTCTCTTCCCCTGAAGGGGGCACCTGTGGTCTTGTCCCTTTCACTGCTCTGGTGCCGCTTAGCACAGTGATGGCACATGAGGTGACCAAGTGTGGGGTCCACATGAGAAGTGACTGCCTTGCAGAGACTCCCAGCTGTTGCTGACAGTTCAAGGGACTGAAGCAGCCTCTGTGCTTCTGCTCCTGGTGCTCCTGGTGGCCTGTCCTTACTCTTTCATTGCACAGCATGAGAAATGGTACAGGATATGTCATACATTTTTCCTTTTCCTATATAATTTTTCAGCCAGACCTGCTCCCTGGCTGCTTCTGCTAGCCCAGTGCTGAGTGACAGCATGGGTAAGAACAAACAGCTGTGCCTGGGGCAACAGAAAACAAGGAAAGGGTCAAGCAGCCCTATTGCCAAACAAGAAAGTACAGCTTCATGATGTGCTTCCCAGCAGCTGGTGAAATTACTCTCATCTTCATTGAAATGGAATTGCAAGGACAGGTTAAGGCTTGCGGTTCCTCCCAGGCTGTGTAACACATTGGCCGTGGCTGGAAGGTCCCCTACACACCCATCTTTTCCTTGGGCTGGGGGAAGGGGAGCACAGGGGCCCCTCACCACATGACTGTCCTTAAGGTTTATTTTTAACCAGGGAATGTGTTCACATTGTGCAGTGAAATGCATGAGATAACTGGGTCTATCTGCTCCACAGTGATAGAGCCAGCTCTCCTGACCTTAGCACACCCAAAGCGTGGGATTGCTGCTGAGTATTTTTCATCACCCCCTTGCTTCTGCTCAAACATCCAATCTTATTGTTCAGCGCCTTTTTGATGCCACTACAAGAATTCTCTTTATCTTGCGGTTCTGATGAGATTTTTTTCCATGTAGGAGATATTTAGAGAATGAATTAGGGCAGTGAATTGGCTTACATGCAGTGCAAACCAAGCTAAGTGTTAGATGCACGGTGTGATCCTTCTTTCCCTTATAGAGCGAATGAAGAGTGGGCTTAGAGTGTCATACAAACACCGTGGCTCCTAGCAGGGCATTTGAGTTGATGTCTGTGTGTTATCAGTACGTGTTGCTTAATAGCTCATAAAAAGCAATATCCTGCCATGAGTTTACAGCATGAGTTAAATGATAACATCACAGGAACAATTACAGTCTAAGAAAAGGAAAAATAATGACTGTAATGTCAGTCAGGGTGGGAGCTGCCCCCAGATTGAATCCATTGCTGCTCCAGGACTGCACAAGAGCTGAGAGACAAATGTCCTTGTGGTCATATCTGCATGAATGGCTAAGCAGGACTCCAGCCTTGCTCTTTGTTGCATCCACACTCATTACTTTTCTGCCTGAGCTCAGAGCATCAGAGGCTGAAACCCTTACCCATGTGCTCTGGACAGATCAGACACTGAAGGATTATATACACTAAAATCCTTTCGAGTTACCCCAAGCTCATCTTTTGCCCAGCAGTGGGGCACGTGGGACCCGGGGGTCTGTCACCCACCTGCCTGCTGCTGCTGAGACAAGGAGGCTTGGTGCAATGCTGGCTGCTGTTGTGGGATGTGGGAGGGTGAGCACACTTTGCTCCTTGCAGCAAAGGGACCTGCTGCTGACTGGAAGGGTGATTTTGCTGGAGGACTTGCCTAATACCTTGCAGCTGGTTAGGGCTTGCCCTGTGCTCTAACCAGCCCCGGTATCTCTGGTGTCTGGGGTTGCAGCACCAATACTCAAGGTTTGGGGGAAAGCCAGTGGTTTTGTTAATACAAAGGAGGGACCAGGGAGTAATGAACAAGGATGCAGAGACCTTCAGCACAGAGCAGGCAGTGTTGCAGAAGGGGGAACAGGGAGTTAACACAAGGAATGGGGTGACAGTCACAACAGGAGCTGTCCTTCCTGGGTGCCAGGAAAGCCCTTGGGCCATGCTGAGCCATGGCAATTGTCTCCTAGTGGGGCAGCAGGAGGCAGGCTGCAGGTCCCTCCCATATGGAGTTGTTCCCATTCCCCTTGTCCTAAGTTCAGGCAGTGAAACAGCCTGGCTTGTGCCCTGTTAGGGAGGTACTACACCCTGCACCAGCTGGTTCTCACTCTGGGCTTTAACAGCGTCGATGCCTCTTTGTGTTGGGCAGGGACCAGCGCATCAGCCAGGACGTGGAGAGGTTTTGCAAGCAGCTCAGCTCCATGGCCAGCAAGCTCGTCATCTCTCCCTTCACGCTGGCCTACTACACGTACCAGTGCTTCCACAGGTAAGGGCCCACCCTGACCCCTCAGCACACCTCTCTGCTCTGTTTTGGAGCCTGGCACCCACCTTACAACTGCTGCTGTAACTGCAGGGGCACTGAACGTGTGGGTGACGGGGCTCTGCTCTACCAAGGGACTTCTGCCTTGTGCAGTGCTGGCCCCCAAAGTCCTGTGAAGGTGAAGAGAGGTGACAGCTGAGGGCTCTGACAGCCCAGGGGTGTCCTTCTGTCTGGCTTAGCCAACCTCTCTTTCTCCTCTGCAGCACAGGCTGGCTGGGCCCGGTGAGCATCTTTGGGTATTTTGTCATCGGGACAATCGTTAACAAGGTATTGATGAGCCCAATTGTGTCTAAACTTGTGGAGCAGGAAAAGCTGGAGGGGGATTTCAGGTGAGTCACAGTGGAGCAGCATTTTCACTGCCTATTTTGGCAGCTCCTGCAAGAGCTGCACTTTAGTCCCTGTTCAGTGCTATGTTTGCAGCTACATCTCTGTTTGCAGCCACCGCATGGTGGCGGAGCTCAAGGAGGAGGTGGAGAGGCTGAGGGCCATTAGGGAGTGTGAGCGGGAGATTGACTTCTGGAGCAACTCCCTGCAGGGCATCAAGGAGAGGTACCGGGGTGAGACACCCCAAACGGGGGTGGACCCCTTGCCCTGTCGCCGTCGGGCTGAGGGAGGGGATCTGGGAGCTGAGGAGGAGTGGAGACAGGTCCCTGTGCGACGTGGCAGGCGATGCCCTCCCCCTCCGGCCCCACCTTCCCAGGTGCCCTTACAAAACAGGTTTGAGGCCCTGGAGATTGAGAGACCGGTAGCTGAGGAAGAGATAGAAAGTGTTCCCAGGAGGATGCCTAGGGCGAGGAGGTCGACTCCACGCATCAGAACTGCCTCCACCAAGAAAGAAAGAAGGGTGATTGTCGTGGGAGACTCTGTCCTTAGGGGGACAGAGGGCCCTATTTGTCGGCCTGACCCTACCCGTAGGGAAGTCTGCTGCCTCCCTGGGGCCAGGGTCAGGGACGTGGCCAGGAAGTTCCCCAACCTGGTGCGCCCCTCTGATTATTATCCGCTCCTGATAATCCAGGCGGGCACTGATGACATTGACAACAGAAGCCTGAAGGCTATCAAAAGAGACTTTAGGGGACTGGGACGGTTAGTGGACGGAGCAGGAGTGCAAGTAGTTTTTTCGTCCGTCCCTACGTTGACAGGGAGGGGTACGGAGAGGACAACGAAAGCCCACCTGTTAAACACGTGGCTCCGGGGCTGGTGCCTACGCAGAAATCTTGGGTTTTTCGACCATGGGGCAGTTTACTCAGCACCTGGTCTGGTGGCCGTAGACGGGTCCCTATCCTTTAGGGGAAAAAGGATCCTGGGCCAGGAGCTGGCGGGGCTCATTGATAGGGCTTTAAACTAGGTAAGAAGGGGGATGGGGCTGGAGCGAGGACTGTTGGGGCTGTACCAGGGGGAGCAGTGGCAAGGCCGGAGGATAAGGTAAAGGCCCAGCTGAAGTGCATCTACACCAATGCACGCAGCATGGGTAACAAACAGGAGGAGCTGGAAGCCATCGTGCAGCGGGCAGGCTACGACTTGGTTGCCATCACGGAAACGTGGTGGGACCAGTCTCATGACTGGAGTGCTGCGATGCCTGGCTATAGGCTCTTCAGAAGGGACAGGCAGCATGGAAGGGGTGGCGGTGTGGCTCTCTATATTAGAGAGTCTTTCGATGTTGTAGAACTCGAGGCTAGGAATGACAAGATCGAGTCCCTTTGGGTTAGGATCGGCAGGGACAACAAGGCTAGTGTCCTGGTCGGGGTCTGCTATAGACCGCCGAACCAGGATGAGGAGACGGATGAGGAGTTCTACAGGCAGCTGACAGAAGTTGCGAAATCGTCAGCGCTTGTACTCGTGGGGGACTTCAACTTCCCAGACATATCCTGGAAGCACAACACAGCCCAGAGGAAGCAGTCTAGGAGGTTTCTGGAGAAAGTGGAAGATAGCTTCCTGACGCAGCTGATTAGTGAACCTACCAGGGGTGGTGCCCTGCTAGACCTTCTCTTCGCAAACAGAGAAGGACTGGTGGAGGATGTGATTGTCGGGAACAGTCTTGGGCAGAGTGACCACGAAATGGTGGAGTTCTCTATACTTGGCGGGGCCAGGAAGGGAACCAGTAAAACCACTGTATTGGACTTTCGGAGGGCTGACTTTAGGCTGCTCAGGACACTGGTTGGTGGAGTCCCATGGGAGGCGGTTCTGAAGGGCAGAGGGGTTCAGGAAGGCTGGGTGCTATTCAAGAGGCAAATCCTAATGGCACAGGAGCGGTCTATCCCCATGTGCCCAAAGATGAGCCAGCGGGGAAGACGACCAGCCTGGCTCAACAGAGAATTGTGGCTTGAGCTTAGGAGGAAAAAGAGGGTTTATAATCTTTGGAAAATTGGGCAGGCCACTAGGGAGGACTATAAGGATGTAGCGAGGCTGTGCAGGGACAAAATTAGGAAGGCCAAAGCTCATCTGGAGCTCAAGCTGGCTACTGCTGTTAAAGATAACAAAAAACGCTTTTATAAATACATCAACACAAAAAGGAGGACTAAGGAGAATCTCCATCCTTTACTGGATGCGGGGGGAAACTTAGTTACAAGAGATGAGGAAAAGGCGGAGGTGCTCAATGCCTTCTTTGCCTCAGTCTTTAGTGGTAAAACCGGTTGCTCTCTGGATACCCAGTACCCAGAACTGGTGGAAGGGGACGGGGAGCAGGATGTGGCCCTCACCATCCACGAAGAACTGGTTGGTGACCTGCTACGGCACTTGGATGTGCACAAGTCGATGGGGCCGGATGGGATCCACCCAAGAGTACTGAGAGAACTGGCAGAGGAGCTGGCCAAGCCCCTATCCATCATTTATCAGCAGTCCTGGCTATCGGGGGAGGTCCCAGCTGACTGGCGGCTAGCAAACGTGACGCCCATCTACAAGAAGGGCCGGAGGGCAGACCCGGGGAACTACAGGCCGGTCAGTTTGACCTCAGTACCAGGGAAGCTCATGGAGCAGATCCTCTTGGGAGTCATCATGCGGCACTTGAAGGGCAAGCAGGCGATCAGGCCCAGTCAGCATGGGTTTATGGAAGGCAGATCCTGCTTGACGAACCTGATCTCCTTCTACGACAAAGTGACGCGCTGGGTGGACGAGGGAAAGGCTGTGGATGTGGTCTACCTTGACTTCAGCAAGGCTTTTGACACCGTTTCCCACAGCATTCTCCTCAAGAAACTGGCTGCTCTTGGCTTGGACTGGCGCACGCTTCGTTGGGTTAGAAACTGGCTGGATAGCCGGGCCCAGAGAGTTGTGGTAAATGGAGCCAAGTCCAGTTGGAGGCCAGTCACTAGTGGCGTCCCCCAGGGCTCGGTGCTGGGGCCGGTCCTCTTTAACATCTTCATCAATGATCTGGATGAGGGCATTGAGTGCACCCTCAGTAAGTTTGCAGATGACACCAAGCTAGGTGCGTGTGTCGATCTGCTTGAGGGTAGGAAGGCTCTGCAGGAGGATCTGGATAGGCTGCACCGATGGGCTGAGGTCAACTGTATGAAGTTCAACAAGGCCAAGTGCCGGGTCCTGCACCTGGGGCGCAATAACCCCAAGAAGAGCTACAGGCTGGGAGAGGAATGGCTGGAGAGCTGCCAGGCAGAGAAGGACCTGGGAGTGATGGTGGACAGTCGGCTGAATATGAGCCAGCAGTGTGCTCAGGTGGCCAAGAAGGCCAACGGCATCCTGGCTTGTATCAGAAACACTGTGACCAGCAGGGCTAGGGAGGTGATCGTCCCCCTGTACTCGGCTCTGGTGAGGCCGCACCTCGAGTACTGTGTTCAGTTCTGGGCCCCTCGCTACAAGAAGGACATCGAGGTGCTTGAGCGGGTCCAGAGAAGGGCGACGAAGCTGGTGAGGGGCCTGGAGAGCAAGTCCTATGAGGAGCGGCTGAAGGAGCTGGGCTTGTTCAGCCTAGAGAAAAGGAGGCTCAGGGGTGACCTTATTGCTCTGTATAAGTACATTAAAGGAGGCTCTAGCGAGATGGGGGTTGGCCTGTTCTCCCATGTGCCTGGTGACAGGACGAGGGGGAATGGGCTAAAGTTGCGCCAGGGGAGTTTTAGGTTAGATGTTAGGAAGAATTTCTTTACTGAAAGGGTTGTTAGACATTGGAACAGGCTGCCCAGGGAGGTGGTTGAGTCACCATCCCTGGAAGTCTTCAAAAGACGTTTAGATGTAGAACTTAGGGATATGGTTTAGTGGGGACTGTTAGTGTTAGGTCAGAGGTTGGACTCGATGATCTTGAGGTCTCTTCCAACCTAGAGATTCTGTGTGATTCTGTGTGATCTCTTGTCCGTGACATGCAGTCAGCTGCTTCCCAGCTCGGAGACACCCAGCAGCTCAGTGCTGCCCCAAACTCAGTCTGCTGAGCCCCAAGCGCTCCTTTTGGTGCCCTGCATCGTGTCAGGTAGTGCCACTGGTTCAGTTCAGGGAAGTTTTGCGGTTTTCCCTGTGCCTTGGGGCACTCAGGGACAGCAGAAGCTGCTGTGGCACAGAGAGCCCAGACATGGGCTGTGATGATTTTGTATGATGGAGGTTCTGGGGTAGTAAATGCCCAAGGGGAAGAGATCCCCCAGGGCTGAGACTTGCAGTGAGCATGATACCAAACAAATGCACCACTGAGCTGTCCCAGAATTACGTCACCTTGCGCTAAGGTTTGGTTTCAGTGCCTTTATGAGCCTGTTGAATATTTCTGTGGAGAGATGCCTTAGATCACTGCTCTGACAGATGCAAGATGAGTTACCTTTAGTAAGGGTGCTGGTTGTATAATTCACTAGGCATTTATATATGATCCTGATGATGTTTTTTGGGTTGTTCAGGTTCAAGCACATGCAGATTCGAGTCAATGCAGAACCAGCTGCTTTCTACAGGTAGGTAGAAAAGGGATCCTGCCAGCTCGGAGCATCCTCAGTGTATTCCTGTATCCCAGAGGAGTCCAAGTGCTGTTGCTGCAGCCTGAGCTTTCTGTCCCCTCCACCCTGCTGCAGGTGCAGCATCACAGAGCGTCTGCTCCCTGCCACGGTGTTTGCATTCCATGCACTGCCTGCAGGAATGCTTCACAGCAGCTGGAGACAGCTGGTTGCTCTCTGCCTGCCTTCTAGCATGCCCAGAGGCTTGATACAGATTTGGTGCTGGCTTAGAGACCCTTCCTGGTGTTTTGCCATGGTCCTTACCTGGAAGATTGCTCAAGGTCCCATTGCATCTTGTCAGGATGTTCCCTTGGGGCACTTTTTGCAGGTTGCTTCTGGCCCCATCCTGCTGCTGCAAATCTGTGTGTCTTCTGGGGCTGTGCCAAGCTTTTGCCTTGCTTCGTTATCTCTGTGTGCTCTTCTGGGTCAGCCTGTGCCATGACCCTCCTGGCGCTGCACTGCAGCTCTCTGGATTTGCTTGATGCCATTTCTGTCTGGCTATTAGCAAGGCTCCCAGAGCTGAGCATAAAGCTGGGAGCCCAGCAGCACCTTCACGCTTAGTGATGCCCTGAGGTCTGCTGGTCTTTCTGTCCACGGAAATGGGTAGAGTCCAGCAAAAGGCCCACAGTTTTACTGGGGTGCCTGGTCAGTGGAAGAAGGTCATTGCTCAACTCTTGTCATGTGTCTGCCTTTGCTCTATGTGTTGTGCAATCACGCTTCTTCCAGGAGCTTAAGAAAGCAGGGGCTGCACTATCTCTGGACTTCCCTGACTGTGATCTCTATTTGCCCATTCTCACTGTAGTGACAGAGCATTTCAGGTGTTGCAGCGTTATCCCCAGGGATTCAAAATTGCCAGTTTGGTAAAGATTAATATTGGCAGGCATGAAACCTTGGTATAAGTAATTGAAATCAATCTTGTTTTGCATTGGCAAGTCTAAATTATTTCTTTGTGGACTGGTTGATTCTTATTGGTTTATGCTAATTTTTCTTAATCGAGAAGATACTTTAATTACATCCCCTTAGTTAAGTTGCAGTTTTGAAGTTTTTTATATACTATTACTAAAAATAAAATAAATTATCAAACTAGAAAATGGACTGTCTTATTCCAGTACAGTTCATAGGCAGAGAAAGTTAATCTGGCAGGAAACTAGAATGTAATCGAATTGTGTTAAAACTGACGTTTTTGTGGTATGAGTTAACTAAAAGCAAAGACAATTTTTAAGAGTTACATTCCTAGAATCCTGCAAAAGGAAGAGTGTGTGGTGAGTGGCCCGTTTTGATTGCCAGACTTCCCAGGCTTGTAGAAGCTGTTAAATCTGTCCTCTTGTACCTGCTGAACCATTGATTGTTTTGATAAAGGAAAACCAAAACCGGCATTGTCAGCATTTTGTTTATTTGCTTGCTTAACCTTTGGCAAACTTGCTTTGAAAGTGAATGGGAAGAAAAGCCAAACCAATCCAACAACCTCTACACATCTGCAAAGTAATAGTAGCTACCAACACTGTGCACTTCAGCCAAAACTTCTGCTCCCTGATGCCTGGCCTGTATCTCCCTGTGTCCGTACTGAATGTTCAGCTGCCACGGGAATTCATTGTCTGGAGCAAACCGTGGAGCTCTGTCTGCATTTTGCCACCTGAGGGCAGCCCAGCCCTTGTGAACGAGCAGAAGGAGCTGCCACACTTTGCTCAGGTGGTGATTTGGAGCAGGATGTGCCTCCCTGCTGCCTGCTCTGGGAACAGCTGGCAGTGCACACAGCACAGCCCTCAGGTGCTGGGGGACACGCTGATGCTTTTGGGAAGCTCCGAGAAAGGGAGGGCTTTGGGGCTGGGGTCACCTCGCCCATTTGCTTGCTGTCACCTCCTTTGCCTCTGTCCTCTCCTTTCTGGCTCCAGATGTGTGGCAGCACTGTCCATCTCTTCCAAAAAAGGCTTTGTTCAGAAGTGTGTGTTGTAATCGTGGGTGTGTTTTGCTCAAGGCCTGAGCCTCGCTGATAGTGTGTGGCCCCATCTCACCTCCTGTATGGGACAGAAACACCCATGTGCTCTGAAACTTGCAGGGCTGTTCATTTCAGCCGGAGTTTCTTGGTGTTTCAAGAAGGATCTCATGGGTGTTCAGTTCCAGCTCAACAAAAAACCTTGGAGGCTGAAGTAAGAGGCCCTCTCTAGGTCTTAGTCCTAAAGCCCAGGCTTTTACCCCATTGTGTGCTCCCAGGAAGTCTGGGAGTCATGTTGCTATATTTTACAGGGCCGGGCGAGTGGAGCACATGCGCACGAACCGCAGGCTGCAGAGTTTGCTGCAGACCCAGAGGGAGCTGATTGGCAAGGAGCTGTGGCTCTACAGTGAGTGGGGAGCTCTGGGGGGTGAGCACGGGCATGGTGTAGCTCTGTCGTAGTGGCCCACAGGCTTGGAAGCCTGACTGCTAGAGCAGCAGTGCTGGTTTTTCTTTCTCTGGGGCCTGTTCCAAGGAGCTCTTTGCTTGGCAAATGGGTTTTCACCCCAGTGCTTCTGCTGGCCTGTGAGATAGGGTTTTCTGCTCGAGTGCATTATGAGAGGCTGAGACAGGATCTGGGTCTTCCTTTTGAGTGGGCTGCACTTGGTCCTGGCTGGGAGAGAGGTTCCCACCCCAACTTACTGCCTTGTCCCCATGTGCTTCCGCCCAGTTGGGATCAACACCTTTGACTACCTGGGCAGCATCCTGAGCTACGTGGTCATTGCCATTCCTATCTTTTCTGGGGTCTACGGTGACCTGAGTCCGACAGAGCTCAGCGCCCTGGTCAGCAAGGTGAGCTAAGGGTTGTGACCCACACTGGGCTGGGGGCAAAATGTGCGCTGTGAGCTTGTGTCAACTGCATGAGCCAGCCCTAAGTCTTAGGGCTGTAAATTCATATGGCTGGGCCCTGTTGTGGAGCACTGAGGATGGAGGTTTGGGCTTCAGGCTGGTGGCAGGGGGGCTGAAAGACCCGCAGTGAGTGACATTCAGGATACACTGACCCTGCCCGTGGGGATGTGGAAATGGGAGCTGTGAGACTGTGAGCTGCAGGCTGACACCCTGCTCTGAGGTGCTTTGGGATGTGATTTCTCCCCAGAATGCCTTCGTTTCCATCTACCTCATCAGCTGCTTCAGCCAGCTCATCGATCTCTCCAGCACCGTGACTGATGTAGCTGGCTACACACACAGGTGAGCTTCTGTGGGTGCAGGGCTCTGCAGGAGAGGTCATGGGACATGGCTGTGCCCAAGTCTGTGATAAATACATAACAAACAATTTGTGAGTGAGTATGGACAAGGTTAGAAGTGAGGAGCTGCCCCTGGCATTCATGCACCCTTTTGTTTGCCCAGGATTGGTGAACTGCAGGAGACTTTGCTGAGTCTTGGCAGAAGAAAAAATGAAAACTACTCAGAAGCCAAAGCTGGCTGGGACCTGGACAGGTGAGTCTCTGAGTCTCCCCTCAGCAGCACGTTGGCTTGCAGCTTTCCTGCCAGTGTGCAGGGCTGTCACTGGGTGGAGGTGGCCCCTTGGTGTCACAGCCTGCTGCATGCAGTTGGTTGGACCAAGCAACGCAGTGCTCGCTGTGACCTGGGGTGTGTGGGGCAGGATTCATGTCATGGAAGCACAGGAGGTCTAACGTCTCTTCTTCTTTGTCTCGGTGGTGGCCCAGCAGCTATTCTGAGGAGGACGCAGTGCCAAAGGACACGGCTTTCCTTCTGGAGCGAGTGACACTCTCAGTGCCATCCTCTGGCAAGCTGCTCATTAAAGACCTGAGCCTCAGGATCTCACAAGGAGACAGCGTGATGATCGTGGGGAACACTGGCACAGGGAAAACATCTCTCCTGAGGGTCCTCGGGGGACTCTGGGAAAGCACACGGGGTAAGGACTGCAGGTCTCCATATCCTTCTCTTCTTCAACGAGGGCTGTCCTAGCTGAGTTTAGAAGGTAGCAACAAGAATTTGCAAGACGAGTGCCACTTGTGATATTAAACGTGTCACCATTTGAACTGTCCCTTCTCTGGATCACAAACTTCTCTGCGGCTCTCATCGCTTTGCTCCGTGCTGCCCATCTGCCTTTTCTGGGATGCGAAGGCGAATCCATGGCAGCAGCGAGGCGTTCCTAGCAGGCGCTGCAGGCTTAGCATGCGTGTGTCTCTGTGCAGGGAGCATCCAGATGCTGACCTGCTTTGGCCCCCACGGAGTGCTGTTCCTGCCGCAGCGGCCGTTCTTCACCGATGGCAGCCTGCGTGAGCAGGTGAGCCCTGGGCCAGCTGGCCCCAGCCCTGCAGGGCTCTTAGCGTGCCTCTGCAAACCCGCGTGCAGCAGGAAGGCCTGCAAGGGGGAGGATGCATGCGACTGCTCCTTCCCTTTTGGCTGACTTTGTGCCACCACCGCTGTGTTTCAGATGAGCCGTGTCCAGCTCCCTCTGACATGGCTTCTGTTGGTCTGTTTGACAGGTGATATACCCCCTGAAGGAGATCTACCCAGTGTCAGGTACGTGGAAATTCATCGCAGCAATTAGCCAACCCTGTGGTTTCAGCTCTCTGTTCTGTGCCCAGTGCAGCTTCTCCTCTCCCATGCCCCATCAGGAATGCTGTTTCACTTCTGTTGCACTCTGCTTTTCCCTGCAAGGTTTGCTCAGCATTCCCTTGCTTTCAAGAAGAATGCTTTCTCTTGATGCAGTGAGGACAGGCTGGCTGTGCTCTGCATGTTGTACTATGATCCGTGCTGAGACACCCTGCTGCTTTCTAAACTTGCTGTTGGGATTCGTCTGATCCATCTGGTACAACCTGCGTATGGGAAGCCGTGTTTGCCTTTATCTCAGTTTCCATGTACCATGTACCAGTGTCCATCTGTGACACACCAGGACCCAGTATAGATAAGTGGTTGAGTCAGCTCCAGCGGACCTCAGGAGTTTCTCCAAACCTTCCCTGCTGCCCCACGGCCTCCCCCTTGCAGCTGTGGTCTCAGCAGACGCGTCCTGTATTTAATCACTTTCTCCCCCAGGGCCTGCAGATGATGAGAGGATCGTGCGATTCCTGGAGTTGGCCGGGCTGGTGAGTCCCTGGTGGCGCTGCTGCTGGAGAGGGATGAAGGGATGAGGGATGAGGTGCTGTGGCAGCACGGCACAACCACGGGCTGGACACACGCAGGGGACTGGGTTGTAGCTGGGACAGGACTGTCCATGGGAACAGGCGGAGGAGGAGGGGTATGGAGCAACTTCAGACCAAGCAGGAGAAGACTGGGTAGCAGGGAGGGGATGATTGTACACAGGGCTGTGTCCCTGGGGGGCTGGCAGGGCTGGGGCAGTGTTCACACATCTGCTGTGCTCTCTGCAGGCTGATCTGCTGGAAAGGGCTGGAGGACTGGATGAGCAGGTGGACTGGAACTGGTAAGGCAGCTCACTGGGGGAATTTGGATGATCCCTCTGGTTGGGGAACGCTTCTAAGCAGCTGCACATTGCTGCTGGACTGGGGAGCATCTGTGTCCACCTGTGTCTTGTGAGAGGTGGGCTGTGCAGGGCTGAAAGGTTCCTGCCCCAAGCATCAATACAACATCAGCAGCCATGCTCTCTGCAGGAAACTGATTGCACAGTGGAGGGGGAGCACTGGGTGCACACAGGGCCAGTCATTTGCTGGGGTCTCCAGTACCAGCAACCACAAGCTCTTTAGCAAACAAGCTCTCTTTCTTAAGGGAGATTTTTGAATCTCGACCCTGCTGCAGGTATGATATCCTGTCCCCGGGGGAGATGCAGAGGCTCTCATTTGCACGTCTCTTCTACCTCCAGCCAAGATATGCAGGTGAGTGAACAACTGCAGAAGAAAGGCAGTGCCTTTGGCACAAACAGAAGCTGGTACAGAGGCAGCTTGGGAGCATGCTCGGTCTTAGTGATGATTTTAGGCAGCACACACAGGATTCAGAGGTGAAAATATTTCACTATCTTTGTGGCAGGGGGTAAATGAAGAGGTTTTGTGTAAAACCTCGTGTTCTTAGGGAAATATTAATGAGTGTTCGTGGTCCAGGTGTAATTACACCTGAGAGAGCACCCTCTCAACCTGCTCAACAGCTGCCATGTAAAGAAGCAGATGTGCTAGTGAGCACAAGCACAGTGTCAGCTGCCCTGTGTGCGGCTCACCAGCCTCCGTGGGGCTGTGGAAATGATGTGCCCTTGGGAACAGCTATAACACGGCAAAAGAGGACAAGAAGTGGTAGAAGAAACACTGCTGAGAGATCACAGAGGCAGCTCACGTTTGCAGTTTGGTCTAATTGCTTTGCACATTTAGATGGCTGGGGGGCTATTGGAGGAGTTATCAGAGGGGCCAGGGTAGATGTGTGTGCACAGAGCCAGTGTCAGTAGCAGGGAGCAACACTTAAGTACCTCTCATCTCCTGAAGCCTGCAGCACTGCTCTGTGCTATCTGGTCAGAAGGAACCTGAGGACTGTCAACTAAGAGCTGTAGAGATGATGTAAAACAAATTGCATTCATTTGCTCCAGGCCAGTAGTATTTGCTTTTAGCTGTCAGGAAGCCACGCCAGGCCATCCTGGCTGCTGCACCTGGGCTCTTGGCCAGGGAGGTGACGAGGCTGCTGTTCAGCCAGGCGCTCTGGCATGCAGCCCGTGTTGGGAAGGTCACGGCTTAGATTTCACAGTGGTGAGAACAGGGCAGTGGCTGGCAGCTTTTGAGGGAAAGGAATGAGGTGAACAGGGCTGTTTGAGTGGATTTAAGGGCTTGTGGGGAAGGGCAGCCTTCCCACTTGGCTGGCAGCAGCTGTACCAGAGTAAAGTCAAGGTCCTTAGGCTTCTTGCTTGCTCTTGGTGAGCTCCACTTAACATGTGAAATATCCCGAGCAGTCACTGCTCGTTTGCCCAGGGGGAGAGGACAAGTTGGGAGAGGAGGGATGTGTGGGGCTTACGGCTTGTTTCTCAGTGCTAGATGAAGCCACCAGTGCCCTGACAGAAGAGGTGGAGCATGAGCTGTACCGTGTGTGCCTTCAGCTGGGCATGACGCTGGTCAGTGTGGGACACAGGCCCAGCCTGGAGAAGGTGAGGAGGGGAGGTGGCGTTACATGACTGGTGGCAAGGGGGGGAGGCAGAGAGGGTGCCTGGTGAGCAGAGGGGAATGGCTGAGGCTGCAGAGCCTTGCTGTGGGAGAACACGCCCTCAACAGGAACATCCCTCAGTTGTTGTGTCGCTGAATTGCAGTTCCACAGCTGGATTTTGAAGCTTCATGGCGAGGGAAGATGGGAACTCATGCGATGTGAGAGGATGAAGCGGCTCCCATCTGAGGAAGGGTGCTGATAAACATGCCCGAGTCTGCACAGCTGCAGAACCTGCGCACCCCTGGGAGAGCTCTGAAGAGCAGACTGGGAGTGCGGAGCCAGCAGCTGCCAACAAGGCATTCGTTTGGTGCAAAACCAGTTACAGATTTTGCTGATGGATGTCCAGCCAAGTCTGAACTTCACGGGGGAAGGGGCTGAGCTGCTGTGCTGCTGCAAAAGACAACACTGCCTCATGGGTTTTGTATAAGCCATGGGCAGAGGAACCTCCCCTCACCCAGGATGCAGCAGTGCAAGGATGGGATGCAACCTGATGTTGTGCTGTCTTTGCCTCACCGGGACCTCTGCCTCTGGTGTACAGCTCTGCAGTACGGGCTTCTGTAGCTCTGGTTCTACCAAAAGGGATTCTGAGCTGCTGGCTCCCCAGGCAGTTAAGGGATGCATTGTAATGGGAGGAGGAGGCCGGCACAGAAAAGGACATGGCTCTCCTCTCCTTAAGACACAGGGTTAAGGTTCAAATAAACATTTTTGTATTAAAATCTAGGGTCTGTTATCCATGTTCCTGGAGAAGAATCCGTTTGTGTTATCCAGGCTTCTGCCTCTTCTGCTTTTTTTCTTTCTGCTTTAGGAGAGATGACTGTGTGTTGGCAGTGCTCTTGGACTAGACTAGTGGTGAAGAGCAGAGCAGGGGTAGGGCTGCATGCACTCTGCTGGGGTGATGCCATGGTGGCAGGCTCACAGCACACAACCTCCTCCTTCCCCTGCCTCTGCGCCTCCTCTCCCCTTGCTCCCAAGTCCCAACTCCCTCGCCTTGCTGAGCTGGCAACTGCTCTCTGTCAGAGCAGGCCCGCTGAGTAAGAGGTGGCTATTTTTACACAGCCACTTTTCTGACCAGCACAGAAGCCTTCCAGGAAGCCTTCCAAGCATGAATTGCTTTCGGATCTGATCAGCAAAGGCTGTGCACTGCCTGCCTGCCAGTACGGGCGCTGCAGGAGGAGCCACCAGTTACTGACCAGCAGGTGCTCCTGGGTTTGTCTGCAGCTCCAGCCACTGCTGCTGCAGGACAACGTTCCCTCATCATGCACCATCCCTGCACTCACCAGGTTTGGGAAATGTCCCATGCCTCCCTGTGGTGCATGGTCTGGCATTCAGCACCTGGAAGCTTCATGGGGAGTTGCCTTTGATCAGAGTACTACTGCCTCCCCTGTGGAGCTATGGAGGCCCCATAGCTCCAGGATGGACCAACAGCACTAAGAGGTCTCATGTTCTCTTTGCTCTTTGTGGCAATTCCCCAGGTATGCCTTGCCCTCTAACTGATCAGGGAGAGCAGCACCTGAGCCTCATCTTCTTCATATCTGTGTGGGCAGGAAGATGTTGGTCTCTCTGTGCTGCTTTGGAGCTCACTGAAATGCTTTCTGGCTAAGGTCTGACACCCAACCCCTTCTTCTCTTTGGCTGAATTCATCTTCCTTGAAGAAGTGACCAGACTCATACACAGTATTCCAGTTTAGTTTTATTCTCGTTCATATCTTTACAGAAAATGGCACATAAATCACAGGTTCTGAATGACTAGAAGTTGTTACAGCTCCATATCTCAAACACCTCAATACTGAATTCTTTTCTCACTGTATATACATTATTTACACACCGCGGGCTATAATCTAACACCTTGAACTTTGAACAAACTGGGGACAAAGACAGATGGGGGCTGTATGAAGGGGGTCAATTTTGACAGAATAAAAACAGTAGCTCTGGGGAGAGGGTGCTGGCAGCTGAAAGCGGGGCAGAGAGGGCTGTGTGGAAGTGACTGTCCTACATCCTCCTTGGGGAACACAGCCTGACCGGGATGGAAGGGTGATGGTAACATGGGGCACTGCAAAAAACAGCGGGTTTGGCTGCGTGGGTCTGTGTGTGCACGTGTGGGGTCAGCGAGGAGACATATGTACACATTACAGCATGTGTCAGGGGCGGATCTGCATGGCTGTCGTTCCCTTTAGCGCTCAGAGGGCAAGCGGGGCAAATTCAATTCCATAAATAAGTTTGGCAAATGTTGTTGCATCTCCTGGAATAATTTAAGCGGTAAATGTTTCCCCTGGCATTCGACCTCTCTGCAGTGGAGGCTCTGGCCTTCGGGACACAGACACATTTAGCCGTCTCTGCCAGCCTTGCGGGAGCAGCCTGCCCCTAGCGTGTTTTACAGCCAGGGCTGCAGGCATTGCTGTGCAGCGAGGTAGAAGCTGCAGGGATGGTGCCTGGCCCTGCAGCCCGAGGGATGCTGAGCTAAATAGCGTGGCACCGGCCTCCAGAGCCCACCACCGTGATGGCTTCAGCCCCTGAGTGTGTGTGGAGGAGACGACGGTGTGGGCCGGGGTGACCTGGAGGTGCAAGGTGTGAATGGGACATCAGGTCTGTGGGCAAAGCCTGTGTCTCCCCTCATAAAGGAGGCAAAAATCAACTGCCCCAAACCCACAGCCCCTGGTGCTGGGGGCCGCAGGCTCGTCCTGCCACAGGCAGGGCTGGGGCAGCGGGTGATGGCCGGGTTGTGGGGCACAGCAGCAACACGGGGCAGGAGGAGGAGCTGAACCAGGCTGAGCCAGCCTGGAGGAGGCTGGATGGGGCCTGGGGCCGGAGCCACGGTCCCCCCTGGGGTGGTGATGGAGATGAGGAAGGGGCAGGGGTGAGGGAGGCCCTGGGGGCAGAGGAGCGAGGGGCAGGGCTGCGCTCCAGGGGAGTGCCCCTTGGGGCTGCCCCATGCACAGAGGCCGGGCCCCATGCCCCAAAAGGGGGCGGCAGGGGGGGGCCTGGCCAGCTTCAGCCCCTGGAGGACACAGTGTCTGTTGGGGCTGTCTCCTGCTGCCTCTGCCCCCCCTAGATCAGCTTCTCCTCCTTCTGCGACACGCTGGACTTCTCCGTCTGCCTCTCGTCCTCTGCCGCCTCCTCCCCTTTCTCTGGCTTCCTGGGGGTGTCCCCAGCGATGGTCCCCAGGACTTTGGTGCTGTGCTCCTGAGCTTTGGCCCTGAGGGCGGCAATGCTGTTTTCTCTCAGTTCCTCCTGGGAAATGGCGGTTTTGGGATCTGGGCCCCTCTCTTCCTTGTCACCCTTGTCAAGCTTGGGCAGGGCCTGGCGCTCCACCTCCGTCTTCCTCCCCGCCTCAGCCGCTGCTTCCAGAGACTTTTTGTGCATCCCTAAAAAGAATTGTTGGTATTCGGGTTTAGAAAAGCGCCTGGGCATGGGAAAGCCATCTTGAACTGAAAACAGCAAAGATAAAGAGAGGCCAGAATTAAGGAAAAGCAGAAACCCTTGCTTCAAACAGCAGTCATGGCGAGCCGGGCGCTTTGGCCCCGTGCAAGGGCAACCCCGATTCTGTGGGGACGAGGGTCTCAGACACAGTGGGTGCCTGCACCCCGGGGCCATTCGCTTACTGGGACCAGGGGAGGTCTCCCGTTGCCTTTCCCTATAAGTTTGTTCCTCCCACAACCCGCCTCCTGCCTCCCCCAGCTTCACGCAGACAGGAGAGGACAGCCCATCGTTAGGACACCAGAATTCAGTTTTGGGGCAGAATCAGCCTGAAAGGTCAGAAAGCGGGAAGCAAAGAGCAAGAGCATGGCAGGGCAGCCCCACTGCATCCACCACCCCTTCTCTACAGAAAAGGAAGCAAAAGCAGGCGGTGGTGCAGCTCTCCTGAATGCTGAGAGCATGAGGAGGGACCGTGGGGGTCCTCAGGGGAAGGGGAGTGGGGCAAGGGTGAGGACAGGGGCTCCTGGCACCCCACACAGCCTCACAGGGACCCCAAGCAAGATAGGGCATTCATCCCCTTGCTTGTCCCAAGAGCTCACCCTCTCCCCGCAGGCACCAGCAGGCATTTGGGGCTAGCTGGTGAGCGGTGTCACAGGGCGAGTCCCCCCCGTGCTTGATGCTCTCCGCATCGGGTTTCCTCCTCATGGCCCCCCTTCACCTTGACCCCCTCGCCAGCCACCCGTGAGGGCAGCGGCTCTCTTACCCAGGAGCCAGGGTGCGCAGGACTCCATGATGCCATCCTTGGCCGACTTGAGGATGGACTCGGGCAGCGGGATGGAGTGGCGCACCATGGCGCCGTAGAGCCCGTACTCGGCCATCACGCTGCTCCGGCCCCAGCACTTCTCCCGCTTCCTCCACTTGGCCCGGCGGTTCTGGAACCAAACCTGGGGTGGGCGACATGCAGGGACGTGGGTGATGGGAGCAGGTGGGACAGTCCCATTCCTGCACACACACACGTGCCTGTGCACGGGGATGAAGAAGGGTGCACGTACATCCTCCTGAGAGCACCGTGGCTTTTCCCCCGTGCAGCAGCTGCCGGGTATTTCTCTCCTCACCCTCCCTTGCAGAAGCGATGAGGGCCAAGCCTGTGAGCAGGTCCCACCTCTCCCTGCAGGATGTAATTAATTTGCCATTGCGGTGTCTTTTTCCAATGGCTTTTGGCTCTCGTGCCTGGGATTTTCTTTCATTATTTACCGGGTGCCTGAGCCGCAGCGAGGGGCTGTGCGCCGCGGTGCCTGCGGGGAGGGCTGGGCCGGGGGGCACGCTCTGGGGAGGAGGGAGAAGGGGGAGCTGATCCGCACGGCTCGCCCTGAATTCCCAGTTTGAAAAGCCCCTCATCTTCTCAGAAAATTGGCAGAATAATCTCCGAGCTGTGACCTGGGGGGCAGCGAGCGGAGACGCAGGCGGCGGTGGGGGGGTGCTCGCAGAAATCTATTAGCGCTCGCTCTCCGATTTCCATCCCTCTTGTCTTGCCTGCCCTCCTCCCTCCCCGCATCCCCTCCCTTCCTGCAGAGCAGAGGCATCAGCTTTAGATGAAAAATTGCTCGAGGTCTATTCAGAAGGAGGCAAAGGAAGAGTCAGCCCCAGGGGCAGCCCAGGCCTGATTGAAAAATAAGTTAATTTCAGTTTGAATCGATGGGCCTCAGGCACTGAAATATCACGGGAAATTAAAGCAGCTGGTCCCCGGGGAACCACGCCATTGACCTGCGCTAATTAATGCCATGGAGTTACCAGTCCCCTCTCCGAGAGGCAGCCCCTCCCTCCCCGCGGACACCCCAAACACCTCCTCATTTAACTAATTAGACTCACAGAAAATTGGGTGTTAATTTGTTTAGGATTTTTTTTTTCTCCTATTTTTTCCCTCCCTTTCCCGGAAAGTACACGGCAGAATGGAAATGAATGGTGGGGTCTCGCTGGCAGATGGATGCTCGGGGTCACTCCGCAATCTTCTCCGACTTGATTGCTTGATTAGGTCGTTAGCACATTAAAAAAAAAAATTGCTTGCCGTCTGGCGCTGGCCTGATGAGTGGGATGAGGCGGGAATCGCCTGGGTAATTTATCTTTTTATACTGCAAAGAATTTGATTTCAATCTGCAGATATATGGAGGTGCCTTTGACACCTGTTTAACATTACGGAGCTGACAGCTTAACCCTCTCTTGCCTCCACCACCCAGAGCTGTGGGGGAGCACGGGCTGCAGAGGGGAGCACCAGGGGGCTTAGGTAGGGCCTGGGACCCCCAGCTCTGCCGTGGGGACCACAAGATCAGTGCCTCACTGCAACCTCACCACGGAGCCAGGCTCCTTTGGTGCAGAGCAAGCTCTCTTCTTCTGCCTGCCACCCCAGCACTGTTGTGATGGGGACAATCTGTCTCCCCAGGGGAGTGGGGACGTGGTTCCTGGGGCTGTGATCCCACCTCTCCTGGCAGAAGACACGCTGTGCACGGCAGAGGGGATGTTACAGCCAGGCTGCTTCCTGAAACATGACATGCTGGCACCTCCTCTGCATGAAAAGCAAACTCACTTACTTCTTCCTTCTGCCGATAGACAACCCCCTGGACCACTGATGGCTGCAAGTGCAGCAAGACCAGAGCAAGGCCCCTCAGGTGGGCTCAGTGTCCCCTCTCCAACCATTTCTGTGGCCAGATCCAACGCAGGGTGCCTGCACAATGCACGGGTTTGTGGCACAGTCCCTTGCTCCAGGCTGTGCACTCCTCCTGATCTCAGTCTCAGTGCCAGGCTGGCAGAGCTGGAGGGGACTGGGTCACTCCCTCTCCATCCTGGGTGTCCTCTTGCCACCACACCTGGATTTTCAGCCAGGCAAAGCTTTTTCCATCAGTTACCAACTGGGCCACTTTTTAAACAAACCTCAGTCATTTTACCCAGGTGCCTCCTCACTGATATCTTCATCACCTCTCCCTTCTCCCTTCCTCCTGTCTTGACACCCCAAATATCTTACTCCATGTCCTATGCCCCCTGTCCTCCTCCCCAGATGGGTTTCAGCCATGTCACAGCAGTAGTTTCTCCCACTACTGCCTCTAAACCTGCTATCCCAGAGCATCCCTTTTCCCACAGCGTGGACAAACAAATGCAGCCAGCAGCCCAATTTTGACTGGAACTTGGGGGGGGAAAAAATATGTCAAAAAATGCTGATACAATCACATGGAAAAGCAGAGCCTGGCCAGAGGAAGCATAATCAAAATTATCTATAGCTTTCTTCTCAATGTTGTATTTAAATCTCATCCACATAACATGTAAAATCTATGCTACAAAGCCAAATGAGTAAATCAAAATGACATCAACACCTCAGGAAGATCATTCTGAGATTTCCCAAATCGATTTTTGAGATTTGAGGGGAATTTCCTCATGGTTTTGACTGGGAAAAAAATACCATAAATAAATAAATAAATAAAAACACTTTGAAATAGCAGAATTTCTAGCATAACAGGAATGAGGAGGGCTGCCCACCTTGTTTTGACACCAGTGCCCATATCTCAACCTCAGGCATGAACTGGAGTGAAACTGGTGGTGCTCAATATTGAATATTACTGGGGTCAGGACCAAAACCAGCATCTCTACCACCACCCCATTCCAAGCACCTGCAGCCCCCAAACTATTTTGTACGGGCAATTTTATTCTCTGGGGCCCATTCTTGGGATTTTGCCCTCATTAAAATGGCTCCATCAGTAGCAATTCCTTCTGAGAAATCTTATTTTTTTCTTTGGATTTCTTGACATGTTACCAACATTTTCCTGTTCCTTGATTCTGGGAATAATTATGGAACAGTGTAAGTAGTTCTGAGGTATTTTTGGCAGTGTTGGTGCATCAGTAACAACGTCTGAAAATGCAGTTATTGATTATTGACTTCTCACGTTTCCTTCCTTGATTGGAGATGGTTTCACTTCCATTTATTTGCAGTTTTGGGATTGTGTCTTCTTTGGCTGCAGTTGTCTTTGTTTTCACGTATTTGTTCTACAACTTCGTGATGTAAAATTTGGTCTGCCTCAAGCAATGTTTGGATTTGTCCATGTTTGGACTTGCTCCTTCCCCCCACATGGGTCAGATCAGCTTATTTACCACACAGCTTTCTTCTCACTTGCTTTCCTCTGGTTCTCCATAGTACATCACAGGGTATGGTGAAAGGATTGAGTTTGCACTTCCACACTTCACGAGCAGTAGCTGAAACCCATTACTAATTTCAGACTGCGTTTACTGAAGCACATCTGATGTTTTTGCAAAGCTGTCGCAGTTTGATGAGCAAAGGTGTCTTTTGGACCAACATTCTACAGCTTAAGGTGATTTACATCTTTTTATTACCACAAAAGAACCTCTGTGAAAGATGGGAAGCTTATTCCAGAAACCCTATCCTCAGAAACAGAACATTAAAGAGGGCAGATCTGTCTTGGTGTTGCAAGGCAGTGACCAGAAAACCCAAGAACCAGCCCCTTTAAATACATCAGTTTAAATACATGAAGCTGAATGAGAAGAAGCAGCATTTCTGTGGCATAAGGAAGAAAAAAGGATTAAAAAGCACTTGAATTAGAGAAGGATGTGCAAAGAGGCACTGCAGGATTTTGTAGGGTAAGGATGAACGCTAGAGGGAGCGAAGGGGCAGAGATAGCAATGGGTGGAGATGAGCAAGGCATGGAAGGAAAGAGAAGCTGGCCAGGCTCCAGAGGAAGCTAATGCAGCATCTTGAGCAGGAGGGTAAACTGATCAGTGCTTCCCTTTAGGTCCTCTCCATCTACACAGAGTGCTCAGGGGAGCTTCCTCGCCCCAACTGAAGCCCTCATGCTCAGCACTCGTTTCCTTTCCTGGTCTGGACATCCAGCCGTGTTTAGCTGGTCAGTACTGGAGACTGTAAGACTCCTCTTTCATCACTGTTTGCAGTCAGTTTAACTTCTCTGTCTCATCTCTTGTCTTTCCTGTTCTCTTTAGAAAAGGACCTGGCCCTGCTTCCTGCCTGTCCCTCATTAGGCCAGAAAGTGGTACAATTCACTGACATAGGACTGGTATTTTCCATGGTCAGTGCTCATAAAACTTTTATCTCTGCCAATTGCTACCAGCAGTACAGCCGTTCCCATCCCATTGCTGTGACACCATCCCGATGAGACATTTTCTTCGCCACAGGACACATTAGTATCAGGGTTTGGCCCATGTGGGCACACTTGCTGTAGCAAATGCCAGCACCTTCAGCATCATCTGGATGCTTGTTCCACGTGCCTGTCCTCCTCTGACCCCTTACCAAAACCAGCAGTACTGGAAAGTCTGGGAATGTTTCCAATCCTAATCCTCATCTAATTCTCATCCCCAGTGTCCACTGCCCAAGACAATCTCATCTCAGGCACTGTGCACTGCACGGCAGGGTTACAGCACCTTGGAGTAAAGACTAGGAAGGTTATTCTTTCCAGGCTCCTCCTCTGAATCCCAAATGATGACTGATACTCCTTCGTATTATTGATGGTGCAGAGGAGCAAATTGTGGTAGGAGGAATCTCTCATTTTGCAAAGGGACATGAGGCTCGGTGTGTCCTTGTTGTCCGCATTCATCATATTAGTTAGTTTACCTAATCAGCTCCTGAAACACTGTCTGCTAAAGAAGGAAATCTGCCTGAGGCTAGCCACGAACCAGGAATCTCAATCAGCAAAGGGATATTTTAAGGTATCTGGTGTGTGTCTCTGTACTGCTTCTGTGCCCAAGCACAACCTAAATTTTTTATTGGTTACGCTCATTTTCTCTCATTTTCTTGGCTTTTGCTTTCCAAGCTGGGAAACACAGCCAGGGGAGCTGGAAGTGGCTATGGCTGTGTTTTGTCTTTCTATCAACAACGACAAAGAAGTTAATATTGCTTCATTCCTCATCCTTTAAAGGACAATACCAGGCTACATAATGGTGAATTTTTGCTTCACCAAGTCTCACGTGCTACCTTTGACGTCGTATTCCAGCAGGGCTCTCTCAATTAATGAGCCTGACTGATGGAGCACAAGATGGTCCCAGACCAAGGCAGTGCATGCTGCAACATCCACTAGATGGCCACAAGCAAATGCACGCACACAGACACAGACACACGGACACACCAGCATGTTCCTTTGCCAGGTCGAGGGTTGCTTTCTCCCTTTCCAATCCAAGCCTTTAAACTGAGAGTAGTCAAAGCGAAAACCTCCATTGAACAAAACAGTGACGTCCTCACCCTTGTACCAGACAGGGCCAGGATCCAATTTGAGGATGTGGGAGTGCAAGGAATGACCTTATATCTTCCCCTGGGCATCTCCCCATCCACGCTTACATGTCCTGGGGCTTTATAATGAATTGCCATGACAGTGTAAGGTCTGACAGGGTCCTGGGGTGTTCCCGAATCCCTGCTCTGCAGCGACTGTCCCAGGAAAGCTTCCTGGCCCCAGGCTGCTGGTGGAGACTGCACCACTCATGCACGCCTGGCAACAGCTTATTGATGTCTTTTCAAATGTAATGTCAAAATTATTGGCCCTGTTTATGGTGACATCACTTTCTATGGCTGGTGTAAAACGGATATGAAGTTAAATGAGAGTAGTAAAGGTTGCACATGGCCTGCATGGCTGATCACGGGCTCATCACCCCTCCACTTACTGATGCTAGGAAAGAGCTTTCTGAGCTCACGTTAGAAAGAGCAATTCCCACACACATCACGGCAAGAGCTCTTCCTGGTGATAGCTGAGATGAGCTGTGAGACAGTACTCACCCCTCCTGAGCAAAGACACAGTGGTGAGTTTTTGTCAAAGTGGTTCATCCAAGCTCGAGAATCCTCTAAGCTAGGCTAGCACGAGGCTCAATATGACAACCACCAACAGTGTGCCTGGCAACACCATGCTGCAGCTCTTGCAAGCCATGCATGCCTCTGAATCCCACTTCGAACAGCCCAAAGTGGGCCTGATACAGCTATTTGTTGCACTCTGAGTAATGCAGCCAGAGCTGTAAATATCTCACCTCACTACAGGCCTCAGTGCATTCTCCCACTGCTGTGACCCTAATCCTCCCATCCCTTGCACAGAGTCAAGGATAAAAATCCAAAGACAAATAAGGGGGTGTAAGGAGGCAAAAATCCCTTGTGACCAGGGAACATGTCTTAATTGTGTCCCCCTGGAGAACCTGAGGTTTTCACCTGGCCTTCCAGTTCAAGCAGTAGCATGTTTTATCACTGCTGTTGGAAGGGAAAGGAAAAACATCAGGGGTGTGGATGCAAAACAGACACAGAAAAGCTGGCAAGGGTGTGCCCACCATCAACCCAGCGAGATATTTGCCATTGGCACAAGGGGCAATGCTGCACAGAACGTCTGTCCTACAGGTGCTCACAATGCTGACGGTAAGCTTGGCCTCCATTAACCAAGCTGATATCCTTCCATGGTGTAACTCCATTTTGCCTCATTTTCCCATGCTAAAACTGCTCCACACCTCCTCTGGCACAGAGGAAACCTTACTGTGGGTCTTCATTAACATCCACAAGCAATACACTCTGTGAACATGCAGAGACACATCGTGTTGTCACCTTCAGCTTGGAACAAGGTGAGCCAAGGCATGCAGAGGAGAAATGGCACATCCCCCTTCATGAAGCCTTTCAAGGGACGCTAAATTCAGAGCCTGGGACATCAGCCTTCCTCGTACACCAGGATATTTTACATGACACCTCACGGCTCCAGAAGGCTCGTGCTCTGGGCACTCACTGCAGCTGTGTCACTGAAGCCTGTAGCTGATGCTGTCACCTTGGGCTAGTGCACAGCACAACTATGGTGCAACCCACAGGGCTGGCAAAACACACCCTGCTCCTGGACGCTGCTCCCAGCAGGGCAGCACATCCGAGCTCAGCAGGGCATTCCCAGGCATGCCCCATGCTTAGGGCACCCAGGGTAAGGTCTCCGAGGCAGGCCCCCTCCCTCTGTTGCACACTTAGCCACTGAAGCCTTGCTCTCAGTCATGGGGTTGTTTCTCCACCAACAACACTGCACACGTATTTACTCACAGCTCAGCCTTTGCTCAGACAGCTGGGAGCCTAACAGAAACCCACAGAAAGAGAAAGTGGGGAGCAAACTGCTCTCATTAGGCAGACCCTGAGCTGAACACCTCTTGCAGCTCCTGGGGTAATGCCACCACCAGCAGGCAGAGGAGCACCTAATGCTTTCCCATAGCCTCTGATGAAGGTGGGCTCTGGAAGCTGCCTTGCTATAGGATATTATATCAAGCTTGTTCTCCATCTCAGGTCCTCTTTTCTCCTCCCCAGGACCTGCCATCTTCACACATGCACAGATAAAGGTCATCTGCATGTCTGTTGGGCAGCTTGGTGCTCTGAGGAACTTCTGGGGTGCTCTGAGCAGCCTGGTGCATGAGGAAGATAGGAGTATTTTTTACATGTGTTCACAGGCCCATGCAAATCCAGGCTCACCGAATGTCCACAAAGAACAACGGTGAAAAAGGCAGAGGGGGGTTGTGCTGCCAGAAGAATCAGAACTTGTTGAGATCTATCAGGATAAACGATAAACGCTATACAGAAAAATAGATCCATTAGGAAATAAAGGGAAGAGTAAATTAACTGTGTCTCTAAAGTGCCTCTGTTATTGAACTGTTAAAAAAATCTGTATTCAAAGTCGGGAAAGGAGGAAAACTTTATAATAAAGGGTCATTAAAGGAAAACCTGAACACACAGCCATCAGTTGGTCCCTCTGCCAGCCATCCAAAGGCTGGAGGCGAATTAACTATTGACCTTGCTGGGCTGCCCAATTATTTTTTTTTTAAATAAGTTTTGAAAAATTGCAGAGGTGTCAGAGGAGAGCAAAGAAAGTTCATAATTTAAAGAACGAGTGAATGCAAGTATTTCTAGCAAAGAGTTTGAGGGTAGAGTTTCCAGAAGAGCTCAAGCGACCAAGGTACCACAGTGCCTAATCTAACTCAGAGAAGTGTTACCACTGTTAAGAAAAAAATGGGATGAACGTGGGGAAGAGAGCCTGAGTAGTCTCAGCCTGCAATTCTGTACCAAAAAAAAAAAAAAAGTCTTTTAAATTGCACCTCCAGCTCCTGTTCTGTTCTACCAGGGAAAATCCCACAAGCTGGGCAGGTTACCTGCATGGTCTAGCAACAGGCAGGAAAGTCCCCTTTTTCACAGATTTCACGGTAAGCTGAGATGTCTCAGGCCATCCATTTTCTTTCCTGTCTCATTTTTCCCTCTCTCTGCCCAAATTCACGCAGTGTAAAACTTTTCAGCTGGTAATCCCTCTGGGAAGGTTTGCACAGAGCCCTGCACTTGCACACCACCCAGCTCCTCTGTTTATGGCTCTGGTAATTAACTCATAAACGAAGTTCTAGCACATGGGCTGAAAACAGGCCACAGTTAAAGGGTAATGAAAACACTCCATTACAGAAAGGGCCAAATTAAACAACTCTTAATTGAAAAATGGAAATTAATATGAATTTAGATCAACTACACAAGCATGATATTGAAGAGGCAGCAAAGTAGATGAACTCCTCACATACCAATTAAAGACATGAAGGCAGAGATGCACCATACGCCATGAGAAACATTCATAATCATATTCTCACCAAGCCAGTAAGTTTGATTAGTTTTATTGCTCTCACTTGTACACTTCCTACATCTCTAAAAGCATAGGGGAAGTTAATGACATTTATCTGGTATCGTACTGCCATGGCTTGCCCCAGTGCTCAGGAATTATTGAGAAAGGTAGCCAGCACTGGCTCCTCAGCTCTATTGCACGATTAACTTCTTGCATGACTCTTTAAAAAAAAGAAAAATAAAAGTATTGAAATGGTTGTCTCACACAGGAGCAATGCTTTCAGCTTCTCCATCACCTTGGAAATGTACCTCCAACCATCCTACTCACCCTGGTAATTTATCTCCAGCTACATGACTGCCATGAATCTGCTTCAGATTCCCGCCTGTAGAGAAACGGGTGGGAACCCATTGGCCCTGTGCCCCGTTCTGGCACAAGTGTGAGAATAACCCAAAGTTCTAGCAAGAACAGCCAGGTCCTAGCCTACTGAGAGTGATGACTGGAACCTCAAAACCTTAGAAAAATCAACAAAACACCACTTTCTGCAGCACTAAGAAATGCCTTGGCAGCCATTCCAGGCAGAGACTCAGGAAAGGTCAGTGACCGCATGGAGCAATCATCCCCATTCCACACTTATGCTGTGGGATTAGGACTAAAATTCATTCCTTTGCAGAAATAATACTTCTCTGATTGTACTGCAAGCCCTGGCAGCCAGGATCCTCTTTATTAGGGTCTTGCATCCAGGAGCTGTGTTTTAAACACTACATCTGAGCAAGGGAGATTCTGGGGCATCTCAGGAGGGTTCCTGTACCCACAGAGAGCTGGAAAGGGATGGGAGCAGGAACAGCCCACAGCAGGCATGGGCAGCAGGGCAGGATGAAGTGACCAGATCCCAGTGCTCCAGCAGCAATGCTCTTCAGCAAGCTGGGAAAGCGAGAAGCCAGGGCTGCTAAAGCTGCACAGAGCCAGCTCTTCCTTCTCACTTTGTATCGTGTTTCTTGAGGGGACTCCATGGGTTCACTACCAAGCTCCTGCTCAGTGCAATACAGGTTCTTCACGTCTTTCCAGATCACATTCATCCCTAAATACTGAACATGCTTGCACAACTGAAGCAGGATAAACCTCTTTTTTTTTTTCTGGAAAAATACTCTTGGTGTGAATGTTTCCTTCCAAATAACCACCCCTCCTGGTTCTTCCACTCCCGTTCTGCTTCTAACAGGCTACACAGTGATACTGAAATGCGTTAATCTGACAGCAACCAAAACAATACATTTCCAATTACAGCTTTAGTTGGTTTTCTTTTGTTTTTAGCCAAAATTGCTGGATTCACAGTTTCCCACTCCCCAAACATGGCACAAACACCTCAGCGGCTTTCTTTTTGCTTGCTTGTGCAATTTAATTGTTCCAAAACACTTCATCATCATAAGTACCATATATTTATTTAGCAATAAAAATGTCCTTTTTTACTATTTTCATTCTATTTTTTTATTATTATTTTCCTTCAAAGGTGTATCTAGTGTCCCCACAATGGCAGTCAAGATTTTATGCTTTGGAAATTAAATTAAATGGTTAAATGATGCATTTGATCAGTAAGAGACGTACTGGAGTGACAAACATACACTGTTATTTCAATAATCCCAAATCAAACTGTTACTGACCTTTAATATTTTATATAGTGGCATTTAAAATTTGGAAGTGTCACATATTAATAAATTCAATAGGGATAACTTATCTAAAATCCACACGTTACATTTAAGAGAACCTGTTTTGAGAAAGACGCTGATTTAAGTCAGGTGTTAGAATACTTGTCAGCTTGAGGCCATTTTAAACACTTCAAGGTGTCCATTAAGGATGTACTTCCCCACAGAAATCTATTTATCCCACCTGCGTTTTACAGAATGGCCTGGGTTTATTTTAATAGCAGCACTTCAACTCTTCTGAATATTCTTTTAAATACATTGATTAATGTAGTCTTTTTCAAGTACTTTGCAAAATGGCCACGGTGACATTTGGTCTGACTGGTGTCTCACTAGGAAAATTAAATCCTTTTCCCGTGTTGCCCAGTGGGAGGATGCTCGCGTTCCTTCTAGGAGCAGCCAGCTCAATACAGGGGGAAGATGCATGCAATGCAAAAGAATGCTGCCTTGAAAAAAAATACATGCTCATCTTCTCTTTAAATGGAAGATTTGAATATTTTTCCTGAATTCAATGTTCTCTCAAACCAATAACTTTCCTGGCCTCTGATGGCTATTTGTAGTGTTCTGCTGAAGGTTTTACACGCAAGCAGTTCCTATATATCATTCTCTCAATTGCACTCTCTGAATTTCACTTTCATATTGAATTTCATAGGTGATTTACTTTCTCTTTGACTACTACCTCCTGAGAAATAATCCCATGAATGAAAATAAGGGGGAGATATCACTCTTAGGTGTGGATCCTGTGGGAACCCACATGAAATGCTGTGAGAGCCCACAGCATGTGATGTTCACAACAATCTTAGAAAACACTTTCATTAAGGACCAACAAGAGGGAGAGAACAATGCTGAAAGAGGGGAGGAAGTACAAGCTACAAAGAAAATGCAAAAATATAGAGCTCCCTTGAGCAGTTATAAACACATGCAAAGAAAAAAAGATAGGATGACGTGAAATTATAAATATTATGAAGAAGGGAGTAAAGATGAATTGTCAGCTGTCTCTTCCAAGGGCAGAAGTATGTGACATTAAATGATGTTAATAGATTCAAAGCTTGATTTACTTCACCCATGCAGTCCAGAGCATCTTAACACGTGTGTACAGTCCCAGGACATTGTTAAAGTAGTTGGTAAGTATCACTAGACACTAGCCTTGCTCTTATACTCTTCTCTAACATCCACCTCTCACCGCTGGCTGGGCCATTACTGTCCTTGTAAAATGCCATTTGGAACCCAGAATACTGGAAGGAAAAGCCTGAGGAGAAAAAGCTTCCTAAAAAAAAGCTTGAAGTGTCAAGTCCCTTAAGACCAGGACAGGCAGACAGGATGGCTTTCAAAGAAGAACGTCCATATGTTTCAGAGACTAATGTGTTATTTATGAAGAATGGTTTAAGAAAAGATCTTCACAGCTTTCTTAGGACAATGAAGAAAGCCAAAAGTGACAGCCAGGAGAAGAAAACAGGTGAACAGTTCAGATTTAAAGGGTGCAAGTGCTATAACAAGGGGAAAAACAAGCTCATACAAAGGGAGCTAAGTCACAAGGAAGACAAGGTGAAACATCAAGAAACATGACCAAAGCTGGGAATCATCTTGTCATGGCTTGTGACACAAAATGAAAGGTATGGACAAGAAGATGTCAGAATATGTGGTAAGACAGCCTGGTGCTGACCTACTGGGAAGATCAGTGGGAACTGACCCTTCTCCCCCATCAGTAGTCCCTGGGACTCTTGCATGGCCCTGACACTCACCCTGGTGTGATGCTCTGGCACTCACACAGTAGATGCCACGGAAATCCTGCTGTTTCTCTTGATTTCCCCTTTTACGAGGAGTGAAAGCGTCACTCAGGAATGCTTTCTCCTGTAATACTTGTGCCATCAGCAGCACCTGATGTTCAGGACAGCCATATCACGGGGGGTTTCTGCTGTCCAACTCTGGCCTGATCTCTGGGGCTGTCACACTAAATAGCAATCCTAGGTTTAAGAACTCTACAATAGAGGATGAGTTGCATTTGCTCATCAGCATAATGACAGGCAGCACGTCAGAGAGAGCTGAAATGAGTTTGCCACTACTTCCCTCCTAAGTCAGATAAAATATAAAATACTGGCTCTCTGCACTACAATGCCCCAGATGCTGAAGCAGTACCTGCAGCGTGCAGCTCTGCCCTGTCTGCCATAACATCTCCCTCAGCCTTACCACAGCGAGAGCCAGCTGAAGCTCTTCCTTGAAAAGGCCCTTTACAGGAAACCAAAGGACCTTCCTCCCAGCCCAGCATCAGACGGTGGATGCAGGCAACACTCAGCTTCTCTTTTTTGAGGTCTTTTTTCCCTCAACTCATCCTGGGCCACTAGTGGAGAAGTGACCCTCCATCCAGCCCCCTCCCTCTAGAGGCAAACCATGGGGCCTGTTGCTCAGAGCAAAATCCTAATGTATCGGGTAGGATCTGGGGTGAAGGGCCATTATTTCTGAACTCTGGTGGAAGTCCTCTCAGCCTGCAGCATATCTACAAGTGGCTAGGTCAGCAGCAGTCCTGCTAGCACAAGGGGATAAGAAGCACAGCTTGCTTTTGTTAAATTGCCCATTACATTCCTGTGCCTTTTGCAGCAGCCTGGTGGGAGCAGGATATGGGGAGGCAGCAAAAGCTGCTGGGGTCCACCCTGGTGAGCTTCATGTTGGGCCTGTCAAAGCACATTCTGCCTCCCACACTACACAGCCAGTGCAAATCTTCTCCAGCTCTTTGGGCTGTCCTGACTGCTTGCACGCAGGCTGCCACATGCCAAAGGCTGGTGCTGGCACAGCCTCGCTGCTCCTTGCCACTGGAGGGTTCAGCACGCAGCAGTGATACTCCACACGGCCTTGTTCTGCCTCCTCAGTGGCACAATAGGCACACGATTAATGCCCAAACATTAAAAATAATTAAAATGAAAGATCCCCAGAAATGTTCAGGGAAGCTTTGAAGGGGCAAATGCAGTGGACAAGACGGTGCAAACGCCTGCCTGGGACTCACTCCCCTGCAGTGCCACCCCCAATGGTGCCAGCTGCCTGCCACGTCCCCACGCACCCTCCTGTGCCCAAGGAGGCACTGACAAGCTCTTTGTCACCCACGCTGTCCATCCAGACCCAGTCTCCAGGAGGCTCTTGTTGCCTTCACTACTAATACCTCAAAACCTCAGTCTTCCCTCGCATACCAGTCCCCTTCAGTGATTTGGGATTCCCTCTGCTGCACACACCCCAAATCACCATTGTAACACGCCACATGTAACACATGTTGGCAGACAAACACCAAATACGAAGCAGCAAAGAACAGCTGGGCTGGCCGCCCGCACGCTTAAAGCGGGGAGGGGACAGCCCATGGAGATTTATGCAGATAAATGTGATCTGTCCCACGGCACTGCCTTTTCTTCAGGGAGGGATGAGTGTGGCCGGGAGGGGCAGGACAAGGAGGGGCAAGAAGCATGGTTACCTGTATCCTGTCTTCTGGCAACTCTGTTTTCATGGCCAACATCTCTCTAGCATACACGTCAGGGTAGTGGGCCTCATTGAAGGCCTTTTCCAGCTCCTCCAGTTGGTAGGATGTGAAGATTGTCCTGAAGGGAGTAAAACTCTTTGATCAAAAAACATAAGAAGCAAAGGAGATGGAGAGTCAGAGAAATGGACACAGATGCTGCAGAAACCTGAGCAACCTGATAATGCATAGCCTTTCCCCCCACCACCTCCTGTGTTTCTGAGCACAAAAGGTCAGGTGCCAGGGTGAAAGGAGAACCAGAAAATGCCAGAAGACAGCGCTTTGGGCAGTAACAAATCACCTTCCCCTTCGGGGACCTCCTGCTGGAAGCATCCCCCCCAGCAGCAAGCACCCGCGACGGCAGCTGCCCTCCCACCCCAGCTCTACTGCCACCTTTGGGACCCTGGGGGTGTCCCCATCCCTCGCCCTGACACCAGGACCACAACCAGCCCTGGCCTGGCCAACAGCCACCCCCTCCTCCTGCACCCAGAGGCTTCTTAACTTAACCCTTTGGTTGTGCTGAGATAAATCGGTGTCAGCTCTGCACCCTGTCTCAGAGGGGCTGAGCCCTTCCCCAGCAGCTTCCCTTAGCCTCTTCCTTAGTCAAAACCATCTTTCCCTGGAGCCTGGTCCTTGCCTGAATCCTCCAAAGCTTTTTGTCCTCCACTCTGCTCCCTCCTGCTTTATTCCAGCCCTTCCCCAAGACGGTGCCTCTCCAAGAAGCGGTGCAAACTCCTTTCCTCTGCCTTTACACTGGTTGCACCCACACCGACATCCCATTAGCTGCTCTCTGCCAGTTTGCATTACCCCATTATCCTCTGGAAATCCTCCTGGACCGCCCTGGGCGGGCAGCAGCCCAGCCCGCCTCGGCACAGCCAGTTCTCAGCTCGGGACAGCCAGATTGAAAAATCAGCAGCTGGAAAGCCGAGACGGATGAAAGCCCTTCTCCGGGGGGATGGATGAGAGATCTCACACCGTTTCAACTCCCCCGAGGGTTAAAATTGTTAAAATTCCCACCCTCCAACCCTACTGTATGCAAAGTGCAATTTTCAATAAAAACTATCAACAATCCAGTGGCAAAAAAAAAAAATAGCTAACCACCATCACCAAAAAAAAACAAAACACCAACAAAACCAACACAGAAATCAACAACAATAACAAAACCCTGCAGCCTTTGTTCAAAGTAAATGTATAAATATATTACCAACTAAGAAACATCTAAGTCCCAGAAGGGGGAAGGAAAGAGGGAGGGAAAGAGTCATTTAAAAAAATAAGAATTTCAGAAAAGCCATAAAATTCGAGAGAGCATAAACAGAAAGCCTCAGCAATATCCTCTGCTATTCAGAATCGAAATGATTCTGTCAGATCAATAACATTACCAACAAAAGCAGCATGCAAATGCGAGGGACCTGCCTGCAATCAGATCCTTGTTTAAATTCACTCCTAAATCCATTCTCTTTTCAAACAGTTTTCCTTCGGCTCTGACAAATCTGTGAGCTCTCGGGACAGCAGAGGCACACCAGCTCCTGCATTTTCTCTCCCTGGGACCAGAGGAAAGACGATTCCAATTTTGATCCAGTTTAGATTTGAAGCATCCCCCTGCACCCTCCTGCGAGAAGGGCACCGAAGCCGAGCGAGGCGCACCAGCAGGAGGGTTTTGCCTGACACCCACCTTAAGTTCCCCCTTCTCAGCCCCTGTCCCCGTTGCAATGCACAACGCGCGCTGCCTTTTGCTGTTTACATCCTGCAGCTATTTGCAGACTATCGGCCTGTCACCTGCCTCTGCTCCTCGGTACAACTGGAGCTTTTAACCATTTCTTACAGAATACACAACTACAGATAAATATTACGGATTTGATGCTGTCTAGAGCTGAAAATTAAACCAATCTGAAATTCATTTCCTCTCATTCATCCCAACCATGACCTGTACACCCGTTCCTGCTGTGCTGTCCCCCAGCCCGGTCCAGTCTGGAAAGGAAACTAATCCAAATTGACACCAGAGCATACAAACTTGCGGCATTTCCTCGGGAGGAACCCCTGATTTGGGATGTGCCCTCCAGACCAAGCCTCCTGTTGCAGGAAGAGCAGGACCCTCCTGGGACAGCCGGCCTCCTTCCACCCCGCATCCCGCTAAGCTTTCACTGGGGCATCTTTTAATCCATCCTTCCTGCATCGTGGCAGGATTGATTTAATTATTCCTAAATCGCCCACGGTGACAGTGTCTGGCCTTCCTTTGTCCTGGCTCTCCGGCCATGGCAATGCCAGGACCCAGCAAGGGATTTTTCGTTTCCGTTTGTAAAGCGCAGGTAATTCAATCCCATTTTAACTGGGGGAGAAGTCAGGCAAAGTGCGTTACCCAGACCGCTCCGGAGGGGAAAGCAAATCCCCTAACTACCTCCCAGAGTGGATTTTCGTTTCCTTAAGCAATTCAGCAGCCTTCTTCAGCTTCGAGAAGCAGGCAGCCTGCTTCCCGACTATTTAATCTATTGGCAAAACATTTATTTATAAGTAATAAAATGCTTAAACCTTGATAGAAATTGACAGCCCACGGTAAGGTTGCTAGAGGCGGAGCGGGGGCCAGTTTGGGCTATTTAACTGCAGCCAGGGAAACGAAATCTAAACGGCACCTGCGGCCGGTTCCCAGCTCCTTACGGCCACGTCCCAGGTCCGATTTATTGCGGAGAAGGAAGAAAAAGGAAGGAGAGCCGGGGGGGAGCCCTGGGCTGCCGGGGCCGGGCAGCTTCGCCCGGCTGCAGCATCCCGCGGCGGTGCCCGGTGCTGCCGGTGCCGGCGGCCCCTCGCTTA
Source organism: Anas platyrhynchos (assembly GCF_047663525.1). Taxonomy (NCBI): domain Eukaryota; kingdom Metazoa; phylum Chordata; class Aves; order Anseriformes; family Anatidae; genus Anas; species Anas platyrhynchos. Next base: position 24,503,106 of record NC_092591.1, read on the forward strand.
CCTGTGCCGCCTCTTCTTCCGTTTCTTGCTCTGGCTGAGGGAGGATTTGGACATTTTTCGGTCGCTGGAGGAGACATCTTCGGAATCTGCGGAGAGAAGGGCAGCGGCCGTGGGCTGGGGCTCCCTCCCAACCGGGGCCCCGCCGGCCGGCCCGGGCCCGGCGGCTCCGCTCGTTCCTGCGGCCCCGGCCGAGGATTTCGTTGCGATCGCACCGCGGACGGGGCCCCGCAGCCGGGCGCTGCCTCCAGCCCGGCCCCGCCGCTGGTCCCGGGCCGGGGGCTCCGGGAGCTCGTCCCCTGCCGGAGGATGGCTCCGGGCCGGCACCGGGCTCCCGCTGTCCCCTCTCTGCCCCGGAGTCGTTTGCCGGGGCTGCCGCTGCCGTGCGGCTCGAAGGCGAAGCCGCCGCGGTCTCAACAGAAACCGTAGGAAAAAGAAGGAGCCGAGGCCCCCCGCCCCGCTGCGGGGACCCCGCAGAAACACCGGGGAGGGGAGGAAAGAGCAGGGCTGAGGCAGGTACCGGGGAAATAATAATGATAATAATAAAAATAATAAAAATGATCCCGGGCAGAGCTGGCAGCCGGCCGCCGTCGCCCCGCGTCCCCAGGGGTGCCCAGGCCGGGGGGTGCAGGGGGCAAGGCAGCGCCGGCTCGGCCCCAAAGGAGCAGCCGGGGGTCGGAACCGAGCCCCCCGTTTCGATGCGAGAAGCTGTGCCCCGCTTGCCGGGACCCCCGGGGATGGGGTCGGGGCCGGGCACCGCCGCCCGGTGCACCGGAGGGACCCGAGGCGGCCTGGGAGTATAAGGGCCAGCGGGCAGGGCTGCGGGAGGCTGCCGCCGTCTAGGAAGGGGCTGCCGGGCGGCCCCTAATTCCCCGACAACGAAATGGGGCCGCCGGGACCGCGGGGGGGGCCGCTCGGCCAGGGCTCGGCGCCCCCGGCCCCTCCACCGCAGCGCGGCCGCGGCCCCGGCCGGGGGTGGGTGCGGTGCCCACCTCCCCCGTTCTCCCCGGTTGCTTCCTCCTCCTCCTCGGGGCCGAAACGAAATCGGCGGCCCTCGGCCCGGGGCAGGGAGGTGGCGGGGGGGGAGTCCCCGGGGAGCGGGGCCGTGCCTACCTGAGCTGGCCGTCTGGCTGCTGTCCAGCTGCCCGGGGGCCCGGGCCAGCGGCTGCAGGTGGACGCTCTGGGGGTCGGAGAGCACCTCGAGGAAGGTGGGCTGCGTGTAGAAGCCGGGGATGCCGCCGGCCCCCAGCAGCCCCATGCCCACGCCGCCCACCCCGGCGGGGCTGAGGACGGAGCGGGCCGCCAGCAGGTGCCCGGCGGGCAGCGAGTCCAGGGCGGCCCGCGGGTGAGACGGCGGCTCCTTGTTCAAGCCCAGGATCTCCTGGATGCCGAAGCCGGTGCAGCGGGGAGGGGTGGGCCCGGAGCTGGGCTTGGCCCCCGCCGCGGGGGGCGGCGGAGGCGGCGGCGGCGGCGGGGCGGCGGCGGCGGCCGCGCCGTCGGGCTTGGGCTTGCCGGGCAGGCTGGGGGCCAGCGCCGCGCCCGCTTTGCCCGTCATCCTGCGGCCGTCGGTCCCTGGTGCCCGCTCCGGGAATGCCTGGGAGCCCCCGGCTCAGGCCCCTTTTATCCGCCCAGCCGGGAGCCCGAGCGGGGTCAGAGCGGCGCAGCCAATCACAGGGGCCAGCCGCGATTAGGGATGCCAAAAAGCCGGCACCGGCGGCGGAGGGGCCGCTGCCCGCTGGGGTAAGGCCCGGACCCCGCTTGGCCCCCGGGAGGCCGCGGGGAGGTGGGCTCGGGGGGCACGGGCACGGCCCCCCGGGGAGGGGTGCGCAGCAGGACCCTGCAGGAGAACGGCGGCTCCCCTGCTCCCACAGGGCTCCCAGGGAAATGCGTGGTCGGGGAGAAATGGGGGAGCGTGGAGGGGGCTCAGGGTTGGCACTGAGTTGTGTCGTTGAAGCAGGGTAGGGCTGGGAGTTGTATGTTGGAGAGACACCTGGTTATGGCACCGAAACACCTGGTTATAGCATCAGAGGTGCTGAAACGGCTGCTCGGACCCGTACCCGTGCCCAGTTCCTAGAGGACCTCTCACCACTCATGGGAAGAAACCACACACCTCGTCCCTGCCTGCCTGACCCCAGCCAAAGGCATTAAACTAAGAGAGAGCTTAAGTCTCACAAAGCTGGGGCAGCAACTTTTCTACATCGTGTACATTAAAAAAGGCAAACAGACCACAGCACGGCTCCCAGGCCCACTCATGCCAACCCAAGGCTGGGACTGCAGCCCCAGACCAGCACAAAAAGCCCAGAGCAGAGGGGAAGCAGCTCCGCGTCCCTCCTCTCCTCAGCCTTGTAGGCCTCCTGCCTTCCCATAGCGTGGGAGCTCTCCTGGTCTCTGGAGGAGGATCTGCAGGGCCTTTTTGGTGCACAGGGGCTGCATCTCAGCTTGAGGCCATGTTCTCATCGCTCTTTGCCCACCACCCTTCCTTCCTTGCTTCTTTCAGACCTAGCTTTGCATCCCTGCCCAAGGCCATGTACAGGGCTGTGGGTTATATGAGCATGCTTGTATGGACTGGAGTTTCTTGGTGTTTTCCTTGCTTTTCTCCAAATACTTCATCACCTGCCCACTAGGATGTTTTGTGAGGACAGCTCTGTGCCCCTCTGCCAATTTCTTTGTGACTTTGGTCACTGAGCTACAAAACTCCATGGTTGGCTGTCTGCTTTTTGATATGCCTTCACTTGCGCTTCGCCACTCTGCAAGCTACAGGAGCTTTGAAACAGAAATTATATTTCAGTAAGTCCAGTGGACTTAAGTCACTAGACACTTACTTATATTTCAATACCCCTGTGATTAATCTCCGGCAACCTTTTTCAGCCTGTCATGGCCAGAGTAAATATTGGCTTTATGTGAGATTTCCTCACCCAAATGACTCAGATGTTCTCCTGAGGAGAGGCATCTTGGTAGCTTCCATCCTTCTCACATTTTCATGATCCAACTCATCCTTTGCCCTCTTCCATCATTCTGCTGCATTATCCTTAATGCTGAACTTTTCCTCTTCTCCCACCTGTTTGCAAACATACATCATCCTGAGCATGCACGTTGGGCTGCCTTGGTTCTTCACCCAGTCATGACTTTCTGCCAGCCTTTTTCCATGTCCATGGACAACCTGAATCCCAGCAAGAAGTATTATCACCACCCCCTCAGCCTGCAGAGAGATGTCACTTCCCCTCCATTTCTGTCCCATGTTGTGCATCACTTCACCCAGCACCTGGTTCAAAGCCACCTTGTCCTTTGTCTAGAGAGACTAAGGTGCATTCACACTGGTCAGGTCAAACCTGTGCTTTCCATTCCTTCACAATGGCTTTTCTGTCCTGCCACTGTAGCCTCACTCATCCTGGTCTCCTCTGTGCATCCTCCCAGTGGAAGGAGCCACACAGCTCTTTTCAGATCCCCTATACCAAATGCGTGGTATAAAAGTGTCTCCCAGCACATTTTTATTTTAGCTGTTCTTTAACTTTAGGAAGCACTTGTGATCTACTGGAGTCATAGACACTGGGCATTTTCATTATCCTTCTGCCATATGTTGCACTGTAGATGGATATGGGACATGATAATGCTAATATGACAAGAAAACTTGCTGTATTAATAAAAACTGCTGAGGCACAAGGAGTGACGAGAGCTACCTACCCACAGATGTTGTAGATTCTCTCTGTCACATAAAGTCTTCAAATCAAGGCTGAAAGTCTTTTCAAGAGATGATCTATAACTCATCCAGAAGCTATTGGCTTGATGCAGAAATTATCTGGTGAAGTTTTGTAGCCTTTTGTTGCATTGAAGTTCAGGCTAGAAGATGGTGATGCTCCCTTCAGGCCTTAAAGTCTTTGACTCCATGGAGCTCACGTTGTTAGTTGGATATGCTCCTTTTTCAAACAAACAAACAAAACACAATCTTCACACATAAGAAGCTCCTGATGTCTATTCTAGAGTCCCGTTAAGCATATTTTTTTTCTTTACATGTCAGTGCATTGATTTCCAAATAATCACTGGAGCTACAAAGTACAAGATGACAAGGTGATTATGGCACCTGTCATGGCCATCAGTAAATGCTCTCAGCTGGCAGCCCTGAGCAGGACTCTCCATTTCTGTCTGCCCTGAATTATCCCGGTAGTTTCGAGTTGCACCTCTTAACCCCTGGGTAAAATCCTCACCCCACTGAAGTCACAGGGACTTTGGTCAGCGGCACTGAATAGAGCCAGGATTTCACTTTGCACAACACTTCTTGTGATGTTTTGCTTTTTTCATTGCACCTCATCTCTCCTGACAGACACACCTGTATTTCCCCCATGGTTTGTCTCTGTGGCTGAGCCCCTCCGTTCATGCTGTGTGGAGCACCCAGCTGCTGGGACCCCACCACACTGTGCCAGAAACCATTCCCCTGCCCTGCAGTTTTTCTGTGGCAAGGACAGAGCCCCTCATGGCACATTTCCCCCAGCATCTTTCAGCTGGAGACATTGAGCAACTCTGCCCTGCTCAGGACTAGGGGTTAGACACCAGCCCCATCACATCTGATCCCATGTCCCCTTGCTGACAGCAGGCTGTGCTAGATGGGCAATGGGGCAACACCAGAAGTTTCTTGTCACCCTTTCCCATCCCCTAAAATAAAAGAGAATAATATGAAACAAAGAAATGTTTCCATTTATTTTTCAAACAATCTTACTATGAGTGCAGGTGTGCTCTTAACTGTTCTGGAGCAACCAAGCTTATTTTTACTCAGCCAGTTTCAGTTGCTTCTATTGATTGATCAGAGAAAAAAAAAATAATAATAATAAAAAAAAGTGACCAGACAGGAACTACCCCAGGATACAAAAAAGTTTACTAAAATCTGTTCAGCAGAGATAAGATTTAAAGCCAACTAAAATGTAGCAAAGCAAAGTAATGGGACTTGACCTGGACAAACTAAACCAAGTTTCCATGAGCCTTCATAAAGTCTTACTTGATCCATTTTGCTTGTTGGCCACCTCAGCAGCCTGTTTATTCTAGTACTAATTTGGGGGGCAAGGATGTGCTGCTCAGTTCTAAATAATGTTCTGGCATATAAATACCACAGGACTTGTGCTAAGTATTTTCTCTGATGCCTTGTCCTTTAACTGCATTAAGTGGTCCTCTTTCTTAGTTTGTGAGGAAGGGGCAATTTGGGAATCCATTTAATGGATTTCTCATCCATTTAATGGATTAATCCTTTCCATTGCCATGTAACAAAATGGTTTGCCTTGTTTAGGGGAAAGCATGAGTCTTGGTTTGTGGGGGAAATCTAGGGAGATCCAGTTTTATTTCAGGGCATGGAGCCTTTCAGGAAAATAAAGATACAGGAAAATATTATCAAACCCAGCTTCTGTCCACAAGTGAATGTCTATACAGCGGACAGTATACAATAAAAAGGGAAGTATCTAAAGCAACTTTCTATCCAGTTGCTGGCTTGGGTTGCATCCTACTGTATCCATCCTTGGTTCCAAGCTTCAAGATTGATCTGAGCTAATTGGTGAGGAACCAGAGAAAAATAATGACATGTCTAGAAAGCCTGGATTTCTTTGTTCTAGAGAGATGACTGAGGTGAGATACCATCAAGTCTTCAGATACATTTTAAAAATGCAGCAGTGATGAGCTGCCAAATTTGTCCATTTTATTTATTGAGGGTAGGGTGAAATGACTTAGTCTGTAGCAAGACAGTAGGAGGAACTCCAACAATGTGAGAGTGTTAGGAGAGTGTTAGGACAGGATGCCTACCTCATGGGATAGGCATTAGTATAGGAAGACATTCAGAAGACAAAAGCCTTCTACTATGGGTGAAATCTAAAGATCAGAACTGGAAAGACATTTTGGTTTCATTTTGGTTTTCCTAAAGGAAGCATCCTTGTTTGCCAGGCCCTAAGCATTGACTAAAGAAAAAATTATCTTGCCTATAAAATTTCATCAATAATCTTAAAGTTATAACATGAACATCAAATTATGCTGGGAAACCTAAGCAGCCTGAAGCTCCAGCTCTGCGGAAACCTGCCCTTGTTCATGTCCTATGTTGATAATGGTGACAGGTCAAATTTCTCTGCCGTTCACTTTCTCACAGCAGAATCAAGTTTGTGTTTCATACTGGAAGAAGAAATCTATGCAGATAAAGGTCTGGTCTTATGGATTTAGCATAAGCTAAATGAAGCTGATTGTGAGAGAATTTGGTGTCTTCTGAGCTCTGGCAAATGTGCTTGGCTGTAACCCATCGCAAACAGCACCTGGCCCGGGAGTGCACCGTGGGCTGGGTTTAACTTACAGAAGCACTCCTGGTGGGATTTTCCCTCCGTTGCACCCGCAAATTGGTTGGGGTTTCCGAGCTGTGGCACACAAAAACTCTCAAAATGATCTAACAGCATGGGCTCAGGGTGACACCGGGGGCTGCCAGCACGTGTTATGAGCACGGGTGGAAAGAGACATCCCGGCAAGAAAGCACCTGCTGGGGCAGAGCTGCTGGGGGCAGAGGCAGCTATTAGGAAGATGCGGGCTGGTATCACCTCTGATGTGTGGGTCTGGAGCTGCAGCACACGTCCATGGTAGGATGGGGCTAAAAACTGGTTGTGGGATGTGGGGTCACAAGAAAAACTTCCCTGCAGCTGCTCAGCACCGCATCCTGCCTTCCCCTGCATCCAGAGAGCCCACCTCAGCCCCTGTGCTCCAAGAAGGACCAAGAGCGTCCAGTGGCCTCCTTACTCAGAACCCCTTCAGGAGGGATTTTAATTCGTGTAAATGAGTGTTTTTAATTTGTTATACTGGCCTTTATCTCTATTACCATCTCATTTGCTTTTAAACCTAGTTTTGCCATCCTGACTGAATTCCATTTGATGCATTAGGAGTAATTCTCTTCCCAAAGGGTTAGACATTTTCTCTCCACATAAAAGTCGCTTATTTTGGATAAAGAGACGATTAGATTTATCTTTAATATTTTAATGGCAGCCAGGATTATTGGGTGGGCAGCCCCGGTTTCGGTTGTTGTTGGGGGATTAGACTCTAATAAACTCTTCAGATTGGGATTTTTTTTCTGTTTTGCACAAAGTACTTGTATTTATTTAAAAAAAAAATTCACTTCTTTTTGAGTCATAAATTCCATTTGCTGTTTCCTATTAGTATTAAATCAAGTTGATTAAATTCGTAGTGACTATTTGCACATATATCTTTTTAATTTTAACATCCACTACATAAAATCTTTAATGGTGCAATTTGAAATACCTGCAACATACATTGCTATTGCTGTTTAAGCAGATGGAAATGAGGATCCCGAGACGGGGGGGGGAGGAAGGAGAGGAAGGGATGGAGAGATGGACAGACAGACGGATGTTTAAAAAGGGGTAAATTGGCTCCTCCCATCGCTTGTTTTGGGGAAGATTTGGTGGGTTATAAAGAGTTGGAGTTTGGAAGGAGCTCCTTTCCTCCGACAGAAGTCACCAGCATCTCTGGTGAGCAAAAGGAGCTCACTGCCCTTGCAGGGCCACAAGCCCAGCTCGCCTCCAGCCCTCCCAGCACCGGTGTCCCCAGAAGGAGGCATTTGCTCACAGCTGATGCCTGCAGGACTGGGCTGGTGCCAGCCCAAAGAGTGGGCTCCCCTTTGCCCCCCAGCCCCTGCACCCTGCTTTGGCTGTCATGGATCCCAGTGTAAGGCTAATCGGAAACTTGGTAATAGAATAAAATGTCAGCAAAGTAGAAATCAATAAGTGTTAATGCTCCAGGACTTTCACTGCTAGGCTCCCCTCTCTCGCTCCCCCCTCCCGTGCCATCCTGTCCCTTTGATTTCAGTCCCTTCTCTAATCCCCACCTCATCAGCTCCGGGAAGGGCTGATCTGCAGCAGAAAATCCCTCATTCGGGGCAAAATCAGCTTAATTTGCAGCAATTTGTAGCAGGTCTTTGCTGGGATTTGAGTCTCAAATTATCCCGCGGGTGGGGGCTGCAGCCCCGTGCAATATGGGCAGAGATTTCCCCGCTCCTCCGTCGGCGGAGATTTGTCTGGGGAGTAATTACAGCCCAGAGCGGCCCCCCAGCCACCGCTGCGCCCCTCGGCCCGTGGGGCCTGGCACCGGGCGAGCGGCCGAACACGCAGCCGCCCGGATTAGCAGCATTAGCGGCGGGCGCAGAGCCGCAATTAATCATTTGCTGGTAAATACAAGCGGGAGCCTCCTGCGGCTGCCGGGGCTGGCGGGAGGGGGCCACTCGGCGTGCAATGGAGCAGTGAGGAAAGGGAAGGAGCACACCCGGGGACCTTGTGGCCTCGGGACAGGAGATCAGAGCAGGCAACTTTCCTTCCGCTAATGCCGCTAATTACCGGCGGCAGCTCTGGCGTCGACCGAGGAGGGAACCCACGTGCAGGGACCCCCGTTTGCCCTGGGGCCTGCTACCACCAGCGGGTCCCCCATGGAGGTGGACACCAGCAGCTTCACCTAGGCTCCTGGCCAGCAGTCGTGGAAATCTGCAGCTCTAGAGAGAAAGAGCGGGGACCAAGGGAAGCCCTAACCATGACGGCATGTGTTACACGAGGTGCTCCCTGACCAATAATGTTGATAGGAAGGTAGAAAGATGAGGATTTCCAGGCACAGGGCTCAGCTGCAGGGAGAGGGCAGGGTCTGGCCATCAGGCTGGGTTCACAGAAAACATCTCTTGCCACACAGGCTCCGTGTCATTTCCAACAAGATGACAAAGCTGGTGGATGGAGGTGGCTTTGGTCGTCACTACACACTTCGCTGTCATTTTAGCACATCCCTTGGTAGTATGTGACCTTCTCGTTTTAAACAATAAAATTAGCTTGATGTAAAATCTGAATTACACCCATTAAATGAATTACAAACCGACTAATTAGTGGTTCTGAAAATTAAATAGGGAATCACCCACCAGTGGAGAAGCTTTGGAGACGGGTTGCCGAGAGATCATTTCTCGGTCCATACTACTGCGTGACGTCTTTGTAGCGACTCCGAAGAAAATATGAAATCAATGCTGGTAACGATTCCTACTTGACATAAAAATTGGTGGTGTGATAAATAACGATGGGAGCAGGTCAGTTATACCAAGCAATCTGGATCACTTGGCAGGCTTTGCTCATTTGAACAATATGTGATTTTAATATAGCCAAATGCAAGATCATATATCTCCGAACAGAAAATGAAGGTCACAGGATGGGGATGCTGTCATGGGAAGCAGTAGCCGGGAGGAGGATGTAGGAGATGTGACAGATAATAAAAGCTAAACATGGATTTTTGGTGTAATCCGCTGCATCATAACTATGCACTTCCTGGATGTATAGGCAAAAAAAAATATTAAATACCTAAATACCAGGATGGAGATGGTATTGGCTTCCCAAGACCACAGCAAATTAATAGTGCCCATTCCCAGTGTCTGTACTTCCAAAAATAACACCAAAGAACTGGAAACTATTCAGATAGGAGCTTCAGGAGCAATCTATGGGATGGAAAACCAGCCGTAGTGAGAATGAAGAAGCTCAATCTATTCAGCTTGTTAGGAAGAAAATTAGGAGGTGGCTTGGTCACCCTCTGTAAGTCGTTAGGAGAGATGCTTTCTGAGGGTGGAAGGTTCTTTAATTTATTAGACAAAGACGTAACAGGATTCAGCACTGGAAGGTCAAGCTAACTAATTCATAATTAAATTAATTAATTTAATTAAATATACAAATTAATATAAGGCCTGGATTTTTAACAGTGAAGATAATTAATAGAGTAGACCAGACAGTTTTTAAAGAGCTTCTTGTTGGAAAAAGCTGATGGAAATGTTTGGGGGTTTGACAGAAAAATAGATAGTTTCTTATAGAAATTCCTACAGCAATATATTTTGAAACAGTTTGTTTTAGAAAATTGTTCTGAAATGTATTTTCTCATGTTAATTTATGCATTCTCATTTTATATCATTGTACTATTATCACACTGTATCATGACAAATCGTTGAAATCTATTTTCATTTTAATTTTCAAACCACTAAGCGCGTTCACTACATAGTACTGAGTGAATACCAAATTGATGTAAAATTCCATCATTATAACAGAGCAGAGGATCTTCGTGCTGCCAAAATTGTGAATTATTTCATAGGGAATGAAGTTTCTGATGACTTTAATGATTCTAAAATATAAACTAGGAGTCAACTATTTCAGCTGTCCATCGTGGTTTGCTGCCAGCGATAGGTATGTGTGTACTGCGGGCAGTGCCTCTCATCTGCTGACCTGTCAGCACGAAGTGCAAGGCCAGTACAAAATATGACACAAACAAAGTTATAAGACAGCACTTTAAAATTACAAAGTTAATTCTTGATGGAGTGAAAATATCTTAAAATGTTAAAATTTCCACAGTATCAGGAAATCTGATTTACAGCTGCCTCTAGTATACAAGCACTGAAACTCTTTACCTAAGCAATGTTCTTTCGGTTTTAAGCTTTCTAAGATGCATGCTTCAGCATGGACAAAATTTACAGGTTTGGCACAAGAGTCTGTCTGGATTCAACATTTTGGATCTAGAGTGCACTCTGGATTCAAGGATGCCAGTGGTCTGCATTGCTATGCTTTGCATTGGGCAGGGGTCTCAGGGGATGGACACCGGTGTCCTTTTGGATAAAGCTGGATGGGAAGGTGATGGAGCCCGCCCCAGCACACTAAAGCTGCAAAGGGGTGTTCAGTCCATGGGGACAGAGAAGAGCTAATTCAAAGAAATCACCCCAAATACCTATCGTGGGATGCCAGGTGTCCCAAACCAACCGTTTCAGATCTCTTCTTTCACTGTGCTGGGGCTGGTATAGCTAGGGCTGCTATCGATGCTTCCTGGCCTCCTCTAATGAATTAATAACCTGTGGAGCACGCAGAGACACAAAATGCTGTACTGAAGCCACCAATCCAACACGGAGTGCACTCATAGGAATTTGGATTGCAGGGACAAAGCCAAAAGTTCCCTCAGCCAGGTGACCCCACGACGGTGTAATCAGGTGATACCATGAAAGCCCACCTTCTGGTCAGCATGGATTTCTGAAAACACCACAATCTCAATCTCCAGTCTCTTTACAACCCTACCTAGAAGAATTAACAGTCTGGGAGGGGGCAAGCCTCTCTCAGTGCTGCTGCTGTGTTGGCACATGTGACTGTGGTGGCTGCTTCTCCAAAGCCACCAAGGGAAGTTGCTCAGACACCACAGGGACAGGTACAGCTCTGCACTGAGTATCTGCACTATCCACATCTCCTGAACGGTGGGAGGGAGCTCCCCACGAAGCTGGCAATGACCAAATGACCCAGCTGAGAAATGGCTTTTGGTCTGCCAGGCAGAGGTGGAGCTGAAGGAACGAGCCAGGACATTGGCATGGTTGTTAGATGAGGATGGGCTGAAGAAACACCAAAGTACAAAATACTCTCCTTGTGCCCTTGGTCTTCAGACTCCCAGAAAAAACCTACATGGAAAAACAAAGCTGAACATCACTCAGGGCTTTACAACACACTCTTAGATTTGCTGTAAATGAACATCCTTTCCCTGAAAACCTCTTTAACAATCATCAGCACAAACAGCTTCAAACTGAAGTTCCTCCAGAGGTTAATAACCATTAGAAAAACACATACCAGAACCCTGATGGAAACAGTGAAAAAATGGGGGAATAAACAGGTACAGTGTGTTAAGGGGTTGATTTTGCTTCCAGTTCACACATAGCCTGACATAAATCTAAACCTGGGAAAATTAACATTAGAGAAATATTTCAGTAATCTCTTTAACTTTGAATCTCTGCAACAGAAATACCAAGGTGCATAGCACTTTCATGTGGGCTTCAGAGATGGAGTTATAAAACAAATCAAGACACTTTTTTCAAAATATAAAGCATTAATATACCTTCACTACCTATGGCTTGTCTTGCATTAACCTGAGGGGCAGAATTGCTACCTCTCCTCGTATTATCATATTGAGTAATACTCATAGAAGTCAACGGAACTACTTGTGAGTAAAATATTACTCAAAAAGTAAGACTATCAAAGCCAAATCATATGTAAATAACATCCTTCAAAGCCTACTGAACACATCTCCTAGCTACAGAGCGCTAACATTTTAATTATCAAAATACAAAAATGCTCACTGTAAAACCCCAAGAGTCCAAAGTTTTTGAATTAAGTCCATAAAAAATAAATATATTAGGTTGAAAATTATGGAAGGTTTTAAATAATGTATTAAGCTTCTTTTTTTGAGCACCAGAATGCCTCCAGTTTGTGTTGTCAAACCCTCTTCTGCAGCATTGTTGGTAGAAACACTTTCTATTAAAAGCTGAAATGCTCTTGTAATCCCTTGATTCAGAGAGCTGGCTCATCATGAAAAACCACAAATACAGTGAGATGCAAGACAACATTGTATAGTTTGGCAACAACATAGAAATTGTAATTAAAAAATTATTTTGCTTGCAGTGACCTGTAAAAGAGATATGTTACCTTAACAAGATCATGATCAGCTTCCTTTGGAGGTGGCAATCCACCCTGAACTAAAAAAATATGGGCCCTGTAATTCCAGCACTCACACAGCCTAGCTCATCCTATTTGCAAATATGTTTGAGGGTCAGGGTAGATTTTGCAAAGGAAAAAAAGAAGGTAATTGAGCCAGACTGCATGTTACTGAAACAACAAAGTAAATCTTTGCATTTACATTTGTGTTAACAAATGGATATAAATGGTAGGGCAATATAAACTGTACACATTTCATAGAAAATTGTTTCTGTTACTTTTAAAATGGCTCTTTTCTGTTTATGTTTTTGATGCTAACTTTGTGAAGTGTTTGCTGGCTGTTGGTGCAGCTGCAGCTTTAACTAAGTGCTAACAGCAAAGTCCTTTCTGTCTAGAAATGTATTCCTTTGCTAAAGAAATAAAAGATACCTTAAAGGGTAAAACAACCTCCAACAGCCACTACAGCGCTAGAGAGACCTCAGCAAAATGATCTGCAGCCCATCATATATTGTTTTCTGTCCAGGTTTTGGACCTTTTGTCTCTCCAGCCTCTGTACCTCCTCAGTAGGGGCAGCTGGGGTTACCCTCTCCAGCTGCACGAAGCCACTCCAGGTTCCTGCAAATTCAGCAGCTCCTGTAACACTGGCAGCACAGTCTTTACCTAAGCTAAGGAAGTCTGTAATAATTAAAAAGATGGAGAATGGATCAACATAGCACTAAAAGAAATACCTTCTTAAAGTTTTCTTTGACTATGTGGTATAGGAGATAACAAAAACACCAGCACACAAGGTGTTATTTATATCAAACGATTTGTACTGAATTACATTCATAGGATGCTCAGATGCCATGGTAATGAACACAGCATAAATATGTGCAAACACTTTCACGCACAACTCCGCTCCATCTAAAAATTTTGGAGCCTCTGCTGTTCTTGGGCCTTCTTCCTTCCCTGTTAGCTCACACCTCTCTGCAGCACAGCCAATGTCTCAGCCTTGAATTTGTGTGCAAGTGCTGCTGAGCCTGCTCCCAATCACGCCAATTTCAATGATTCTGGCCAGATCATAGTACAGGCATGGTTTGGGAGTATGGGTGTAAACTGATGGTGGAGGAGCACAGGAGCTGGCTGAGGTGGTGCAGCAGTCCCTGAGAAGGGCCCCATTTGTGGGCTGCTTTTGTGGGAAGAAGTACTTACTGCAGATGGCCTAGTGATGAGAAGAGGGAAGGGTGGACCTACAGGTGTGAGCAGTGCTCTTACGGGCAATGCTTGAAGGGGCAGCAGAGCTTTTAGCTCAGAAACAGGGCACCAGGGAAGAGAGATTCATTCATACAGTGAGCCAAGACTGAAGGATCGAGTATCTAGTACCTCGGAATGTGTAGATGAGTCCATGATAGTGAGTATGTTTGGCTTTTCAGCTTCTTTTTTCTTGTAAAAGAATGCTTCTCAAAGCCACATCTGTAATTATCATTGCCCACATACACCAGCATCTGTGCTGAACTAGGTGGTAATTTGACTTAAGTTGTTAACTGATAATTTCAAAGTCATATTAGGAAATTACTTGAAAGAAACAGTCTGCTCCTGCTCAACAATGAACATCAGCAAATGACTTCTTTTATTCTCCTTGTTCTAGTTTACAAGAGGAGCTTTGTGTTATTCATCTTTATGCCACTGCAAGTCAATAGCAAGTGATGGAGGCTCTCGCTGGGAGCCCCAGTTGATGTAGGTGGGTCACAGCTGGGAGGAAGCTCTGGTAAATATGGCATGGGACAGCGGAGGAGACCCACAGAGTATTTGGGTAGCATGGTATTGTATTTTTTGTATTTTGCATTTTTTGAGAGGAAAGAATATCACTGAAAAACAAACCCATGAGTTTCCTGGAAGTCTGGGCATGCCTCTCCAGGGATGCTGTGCTGACACCAGGGGGGCTTGGGGGCTTGCTGCTGGTTCTTCCTGGTGCAAAAGAAGGAGACGGGGGCAGTTTGCTTCTTATGGTTTTATTAAATGCAACACACTGTAGAAATCACTCTGCACAACACCAGAAGACATAGGGAGGGAAACCCAAAAGGAGTCTGGATTTGGAACCATTAGAAAAAAGGCAGAGGTTCCAAAATTATTTAAGAGAAAAGTGAGAGTATAAAGGCACATCATTATCATGGCTTGAAAGACAGGACCTTAATGCAGATGAAAGCTTTTGTTGGTCGGCCCCTGGCAGAACATCCCCAGCTAGGCGGGTGTATCAGCGGCCGGGGGGGCTTTAACTCAGTTGACGTAGGCTCGTATAATCGGGAAGAGAAAGTGGAGAGAAGGCACAGGAGGGATGGAGGCAAGAATGAGAAAAAGAAAGAAGAGAGAGGAGAAAGAGGAAAGAAAGGACAGAGAAAAGGGAAAAGGAGAAAGAGAGAAAATTGAGGGGGGGGAGAAGAGAAATGGGGAAGGAGAGCAAGCGAGACTATTTCTATAATTACTGTGGATTGGCTCGGATTAAGGGCAACTAGCTGTCTCTTGGTTTTTCCTTTTTATGTAACAACTAATCTCCTTCTAATCAGTTATTATTAAATTATATTCCATTTTTAATTCATTCACAGATCATTGGTGGCACAATTCGGACATCTGGACAGATAATTGAATAGAGATAATTTATGTAAATGAGGAACAGTTGTGTACAGAGGTGGGGGAGGGGATATTTGGGCTCCTGAGGCCGGCGACCTAATGAGGAGCCTGCAAGAGCTGCCCCCGCTCCCTGGGAGGACCCAGGTGCAGGGGGAGATGCTGTGGATATTTGGATATTGTATGCTGGATATTACCACATGTACAAGAGGGCATCGTGCCCGAATGCTCTCACTTGACCCAAGGGACCAACCTGTATCAAACATCGCTTCTCCCGAGGGTCAAGACACTGGCCAAATCGCCAGCCAGCTGCCAAACCTAGAACATCATGCAGACCTCATCCTAACCCTGGGGACTATTACATAGAATCATAGAATGGCCTGGGTTGAAAAGGACCTTAAAGATCATCTAGTGTCAACCCCCCTGTTCTGGGCAGGGTTGCCAACCATTAGAGCAGGCTGCCCAGAGCCGTGAGTGTTTCTTACTCCCCAGATTGCCTCTGTGCTCTTTGACAGAGATGGTCAAATCCTTCATTGCCTGTCCTGAAACCTGAATTCATGTCACAAGGGAAAAACTTGTCATGTAGCCTTCAAAGAGAGCCATCACGATCAAAGTAAGAGTTGAGCACCACAGAGGATCTGGACTAAAACACTGTGTCAGCAGCAGTAGGAAAAAATATCCCCCAAACTTCTGCTTATTATCATCTATATGGGAACTATAAGAATGCGTGAATCTGGAGCCGAATCTCCTGAGAGACAATAATGTGGCAATGGCATCAATTCCATCAGGAACATCTGAAGTGCAGGGAGCCCACATTGAGCAATTTCCCATTCTCGTCAGAGGGGATCTAGTCAACAGGCTCAATGAGCCTAGGGCAAAACTCATCTTACCTGGAAATAACTGCCCATGCTGAATTAGAGGAATTACATCTCCATTGCCTTTATTGACAAGATTGGTATTGACCATAAAGGTAGTCCATGAGATTGTTATTGACTACGAAGGTACTCCATGCCTAGCTCTGGTGTAGGCATCTGAAGTTAGGTGAGATGGATCCCACCCTAAGGGAGAAGAGAGATTGTTCTGCTTTTGCAGTAACGGAACAGCACAAATGCATATTCCTGTGCTCCAGAATGATGGTGAAGATTAAAAACAAGTTCTTGCTTGGGGCTGCAGTTGTATTATTTTTCTGCTATCTTTGCATACCACAGAGCTAGGTGCTGAAGAAAAAAGCATGATAGATAAATTTATCTTCCAAAGGGGGAAAAGAATGCTGGACTCAATTGCTATGGCAAAAATCTAATTTCCGTCACTCTGTCACAACAGGAAGAATTTTGCTGTGCATACTGAATTGTCTTAGCATTATGGAACTTTTATGGAGCACCACGGATGCATTCAACTTGTGGGAAAACTACTCACAAGATTTGTTTGACAAAATAAATTCAGGTTGAATTGCCAAGGACACAATCCAAATGAAATTAAACTGGTTCAAGTGACCTTCTTGCCCAGTGTCTGAAATACACTGGGCTTTGTTCAGCTCTGTGGTTCATTTTGTTCTTTTACTGTTGTTGGTTCTTTTACTATCTTTAGTAAATTCACTTTTCAGGTCTGTTCTTGAACTTCTAATTAGCAAAACATGAAACTGCCCCTGGGAAAATTATTGTGAATTTTCAGATAGAAGTTATCAATGAGAATGAGAATGCAGCCAGATGACTGTAAATAACAGGCTCTGAGCATAACTGCCAGGCAGGGACAGAAGCTCTCCAGCTAGAGGAATTTAAGTCTGCCCTTCTTAAGGTCTTAATAAATGATCAAGAAAGCAGCCCGAACTGCATATTAATGCCACTTGCAGATAGTACAGAGTTGGAAAAATTTGTGTCATTGGGGAACAGAACCAGAATGCTGTGGCAAAGAGAACACAGATGACACGACATAGATGACTCAGCAAACTGTCATAGGGGAAAAATTCCAGATCCAAAACTATTTCTGAGAGACAGACAAATGTACAGTGAGAATGGCTGAAAATAATAAGAGTTTGGTGTGATAACAATGCACATTTGCAATATTAGAAAGCTCTAAATAAGATCGAGACAGGTACGTGTTCAGAAACATGACATTGAAGAGCAGCCCATTAATGCTATATTGCTGTAAGGATAAGATTCAAATTTTCTGTGCAGATTTACACATTTGTTTCTTTAAAGAAATACCAACAAACTGCACAGATTCTAGAGAAGAGGCAAGAAAATGAATGGGAATTTGTGGATTTGGTCTGCAAGCCATGCATAGATGTGCCTGATTCCTTAAGTGATAACTAAGGGGAGGGGAGTAGCAATCCCTCTGATGGATCCTGGAGAAGGCATCTGCACCGTGGTAACTCTTATACCAGGTACCATGTCCTGTCCCCACACTCCTCACCTCCCTGCCAACCTCTTTGACATTTTCCTGCAGTCTTCTGTGTCTTTCCTGATGCTGCTCTTCCTTAAGCATACTTGGTGGTGCTGAATGTTGTGGGGCCTCAGAACATTTCTCCTTGTGACCACTAAGCCATTTTGGCTGCTGCTAAATCCAAGTTCCCTGTAGTCTGTTAGCAAAGGACTATCACATTTTTTGTTTGTTTAATTGTATTTTAAAATATTCATACCTTTTTTCTGCTGTAGTGGAAAAGCTCCTTAAGAAAGGAGCTGTGCTTCCTAAATGTATCCACTTCGGAGTAGTGCATTCCCTCTGCAAACTTATTCAGTAGCAAAACCTTCTTGACATTTATCTCCATTTCATCTCCAGTTTCACTCACTTCATCATGGACTTAGTCAACTGCATATTCCCACAGGAGCAGGTGGGCCGTGATGAAAATGCAGACTCGGACATAATTGACTCTGAGAGAGCTTTGAAGACCAGAGCTAATATCCTGGCTTGGCAGGCAACGAAATGTGAGACTCATCACAGATGCTGGAACAAAATGGTGAGCTGCTCACAGTGGCCTGAAGAAAGATGGAACCTGGGAATGTGTCCACCTTTCAGCCCAGATTAAGGTGGAAATGTGTCCAAATTAAGTTTCAACACCTATCTGGCCTCTTCCTGATCCTTCTCATGGTCCATCACTCATCCCAAAAGAAAGCACAAAATGCTCCTCAGACGGGCAAGGCTGTATGGAGCAGAAACGCACAGAGCCAAGGAAAGAAGGTGACAAAGGAAAAACATATAGATTGAAAGAATATGGGAACAGAGGGAAGTGAGCAAGGAAAATCCATTGCTTGAGGTGGACACTCATACCAGCAAGATAGATTTCTACCCTCACAAGATTTCCCAAAGGAAAAGTTGCAGAAGTAGGTACCTCCACTAAGGTATCTAGAGAACTTATAGTAAGTCTTCAAGCCATTGCTTGATTTAGACTTCCTAGCAGGGAGGAGCAGTACAAGCATTCAAATTCAGATATCTGGTGGTGACAGGGAGGCAGATAATCACACCACTGTTTTAACTCTAGCACCAAATAGTTGGTGTGGCAGTGATCTGGGTGGCATGCCCCTCCCTTTTCTTTTAGTGACATCCCAGAATGTGGGGGTAGGGCCCATCACTTTGTTCATCTCAAGGGTTCAGTTGTCTCTCAGGTCTCCATCCTGTTATCCTTCCTAGTTAGTAAATATCCATTGGTGTGTTAGTGAGGAGAGCAGTGATGTGGTCATCAAACCACACAATGCCAAAACTGTGCTGAGAACACCAACCAGAGTCTCACCAGTGCTGATTAGAATGAAAGACAATTTCCAGAGGTCTTGACAGCTGTAGTCTTCTTTATTCCTCACAGTATGAGGTATGCTTTTTGCATCAGCATAATATTTTTGACTCTTTTTTGGAAGAATTGCAGCCTAACAAGTTCTTTTCCAACTCCTGTTTATACTTTTTTTTTTCTTTTCTGCATCACTGATATTCTTTGCATGGTTTCTTACTGACTTTCACCTATGTTTTTTTTAATCACTTTCCCCATTTGCCAACATAATTTTGAATGCTAAGCCTATCCTCCAGTGTACTTAAAGCACCTTCTAGGTCTGTGTCTTCCTGATGTACCCACTCTCTTCTGTCATCCGTGTTGTTAATTAAATCACTGTATGGAACCAGATCCAGAATTGATCTTTGTGGAGCACTTCTCAATACATCCTTTACCACTGAAGACTATTTGCTAAGCATAGTTTTCTAACTAATTTTGTACCTATCTAACTAGTTTCTGGTAATTTATATTCTTCTATCTTACTTATAAAGATTTTTTTTTAAAGGAGACTAAACAGCTTACTGAAGTCAAGATACAAAACACCTTGTGTTCCATCTTTATCTACAAGACCTGTTGCCTTTCCACAGGAGAAAATGAAAGTAACTAACTGGACGGGACTGATCCTTGACAACTCCATGCTGAATGCAATTGACTGTCCAACTTTTTCTTTGAAATAACTTTCAAAATAACTTGGATATTTATTTCAGAATTTTTCATGGGAATGGTAATTAAGCTGATCAGTCCAAAATTACCCAGCACCTTTCTCCTTGCCTTTTAAAGAGTAATGTCTGTTTTGTCCTTTTGTAGTTTTCCTGTACAACCACATCTTTACAAGTTCTGGAAGACAGCCACTAGTGATTCTGAGGCTGCTGTAGCCAAATTTCTAAGTACCTACAATGAAGCTCTTTACACCCAATAAATCTGAACGCATCTAACTCAATAGTATGACCTCTACTATATTCTTCCCTTAGTTTAAGCCAAGATCTTACCTCTTTATCACTGTTATTAGTTTCACTAATATTATCCTCTGTCAATAATTTTCACTCCCTGTTGAGCAGTGATCCAATATTTTGCTTAGTCTTCTTCTTGCTACTAATGAATTTACAGAATGACTTCTTGTTCCTCTGAATGATCCTGCTGCTTGCAAACTTATTTTTATGCTTCGTCTTTTAGATTATGTTCTTGCATGCTCCTGGTGTTCTTTTGTATTCATCATTTTTGCTCTAACCTACTCATCTTTTGCATCCTTCCTTCACTGGTGTGAGGTCATGGGGAAACCATGACTTAACCAGGCTCTTTTAAATTATTTTTTTCTATTTTACCAGGAAACAACCTCCTCTGGAGCAGAAGAGGACAAGTGGCTCAGATAAATAAGGCTGGTTCTGCATAACCTTGTTGTTCCAGTGAACGGAGGTTAAAGAGTAGGTTGCAGGTTGGCATTTGGATGAGGAGACGGCAGAGGTATGGAAAGCAGCAGAGCTGTTTTTTCCACAGTCGTGTTGGTTATCTAAGCAACTATTTAGAATGCTATTAAAGATCATGACTCTAACTTCAGTGACATTCATGTGAAGGCAGTGTATGCTGGATCCTTACTCTCGGCAGCCTGAGATGTTACCCTGCTACTCCAGCCTGGGTGAAGCTGGTTGGTCTGAACCTCCCTCAGTCCACCAACAGTGCCAGGGCAGTGTGAGGGATACAAGACTGTGCTTCTGTGCTGCAAGCAGTCCCTGCTCTGCAAGGCACCCAGGGACATCGCTGGGACCCTGTCACCTCTTGCTAAGCCACCACCAAACCCTCCTGTATGCCTGCTCCTCCTGCACCCAACCTCAGCAGAGCAGAGGGCTGAACACACAGGCAGAGGGCTGTCCCCAAAGCTGCCCTGTGCCTGTGCCTTCTCCAGCATCCCAGCCCTGCTCCCCTTGCCTCTTTTATAGCCCACCTTTTGTCCTGACAACAGGTCCTCCTCCTCCTTGCATCATGGGGGCCTACGCAGACAGCTCCCCTCCCCACGCTCCTCATTAACACCCCTCCAAACAGACAGGCACAGACACCACCAGCAGCTCCTTTCCCCTCCAATCCCCTCCCCTTCCCTTCCATAATCTATCTACATATTAAAATGAGTTTGTCCCTGATTTACATGCGTAAGAAGGGATGTAATAATGAGGACGTAGATTAGAAGATTTAGCACAATCGTTTGTGTAGATTGTGTCCCATCAAAGGGCAGCTCTGACGAGCCGAGATTAAGGAGCAAACAGCTGCCGCTGGAATTCAGTCCATTTGTTTGTTTGCTGTTTTCTCTCTTGACTCCAGCAAACAGTCTCATTAACATGCAAGTGATTTGCCCCTTAAGCCTTTTCCTGTTTATTATTGGGGGAGTTGCTGACGAGGGCTTTGTAGAGTCCCTGGCCCAGTTCTGAGAGATCGACGTGCAAATCAAGATTAAAATGGGAAGTAATTAAAAACAAAGAAGGGGGCACGACACCTTGGTTCCCTCTTCCCTTTGAGGGGTCTTAAAGTTAGGGCACCGGGAG
The DNA here is from genome assembly GCF_047663525.1 of Anas platyrhynchos. Taxonomy (NCBI): domain Eukaryota; kingdom Metazoa; phylum Chordata; class Aves; order Anseriformes; family Anatidae; genus Anas; species Anas platyrhynchos. Next base: position 24,524,480 of record NC_092591.1, read on the forward strand.
AAGACACACGGAGTGACAGCAAAAGGAGCACTGCCCACCAGGCCTGTGCATGTCCTTCTCAGCCACAGCACCAGGTTCTCTCTTTCTCCTGCCCTCCTCTGCTCCCCCCTCTGCCTCCCCCCTCCCCAAAATGTCTGGCTGTCTGCTAAACTCATTTGCAGCATTTGCTTCAATGGTCTTGTTCGGCGGCACCTTCCATATGGCCCCTGCTTGCTACCCGCAACGGTCTCGGGCCGCTGGGCCCGTCTCCAAGACCGTGGTTGGAAGGAGCTCCTGTGCTCCCACCCCACATGGACTAGCACCTGCATGTGCATGGACTCTGGCCTGAGGCCTCCACATTTTCTGCTCTGTTAGTGGTGTTGTCTCCAACAAGCATCGTGTCCCCACCGCTAGCCTCTGCGGTAGGTGAGGGACTCAGACACGCAGGGACCATGGCCGTACTCATGGGCATGGCTGGTGAGGTGCCTCCTCCCCAGCTGGACCCTATTTGAAGGTGGCTTTCCTTTGAAGGGAAAGCAGTGGTTGCACTTCCATGGTGCCCACCAGCTGAGTCCAGCGCACTGTATCTGCAGCCAGCCAGGGATACTAACCATGAAGAACAGCACAAAAGGCATCCTGGTCTGAGAGACTGCCACATAAATCCCCTGAAAATCAAGCAGCCCTTTCTCTTCATTTATCAGAATGCCTACTGTGTCTTCGGTAAGACAAGTAAAAATGTAATGAAGCCTAGAAACTTGCTCTGGGAAGCAGTAATGGTTATTGAGTGCACATCTACACAGACAAGCGTGGACAGATGTGGGTTTGCTCTGCCTGCCCTGCCAGCTGCGGCGTGGAGCTGTGCTGGAGCACCTCCACACCCAGCCCCAGGTCTTGGTCCTCCTCCATGAGGGGGCTGCTCATCAGGTGCAGCCATATGACACTGAATGGCTGTGAGATTTGTGACCCTCTTTCATCACCCGCTGACTGCTTTTTTAAGGGCCTGATGTTGACAAGTTACTGCACACCTTTCATGGTACCCAGGGCCATCAGGAGCTGGGGACGGCCAGCCCTCTCTAGGCTAGCAGGCAGTCCTGATGTCCCTGGCAGGGGGGGCTGGCTGCTGTTTTCAGCGAGGTTACCCAGTTATCGCTGAAGTTATTTTCACGCATGAACGAGGAGAGACTGCAGCACTGCAGATACACGATTGCAGATTGCATTGTAATGAACAGGCATAAGAGAATCAAGATGCGCATTAAAAGTGCTTTTCAGCCCAAGTGCTTTATTTTTATAATCTTGGGGTAGAGCCGCACAATTAGTCAGGAAAAGCTCACACTCCACGCTGCTCCAATTAACTATTGAGGCCAGAGAAGCCCACGACTTCCCTAGGACTGACCCTTTAGAGCAGCACTGCCTTCCACTAAAATCCTTTCTGCTACCAGTCAGGGCAGAACAGCAAGAAATGCCCGAAAAAAATCGCTGCCAGCCTCAATATTAGTGTGGTGCAGAGCGAGCCAAGGCTTCTGTGGGGCTGTGAAGTAAGTGTGGAGTGGGTCGCGATTCTTACAAACACCCAGTATTTCATACAGTCAGAATGACGTGTAGGGAATTCCCTACTGCTGTTCCTAACTCACTGGTCAAAACAATTAATTAAATAGTTACAATTTTACTTTGAAACTAAGAAAAGGGAATGGCCCTGTTGATCACCCAGCTTTTTTCGTGTTAGTCTGGGGAGTGCCAAGGGGAAGAGTGTTCTCCCTGCTGGGGCACTACCTGCAGGACAGCAGGGTCTGATACAGCCAGACTGGGCAGTGCATTTCAATGTCAGGGCTGTGACAGGAATACCTTTTCTTTTTTTCTGACTGGTAGCAGAACAGCCACTGGATTCGTCTGATCTTCTCTGGTGCAATCCTTCCTGCTCCTCTCCAGGTGGCACCTCCCAGCCAGCCACTGAGCTCTAGGTGTGCTCCCCCAGGAGGTGGCTACATGTAGCCCCAGCCAGGTCCCTGGCTTCCTGAGCAAGGAAGGTTCCTTGCACACTCACCTGCCCTGGATCACCAGGGATCACAGTGAGGTCTCAAGACAGCAGCAGCGCACCACCAGCAATAAAGCTGCCTCTCAAAGCACAATTTTTCCACCTGTAACAACTCAGCCCTGTCACAATTGATTTTCAGTGGATCATTGAAAGCTGCTCCATCAGTCTAGACCTAACGCATCCCTACTGCCTGCTTCACTGTTTTTGTTTGTTTGTTTTATTTCTAGAAAGATAGAGTTTGGGTTTATAATGGGATAAGGGATCTGTTGCTAGTGCACTTATCCTCATCAACATCTGAGCCATTTTTTCATCAAACACAGCAAAATCAAAGCAGCCAGAGTTTCCTTGGGTGAAGATTAGATCTGGAGAACTTCACACTTCCAGACTGAAAGACTTATGAGTGATTAAGAAGGGAGCTGATAATAGAAATGCTTAGTCAACCTTGATGTAAGTCACTTGAGTGCTCCAGCTCTAAATGCGAATGAGCCACTGAAATCGATGCGTGTCTGCAGCATGCCTGTAAATAAACACAGAGTAGGAGAGCACTGCTCACTGCAGTTCATGTCACCATCCAAGACGCAAGCACACAGCAGACCTCTCCCAGAAACACACTGATGGGCCCCAAAGAGCAGGACCAGTGATTCGGGCAAAGGAAGACACTAGTTTTCCTTGGAGAATACGGAGGGAGAGGTCTACAAGAAAAACACTCATAAATTGAGAGAAGTGAGAGTACTGTGGTGGCCCATGACTCCCCAAAAAAGAGCTGTCCCACCAGAAGGGTGGTGGAGAGATCCGTCCCGAGGTGGCAGGTGCAGGAGAAGCTCTAGAAAGCAGGGCCTATGCCTATGGCACAGGAGGGATGCTGAGTCCCCAAGCATCTCATGGGCTGTGGCATTGCGTGCATAGAGGGTGTCCTTGCCCAAACCTCCTGCTGTGGTAATTAGCACTCAACTGAGAACAGGACAGGCAGAAAAAACACAGAAAAAAAAATAATAGAGGGGCCTCATGGGCCTGGGTTAGCTTGTGCCACCACGTGAGCCAGGAAGGTGGGGGCATCTCTAATCCCCCAGGGCCGGGCCAGGTGCCAGGACCCAGCTCCTTTCTCAGCGTGGCAGCCCTACAGCCCCTCGCCCCATCCCCTCTCGTCACACAATGGCACCCTTGGCAGGGTGGGGACTTCCACAGCCCCACTTCTCAGGGCTTGTGCTGCAAATGGCTGCAGGCACGAAAATGCCAAGTTCAACGTGCACCTTCTCTTTAGAGGTCCAGGGGGCTTTGGGGACCTGCACAGACACCTAGCGGAGCAAAAGGGGCAGCATGCATCTCCTAACTTGACCCTATACTCACTGGTTGCTACTCACACCCACTTTTCTAGACATGCGCCAAGCTGTTGCTTTTCCTTCCTGTCAGGAATAAAACATAAAATCATCTTTCTGGACACAAGAGAGCAATTTTTAATCAAAGACACTCAAAGCAGGCAGCTCCTGTCTTCAGAGCCAAGAGATCTGACTCACCCTCCACCACAGCCTTCTTCTGCCGAATATGATTATTGCTGTATTACTATTGCTATTATGTCATAAATTGACGTCTTGTGTTCCTGTTTGTTATCTGGGGATTCTGCTCTAATCTTGACCATCACTAATGCAGTGTAAATCCAGCACGCTGGGTGATAATCTGGCTACATAAAAAAATGGACTTTCTAGACATAATCAAAACCTTTCACTTTAATATCGCACACAATACTTTTACTGTGAAATTGCATTTCCCTCAGCCCTTCTTGTCTGTGGCTCAGAAAGATCCTGAGGTCTGCTTGCAGTTAAATTAAGCTGGTGTTGGGTGTGTAAATGCCCGGATTTAGCAGGCAGGGTGCAGGATCCTGCCTGGCGCAGCAGAGAACAGTTTGCGTCCTGCATTCTGGTAACATCTGAAAGTTGGCAGGAGACCTGCTCCCTCCCCAGCCCCGGCAGGGAACTTCTCCTTTCCGCCAAACAGAGCTCTGGAGGATTTTTTGTTGTGTTAATTCCACATGAAAATTAATGCAATATGACTCATTTTTATTGGTAGTAATTAATACCCGATGAAACACCATTTTCCATCTACATATATCTCCACGCCATAAGAAGATGTGCTCAGAAACAAGGCAGGCCTGGCTCAACAAGCATTTTATTCCCCATTCTCGGAGAAAAATGAAAAACAGGAGTGTAGAAAGCAAACAGAGCAGCAACTACAGAGGGAAAACAGGGAGGGTGAGATGATTTGGGCTGCCCCTGCTTCCCCACGAGCATCTCCTGCCCCAATGAAAAACTAAACGCAACCCTTTTGCATTGCTTGGTTCAACCCTTCCTCCTGCCCACAAACACGCACCGACAGGTCTGCAGCATGGTCCTGCTGCAGCAGTTTCTTCTGCAACTGCACTTATTTGCTTTTCCTCCTCCCTCTTGTGCCTCGATCCTTTCCGTGTACCTCTCAGGGGTTTCTCTTCTGTCCAGCCCTTTACCAGTCTCTAACCATCCGTGGTTCCTCCACACTGTCCACACGCATTAGGGACACGAATGTTAAGCAAGAATAGAAAAACACGAGACAAATAAATAACACAAAACCGCGCCACGGCTCGTAGCAGGCAGCGCCCCGTGCTGCTGGGTGCAGACGAACACCCTTCACGGCTGCCCCCACGGGCCCCCCTCCATCCCTGGAGCCCCGCACGGGCACGCCGGGGCCGGGGCGCCCGGGTGTCGGTGGCGCGGCGTCCGGGGATGCACCGCTGATGCTAACCAAGTTTGCCAGCCATGCTTTTCTCATGGCTCCCGCACAATGGCCCGTTTTCTGCCCACCTGCCGATTATGCTTAATTAGGCGAGGAGTTGATTAATTTGAGGTAATTGACAGCTAATTACGGGCCTGAGGGCTCATTAACTTGACGTCCTGTCTCCGTGAATTGGCTGGAGGGGGTCAGGTGATGTGCAGCCCCCCAGGGCTCCCCTCGCCCTCACGCCACGTGGGCTGGGGCCGTGCACTCACCTGGCAGCCCCGGCTGAGCCCAGGGCAGGGCACAAGCATGGGCACCCATGGAGGACAAACACCCACAGAGGACAAACACCCACAGAAGGGACAGGAAGCTCCCCAGGAAAATAAAACAGGCTCCAGGTGGACAGGGGGGTTGGAGATCAGTAATGGGGTGGCGAGGGGGTGGAGAAGAAGGCCAAAGAGGCTGGTAGGAGCTGGAGGGGACCTGGAGTCCCTGTGGGGCAAGGTGAGTGGCCAGTGCCAGCAGAGGGGGTGCCACCAGTCCTCACCCACCCAGGAGCTCAGAGCAGACTGGAAACACGTGCTTACTGTACAGCAGGGCCCACTGCCAGGCAGGGTTGTTTCATGTACTTGGTGGTTGTAACAAGATATGCTGAGGAGAAGAGCAGAGGAGGATTTCTTAAACTATATACCTGGCTGCTGTGTATTTATGTTGGGCGGGATGTAGCCGAGGAAATATACTTGAAGGATCACAGAGGGATGGTGGCCAAGGTTCGTGATGGCTTCTCATTACTGTGGGGGTGCTCACCACCCTTAAATGCTATCTCATCTTTTGGAAGTCTTGCTCCAAACCCAAACAACTGATCATTAAGCTTGGTTCAGGATTCATTTGTAAGCCAGTAGAGAAAGTGGCAGAGAGGCTGAACTAGTAATAGTAATAGTAAGCCATGCCAGTGGGCTGAGTGACCACGGCACACCATGGCAGCTGGACTGTCCTGGCAGCCACAGGCTTCATACCAAGGTAGTTTGCACTGCTCACTGGCTAGCAGACAGATGATGAAGGCATAGATAACTGAAGTGGAAGGAATGGGATGGCAGCTCTTTGTGGGTGCCCATAAGGAAGTCTGGTGAAAAATTCAATAAAGTCACTTTCAAATACAGTCTGACCTCACCTGCTGGGGCTCTTTGTCCAAAGGAAGCTGCATCACAACTGCAACCCTCTCACACACTCCCCTTTGCTCACTGGCATCACCCTTCTGCCTTACCTGGGCTCTACAGCTGTGTATGTCTCCTATGGATGTGCTGTGCCATCCTCATATTATTGGTGTGATCCAAAGGGATGAAAAATTGTTAGGGGTGTCTTTTCTGCATATCGCTGAGTGGATTTGAGAGACTTGACTAAACAACTTCCTTCAATATCATGCTATTCCATTTACACCTAGCTTATACACTTCCCTTTATCTCTTAGAAATGTACTGGGTTTTAATTTTCTAAGCTCTCTTGTTTAAATTTTATGGAGATGGGTAAATCTGCCTGGTCTCTATGGCAATCATTATTTAATGCCCTCCTCTTATTTGTTGCTGCTTCTTTCTACCCTATATACACACAGACTCAGCGATGATTCATGGCACAAAGGCCAAATGGCCCTACGTGACGAATAAATTTTGCTCACCTGCTCAGAACCTCTCCTGTGTCTGTCTCTTTCAGGAGAAGGTGTACATAATTTAAGTTGTATTTGAGAGGAGAACACCCCAACAACTTTTATTATGGCATTTATCACATAGAACCTGGGAGAGGAGTTATATGGAGTAGCCCAGACAGGTAGTTGCCTCCTTTTCTCTCTAGATCCATTGTTGAAATTGGCTAAAGCTTGGCCATTTCTCATCTTGACTACTACAAGGCTGTTGCCTTCCAGTGTAAATACAAAGACTGTGTGGGTACAACACTATTAGGCATTAGGTAGTGAATTTCTTCCTCTTTTCTGTATTGACACAGATTCTATCAATAGCACATCAAAGTCTCATAAACAGTGATACATTTAATCACATGCATTGTCTGTGAGATCACTTATTGTTATCAACAATTTACAGATGGAGCACCAAGATCTGGGTAGATTAAGTGGTTACCCACGTTCAACGGGATGCCGAAGGTAGAACCGGACAGGAAATGCCCATTCTCCAAGTTTTAACTCACTAAACCTTTAGACCTCTCTCTTTCTGTAGGAAGTCTGATCCACCAAGCACCCCCCTGTAATGCTGAGTGCCTTCCCGAAGAAGGAATGTATTGTGGGAACCAGAACTCTTCCAAGAACTAAGCTTTGGGACAACTTCCTTGCTGTGTGGATGTGTAGTGACACATGTATCTTTGAGGGAATGGTTAAGCAGCTTATTTATATAAGTAACTTTTTTTTTTTTTTTAATTTATATAAGTAGCTACTTAGTTATGTAAGTGCCAGGTTTGTACATATGTATGTTGACACATACTATGCAGTGTCTAGAATGACATCTCTCCCAGATGAATGAGAAGTCTGCTATTGGCATTGCTGAATTTTAGGTCAAGACTCTTGTAAACAGCTTCAAAAACTACCACAAATATCCTTGTCCCATTAAGTTATACCAGTCAGGTCAACTTCCCAGTTCTGAAGTCCAAGGAAAGATATTTTTCAAATGCTACTTCTATATGTGACATGCCTATGTTACAGAGCTCCCAGTCACAGCAAACCAGCCCTTATTTTAAGCTTAAATTTGAAGGATTGAATTTTTATACTTCCAACCCAAACACAGTACATGATGCACAAATTACTGATAGATGTGCTTAACTTAATGTGCCTGAGAAGCCTGCTAGTTAGCAGGAGAGTGTACACAGGTGCACAGACTTTTTATAGAATTCCAAACATATTTCATCTTGAAGAGCTTTTAAGTAACTATTCTCTATCAATATCTGGGTTTCAGAAGAGAAGCTGCCTGATCGATTGCCTTGCTCAGGAGTAAGAGGGTTACTGTAATTATCTTGTTTGCAAGAAAAATAAGAACATTTATCTCATTTTAGGTTAGCAGGAGAAATAGCAATTGTGAAATTTATCATTACCTCAATTTTTTTTTATTTATTTTGCTGATGAATAAATGTCGAATGACCAGCCTTTGTGCTAGTATTCTTCCCATTACTTCTATAGGGATTTTGTATGTTTTTTTCCATAAAACGCTGGATTTTTTCACAACATTTGACCCAAATAAGAACAAACCATTGATATGTGATCTGCATTTTAACATTGTGAGTGAGAGGAGAACAAAAAGGTATTAGTTTCAATGCTGTAGAAAATAAGGAACATTTGAACAGTTAGCTTACACAAGACTGTTTAAGTCCACGTGCGGTGGTACTGACTTGTTGCAAACTTGTTTGAATTTAACTGAGGAGTTCTAAGGGGGATCTCATATCTGATTTGTTTCAAGGTGCAGCAAGACAGTAAGTATGAAACACGAGGATCAAATACAAAGAAACCTTTATTTTTAGATCAGAATGTGACAGAGATTACTAGTCTCCTGGAGTCCCCAAATGTGGCTGGTTACCTTGGAAAGAGTAAGCCACCAAGCAAGTTTCTCCTCTCAAGGATCCGTGTCTCTGTGCATCCAAGCAAAAACCACAAGTCCAGAACAAAGGGGGCTTTTTGGTAAGCATGGGACTGGTATCGGGATGCCAAATGATCTCCTATCCAACAGAAGTCAGGTGCAAGCAGGCTTGCCTCTGCATGGACTCGACTGATGCGGTGACCGTACCTCCTGCAACTCCAGAGAAGTGAGCCTGAAGAAGGAGCAAGGGGACAGATGATTCACAGTATCTAATCACAACTTCTCCCACATAAAGGCATTTTGAAGTTGCATATGTATTAGGCATTAATAGACATCAGATACTCACTCCTTTAAAGTACAGATTCTGTTTGCTTCGGTAAAACTCTAAGTTGGGATTTTAACCTATTTAGGTCTTAGAATTTATAGGGGTTGTTTATTTTGGCATTAATTTGAAGACTGATCTCCTATCCAATACTGAGACTAATACATTTACTGATCTGATAAGATAGCATTCTTTTTGTTAGCTTCCCTCAATAATATGTATAGCTTACATATATATATGTATGTAGCTTATATGAATTATATTTTTATTTAATTTTAAAGACATTTATGAACATTATAATGAAAATCATGTAAAAATACCCTCCTGATACTTCTTCAGGAGGCAATAACAATTGTCCAGAATGGATATTAGCAGGCAAAAAGCCTGACTGGATTCACTTAAGAAGTTAATGATTTCCACGTTTGTTTCACTGACAGCACTCTTGGCTAATCAAATATATAGCACTTTGCCTATGCAGTCAAGTGTTCAGGACTGGGATTTCTGATGTCTATTTACTCCTTATAAGGAAAATGACAAACATACTTTTTTTACCATGGATTTGATAAATTAAAAAAAATGGGAAGCTGTCTGGAGATTAGAGAAGAGGAACTGTGGCTCTGTTCATTAAAGAAGGAAAAAGGCAAATTTAGAGTTGTCAGGAATATCTATTGCCAGTAAAATAATAGAGTGAAAAATAGAGAAAAAAAAATCAGTAGCCACCTAAGGATAAGGATAAGAAAACTATTATTAGCAACAGGGATTTATAAAGAACAATTTGTGCTGGAGAAACCTGATTGCTTTTTTTTCTAATAGAATTATAAAATTAGTGGATGAAGGGAACACGATGGATTTGATATGTTTGGATTTTAGTAAAGATTTGATACATAAATCCTACTCAAAATTAATTCAAATTGGCTTGGCTACACCACCACATGGAATGAAAAATTGGCTGGAGATCCACAAATAAAGGATAATGATGCATAAAAAGGTATTGTGTTGGAGGGAGAGGTCTTAACAGTGACAGAGATTAGCATTCAGTTCTGTCCTATTTAACACCTCTTGACACCTTCTGCCTGGAAATAAGGAAATTTTGTTAAGAGAATGAAATGTGGAGAGACATATGAGATAGACCAGCAGAAAATAAAATGAGATTCCTGTAAAAACTCAAGTATTATCCAAACCACAGTATCCAGTTGTGAGGAGGTCCCTAGAAAACACCAGATGAGAAACACCCCAGCAGAAGCCAGCAAGATGGGCATTTGCAGTGAAGGACAGCAGAAAAATTGTTTGTCTAAGTAATAGAACTGCAATTCATCCCTATCCAGCAGACCACAACGTCTTTGCAGTATCTGTGTCCCACAGATGTGGTCAGTGAGGTCCCAGGCAGGTTTTGCTGGTGTATTCCACTCCAGTAATGGTAGAGGGAAAGGCTCGAGGGAAAAGACACCAGGTTTTCAATTTACTGACATGCTGAATTACTCCAGCAGAGCTCAAGTAGCTGGTAGGGGAGCACCCATTCGCACACTGGAGACACAAAACTGCAGTAAAAGATTTTCTTTGTAGAAATGACTGGTGCAGACACTCACAGTGAAGTTAGCCTGGTTTGGGAGGAGGGCTTTCAATGGATCTTAGCTAATTCTTCTTCTTTTTTTTTTTTTTTTTTTTTTTTTTTTTTTTTTTTTTAATGTAGAACTAGGAAAGAAAAAAGTCGTAAAATAAATTAAACACATTAATAACAGATATAAATCCCTATTTTCCTAATTCTTTAGTCTTCCCTATCTCTCACTCAATCCATTTGCAATTTCAGCTATTCACCATTTTATCTTACTACCCATCGATGTGTGGATTTTCAAATAACTTTGGATCTTGCCAGCCAATTGTAGACAATATTGTTGAAGGTAGATAATATACTTGTGTAAATTTTGTTATGTTAAGGAGCTGACAAAGGAAAGAAACCTAATGGCTGCCCTTGCCAAATTGTGAGCTCATCCTGTCAGACATCAGAGAATCCACGCATGACATACTCTTGAGAGAAACATCCATAAGCAAAGCCACACTTCACTGGCTGGTTCCACTGATTATGAAACTTCTGCTCTTCTATCAACTTGTTTTTGCTGAAACACAGTATTCCTATTAGTTCCTCCTCTTTTTTTTTTGCTTGTTTTTCACATTTTTTCTTGTTAAACTACATTTATACCTTCTTTATTCTTTTGCATTCTCCCCTGTGCCAACCCATGCCTTGCTATCTTCCAGGCTGTCTCCTTGGTCTCCTCTCCCTTTTTTTTACATCCTTTTTTTTTTCTTCTTCTCCCCTTCCTGTCTCTTCTATTCAGACTTCCATATCACCCAATTTCCACAGTCCTCTCCCTCCAAAATAGCTTACTAATAATACTTTGATACTCGCTTGTTAGTGAAACTCTTGTAAACCTTAAACAGATGTATTACACTAATGAGAAAGGTTAATATTCATTGTAGAAAGTTCTTTTCTTTCCAAACCTATTGAAGTAAATGAGGGAAGCAATCTCTTGTGCTAGGGAAGTGTTTTAGCTCCATGGAAAGCTGAAAAGAAAGCTTCAGTAACTGGTCATTTTAATAATGTTCTCTGTTATGGCAGGATCAGTCTCCCAGAGCATCAGAGCAAGAATTTCAACATGGCAGAATTAGGAACACTACATTTTCAGAAGAGTTTTATCTTCCCTTTCCTGGTCTGTCAGCAAAAATTTGGACTAAACAAGTGCAGAATGATATAAAAACTGGAAAGCAGTACTTACACCCTATCTGTATGAGTCTAAAAGGCTCTGGAAGGTCAGAATGAGCTCTCCTACACCAGTGAAGATGTTATAATTATTATTAGAATCTCTCTAATATTCACAGCTCTCCTGAATGCATGTGTACAATGTGCAGTTAATAGCACTGTGAAAAATCTTCCTTTTTAGTATTCTGTTTTTAAATTCTCAGTCTTTAACACTAAATTTAAGTGACTTTTCAAAAAAAAATTCTCTGAATAGTTCTTTCAGGTGTTTAAGAAAAAAAAAGATTAACATGACTAGTATTGCATTGCAATTTATTATTATTTAAATTACTAATGCCTGTGCATTGCTTAGGTGCCTACATTTTTTATTTATTTATTTTTGAAGAAACACATCTATTTAATGATACAACAAAGATGATGGCAAGCAGTGGAAGGGCCACTGGACTGGGGCTAAGACATCACAGTGTTTGCTGGATGACCTCCAACAAGTCTCTTCCCATCTTGGTGTCACCTTTTCTCAGTCTTTTACTGCCTCCTCTGCTCATAAGTTCTTGAGGACAGAGACCTTCACCTGTTAGTGTTTCTAGAATTCACAGCACAATCATTTTTGGATACTGATGTCACTGTGCCTTAAATGATTACTACTATGCAGTTGATAACTCAGACTACAAAAGAGATGTCCTCCAAACACTGCTCCAGCTCTCAGACCAGCTACTGTACTATTAGTAAATGGTATGTTCATGCTGGACAGTCTTAGTGAAGAACATAAGAAGCCATTGCACCATTTTCCTCCATGTGCATTCTGCATATTTATCACCTGTCATCACAATATTCTTGAGTACTGCTTATCTGTATGAAGGATGCTCTTCACCAGAGCATCTTACTTGGGAGAACACAAAAGCAACGATTTTTGTACATGGTTGATTCTTATCTGCATTTGGAAGTCAGAAACGTAGCATGAATTTATTTATACAGCATCGTGACAGCAACGTGTTCCTGGAGTATTTTCTCCTGCTGTCTGTGAGTGAGACACAGTCTCTCAAGGGAGCCCTGACATGGGAAATGCCATCAGTGCTAACTCAAGGAGGTCTCTCCATCCCTGAGCTTCCAGAGCACAAAAAATGCTCTCTGGGCCTTAATAAGAGGATTACGTATCTCCTCCTTCTAGAATAAACCTCTTTGCAGGGAAGATACTTCTCAAGCCCTCTTTGGAGATCTATCTGGGCAAGACTCCTAAGATTCAAGACATCACAGCAGCCGGTAGGAAATGAACCCCAGCTAAAAGGGAAAGGCTTCTACAGCTCTGCAGGCTTTCAGGGCTAGGACGCAGTGTATACAGTGCTGCAGGAAAAGGCTCCTTGCTGGGATCACAGCTGTTAGAGGCAGAAAAATAAGGAGGCACAAGCAGACAGCAGAGTTCAAGCTTCATCCCACATGACAGCATACTATTGCTGGAGCCTTGAAAAGACGCAGCTGACCTCACTGGAATGGTTACAACATCAGGGGCAAATAACCCAAGAAAAAAAATCATAGACCCTTTGTACCTTTAAAACTTGACAAAATGTGGGATGGAGGAAGGGGCAACATTGTAAGGGCACTGTCAAAGACAGACCCTTGCTTGGAGTATATCACTTCTCTGAAGTCTGAGGAACTGAAAGGCAACTGGGAGAATTGTCTAAAGAGGGAAAGGCAATTATCTCCAAAGACTGCTTTTGGGAAGCAGTTCCAAGCACACATTCCAAATGATTTATTTTTATCTTTTTTGGAATGTGAAGAACTGTCCAGGCTCCTCCTGCAGGAAAAAAATGCTGATGCCCCCTTCTCTTCCTTACTGGAATAGCTGTATGGTTAAAGAGAGCTATGGGGGAGTCAGAACACCTTGAATACTTCCACTTTTACATAACCTCATCTTTAATAATCCTTTTTTGCACTTTTTCCCACAGCTGATTTTGCTCCATGCTGCTCCGTCCTCCTAGCCCCAGGTTGAACACAATTCAGTAAGAGTTCAGGACAGGGTCATGTAACTTCTTTTTGAAGCCTCAGCAGAAGCACAGGTGTTGATATACTTTCCAATTGCTCTCAAAATAGTAAGAGGATACAGAACGAGTACAGAAAGCCATAAAATGAGCTTATTGAACATGAAGGACCGTTTTCCATTAAGAGGAGTCACATTACCCCTTCTCCACCATAAGGAGATGAAACTTCTTAAAACTCCCTAAAGAAATGCATACTGGCCACCACAAAAATCTGCAGGCCTGCTGGCAAGGACATGACTACATGAGATAGAAGGGCAGGGTTCAGCATCTGCTGTGATCATTAAAAAAAAAAATAAAAAAAAAAAACAAGAGAGAGAGAGAAAGAAATGGTTCTCCCACATACTTTCTGTCCAGGGAATTAAGAGTCTTCATTGAATAAAAATGGTTGAAAGAGGACAAGAACTTTGTTTAAACAGAGAAAGAAAATGTAAAGTTTTAGGACAATACCGTATCTGTTTTACTATATCTAGCCCAAAGACACTGATTAATTAGGGACCTTTAGAAGGACCATAACATCCAACTCAGGCTTAATCACCAATACATTCCTATCACTTTCGAAACCTCAACCAGCTATGACTTGTGCAAGTTACTACACTCCTTTACAAAAAACACTTATGTATTAAAAAGAAAATGTGTGACAAGTAAATGAAACTACTCACTGCCACCTGGCCTCATGCTCATTATTTTCCCTTCTGCTGAGGGATCTCAATTGCAATGACACTACAGACTTGCCCTGGATATTGTTTTGTCTTGTATTTCTCCCTACTTTCACTCTGGCAGGGTTAAGCTAATGGCATGAAAAGTGCATGCATTTTTTATAGCGTTTCCTATGACTCCTCCAGTCATCATCTTCACCTGCCTTAACCCATGTGAATCATTTTGATTTTGCTTAGCAGAAGGTCTCACAATCTGGGACAACAGAAATATCTTGATATGTACATACGTCTTGCTCCTCACTTCTGGCAATGCATCCCCCTATCAGCATGCAGAAGGACAGTCTGATTCACCTCCATGTCACCTCTCAGCTTTCCAGTCTTCCCTTTCCTGTTTACACGAGGCCTGTGATGATCACAGCAGGCAATACATTTCTTGAGGGCACCTGGAGGCCCTTGCAAGTCCTCAGGTCTCTCCCTGCTGCCCGCTTCTCACCTCTGCAGGGTAGAAAACACCTTGCACTCTACGTGAATACGATTTGGGGAGGAGAGATTGCTGGAGTTTGACTTACTACTGCTGCAGCTCTTTGCCCTTTCCCATTCTTTGTTGACCACCATAATGGCCCTTTGGCCCTTTTGGATGGCTGCTGGATGTCATAAGCAAAGCTCCTTCCCCTCACACACAGCATTTGCCTTGCTTGCCCAGGGAGATGGTTGAGTTTTGGAAGCACCAGGTGCAGCTTCTGGGACTGCTGGTTGGAGAAACATTTGCCTCCTGAGCCCGTTAATTAGCACAGTAACGGTAACTGTGCTCCATTAGCCAACCCATGTGGGCAGGTCCCCTCCCCGTCCACCAACCTTGCCCTTAATGAGAGCTGGAAGGGGGACACTCACAAAACACTGCCTCAGAATAATATTCGGCTTTGTCCACGCCGGTAACAAGAGCTGACAGGATCACTACGTCCATTTCTCTTCTAATTAGCACACTTCCAGCTCGGCCTGAGCCAGCAGCCAGAGAAAAGCGATCGGACAACCGTACCGAATCACAAACACAAAGAGGCCCATTCCCCATAATTAGGTGAGACAATCCCTCAGTCTTTTCTCGGCTGGAGCTTGCCGGTAAGACTCTCGCTGTTTTGGTAAGTCCCAGCAACACAAGTTACACGTCTCCCCAGGACACTAATAAGCCCCTAATTGTCTTCCGCTTCACACGGCTCGTACCATAGGTCTGACTTGGGGGAATGCTTCTAACGAGCGGCAGCCATTGCTCCCCGCGCCACAGACTGCATCGGGAGCCGCCTCTCGGGCACCGAGCTGAGAAGGGGGACGTGGAGGAAAGCAGCCCTGGCGCTGGGGCCCAGCCTTGCAGAATGGGGCCTGTGGCTTGGCAGCAGCCACTCGTTGCAGGGGCCAAAGGCCTTCTCCATCCTCTCTCTAGTTCTCCGTCACCATCGCCCACCTGAGCACCCCTTATCCTCCTTCTACCTACCAACACCTTCGCCGCGTCTAGCCGGGGCCTGCCTCGACAGAAGTGCAGCACCTGGCACATGCTTCCCTCCAGTGACACCATGCTGTGGGTCTCCTCCAGAGCTCAGACTCAGGAGGAGCACAAACATAAATGAGATCCTCTGAGATCCGCTGGAGAGGAACACGTGCAGAGTCTCATGGGACGGGTTTCTGAAGATGGCCCCCAGACGATCTAGAACATGCAAACTTCCACAAGTTGGGAGGTGGGTGGGAGGCTGCAGCTCAAACTCCCTGAAAAAGGTAAAGGGAGGACACACGCTCCTCTGACTTTCAGCCCAGCACCTTTTTGAGAAACTGTCATCAACCATATATATTTCAGCAAAGCATTTTGTCCAGAATCCAATGATAATTTTTGACAACAAGCCCACTTTGAGCAAAACATTCCAACCAATTCTAGTAAAGATATTCAGAGCCTGGAGATCCCTTTGCCTTCAGCGCAGCTGGTTACAAACTGATCACTCCTGCAAATCAAGCCAGCAAGGCCTGAACTGAGGGACAGAAGGACTGATCCCTCAGTTTTATATTGTGCTATTTGGCTTAGGTGGACTATGCAGGGAAGAAAAACCCTCCCTGGTGGGTGGAAAGGCAGGGGGAAAACTAATCCATGCAGAGTCCAAGAGGAAGGCACAGGTGACTACCTTAGAAGGCAATTTAGGATAATCAATATACATGTGTTTAAGTAAATCAATGAAAATTAGCAATAACTAATAAAAGTTTAAGAAAGAGTGAGGAAAACAATACAAGGGCCACAGAACCAGGCAGCTGAGCATTGATGCCCACTTGTGTCACTCTGCTGGTCTCCTGTCCCTCATTCTTATTTAACTTATGAGTCTTCCTACTGACTTTCTGTACATAACCTGCTGCATTTGGGGTTATTAAGGTAAGTGGAAGATGTCAAATGGCAAATTTCTGATGCTTCAGAACTGGCTTTACAGTTCTGTGATTACAAGGAAAGTTGTTAGGTGTGCAGGTATTTTTTTGCAGGGGAATCCTCCCTGGCATCCACATGCCTGGAAGCACAAAATTTAATTACCCCATATTATTACACCTACTCATCAGCTATTGGTCATAGAGAGAGCCTTTCAAGTGATACAGAATCAAGTCAAGTACTTTGTCCCTCCCAAGATCTGGTCAATAAATAAGGGGCAAGGTCATTCTTATTACCCATTTTTTCTACTAGCAATTAAGTAAGCGCTTTCAAGCTCACCCCTCTTCCTCTTTTCTGTTCCACACTGAGGTGTCTGTAACAGAGACAGGCAGGGAGCGTTCTGGCTTCACTGGTCACTGATCTGTATTATAGGAATCAGCAGGCAGGCCAGAGGTCAACCACACAAACCCAACAAGAGAACGCCTGTTCTGTGCACGCATCAGCTGCCAGGAGTCAGTCATCCTGCTCAAAGGGACATGGTGGAAAAGGTCAAGTCTAAAAACCAGCAGTTTCAGCAGATGATGGGAGTCAAAACGTGAAGAGATTCCTCCATGCTGAAAATCTAGCACAATCTAAACATGGCAATTGCCCATATTCTATGTAGATCATGGATTACGCTTGGATCAGGCCATACTTCTCTGGCTACATAAGCTTTTATATGTCTTCACATGGAGTTCAAATGACTGGCCACATTTCACTTCAGGATTTTGCATTTCATATTTTCCTAAAAGAAATTAAAAGCAAATAAAATATGCATCTTTTGCAGCATCAATTTGAAACATTGAAGCATTCAAAAAGCATGAAAACTCACTTCCAGTTGTGTGATACACCACAAGAGTCAGTGAGGCCAGCAGATGGATGCTGAAGAGCTCTGGGTATAAAATTGCTGAAATACTAAATGTGATACATAACCTTAAGAACCATAAAATGTAATACCTCTACTTTAAATCGAGCATCAGAGGAATGGCAGGTGACAAAACTGGCAAAAACCCTTAAAAAGGGCTCCTGCTCAAACTACAGACCACTAACCCTTAGCATCACACTGTGCAAACTGGTAGGAGCTGTGGATGTCTAAGTAGAATAGATGTAAGGATTCACGGTATATAAAGGGAAAAAGTAAACATAGATATAGTAGAGGATATTTTTTCACACATCTGGTGTGTATCTTACAAGACATTAACAAGCATATGGATAAAGCATATAAATTTCATGATATTATTTCTTCACAGAGAGGGTGGTTGCACACTGGAACAGGCTCCCCAGGGAAGTGGTCACTGCACCGAGCCTGTCTGAGTTTAAGAAGAGATTGGACTGTGCACTTAGTCACATGGTCTGAACTTTTGGGTAGACCTGTGCAGTGTCAAGAGTTGGACTTGATGATCCTTAAGGGTCCCTTCCAACTCAGGATATTCTATGATTCTATGATTTTGGATTTCACTAAAGCTGCTTTCTGGTTCTTGAAGAAACTAAGCTGTCATGAAATAACAGCCAATGTCCTTCTGTAGACCAATAAGAGATTAAAAATAGGAAATGAGCAGCAAGAATAAATGGTCAATTTTCATAAAATAGGGAGGTTGGCAGCTTGTCCCACAAGGACTGTTATGGGGCCTGCGCTAGTCAGCATCTTTGTCAATGATCCAGAGAAACAGACTGGGTAATGAGATGATAAAATGTGTAAAAATACAGATGTACAGAAGCACGGGGCTCCATGTGAGCTGTTCTCTTGCAGGAAAGAGACCTTCCTTACAGGCAGTTCTCTGAAAGACCAGGCAAAAATAAGGAAGAAAAGTTTATTATTTTTTTTTAATTAGCTATAGCCACAATAGCCCTAGGAAAATTCAAGAAAGAATTTTAGTAAAATTAGAGAAAACTCATAGTCTCACGCATTTTACTTTTATTTCCAAGTATGTTTCCCCAGGTAGATAACACTTATTTGGCATTGTACATACAGTATCTTCTGAAGTATTTGGAACACTGGCTGACATATAGGCTGGGATGTGCACATAGGAACCTCTCGTTTCGATATTTTTGCTTTGGGATGTTTTTACTGTGTTGACTATAGAAATATATTTACAGAATTTGCATTTGTTGTTCTAATCCCATCCATTCTGTTCATTTTTTTGGGGCCACAGGAAGTTTCTTTCCAACAGCAATTTGGAAGATGCAGACAGGACATTCTGGGAATTTTTTTTTTCAATGAATTATCTTCTTCCAGTATAGACTGACTATTGAATGACTTTTTTAAAAGTGTCAATACAGAATAGTAAATGAAATGGGTACACAACACTAAGGAGTGAGGAGAGTGAGGATTATTTTCATATTATATAATTTGCGTGCCATAAGCAGATAGCTCACACAGAGACTAGATGTATTTCTCTTTTTGGATTCTCCGTGGTGCCAGGGGCTCATCTTTAAGAGGAACCATTAGTTGGTGTATTTCCTGTAGCTACAACCTGCAAGTTGCCTTTTCTTTTGATCATGGATGTCTAAAAGTTCATAATAGTTTAGAAGTATTATAAAAATACTTATGCAATGCCACTGAATTTGTGATAGGCTAAGAGACCAGGCTTTTAGACCATACATAGATATAATTTATTTGTTACATATCACAGAGGTTGATGATGGAATTACCTAGTATCACTTCCTTAACACAAAACATTTGGCACAACTATCATCATGATTGGAAAAAAAAGTGTTGTTTGTCTACGACAAGTTACTGTGGGTGAAGATGAAGTAGATGAGATCAGCTGCACGCACAGACTGCAAATCTCAGTGATGATCCTGTTCTTAGAGATATACAAAACAGGATTTAGCTCATGATGATGTGGGAGAAAAGAGTGGAGGAACAAAATACAAGCTGTAATTACGATTTATACCCCTCCACTGTATGCCCCCACTGAACACGCTGCAGTTTTTATTAAGGCATCTCAGAACAGTTGTAACAGAAGACAGACAATTGGAGGATGACTAAAATAACCACAGAACAAAAGCATAACAGATGAAAAACCACAAATAGTGCACAGACAGGAGAAAAAAAAAAAAACAACACACCTGCTTCTGACAATAGAAGAAATGAAAGGTTCAAAATGGGGTTAGCAAATAAGCAGGTTTAAAACCAACAATAACATTAAAACAATTGACTTGCATAACTGAATTATGGAATTCACTCTCAGGGCATTTTAGAGGCCAGAAATACAAACAAATTAGGACTAAGACAAATGGATGAGGGTAGGGCCTACTGCGTACCAGATTCAACTACTAGCTCAGCAAGTCTCTAAAACAGGTTGCTGGAGAAGCTAACCTAGAGCAAAATCTGTGTGTAAGCCTTTTGTTTATATCCTTCCCGATGTGTCTACAACCATTTATAATCAGATGGAGCATTACAAGTAAGACAGGCTTGTGATTTGCCTTGTAATAGCATGTTACATTTTTATATAACATAAAAATAAGACAAAAGAGAATAACATTCAAACGTTATCTCTGCATTGGATTAGTCAGTTTTTAAGAATCTGTTATTTTTAGGTGACTTGATCAGGGAAACATGAAGTAAAACCGAGAAACTGGGTTGTAGGATTGTTCCAGAACTGTTAATTTTGCAATGGCAAAGCACTAGGTTGAATGGAGTATCGCCCTCTTCCATTGCCAGTGCAATTAGACTTTTATTCTGATAATGATTAATAGGACAAGAATTTATTCTCAGTTGGATTAAAAAGCAAAGCATTTGGTACTCCAAAACTGAACAGCCTTTACAACTAAGCATTTAATATAAAACTGACATTTAATAGGAACTAAAAACATTGGGTTTATTTCCAAGAGCCTGACAACAACATTTAACACACCAATACAACAAAAACACTTTATAAAGCAATGCACGAGCTCAAATAGTATTACCAAATTTTGATCTTATTATACTCTTCATTCACATCATTTATCAAAACCTTTTGTTGTCGTTTCAAAATATTTAAGTTTATCAGCACTAGAAAGTCACCCAGATTATTTTTTTTTTTGGTATAGACAGAGACTGCAGTGATGTTGGGAAGGATATCACTGAAGAAAAAAAAAGGAAAGAGGTCAATATGCATGAAAATCTTTAGTGCCATTTGGATATTGCCATCTATTCATTTACTGATGGGGATGAAGCATTCACAGGCTGAAAACTGAGGTGGTGATAAACAATGTTTTCCTTATTATACATCTTAACAGTGAAGAAGAGCCTATAGAAGAGCATTGCCTAGGTGACTAAGCAACAGATTCTGCATCTCAGGGGGCTCTTCTGGAAACCCAGACTACTCTTTGAGCTTTGCATTTGTTTACTATCAGACCACAGAGCAGTAACAGACCGATTACAATTCTCCAGCTAACACACAAAAATACATATAAATATTACCAATAAAAAAATACAGCACTGACTCTTCTTAACAGATGACAAGTACAA
Source organism: Anas platyrhynchos (assembly GCF_047663525.1). NCBI lineage: Eukaryota > Metazoa > Chordata > Aves > Anseriformes > Anatidae > Anas > Anas platyrhynchos. The sequence continues at coordinate 24,545,454 of NC_092591.1, forward strand.
AGCCAATAAATACCAATTCTAAAGCATATATTGTTTGCTGCCCTATAGAGGATAAGTACTGCATGGTAAAGGCTTTTCTGTTTGTTTCCTTTTAAAGTATGTATACATTACCAAAAACTAAAAGTTTGAAAGTCTTTGCTGAACATATTAGAAAATATACATATACTTCCATGCCAAGCTTTGTTACCTTCTCTCATATTCCTCCTCCTTTCAGATCTCAATTTCTTAATGTGTTGGATCATCAAACCTCTATAAAATGAACTCATATTAGTGATACAGACCAAGTATCCTATTATTTCATGTGTGTGTGTATATATATATTATATATAGTATACAAGCTTAAAATTGCATTCAAAATGCATAATTTAACACTTAAAGCTACATCAACATTGGTTTGCATCAACAGTTTTCCTCTGTCTCTGAATTAGCACTTTTAGGTTCTCTTCACATTCAACTTATCTCTCATGTTCTCAAGGGATGGAGGTCCTGTTAAGCTCAGCCCTGCATAAATAGAAGCATAGAAATAAATCCAATAAGTTTAAAATCACACTCCTGACACACCTAAACATTCAGCATTTCTGTACGGTCTTCTGGGATTTGGAATTTAACTGCTTAAAAATAGTTAACAGGAGCTGTCCAAAAATGAGTCTCTCTCTCGCTGATAATCACCAAGGCCACAGACTGCAAAGCAAATGGCCACAATCATCTCAGTAAAAATTCAGAGTAGTCTATTTGATTAAAAATCTCCCCCTCTTTATTGCACATGCACCTGAAAACAGTCTCCTCTCTCTGCAAAGACAGAAATTTGCAATGCTCTAAGGACATTCTGTTAATGATGAGGCACAAGTACTATTTCCAAGTCATTTCTCCTCTCACATGTGACTACTGTCTGGGAAATGTCAGATTTTGAAAAGCCTGTGTGCTAAAAATAACATTTCTAAATGGGGAAAAAACTGCTCTTTATCCAACGTTTCAATATTATGTCTTACCCTAGAAAGAGGAACATATTTTTTAATGCTTAAAATGCAGTTTCCTAGGAAAAGGAAACAGTTTGAAATGAAAAAAGTTATTCTCTTAAATAAAATAAAATCTCAGCATGCTCTTTACCACTTCTTACGAATGAACATGCAGAAGTGCATTAACAGAAGGAAAATACATTAAATTATAGGACAAATAAAGTCCAAGATAATGTGCTGAAAGAGACCGGGTCACAGAAAATTCTCTTTAAAATATTATTTTTGCAGGTGAAGCAAGTTTTGAGATTGCTGTTTTCTAAGTAATGAAAATACTAAGAAAGGTTTCTTTCAGAAGTGTGAAGACTCCATTTGAGCAGAATATCCTTGCAATGGGGCTAACACGCCTGTTGTCCCTTCCTGGAGTACCAAAAACATTACTGCCTTTCAACTTCTTAACTTCCCTCAGTTTCTGGCTTTCTAAGAAACACACTGAGAATTGCAGGGGTACTGACAAAGCTGTTTCTTCCTGTATAGGCTCAAGTTTCTCGAGGGACATTTTCCTTCATGGTACAGTAACACCTCTTACTCTCTGCAGTCTGTCAGTTTAGATTTCACTAGAAAACCATTTAGCACCGAGATGCAGCTCTTGGTACACACGACGCTTGATACAAGCCACGTGAAACACATGGACCAATGTACTAAAGATCCTTCCTAAGAGTACCAGGCATGTTTCTCTGAAGGCAGTGAGCAACTGGAATCTACTGCAGAGACTACACTGGCCTACATACACTAAAAGCATATGATCCTGCAGAACCAATGCTATCAATCTACACCCCAAACTCTGCTCAAGTCATTCAGCACAGAAATTGCACATAGGAAAGCAATGCATGTAAGACAAGAGACACAAGAAGGCCAATGCACCACGATGCACATTGGCCTGTGTCAAAGAGCTGTTGGGTACTTCAAAGAGGTGCTGCCACTGAGAACAATGGAATAAGGACACCACGGCTGTTCACTTTGCCATCGCACACCAGGGTTAAATCCTCCTGTTGGGTATCTTGAGGTTGGATGAAGTCTGAATTCCAATGCAATCAATCGCAGTCCTTGTGACCTGTGCGTCTCCCCCGCAGAGAGATGAGCTGTGGCATCAAGAGGTGTTAGCTTCTGAAGGTCTGGAGCAAGAGCTTTGTACTTCTCTTTAGAAGTTCTGGGGTCCATCTGGATCCTTTTACATAATGTGGATCCAGACGGGGTATTTTTTTTGTCCCAACTCCAGATGCTGCAGCTACTTTTTGGGCTTCTCTAGGATGTTCAGGAATTTTCCTCGAGTCATTTCTCTAGCTGAAATCACAAGGGAGGAAAAAAAGATTAATATTGAAAAGCAGTCAAGAAATCCAAACAGAATTGTATAATTTGCAGTATTTAACCAGAGGGTAAGAAATTCATTTAATTTGTACTTATACAAATAGTAATGACTTTTTATTTAAATAAATAAATCTGCATTCCAGCCTGAATTCCTGACAATCTAGAAATGCAGGCAAGACCTAGAATCTTCTAAACTCAGCAATAATTCCCGTAGGCTGTCTCATTACATACAATCTCTTCTTCCTATTCCTACTGCATTATGCTCTTGCAGCATCCCCTTTTCTGTCTCTGTACTATCCTTCTCTGAATGGTATAATCCAGATCTCCATCACTCTGTCTCAGAGCAATTGTTCCTGGATGTTATAATCCGTCAGAGATTATGGAACTCTCTCTTTCTCCATTTCAGGATTATTGGTCCCTGGGTGCTATGATCTTCAACAGAAATTAGACAGCATTTTCTCTCAGCACTGTCAGTCCCTGGATACTGTAATATAATGGGGTTTATATTCCTTCAACGCAGTTCATCTATGGATGGTGTAATAAAGTAAAGTTTATAGAGCTTTGGTCTTCTCGCTCTCTCTGCATTGTCATTCCTTCGATGTTTAATACAGCGAGGCAAGGTTTATATGTCTCTCTCTCACTCTTGGCAACATCAATCTCTGGTAGCTGTATTACAGCAGGGTTTACACAGCCACTTTTCTGCATGAGACATTTCTGACTTGTGAGCCCATAAGCTCACAAGCTGGCAGAGCAGCCCAAACACTATCTTTGTCTCACAATACAACACAATGCATTAAAGACAGCACGATTAGTGACCGAATCCTCAAGAGAGACAATTTTCCCACTGGAGCTTCCCTTCATTTCTTTTACATAAAGGTGTGAGCTTTGTGCAGGACTGACAGCCATCAAAACCTGGAGGTTTTTATTCACAGGATTGATGAAAGCATGCATGTTTCCCACACCTAGCCTAGAGAGACTCTGAAAGGCGGAGACAGGAATTAATTTTCTGTTTTATTCATTCAATTCCTGACCTCTCTACTGAGAGGAACAACAGCAATGACAATTAGCATAAAAAACTAGAGGTGGGTTTGTTGCTGATGGTGGGTTTTCTTTTGACTACTCGCTATCTGTCTGAATGGAAATAAATGTAATAATAAGTGTTTAGCTTAAGATACTCAAATACAATCAGGTAAAGGCATTTTGTTATTCTACGTATAAAGGTTAGAAATTGTGCCTTGAAGCCTGGTCTCAGTTATTACATTCTAACTTGATCACCCAAAATTGTAGCATGAGGTGTGGTCATCACGGACAATATCGCTGTAAAATAATTAGTGTTAGGAAGTGCCCAGCACACACCAATATTCACAGGCTGCAAAGCCCACAGCCCTGCTGGGAACGTGCCCCACAGGCAGCTACTGCTTCAGGCTGCCTGCAGATTCAAGCAGATCACCTCATTATTCCCTTGGTTCATGCCTCCAGCTGTGAGTTATGTCATCTGGGATCCATTCCCAACTCTGCTTCTGATTCAGGGTGAGCTGCCACAAACATCATTTACTCATTTGTTCCTCTACTTCCCCATCTGCAAGACAGCTTCCAGTTCTCAGTGCTGCTAACACGACACATGGGTAGAAGGTGCTGCAAAAGGGCAGGGAGTGGACTGCTATTTTGTCAAGAACTAAATTTTAATGCACAAAGAAAATGATTAAATAAAAATCCGGGTTTCTCAACGTTTCAGCTAGGAACAGGTTTTCGCCACTGGTTCCTTGACACCTCCCTGCCTTGCACCGGTGACAGCGCAGGGTTTTAAAACGCTGTTATGTAAAAATCACCAAACCCACCTACAGCTGATAGAGTGGAAAGTTTTTCTGAGCTCAAGTCCCATATAGGAGATATACGAATGCATGACAATTCCGTTCCCCCAAAGAGGCTGCACCCTATAAATCAGGCAGAGAGCATAGACTCCTTCTGTGCGCTGAGCGAAATTACTGTGGGTTGGGGGTTGCTCCAAGAGCACGTGCCCTCCTGTTCACTTGTCATCGGAGATGTTAACATTTCTGATTAATTCACAGACCTCTCATTTTATTCTTCATTCCTTTATCCTTGCTATCCTGTTCTGCCGCAGCTTAAAGATTCTTACCGACCTGCTACAATAATCACCGCCCGCTTCCCCCCCCAACCTGGTGAAATTGTTTAGTGATGCCAACCGCGCTTTTAATTTGCAAGACATCAGACACAGAGGTAATTTATACCAACATCTGTTCATTTCTGACTTCTAAAACAAACTCGCACATGCTGCTACAAAATCCCATTAGGAGCAGGAGACAGCCTTCTGCTATTCTGTATTCCTCTTCTCCTCACATACTCAGGCTCGCAACAGGGCTTTATTTTTAAAGATATGATGCCAAGCTGAAAGAAAGGACCTTACGTCTTTGTATATGTATGAAAATGGCCGGGAAATAACATCCTCGTACCACAAACAAATCCCAGCCAAACTAAGGGCAAGTTTCCACAAACATTAACAATCTTGTTTTCCCTGCTTCAGCTGCTTCTCTTGTCTGCCCAGGAACCCCAGCTCAATGTATTCCTGGTAAACACAGGCCAAATACGTATTACACGGTGCTGCGTTCAAACATCTTGGCTACTCCTTCCCCTTTGTTCCTCTCTAATCTGCACTAGGGTATGCCTTCGGCTTGGGTTTTGCACTGAAGAGCCTCCAATACTAAACTGACTCCTCTACTCAGTGTCGCTTCTGAGAAATTAATCTTCAAAAATGGGAATATCATTTCCAACTGGGCCTTTTGGAGCTTGCTGGAGTGAAGGAAGAGCTTGTGAAGGAAGAAACCATCACCCCCATTCTAAATACGATCACAATCCAAGAGAGACAGCAAGACCTGTCTTAAGCAACTACCCCCAAGGGACCTGCAGAAGCCCATTGTATGGTAGACAGAGGTGGATTTTTAAATTAAAAGGTTGGACAAAACTGTAGAGACAACCTTGGGAATTTTTCCTTAAAATGGTTGCTTAAACTACGGACTTGTAGCGAAGAGAGGGCTTGAGCACAGGTTTCCTTGTCCCAGCGAACAGACACTACAGAGGCTGTGCAGCACGGCACAGAAACATGAATCTCCACAGCAGGGGACGATTTACAGCCTCGCCTTGGCTGTGCATCTACGACAATAGAAAATCAACAATGGATACGATCACAATAGCTTGGATACAAATTAATCTCATGTGTTATGGGGGAAGAAGAGGGTACCAAAGACCATAGGAAAAAAAAACAAACCACCTTAAGACGTTATCAGCACTGGTTCCAATGGAAGCAGAGTGCTGGGTAGACTCTCTGAAAGAGAATTGTACCAGAAAATGGTATCGGGCTGTTATCATTAACAGAAAATGTTGCAGTATGAAGTCAGTTTGCTGCCTGGGAGATCTCAAGAACAGGTACCGGACAGGGAGGACTGAGGCTGAAGGAGAAGGAGAGATTTCTACTTGATAGGGAAGCAGAATAAGGTTTAATATAATCTCCTCTTTAGAACTTCAATCCCTCAATCCCACATTTAGTCTTGTTGCCTGGGGCTCCTTTTCTACTACAACTGTCCCCAAGCTGCTTCTTTGCAGTAAATTTTGTGGTTGCTGGTTGAAAGATTCAGTAGTACAGATTGATTTCCTACAAGTGAGGAGATGAGGGATTACCAAAAGCAGTCCTGGTTAACAAGATTGGGTGCAGATCTCCTGCGAGAGCAGCCCACTCTGCCAGTGCTTTGCATCCTTTCACTATGACATACGGGTTTCATTACACGAAGATTTTCCTGATTTTAACTTGGAGGCGATTACATTGGAAACTCAGAGTTATCTTTACATCTGTAGCAATTTAAAGGTTAAGTAACTTTTAATCAAATGACAAGGACTCAATGTTTTTTTTTCCTTGATAGAAAATGAAAACTGCTGTTCCAGATACTCCTTCCAGTGACAATTTAATTAGAAAAAACACTGTCCTGGAGATTGGGGTCCAGGCTGATTGCTCCCCATAAAAAGCCTTCTCATACATATGACAGCACAAGACAAACTGTGTCATAAGGTCTGGATAGCCAAGAAATAATGAAAGGATTTACTGCTATAAAACCAGCAACAAAAATAGTGACTTTCACTTATATAAGCAACTTTTGATGAGGAGGATCCCTAAGCAACACAAACACACACGTACACATGTTCTTAACACAGCATACACTTCAAATAAAAGTGTAGACTTGGTGACAAAGTCTACGCAAAAGATGTGTTACAAACTGCATTTATCTTACATTTATTGTGATCCCTTCCACTGCTTACTGCTTCTGGGCTTATCCTAAAAATCTCAAAACAAAGCCTGCAAGCATCTTCAAATCATGGATGTTTTAAAATGAAGTCACCCTGCCAAAGACACTTTTCTGCCTCTCCCCACAATTTACAACTTGAGCAAATTTGACTGTGCCCCTCCTCTGACCTGGAAATGTAGCCATGTTGGTATCTAAATGCTTTGCTACTAAAAATATGGAAATGCAATTAATACCCTACGAACAGAAAATGGTTTTAGCCGTAATATGCTTTGTAGGATCACACTGAATGCTGCATTCTTTGGGCACTAACATACTTTGTTAGCTTTTCAGTTAAAATATTCCCCCTGTTCAATCCCTACAATTGTGCTTAGGGTAACGAAATAACTTGTTTTTCAACACAGAAGGATTCCCTTAAAGTGCCAATCATGCACTCAAACTGCTGTGTCTGAACACTACAGAGCCAACAAAACTAGCAGGGTTTTATTTGTGAAGAGCTACCAGTGGAAATTACCAGTTCAGGGAAAAGAACGTGAATTGCTGAGAGACAGCAAAATACTTCTCTGCTTTAGCCCTTCCATCACAAGTGAATAATGCTTCAGGCAATTACTTCTTTCGTCCTTTAACACAATGTGAGGATAAGACAACAATTCTTTTTCTTAGTAGGTAGGATGTACAAAAAGCCATAGAGGATTCCGCCAGGAGTTTGTGGGAGGTTTGCTTGACAGGACTTGCGAAAGCCAACGGCAAAGTCAAATCTCCGGGCTGCTCTCGACCACTATTGCATTTGGAAAGGAAATAAAATCAGTCACCAGGGGTGAAGGCAAGAAGGCAATCTAAAAACAGCAAAAACGTGGTAAGATTGACATTAGTACTAAGCAACTGCTGAAACAAAATGAGGTCTTTATTAGCCAAAATCAAGAGAATATTATTAGCAAGCCAACATAACCTCAACTTCTATCATCAGAGAGCTCAACCTGTTCACATCTCTGTCTCTGACTTGGTTTTGACTCCCAGGCTCAGTGCATACTTATGGAAGAACAGACCCCCAAAATGCCTGTTGGCACTGTATTATCCCTCTTCCTTCACAAAAAGATCTCTAATTACTCTGCTAACTTCATACTCTTTTAATGTAATTGTCAAATGAAATACTGTTTGACAACTGTAGGCCTCAGTCAAACATGAATCAGTGAATCCTGCACCAGGCGCAGTTCCACAGAGCTGGAAGTGTCAGCCCAGGAGAGCAGTGGCTAGCAGAAGCAATGCCAATTGCCTTTAAAGAAGATAAAAGCAGTGTATAGTTACTCAAACATATGCTTCAGAAACTGTGACACTGTTTCCACTAAATACCAGCATAACCACCTAGAACTCTTGAAGCACATTTTTCAGGTACGATGACAGAGACTCAGCATAAACCTCCAGGTGAAATAATTTGCGATACCATAGCATCTTTCAATAATCAGTATCAAAGCACTTGCAAAGTTTATGAAGCTTCATAATATTCTTGAGACATCTGGTGATTTAATTCCCATCTTACAGCTGGGGTCACAGCCTCAGTAAGAAGTGATGCACGGATGTACGCTAAAGGAGTCGGCAACAGTGCTAGAATTTGGGCTCTGAAAGATGAGTTCTGTGAAGTCTTGCTGCAGTATTTTAAAATATTAATACCACCCTTAGTACAAAACATTACTGTCCTTCCCTGGGTAGATGAGACAGCAGAATTTACCCTTACTTCAGCTCCAGGACGTGGTTTGGCATGACTTGTTTTGAAATGCTGAAGAAGGTGGGATTGCACAAAAGCTGCTGTGAACTAGAGCAGGTGAAGATCATGGTGTTTTCCTCCCTGCGTGCAATGAAAGCGGTCATCTCTGACAGAGGAGTGGTAAACAGATGAGACTGATAAAGTTTTAAACCACTGAAATACTTCAGTGAATATTACCTGGACCCTTAAGAACTTGGAGCCAAAGACCCAATGCCTTCTTGAACAATGAAATCCTAATGTGCCCTCATCTGGTCTCATTTCTCTCGATGCACAGTAGTTGTGTTTTACTGTATACCTGATAAGACAACTCGAGAGCTCGTTCAGGATTATCCACAGTGGTGATAACAGATCTGTTTCACGTAGATTGAGATTTCCTCAAAAATGTTGTTGTTAGTATCAATGAACATTAAAATTGCATCTGCTCTAAAAAAAAAAATAAAAAATATTCCATCTCTGCAAAATAATCACCTTACTCTCCTAACCAGACATCCCCACCTTGCAGGGCAGTACCATTCCCTTCGCACTCAGCTGCAAGCAATGATGTGCAGAGCTCTGAACACAAAAAACCCCACACAGCATTCATTCACGTATAGGTGGGCAAGGCCAAGCAGTGGGAATATGTGGAACAAGGGACAGTACCATCCCTGACAATGCCCAGGGAGCTACTAAACTTATGTTCCAGGTCACAAATACCAGAACATGCAGGTATTTTGTCCTGCGTGACCCCTGTTTTAAATGCAACTCCTACAGTATCTCCCACCTCCAGGAACTGCCTGCAGCCAACGTCCTGTGAGGCCAAAGACCTGATCCCTTTGACCCCCAAAGCAGGGAAAGAGTTACATCTTCTCTCTGTGAAGCCAATAAAAACCTCTCTTGATTATAATTTAGATAAGAGCCACTGGATTGAATAATAATGTCTGAAACTCCCCTGGCTGTTTCACCTTGAGACGTCCATCACTGGGTTAAACATGATGCTAATTGCATTTGGATTGATTAATTTCTCTCACTCCTGTCTATTCGAATAATGCTTAACAAAATAATCACAGCACCCAGAGCCAAATCTTCTCTGTCAAAGGAATGAAGCCATCAGAACCAGCAGAGATGAAAGAAATGAAGATGACCCGTAATTACTGCTACGGTGATATCATTACCATATTATAGAAAATGAGTGTACGTGGGGGGAGAGGGGGCTGCGATTATTATTTATTTTTTAATGGAACCGCACATCCCAAGAATACAGATCTGACACAGGGGAGCATACAGAAATACAGAACTAAAAAAATTATTGTGCATTAAATTGCAAAATACAGTGAACGCTGGGGCTCTCGATGCATTGAGTGCCGTGTACTGTGAGCTATTTGTTCACTTCACTGTTTTTTCATTACAATAATACTCTGCATATGACTAGCATAGAGATTCAAGATGCCTACCTTCCCCAAAAGGATCCTCAAGTATCTGTAGCAGAACTCACCCATAACCCTTCTCCTTTAGTATTACAAGTCATCTTTCTTTGCATGTTGGTGTTCAGATTTTTCAACCACAAGACCTAATTTGATGTTCGAAGAAAAGCTAGAGTGCAAGAAATTCTTATTCCTAAATGCAGATTCCTATCTGAGAGCAGTTTTAAATTCCATCACCAGCTGCAGTAGATTACTTTCAACCATTCGTTATGCTGGTTCTGCAGAAATATCAAATGGATAAGTCTGGAAGAATTCAAGCTAGGATTCAAAAACAAAACAAACAAAAATCTAACATTGAAAAGGAAGGCCTTCTGCTCCTTTTATTCTCCAAGATATACTCCCAAAGCCCCTCTCATTTGAGAAACAAATAGCTTGGCAATTGTATAAGATCTTCAGACACCTGTGCACTGCAGTTCTAATTGTGGTTTATACAGTTCACTTCTCTCCGTGCTGGTTATGTCTGCCCCCTAGTCTCAGACCGAAGACAAAAAAAAACAACACACAACTAACAGCTTAAAATATTTATTCTGGAGTAAAGCCAAGGTCAAGTACACACAAAAAAACTTCACACGCCAAAAATGTCAAGACCTAAGACCAGATGCTGACTCATGAAGCTAATTACACAAAGAAAAATGATGTTCAAGTATTTTATAAAGCTTAAAGGAATAAATTCAAGTTACGCTTCTAGTGTTAAGGGCAGTATGAAAGCCAATTTTACATCACATTTAAAAACAGTGGCAAGTATACCTGAAGGGGACTTGACTAGGGTAAGTTATCACTAGAACAGATACAGCTTGGAAAAACTTTGACCACCAAGACGCACAGATGCTGGAAGCAAACAGCAGGATAGAAAGGGGAATGTTAAACAAGAAGCACACTAAAGTTGTTTTTTTTTGTCTGCTCTTTCCAAAAAGGAAATAACTTCTTCATGCCCTCCCAACCCTAGCAGAAGCCCAAGAATTCTTGATCATTTAGGGTTTCCTACCCCTGTATCTCTAAAAGGAATCTTCTTTACCTAGGAACATGCAGAAATGAGATCAAAACTGCTTGCTTGAGAACTCTTGAGCATAAAACACATGAAAAAAATAGGTGGAAAGGCTGCACTGAATACTTGCATGCAGCTGGGCATGAAGTGTTTTTAAAGGTGAGCGGGTCCTTCTCAGAAGGCACACAACAGGCAGAAGCAATGTCTAAACTCCCATAAAACAGCACCCTGTGATGTGGCCTCCCTTGCCTATGCAGGGAGCAGGCATTTAGTGGCTGGGAGCAAAGCAGGTGAATCTTCAAAGTCACCATTTTTTCAAGTCTTATCAGTGGCCAGGGCACTCAGGCCATGGAAAAATCTCAGCCCAAGAGCCAATAGGAACAAAGGGATTAAGAGTTATTAGGAGTAGAGAGAATTACATATTTACAGTACAGTTACTGAAAAATAATCGTGTAGCGATTATGTAAGCCCCTCTACTCCTTTTGGCTAATAATGTTGGGATACAAGCTGTATGGTTATGCAAGTCAGGACAAACAAATCCACTCAGAACACAACAAGGCACACTCACGGGAGGCTTGCAGTCCTGTTTCCAGTATGGCTTCCTTGGCCTCCAAAGGAAGAAATGAGTCCCTGCCAGTAGGTTATTTAATGGCTTGAGCTGTGAAGCTCTGTCAACAAGCTTCATGATCAGAGGTACCTGGAGGAAAGAAGCTCATACCACCACAAGTCTGTATTTATTTTGCCAGATATGTCTTTACTTTGGAAAAGAGATTACATTTTTCAAGTGTTTTCTAATCCTCAGATTCCTTACTGAAACTTCTTCCACGTAGATGTCTGAGGCCATTGAGACAACAACGAATTATCAACGCTGACAGCCTCCACAAGAAGGTTTATGCTTTTTTATGACTGAACAATATTACTTGATTTACACATGAAGCAAACTAAGACTCCTTTTGCCACTAGTAAAATAATGTAACATAATGGAACTACAAAGAGGATTTCTATAATTTCTAAAAATACAAGTCTGTTTGAACAAATTCAAGTAAATTGTTGAAATCTCATTGCTCCAAGGCAAAAATCCCAACCTTAGTTCAAGTAGCATTATGGAAGGCCAGCAACATGCAGTTTGTGGGCTCTGGCTGCAGAAGAAAACCTCCACAATCACCTCCATCACTTAATTCTTCTCTCCACATGAATCAAAGACATTTTCTTCATTGTGTTTTTATCCCTATTCTCTTCCTCCCCAGCATATTCACTGTTTGCCTCAGTCCAGCTGTTTTTCAGTTATTCTACTGACTCATTTCAAGCTCTCAAGCCTCTTCTCCTGGCAGCAATACCCTGAGCTGAGAATATTTGAAAGTTCAGAAGAGGATTCAGAGAATTCAAAACCATCTTTACCAACTCCCAGTTGGTCACAGAACATCTCAGGAAATGCACTGATTTAGAAATGCTATGGTTTTCACAGCATTCAAATGCCACTAGAGTCAAGTCGAAATGAATACAGGGAAAAAAAAAAAAAACCAACACATTGGGAAGAGTTAAAAATCACAGAAAGAGTGGTGTTATTCAGAGAAAATAACACTAAGTTTAATCCGACTGACTTGATAAAAAATTGCAATACCACTCAGGGCTGCTTGGAATAGATATTAACAGATAAACATGCAGACTCTGCTAAATTAAAACATTTTAGCTGTTAATGAGCTCAAACACAACGAGGCAAGGCCCTGATATAAAAAATAGAGCCAAAACCAAACCCTCCCAAGACCTGTGAACAAATGCGAGAACATTCTGCATAAACATCCTTGCGCTTCTGGTTCCCATGCGTTTTTAAGAAAACCTTGAAGCCATGACTCAAATAAAAGAAATACAGAGGTATCAGTCTGCTGATACCTCCTGAGTACGGCAGAAAGAAGAAACCTCAGTTTCTTGAAGCTCAAATAAAGCATCCTAGTCAACTGTCATCCCTAAGGGGGGATAAAAAGCCAAAACAAACAAACAAACCATTCATTCTTTTTCTCTCCAGAAGACCTACTGAGAGCAGCCCGGTTAGCCTTATTACTCTTTGTACTCTTTGGCTTCCAAAAATCTCTTCATGTTTATTCACAATCCATGCATAGCACTGGTCTGAGAGCATGTCTACCATTGTTCTCTTCTTGTAAAAGCTGAATTAACAGTGCCATAGCAGACTAGTTAGTGTTCCCCATCCATTATTGGAAACCAAAAATTAGGGTATTGCAGCAAAATGAAAAGGAAACCATCTAGAAAACAGCTCAAAAAAGCAAAGCAGAAGGAAGATGGTGATGGCTATGAAGCATCCCCATAATTTACTGTCTGGTGCGATTGCTCTGATGGGTGAAAGGTACTAAAGAAACCTTCCACTGAACTCACCCCAGCTCACCAATGTCTCTCTCATGCCAGGGCGTGCAGGACACCACTGGATGTGGTATTACAGGTGCACCTCTACTCAACAACTGCTGAGTAGAGGTGGACAGTCACTGCTGGCTACAGTTCTATCAGCAGATGTACATGCAATCTTACATTTCTGTCCAAAGCATTACCTACCTGCTACATGTTCAACACCATTTCCTAACCATCAGTCCTTCACCCAGCCACTGCTTTGGTTATTATTGGAGGAAGCCTGAGAACCAGAGACAGGAGTCCCTGAGAAAGGGAAGCAACTGCTTTGTCCTCTGAGTTTTATATTTACACACATCAGTAGACAGAAATTGTGTTGTGTTTTTTTTTTTAATTTAATATGCTCTCTCTTTTCAAGTAAGCCAGGTACTAGGGATGAAAATCTTGAGGCAACCCTCAGAACTATCTGTTGAAAAGCATACGACAGCTTGGCCTGCTACCCAGAAACATCCATCACCCAGCCCTTTTCTGTTGGGATTTGTGTTGAATGACGTCTTCTGCAGGTTAAGAATTAGTTTTTAGCATAAGAGCCCTGTGTCATCGTCGTCATCTCCCCAGGAGAGAAAAACAGGCTGAATGATTTTTAGATTATATGCTCTGATAAGAAGCAGGCTCCTGGATCCCTGTGTGCTCGTGCCACGCAGGCCACCTGCTCTATGGAGCTGCCACTGGGGACACCCTCAAATGGGTTTAGTAATAATGTTCTCTCCAGAGATGCACCTCAAAGCATGCTTTGAATGTACATCCTATATCACTGACTGAAAACCTGTATATAAAATCCCATCAACAGACAGGATGTAAGACCAGTCTCTAGAAAAGAGTAATACAGAATACAGTAGACATTTATTTCCTCCTAAACACAAATGTGTCACATCTGTAGGCAAACAAAAATGCAAATGAACACAGGAATTGATACAACAGGAACAATTAGTGATCTATCTGGTCAGGTGTCCTGTCTGCCTGCACCCAGTATCAGAAACATCACAGGAAAAAAAAAAAAAAAAGCAACCCCATGATGAAGACAAATGGAATAATTGGTTCTGAAGCAGTTGATATTTCATACTTCATTTTATATTTTACCCTGATACACCTAGACATTTTCTTAGCTATTTAATTGCCTGATTCTTTTTCAATAGCTGCTAAGTAGTCACTCTAAAAAGAATCCCAATGTGGCAGAAAGTTCCACGTGAAATTATTCATCGTGTATAAAGCATTCCTCTTCACCTCTTCTAATATGACTGGTTTCCATTACTTTTTCCTGAATTCCACCCCCCTCATGCTTTTCAGGGCTGGGAGTCAATACAAATTTTCAGTTTATCTTCTCAATTGCAGAGATGTAAAATAACAATCGTGTCACCTTTCAAAAATTAGAGGTCCTTTTTTTCCCCCCTCACATTCTTATGAAGAAACCTCTTGATTTACAAGCAGCTCTCTAGAAATTAATGGTGTATTTCACAGCACCTAGAAATTACTCCTGCCAAAAGAGAACCTAAAGTTGCAAGAGAGAGAAGTCAAGCAGAGGAAGAGGTGGGAAACAGCACAGTGACCTGTAGCACGAAGACAGCAAATTACAACTACTTTACAACATCCTGGACAAAAAGATTTTGCAAGTTACATACAAGACAAAGCGTTTGGCAGCATTATGGCCCTCCAAGCAGCCTGCAGCTCATACAGAAAGTGAAGGTCTAGAGAGCAAACGTTACTACACCGTCTCTCTTCCTTTACAATATAATAAGCAAGGCTGTGACTAATTGTTGCCATGTTTGAACTTCAAATACTTCTTTTCCTGCTTCTGATCATAATTCTGAACAATATTATTTTGGTGTCAAAAAGCATTACCTCAAATACAAAAGAGTCGTGCTACTTAGAGGTAAAGTTTTGCTTGATGGATGCAATTATTGGGCTAAAATGGCAGCAAGCTCCAGGAGACAGGACGTTAGCCTGTAAAAGGAAACCTAGTTTGTATTCCTGACACACTCACTCCTGCTACGTGCCTTCTCCATCCCTTAGGCTCCCCAGCAGTAACTGGTACACACCCTTCTCTGTCAAGTTCCCAGACTAAGGGGATAAGATTTCCTAGTTTCATAATAATCCTATTTTAGTTCCATGAATAGTGAGCAGTTCAGGTCTAAGGCTTAGATCCATGACAACTAAATTAAGGTTCCTGACTAAGGTGCCTAAAAATCTCATAAAGATCCACAGAAAGAAACAACGGCCTCCAAAACAGGAGTTCAGCTTAAGACATGACTTCTTGTACAGCTCAGAGTGATTGCATTTCTAATTTGGAGAGTCCAGGTAGATGCTAAAAGGTAACAGCTGCTGAAACTGGTCCCAGACATCAGGTGCACCTTTTTGTGGTATTTTCTAGAGCTGCTTCTTAAGCAATCCATCAAAAGAGCCATGGATACTCCTGCAGAAAACCATTTTTATGTTGTCAAAGCCCTTCCTAAGTTTGTTCCATACTTACCTGCTGCTAGAACTTGGAATGCCAAAGCAGAGCAGAAGCCAAAACGTTCAACCAAATGCCAACATCAAAAGATGAAAACTGCCAGGATGTTAGCTTGACAGGTAAATTAAAATACTGCGATGTACATCTTGAATTATTATTTTAATTCCTGTAAGTTCCTGTTGATCCAGTAGCCACTGTGCTACAGGGTGTACAAACACACAGCAAGGAAATTCTGTCCTAAGGCACTCAGAAGAGACACTACACAAATACTGACAGACAACACAGAACAGTGTCTCAAACCCAACACATCACTAACAACCGGTCATCAAGACTTCTATAGATACTGTACAACAAATGGAAGACAAATGAGATTGCTCCCTGGGTGTTTATAGAGTATGCTTCCCACGTATGTGGAAGATTTAGATTCTAGCTTGGATGCCAACTTACCGGAGCATCAACCATTATACCTGGGTCACAGGGGTAAGTTAGGGACAGGAGAGCAGTAGTGTTCATAGTCACCATGAAAGAGGGATTGCAGATAATTTGTTGGAGACAACTACAGCTTAGAAGTAACAAAGCACCTTGCCTTGCATATTTGTACAAGTAACACTTGTACAGAAATTATATGAAGCTGCATATTTAATAAAAAGAAATAAAGATAAAAGAACACAAATACAGGAAACAAAGACAAAGTCCAGCAAAACCAAAGTTTTCTTCTTGCACAGTAAAGATTATTCATTTCTCAGCTTTGCTGCCATAGCCAGTTACCATCTGAATCATTACGCTACATCTACACCCCACTGTCCTTATGATTTAATTAGAAGCAGTGACACCCACTCTAAATATCATCAGCATCCACAATCTCTCCTCCCTCCATATGCAAAGGCCCTACAAATCCCTATTGTCACAGCCTCGGAGTTTTCCCCTCTCCAGGGCAGATGCTGTTGCTGCTGCCTTGAAGAAATTGTGTCCTGCCTGGCAAACCAGCAGCAGGTCCAAGCTGGCGAGTACTGCGGGACTACGCAAAAGGATGAGTGCTTAACACTGCCTTTCGTGCCGAGCTTATTGAAAGATCACTGCTTATTTGCCCATATGACACAAATACCAAGATAACTGGCAGACAAGCAGATGGACAGACAAACAATGTAAGCCAGGAAAGAGAAGACTACTAAAAAGGCTCACCCAAGTGCTGAACGTTTAAAGGAATACTTTGAAATCCTGAAAACAGATTTTGTTGCAGGGTACAGCATGCCAGCATTAAATTCCTTTCTCGTTAATCCATGGATGCGTTGGCTTTTGTTTTACCCACTAGGCAGGGGGCACTCAAAATCCTCATTAGGAAGCGATCTGCAGCTATGCACCAGAGAACAGGGAAGAGTACAGTCTGCAGGATTTAAGATTTTAGTTAAGGCACTGCTCAGCAAGAAGAGAGAGCAGCAGGTACATTTTCATTGCCATCTGCTGGATACAATGGACCACTCTAATGAAGGTTTGAAAGCACTGTTTTCCATTTATCATCATCAACACATACCAACAGGTCCCTCCTCTTCATACACTGCCTAAACGCAGATTAAAATTGAAATTGTCTTAATAAGCACTTATTATACCCCAGACTCTCAAGTTATCCAAGAAAGCAAGTGAGCCAACAGTTGTTTGGATGAGTAAAAATGCCCACATGTTACTACTGTTGAGAATTGAGAAGGTTAAGGAAATTATCTTAAATTACATTTTATGAGAAGAACTTGATGTCTAAGGTACAAAACATATTTCTTCATCAGGCCCGTGATATTTTCCATCCCAGAATGGTGAATATTTCTTTTTGAAGGAAGCAGTACAAGGAAAAAGTCTTAATACAAGAAGTTCTTTCTTCTGCCCCAAAGAATATTCTTCCTTTTAGAAAATCCAACACACAGCTAAAGTGGTAGAAAAACTGATTTGTCACAATGAAATGGAACAGAACACTACTCTGAAGAGACAAGTAACTTCTATTCCTAAGGAAGGCCAACACAGCAAATATCCTAGAATTTGAGGCCAGGTATTTATTAATACAGAGGGAATAAAAGGCCAGCTGACCTCTAACGTGAGGAACAACTTTGTGACTTTTGTGAATTATAACATGTTCTGGTTGATCAAAATACATGTCTTACCAGTTTCCAGAAACCTCCAATGCTAAGGATACCAATAATTTCTTATAAAGGACATCTGGGCCTTTCCTCTTGTGGTAACGAAATCAAAGAATTTCTGGACACTGGTGGGATGACTCCCATTATCTATCATGCCTTTTAGACAGTCTATTGAATCACCTGGATTAATAAACAAATGAGGTAGACATGAAATGGGGTCTGGCATGAGGTCCATATAATTGGTATAATAGGTACAGCAACAGACTGTATTCCCAGGCCCTCAAATAAAAAAAAATGTACTTGCTGACATGAAAAACCAGCAATTGTTAATAAACAGATATTCTGCTCTTCAACACTCCATATGGCAATCTGATGGATTAAACACCAGCAGTGTGATCACTCTAAAAGCTCATCGTGAGATGATCTGGGGAAATCTATCTACAATTTACGAATTCTGGTTAATTTAATTAAAATGCTGCATCACTAAGTGCCTTAATATGTAGAAAGCCATAAGCTTGTGAGGCTCCTGGCACATGCCTGTTTTCAGAAGATGCTGCAGAACAAACCAGCGAGAATCTCTCCTTTTTAACTAGGGATTCACAAAGGAAGACTACTGAACTAGAAAATTGGTCTAAGTTTAGATGCAGGAAGAAAAGAGCAGAAAAAAAAATCCAAAAGAGGCAAACAGAAGGACAGGTGATAGAGTAAGACCAAGGATGACAGTAGAATGAGAGGAACAGGGAGGAACAAGCTGTCAAGGCACCGGGGGCTTCTTTGAAAGGTGCCAGCCAAGGTAAAGGAAAGTAGATATGTTATAAATACTTAGTCTGCATGTTGATAGGGAGATAGATTCAGGAGAGGAACTGCAAAGTCCTTAGAAGATGTTTTCATGTTGTACTGAATGCTGCAGAAAGGTGAGAGCGCAAAGACTGGCAGAGGCACATACAGATCAGGGGTTTTTTGACCTACATCTCTCTTTAATTGGTAATTGTACCAATTAAAATATGACTGGATTCAAAACCATTTATAAAGTCACCATGGTCCGTGCTTTTGAGAAGAGCTTTAATGCAAACTGCCCTTGAGTTTGGAGATTGAGAAAGGATGGGCTTCGATGTCTCAAGGATCCAAGACTGTAAATACACGAGGCGACGAAGGCCAGGAAGTCCCCAGTGAGAAAGAGCCCACGATCAACACGCTTGGCCAGAGCCCGCCCAATGCTGTAATCTACCTTTATGAAGGGAGGTTTGAGATCTGGCTTCTTCAACTGAGACAAGCTACAGTGCATACACAATTAATTATTGCAATTTAGCTAAAGGGTGGTACCTGTTCATTTTCAATTTGGTGCCAACACTATCAAAGAGAATCCATGAGGCTGAGCCAAGCGTAGACACTTTCTTCTTTGTTAGAAGCATGGTTGGGTGAAAGAACACAGATATTCCCATGCAAAATCTCTTACAAAAAAAAAAAAAAAAAGGTGGTCAAGCTGCTGGAATCTGGAAGCAGATGATAGTCTGGGGAACTGAGATGGAAAACCTCTTCCATGTCTGCAGCAGCTCAGGGTTACTGGAAGCCAAGGCATTCCCAGTGCTATCATTACTATCTCTGAAATGGACTTGTATACATTAATACTTCTCTTTCATTTAATATCTACTTTTGTTCTTTATTAGCTAAAGAGAACTTAGCAGCAGAAGCTGAGAATGCTTCAGGGTTTCCCAGGCATGATTGCTAACATTTGAGAGGAGTCTGGAAAGTGGTGTTACCAAGGAGCTGTCATGGAAGAACAGACAGTTCTTTTTTTACTTCTCCTGCTTGCTATCTCAGAACACTCTAAAATCAAGAGAAAAATTTTTAGAAGGAAGCAACAGCAAGTTTCCTCAGAGCCACACTCAGCTGAGGCTCATCTCTTATTAAAAAACGTTAAATAATTTTGGATTTTGTTCTGCAGATGGATTATCTGGTATTATCCTGTTTATTTGGAGAAACAGGAGCAGTCTCTCCAGAACGGCAATTTGTCCCCCACTTACACTGGCAGATGTGGTTTTGCCTGCAAAAGAGGATCTGCTGACTTCCTGCAACAGAGAATAGGGCGTGCGAAGTCGTGAAGAAGGCCTGATCATGTTCTAAGTCTAGCACAATATCACAAAGAAAGACTGTCACCTGTTAAAGTGCACTTCAGCTATGTTTCTACAAAGCATTGCATAACAAGAAATAACATTGATATTTTACAATGATCATCCTTCTATTAACCTTTCCCACATTAACAGAACTCAGAAAATTTGACATGGAATAAATAATAAAGCCACATGATTTGTGAATAAAATCCTGATTTGAAAAAAGCCCAATCACATTTTTCTTTCAATATCCAGTATCATCTCCATGCTTCCTCTAGACTATTTCCAGCTGCTTCTTAGGAAAGGCATCTGAGCATGCTGGAGCCAAAGGTAATTATTTCCCTATTCAAATAGAAGAACACTGAACTTCTACACTATCAAAAGCATAAGGACCTAAAAAAAGAGCCCAAGACTGAAAGCAAGATGGGGGGAAAAAAAAAAAGAAAAACATTTTCCTCCCCCAAGCCTCCACTGCTTCAGAGAGACTGAGTAGGCTGGTTTCAAAACAAGAGCAAGTGATATAACCAAACAAAAGCAGATCTGAAAGGTGAGCAAACCCCACAAGCCACACAGTCATTATTACTGTGTCGACAGCACACTTGTTAAAAATGTATATTTTAATTTTCTGTATTGCTAAAGGTCCCAATTTGCCCAGGGATCTAGCTAAGCTGCCATTTTCTACCACGACAGAGTCTAATCTTTATTTAATGGATTTAGCATCTATCTTCACTAGAGTGGTCTCTAAGGGAAAGGGGAGGGGAGTATGAAGGGGCATGAAGAGATGATCAGAGCCCCCCTCTCCTTCATCCATCCGGCGCTCATGTTTGTGTTCAAAATTCAATTACCTCCTTATTGATACTTCACAGAGATATTTAAGCTGCAAACATGAAGCCCTGATTTCCCAGGGGGCCATGCCCCTCTCTATTTCACTGCTCTGCTTCCCCCAGGGTGAATTCCTGAGGCGTCCATATTAATAGGTAATCAGTCACAATTCATTTATTAAACAGCTAGCAAGGTTTATCAGCCTGCCCTGATTAGCCGGAAGAAGCCACTGAATTCCTAATTTATTTATGGAAATGTAAGTGTCTTTTTGAATTCCATTCATGAAAGAACGGGGTGCCGTGGGCCTGGCACACTGAATTCTAACAGGAAAGCAGCAGAAAACCCAGGGACTGGGGACTCTGCAACTTCAGCCTGGGAAATACACCATGGTGACACTACCTTGATCAATAGATTTAGGGCCAGAACCTCACGGAAGCATTCAGAAGACAGCTCTTCAGAGAGCAGGCATTGCCACCCGCTGCAGCCAGAGAAAGGTCCTTAAGTGGAGCAAGTTACAGGGTTACGCAACACTAAGAAACTGGGTAGAAATAATGAAGAAATAGAAGTATTAAGGAAAAGTTCCAATAAAACATTCAGAACAGTGCTGAAGACAACTGCCACATAACGCAAATACACACATTTACACAAAAAGTTCAGCTTTTTGAACATTTCAAAAGTTATTTTTGCTATCATCAATCCAATCAAAGCCATTTTTAAAATGCAACAAACGTTGCCACTCTGTTTTCCAACTAAGACACAGCAGCTCAACAATGCTGCTGGATTACCAGAAAGGGAAAACGGCTAATAAGAAAAAAAAAATCATTCTTCTCTACTGTTTAAATGAGAAATGGAGAAATTGATAAAATAAAGTAATAAGACTTATGCACATATGTACCACATCTTAAGGCAACTAGGACACATTTTCCAATAACCTAAAGGTTATATATAGGCTGCCTCTAAAGGTTCAAGGCCACCAGGGCTAAAAAAACACCTTTTTATTCCTTTCAAATCTGCAGTCATCTCTGAAACTTAGATTTATCTGAATTTTACCAACCACAGCTACTCAAATATAAACCAATTAGGAAGGGAAGACTACAGAAAATGTTTATTTCGATTTTCTTCCCCTACAAAACTGCCAAGTTTCACTGTTTCCTGCTCTGCATTTAGCAACTTTCCCAAACAGTTCAACTGGCAGGTAAAAATTGGGATTGTGTTCCTAACCCTGTACATGAGCAGGATGTCCCTCAGACAGGTGCAACAGCCAAAAGGTTGGGTTTAATTCATTTTTTCCTAAGTGTTTCAGATTTCAAAACTGACAAGATTTAACGATCTACAGCGTTATGTGGAATACAGACAGAAACACGTTTTAAAAGGCTGTATTTCTGTAGTATTAATTCTGAGACGCTTATCAGACATTTTGTTCAGTTATTTCAGTACTCTAATCTGGTTATTAACTGGCTAGGAAAGCACTTAAAGCTAACAACCCAGAGCATAAATAATGGAGGGTGCAGATGCCACCATACAATATTGCATTACACACAAAAATTACCGCCGTTCAATTACGATTATTTGAAAAATTATTTAAAATAGCAATACAAAATCCTACATGGCTTAAAACTGGCTACGCTTATGTCTACCCTCTGAATTTACAAGCAAAAGCTAAATTGGTACACACAAGGTTTTAATTTGCTTAAGAACTCATTATGCAAAAATTTTTACTACAGTGCTAAAATCTATATAAAAATCTCGCTTCACCGAAACTAGTACAACCCACACGCTGAAATAAAAAGAGATGATTTTCCTCTCAAGCTACAGTGGTCAGACATGGAAAGATGTAGTGCATGCAATAAATACATCCAAGCACAGGGAGGAAAGAGTGTCTGAATTCTCCAGAAGCTGAACACTGCAGGTGTTTAAAGTCTGGGGTGGCATGGGGAAACAGATCCTGGAAGAGGCATCTTTCACCACCTGAAAAAGTAATCAATCGCCTAATTGTCATCAGCCCGTATTTTATGCAGACAAGGGTAATTCAATGTAGATTTCCTACTATGAAGAGCAGCTCCTAGAGGAAGGGAAAAAACAGAGTTTGCAGTGGCAGACATCACACAATTGTGCAACAGGCCCAGACATCTCATCAGGATGTGGCTCTCAACAGCCAGCTTCTCCAAGCCTCATTGCTTGGGAACTGCCAGTGCTACCCGTGAAAATAAAACAACCTGTTCCCCTCCTGCATCTAGCCATACTTCAACCTTTTCCCTCTTCAGCAGTAAATTCACAGTAACGATTTCAAGCTATGACTTTGTGGAATAAATAAGAGCAAACACACCACTGAGCAGGTTAAACAGGGCACTTGTGCATGTTCTCATTGTGAAGCTCACTGAACTTCCAACCCCACGTTATTTTCACTGCCTCAATACATTAAGTTCCTTACACAGAAAAGAGCAGCACCATTCAGGACGGACATCCACCCCATGCTGCCCAAACATTTTGGAGAAGATGAGCTACTTTGCAATTATTTCTAGTCTTCACAAATAGGAAGAAAACTTTCAAAACACATCGTCACTCATCTTCAAACTGGTCATTAAAAGTCCATTCTAATGTACCCAAATCTGATACAGAAAGCCCAGGAGAACCCAGTATGATCCTGCACATCAGAGAGCTTGATGCAGAGCCACGATTTTTGTCCTTGCATAAAATGCAGAGGAAGGGTCTGGAAATAAAAGAACCCAAAATAATACAGAGGTATTCCTTCTTTTCTAAATGCCACTGGACACAAGCTGATGGTGTCACCTATTACTCTCCAGCAAATTACTGTTCACACTTTTGTCCTGCCTCATCCAGTCATCCATCTTAGCCATTCATTTCCAACGCTCCCACAACAAAGCCCACATACCTCTAAGGTTTCTGCAGTAACAAACTGCAGAGTTATAATCAAGGAAAGGATAATTATTTCCCGTCTTTCTTGCACACATGGTCAGTGCTGATAACAACATACTTCTAGTGACTTAAACAAGGAACTCTGCAAACAGCATGTAGAAAAATTATTTCCTACACTCCTTAAATACTGTAGCTTACGTGGCAGCAGCTCACACGCACAGCAGAACACAGTTTAGGATAAAAATGAGAATCTCTAATTGACACTGCAGAGAAAATTAGATTGTAATTGCATATGCTGTATTTTGCTGATGACAATGAGGTTAGCGTTTGCAAAAAAAAAAAAAGTGTTATGAGATCTTTAATGACAACAGGTTATTAAGAGCTTTATCATATACCTCATCAGAAATGTACCATTTCCAACAGCAGAGAGCCCCCTAGAGCTACTGCAGGAAAACGGTTCAGGAACCCAAGGCTGCTTATTGCAACATCTGGGCTCTTTGGCACTCTCCTCCAACTACTGACCAAACCAGACTTTACCTGGTTTAGCAGAACAGAGATTAAAACCTAGAGGGAGAAAACAGAAATCACATTTTAACTGGAAGAAAATGGGAGTAGTTATTCGTTGAATTGCCATTGGACATAGAAGGTTTTAAAATATAATGAGGTTTCAGAAACGTCATGCATGTGCATACAGAGAGGCTGAAATCATACAGGTGTTTGTAGAACATCACCAAATATCAAGAAATCCGGATTTTGGAGTAAAGTGTACTGGCACCCAATTAATTGGCACTTCATGCAGTTTACACAAATTGCGGATATGTGCCCTGTAGCACAGAAAGCTCTCCATGTGGAAGCACCCAATCAATGGAAGATAATTTCTACACAGAAGACTAAACTATATTCTGCTGAAATTTGCTGTAATAAGCTTCACTAGCTTTTAGTGAAACAGTGCTCAACAACAACACACAAGTGAAATTTGGCTAATCAGTATTAGGCCCCCATCCATTATCTACATTCTTGTGTTTGTGCTGTAGCAGCTAATAAATAAAAGTATCTCCTCAAAATTAAATTAATAACGGAAAATCTCCGCTTACACAGTGTGGAGCTCCTTATTCCCATCTCTCCAATTACAGTAAAAAGCCATCAGATAAATCATAGGAAAGTAACTGAACCATCTCGTTTAGCTTTACTGTCAAGACTTACAACTCTGAAGAGCAGTAAATGCATCTTTATTCTCTCCTCATTGTGAGCAAAGATTTCTGTAAGAATAAAATTTCTGAAAGAATAAAGCCACCCATTTTTTTCAGAACCAACCAACAATACGTAGCATCTGGGGACAGATATCTGAAGCACAGCATACCAACCACAAGTCTGTTGCCGTATCCTAAGAGCTTGAGTTAACACTGAAATTTATGAGCCTAACTTTCTGTGTGTTAATTCAGACTTACCATGATAAGAGTTTGCAGTGTGCTCAGGGAACAAGCTCTTGAACACTTTCAAAAAAAATCCACAAACAGCCTTCAAACATGCTTTCATGGGGATGTATAAAGTAATGTTTTATTACTAAAATAAATTTCTAAGAGCAAGCGCTTCACTGGAAGGGGGAGGTGAAGAACAAACTTGCAATGAATATGATGAGAAGAGGTAGTATGTTTACTCCGCTGGCAATGGCATTAAGCACCCTTTTTTGATCTCCAGTTAGAGCTCAAAAAGACACAACAAAACCTTCCTGTACAGATGGAGACAATTCAAAATGTCTTAGCACCCAGATAAATTTACATTTGAATTGGGTTGTATTTTTAATAGGGAAGCAGGCGATAGGTAGCAGTTTATAAAAAAGGCATGTAGTGAATTCTCCAACACTATTAATTCATTTTAGGAAGACAGGATTTTTTTTTCCCTAAAAAACAGTTTTAAAACAAGGGAATTCAGACAAGAAATTAATTCAAAGCCCCCTAGCCACATGATCAAAATGGTTTCATTTGACCTTCTAAACTGTACTTCTTTCCCACATTTCAGGTTGGGTTTCACTTTCAGGCTGCATTTCCTAGAATGCCATTTTTAGGATGTTCTAAAACCCAAACAGAAATGCTGTCTTGAAATCAGTCTTTTCAGAAGACTGCCCACAGACCTGAAACCAGAGGTTGCTACACCTAAAGAATAACAGGCAAGCAAGAGTAATAACGTCACTGTCACCACTTAAAATTCATCAAGTGGATGGAAAGAATTAGTACGACCTATTTTAACTTGTCCTGAATTTACCAAAGTTATTCACACTGACTTGGGCTGAGTTGGGTCTTCTAAAAACAGATCCTAAACCAAAAAAAGAGTTAGCACCAAGAAGTTCAGTTCATTCCCTTCCCCTCCTGGCACATTCCTGCCTTATTTTCTGACCTTAAACATTTGCTCCACTGTCTCGTGATCATCCTATCAAAAAAAAAAAAAAAAATCTACCTTCAGCTATTTTATCCTTTGGAGAAACTGCTGTAAGCATCTTTAATTTCTCTTCACACCTTGCAGGCATGACCATAATCTGCCACTTCATTCCCTAATATGACTCTTCTTATAAATGCGTTATCTCTAACCTAATCCATGTAAACTCAGGAAAAAGAGAACAAGACAGGAATAGTCTCACCACTCTAATGAGGTTTTAGAGTTCGTGCTCTATCAGATTGCCCAGAAGTAATATTCCAGCTTCACTTCATGGTAAAAAATGGGAATATAATCTGCTGGATTCATATTTGATAGAGAACTAGCCCAGCAGCCAGGAATATACACAAAAGATAGTCTACTGCAAACAGCCCAGCTGTCAGGTGGAACTTGAGAAGGATCTCCCAGTATTGTGTGATTGCTATGTGTCTGGTAAATACACACTTCTGAGCAACCTCAACAACCATAATGGGGAAAGTGTTTTCCATTTCCTGTTTCATTCCTAAAGAGAACGTGCAAAAGAATTGTTGAGGTCTTGCTGTTCTTATCTCCTCTCCTTGGTCATTCAGCTTTGTGAATAAATCTATTCTTTCATCACAGCTTCCAAAGGCACAGACGTTCTTCCTCTGTTCCAGTCAGCACCAAAACACAGGAGACCTGTTATTTTCACTCTACAGGCTCTAAGAAAAGACCAGCCTTAAAAGGAGCAAAGCCACAAGAGTTCTCAGTCCAGCACAACAGTATCACACTAGATACAATGAAATCATAGAGGAGAAGTTTGGTATTTTTCTTATAGCCAGTGAAGTTAAATCTCTTTAATGAGAACAAACTGTATAGGAATTAATAGGAAAAAAAAAAAAAACACAGGAAAAATAATGAAGTTAGTCTAAAAAAAAACTCATAAGATGAAATAAAAGCAAATCAAGTTTTACAAGGAGATTATGTCTTACATTATTAGACTAATGGATATAGCTGCGAAAAATCAGTAAGCTTTCAAGCAATTATTAGCTCTTTAATTAAAAATCATATTGCATTATCCTGTTATATTTAACAAGATCCTGAAAAAGGACTACCTAATGATGTCGGAATAGATATATTTGCTAACAGATGAAGTTCTAGAAGCTTCACATTTCAGGGAGTGCACCAACCACTGTTGGCAGGGTTGGGAAGAAACCTCTCTTTGTGCTCCTCTGCGGCTGTGCAGAACAACGAGCAGGTCTTCCCACGGCTGCAGCCTGTGGTCAGGGGACAGGATACTGCAAGGGCACTGGCCTGATGGTGGCAATCCTCATGTTCCTCTTAGAACTTGTTTCCGGAACTGATGTCATGTTGTGATCTGTGTTACTTCTCGCAGAGAACACTCCTCTGACCCAATGGGCTTCATCTATCTACCTCAACACAGTGCTGAAAAAACAGAAGCTGCTATCCTGGCAGTGAGGGACACGGTTCCCCCTTCCAGCTAATTCTATCTCAAGCCCACTGAGATATATATATATATTTTTTTTTATTATTATTATTCTTTTTTACTATATTACTATATTTTGTCTCAAACCCACTGCTATGTTCAATAATGAATTTCTAGAGGAGAAAATTATCAGAAATTTTTCACTGTTTTATGTAGGTTGGTCTGCTCTCTGTCCTAAACCCCAAAAGTTCATGGCCATAAAATCAAGACACAGATACACTAGGTTATTACAAGATTGTTTTTCTATCTTACTCCTTTGTTTTGATGCCTAACAAACTACAAATAGCCAGCATTATTTCCACAGTATTAACACCAGTGATCCTTTTATGTTTTGAAATAAGATTGTGTCCTTTTTTAACCAAGTACAACCTCCATGAGTGAAGATCAGTGTAAGAGAAGATGGGACCGAGACATAAAAGAAAAGGTATGTTCAGGTGAAATCAGTTGTACACACCTGTGCAGAGCTATAGGCTCACACTGCGACTGGAGAGGAACAAGAACACGCAGCCATCCTCATCCGCAAGGCATCAGGGCAATAAACTCGATGTGTAAAGTGAGAGTCTGAGCAGAGTACTCCATTTCTTTTCCCTCCCCCCATAAAATGTGTATTTCTGCAGGAGATATATGGGAACTAGTTATGAAAGTCAAGCAATTAAAAGGCATTTCGGGGGTATTCACGGGACTGCACCAGCCACAAGTGCCTGACAGCTCAACGCGTGTGCGAGTCCCTGGAGAGCCATCACACTTCAATTACTATCACTAACATTAGTCATTATCAGGCTGGCTTGGGTCCCCGGGGAAGGCAGCTTGTGATGACAATATCCAGCCTCTCCTTGTAAAACAATTCATTAGGCAAAGCGGAACAGCTGGGGCAGCCACGTGGAGGTCTGCGGAGCGGCTGCCCCAGCGGGACCTGCAGCCCCCCTTCCCCTTTCGGAGAGGGGCAGCCACCACCCCCATGACAGCTGTAAAAGCCCCCCGGGACACTTCAGGTTTAATCAGCGCTCCTTATACTCCAGGGAAGCGTTTGATTGCAAACTTAAACTAATGGCACTCAGAAGGTTACGACAATCATCAGATAAGAGGCTTTAGGGCATTTTTATCTTGTTCTAATGCTCACAAGCTAATGAGGCAATAAGAGACAGACACTATCAGACATGGTCTAGCAACACTACACGCAGGGGATGTTCACAGTGTTTGCTGGTGATGCAAGAGGGAGTCCCTGATATATCCTGCAGAAGAAGACTTCAAGCTCAGAACAACCGAAACCCTCACTAAAACAATAAAATGCTAGGCGGATTTTCACATAGCCTCGTACACATTACCACCTGATCCAAACCAGAGGAAACTGGACAGGAACAGAGCAATACCCCACCAACATCCCAGCCTAGTCCACAAGTACAGCATATTTTGTTTATCATAGCACAAATACTGGCAGAACCAAACAGCAGGACTGATCCTTACATGCTGAAAAAC
Source organism: Anas platyrhynchos (assembly GCF_047663525.1). Lineage (NCBI taxonomy): Eukaryota > Metazoa > Chordata > Aves > Anseriformes > Anatidae > Anas > Anas platyrhynchos. The sequence continues at coordinate 24,574,460 of NC_092591.1, forward strand.
TCCACTGCCTCCAAGGTAGAAGGTCAAATGTACCACAAACAGGTAAATAATGCCTGGTATTAGTATGGACTAACTGTTATGCTAACCATTTTTGACCTTTATGCAGCTTGCAAATAGAAATATTTTTATATATGACATCTGCAAACGGCTGGAAATAGGGTTGGTTTTCTTAGGTACCCTACTTAGGCTCCAGGCCAAAGCACACTTGATAGTAGGCTCTGTTTCATTATCACATTCTCATTGTACTTCAAGTAAAGACACAATATGCTAATCATGCCTTCCTGTGGCATTTAATAGGAGCAAGCAGGGGATGATAGAGAACAGCATACAGAATAGAATATGTAATGACACAGGCTTCATATGCTGTGTTTTTGTTTTTTGTTTTTCTTTTTAATTCTGTTTCCACTGTCTTGCAAAAGAAAGTTACGATGAACTCCACAATACAGTTGTAGAAATAGGGGCATGTGAGAAGGCAAATAAAAAGGCCAAGCAGAACAGCGGTCATGCCAGAAACCAAACCAAGACCTCCAAAGTCACGTCCTGGTGAGACTTTCACAAGAATCACAGAATCACAGAACTGTAGGGATTGGAATGGACCTCGAAAGATCATCAGGTCAAACCCCCAGCTGATTCACTAGGATCAGCTGCAACCCTGAAAACAGGTCCAGCTATCCACAGTGTGGAAGAAAATTGCCCAGTATGGAAGGAAGTAGTTTTCACTCCTGCCAGAAGTCAAAATTTACAGGAAAACATTTCAGAAGCAATACAGGGATAATAATTTAATTATCTGTTAATACAGAGGAAATGTTCTATTAACATGGAAACAGCAGAAAAAAATGGATTAAGGAAGAAAACGAAAATAAATTTAAATAATAGATACAGAGCAGTTGCAAAGCTTTTAAAGTCCCTGCCAGAGCATCTCCCAAGATTTGTATGGCATTTTTGTGTTTCTTAAACCATAATGGAAAAATGCACATAACCTTATGCTTGATCAAACTTTTCCCCATCTTCAATTCCTCCACTGACAGTAGTCTACAAGTTATCCTGTCAGAATGAGAGTAGCAAAAAATAGGCTTCTGACAGTATAATGTAAGAACATTTTGTTTGTAGTCATGTTTCTTTCTGTGCCAAGCATGTGGCAGGTAGAAATGCTTTAATGTGACAGCCCATTCCCTTACTTTTGTGGCTAAAAGCTCTTCAGTCAAGCCCCATTGACCCCCCTGCTTGTCTACACGAGTGATGTTGGTTTCGCTGTTCATTTGAGCTGAGACACACAAGAACCTTTGTGTACATGGAGGATCATTCTCTTCTTAAAGAGTGATACTGAATGCACTGTACCTCCACCTAAAGAAAAATAGGTTCCCCAGCCTCATTTGCCCAGATATAATCCACTCTGTGGATGGAAGTATTTGAAAGACCATTTCTCATCCCCGAAAAAGTCTGAAAGCCACCACTTCCATACAAAAATCCCTAGGTTTCTTGCTCCTAAGCAGGCTGCTCACGTGGAGGCACACCAGAAGAGTCCCACCTGAGATCTCCTGCTCGAAGCTGCTGAGCTGAACCAACTGTCTGGTGCTGTGTTCAAGTGATGTTGGGGAACGCAGGCTTTGAGTTAACTTACTCCTAGAAAAGATCTTACATCGGAGAATCATCAGATCACTGGATGATTTTGGATACAAGGGCTCAGGAGGTCTCCTACTCAAAGCAGAGCCAATGATGGGGTCAGACTGCATCACTCAAGGCTTTATTCAGTGAAGCCTGGAAGATCTCCAAGAACGGAGGCTGCACAGTCACCCTGGTAGCTGAACATCATCCTCAACTGCTTGGCTGACCAACGCTAATACTCCAGATGTCCTCACAAAGCACAAATTACTACTGTGATAAACATATTAAAAATCATTCAGAAAACTAATGGTGACAGATCTGGTGAATGCGCACAAAGTTTTCAAAGTATGTTTGTTCAGCTGGTCTCCAGATTAATCAGATCTCTTCCTCCCCTCTAACACTGCAAAGGCTCCCTTCTCCTAACTGGTGGAAGTATCTGTATCAACCTTCACTCCATCAATGTAAAATTAAGGATCCATCCATCAAATAATTAAAATTAAGTCAAGTAGTATGAAGTAGTGGATGAAGTACCTTTGTTTTACAAAAATCAATCACCTACACAAACAGCGACTGGGAACATAAACAAGGAGAGGGAAAGGAAAGACAAACATCACAGACATTTCAATAAAGATCAGGTAAAAAGCAGAGCAGAGTAACTCAGCTTTTATGGAGAACTGCTGTTGTACTGAGCACCACCCATTAAGGTCAAGAGGAGTTTTACCAGCAGTTATCTGCCAGATATTTGGCCACTTAGCACATGGTCCTTACACATAACTTTGGAAACGCAGTTACTCGACCTAGATGGACATTGTCACTCAAAAAGCTCCACTTTGTATTTCCAACATTAGGCTTCAGGATTAACAGCCATGCAAAGGCAGATGTTATCTTAACATTCCTAATGCTCCTACGTCTATGCGACAGCAAATAGTCAAAAACTATTTGCACAATCACAGATACTGTTTATTATGATCTCCCTTCCGAAAATCATGTCCAGATGACTTAGTAAAGTATCAGTGAGCTGCACATCCCTGACATAATGAAAGTTGGGTTTTCATAGTCACTTTCAATTTTTTAAATTAATTCTAAGAGAAAATTGCATATTTAATGTTAACAGAAGTTAGTAAATCATGGACAAAGAATCCAACCCAAACCACATAATTAACAAAAGAAGATTCTACATACAGCATGTAAATACATACTGATACAAGTATCAGCAAGAGACATCAAACAGAAAATAAGTGCAGAGAGAAACTGCAGAAGTTTTAACTTTGACATATTTAAGAGAGTTTTCTGAATTTTCTCCTCTTCAAGCTCCACCAGCATATACCTTCTCCTGCAGCGAGCTGGCATCTCCATCAATGCCTGGAGATTCGGGTGCTATATTAGTACCCTCCATCGAAGTCCACAATAGCACTTTCCCCACAGAATAAGGCAGGGAGAAGAAAGCTAAGATGCAGAAATTTCTTGAAGCTTAGAGAAATATTTGTTCTACTTCACAAGCAGACAGAAAACATCCTAAAGATCCATGCAATGTTTTTTCTTCTCCATTTTTTAAATGATATGACAGTTACCTAGATACTGCATTTGTTTTATGGTAAGAATGCACAATTTATGCATATGGTTAATATCGTATTTTATATCATCAGTAGACTGCATCTCCCTGATTCTGTATTTAGGAACAGTCTGGACCTGCTGGGTTTTTTTCTGCACATAGAGGGCAACCGCACACCCACTTATTTAAAAAAAAACAATAGCAGCCAAGGTCCAGACTCAATTTCCATCCTCACCATTGCAACCTAATCTCCTGGCAAGTTAATGCAAATCAAAGCGAACACTTCTCTGACACTGGTAGCAAAGCGTGTTCCTCTCCCAAGAGAGACCTGTAAAACAGGACAGTCACTGACAGCAGTACAATTACTGACACAGATACAGACTTTATGGACATGTTTATCTCTGCTGTAAATCCACACTCTCTCTCCACTCCGATTCATGAGTCATAAAGAAATTGCAGATAATGAAAAAGTTGGAGAAATTTACAGCGTGTCGGAAACCTCAGACAGCCAGAAGAAATTAAAGAGCTGACTGAGGATAAATCACACAGGTACAATTAAAACTTCCTATACCTTCCTCACTTCCAAACTGGGGCACAAGCCAATGGAGATGATGAAAAGTTGAGGTCATGACTCCTCTGACTGTAATTATTTCTTAACTACCTACATGTCAAAATTAGCCAATTCACACATCATGTATGAGTGCCAATCTCAGGCTGGCAGTCTCATGTCTCACTCTTCCACCAGGAAGAATCCTGCCAGTAAATAAACCACCCAGCGAGCAGTATAAGGAAAGGTGATTTCCTCGTCCCCCTGCAGATGCAGAGTACCTCTTACCATATCACTGTGCATTAAAATGAAGCAGATCTACGGTGTGGGAGGAGGAAATAAAGAGAATCAGGAGAAAGGCCAAGGTTTCACATGGAAATCATGGCAGCTTGGACATTACAATGACAGGGTCGTATAAATACCCTAAGCAATACCAAGTGGTCTTTTCACCTTTCTGAAACAGCCAAGTGATGACTGAGAATTACTATGAATGTAAATCGATAACAGCCTGTATTAACTCTGTATTTTTCCAGAAAGCACACACCTGGTAAGGAAAACAAAACCAAGCATTAGCATTTCCATTGATTGTATAGTTCCCGAAATACCTTCTGATCATTTCCCAACCCACAGATGAACCATCCATAACGTGAGACATTTTCTGGGAGAAGTCTACTAATTCAACTAAGTAAATCCTTATGTTAACTGCATATTACAGAAATCCAGTGTCCAAAGAACATAATTTTATTGTCCAGCTATAAAACTCTGCCTTCAAGCTTTGAAGCACAACGTATATACTATTTCACAAAGTCCTTGCAAACACAGTACTAAATAACAAGATAAGAGAGAAATATGCTTTCAGGCAAAGCTGAAATGCAATGAAAATTCATTCAGCAAGGCAGCAAAATGTAAGGGAACTGACCAAGAAAAACTGTTGCTACAAAGAAAATTCTTCACAGAGCAGAAATATTACATGAGGGCTTATCAAAGCACATGCATCTCGAACCATTTCCCTCCTAAGCAGGATAGCCCACATCACAACAACAAAAACTGTGTATTTTAACCCTAGGGACATAATGAGCACTAGACCTGGCATAAAATATCCTCTTCTGAGTCTGACATACTTAGGAACAGTATAGATGATTCCAGAACACGTTCTCTTCCTTCTCATTTTAGATGAATACAGACACACTAGCTCAAGAAGCACTATGCTTCTGGAGGTGCTGGCTTTTAACAAGGAGAAAGGGAGCATCCTCCTTACTCTTGTCAGCAGTCAAGATACTGAGAACATTGCTGCATCTCCCTAACCACTGGCACCAAGATTCTTGCTGTCTTGGATCCACATCACACAACCCTCCTTCACTTCCTCCTTCATTCTGCAAGTTGGTTTCCTTCCCTAGCTCCATTTCTTATTCCTCCAAGGAAATAGTCATGCTCAGCAAAGAGCCTGCTCTTCTGGATAGATTCCAAATCCTCATTTTGGTCAATAAGAAACAGTGAGAAACCCTTTCTGTGCAACTTCCCAGACTGCAGAAAGGGAGCAAAAGCTGGCGACATACAACTTCTACCAAAACAGATTGACATGAGAGATTCCAGAAGATATCATGAGACCTTACTGCTCCCTACAGCTACCTATAAAGAAGGTGTGGGGAGCTGGAGGTCAGCCTCTTCTCGCAGGTAACTAGCGATAGGACAAGAGGGAATGGCCTCAAGTTGTGCGAGGGGAGGTTCAGGTTGGAAATGAGGAGACATTTCTTCTCAGAAAGAGCAGCCAGGCATTGGAATGGGTTGCCCAGGGAGGTGGTGGAGTCACCGTCCCTGGGGGTGTTTAAGGAAAGTTTGGAACTAGTGCTTAGGGACATGGTTTAGTGGGTGACATTGGTGTTGGACCAGATGAACTTGGAGGTCTTTTCCAACCTTAATGATTGTATGAGACAGACTCCCCACTGACACCTCAATATTAAAATCCTCTTTATTTACACGTGCCTGTTAATCTGTTGGTTTCCTGAAAATGTAAGAATCTGAAACACTCTGTTACAAACAAGTGTGTACACAGTCTAGAAAAGGCACTAGCCAACTAGAAAAGACACTAGTAACTGTACTGCACTAGGTGGGGGCACATTTGCAAATGTAAAGTAAGGCTTCTGAGATTAAAAAGCCTCCATGTTAATTGACTCAGGACTAAACAAAGAGCAGTAATGGTCAGTAAATATTTTTAATTTGATCAATTACATCATTAACATCAAGTCTTCTGGAGTACACTGGCCACTAGTTTTGCATGGAGCCTAGAGGCAATGTATGTATCCATACAATGCACACGCAGATCACAGAATCATTTTGATTGGAAAAAACCTCCAAGATCATCTGGTCCAACCCTGATGCAATGTGTGTTGGTAGTACATGTAGACACTCCTTGAAAAGATGATCCATTACAGAAAATGAAAGAGACGTTTTAGTAAGGTGATGAATGGTCGTCCCTCCTTTCCTTACTTCCATTCTAATCCAACATCTTACATGAAGTCCAAGTTTAATGATAAATGAGGTGTTGTCCTGTTTTTTAAAGCTTAAAAATAACACAAGCTCAATCTACCAAAGACAGTCTTCAGGTCCCTGACTTACACCTATCCTGTGATCAACATCAAGGGAAAAAAAAAAAAAGCATCAATGAGTGAATTCACATTCAGTCATGTTGGGAAGAGCTGTAATAGCTTTGAAATTATCTATGTCAACAGCAGACTGCAAGGATCACAGTCAGAACTAAGTAAGAGTTTCAAAACATGCCACAGTTAAATTCTGCTCAAGGAAAGAAGAAAAAGATGGAACTGCTCTACTCCTCCAAACCTCCAACAAAGCTGAACTTGCAGGCAAGAGATCACATATGACAGTGCTTATCTGAGAGAAATGAAAAAGTGAAGACTACCAATCTGAGAAAGAATGGCAATCTGTAACTAGCCTGGAGTTCAGAGGGACTCTCTGTATGATTTTCCAGAAATTTCAGAGGTTTGTGAGGCTGCAGAGGGCTACAATTCACAGCCCAGGACAGCTTAACTTGGGAGCAGGGTGGCTGTTCCTCATTCCACCTCCATCAGTCTCTGGAAAGTTCTCTCTGTTATAGGGACACCTCAGTGATTTCTGGCAGCAGATGCTAAACTACCACGCATTACAGTCCAGCCTATTACTAAAATCAGTAAAAAGGAAAAAAAGATCTGTCATTCCACCCCACCATCTCATTTCCAACAGGCCAATGTCAAATACCTATAGAAGAGTGTAAGACCAGGGTGAGCACCTAGCCCAACCTGCCTCGTAATCTCTCCCAGCTTTTTACATCTCTCAGATTTCTATCTAAGCCACTGGTGACCTCTTTGTGGTCAGACACTCCTGATGGATTTATCATCCAATAATCTGTCTCACTTACTGAATAAGATAACTCTGTGCCCACAACCTTCAGAGGCAATGAGCTCTTGACTACACCAGACAGTGAAACCTCCTTGATTTTATCCTGACACTTTGTTCTCTCTGGCTCCCATACTTGGAGAAAAAGTGAGGAGTTGTTCCCCATTCCCACTTCTGCATTCATCAGTTTTACACTTTTCACACTTTTTACAGTTTTACCTTTTTTACATACTGCACCAATTGTCCACCTCCAGGCTAAAAACCCCCAGCTGCTTATCACTAATCCTGACTGACATCCCCCACAGCACCCAGGTGTAATTCCTGGGCCCCTGACAGCCAGCATCAAGCAGCTCGTCCACTGTACACGAGCTATCCAATTCGCTTCCACACACTGAACACATATGGAAACTAAACAGGCGTTGCACAAAAGAAAACAGAAGCAAAGTTGATAGAGCTCAGTGAAAACCATGGCACACAAACCTACGGGGGACACTTGGCTGAATATTTTCAGGAACTGTCTCATGGCTCTTGAAGTGTGAGGATTTGACATTGAAAACTGTAGTCTCTTACATTCCTAATCTTACAGGAAGAAGAGCACAAACAGCTTCAATTCCAAATAAAAACATGATCTAATATAAAAGAGTGGACTAACACTGCTGGTAAGGAAATTGTACGAGGTATTCATGTTTGTGCTGTTAGTTATGCCAAATTTTCTAATGTTTAAGACAGATGCTGCGTACAAGCACCATTATTTCCCCTTCCCAAATACATCAGGCCTTTAAAAGACCTGGCTTTTCAGGAAGTCTTGTACTAATCAACTTCATTGCTGAAGCTACACTATGACAGCACAGCAGCCTGATAAATGTTTAATGTAATGTAAATAACATGTAAATAATAATGTAATATAAAATGTAATTTTATAAACAGGAAGCATGGCTGTGATACTGGGCATATATACACACTACAGGACTTCTGAACTAGTCTAGCAAGTGGTACCCAAAGATGTTGGAAATTCATACCAGGGCTTTCCAGAAGTCTCTGGACAGTCACATTCCTTCAGAGATGCACTGCTTTCTCTGATTCTCCATCCTACCTACTTTATCCTTTCACAAATTGGTTTCTTCCAAAGTTTGGCAAAACAGCAACAACAACAAAAAAAAGAAAACTATGCTTTACTCTGTGGTGCAAATAAGCTCTGAATTATGGAAGATTAGTTCGTCTTTAATAGTAGTTTAATGGCCTGTATCTTAGTAAAAGGGAAATGAATGTTTGGGAGATCATACAGTCAGAAACTGACAAAACACATGCTCACTCATTTATTTGTTTAAAACAAACTTAGGATAGTTACAAGGTATCTGCCAAACATAAACCTTTTAAGCTACAAAGAAAAAAGCCAAGTCAGCAATTGATTTTGCAAAAGCATGAATTCAATCTATTAGGTACTACTGAAGCTGGAGGAATTGGATAAACAGCTGGAAGGATCAACAGCTGCCTTATTCAGAGAGAAGTCACTGTTCCCTCAGAGGAGGAGGAGGGAATTGGCATTACCAAATATTGCATAACCATTTCAGGTGGCAAACATCTATCTCAAATTGTGACATTATCATCCCTAACTCTGATACTGTTGTGTTATCAAATAAAGCTAGTGTAGTCCAGATGCATGCCACACTGCACAGAATCTTAACAGAGGGCAAGATGCTCAGCTGCTGAAATGCCCATAAAAAATACTGGAGGAAGCTCTGTTAGCATTATCCCAGTTCAAATGACATTTGCTGCATCCAAGACCTCTGACATTAAAAGGTCACCTCTGAAGTTCTTAGTTGCTGTTTGATGAACTTAAGTGTTACAATCAAAGCATGGCAAGTCTATTCAGTTTCACCCAATTGAGAAACCAAGTCATGTTAACAATTTAATTCGATTCACAGAAACCACAGGGCATTCAACAAAATAGCCAGGGTTATAGAAAGTAAAGGTAAGCCTATAGGAAAAAGAAGAGGAAAGTTAGTTAAAAAGAGCATTTGTGAGAAACACAGGAAAGCAAAAGACACAGAAATCCATGGTCAAAAAGCTAGGGACAAATGGTACTACATATAAGAATGTGGAATCTGTGTAGTATTCAGCCATTCCTAGACAAATGCAGTAGATACGGACACAGCATGCAATATAGTTGTTTTCTTCCTGTATTTATCTAGAAATATAGTTTATATAGTTATATCACAAATGAAAAATTCTTTCTTGACAGCACAGATAGACATTATAACATAGAGAGTTAACTCTATGTCATCAGATCCTGATAATTTGCATCCTGTATTTTAAGTTATCTTGCCAAATGGTTCTGTGGACAGTAATGTTCACTGCCAGTAACTGCTGCACCACTCAAGATGCTCCCGAAGACTGAAAAGCCTGTGCTAGTATTTTTAAAAAACGTGTAGAATAACCCAAATGATTAGGAGTATATCAGCCTTCCACTGATCCCCGGCAAAATACTAAGGCAGTTCATCAGAATTTAAGAAAAAAAGACATATAATTAAGTAATTATTAATTTCAAACCGTATCTTGTTAAATTCACTGCTCAGATCTCAATTTTAAATGTCAGAATACTGCCTTGATAAAGAAAGCTTTTGAAGAGGTACCCAGTCCCACACGTCACTTTGCCTCATGAACTACAATACAAATTTACAAGAAGGGTGCTGTGAACTGATTCAGTAACAGACCTCATGACATAACTACAACAGGAAATGTGTCACAAAAACATGTCTTGGGAAAAAGAAGCTTCAAATCATGACAAACTGTACAAATTTATTTTAAGAAGTATCAAGAATTCTATGAGAAGCTTCATGCTGCCATCTAGAGGAGATGTGTCTGCATGTTTTTTTAATCCTGTTTTCGATAAGCATTTTCAATGATCAGCCACATAAAACATGGAGTAATGCATTTAAATGTACAAAGGTATAATCAAATCATGTACCTCTGGACCAAAACCACAAGTTTCTTAACTTTAATAAATGGACCTTTTGTACATTTCTTCTTGTTTTCTCACTTACCTAAGTCTGCAAGAGAAAACTTAAAGACAGTATTGGAAAAAATGGTCCTGAGAGGCCCTGTTCAAACTCAGTACTTCATTTTCTGTGAAAATTTTCCTAAGATGAATGTGTATGTTATGACATACAAAGCATTATGTATATTACAGGTTAAAGGAAAGTAGACTTCATTGACAACTAGTTACAAACACGAAGAGAGCTTTCATAAGCCTTAAAAATTCAAGAATTCAGTTACCATAGACTAACGGTTTTAAATCTCAGATCTCAAACGGTTTTTTCCTCACTTGGTCTATTCGTATTTATTTGTTCTCAGTAAAAATAAATGCAACATAAACATTTCTAAGCTTTGTGCACTTAATGTAACTTATACTCCGCTTAAACTCCATTTAGCATAGCAAAGCTCTTTGATGTGTAAGCCTACAGCTTAACTGGGAGAGCCAATCAGCCAGTCTTTGTATTTGACTAAGATTTCCATCATTGAAGTATAACTTCTATACCCCTAAATGCTTCTTACAATCTTAAAAGGTATTAGCACTGAAAGTAAAATAAATTTAAGTGCATGGAGTGTGTTCAGTCTTAATGACCTGTTGATAAGAAAGCATCAAAGCATTCTAGGCTTACTGTTGGTAAGCTTTCAAAGCTCTGTGCATAGAGCAAGAGTAACTGCAGCTAAAGTCTATGAAAGGCCAAAATTAAGCAAAGAAAGTTAAATGTGTCAACGTGCACAGGTAGTGCTTAAAGGAAGCACAATCTCCCTTGAAATCTTCAAAGCTGGATCAACCTGTTAACAACAGTTCTAAATGTGATTATGAAAGCAGCAGCTTCAAAAAAATTGGTAAAAAATGGTTGTTGGTTAAGTGGGATGAAAGTCAATTTTAGAATGCAGCGACAGCACCTCCTGCTACAGCTGACTATAAAAAAATACAGCAAGTACAGAAACAGGAAGAAGCATGAGCACTAATGGCTAGCAAAATCCTACACACAAGTCTCAAGGTGTAGGCATTACACAAAGTTTCACAAAAGTACTGCTACAAATATTCAAAGAAATACCTTCAGCATCTGTACAGGAACTGAAGGAAAGTTACCTGATTTATTTAAGTCAAATATAAGTCAAAGTGGTATCTGATAATTACTGCTAAGATATTTTCCCCCACACAGGTAGACCGTAAGCTGGAGCAGCAGGCATTCTGTTGTGCAGGTGCCCTCTCCCTGTTTCTGAAGGTCACAAATTACTGTGTTATCACATTACTAGACCTTAACATTCAAACTAGAAGTCAAAACCCAAAGATAAGAAATTCTAAATGCACCCCATTAGTCTTCATTGCACCCAGGGTAGACTTGTTCAGGGTAGCACACTTTCCAATCAGATCTCCTACTGCACCTCCACAACTGTGAGATATTTGCCAAATCTGTCAACACCCTTTTCCAACTAGAGGTGTACCACAAGCACATGTTTTAGTGGGAAGATTTGCACCACAGTCGGTCACATCCATACATAGAACTTACATTCATCCAATCCCAGCTGGTAAGCCAAGTTCTGCAGGCCACGAACCTTCTCCATCAGGTTAGCTGTAGTGAGGCTCCCCAACTCTAAAAGGAGAGAAAACCACCTTTTTTAACACTGTCTGTAGACCTCTGGCTTGTTTACAGACCTCTAGTCTGGCAGTTTATACGTTTACTATTTCAGAGCATTCAAATAATACTTCCTACAATTTCAGTTTGAACTGCACAGACTGTGTTCTTTAATCCTTACACCTCATACATGAGAACCAGCAAAAAGTTATAGCCATATAAAAAGCAGTTTGTCCTACTTCCCTCACAGAACAATTCACCTGGAATTCACATGAGAAAGAAGAGCAAGCTCAAGGAAGATTACTACAAATGCCTGTAATACGCAGCAAATCCATATGCTAGCTAGCCTTTCTGCAGCTTTTCATACAGCCTTACAAACAACCATTCCACTGGAGATCTCAGGTACAAGAGTGAAAACACACTCACACAGCATCATTCAACAAGCCACTCAACAAATCTAAGCTACTCACCAAGCTTAATCATTTGGGGTCTACCAAAAAAAAAACAAAAAAACCTTTATGCCTCTTCTCAACAACAGGAGACACCTACTACATAACATAACGTATAATGTTACACAGGTTTAACTATTTCTTACTTGCTTGTTTTGAAAAAAACAGACAGCCTTTGATGTCAGGGTATTTTCCTGGAGATGACAGGAGTAACAAAAAATTCAAGTAATTGACAAGGTAGAGAGACTGCTAATCTAGATCCTTAAACTGGAGATTCTGCAAATACAAAGGCTAGAGATCAGAAGCCACAGGGCTCACTGATAGGAGTTTCTTGCTTTCAGAAGTGAAATAAATTAATGGGATAATGAAAATAAAAATAATAAAAGCACAAGCTGTTAGACATCCAGGACAAAAACTCTGAAAGAAATGTTGAACAGCCCAGAAGGATCCCTACACGTCCGGAAGGGTTCAGAAGCAAGCCCTTTAACCCTTGTTTTTTATAGGCACCGAATTCCCACCTGCTTTGACAGCCCTACTCCCCCCAGCACCCATACTCACCCTTTAACATATCTATATCATCGTTTTCCAGCTCAGCCATCCATTTGGGAGGAGAACTCGTAATGGGCTGGTTTGGAAAAGAAAAGAAGAAGCAGAAAACAGACCGTGCTCAGACCAGGGCATCTTTGGGAACATACAAGGAAGTTTAACCTAGAAGTTAAGGCCAGTTTAACTGACAGGAAAGATGAGGGTTCCAGGAGCTCTGTGGGGATAGTTTAACGCTTAACCTTGTTTTCTACCTTCCCCTGGACGTTTTAGGGGTTAAAGCAGGGCAGTGACACCCACAAACCAATGAGAGGACCCAGAGGAGGCTTCCCTAAGGCTTAAAGCCCTTCCTTCCCCCCCAGGCTGCAGAGGGGAGGCTCGGCCAGGAGGCGGGCAGCAGCAGAGGAGACCCAGAGCGGGTGGCTTACACTTTTGAAGGAGGCGGCGAACTCGGCGACTCCCGGCACTGCAAGACAGAGAGCGGCCGTGAGCGGGGCGGGCAGGGCTCCCCCCACACACACCCCAAACCCTCCACAGCCCCCCAAAACTCACGCTGCTCGGGCCACAGGTCCGGGGAAGCCCGGTCCAGCTTCTCAAAGCTCAGCAGCGAGGCCTCCAGGTCGGCGCCTGCAAGAGACGGCGGTGAGGGGGGAAGCGGTGAAGGGGGGGGAAGCGCTGAGGGGGAGCCCGCGCCCGCCGCCCCCCGCCTCACCGTCCGCGGCAGCCGCCATCTTGCCGCGTCACGTGAGCACAGCCGAGGGGGGGAGTGTGGAGGGGAGGGGGATAAAAATCCCGCCTTCGCCCCCGCAGCCAATCAGCGGCCCGGAGCGGGGGGCGGTGGAGGAGGAGGGGCGGGGAGAGGGCGTGGCCTCAGCCCGGCGGGCCAATGGGAGAGCAGGGGGCGGGGCTAGGGGGCGCCGCGGAGGGGTGGGGGGGTGTGGGGGGGGCAGGGACCCTCGGCCGGCATGGCGGCGGCGGCGGCGGCGGCAGCGCGGGGGGCTTGGGGCGGGCGGCGGCGCTTGGCGCTGGGGGTGAGGCGGCGGGGCCGGGACCGCGGGGGCGGCTCCGGGAGCCTGAGGGGGTTTTGGGTCGGCGGGGAGGGAGCTGGGGAGGGGGTGCGGAGCTCGCCCTGACCGCGCCGTGTCTGTGTGTTGGCAGCTGCCGCGGAGAGCCGGGGCGCCATGGGTCGCCTCAGCCGCCGCCTCCTCCTCGTCCGCTGTGGTGAGTGCCCGGGGGGGTGTGGGGGGGTGGGGGCGTGGGGGGGCTCCTCCCCCTTTCAAATAATCCAAAATTGCGCTGTGAGGAGGCGTCGAGCTCGGGGCCTCGCCTGGCAGCCAGGTGCTGGCGTGCCCGAGCTCCCCTCCGGGGGCTGCGCAGGGTCTGTGCCTTGCTAAGCGCAGCCCTGCCCGTAACCACCTGCAGTGGGATTTGCTTTCCACCCGCTGCCCTGCTCCTACCTCCCTGCTTATCCCTTACCAGCCTCGCGACAGCTCGCACCTCAGTCCCGCTTTGTCAGCTTCTTGCAGCCCTTTCTGTCCTTCTTCTTCCCACTCATCCCCTTTCGCTGCCAGCACCTGTCCAAGCCAGCCCCATTTATCTTCCGAATTCTCCCCCTGATCTCCCTTCATTACACCACGAATGGCATCCCAACCCTCTTATTCCCCCTCCCTTATCCCAAACCTTCCTTTTCCTCTCCCCTGCACGTGAGTTGGGAAGTGGTGTCCTCCCTCCGTGCTGCCTGCCAGGACGATCCGATCGCTGTGAACTCAGCACCCACAGGTTCCTCACCCACAGCTGCAGAACCACAGGGGGGCAGGGAAAGGCCAGCTTAGTGCCTGCAGCTATGAGGTTGAAAGATGAACCCGCTTAGTGGTTTGATGGGAAAGGAACGTAGTACAGTTTGTACCGGGTGGGTGGAATCCTCACAAAGTGAATTATTAACTGTTTTTTTTTCTAAACATTTATGAATTGCGGGTTTTTGATTTTCTTAGTAACATAGTGTTTAAATAGATTGAAACAGCTCTGAACATAAGTAGCAATGTACTTTTTCTGTACCAGATTTTGAAAGAACTTTAGCCATTTTGCTTGAAAGTGGGGGAAAAATGAGGCTTAGTGGTAAATGAAGACCTACATGTAATGAGGCACATTGGCACGTGGGCACCTTGAGACAAAGATCACTCACTGGCCTGCGTTTTGTCCTCCACAGCCAACAACCAAACTGTTCATCGATGGCAAGTTTGTTGAATCCAAAACTACAGAATGGATCGATATCCACAACCCAGTGAGTGAAGCAGCCGCTGCTTATATACTAACGGTCGCTGTGCAGCAAGGGTCTGTGCTTCCATTGAATCGTCTGGCGAAAGGGGAAAGTATATGTCTGTCTTGAGAAAGCTTAGTCGTGGAGCTTAAGATGGATTTAGCACCGTGTAATTGCTTCTCAGTTTCCTCTTCGCATGAAATGTCAGTCTTAGGAAAGTGATGACCTTCTTTATCTCCCCTGTGTAGTAAAAGCCTGATCTCTGAAGAGGAAGCTTAAACCCTGCTTACTGTATTTTGCTCATGGAAAGGCTCTGTGATTAGTATGTCAGAACTTCAGGCGGCTTCCTTTCACCCCGTATGTGTGCAACCTGATACGATTTGATGCCAGCTGCATGTAAAGTCCTGATAGAGATCAATTTCACTCTCGGTCCTAGGTAAAAATCTTGGCAGCTGAAGCTTCTCTCCTTTGAGAAAATTTCCATCTCTGTGCCGTGATATTCACTGTGGATTTAGAGGCTGGATGCTGTGCAGTGCAAAATGAGCTTAGATGAGTAGCACTTGCACTTGCCTGAGTCCTGCACCAAAGGGCCCAGAATTCTGACCCTTGCAGTAAGCATTTGGACAGCAGTTTTTAAAACTTCTCTGTAAAGACCTATTTTGATGTGCTTTGTGGAAGTGTTATGGGCTGCAAGCTGTGTTCCTGAAGCTCATTCGGTCACTCTGGGGCAACCAGTGTTCTTTTTTTCCTAAGTAGCTTCTCTCTTAGTGACCTACCTGATGGTTTTGTTATGTCAAAGCAGACTTAATTTTTAAGTGTGCGTGAGAAGGAGGTCAAACCAACAAAGACAAGCCTTAAAAGCTAAAATACTATAGCACTAAGGTTACTCATAAAGATCTTTTTTTCAGCCTAGTGACCTAGGTAAACTAAGATCAGTGTCAATTGCACAATCACATGCTGCTCTTTGCAAAGCAACCTTGCTTTGTTTAATGCACAAGAGCAAATGAGCCAAGACGATAGAGAAGGAAAAGACTGTAGGCCACAGAAACCTTTCTAAAAGCTGAAAAATATATCAGACAAGTCACTTCAACTCCAACTTGGAAGCCAGCACTGCATTTACAGCTTTCTGCATGTCTATTCTGAGATGTGAGAGGGCAGGTTTTCAGAACTAGGAAATACATAGAATTCCTGTTGTAGCCCAGGCCTTTTGCCTGTTCCAGGGAAGGAATCTTTCTCCTTCCCCATGAGAAGTACATCTCCTTTTAGAATAAGGATATTAAGCATGTGGTGTAAGGTACTGTTGAATGGTTGTCAGGCACAGCTGGAAAAAGTGGAGTTTTGATGCAATTTGTTCTTTTCCACCAGGCCACCAACGAAGTGGTTGCTCGCGTACCGAAAGCTACACCCAGTGAGATGGAGGCGGCTGTGGCTTCTTGCAAAAAGGCTTTTTGGAACTGGTCGGAAACATCTGTTTTGAGTCGCCAGCAAATCTTCCTGCGTTATCAACAGCTCATCAAAGACAATCTGGTGAGACACATCTATGTGTGATGACTGTTGCTGAATGCCTTGTAGCTGACTCAGTGAATGACATTGAGAGACTCGGGCTTTAACTGAATTCTTGATGAGGTCTTGCTACCATAATTGAGCTGACAGAGTCACCCTCATTTAGAGGTGAGGCAAAGCACTTTCCAGGCAGATGTGGGGAACAGAAGCAGTGCTTCTTCAGGAGTATTATTCTGCATTTGTTCCTTTTACCAAAAAAACACAGGAGGAACTTTTAGCCTGGATGGAGAATGTGCCAGTTGACAAAGACAAGTGGGAGAAGGATGTTAAAATGTTTTTGGATTCCACAAATTTTTGTGTCCTTGTTGTGACATGTGAAAGCAATAGAATATAAGTCAACCTACAGTTGTTTTTTGTTCTTGTTGTTTTTAAATATCGCCTGTGCAACTTAATGGCTTATTGTCCACAAAGAGCAAATCAGCCCATGCAGGCTTTCCCAGGGTCTACTCAGACTGTTCAGCTGATGTTCAGCACTCTGTAAACTTAACCCTGCACTCTATGTCATGGCAGGCTCTCCAGTAACACTCATAAACTTTGTTTTCCATTTTCAGAAAGAAATTTCAAAACTCATCACCTTCGAGCAAGGGAAGACCCTGGCTGATGCTGAGGGAGATGTGTTCCGAGGCCTCCGTAAGCTGCTGGCTCCTCCTGTTACAAAAGGGGCTTTCAGATCCCTTAGGAAGGGAGGAGGTCTCCTGAGCAACTGTTTGCTCCAGGAGTCTGTACATGTAGCTCCCTTCATAGCCTCCTTCTGAAAGAAAAAGGGCAACTGTAACTCTTAACCTGAAATGTTCCCTTAGATGGAACTTCCTTAAATCACTTCCAATTTTTAGATCCTTCCTTTTCCTGGGAGTGAATACAAATTGCTGTAAAAGGATTGTTCTCAAATGGCTACAACTGAACCACAGTGGGTACACTAAAACCACATCTGTATTTTGACTGGGGCTGTTGTGTCTGTGCTCCTATCACAGTGGCATATAATGTACTCAGGAGAGAATCTGTTCACAATGAGCTCACAGTACTTGGCAGATCAAAGGGATTTTCTGGAGCACAATGAGTTTTAAGTTGTGGGAAAAGGCTGGAAGGAAGACTTGGGTCAAGGCAGTGGTGAGAAGGGAGTTTGGGGACTGACCATTAACAGATCACCCAGTGGCGTATTGCCCTTTCTGCTGCAGAGGTGGTGGAACATGCTTGCAGTGTGACATCCCTCATACTGGGAGAGACAATGCCCTCCATCACTAAAGACATGGACACTTACACCTACCGTCTGCCTCTGGGTGTGTGCGCTGGCATTGCGCCGTTCAATTTCCCAGCCATGATTCCTCTGTGGATGTTCCCCATGGCTATGGTTTGTGGGAACACGTTCTTGATGAAACCATCGGAGCGTGTACCAGGAGCACTCATGTTCCTTGCCAAGCTGTTTCAGGATGCCGGTGCCCCAGACGGGACCCTGAATATCATCCATGGACAGCATGAAGGTAATAATAGCCTGCCTGGGAGGTGGCTGGAGTTTGTAAGTGTTGTGGTGTATGTTTAGTGGAGGTACTAAAACAAGTTGGAGTGTCTGATCCTACTGCTGATAGATAGGTTTGTAAAGATGCCTCAAAACTCTTGATGGAAGGGAAATGGGGTGACAGGGAGATCCTCTAGCATGTTGCGTCAAGTATTTTGGGAGATTCGGTGGCAAGAATTTTGGGAGCTAGTGTCTGAATTTTCAAGGTATGCAAGTGTTCAAATTCTCTTTAGCTACCTAAGCTTCAACTGAAATAAGCAGATAAATCATCTTGGTGTTCACCAAGGAAGACTAAACAAAAATTAAATGCCTCACTGACTATGCAGTGGCCACCAGTATTTTAGTTCCTAAACAGATTATCTTTTATCAATTTTTTTTATCAATTAAATTCACAACCCAAGGATACAAATAACCAATGGTAACTCTGTTTCAACATCGCTTGGCCACCTTGGGAAAGGCCACCATGAGCACTGAAATGTGACTCAAATGTAGGAAACAGAGGCAAGAATTCTGATAAGATGCATAGACTTAGCAATGTGGGGATGGGGACAGAGGGAAATGTTTGTGCACCACGATATATAATGTATTATTTTCTATTTAAAGCTGTGAATTTCATTTGTGACCATCCGGATATCAGAGCAATCAGCTTTGTGGGATCTAATCAGGCTGGCGAGTACATCTATGAGAGAGGATCCCGGAATGGCAAGAGAGTCCAGGCTAACATGGTAATGCCACCGAACGGAGCACACGGCAGCACACAGACTGCCTCTATCTATGCACGTTGAAACAGAACACACCTGTCAGCAGCAGAAGCTGACTTTGTTGCTGATAGTTAAGTGTGGAGGCTGCACTTCTTGCCAGCCTGCTGGTAGCCATCAGAGCTACTATATCAAGATACTGCCAGAGAGCTAGAAAAGAAGTGGGCAGGGGTGGTTAATGATGGGAGACCTTATGTGTGTTATATTTCAGGGGGCAAAAAACCATGGTGTGGTGATGCCTGATGCCAATAAAGAGAACACCTTGAACCAGCTGGTTGGAGCTGCTTTTGGAGCAGCTGGCCAACGCTGCATGGCCCTGTCTACAGCAATTCTAGTGGGGGAAGCACAGAAATGGCTGCCAGAGCTGGTGGAAAGAGCCAAAAATCTACGCGTAAATGCAGGTACAGGCTCAGATAATGTCTTATTAAGTACTTCACTTCTGTACAGCTGTGGCTTTTTAGGTTGGTGTATCTGCCATGCTGTGGTGTATCTATCCCTTGAAAGCTGTTAGCTCCATCAGTTTGATCTGTAGTTATGGGAGCTAGCACATTATCTGGAGTGGGACAAAGCCCTAGACTTGGAGTTAGGAATCTGTAGGAAAGCTTGACAATATAACTGTGATGCACAGTTTATAGGATTGGCTTTGTTTTAACTGGAACTTTGAGGTTATGTTGTATGTAGAACACAAACCTACCATTTATATGACAGTCTTAGAGATCCTTCCAATTTGTAGTAAGCATGCAATAAGAGCTAAAAATGGAAACAAGCACTTTAGAAAAACTAGTTGTTAATTCTAGAATAATTATCCTGACTTTCATTTATTTTCAATAAAGCCATGCAAAGAGGAAAACTTTCCTTTCTAAGAAGGATCTGTTTTTGAATTTTAGCATTCTGGTGATCTAAAAGTATGCTTATACCTTCTCTTCTTTCTTTATTATGATTACAAGTTGCAGACTACTACCTCAGTTCATTAACACCTCAAATCTTTGTTCTGTGTTTCAGAAACATCAGATTTCTCATTTTTTTTCCTGCCAGCGGAGTTACCTCCATCATACCTATAAAGAGGAAGCTGTAAGAGTTAATTTATTTTTTTTGTCTCTGCCTCTTTACAGGAGACCAGCCTGGAGCAGATCTAGGGCCTCTAATCAGTCCCCAGGCTAAGGAACGTGTTTGCCATCTGATTGAGAAAGGAGTAAAAGAAGGTGCAAGCCTTCTTCTGGATGGACGTAATATCAAAGTGAAGGGCTATGAAAATGGCAATTTTGTTGGACCAACAATCCTTGCCAATGTCAAGGTAACATAACCAAAACTTGATGCTGCATACTGCAGGGTCACTTGACAAATGGGTTAGCCAAAATCAATCAAGAATCACCAAGCAGAAGTCTCATAAATAGCTCAGCCTTCTTTTGCACAGTCCCAGTGAAGTGCTGATTGTAATGCTGTTGTGGAGGTGATGAAAGAATCCAGGGGAGCAGAACAAACTGAATAGAGTTGATAATCTTAACTTCATGGGAATGCAGCCAATTAAAAGAACATATGGGCAGTTTGTACTGTGTCAGACTAAATATCCATCGAGCACAGTGTACTTTCTGTAGTAATGGCCAGCAGCAGATGTCTAAAAAGAGCGTGACTAACAGCCAAACATAATCTTCCTTTTTTCCATTACACATTCCTGCAATTTGCAGTGTAAGGACTTGTAGAAACAGAAGTTAAATATTTGTGGAAGTCTTTGCAAGAGTAATTATGGGACAAGGTACAAAAGCTCTTTGAATAATTGAATATATTCACAGTTTTACTGAAACAGCCTCTCAATATAGTGCATGGTGTGCAATAGATGGATGCTACTGGGGGGAATATTAATTGTGGTCCTTTTGGTGAGTGATTACATGATAATGCACTGATCTTGATAGTTCTTCTGTTGTACTTTTTATTAGGATTTTATGGATTAAGTGCTATCATATATTTCAGGCTCTTAATCTGTCTCCTAATTTAATTTCATTGTTTTAATTAAGCATCTTAAAATAATTTACTTTCCCTTTGATGCATTGTAAATATTTAGGTATTCAGTAGTAAAAGTTTCACTGAGATTTTTTGATTTGTACTTTTTTATACACTAATAAGGTTATCAGTAGCCACAGAAAACTCATCAGATGAATGTTTTGTAGTTTGTTGTGTTAGTTATTAATGATTAAAGTACTCTAACTGGTGCTTTTGTATTTGTCAAATACTGCTAATTATGAGACACAAATCCTGGGCACTGACTTATAGAGGAGTAAACTATTCTGAATTAATCCTGGCTTTAATCAGCCTTGATCAAAGGCCTAACTTAGATCAGGCAGGCAGTAGAAGCAGAAAGCATTTTGGCAATTACAAATGGTGCCCTCTATAGTGGACTAGATAGATAGCAGGGCAGGGGAAATGGTGGAATGGCAGGCAGGACTGAAGGATGGATGGCCTGCGGCAATGCAGTGTGATGGGTGCTCCTAGGAATATCCTGAGGATGAGCAGCATGTGTGTTTACTATATGCTGTTTCCTACAGTCTGCTTTTTCTGCTGTTTGTCTTGGCAGCCAAACATGACTTGCTACAAGGAGGAAATCTTTGGGCCTGTCTTGGTGGTTCTGGAAGCAGACACTTTGGATGATGCAATTAAGATGGTGAACAATAACCCCTATGGAAACGGAACTGCAATCTTCACCACCAATGGAGCCACAGCTCGGAAATATTCTCACTTAGTAGATGTGGGGCAGGTATGTTCAAGCTAGATTTGTTCCTACAGTTGTTGTTTACACCATCAGCCATCCAGCTATAGTGACTAATCACTGACTCTCTGCTACTTCTTTATCGTGTGATTAATATGGCTGTTTTCCTTTGCTTTAGGTGGGAGTCAATGTTCCAATCCCAGTACCTCTGCCCATGTTCTCTTTCACTGGTTCTCGTGCTTCTTTCAGAGGAGACACTAATTTCTATGGCAAACAGGTAACTTGCGGATTCACAGTACTCTCTTGATTTGTGATAAATCAGGTTACAAATGGCAGTGGGGAGATGCTCATCAGATCTCACCTTACTGGGTGGAGATGTAAGAAGGGAGCAAGAACTAAGTATCAAGTTTTCTCAGAGGACCAGAGTCTTTAGGGAGCTGTTGAAAGGAACAGACTGACATGAATTGCTCCTACAGAGGAAAACTCAAACCTTTGCAGACAGAGCAAGAACTGCTTGATAGATCTGTGGTGCAGATCTGAAGAATTCCTAAGGCCAAACATCTGACCCATGTGTCTCTCCTTTCTCCCAGGGAGTGCAGTTCTACACACAGCTGAAAACAATCATTTCTCAATGGAAAGAGGAAGATGCCACTGTTACCAAGCCTGCTGTGGTTATGCCAACTATGGGGAACTAAATCAGCCTTCACAGATGCTGACCTTGGTTCCCTTCTCCTTCCATGTTGCACTTTCCAGCTTTGTCCTGACTGTTATCATTTCCTTGGGAAACAGAAAGCTCCATCTTTTATGGGCCTCTTTTTTCTGTCTAGATCAGGCAGGCTCATATAACGCACAGTCTGAGTTTTCTGTTGCTGTCAGTGTTTTTTGGCTAGCTGAACACAATTTTTTTTTTTTAATAACCTGTCAGAGGAAAAAAATCTAATTGAAAGGGAAGACAGATGGGCCTTAACTTGTGTTTCTTTCCAGACCCTCTGAACTTGAACACTACTCTGCTTTCCACTGCAATATCTTTAGCCTTAGTGACTCAATACTGGCTACGTCTTGTAGCAGTTTTCTTTACCACTTTCTTACATGTTAAGATTTTAAGCTAACCTTACTCAGATGAGTACTCAGTTTGAGTGACATAACTGGGACATCTTGGATGTCTCATAGAAATGACTTCTACGTACAACGAAGACAGCAAGTTTGGGAGTTGAAAACGTCAGTCTTTCATCTGTTGAGCAGTTCCCAAAACACTTCAGAAATGGCTTGCTAAGCATTTTTCAGAAAAGCATCTTTGATTGCTTGTCTGAGGATGAAAGAAATTCCTGTATGGTACAGTGACCTTCACTGTGCCTCTGACAGCTTGAAAACTTCTGTTCCTGTTGTGCATGCAGACTGTATTCTCCAGCTTGCTGTCAATTTCATTATACCTAGAAGTTGGTTGGTGCCTTTTTACTGTGCTAACAGAAATGTGCCTACAGGTCCTGTAAGATAATGAAACTGTGGAAGCAGAAACGTGTTTGTATGTCTTGCATCACAGGATCATGTGAGTCTGGGTGGTAAGAAAAGTAGACAGGTCAGTAGGAAGAGAGAACATGTTTTAATCACAAAACAGCCAGGCCTGTTTTGTTTCTTTTCCTGACTATCGCTATATTTCTTGTGATTGACTGACACCTTGTGACATTTGCTCAAACACACTCATGTTCCCTAGGGACTGCAGGTCCCATGACAAGAGAAGGGTAAGTCTTGGGATACCCTGTTCTTAAGAATATGTGCATTTAGAGCTGGAGAGCCTCTACTTTTATTCTTGCATCCTGGAAGATGCTGCAGCCATGAGGGATCTGCAGGGAACTCATTCAAGTACTCATGAAAAAATAGTATTATTCTAATGATTGTAATCATTACCTGTTCTAATTAAACAACCTGAATGTGAAGACTTTGTATCCTGCCTTCTGACAAAGATTCCTTGTAAGTGACAGTTATGTATTTAGTGGATCCACAGCAGTTACTCTTATGTTTGTATCTTACTTTTTCTTCTGCTATACTCTAGAGGGAAATTCTCACCTTGCAATTTGATTGTGAATTAAAAAAAATTGCTAATACATTTCTGGAGAAAATGACTGTTCCTTGGTAAGATATTCTGTAGGTGTTACATTGACTTTATTCCCCTTCACAGAGGCTGGTCTGTGTTTCCTGTAATCAGTGTACACATCTTCCTTTTTACAGTATCTCAAGGGCTTCTGCACTAGTATCTTCATACAGCATTTCAAGGAATGCCTTGTTTCTATTTCCCACATACTTGATCACAAAAGCTCTCAAACTTCATATATACAACTCTATTCCTAACTGAAGAAGTATCTCAATCAAATTACAGCAACACCTACACAGAGTTCTAACCACTTCAGTGCTGTGTATGGGGTCATCGTAGCACCTGGCTTCGGAAAGAATAAGATCTTTATTTTAAGGAGGAGGAAAATTGGTGTATTTCAGATGAATTTTAAATTTGTAGTCAAAGCAGCAGCATTAACAGATGGAGGATTCAGAATTGCAGCTTTGTTCACAAGGTAACTTCCAAAATGAAAAGTGCAGATGAGTCAGTAATTGCTGTGGATATTGTTCACTTGAAGTGTACAGCTGCCTTACTCTGTTAACATCTGAATACGTGGAAGGATTGCTGTAGAAGATGATGACTCTGATAATTCAGCTTGCTGTGTAACAAATACTAGGTTGGAAGAAACGTTTTCTGTGCTGCAAAGGTAAAATATTTAAGGTAAATCACCATTAACACATGGGCATCCTTTCATACTCCAGGGAAAGGAATATTAAATAATAGCCTCTAATATTGTCTATAGTCATTCACTTTCAAATCACCTTCATTCTTCTTCCTAATCAGCATTGCTATTCTGACTTTTCTGTTGCCTTACTAAAATACACTATCTCCTTTAGAAATTCTAAAATCCTTCTAAACTTCTATAACAACATCAAGCTTACCTGCTGCCTGAAGAATTGCAGGAGTATCCCTGCACTTTCGCCACACCTGTGTTCTAGAAATTTGTAGGAGCCTTTCACTTGTGTGCAAATATCTTTTCTGATTATCTGCATTTCCAACAGCATTTTTAAATCAGATTATTTTAAATATACTAGAAATACAACTTGTATCTGCCTTTCAGTTAGTGAAAGGCCTTTTTAGATCAAGCTGCAGATGCTCACTGATGATGTACCTGCTTCATCTCACTGCTGGTACAGCTTTCTACTGACAAGTTGTTAAATAGTACAGCATAATTTAGCATCTTACCCGACTTCGCTTTCTTCTTTAGCATCAGCTGGAGCTGAAGTAGCCAGAACTCTGCTGTACTTCCTGTAAGGAAGAAACGAATAAAGTTATCCTCATCTAAGGGTGGTGTATGCTCAGCCAGGTTTCTAATCCCACATCAAACTCCTGATGTTTCTTACAATAAACAGCAAGCAAGAAGTGCCAGGACACTCGAGCTATTGCAGTACACTCTCTGAAATCAGCACTGTGAATTGAATGCGAGTTCAGTTCGCTACTGAATTTTGTATTAATGATTTTTCCATAACAACTAAAAGTAAACAAGGAGCACTCAAGCAGAAATTGCATAGGCAGAGGTCAGTGCTGCTGTGTGCTGTTTCTGCCCTTTAGTTCACTGCTACCTTTACAAATACAGGGGTGACTATTGCTTCATGTTAAGCAGAGGTCTAAATAATCCTTTCTACCACTGTGAAGACTATCAAAGATTGACCAAAATATTATTCCGTTTCCTTCCTGATTCCCAGTGGCCTGATTTATTCTTCTAATAGATATATAGAACTGTGTGTTCTATATATTTTTTAGAGTAAGAAAGGCTGTCAGCACATGTAGACAAATTATTGGTAAATAAATAGCATTTTATGTTTCCATACAACAGGTAGTAACGTGGAAGAAAACTTCTAGCCTCCTATCCTAGAATATTACTTAAATAATATCTCACTTAGAATGCACACACAAAATAGATTTTATAATAGAAATCTTTGAAATTAACAACAAAACAATAATTTTTATCACAAATCAAAATGAAGTATTTGTATCCCATTCCTTAAGCGTGTCTACCATACAGCTTTACGTGTATTTTTGTATGTTGGCAAATACTGATAAGAGGAGTTAAATTGGGACCATAAAAGCTAACAGATTAATCATTTAATTATGCATTTCTTATTCCTGCTGTAATAATTTTAACCAAATTTGTTACGCTCTATTAATGTAATAAAGTTTAAATTAAATTTAAACAAAAGATTTCTAAAAATAACAGAGAAGATGATATTCCACCCTGTTTAGCTCTCAAACTACATAAAAAACTGTAGCATTTTAGACTTCTCTGTGGGCACTCATGCATTCCATCAAAAATTCTGTTAACAGTGTATAATGTATTTAATGCAGTTTGACTTCTGAATTTCCAGTGTAAATCCTATTTTAGACATCTTTCATATCATGCTCCCAGGTTTCTTATGCTGACTGCAACCAGCATATGGTAAGTACC
Organism: Anas platyrhynchos; assembly: GCF_047663525.1. Lineage (NCBI taxonomy): Eukaryota > Metazoa > Chordata > Aves > Anseriformes > Anatidae > Anas > Anas platyrhynchos. The sequence goes on from NC_092591.1 coordinate 24,600,486, forward strand.
CTTTCAATAACCTGGCTGTGGATATTTGTATTTTGTAATACTGGCTAGATTGCTTTATGGTTTTCTTATTAAAACAAAATATATAGAGGGAGTGGTACTGTCACAACATGCATTATCTACTTGTCTGATAAAAATGGATAGGATTTCATTAATAACTGAACAAAATTAATCCCACTGCACTGAGCAAAAATAATTCTGTCTTCCTCGGTACTATCAGAAGTTTATTTCCACTTGCTTTTCTTTTGATACTACACACAAAGAACTAGCAGTATAGTCTGGTGCCTGTCGAAATTTGTATAAATCACCTTTTTTGTAAGGCTACAGTATCTCACACCAAGCCACACAGCTAGACTTTTAAGCTAGATGCAGAGTCTCCGGGAATCCCCTACTCTGGAGCTTGTCAGCCAAGCTTTAGTAACAGGGAAAGCTCTGCATTCCCCTACTGAAGAAACAGAGTATTACCATGGATTTCTGCCATTCATTTTGGCAAAAAGTAATCTCAGAACATGTTCTTTTTGTTCCCATGTCAACTCACTGATATCCACTTTTTCAAACTGTGCTTTCTCCCTGAAAAACACAGAAAAGATCAATGCATTAGGAGGAAAGGCATATCTCTCTTGGATTCTCTATGTGTAAAAAGGGCTTTAAACTCTTATTTCTGCATTGCTCTTGTTCAGCTATTCGTAGCATGTAAATTCAGAAAATAAATCAGTACTGTCTTTCCAACTTCTAAACATATGGGTCTCTAAACTAGACATCAACATATTCATTTCAAGCACATTTCCCTTTCCTTGCTTCTTTCACTGTTCAAACATAAGAAACTAAATATATATCAAACTAATTTTTATTCTCATAATTTTTTATTCTGGCATATGGAAGAACAGTTGAACAAAGACTATTTGCCATCTACTGGTTGCTTCTGTTAAAATGATCAGCAGCATAGTAAAGAGCTCCTAAGATGTTAATTGTAATTTTTAGACTCCAATGTTTTCAGGTCATGGAAGTGAATGAAAAGCAAAAGAGCAATGCCAGAAGAACAATGCCTACACAACCTCCAAAAAACAGAGATGCTACAATAATTATTAAAAAAAGAAACTGCAGAAATGCATCTATACTGGAAATTCTGCAAGTAATTCCATAGCACATGGCAGAATATGAGAAGTACTCATATAAATAATGATCAAAAAGTGAGATTAGGTGCCCACAGAGTCCTTACTAATTGACCTCATACAGTTATTCTCACTACAGCAGTCTCCACAAACACTCCAAATCTAGACCATATCATCACACAGGTCTCTCTTTTTTTAAGGTGTGCTAGGAAGATAGAGATGGTTGGTTTTTTTGTGTGTTAAAATACCCGTAGCATTTCTCTGCTTCCTCTAGGTCTCTATACACACTGTTTGTGCTGTTTATGTTGCCTTTGAATGTCTTGATTTGGGGAAATTCTTCAGTCCCTGCACATGCCTCCATCATTTTCCTGTAATAGGCAGCCCGTGCCTTTTCATAATATTGCTTTCTACTCGCTCTGATCTCCTGCTTCACGTGTTCCAGAACATCTAGGAAGAACCTTTCCACCTCAGTCCTCTCATTTAAAATATTCCGGGCTAGTTTCTTCACTCGATTCATCTCCTGGTCCTTCATTTCTAGTAATTGCTGCAGTTTCTTGATCTCCACCATGCTTGCCTGGTTTTCTATCAGTGCTTGATGCTGTGTTTTTTGAGTCTTTGTCTCAAATTCTCTGGTCATGTGAGATACGGCCATCTCCAGTTTTTCCACTTTACACTGCAGATCTCTAATCTGTGCTTTCTGATGGTTGATCTGTAGGATCTTTTTTCGAATCAAACCCTCGCTGGTTTCCTAAAAGGGTAAGATGAAATTTTTTGGGCTTTTGTTTCACTCACACCAAATCTGGAGGTTTCCTTTTTCCCTAGCACTGACGATGTAGTAAAACATGCTGGCACCATCACACCAAAGAGAGAATACTTCTCTGGGGTCAGTTTGTTTTTTTTTTTATAGGAGAAGCCAGATAAAGAAGGCTTGGCATGTAGTGTATACTACATAGAGACCTATTCTCAGTGGGCTATCGTAGGAAATCCTTCCTTATTTCTCCTCCATAATTAAGAGAGAATAAGAGCTTTCTTCAGACAACTCTGAAACTCAATAGCTGCAGAGAGATCTGACTAGGGAAAAATTAGTCTCACTACACTTACATCAATTCCCAGAACTTCAGGGACCCCTTCCTGGGGGGAAATGAAACAGAATTAAAACCAGAGCAGAAACCTTCTCCAGTAACAGAAGAGTTTTGTCCTCCTCTAACTTCAGTTTTGTTTTCTGCAATTCCATCTTCTCTTTCAGATTATCTGAGAAAGCACCTTGAAGACGAATATTCTCCTTAAACACCTCTCTCCCCATGCTGTTCAGCTGCCTGGACAAAGGGAAATAAAATCCAAGAGCTTTAATCACAACCTTTAGTGTTTTTTACATGAAAATCAATATTTCAGTGCCCTAATTTCAGAGTTAAGCTGTAAAATTCTCATGGGTCTGTACAAAGTTTTCTTAGCTTTTAGTCCTACATTTGGACTGTGAGAATGAGAAAAAAACATTGTGATTGTGATTATTACCTCCAGATCTCCCCTATAACCAGCAAGAGTTCTACAGTTTAAGTGCTGCCATCATCTTGACATTTAAAATAGGGCAAACAGTTTAGATTGTAACTGATTTTGCCTTTCAAAGGTCACAGAGTAAGATGGGCAACTTGTTCTTCAAAACACACCACTAAAATGGATTAGTAAAATAGAAAACATGAAAAGCAAGTGTTTCTTACAAAACAGCCTCACGCTGGGCAGTCTCTGTCATCATCACTAGCTTCTTCTCAGTATCTTCTTCCAGTCTTTTCTGAAAGGGAGAAAAGCCTGTTTAAATTTTGTACCAGAACTGTGGTACTGAAGTTAAAACCCGATACAGTGTAAATTCTAAAATCATCTCCAGTTTCCAGCTCATGCAACTTCTTGCTAAGAAAAGAATAAATTGAATGAACTCCCAAGGGTACTGATGTTCCTGACAGAAGTGGAGAATAAGGCCTGTCTGGGATCCTGACATCCCATGTCCTTCCTTAAAAAGCTTCACCTATCCTCCAACCACTCATCATACTTTTGTTGATGTAGGAATCTGTAAAATGCTGAGTAAAGAACTGTTAGAACTATAGAAGACAGAGTAGTCAGTGGGAGAAATCTTTTTTTTTTTCTAATAAAAGTTTAATTGCCTGTTGTCAGCCTTTACCTTCTCTTCAAGGAACCTCTTCTCCAGTCTCACAATTGCTTCCTGATGTCTCCTGTCTGAGATCTTCATACTCTTTTTTAACTGTGATAAAAAATTAAATCTCTGTAATAATGGAAATTAATTTAAGCCTTACAACTTGGTGTGGATGCAATTCTTCAAGAAGGTACTTGGTAGTTTTTCCTGGCACTACTCAATCTTCATCAAATCTTCACACAATCTCTAAAATTCACTTAATCTAACTTTTATTGCTGTTTTGCTTCCTCTTCAAAGCTCACCTTTGCCTGTATTTTCACATCACTGACAGTCATTCACACACGCTCCATCATTCTGTTTAATGCTCGGTTTTAGAAATCTACTTTACTTTGTCTATTCATTCAGTCATCAAGCTCATTCAAAATCCAGCACCTCAAGCATTCTTTGAAAAATGCATGACTAAGTGTAGTTAGTGTCTTAGCTTAAAAGCAGATATATATTAATAATCTAAATGCTGTTGAGCAAGCATTTGTTTTATTTTCAAGACACTTATTGTAGTTGAAAAAAAAATAAGTCAGGCAAGCTGAATCACTGAGACACTTAAGTTGCTTGAGGCACCTTTTTCATGCCATCAGCCAGCTCAGATGCTTGTTATCACAGCTGAAACATTTTACAGTTAATACCACTACTTAAAAAGCATATTATAGATCCAAAGTGCATACTAAATCCTCTAGTCCATCCATGTTGGTATGTTTCTATGTAAATTTTGTTTAAAATAAATAAAAATGTAAAAACAAACCTATAGCATTCACCCATTATAGAAGCGAGTTCTGGCTGTGGAAATTGCATTTTATAAACCTTGTGCTGTTGCTCAGTCTATGTAAACTGTGCTTAAAGGAAAAACAAACAAAACAAAAACAAAAAAACAATAGGTCAACCATGTCTTTTCTCATCCACTCCCAAACTCTGTGTTGCCATGCAGACAGAAAGGTTGCTTTTTTATTAAGTATTGCAAACCTGCATTTACGACAAACTTACATCTTCCAGTTCTTTCTCCATAGCCGCTTTCTCCTTGCGAAATTCCTTTATTAATTTCAGTTCTGATTGAATTTGGCCAATTTCTCCAACTTTTTCATGAAATTTCTCTTCCAGTTCTTTTATTTGTTGGGCATAATAGTCTGTCTGCAAATCAGAAATAATCAATAAGAAGTAAGCAAAATGAGGGAAGTCAATCACTAAATATTATCACACAAAACACAGCACACAGGACTGAATGTCTGAAATTACACTGAGCTGCAGTGTTTTAAAAACCACAAGGAATTCAGCATTAGAAGAAATACTGCTAACTCAACAAAAGCTACCCTCCAGTGAAATAAAAAGCCTAGAGATCCATGGTTACTTTAAAGCAACATCAATAACATTGTTTATATCCTTTTTTGCTCTTTATGGATGGGAAGCAGTTCCTTGTGGAGCCTTCTTCATGGGTCATACTGGCTTAAAGTGGATATGAGCACAGTTCTGTTACTTATTTAAACCAGATTAACAAATAATAATTTTCTTTGTTCTTTTTAAGAGTTGTTTTGGTTCAATAGCAATGAATGAAGGATAACTATAAAAGAATTCAAATTAGTTATTGGTTAGCTGAGTAAAAATTAAGCATTTTTGCTGTGTCTCTGGCCTCACCATTACCCAGCTGGTTCCTATTACTATTTCAGATGCTATAAAATATTCCTCCTATTATCCGAAATAATACTAGAGAGTCATGGGATAACTGCCACGTCAGCACTGTTTTTTCAAGTTCTTTTTTCATGCAAGATTCTTGTACCAAAACCTGTAACAGTTTGTTGCCCTAGCTTGTTCCTCACACTAAAATAAAAACTACCATTCAGCCTGCCCAGAGGATCCCACTGTTCTGAGGACAAAAAGCTCATTCACCAGTTTCTTGTTCTCTTCTTGTGCTTGTTGTTTCAAATGAACCAGCTCCTTCTTCAGTTTCTCGATCTGCGAAAACAGAAATTAAGAAACAATAACTGGGGGAATGGCAGGGGAGTGAAACAACCACATCATGATTCATGATGCCTGAACTGTAAAAACACCTGTAGTAGATATGAAGTGATCTGCAAGTCTAACAAAGGATTAAAACTATCCAGGCAGAGGGTTTTCTTCCTTATCATTTTGGATGGTGGTGCAGTATTAAGAGAAGCTGTTCAGAAAAGGGGAAAAAAGATAGACAAGAGAATGTCAGGCAACTGGAAAAGGGGTTGAATAAGGGCTTACATGATGGATGCTAGGAGAAAGAAAACCACGGGCTGTGAGCAAGAATATTGTCTCCTGTCATTGAATCTCACAAATGTCCTGGGGATCAGAGATTTGTGTCTTCTTATTCAATGAACAGGGCATTTATTTCAGTTTGTTATTTTAACTGAAGGTTTGTTTGTTTTTGCTTGGTACTTGGCTTTATCAGACACAGGATTCAAGTGCAACAGCCTGCAATAGAGACCACCGGTGCAGGGCTTATTTTTTCACTGCATTCCAAGCAGATTTGGGGTTTATTTCCTCTAAGCCCTTTCACTTTATTAAACCCTTTTGGGGCTTATTTCCTCTGAGCCCTCCTCCAGGAGGCTGAGGACGGCAGCAGCCCGATCCCCCCAAGCCGCAGGAGGGCTGCAGCCTCTCCTCCCGGCCCGCCGAGGGGCTCGCCCTCCCGCACCTCCTGCGCCTTCTCCTGGCCCTGCTTGGCCAGGCCGCCCTGCACGGCCATCGCCTCCTTCTCCAGGCGCCGCTGCCGCCACAGCAGCTCCGCGTTGCTCCTGGCCAGCGTGCGGGACGCCGCGCGGTACTCAGCCCGCGACGCCTCAGCCGCCGCCAGCCGAACCTCCCACGGCAACGCCTCAGCGGCCGCCACCACCTTCTCCTCCCGCCCCCCGGCCGCCACAGCAGCAGCAGCCGGGGAGCAGGAGGAGCCACCGGGGCTGTGAGGCGCCGGCCGCCCGGCCGCCATCTTAGCTCCTGCCCCGCGGGCTCGTTGCCGCGGCAACCGCCCCGTGACGCCATATTCTCGTGACGCCGTGACGCGCCCGCCGCCGCCGGCGGGATGTGGCGCCGCCGGCGCCCCGAGCGAGCGGTGAGCCCCGAGCGGGGCGGGCGGGCAGGCTGAGGGGAGGGGGGGGCAGAGCCGCGTTGCCACGGCAACCGCGCCCGCTCCTAACGGGCAGGTAACGGCGGGAGGCTGCTGACGGGGGTCGGGGGGAGCCCCCGGTGCTGCCCTGCCCTGAGGGGGCTCGTCCCCCGTCTCGTTACCGGGCTGCGGTGCGGTGCTGCGGTGTTTTGTTGCTGTTTGTGACCGTGACGGCGCCGGTTTCGCTTCTCCTGTGTAAGGAGCGTGGGTTTAGGCGCCCTGCCTCCTGTCGGTGCTGTCGCCGTGTAGCGTGTGAGCACCTGGGGGGTGTACGCTCCGGCTCTGGAGCCGCTGCCGACGGGCGTTATCGCCCCATATAACCCGTAGCGCGTTCACCTTTCCCCCCGCGGGCCGTGTGGCCGTGTTACCGCCCCGCCGTTAACTCCCAGCTTGGCGCTGCCCCGTGCCCCGCAGGCTGGGGCTGGTGCACGGCGCCTTTCCCTCAGCCCCGCGCGTCCCCGCGCCTCCCCAGCGGCCCGGTAACGCCGCCCGCTCCTCCCAGCCGGCAGCCGGGGCGAAGAGGAGAGGACAGGGACGGGCGCGGAGCCCGCAGCCCCGGAGCGCTCCCCGTGGGGATCTCTGCACCGCAGGAGCCGCTGCCGCCTTCGCCCAGCTGCAGGTGCGTGCCTCAGGTGTTTGCTGCTGGCAGGGCCCGGCGCTGCGCCTCGGGGTGGGCAGCAGTCACAGCCTGCCGGGGGTAAGCCGTGTGTTACACCTGCGGAGCTGCTTGCTGGTGTTCACGAACCTGTGCTTGTATCGCTGTTAGCCGGGTTCCTCCTCTCCGTGCGTTCCTCGTTTCATCCTTCCTGTTAGATTCTGATAGCAGCGAGGATTTCATGTTTTTTGAGAGCAACTTTCTTGGAAATAGTATTCCTCTTTCTCGTTAACTAAGCTTTACCTCTTGTCTACCTCCACCCTACAATTTGCCCTCTGTTCTTTCTTCTGACCTTCTCTTCTCGCATTTTCCATTGCTGTTTCTTGTTATGCTCTGCCCTCTGACTTCTTACTCCCCTTTCCTACACCTACACTTCTCATGGACACCAGTTTGCTAATGCTCTTTTAGTAAACGGCCTGAACCACTCATCCAAGAGGCTCAGCATACTTTTTTCATTCTTAATGAGAGAGGTGATCCTGAGGTTTGTTGGTTTTGTTGTTGTTGTTTGGGTGGATAAAGGTGGAAAGAAAGACAAGAGTTCAGGGGAGAAGTAGAGAATGGGAAGTGTGAAATGGTGTTGGATGGCTGAGAAGGGATACAGAAGATAATTGTAGTGAATTTAGAGTTTAGGGAGACCAAGGCTCATCTATTAGGATATCTGGCAAGAAAAGCTGGTATTAATGATGGCAGTTGGTTGGATATTTTCGGATCAACCGAGATTGTGAGGCTTATGTAAGTGTCACATGCACTGTCTGTAACAAGACTCTGGAGTTTGTTCTTAAGGCAGGTGCTCAGGTTTTATTTGTGATTGTTCAGTAAACAAAATACTTACATTGTGTAACAACACCTCTCCTGACCACCTAAGGTAGTACTCATTTGTGTGGCTTCATATTTGGTTAAATGATGCAGCTTGGATTTTCAGCAGACCTCCTTACTGTGATGAAGCAAATGTGGGTAATTCCAGCTGCGTGGTACTCAAATCCCTAGCTATGAAGCTGCCAAACAGCTCAGCACTTTCCATGAACTCTGTTCAGGACAGCGGTTCAAGTTTTTACAGGTTGGAACTAACTTCTCAGTTACTACTGCATAAAATGCAAATGCTTTAGAAACCATGACCGATTGCAGTTGATGGCCAGGGCTGCTGCATGTTTGGGGAACAATAAAATCGCTTCTCACAATGTGTTTGTAAGGCAGAGTGGATCGAGAGTCAGCGCTCCTGCACATGCCTCTGTGCCTCTCCTAGGAAAGGGAGGACTCAACTAAAGGTCGCAGAAGATAAGCAAGGTTACCCTTCTGCAACGGGCTGGGCGTTTTCTTTGCTCCGGAGATAGCTGAACACTTGACTGAGTTAGAAAGGCACTCACAGAATGACCTAGTGTGACGTGTTTAGTGAGAATGGGTAAAAGTTAATCTCATTTTGCTGTAGTTAGGGACAAAGGTGAAGGGCTGAAATAATGGAAGTTGTATAAGGGTTGCCTCTGGGAGGGAAGGGTGAGTTCTCTGGGCATGGGTGAAAGGTATGTGGAAACAGAGGTTACATAAAATTCACATAGAAGGGAAAGGAGAGAGGTTAGGATTAGGAATGGATAATTATAGGATAGAGGTTGGAAATAAAGATGTTGAGAGAATGAACATAGTGGGGCCGAACAGATCACTAAAAGATAACTGACTGTTAGGAATAGAAGCAGGTGAGGGGCTGGGGCAGAGCAGAGGAATAGGTGTATGAGGTAAAACATTCAGCACCGTGGGCACATGGAGGGGTAAACCCATGTCTGATGGGCCGATGAACCCTCTGTGTCGAGTGCTCCAGGTGGATGTCAGTGCAGGTGATACGGCACAAGGTGGGGCATCTGACCACACGCTCATTTCTGCTGCTAATATGCAAACAACCTTCCTGTTTAACTGAGTGAATGATGAGCCCTATCGTTTTTGTGCCCACGTCTTTCCTTTGTTAGCATTTCTTAGTAAAAATATATGCAAAGAGTTGCATGTTAACAGAGAGGAGGAATAGTTGTTGTGTCTGGATATCCAGTACTGTGTCACGCACCTTGCTAGAAGCTGATGTTAGAAGCTCTAAGCAACCTGAGTGTTCAGGGTGACTGGTCCAGGCATCAGTGTGTGTCAGGTTGTTGTTTCCTAATTCTGAGAATGAAAACTGTGCCAGAAGAAAACAGTGAATAAATAAAATGAAGGCAGAAATGAGAAGTGTGAGAAATACCGAGATGTAGAGCCCCAGGTGCACATCACAGATCAGTCCCTCTTGTGCAGCACGGGCTTTTCCCAGGGACCGGGATGCTGCTGGAAGCCTCGCTCCATGCGCTGACCTCTCCCAGCAGCTGTTCATAGCCTGAGATGAAATTCTCTTTGTTTGTCTGAATAACACTTGTGTTCTGCCACAGCATCTCACGCGTGTAAATATTAGGGCAAAGGGGTTCTGCCCTGAGCTCTTCTTTGATGATACTTCTGTTCGGATAACATTTGGGCTTTTTGGAGTTTCTGGGGGCTGTAAATCTTGAGAACCTTTAAGCCAAGTTAAAAAATTCACTAAGTAAAGTGAGAACTAGAAATATGAGATGAGAGGATTACTTTGACTCTTCTGCATTTGGGAAGCGGAGAAACCTTTACTCTGAAAGAACAAATCACTTACATGCAGCTGTAGCACCAAAATACAGTAAATAACATCTTTTGGATGAGGTGCTGAAAAGCATTTTTCTTTCCAAAGGACAAAATATATGTGTACAGACAGAACTTTTTCTATAGACTTTGTTAGGAGAGGGCTCTTGGTAATTTTTGTTCTTTTTTTTTTTTTTTTTCTTTACAGGAACTACTCCAGCTCTATGACTGCTCATCCATGCTTGACTTGCTCAAGTGGATCTGGCAGGATGGCATCTTCCAGACTCCCCGTCCTTCTAGCACTGGTGTTTTCTTCTTTTTCCTTTGTTCATTCCCATTCAAACAGAGTCATGTGGTTCCAGGATCTCTTTCCACCTAATGTGTGCCCTATAAATGCAAAGGCCAACACTTTTTATGGCATAATGTTCGATGCAGGAAGCACTGGAACACGGATTCATATTTACACCTTTGTGCAGAAGAGCCCAGGTAAGACCCTGTGTCAGTTTGCACCTTGAATTATATCAAGGAATACTTAAATTTTACATATCTGTATATGTCATATTTTATAACAAATCAAAATCATTAAATTAAAGAGCTGTAACCACCAAGGAAGGTACTCGAGCTGGCTGCCCATGTAGCAGCCCTCAGGAGGGTGAATCAGCTTGGGGACAGTGACTCAGCGAATATTGCACTGGTTAAAGGCTGGTGGTGAGACTGTCAACGAGCTCTTCAGGGCCACACGTAGTTCCTGTGTGGCTTCACATGAGTTCAGTGTTAGTTGGGAAGGGCCGGTACAATGTCCAGCTCTCAGGAACTCACCCTGACTTCTCATACACAATACTCAGGGACAGCTTTTAGACCCAAGCCACTCTGGGAGCAACGGTCACGTTTGTTTGGCTTTGCAGCCAGATGCCTGAGGCCAGCCAGCTCTGTTCAGCCATCCCTGTGTTTGTGAGCTGCATGAATCACTTAAGGATACTCAGGAGCTGACTGTATGTGTCTTAATAAGAATTAAAATTTCACAATTAGCTTGGAGACAGAAAGAAATTTCATTAGGATTAGGCAATGATCGTATTACATTGCTATAATTTGTGGTTCACAAATGCAAAATGAACGTACTTAGAGAATTATAGAATGGTTTAGAAGGGACCTTAGAAGATCATCTAGTCCCAACGCCCCTGCCATGGGCAGGACACCTTCCACTAGACCAGGTTACTCAAAGCCCCATCCAGCCTGGCCTTGAACACTTCCAGGGATGGGGCATTCACAATTTCTCTGGGCAACATTCTAATTAGAACAATGTGTTAACTTAGAATTATAACCTCTAATTATAACAATGTGTTCATAATAAATTGTTCATGAATATGGAAGATATAAGGGTAGTGTTCTGTTGAATATGTTTGTGAAATGAAGGAGCAGTGTTTGTTTTGGGAAGGAAATAGCATTTGCAAAGGGAAATCAAGGATAGTCACTTTACCAGTGTTGAAGACAACCAAGCTAACGAAAAAGATTTGAGTTGTTGACTGCTTTGTGTAATGTTTCATTTGTGCAGAAAGCCTGCCAGAGCTGGAAGGAGAAATCTTTGAGTCTGTGAAGCCAGGCCTTTCTGCCTATGCTGATCAGCCTGAAAAGGTAAGGCTCTCCCTCCTTCCCTCTGAGCTGATCTTACTTCTACTAACATCAGCTGGACTCTATCAAGCAGTTCAAATATTGCTAAGTGTAATTGCTGGGAGTCATGAAAAAGGGTAAAGGTTCTGCTACTGTCTCTCTAAATCTATTGCTCTACTTTTGTGAATTAATTCTTACATGGTGAAATGGGAGCTGTTGCTTTACATATTTCGTCAGTGGAATGATGGCTTGCTTAATTGCTTCAATGCTAGATCTAACTAGGCTGTATGCCTTTGAGAATTCCAAAGACAAAGTGATTTTGGGTTCTAGCAGCATCCGTATTCAATATTTATTTCCCCTATAGCTTCCCCAAATGTACGTAAGCATATATTCCTGGCTCATATACTAATAATTTTCTCAGTTTTTACTTTTGGTTGAAATTTTCAGTGCTGGTCACTTTTCAGAATGTGCATATTTTCTTTTGATTTCTATGAGAGGTTAGGACTGTTGGGTTTTTCATTTTTAGTCATGCTACACTGACTAGCAAATAGGATTTTCTCTGACTGATGAAAATGTTTAACTTTTTGTGTATATAGTCCTATTTACAGAAGTTGTTTTTTGTTAATCAGTTAGGGAGAAGGGGAAGAGTCAGAATGCAATTAGCTGGTTAAGTCAGGCCTTAATATTTTTCAAGGTGTATTCTCTGTCCCTGTCACCAGACTTTCAGTAATTTGTTTGCTTTGATTCTTAGCTGTTATCTTGGAAGCCATTGCGCAGTGATAGATGTAGGACACAATTCATTCGTGAGCAGTTCAGGTATTTGATCACCATGTTAGCTGAATTCTGCTATGGGCAGTTACTGTTCTACTGCCTCAGGACTTTGATTTTCTTGTTTCAAAACACAGCTGGACAGTTCCACCTTCCACAATCAGATGTATTAATTGATATATTAATTTAAAATTGTAATAAGAAATTTAAGTTAAGTGCAGCCCTCTTTATTTTCAAATGTGAATGGTTGTGAATGCAACACACTTGTTCCAGGCCACTCCATTGAATCAGGAGTTAGAAATGACCAGCAAGGCAAAAAGAGCTAAAAGAATCCTGTTGTGATACACAGGGCCAGTCCTGAACTAAGTTGCCATTTCCCAGATCCCCTGTGCTGACAGCAAGCTCTTTCACAAGCTAAAGGAGGTGTCAGGGAAGTGATAGATTAGATCCTGTCCCTTGTGTGCTGTAGCAATCTCAGTGCTTAGGGAGAGCAGCAGGTTTCTCAGTTCTCTTAGCTACGTTCAGTGCTGCAGGAATTTGAGTGCAAAATGTTAGAAAAGAGTGAATGGCTTTAATGGCTTTGAGATTCTTCTTTTTTTTTTTAATTTTGATGAGATCTCCCATGATTTCACTAAATTGTCTTGTTTATTGGGTAGGAGAGGAGAAATGTCTTCCCCAAAAGACATTTCTAGAAATTTCATAGGACAATGTTTATTGCTAATGCCAAACTTTAATTATTAGAGCAGTGTAACTAATTAGGTGCCCAGCAGTGATGCCTGTGCCTCATGTGTTAACCTCTCTACGGCTGTCATTATAATTAAACTACTTTCTGTGGGCTCACTTGGAATTCTTATATTACACTTAGTGAAATCTGCAGACATTCCCCCGACTTTTGCGTCTTCAGTCAGTAATTGCACCATTTAGTTTCATCATACTGCAAGGTGTCTAGGTTTGTCGGATACTCAGTTCCCTTGCCTCCCTTCATCCTCTCAATAAATACTTTCCACAAACAATGAAATTCAATTCCATTTCTTAATATATATGACCTTGAAATGCAGATATTCTTCTCCTCATATGAGACGCCTAGCACAGTTTTCATGCTTCTTTTGGTTGTGGGTGAGATATTTTCTGCTATTGAATACTGGTTTTAGTGGTTTTGAGGAGGAATTGGGAAGGTCATTTTCTGATGGCCTGTAGGAGGAAACTGTAAGTAAAACAACTTCTTTTTCCTTCTAGGGTGCTGAAACTGTCAAAAGATTGCTGGACATGGCCATAGATGCTGTGCCTCCTCATCTCTGGAAGAAGACCCCGGTAGTGCTAAAAGCCACAGCTGGACTGCGTTTACTGTCAGAGGAGAAGGCTCAGGCTCTACTTTTAGAGGTAATACTAAGGTCTCTTGGTGCAATAGTATTGCTCTCCCTATTTCATTTTTCATGCCTCAGTCCTCCAGTCTGCTTACCTTCAGCAAATTTCAGCTATGAGAAGTGACTGTAATCCTGCGACAGTCTGTGAAGTCTGAGTTTCATGCTTTTTCATATAGTCCTGAAATCCTCTTGCTTTGCTGTGGATAGGAGACATGGGGAGACAGACCTAGGATTCTTTTTTCTTTCTTTACTGGCCCTTGGAAGAGGAAGCATTTTGTCTACCACACACTCTTGTTATTTTCTACTGCTGCAAAAAAGAAAACTTTCTGTCACTGTCAGAGCAGAGCAAGACTCTTTGGACCAAGGCACTGAATCATTATTTCTTTCTTCAGGTGAAAGAAGTCTTTGAGGAATCACCATTTCTTGTTCCAGAAGACAGTGTTAGCATCATGGATGGGTCTTATGAAGGTATGTTTTAGGAGGAGGAAAAAGCAAAAGCAAAGAGGGGGAGAGAGTAAGCAAGAGAAAGATCTTATGAATGTGAGAGGGAGAGATAAATGGTCACCTAAATTGGAGGAAAGAAGAAAAGGTTTCTAGCCCCACACAGAGAGGTTTATGAGTTAGCCAAGCGAAGGTTCCTCCAAAACCTTCTGAGGTTCCCAATCAGAACCTCATCTCCAAGTATGCAGGCTAACCAGTGGAAGCCTGTTTGTGGTCACTAGAGGAAATAAATAAATACGGTGTCCACTTCTGAAAGGTTCCATGATGGGTATCAGCAAGCTAGGAAGCTTACCAAAAGCGCCTAGTCAATTTGGGTAGACCTGTGCGGTGTCAAGAGTTGGACTTGATGATCCTTAAGGGTCCCTTCCAACTCAGGATATTCTATGATTCTATGATTTTGCAATGTCAGCATTAAAAAAAATCCATTACAATTATCTCATCAATTTTGAGGTAAGGTTGGAAGCATTGTGACTATTAGAGAAGAATGAAGGACAATTGCCAAGCATTAAAATAATAGAAATCTAAATAGGTGATAGAATAATAATAATAAAAATAAATCAGATTGTAAAAATGCAACTAATAAAGTAACAGGAAATAATCTAAAATACAAAAAACGTTTTAGGCTTGGAGTGAGTGATAATTAGTAAATGAATTTGCAGTGCAGAACAGACCAGTGTTGCATTTTGGCTTCATATCCAGTTTTATTACGTTGGAGAACAGTCAGGTAATAATTCTGTATGGATGTCTGATAAGAGCCATCTGTGATGTTACATTCAGTTCTGAACACTTCGTTATGGCAGGTATATTGCCAGTTGGAGGGTGTTCAGGGAAAGCAGAATTACCATGAAGCTTAAACAACCAATACACGGAGACAGATTAAAGAGCAAAATCTGTCCATATGGGCCAAGAGAAAAAGAGAAGGAACATAAAAGTCTGCAAGTATTGGATGAAGCATGGTGTAATGCACAATATGCCACTAGGATTAACAGACGAAGTGCGTGTCAGGGAGAAGTGGGGCATTAACGGGGAGCAGGACCAAGGAGGCATAATAGCGCACAGTGTAGCTTGCCAAGGTTTATTTAAAATTCCCACCTCTTGTGCTGTCACACGTTTGCCAGTGTTTGGGTGATAATCACCCCAACATTAAGAAAGCTGCTGGAGTCCAAGAGGAGTTGTTTGTGTTCTACTGGCTGCTACTGTTTTTAGTGTAATCACACAAACCACAACATATAAACACAGAGCAGTGTCCATGCAACTTTCAGATTAGAAATTGAAATGCTGACAAAAAAGTGCCCAAGGAAACTTGTACATTGTGTCTGCTCATTGCTTCTTTGTGTACTGTTTGGATATTAGAAGTGATTCTTGTGCATGCTGCATAGATACTAGGAATGTTCTACCTATCCCACCTTATGAGCTTTTAATACATCAGTAATGCATCATATCATTTATTTGTAAGTTTGAATTAATGTCTGAAGTCTTGGGGTGCTTATATTACATTACCTGGAAATTATTACTAAATAAATAACATGGAGTGGTGATAAGAGTGAGCAGGAGGTCATGAGAGTATTCAGTAGTGACTTTTTTTTCCTTTTCGCTCTTTGCAGGAATTTTAGCCTGGATTACTGTGAACTTTTTGACAGGTAGCTAATTCTGTATAACTTCACTTTAAACATGAACTTGAGTCTTTTCTGCAATGGCGATCACCCTAAGTTCCTCTGCCTTGGCTGCTATACTTTCCTTTTCCTTCACGCTGTGGCACAATGCAAAAGCAGTGGATTGTCTTGGGCAAACTGTGTTTTGGAGGCTGAGCCACAACTGTGGCAAGATGAAGGCATCTTGATCCAGAAGGCGCCAGGAATTACTCAGGACTGGGAGGCACTGGCAAGCTGTAATGTATGTAGGGGGTTGGTACTGCAATCTGCCAGGAGGTAGGAAACAGGGTTTTACGGTGTTCTTCATTCCAGCATGAATTATGCAACAAACATGGCCTAACAGGGAACACCATGGTGCTTTAACCCTGTTGGCTCTAGGAAGGTCTGAGAGTGCAATCTAGTGAAGAGAAAAAAAAAATCAGTACTGCAGTATCCACATGAGCAAGCAAAAAAAAAAAAAAAAAGCTGTTTTGGATGAAGACAAATGATAACTGGTCTGCTCTTACTGTACCCTTATTATCCTACTGCTCTTCACCAGCTGCATGGTAGTTACAGAATGTATGTACTCTCCAGCAGTCTTTTACAGGAGATGTTTTCTCTTGCTTTTCAGCCTTTGCTGCATACCAAAAGATCTATCTGCTTTTGTCTCTTCGGAGGTGAAATGGGAATCAAGGGAAAAAAAAATCCTATGAATCTTTTCTTAATATCGTCTTTTTTGCCAACCTTTTCTCTGTGATGGCTTTTGTCTTTGAAGGCCAGCTCAGCCTTCCTGTATTGCTGTGCTAACGTGATAACATTTCGGTTGCCTGAACGTACGCGCAGTATCCATGTTTTAGCATTTTACCACTTTGGGGTGTTCTGAGCATGTTGTTGTTTGCAGGGCAGCTGTCTGGCCAGAACCAGCACACTGTTGGGACCCTGGACTTGGGAGGAGCCTCAACACAAATCACATTTCTGCCACGATTCGAGGTGAGGAGTGGGTACAAGCGAGTGGGTTGGGACCTCAAGGCCAGTGGGGAGATGTGGGCAGTGCTGTGCTCCGTGCTTTCATTTTGTCAGCGCTGACACAAGCAGAGCATCTGTAATGTACTGAACATCTGTATGCTTTGACATCAGCAGTTGGCTGATAGGCTTTCGCAGACAGAGGGTAAGGAGGAAGGAAAAAGAAAGCAAGCAAATAGATAAAGCCAAAGAGAAACAGTTTTTATTTTCTAGACCCAGGCTGGGAAAGCCCGTTGAATGCAGACAATTTTCATTCGATAAATGTAGCATGTTTCCAGGGAGTATTCTTGCATTTTACAAGAAATTTAGGTTCTCTTCTGAATTTTTTTCTTTTTTTTTTTTTTTCTCCCAGTCTGGTAGCAGATCCTCCCTAAATAGTGTTATGGGGAGGTTGCAATCTCATGGAGTGAATGTTCGTATTTATTATAGCACAGCCAACCCCTCTTTTTCTTATTTATTCTAATTTCCTGTGAGAATTCCCATCTTGGTCCCAAGTGCATCTCTGCTGGATTTGTCAGAAATTCTGTAACTCTTTAGAAACAGTTTGAACTGGGATCCAAGTCCAACGTTTGCTTGAAAAGATAACATGGATGTTAAGCAGTGGAAGGGCAATATAGCAGTTCTGTACCTCAGTGTTGTCAAGTTGTCTTTGTTACTCTTGGTATTTCTGAAGTAGTTTAACATATTTTGTTTACATGAATCAAAATTCTCAAACAGGTGTTTGGGGACCACAAAACACATGGTTTTCATATCAGGATATTTTAGTTCTGCCGTGGTGGGTCATGTTGAAACCTGATGTGCAACCTTATCGTGTTCAGCAGAGCCTCTAGGACGCTGGGCTTGTCCTCTGTTTTGTGTCGATAACACCTGCTGAAGTGGGCACTAGACCAACAGGAAAGAGTGTTGCTTATCAGGGGTTCAGAGACTAAATGGAGCTGTGAAGTATGCTGGGTTGCAGCTCAGGATTCAAACTTATTGCAGCCTTGCAGGAAAAGGCCTTAAGGGTTTGCTACTGCAGGACCAATGGTGTGAATGAGTAGAGCACATGTCTGATTCTAGCCTCTATTGTCAAGTTCATACCAAAAAGCACAAACAAAGCTCAGGATGTCTCTGAAGAGCTTTGCCCATCTGACAGAATTTAGATTTGCAGAGGCTTTTTTCCCTTCTATAATCTGAGGCATTTGCATGTTTGCTCTTGTATTATTTTAGACAAAACACTGTAATACCAGGAGAATCATTAATGCAATACAGGTTTACAGGTAAGCAGAGGACATATAATGGTAACTGTAAGGACCTGGTTTTAAAATCATGTTACGCTTTTTATGGTTTGGCTATTGCCAAAGTTAGAAACATTTAAAAAACCTCCATAATCATCTGTCTGGTTGCCTGCCTCATTTGGGGAGCGTGTGAAGATTTTTACATTTTCTTGAAAGCAAGGGTTGGAAGACAGTTGTTTATCCAAACGATTTTTTTTCACCACTCTCCTTTTTTAAAAAGTTTTTGTGATGTAAGGTTTAGGAACAGAACTCAAAATTTGGCAACATCTAGATGTGTTGGGTCCAGGATGTCACTGATGCTCCTATGCACCCTATCTACCCAAAGACCAAAATAAGCCTCAGTTCGTATTTGTACAGGAGAGATTTAAGCTAAATACTGCCAAATCTCTTTCAGGTTTGGGCAGGCTTCTGTCTAGGACTCTATGATTGCAGACAGGCTTTTGCTGTATCTGCTTCCTTGAATGGCAGCAGCAGGAACTCTGAAGGTTCAGTCCTCTCAGGTTCTGCTGCTTGGCCCAGAATAGCAGAGTGACTGATAGGAATGCACAGTGCCAAGAAGGGATGGGAAGATGAGGGCCCCAGCAAAGAAAAGACACAAACTGGGACAGAGGCCTCAGGAACTGGAAAGAGAAAGGAACAGTAAAAGAGTCTGAAACTGGTTCAGATTTACCAAATATGAGAGTCAGTCTGGCAAGGAAATAGGGACCAGTGGGGCAGAGGTGCACACAGAGGGAACACTGAAAGGAAGGCTGGAGGTGGTGAAATAAGAGCTTAGTTTAGAGGGAAGTACTTAAACCAAGAGGTAAGGCAGCACTAAGACTGGGAGGGAGTAGGCACAGTGTTTCTTTAAGTATCAGCAAGTTGTTTAACTTGGGGAAAATCTGGCATATACTTATTTAATTTTTTTTTTTATTATTCCTAGTTCCTGAATTGAGATCGCTAGTCTGACTTGCAAAAGTTCACAGTGCTAGTGCAGCTGATTTCAGTGGGGTGTGTGTGTGTGTGTGTATATATATAGACAAGCACAGAAGTACTCTGAAAAAATCAGGTATCCTGAATTAGAAAATATTTTCATCCTGATCTGTTTCACTTCCCTATTATACGTTGCAGTATGCATCTTCGTGTTACAAATAAACTCAGTGTTAAATATTGCAAATATTACAGCAGTGGGCACCATTGGAAAACTGTTTTTTGTTTTCAAAGCAGATCAGCTGAGCATGCAGTAAACCCTATGGGTATATCTGTGATATTTCATCATTTATCTTTTGTTGCCTAATTAAAACTAAAAGATTTCTTCTTCTACTTAATTTTTAGGAAACTTTGAAGGAAAGCCCTGGGGATTTTCTTACCTCATTTGAAATGTTTAATAGCACCTACAAGCTCTATACCCACAGGTGAGGAGCAAAAAGGCTGCTGTCTCCAGTGGGAGAATCAATCTCTCTACAGCCCCTGAGCGAACCAGAAATGTCTGTGTTATTCTATGACCAGCTGCTGGGACCATGAATTTTTTTTTTTTAACTAGATTTCTTATCTGCTTGATATTTTAGTTGAACTGGAACAAGATATTAGTAGATTGGAAATGTTCCAGGATTATGGTTAATATCACCGTAAGGGAGTATTAGTCCATCAGATCAAGAGGACGCATTATGAGTCACTATATTTAAGGAGAAGAATTCTTATTACTGGATTCAAACCAAATATTTCGGACCAAGCAGAAAGGCAGATACCATGCCAGCAGTGAGAATTAAACCTGGTTATATTTGGAAAGAGAACCCACCTGAGGCTTTCTTATGTTTAGTTCTTAGTTCTAAATAGCCTATCTCATCAGTAACTGGACAAAAAATTAAAACCTAGACTGATAGAAACCAACAAGACAACCACAGGCAGCTAATACACACCATGGAGCACAACAGATTCTTGAACCATCTGAGGGGAGTCTTGGCCTGAAAGAATTTACTTGCGCTTACTGAGTTAAGCTAACAAGTTTCTGAGATGTCTGCAGTGATATCCAGAGTTTACCTGCATGACTTATAGTCCAGTGAGAACTCAACTATGTATAGTAGAGATTTGGTCTCAGCCCATGACTAGTGGGGTGCAGAATGTCAACTCAGTTAATTGCAGAATATGTTTACTTGACAACAAAGCTGTTTTAATAGTCCTCCTCTCCTACTGCTTGTATTTACCAAGGTAACTGATTGCTGTATTTGCCAATACAATAAATTATATCACTTGAAATAATTTACATTAAAAATTATCTCCTTAAAATGAGGGAGATAAAGGTTAATTTAACCTTGATTATTCTGTAAATGCTTGTATTGATGTGACTAAAGGGATTGACAGCCAAACACAGAGGAGGAAATGAAAGGCCAACAGGTTTTTAATCTAACTGCGTTGTTAAAGCCAGCAACATGTAATGACTTTCTCATAAAAGTTGTTCTCAGTCCTAGCTTGCAGTGAGTACAGTGGTATTCTGTGGAGTCAGAGATAAAGGCGCATCTTCCTCTTAGTGGGACGTTCTGCAATTCAGTTAGTTCTGCCCTAAGTGCACATAGTCTTACGTGACATACGAAAGGCCATACTATTCCCCATGCACTCCTCACATATCTTTCTTTCTCCCTTGTTTTTATGACTAATTGAATGAATGTTTTCATTTTACTGCTGTTCAATGAATGTCTCATAGAAACATCACACCATCTCTAATCACGTTCTACTGTTTTAGATTTACCCCTTTTACAGGTCTATGTGTCTAGGCATTTGTACGTCTGGTACTTGGAATTGTTCTTGCATATGCAACTACTTTAGAGAGGGTAGAGTAGTGGGAAGCAAAGAAAGGAAATTTGTTTTGGGTGTTCCATGATTTAGGAAGAGGAGGGTATTGCTGAAGCATACCAAATGTGCAAGAATTAAAACTGTATCGTCTTACTTTGTTGTTTGCAGCTATTTGGGTTTTGGACTAAAAGCTGCCAGACTAGCAACTCTCGGAGCTTTGAATATGGAAGGTACGTTCAGATGACAGAACATCTAAGATTTCTGAAGAGATGGGTAGGTTTAGTCTTGTGTCAGCAGCCCATTTCCTGTGTCTTCACTTCTGTATTTCATACATCTTTTCCTGCTATAGATCTGTCCAAAAACAGCCTACCACTTTTTAAAAAGAGTGTTTTGTGAGGGAGATGCTTTTCCATATTTCCATTTTCAGCCAATGTGCAAATTCCAGAACTGCACATGTGGACACAAATATCCTAAAGACACTGCCAGCCACAAATGCACAGCTTTACCAGCATGCACATAAATGTAAACAGCATGAATAGGTTCTTTTCCCAAGGACTGCTGCTTAGGCCAAGCTAATTCACAGGTCTTTCTAGTGTCCACTGCCTCCTCAGGCTCCCCCAGACCTCCTTTCCTATTTACTGACTAGCTTGAGGTCCACAGGCATACCACACACACCCTCACCGACTAAACCAAACACATAGATTCATGAGTCTTTCCAGTCTCTGACCCAGACCTCAAGTCATTCTAATACCCATGCCAAGACCTCGGGACTTCTGTCTGGTTTCTGGCCAGAACCTGGGATCTTCCCACCTGGCTTCTTACTTGCTGGATAGACAAGCTTGTGTTAATTACTGGAACAAGTGTCAGAAAAAACAAAAACAGTTGGGAATAGGGCTTAAGAAGATAGGAATTGACTACTGACTGATCACAGGCCTCAGTCAGAAAAAAGTGCTGAACAGGGGCTTATGATCGCCCCCTTTTATCCTTCTCTCCATTTTCCAATATTTGCTCTTCCCTGAAACATTTTGATCCCCTTTCCCTGCCTTTGATCCTTCCTACAAACATCCTGTAGTAAGTTTTGCACATTCCCCCAGTCACCCTCAAACGTTCCACAGAAGTCTGCTTTTTCCTATGAGACCTGTGCTGGCCACAACAAACATGTTTCTTATCAGTTACAGTATTTGTGGTTAAACCTCTTCGAGGCTATACTTAGCAGTTCCTGTAGTGGCCATTGATCAGTGTCTTACAAGTTTCTGACTTCCTTGCTCAGTTGTTTTGCTTGTGTCAGTTATGTGCTGTTTGTTAGGGTTTGTGTATGTGTGTTTAATTAATTACGTCTCATGATTGTTTGTCTTCTATGCTGATAAGCCATTATCCAGATATCCTTCTACCATTTATCTCTCGTTAACAAATGACAAGACTAACTGCTCTGTAGCTTGCAGGACAAAATGAGTACAACTTTTCCAGACTGAGACAACACCTTAATTCATAACGGTAGTTTAATTCAATTCATAGTTTATGGCGATATATCAATTCAGATTTCCTTACTTTTGCTTGATGACCTTAATGAAGATCTTTCAGTCTTCTCTATCTCTACACATTAATCAACAGCTGTGTTAAATTTTATCCTTTCCGACTCCCCTCTGGTTTTGTTCCAGCTGTGGATGGACAAATGTTCCGCAGTTCTTGTTTGCCAAAGCAATTGGAAGCAGAGTGGCACTTTGGGGGAGTGAAGTACCGGTATGGTGGCAACAAAGAAGGTAAAATAAGGCAAATTGTGGCTTCTTGTAAAACAAATCTTTTTTCTTAAATATACTATCCCTAATGCTGCAAATAGCGCATGAAGCTGCTCCCATCAGTGGCTAGAACAGACCCATTTAGTGACTGACATTGCTTTGCCTTACAGTGGGGTGGAACACAATTGCTGAGCTGCAGATTTGGTGTGTGTGGAGTGGATTGGTAAATTACAACATGATGGGGAAGGAAAGTAAAGTTTTATCTAGCAAGCGGTAGCAAATGTAAATGAGATTCTGCTGACCGCAGAACATAACAATGGGAGCTTTGCCTGAAGCAGAGGAAGCTTTTAATGCACCTACTCTAGTATGCTCAACGCACCTTTCATACATTGCTGTGAGCTATTCTAACCAGTTCCACTTGATGATGGTGATCTGGAGTCCTTGCTGCATGCAGGTGTCACACTGGATTATGGAGAGGATACCTAAGCTCTTCTGACCTCTTCTGATTCTTTAATCCCTGCTTCTTCCCTTCTAGTGCTATTGCCAGTGATTCTTCCATCTGCTGGATGTGCCCCTTTGGCTCACCCTGACTGTGTTTGTCATGACAGGAGAAACAGGATTCAAGCCTTGCTACTTGGAAGTACTTAAGGTTGTCAAAGGGAAACTGCACCAACCAGATGAGATTCGTGCAAGTTCCTTCTACGCTTTCTCCTACTACTATGATCGAGCAGTTGACACCAACCTAATTGGTAAATTGATTTGGGGTAATCTAATGCAAGCATGTCAACCAGAAGGTAGAACCACGGGGACGAGCTGTGGGGAGCAGGGCAAAGGCAAGGTATTCAGAAAGAAGAAATGCACCAAGTGCATTCAGGGAATAAACGCGTATCCCTCAGTGTAGCTTTGATGTTCAGAATTTGGCAGATGAGACTTGTGCTCTCAGCTCCAGTTAGACTTGCAGCTTTGTTCCCTGTTACCAACAGATTTCATTCCTAGTACAGCATCACTGAGTTGTACTTTAGAGTCAACTCAAACGTCTTCAGGTCTATGATGATGTTTTCTCACCTCTTCTTTTTCAGATTATGAACAGGGAGGTGTTCTGGAAGTGAGAGATTTTGAAAGAAAAGCCAAAGAAGGTAATTGACGTGAGACTTGGGATACTGGTGGGGAGATCACTGAAAATACCTATGTCCATAAGGCAGTACTTAATGTGTTCGGCTTCAGAAAAAGACTGTTTAGCCTTTATTCCACTTACATGTCCATGTCTTGTTACTTGCCTTTTGTTAGCCAACGCTTCTAACTACTGCAAAAGAAGGTATTGAAGAACAGTGACAAGAGACAGTGTGCTAGCAACTTTGCAATTCTGTTCAGGAAATAACCGAAGGGAGGTAGCTGATAAACGGCAGTGCAAAGAGGCATAAATTTCCTATCATTGCTGTATGAAGGTCATCTGTAAAACTGCAACTCTGAGTTTAGCAGAATGCTGACTTGTTAGTCTGTCACCCTAAGTCCTTTTTAATCTCTAACAATATAGAGAAAGAGAATAGAGATTGTTTAAGTTAAGACAGCCTCCTCTGCATCTCCTTACCTCCCCAACCTTATTTCTGAATGCGTGCTCTAGTTTAAACCTCCTCCTTAAAAGAACTCTCCATGCTACTTATGGCTAAACCTTTAGGCTACAGGGTAAGATAGTACCTCTCAATTATGATCATCCTTATGACAATAGTAGGCCATCTTTGTCATCAGATATGCTTAGTTATGTAGGTTAGGACAGATTTTTTTCTAAAATAGCACCTCAGTTCAGTGATATTTCAGATAATTTCCCTAGAAACTCAGATGATTTTGGATAGGTGTTCTTAAACATTAGTGTGGAATCAGCTCCAGTGACTGAGAGGTTGTTTGGGCAATAGCCTCTTCCCTCTCATGCTACTAGCATGGGTGGGCAAATTAAGAAAAACAAAAGAAACAAAAAAAACCACAACTGCCAGCCTAGAAGGTAAAGTAGTATGTATCTTGCATTATATGTACTCATTAATAGAAGTGGGTGGCTTGATTTAGTAGGTTTTAGGTTGAGGGCAGTTTAAGTGTATAATGTAGAGAAAAGCTCTTTTATTCTGCTAAGTTTTTTTTTATTTCCTTCTTTAGTATGTGATAACATGGAGAGGTACAACTCAGCAAGTCCTTTCCTCTGCATGGATCTCACGTACATCACTGCTTTATTAAAGGAAGGTTTTGGATTTACGGACAACACACTCTTACAGGTAAGAAAAAGATTTAAATCCTAAAACTGTCTTTCCTCTTTCTTTAACAATCAACATACGCTAGTTCCTTTCTCTGGCTAACTATTTACCACATCTTTCCAGTGTTATTATGTTGTAGTTGCTGTTATCTGTGCAACCTACAACTCTAGAAAACTGTTGAGAACTACTTTTTCTTCCTTCATAGTTAACAAAGAAAGTGAACAACATAGAGACAAGCTGGACTTTGGGTGCTACCTTTCACTTACTGCAGTCTCTGGGGATAACGTATTGAGCTGAGACATTCCTGTGGACTTCAGCATTCCTCAGAGTTTGAGAAAGCAAATTGAAATCTCCAGGTATGTTGTTCAGCTGGAATCAGTCACAGAGTATAGCATGGACCAAAGCTATGCAACAGATCTTCACCTGGGAGTGGCATCACACATAATGAAATTATAAGTAATCTATAATTGTAATTGTCGTAAATGATCCAGAAGCTGCCTTTTGAAAGTCAAAAAGCCTAAACTCCAGCAGAGCATCTGCAAGGGGCTCAAAGCCAGCTTTCACCAGCACATTTGTATAGCATCCCATTGCTAAAAGCACAGTATACCTGGCACATGGTGGTAAACTACAGACACGTGATTTCTCCTCCCTTTTATTTTAAGGCATACAGAATTGATGCTTGCTTGGGAGACATACAGGAATTAAAGATGGCACCAGCAGTCATTCAGAGGAAATTGAACAACTCTGGATGCTTCCAGCCTCAGTGTTCCAAATATCCAGCTGTTAGGTTAGCTAATACATTGCAGGAAGATTCCAGTCTTTCAAGGGGCCTGCTATAAGCACTCCTTGGGTATGATTTTCAGAAAGGCATTGGCTGAAACATAGGTTGTACCATACCACATATTTCTTTAGGCAGCAGGAGTTTCTTAAACAGCACGTGTGACCTACTGTTGTGTTCCTACCTTTGTGCTGCCGTTTGTAAGTCTGGAGCCATACAGTATGTCTGCCAATCAGACCTGATAACTTGGTTCGTTTACCATCTAGTCATAACACACAGTTGTGCTGGCACAAAACTAGTCACCACTGCCAGATACTTAAACTCCACTGCCAAAAGAAATGCTGGTCGCATTATACCCACAAGGAAATTAAGGATGCGTTCAGATGAAACGTCTGATCTAGTAACAGCTCACTTTGCTATGACCATCTTCTCTTCAACACAGAACATGTAACTTAAAGATAAATTTACCCAAGTTTTAGGAAGAGAGAGGTATTACCCTGTGACTAAGCGAAGCTTTTACTCACCCATGTCTTGTGACGAACACTTTGTTCCTGTCAGGCATTTGCACCTACCCATATGCTACCACACACCTTTTCCAGTTCTGTAAAACACAAGACTGCCCTCACAGTACCTTCTCTGCAAACTGGATTTGAAAATAACTGGTAATGCCTAGCCAGGGGAGGAACTAGTGCACTCACATCCTAACGCACCAAGGATGTTAATCTTGCCAAGCAGTGGAGACTTAGAACTTTGCCTTACTGTGAACATTAGTCCTCTTCCTTGTTAGCAGTGCAAATTTGACTATGACTGAGTAAATTACCCTATTTTTGTATCTCAGGTTTCATGGCACTAGGATACAAGGCCTGCTTTTGAGTGAACAAGTTTAGTCAGCAATAGGGGGGTCCAGAGGGTGGGGATGGAGCTGCCTGTACCTGTCCCACCTGACAGCTTGCTGTAAATTCAGACTGTTTCTTTGAAACATGAAGTGAACATCCTACCTATGCTCCTTACCAAAATCTGTTAAGAGATCCATGTTGGGAAATTCCTCAGTGCCAGACCAAACTTCTGTTCCATCTTCACTAGGAGCTTCTGTTTTAACACGAGGAAAGTTAACTGTGGAGTCCAGCTGCAATGCTGGCCTCTTCTCAAACACAAACCTTTCTTCTTCCCCGCTTTAATATTTGGCAAAACTTAGTATACAGTCAGGTCTCAACAACAAGGTGACTGAAAACATGTTCATTTTCTTCTGAGTGAACATTTTTCTTCACCTTTGCATTCTTGGAAAATACAAAGAAGGTTGCAGTGGTTAATTGGCAGGTGCGTTACTCCTGAAAGTTAACTCATGTAATAATCTAAAAGCCTTCCAGTCTGAGCCAGTGCTACGACAA
This sequence comes from Anas platyrhynchos, assembly GCF_047663525.1. Taxonomy (NCBI): domain Eukaryota; kingdom Metazoa; phylum Chordata; class Aves; order Anseriformes; family Anatidae; genus Anas; species Anas platyrhynchos. The sequence continues at coordinate 24,627,267 of NC_092591.1, forward strand.
ACCCGCTTACTAGTTCTTGGGGCCAAGAGCCATATGCAGCGAGGCTAGATCTTAACAGTATGGCACAGTGGGATATCACACGTAAAGCACAAGCAGCAGTGTATCTGCCAACTGAATATACATGAGCCTTGAGGAGTACTTAGAGGTGTGGTTTTGTCTGCAGGGAGGATGCCCAGAACAAGATAGGTACCATGTAGAGTAAGCTTCTTCTCTGTTCTCTGTGTTCTTTGCCTCAAACTCTGGTACTACGAATCTTAGGTGGGAGCATCTGCTAGCCCGTACCAAAGTTGCATTAAATCTGAATGCTCAGGGCCTTCATTTGTCAGTGGCACAATTCATTAACTGAAGCTTAACTGCTGCTCTCTGTCAGGGGCTTGATGCTGTAGTCATAAGAGAAACAAGAACTCAGCTCAAAGTTTCTTTTGCAAGAAACTGCAGAATTGGGCCCCTGCTGTTTACATCTTACTTACTAAAGGTGGGTTGAGGATATAGAGAAGCCAGTCACATCCTCACACTTACCCTAGTGCAATGAGATTATTTATTTGTTTAAAGACTAAGCAGCCTTTTAAGGGAAGAGTTTTGCTTGCATCACTGATTTTTTATCTCCTCCTTCGTAACGTCTTTTATCCTCACTAACAGGAACTGACTAGTATGTGTGACTGAAGAAGCACAAGTAATGGTTTTCAGTCAAAAACTTATGTTGAATTCTTTGTGGTGTTAATTCCTGATACTGGTTAACTGTACATGTAAATTGTGCCCAGTAGCAGTACTCACTCAACGTTGTGAGTCTCAAATGTCTAACACAGGAGGCTGGTGTTTGGAACCTAAGACAGAATATCTTGAATTTCTATTTTAGTAATTAAAGCATTTTTAACAATATTCATAACTTTGTGGTGATGTCTTCTTTCCTAGATGTTATCTTGCATCTCTTTTTTTTTATGGGAGAGCCCTTAAGACTAACCAAGAAACACCATTATTAAATAAAGCACCAAGGGAGTGGCAGGGGGAAAAGTGAAGGAGACAGATTAGAACTTTAAAACATAGGTATCTACCATCGGGAGGTGGCTCTCTGCTGCTGCAAGTTACCCCTCCTTTTTGAGTCCAGGAAGTGGTAAGAACCCAGAAACAAAATAACACTTCCAGAAATCACATCAGGGAAAACTGAAAGTAATTAAGCAGCAAAATTTGTAACTAGCAAAATTTAGCACTGCATATGCCAGGAGATAACCCAGAAAGCTGTTTCCAGCTCAGTCTTATATTCAGAAGGCACAAATTAAAAGCACATTGCATAGACAGTTCAGTGGCTTAAGAGACCACGTACTATAGGAAGAAACCCTAAATCTTCTTGAGGAGAGCAGATGAGACAAGTTCTGCATAAACCAGTGGATGGTGTAAAACACAGCTCAATCCCTCATTTTTATTGTTAAATTAAAATAACACGATTCGAAGATTCACAACAGTCACAGTCTTTGTAAGGGTAATGCACTCACTGTCAAGCTGCCGTTCCAAACTGAAAACAGATCACTTGCTGGCAAAAGCCATGATTTGCTCCTAAAATGGGGGAGGAAAAAGAAAAGTAATTTGTAAACTGGTACAGATGTGTACATTCTAGAAAGCAGCTATAGTCTCCTTCCCATCTCCACAAGGACAAGTTCCTTGTCAGCCTTTTTTTGTCAAGTGCAGAGCACCTACCCATATATGCAACAAAATTAAAGAAATTGCAGAATCCTGTTCCTTCTCAAATAGCACAAAGCAGAGATGCAACCGATAGATTCTGAGCTTAGAAAAAGAGGCCTTCATCTGTTTTTCTGCTTTAAACAAAGAAACTAAAAATGCTGAGCCCTGAAGCAGCAGGGTGTCATTCTTTTTAGTACAACTAATAGAGACACCTTGCCAGTGGCAACTGCTCCATCTTGAAGTAACTGCTCTTCAGTTCAGCCTAGTGTCTCACTGTGACATGACATAGGAAACTTGCCACCTGTACTTAATAGGAAAGAAGCTGACTTGATTTGTGCCGTAACAGTCAAATCCAGAAATAAAGAATCTAACTTGAGGGTGTTTGGGAGCTCTGAGAATACATGAATGAACATCACGACAGTCCAACAACTAAGTTAAGACTGAGCAAAATTCAAGGAGGTTGGCTGCAAATAGAGGTTCTGCGTTTAAGACTGAACCTGCTTGCCAACACCTTCCTCAGGTAACCTCCGTTAAAAACTTGTCCTCTCCTGGCTGAAGTGCAAGTCAACAAGGCAGAACAGCAGGGAAACAGATACCTGTCTGAGCTGCACACTGTGTCTGTCAAGTCACCCGATGTCTTGCTCTTTAGTAAAGATTTGTTTTTTTGTAGGGCTGTTTTTTCACGGTGCCTTTCTGGAATGCAGTTCAAAGTTTCATGTTTGCATTCCGTAGCAAAATAAAGCCAGAGACTCCTCGTGACATTTAACCCATAATTACCGAGGTACAGCAGACACCCAGATCCTTCATCTTCCCCTGCGCTGCAGGAGAAACTTAAAACCACTGAGCCACAAATTATTTAGGAAATCCTCAGGCTCGTTACAACATAAAACCTCAGTTTGAAGAAGTTATTTTCCAACCAAAAAGTGTTTTTCTTTACTTCAACAGCTTGTGTACACTTGAGCAATTCTGGAATCTTTGCACAGCCCTCACTAAAGTAAGAATCTTACTTTGATGGGAGGCAGGGCATTTGTTGCTTGCAATCCCCATGTCCTCAGCAACACCAAGGGAGCCAGGCTCGTGGAGTAAAGCCTCTTCAATATATCAATAGCAGCTATCAAGGAGACATTGTGCCTCTGCCGTTCTGTCTCAAACTTTAAGAGATGCCTTAAGGATCCTGGAAGAGATAATTGAATATTCATATTAAAACTGTCTTGCCAGAAGAAGTTGTGCATCTTGTCTATATATCAGTCTCCACAGACAACTGAAAACCACAGAAACAACAGAGAAATGGTCTATCTTAATAAAGACCTCATTCCATCAGCCAGTGGTCTTCATCTCACCACCTCTTTAACTACCATCCTTCTGTGTGTTTAAAGCATCTTTGAGGTTTTTAAGGACGGAAAATGCATCCAACAGTTTTGCTTCAAAAATGCTTGTGCCTTTTAAACGCAAAATAGCAGCATACTTAGCCTGCAAACAGAGACAATGTTTGTCCTGATATTACCAACAAAGGCTTGTAAGAGTAAACATCTCACTGACACCTCATGGATCCTTACCCAGATCTTGCCCGTTGAAGGCTGCTGCACTGAGGTGATGAGTTAAGCACGCAATATCACGAAAGCCCAGGTTTACGCCTTGTCCTGCAAGTGGGTGGACTCTGTGTGCTGCATCCCTAGAGCAAGAAAAGACAGAAATTTAGACCCTTTCTTGAAGAAAGTCAAAAGGCTGTCAAACTCTTTGCAATGAAATTGATCCTAGAGCAGCATATGCAACTTTAACCAGTACCTCTCCTTGTATGCTATGCTGAACTACCTGACTATCTCTCCAGTTCAAAGGTGCAAGAAAAAGGGGTGAACTATTGTCTCACAATAGTTCGATCAGGTGTGAGGTGATGTGTCACATTTCACAACACAAAGTAGACAGCCATCGTGAACACAAGATAGTGGTTTATCTATGAAAGTAAGTCTACTTACAATAAAATCAAAATTGGGTTATCTGTAAAGAACAAAATCTAACACATTTCCTAAAGAAATAAAATTTGATTATGAAATGTAAGACCACACATTTAAAACATTAATGAGATATAAAGCACAGTGTGCTCGTAAGCACAGAGTGACTCAGAAGTTGGAAAGAAGGAAAGTATCTGAAAGGCAATGTGGCATCCAAGAATTACTATAAACTAGCAAGGTACTGCAGCTGTGGGGGAGAAGAGTACATTCAGCCTTAGAATGTAAACACTGTGGTATTTTCCTCTTTCTATAAATCACTGTACAAAGGCCTATGACATTCTATCCAGAATTATCTGTAAGTCTAGTCATTTGTGTTCAGGAAAAGTGAGCTAAAACTCAAACTGGTACACAGAATGACTGCTACAACGTTGGGGAAGTACAACTTCATGAGATGCTGCATTGTTTTGCTGAACTACGCAAACCAGGAAAGAAAAATAATTATCACCCAATTTACATAGGAAGCACACAAAAAGCTCCTCACACCAAAGGGTTTTGTTGACACAAGAGCAAATGATATAAACGAGGTGTGGTTAAAGTCAAACTGCAAGTATAGCTGTATTTCTAACCACCCTGTTGTTAACTGGGAGTCACTATGCTCACATCATTTCTAACCACATGCCACCCACTCACCCAGCGGGGACCTTACCCAATGAGAGCCACGCGGTGCTGGACATACTCTGTTGCATGCCCCATTCCAAGGGGGAACATGGCTCGGCTCTCTGGGTCTACTTTAGCGACGCTTGGGGGCAGCTGACGGACTGCAGTCCCCGAGGGTTTCAGGAATGAAATAGCAGACCGAAACATGGCCCCAGCAGTGTCGATGAAGTCAGTGTGGTTTACGTTGCTCCACTGAAACATGCAAACAAATGAAGAGAGATCGTTAGATGTTAACCCAAATGAGACATAAAAAAGAACCCAGTAGAAAAAAAATGAACTAGCTCCAAATATTGAATTTTAACCACCTGGACAAAAATATGCAGCAGAAGAAACAACCTTCATCACTTTAGGACATGTAAGCTTCCAACTAGGATAAGTCTACTCTTCCCATCTTTCAGAAATTCAATCCAACTTCTCCAGTGCCTTTCAGAACTAACATAGAAGAATGGCCAAAGGGTCATCCTTCCTTTGCTAACTGTCCTTTTAATATCAACCCCACCAGAGGAAGAAACTTGAGAATCCACCTTTCCTATTGCTATCCTTTAAGCTGTAGGATTCCATTGTACTTTTCACAATTACAACAGTCACCCCCATACCTGCTGCAAGGCTGATACTCACAAAGGCAGAGTTGATGCTATCCACAAAACTTTCCTCATCCATAGTGAGAAGTTCTGATGCGTGTTCATGGGATGTAGACCAAACCAGAGAGCTGGCAGTGTCAGACAGCTGGTTTAAGAGAATTTCAAGGGTAAGTATCAACAAGAAAAATAAACAAATAAAAAAAGCAACCACTGCAAGGATAACTTTAATAAATGAAAAGTAAAAGGCAGAAGAATAGAGTGAAGGTAGCAAGGCGAGGCAGAAGAAAAGTTACTATAAGAACAGACTAAA